>NC_137275.1:171295000-172558333 GCF_054371585.1 Giraffa tippelskirchi
GCCTCCACGCACAAATCCAAGGAGTGGCGGAGCGAACACCTGTGCCCCCGGCGCCTGCTGGGCTAGGGCCCCCGCTGGATGGGTCGGAAATATCCGGGTCGGGCGGCCAGGCTAGAGACTAAGGCCTCCCGGGACCACGCGAGCGGAGGAAGGACGATGCCGCTGCCCCACAGGGTCCCGGGCTGCTCTGATGCTGGGGTCCCTGCGCGGGTTTGCCCAGGCCTCCTACACAACCACGTCGCGGATCGGGAGCACAACCTCAAAACTCAGTTCCTGAGAGCGCGGGGCCTCTGAAAGCTCCGTTGTGACTCCTGCTTATTTCCGGGAGTGGGGGGCGAATAAAGTCCGGAGCGAGGAAACTACGCCACCAGGGTCAACCAGCAGGTGGTGCCAGGGTTAGGCCTGGAAATCACGTGCGCGGGATCCCGAGCCGGCCTTCTCCCACCAGCCGCAAGCCCTTGTTAGGGCTAAGGGATGGGAAATGAATGGGCGTTGGAGTCAGCTGGGGGCCGGGCGAGAGCCTGGGTGGGGTGACAGTGAATGTGCCTGAGAGAATCCCAAATGTCGCTAACTCTGGCAACCATCCGCAAGTCAAAGGTCAGTGGGTAAACAAAGAACCTATGAAAATCGAGATGAGCGCATAAGTTTTACCTTTTTCCTAGTCCTGCACATCCTTCTAGCCCCGTGGGTCACCTGCACTCCTCCTCACGCTGGGCACAGCTGTCCACGGAAGCTTCGGGATCGTCTGGCCTAGACCCAGGCTGAGGGGTGCGTGGGACCTTCCGCGGAGCTGGGGGAGGGGGCATAAAGAAGAAAGAATGAATAAATAGCCGCTTCTAAAGTTCCACATCGTTTTCTGGCAAATTTTTACTCCCCTCTATAGAGCCAATTAAACGCAATAAAAACTTGCAAGGAACCCCTCTTTCTAGCCGAGCGTCGCCAACAATTGCCTAAGGGGTAAACCAAATACGCCTGAGATAATTACACTAAGCCCGGGGCGATGATTTGCCTGCCAGCGTCCTCAGCGCCAGCCAATATTTGTATAGCGTAGTGGTTGTTTTAAAAAATAAAAAATTACACGCGGAAACTTGAAACCGACTGGTTGGTGCCAGGGTGGTTACTTGATCTGTTTTTCTTGAACGGGGGACTGTCTGCAGGCAGCTGGAGCGCGCGCGTACCGGCCCCCGCCAGTGCTGCTGCGCGTCTGCAAAACTTGCCGGAATTAAATCAACCTCGGGGGATGGAGGGGGAGAGAGGGCGGGCGCGCCCCCCACGGCGGCCGGAGCCGGGCTGCTAGGCCCCGCGCCCCCGGGAATCCCCCATAATACTCCTCGGCCGCGCTCTCCGCTGCGACGCGGGCCCGGGCCGCGGGAGCTGGCTGGGGCTTCAGGGCGGGGAAGTACTTTCTACTCTTGACAAGTCCACCCGGGACGAGGAAGCGTGAGGCTTGAGGCTCTCGCTCGACCTCCGCAGCTCTGTTTGGGTTCGAGTTGCCCGGAGCCACTCAGCCAGCTGAACGCCGCTGGCTCGCCGAGGCGGAAGGTGCCGGTCACACGGCTCGCGGCCCCACGAGGTGGTGGAGGCAGGTCTGTGGGCCGGGCCGAGCTCACCCAGCGAGCGTCCGGCTCCAGCTGTAGTACTGAGGTTTTATGCGCCCTCGCTTGGTCCGAGCACCCTTCGAGGCCCCCTGCCCTCGCTGTCCCCAGACGCCTTGGAGTCCAGTTGCCAGGCTAGAACGACCTCAAGCTGCTTCCAAACAGGAGGCACAGCTTTTCCCGGAGGGCGCGGAAAAGATCTTTTAACAAAATTTGCCGTTGCCCGCGAGGCGTGCGGGGCCAGGGCCGGAAGAGCCTTTGCGCTCTGGGCATGCCGAGCTCCCACCAGCAGCCTTTCGGCGGCTCTTGGGCCTGGACAGGGCTGTTCTCGCACCACATCCGTCAAGGGAGAAGGGGACACCCGGCGCCAGCGGGCTCTAGCTGTCACTGTAACTGTGGGCCTCATCGGAATTTTTCCGTGACTTCTTGAGGCCAGGAAGCCGTCTGCTGCTTGGTTCTTTAAACTGCATCAGCAGACCAAAAATCCCGCAAAAACTCCACTGGCGGAAGGAGCGTTCCCGGCTTGAAGTGCCAGCAAAAGCATCCGGCTCTGAAGGTGTCTAAGGAAAGGAGCAACCAAGAAGTTGCTCTTTCCCCCTGGGGCCCTCTGGCATGCTCCACTTTTAATGCCTATTCTAAAACGTCTGCGGACCTAGAAAAAACTGGCCAAATAGCACTAGCCAGAAATCCAGCTCCTGCCTGAAGATGAATATTGTGAATCTGTTCCGCTCACTGCGCTCCTGCAACCCGACGGGCGAACAGCCCTTCTCCTACTCCTCTTCTTGGGCAGCTCACCAAACGTCGGAAGCTAAAAACACTCGACCTGGTGTCGTCAAGGTGGAAGAGCAAGGGGCAGTCTCCGAAACAGTCTGGGCCAACAGCCTTCTGCCTCCAAATTTAGGCACGGAATAGAAGACATTAAATACAGAATGATTCACAGTCCTTAACTGCTCCTTTCTCCTCAAATCTCCGAACTGGAAGGCACCCGTGAAATTTCCAACTTCACACATCTCATTTTATAAATAAAGAAACTGAGGCCAAGAGACAGAAGGAATGTATGTATGTCTGTGTATACATATACATACATGTGTATATATGTACACATACAATCTCCAAACTCTGCTTTTCCTCTGGCAAAGACAACCAAAACCAGAGTATAACTGCAGGTTCTCTCCAGTCAGTTGGGATTCGCTCATGGGTGTGCAAGAGAATGTAGAGCAGGAAACTGCTTCGGGAATCCCATCAAGCTTGAGGACCTCAGCGCTAGGGCTCATCCAGCCTCACAGGTCATAATCAGGGCCCTGTGGATTGATCATTTTGACCTCCTATTTAATTTTAATTATTTACTTCTCCCTCGATGTGCTGAAAATAGCAAGACTGCGCTCTGACACACCCAGGTGATGAGACCTCTGAGCTTTCAAGCCCTCCTTCTGGCCCCAGCTCAGATGTTACCACCCAAAGAAACGCTGTCGCACCCACCCGCTCTTGGTGAGGCCTCCATCCATAAAGCCCTTAGTATTTATCCAAATTTCCCAGCTACTGTCAGTCTGTCGCACTAGACTGCGGTTCTGGAGCGCAGAGAGCTGTTCCAGGCCTCCCTGTACCAGGTGCCTATCACTGGGGCCGACACTCAGTTGGCGCGCCATAAAATTGTGATGAAATTGACATTTGGCGAAAACGCCTCTGGCTCGCCTCTGCGATAGCTTTTCCTTCCAACCCTCCGGCCTTTGAGATTACGTGCAGAGAAGAGGTCTCGAGGCCACGCTGCTGTGAACTTGACCCAGAGTGGTTAGTCCAGGAGGAAAGCAGTGTGAGGAGAGAGAAGACCAGAGCGGGTAGGTGGGAAGAGGGAAGCCTGAAAGGGCGGGGACAGGCGGGAGGTGCAGGAGAGGAACGAGAAAGCAGTTTCCTGTCCCCCTCTGCCGTGCGCGACCCGGGTGGGGTGCAGTGGCGGGGACCGTACCGG
Organism: Giraffa tippelskirchi; assembly: GCF_054371585.1. NCBI lineage: Eukaryota > Metazoa > Chordata > Mammalia > Artiodactyla > Giraffidae > Giraffa > Giraffa tippelskirchi. Next base: position 171,298,562 of record NC_137275.1, read on the forward strand.
GCACCGTGCCCCTCCCTGCGAACAGCCTGCGCCCCCCGCCCCACTCCGCCGAGGCTGGGGGCTGCCGAGCGGGTGGTAAATGCTGGGGGTGGGGGCGCCCGAGTCGAGGTGGAGGAGGGGGCGGGGGCGAGGCTCGGCGCCTTCTCGTCCCTTCTTCAACGAGAGACTCGGCGGCGGCGGCGGAGTCCCTCAGCCTCGGTCATGTGATAGTCTCGAAGCGCGAGCTGCGGGGGTCTCGGCGTCTCGGGGACCATTACAAAACGCAGTCAGGAGAGCGCGTCGCTGCCACAGCCGCCGCCGCCGCCTCTCCAGCTCCAGACAGGCCCGGGAAAGCGGCTGCAACTGAGCGGGCCCGGACAGCCCAGCGCCCTCCTGGCGCTCGCAGAAGCCCCTCCGCCGGCGCCCCGCGTCCAGCGCCCCCGCCCCTCCTCAGGGTCTGCAAGCGCCGCCGCCGCTGCAGAAACCTACAAACTTTCACCCCCCGCTGCAAAGCGACCGCCTACAGCTCTACCCCCCGGATCCGCTGCTAGCTGCCGGAGAGAAGCGAGACGCGGGCTGCCGGAGCCGAGCTCTCTTCTCCTTACCTCGCCTCTCCTCTCCAGGAGCACGAGAACACACAGCGGATTAAGAGACGGGTCATCGGGCAGCGTGCCGCGCGCTGTTCAGTCCCGCCGCCCCCGGCCTCCTGCATTACGAGCGCCAACTCGGATTTAAAGGGCCAGAGTCTTGACTGCCCAGTCCTTCCTTCCAGCTCTTTGGGTCCGCGCTTCCCTCGGACCGAGAGAAAGACGAGACGGAGCCAGAAGGAAACACGGCCCCTCCCGACTCCTCCTCCGCCAGCTCCCACGCTTAACCTCTGGCCACCCGCGGGAAGACGCCGGGAGGGTGGCAGTGAAGCTGGCGCGCCCCGCTTGCGACTGTGCGCGCGGGTTCGCAGCCGTCGAGGCCAGAAGTTGCGAGCGTCGGATTGCTAAATTGGCTCTAGAGGCCAAGCGCGGAGACCACAGGCAGCTGGGAGAAGGCGGGAGAGAAACGGCGAGAGGGTCTGGGGGGAAAGAGGGCGGGGTGGCGGGCCTGGGAAGGGGGAGTGCGGGTTAGTGAAGACAGCCAGGCCCCGGGAGTGGGGTGCGGAGCGACGTTGCGGTCCAGTGTGGGCCAGAGGGCGGTGGAGGCGCCGGGGGCGATGCCGCGGCCGGGTAAGAGTTCGTACAGCGACCAAAAGCCTCCCTACTCTTACATCTCGCTGACCGCGATGGCCATCCAACACTCAGCGGAAAAGATGCTGCCGCTGAGCGACATCTATAAGTTCATCATGGAACGCTTCCCCTACTACCGCGAGCACACGCAGCGCTGGCAGAACAGCCTGCGCCACAACCTCTCCTTCAACGACTGCTTCATCAAGATCCCGCGGCGGCCCGACCAGCCCGGCAAGGGCAGCTTCTGGGCACTGCATCCCGACTGCGGCGACATGTTCGAGAACGGCAGCTTTCTGCGGCGCCGCAAGCGCTTCAAGGTGCTGCGCGCCGACCACCCTCACCTGCAGGCTGGAAGCACCAAGGGCGCGCCGGGCGCTGGGCCCGGAGGGCACGTGCACCCCCACCACGCGCACCACCCGCACCATCACCACCACGCCGCGGCGCACCATCACCATCACCACCACCACCCGCCGCCGCCGCCTCCCCCGCCGCACATGGTGCACTATTTCCACCAGCAGCCGCCTCCCGCTCCGCAGCCGCCGCCGCCCCTCGCTTCGCAGCCGCCGCAGCAGCCTCCGCCGCCTCCGCCGCCGCCTCCGCAGCAGTCTCACCCCGGCAAGATGCAGGAGGCGGCGGCCGTGGCGGCGGCGGCAGCGGCGGCGGCGGCGGCGGCAGTGGGCAGCGTGGGGCGCCTGTCACAGTTCCCGCCCTACGGGCTGGGCTCAGCCGCCGCCGCCGCCGCCGCCGCTGCCGCGTCTACGTCGGGCTTCAAGCACCCGTTTGCCATCGAAAACATCATAGGCCGGGACTACAAGGGCGTGCTGCAGGCCGGCGGGCTGCCCTTGGCGTCGGTCATGCACCACCTGGGTTACCCCGTGCCGGGCCAGCTCGGCAACGTGGTCAGCTCCGTGTGGCCGCACGTCGGCGTCATGGATTCGGTGGCCGCGGCGGCCGCCGCCGCTGCAGCCGCAGGGGTCCCCGTGGGCCCGGAGTACGGCGCCTTCGGGGTGCCGGTCAAGGCCCTGTGCCACTCGGCAAGCCAGAGCCTCCCCGCGGTGCCCGTGCCCATCAAGCCGACTCCCGCGCTGCCTCCAGTGGCCGCGCTGCCGCCGACGCTCGCTGTCCCCGGGGCCGCACAGCAGCCGCCGGCGCCGTCCACCGTGTGCCCGGCGGCCGCCGCCTCGCCCGCCGCCGCCCTGATGGAGCCCACCGCCCCGGGCGCGGCCGAGACCAAAGGCAGCTCTCTGCCCTCGGTGCTGGTGCACTCTTAGGGTACCCAGCGGGTTCTCATGGACAAACGCCTGGCCCGGGACCGCCCGCCGGAGAAGGTGGGAGCGCCTTGCCCAGGTCGGGCACAGCTGACGAGCCCCAGTTTTTGCTGGGAAAAGAAGGTATTTAAACCGACCAACAAACCCGAAAGTGGATTTTCCAGTGGTCTGAATAAATATGACACTGTGTCTGTGTTTATACTATATTGTACAATCAGATTAATGAAAACCAGTTTTCAGGTAAGAGTTTCTATTGTAATTAATATTATAAATCCATAAGTTATGCGGGAAGGGAACAAAAGAGTTTAAGCCTCATTCGCTGACATACAGGAAATGGATTTCGATTCTTATTCCCGGGAGCAGACGCCAGCAGAGCTAAACCTCCCTGGGAGAAATCCAACAGAGAGTGAGGCTGAGGCGGACCTCAGCCACCGCGTTTCTCCCGGCGGGTCTCAACCCCAGACAGCCGCCCTTCGTTAATATTCTAGACAAAAGTGCTGTTCACTAAGGAAATCTCGTTTTATTTAAGAAGGAAAAGAGGGAGCATTTGATACTGTTATTTTCCTGGTCAGTGAAATGGACAAGGACACGGTAGCATGAATAAAGCCTGGGGCGAGGGGTTCGGGGGAGACAGTGGGAAACTCACCAAGGATCTTGGGAAACAGTTAAGTTTCTTGGCTCTGACCCGAGGGTCGAGAAGGACAGAAGGAACGGCTAAAGCAATTAGTTTGCACAAAAGAGAATGGCCGCAGCTTAAAGCACAAAGCCTCAGACTTCAAAAGTAAGTTCGGGAAACATAACCAAAGAGAGACATTAAAGGAGACTTTCTACCTGCAATTCGTTTGTTAATCAATCGGATGAGACCATTGAGGAGCCCCCAGATAATGTGAATTCCCATGATCCGTTCCATTTGGGTTTTTTTTTTAATTACTTGCATCGCGGGATTTTGTTCCCGTAACTCTAGAATGCAAGAAAAACCTGCCGTGTCACCCGACAAGATTGCTCTTAACGTTTCCAGGAGCGTTTCGTGGCCGTTGCCCTCCAGCCTCCTTGGGACAGCCGTGTGAGGATGACCGTCGCTTTGGTATTCCGTGTGCTATTTGGGCGCGTTCGTCTTTCAGGCGAACTCTGTTTCAGTCCGTGAATGGAAAAGAAACTTGCTTTGCCGCTGTTGCTCTTCCTCGTTTTTGAGCCCCGGAATAGCACTTTACTCGCAACAAACGTTTGGGAACGAATGGGGGCGGGAAGGGAGGAGGTCGCTGTCCTATGCCCCGAGTCGCCTCTGGCTTGTGTCCGCGCCGCGTTCGGGTTGTGACTTTGTGCCAAGTTCATGTCTGCCTGTGTTGTACGCGGTGTTCTCCATTAAAGCTTCTCTCTGGATGTGCCGGTGTAAAGGTGTTTCGCTTCTCAAGAGACGAGGCCGCGGTGTGAGTGCCCACTGGGGGAAAGTCTGGGGACGTGGCAAATCCTCCTCTTCCCTTTTCATTTCAGACTTGTGAGCATCAAGAGGGTGAGTTCACAGGAGGAGCGGCAGCAGCACAGGTTTCCCCCTCCATGGCTCCTTTTATCAGTTGGCGTAGTAACTGTATCTATACTACCCATTCTTTCGCTGCTTTCCTAACCAAGCTCTAGTCCACCTCAGTGGGAGAGGCCGGATTAGCAAACAAACAAACAAACAAACAAAAAACCCCGCAACAAGGAACGTTTTCTGTTCCTACATGAGGTTTATTAGCAACACATCATCACCAATACCCTTTCCCTTTTCTGAGGGTTTCTCTGACCCTCTTTTGAGAGTGGGGCGCGGCCGGGTCCCGGTGTCATTGGATGGGTGCCGCGGGGCCCCATTAAGTCTGCTGGGCGGGCTCGTGGCGGGGAGGAGGGCGCCCGGACGCCGCCACTGCCGCCGCGGGCCACACTCCCAAGAAGCCCTAGGAGACCTGTTGCGCATCCTCGGCAGCATGTGTCCTGAGAGAGCCGGGGGCCCCCGCAGCCAACCGCAGCCGGGGCTCGCTGGAGAGACCATGTGGGCTGCAACTCCCGAGGAGCTGCGCGGGGAAGTGGTGGGGCACCTCAAACAGGGCTCCATCTTGAACCAGCCCAACAGAAGCCCGCCTCTTCATCAGAAGAAAATAAACTGCCAACGAAATGATCTGCTCACTAATGACACTAAGGGGATTTGCATTGCTTCTTAAAAATAAAAATTTCCACACATCCCTTATTTGAAAGTCCTATTGGTGGCTCAGACGGTAAAGCGTCTACCTACAATGCGGGAGATCCAGGTTCAATCCCTGGGTTGGGAAGATCCTCTGGAGAAGGAAATGGCAACCCACTCCAGTACTCTTGCCTGGAAAATCCATGGACAGAGGAGCCTGGTAGGCTACAGTCCAAAGAGTCAGACACGACTGAGCGACTTCACTTTCACTTTCTTTCACTTTATTGCACCGGTTCAGCTAAGTTTAGGGTTCGCCTGGGAGACAAGTCTGAATGGAGGTCACTGTCTCCTTGGAGGCCCAAGCAACTGTAGTATATTCCAACTTTAAGCTTGAGACTGCAAAGTTTCCTGCAGGATTTTCCTTTACAATAATCTGAGAGTGTTGAAAGACAGAAAAGGAAAGCCACTGGCGTGGGCAGCATAGACTTGGGGAGACTTGGGAGCCTGACTGCTTCATCCACCTCTGGGTGAGTTGGTGCCCCGAAGCTCCAGGCTGGGACCCCTAGTGTAGGGGCGGCAAGTCATCAGGCCAAAGAATGGCAGTCACTGGATCCCAGTGATATCTCTTCTTCCTTCTCCACCTGCCCCAAAGAGCTACTGGGCTTTTTTTAGCAGTGCCCATTTTCCCACTTCCTGCAGAGGGGCACAGTCCAAAGTGACATCCGGCACCCAAGGGCCTAGCTGAAGTGACAGTCTCTCCTGAGAAGCAAGGAGCCTCTGGGCCAACTAGGCAGAGAAGGATGAGTAATTGACCCTCTGCATTTCGCAGGACACTCTTAGCAACTCAGTCTCACACCCCCAAATTCCTGGAACCCCTCCTCCCTCTGTGGGGAAAGCATGGTTGTTGTGCTTTGTTTTTACTGTAAGGAGAGAGAGAGAAAGGAGAAGGAAAGGTAAAGTGAGCTGAGAGATGATTCTACTCAAGTTTTCATCCAAGAGGAGAACCTGGTACCCAACAGAAGCTATACATGGCATTGATGTTGGAGAACAAAGGAGTTCATGTAAACAAAGTGGGGGGAGCTTTCTGTCAAAGCTCTGTTCCCAAGGGAGGTCCCAATTAAACCCTCGTACTGAAGATCCCCCTCTTAACTAGGATGGGATCTGAAGTCTAACTGTAACTCTCAACTGAGTCCTGATCTCATTATGATCTCTCATGTGGTTCTCCCTCTAGTTACATGTTGGAATAGAGAGAAAGTAAGTTTTAGACACCAGTGAGATAGAAATAGAGACACTTACAAATGTATGACCATCTCAGTTCACAAGATTAATAAAATCATTCTTAGTTTACTAAGTACTAGTGGAGATAACCTGAAATTATGCTCCTTGTTTCCAGGATGATAGAAAACATTGTAGTGGCTTAGCCTGTATCCTACTTCACGGAAGGCACAGAAACTTGAGAAACATGGGGAGAAGCAAAGAGGAGGGGGAAAGATTTTAATGTAGCTGCCCTTAAAATCAAAATAGAAGGAAAACAACTTGGAATGATCTATTTGATAACATTTCCTTGGGCAGCTGAGAAGAGAGCTCAGGGCTGAGGGAGGACAAAGCTATTTTAGCTGTGGTCCCTAGGAGAACAAGCCCTCCTGCAAAGGCCAGAACTAGCACATTTGTCATCTGGCACTTAGAAAGCCTGTCAGTCAGGCTGGTTTGTGGTCAATTATCTCCTTAAGTAGACTGGCATTAGTCCAGCCAGGAAGGAGGGCTGGTTGTATCCATTGAAATCAGAGCCAGTTAGCTGTAAGTGGCACTGCTGAACTCCAAGCATCTTTGCATTTGGGAGGTTTGGAAAGCAGATCAATGCATGTTCTGCTGGGACTCAAAGGTGGCATTTGCCTGCTTGGCAATAGTAGAGCAATACTGCAGAAAAGAATAGAAGTGATGCCTTAGGAGAAGAAACCTTGACCACCAAAGCCACTGGTTCCCTTTAAACTCCATTCACCTGACAAAACTGCCGTTTCTGAGATGCAAAAATTATACAGGGATCCCAGTAAATTGTGCTGGGATTTGACTTCTCCATTGATAAGAATTCTCACCCATTGTACCTGACTATCAGATAGGCAGAAAGGGTAGTTCAGGGTCATGTTCAGGTTTGGATGTTATGTCAAGGGTATGAAGCAGTGTTAGTGCTCATCAAACTGTGTGTGTATGATTCTACATGGGGTGGGGGTCAGGGTGGAATCGGCATTGAAGATGGAAAACTAAAGACATGGCTTCAAAAAGCCAATGATAACCTCTTTGTGGGTGAAAATGCAGAAAGGGAATCCCAGTGAAGGTAGGAAGTTCTTAAATTCCAAAGGGCAAAACTGTTTCTTCAAGTCCAACATTTTCATTTTGCTCATTGAAAGTATTTTCATTAACTTTATCTTTCAAAGCTGAAATACTACCTTGTACTCTTTGGGGGAGATTGAAGAGATTTGCTTGGGTTTGAATTCAGTCTTAAGCCATTGTTTAAATGTATGAGTTTGGCAAAACTCCAGATGTACTCTGTCCCAAGCACTTTCCCCCTTAACTATCCTCTGTGTATTTTAAGGAAAATTCAAGCCACATGTTGCTCTTTCCCCCTTGCATTCAAATGTAGTTTTATTGAATTTTAGCATGGTCCATGAAATTTAAATTCTGAGTTTTAAGCCATAATATATTCATATGGTCTACAAGCAGTCACATGATATGCACATATATCATTAAGCAGAAAATAAAGCCTCCGAGAACTGTAGTCGTATTATTATAGTAACATTTCTTTAGACTGAAGAGCCATGCTGAGAGTGCCATATTAAAAAAGGATTTTATAAAATTGTCAAAAAATTCAAGAAGCTAACTTAGTGACTCATGCAAATACTTTTAAAAGAGTATTGCTAGGAAGATATTTTGGTTACGTTTAGTTTGGGCCAAACAGTTCTTTCCTGCCACGAGGAACAGGTCTTTTAAGTGCACAAGACACCCAGCCTTTGCTTGTGAGCCACAAATCTCATTATGGCAGCATCATTTTTAAAATGGTGTGGAATAAGCTTTCTCTTCTGAGCCACTTTCAGTCCTGTCAGCACGTTCACAGACAGGGTGATTTTAGTGTTACTGAGGATAGATGCTCAGTAAGGAGCTGGAGAGCTGCAGTCCAGGCACAGCTGAACTAGATTCGTTCTAGAAAGGATTTACAACACTGAAATGTACAGATGAAAAAGAGAGGGAAGACAGTGGGACAGAGGGAAGGAGGAAAGATGGAGAGAAGAAAGGAAAGAAAGAAGGAAGGAAGGGGAGAGTGAGAGACAATGTGTGCATCTAGTACTGACAAAGCAAACAAAATTTTTATTACAATTTTTAACATAGGACTGCTTTGGTTTTTTCTCAGAAAACTATAGATCGATTCTTTCAATGTATGTGACTCTATCTATAACTACTTGACTAGTCATTTTGCCTTAAAAAATATTCCTCTTCTCTTAGCGTTTTTCTTAGCTAGAGAAGACAGAGCATTGCATAACAAAGCAGCAGCTCCATTTATTGAAGATGAGACTTCAGTCTGTTGAAGAATTCAACCTAGGTGAGGATTTTGTGATATTAACTTTGCCACAATTTATTTTATAGGGATTAACCTAAATCCCCAGAGAGAGATGTTTAAATAAATGATACTTTTTTTTCTGAAAAGCTTTATTTATTTTTAATTTATTTATTTTAATTGGAGGCTAATTACTTTACAATATTGTAGTGGTTTTTGCCATACATTGACATGAATCAGTCATGTGTGTACATGTGTTCCCCATCCTGAACCCCCCTCCCACCTCCTTCCCTATCCCATTCCTCAGGGTCATCCCAGGGCACCAAAAAATAAATAAATAAATAAATGATACTATTTGTATACTGTGGAATATCATGCAGCCATTACAAATAATGCTTATGAAACTCTACTCATACAGAAAATGCTTACAGAATCCTATTGAGGGAATAATCTCAACCCTCTAACATCACTGAACGTATACTCAGAGAGACTACACCAATTATTAACAGTAGTACCTTTAGATTGGTGAAATCCAGAGTCATTTTCTTTTTCTGTTTCCCATATGTTTGAGACTGTTTTTAGGTTGTCTACATATAACAATCACATTTACTATTGTAACCAAGGAGAGGATTACTCAAATCTATCCAGCCAATATAACTGGCATTTCAACAAACTATGAATTATTATTTTTAAATGTAGTAAAATGTAGGGGGAGGAGAGAAGAACTAGCTGAGGAAATATACTTTAAAAGCAAAGAGCAGGAAAGGCAAATGAACCTCACACACCTTGCCGTTCTCCTGCTGTGCCTTTGACAAGAGGCCAGGCAGCCGACCCTCCTTTCAGAGAACCTTTCAGAGATTTGCTGTCCCATCATACTGGACTGGGAAATGTGAAGAGGGTAAAATTACAAAGGGGGCTGGCTATAGAATAAATCTCACATAATTTTATTACCTTTACTACTAGCTTCCTCTCTTTTCATCTTTTGCATTTCATTAACTTTTGTAGTAGCCTTGAACTGAACTGAACTGAACTGTTTTTGAAACTAGGCAGATAATGAACACAAAGTAAATATAGCCTACAAGTTTAGGCATTTCCTTCCAAATGAAAAAATAACGTCTTGTTTTCCAAAACAGTAACATAATTTTTCTTTTTCCTAGTTGGCAAATATTTTTTATGTAATGACAATGTTTTCAAGGGAAAAGTTTTAGCTACTGTTTATACTAGTTTGTGGAGAAGGAAATGGCAACCCACTCCAGTATTCTCGCCAGGAAAATCCCATGCACGGAGGAACCTGGCAGGCTACAGTCCATGGGGTCACAGTCAGACACAACTGAGGGACTGAGCATGCACCCACACATACTGGTTTGAATAAACCTGAACTTTTTCTTCCCTATCTACCTTTAAATAGTTTATTTTCCTCACAAAATGTAAAAGCATGTAACTACTCGGAATATGCGTATTTTCAGATTAAATGTCTCAACCTTTATGCTAGAAGTCTGATAACCTCTAAAAATGATCACAAATCATTGAGACTTGGGTTTTTAACAAGTTGCATTGGACAACTAAAATTCTTGAAAATATAAGACTTTATGTTTAACCCAAGAAACAGAGAATCAAATGTATCTGCTTTGCCAGTGTGGAGAACAAAATGAGAATCTACTTCTTTGAGATGAAAAAATTTTGAACCCTCATTTCAGTTATTACTAGAAAATTCTTTTCTTCTTACCTGCCAGGGGACCCCAGGCTGACTTTGACCTGCTTACTCCTACCTTGCAAAGAAAAAAAAAAAAGGAAAGTTTAATCCATCTGCTAACACTGCTTCTTAAAACTTTAGGTGCATATGAATCACCTGGAGAGGTTTTTAAAAGCACTCTCTGCTGGGCCCCATCTTCAAAGATTCTGATTCAGCAGGTGTGAGGTGGGCCCAGGTTGTACATTTCTCACAAGCTCCCAGGTGATGCTGATGTTCTGAGCACTTTGAGAAGTCCTGCAATAAAAGATTCTTTTTTGTCAATTAACCTCAGTTACAGCCATCTCAGTCCATCAGAAATACCTAAGTAACTTTGAACATATAGAAATGGCATTAAGATCTCTATCCCTTTTCTCTCAAAAGTTCATTGGTGCCTATCAAATGTACTCATCTCCTTGTCTATATATACTAATATACAGTATAATAATAACATGATATATTAATATTAATGCACAAGAGAAACAGAAAAACTCCATATGCCCCCAGAGTTGGAACACTCCCCATTGTACGTCACCTAAAGACAGAAATGGATAAGGAAGCTGTGGTACATATACACAATGGAATATTACTCAGCCATTAAAAAGAATACATTTGAATCAGTTCTATTGAGATGGATGAAACTGGAGCCCATTATACAGAGTGAAGTAAGCCAGAAAGAAAAACACCAATACAGTATACTAATGCATATATACAGAATTTGAAAGATGGTAACGATAACCCTATATGCGAGACAGAATAAGAGACACAGATGCGTAGAACAGTCTTATGGACTCTGAGGGAGAAGGTGAGAGTGGGACGTTCTGAGAGAATAGCATTGAAACATGTATATTATCATATGTGAAACAGAACACCATTCCAGGTTCAATGCATGAGACAAATGCTCAGGGCTGGGGCCATGGGATGACCCAGAGGGATGGGATGGGGAAAGAGGTGGGAGGGGGGTTCAGGATGGGGAACACATGTAAACCCATGGCTGATTCATGTCAATGTATGGCAAAAACCACTACAATATTGTAAAATAATTAGCCCCCAACTGAAATAAATAAATTTAAAAAAAAAGAGACAGAAATGTTAGATCAGAAAGCAGCAGCAAACTTATTTCCTCAAGGAGGCAACTGAGACAGCAGCACTTGAAAAGCAAATGATTGAAAACTAGACCTAGAAGTCTTCCCACTCCCATCTTTTCATCATAAGCCAACGCCCTCCCCAAAGCATTTTAACCAATGAGCTTAAGGAGTTGTTACTTCATTTTCTTCCTTCGTGTGATGCTATGATGTTGGCACATCACACTTGTATGTGACACTTTATGCATTATATTGAGGGATTTTTATATCTACTAGTTTATATAGAGGAGATGGTTTTATTCTGAGTTTAAATCTATGCAGGTTCAGATCTGCAACTTGGAGGCTAGAGTTCATGCAGATGTACAAATGATGCATCAACTCAGTAGACTCACACTTTACTTAAAAATGGAGCCATTTAGCCAAATACTTTGTTTTTCAGGGCTGAGGCATCAAACAATGCACATTCTAAAGCAAATGTTACCAGAATAGGACGTAGGGGCCACTCTGATTTTTTTAGATTTTGTGAAATTTTCCATAGCTCATCCCATGTACTGTGATAGACTGATGTGATAGACTCACAGCCCTGTATCTCTGGGGAATTTTAGTCAGTGGCAAACAAAGCATATAGACTTCATTGCTCCTAGTTGTCTCTGACTTATAACTCCACCTTTCAGAGACTTGTTTAAATTTATGGATCATCTCAATGTCCAGAATATACTGTCTTTTTATTTGCAAATACTCCAGATGTAAACTAGTGTGAGTAGCAAAGGTCAATGTTGTGAAGATTTGAGTTGTTTCATAGTCATAAAACTTGAAGTCAAATATTTATCATCTTTTAAAGTCCGTCTATCATCTCTACCAGGAGTTTCTCATTGGGTCCCTTTCTCGATCACCTCTACCCTTCATATAGTTTGCTTGGTCTCACCCTCTTCTTTGACTGATCTCTCCTTTCCTCTCCAGCTGCTTGCTTGATCCCTCACCTGGCTCCACCCCACTATCTGCTAACTCCTTATGAAGGACAGTTTAATTCTTTGTTTCTCTAGCTCTCTTCAGACTGTGACCATTGGGACCTCATTCTCTGTAATGAAAGTGGTCTATCAAGTTATTTTCCTACATGAAGACAGCTATTTTTATAATCTGAACTAAGATGCTGGCTATTAAAATCACATTTTAAAATCTAACTATACATATATCCATTCCATGAGCATTTATACAATAGTACAGTTCAGGAACTACACCAGGTGATGACAATAAAGCAAGTTGTCTACTTGTTGCCTACACCAATTATTAAGCTATTATTTCTCATCTCCAAACCTATCCTTCTTACTCTCCTCTCAGATACTGGGGCTGGGACTTTGCAAACCACAGTTCTGCTTTGTCAGTTGGTTCTATATTGGATCTGGTAATATGGTGGCTCTAGAGGGAGCTAGGACTTCCCTGGTCACTCAGACAGTCAAGAATCTGCCTGCAATGCAGGAGACCCAGGTTCTGTCCCTGGGTCAGGAAGATCCCCTGGAGAAGAGAATGGCTACCCTCTCCGGTATTCTTGCCCGGGGAATTCCATGGACAGAGGAGCCCTGGTGGGCTACAGTCTGTGGGGTTGCAAAGAGTTGGACAAGACTGAGCAACTAACACTTTCACTTTCAGAGGGAGTTAGCAAAGGTGGACAAAGAAGAAGGGATATGCTCCATCTGTCCGTTCTTTTGGGGGCTTCCTTTCTGCTTGGGATTCCTGGAAGCATTACAAAGACAAAGTTGCTTCAACCTGCAGTTCCTTCCTATGGCAGCAGTTGAATCATTTGGAAGTCTTTTAAACACTTGAAGAACCAGCTTTATCACAAACTGTTTCAGAGACGCCAGTTCCATCAGCAGGGCTCTCTATGAGGTTCTGAGGTTTAACTCCGTAGAGATCCCCTATAATGGTCTATGTGTTAATAATTTCAACTTCTTCCCTTTGCACTCACCACCCTAAGGGTGGTAGCTGCTTCCTGCAGTGGCTACAGTTTGCCATATCTTAGAGCTGTCTTTTTACCCTTTCAGTTATTAACATCTTCATACCTAGTTGGGCTTCCCTAGTGACTCAGACGGTGAAGAATCCACCTGCAATTCAGAAGACCCGGGTTCTGTCCCTGGGTCAGGAGGATCCCCTAGAGAAGGGAATGGCTACCCATTCCAGTATTTCTGCCTGGAGAATTCCATGGACAGAGAAGCCTGGTGGGCTACATGGGGTCACAAAGAGTCAGACACAACTGAGCGGTTAACATTTTCACTTTCTTTTATACCTAGTTAACAATTCTTTATAGTAAATTTTGTCTGTGAAAATAACTCACATGGTTTCTGTCTTCTCACCAGACTTTAATACATCTGCCCTCAAGGACCAGATGGTCTGAAACAGAAGATGGTCTCCTCATGTTACAGATAAGAGAGCTGAGGCACAGGTTGCTGAAGGAGCTTGCCCAAGACTATGCAAAGAGGAGGATGGGAATAAGAACTCAGACGCAAATGAACCAGTCTGAGTTCCCCACTGGAGGGATCCTGGCTCATCTCCAGCTCCTTAAGAGACTGGCATGCATGCGTGTGCACGCGCGCACACACGCACACACACACACGCGCGCACACAGAAAAGATAGCAAGTTAGAATAAATTCACCTCAGGGACTTCTGTGGTTTCCTGCTAGGGCAACAAAGGCTTACTTAGAAATGGTAGTTTTGACAATATTCAAACACCTAACAAACCAAATAGTTATTGAAGAAGCTCAAGACATATTTGTGTACTATGGGGGTCTGTGCAAGAATCATTTTGACCCTCTGTATATTATTTTGCTGATTTGATATTAATATTTGTGGAAACTTTTTCAAGGTTTCTAAAGGTATCTTTTTCATCTTTGTATCTCCACTGCCTAGTATAATAATCTGCTTATGGTAAGTTCTTAGTAAAGGTTTGTTGAGCAGAAAGAAGAATTTGGTTAATACATACCTCCACTATTACTTAACAAATATTCAGGTATGTAAATTAAATGCTTAAAAAAAATAAAAACTTAGATAACTAAATTCTACTTATCTTAAACGGCTTCAAGAGAGACAGATATTCAGCTACTTTGCCAAGGCCTTTAGCTAGCTTGTGATGGAGCCAAGATTGAGTCTCAAGGCAGACTCAAACCCAGTTCTTAGCCACAGTGTTAAACTGCTTTGAAATGTTTCTTCTCTGTTTCTTAGTTTTCACATCTGTAAACCGGGACAAATAATGCCTATCTAATTGGCTTTAATTTAACCAGTAAATAACATCAAGTATGCTGACAATCAAAGTTGAAATTCCTATTTTCAAAGGCCAATTGAGAAATGTTTCTTAGTAACTGGAGACAAATTGGAGAAACTTAAAAATTAATATGATTCAGTCAGGCAGACCAGCTGAAAAGAGGAAATTGTTTTGGACAATATTAAAAAACAACTAGATCCAGGCAATATTTCTGGCAACTTTTCAAAGCTGTATGATGGTTTTAAAACCCTATTTATAGGAACAATTTCCTGACTTCAAAATTAATTTTTATATTATACAGCATTTATTTAAAAGTAACATTTCCTGGTTTCAAAAACATTTAAAGCATACTAAATGAAAAATTGGAAAACAATTTGAACAGTATTTAAAATAAAATTTTAGAATGTATCATGACAAGCCAAAACTTGAACATAACTATAATTAAAAGTTCTTTTGAAAACGTGGATCCACCAAGATGATGAGTAATTCTCTGCACCACATCAGTCATAACTGCTCTCTGCAGCCCAGGCATAGTCTCTCTCTCTCTATTGAATTTTATCTTTCCTTCAAACCCAATGTAAAAGCCAACTGTTAATGTACCTAATAGATGATAAGAACCAAATGTTTTCTTTCTATCTTTTTTTTCCAAGAAGTCTTAATAGATGTCCTCTACTCAGTTACTAATCTCCCTTTTCCTTATTTTTAGAGCATATTATAAGATCCATGGCACAAGGTGCCTTGATTTGGACGGTGTGTGTCACTGGGTCTCCTGCCAAAATGAACTGTAGAATAGTATGCACTTTACCTATGTTGAAATCTTCGTATTCCTCACAGTGTGGTGTTTTTCATACAGTATGAATTCAAGAGGTGTGTGTGTATACAAATAAAATTGACCTTAGCTGGTCTCCTTCAAAGCTGATCCCTAAAGAGACAGGTAGATTCTCTGTTGTCCAACTCAATTTGTATCTTCTGGTACCCATTCCATATCCTGTGACATGAAATTATGTGAGACTGGTGGCTTTTAATCCCATATTCTTATAGTCGTTGACAGCACTCAACTTAAGACATAACAGGTGCCCCAATTCTAGGTGGCCAACTTGCTCCAGAGCAGATTTAAATTGGCCCAATAACCAGGACATGGAAGCAACCTAAGTGTCCATCAGCAGAGGAATGGATAAAGAAGATGTGGCACATATATACAATGGAATATTACTCAGCCATAAAAAGAAACAAAATTATGCCATTTGGAAAGACATGGATGGACCTATAAACTGTCATATAGAGTGAAGTAAGTCAGAAACAGAAAAACAAATATCATATATTAATGCATACATGTGGAATCTAGAAAAATGGTACGGATGAACCTATTTGCAAAGCAGAAATAGGGACACAGCCATAGAGAACAAATGTATGGACACCAAGGGGAGTAGGGGTGTGATGAGATAAATTGGGAGAATGGGATTGACATGTATATATACTACTATGTATGAAATAGATAACTGATGAGAACCTACTCTATAGCACAGGGAACTCAACTCAATGCTCTGTGGTGACCTAAATGGGAAGAAAATCCAAAAAAGAGGGGATATATGTATATACATAGAGCTGATTCACTTTGCTGTATAGCAGAAACTAACACTGCATCGTAAAGCAACTATACTCCAAAAATTTTTTCTAAATGCATGTATGGAAAATTTAATTAATTAATTGACCATAAAGATCATTTTAAAGTTCTCACCCTAGACTATGTTCTCATCTCGTCTCACTATGAGAAATTCTGGATTTTGTGAATATTACCCAAAGGGTGACATGGTATAATGAAAAGGGCCTTGAGCTTTGAACCTCATCTCTTTACTACTTCAACACTCTAATGATAATTGATTGTTGTAGTCTAACTTGGATCCTGAAAACGTCTGAATATATTAAGTCCTAGTCCTAAATCCTATCCTCATTTTATCTGTAAAGAAACTGAAGATCAGAGTTAACTTTCTTCCCAAGATCACACAGCTAATTCAATAATTGAGTCAGGATTAGAACTCAAACCCAAGTCCCAACTTTCAATTTCAATGCTATGCTGTCTCATTAAGTTCCTTAGCCTCTCTATTTCTCAGTTTTCTCATCTTAAAAATCAAACAAATCATTTCTACCTCATTGGGTTATTGCAGCATCCCAATGAAACTGAACTTTCTTTCACCTGTAACTGTGGAACTTCATCAAGCTAAAGCAATCTGAATTAAGATCTTTGGTGGAAACAAAGGAACATTCTGCATAAAACCCTAAATTTCATCCCGTTTTCCAACTGTTTATTGGTATCCCAATGATCCAGGTGTTTTGCGGTTGCAGAATTGTGTCTCCAACAGAGCACAAGATTCAGAACTGCCTTCCTTGGTCCTTAGCAACTTAAATATATTTGCTGAGTGATTAAGGATGTTTTAAAAAAAAGCACTTGCCACATTTTACTGACAATAACTTTTCCATGGTGGCTCAGATAGTAAAGAATTTGCCTGCAATGTAGGAGACCCGGGTTCCATCCCTGGGTTGGGAAGATCTCCTAGAGTAAAAAATGGCTATCCACTTCAGTATTCTTGCCTGGAGAATCCCATGGACAAAGGACTGAGGAGCCTGGCAGGCTACAGTCCATGGAATCGCAAAGAGTCAGACAGGACTGAGCAACTGAACACATTTACTTTTACAAACGGAAACAATTGTATGAATTTACATATGTATCAACCCAAGTTGGGTTAGCTCTGTGTTAGCCACTGGTGAGGAAAACCAAAGTCTAGAATGGAAATTGTCTTTAGTTTCATAAAGGGGAGGAAATCTTACTCCTGGCTTCCCACTGAGAAAAATCACCTACAAAAAAAAAGAACAAATGACCTATAGTGACATTGGTAAATCCCTTTCTTTTCTTCCATCACCATCCAGTGACAATATTATGATGTTGATCTTTTTTTAAGCTGGTGCCTCATCAATTTTCTTTCTTCTTTGTTCTGCACATACAGTGAGATAAGGTAGGAACATGTACTTTTTGATGAATCATTGCCTTTGATCTTTTCTTTAACTTTGATTCAACTAAGGTATCATGGAAACATTTCCATGGATTTACATACGACTTGTGTTTTTTTGGTCCCTGATGTAATAGATGAAGACACTGAATTCTAGTGTCTGCAGTTCCCTTTCTGCCTGTCAGAAGAAAAACTATGGAACTTCTTTGAAATGTAGATCCATTATTTACAAACGTTAGTTCCGCAGACCCTCATAGTGTGGAGGTGTGCAACGAGAACAGTAATGCTGCCCTGATTCCTCCACAAAGTCTTTGCAAGATGAAATGCTCTACCCAGCTCTGAATGCCAATAAAGAGGTCACGCACATGAAAGCTCTTTATGAACTAAGTGTGCTATAACTTGCCTTGGGGATGGCGGTGATGACCATGGGGATGGTAATGGCCATAAGGATGCTGTGAATAGTTACCATCCTGAGCTTAGGTGAGGGTTGGTGCTGCTCTTCCAGACTCACTGAGGATTTCAAAGACACAAACAAAACCTTTATGGGCATGGAAATAGGATAGGAAATGGGAGAAGTTTGGGCCTTGATCTCATGTAGACTCCACGGAGCCTATAGCATATATGTCAACACTGAGTTCAAGTTCTCAGAGATCAGATTGCTGAGCTCTCTATTACATAAAACACTAAGCAGCTTTTTAACACGTTTTACAGACAAGATTCTAGACAGAGTTAGACAGAAACTCAGATATCTAAGGGTCTACTGAACTGTAATTTTCTAAGCTGCTCAATGAAATTTTTAGGCTGAATGTTTTTTAGAACATCTCACTGGAAAAAACAGTCCCAGAACTTATTACTTGCTCTTCCACATAATGAGTATTATTTCTAGTACACCGAGCACTCTACACTATAAAAGATAAACATGAAACACTTGAAATCCACAACTAGCTTGCTCCTTGAGTTAAATAAAAATCTAGGAATTAGAAAATTTTCTCTTTCATATTTTTTACATATGATATTGATAAAGTTTCTAAAAAAGAATCCCAAAGTAATTACACTCTATTGCTATCATTCTTGAAATAAAAATAATTGAGATCCTAAATTGCTAAATTAGATGACTAAATGTATGTCACATCATGACTCACACTAAAGCCAAGATTCAGAACTCTACAGCCAAATATCCATGTTATTTTTTGTAATGATGTGATGTGGATATAATTGGTGTGGATAAGAATCCAAAATAAAAGTTCAAAATTATTTGTATAGATCCAAATCCAAATGCTGAATGCCAGATAAAACTGTTTCTTACTCCTGCTGTAATAAACTGTCACAAACTTCGTGGTTTAAAACAATTCAGATTTGTTCTTAGAGTTTTGGAGGTCTGAAGTCCGGAATCAGTTTCAGGGCTTAAGTCAAGATACAGGCAGGTTTGACTCCTTCTGGAGGCTCTGGGAGGAGAATCTGTTTCTTTGCTTTTTTCAGCTGCTGGTAGCCACCTGTATTTGGCCTGTGGCCCTTTCCTCCATCTTCAAAGCCAGCTTCCATCATCCCATCAGTTTATCCTCTTTTGTAGTCAAATCTCCCTCTGTCTCTCTCTTATAAGGACACTTAATGATAACATTTAGGACCCCTAAAATAATCCAGGTTAATCTCCCCATCCAAAATCTTTAACTTATTTACATTTGCAAAATGCCTGATGTCATATAAATAAGCATTCACAGGTTCTGAGGATTAGAATGTGGATGCTTTGGGGAGCCATTATCCTATCTACCGCACAAGTGAATCATTCATTAATTGAGGGCTTATATAGACCTCACTCAGGTTTTCCACTACATGAAATGATAGAACAATTTTAATTTCGTGTCTTGATTTATTCTCCAGAGTGAGTTCTAGGGAGAACTCCAGCTAGAACAGCTGGCATTCAAGATCATGAGGCAGGAAAGAATAAAACAAAAGAGAAAGTAATACCTAAAAAAAAAATCCCATCACACATACCTCACATTAACTGAGGACAAGATGATTTTAAATCCAATGAGATCTTTCACTTGCCCTCAATCTCCATCTCCTTAAAGACACACTTAGAGCCAATGGAAGCCAACCTACGTTGAAAATATTCAGGAGTGAACAAAAGATTCTCAATGGAGATGTGTTAGTTCTTTGTTTCAGTGGTTCTTCTTAGAACAAGTTTCTCTTAGTTTTTGATAATAACATAATATGAATAAGCAAATCAAATATCTGATTCTGAAGAGCCACCTAAAAAGATCAATTTTCCAAGAATGGCTAATTCCTGGAATCTGAGATGGGCCCTCAAATACTTAGGCCAAATATATACAAGCTGACTAGTCTGTGCTGTGTGCTGTGCTTAGCTGCTCAGTCATGTCTGACTCTTTGTGACCTCATGGACTGGAGCCCACCAGGCTCCTCTGTCCATGGGGATTCTCCAGGCCAGAATACTGGAGTGGGTTGCCATGCCAGTCTGTAGAACAACCATAAAGTGTATCTGACAGAATCCTTAACCTGATTTAGGGTGAACAATAGAGATATTTAACATCGTTAGGAAAATGCAAAGCTATTATAAGAGAAATCTTCTTTTGAACTTTGAAGTGAGGATTATAAGATAAGGAGTGTTTGATCTTTCCAACATTTAGGATCTCATCCCTTAAAGGGGTGTATATCTGACCTTAACAATCACTATGGGTTTGAGAACCTTAAATCCACCTTTATGTATTGAGATGCAAAGAAACAATAAGGAAAGGAAAAAGCTGCTAAGGACAGCTGCTCTGTACCTCAATGAAAAGACAGAGGTTTTTACTACTTGTAATATGTAAGGATCTTCACATATCCGCATTTAAAGGGTATGTGTGTGTGTCTGTGTGTCTGTGTGTTTTAATACTGAAAGTAATTCAAGAGTTTCTAGAGTTCAGGTGACAATACCTGGTGACTCCTTTCAAATCATATGACATAGAGCAGATGTCTCTCAGAAATAAGGCAAGTTTTATTTCATAAAATTGTGCAGGAGGTGATTTTATTTTCAAGAGGATTTATAACATTTACTCAAGTAAGATAGATCTGCTCATTTGAAAGTCAACATAATGCTCCATTCTCTACTTTTGTCATTACTGAGTGCATGGGGGAAGTGTTTTGAATCCTAGATAGAGTTTTTTCTCCTAAAAATCTGTAAATATCCTTTCCAACAATAGCATGTGATAGTGTACATCATTTGTCTCAATAGTTGTGTTCCTAAAACACAAAATCTATTTTATAAATCAGATTGAATGCTAGTAATCCTGAACTTCCCACTATGTATGTGTGTATTAATAGCAGAGCACACACACATTATACATTATTCCCAATAAGAGAAAAACTGAGGCACAAGAAGAAAAAGTGATTGACCCCAAACACCTGCACACAATTCAGACACCAGACTTTTGACTTTCAGTCGGGATTGTGAAAAATATATCAACTAATGCTGAGCACTTTTTATTAAAATTATTGTCTGTAGGTTTACAACATAAAAATATAAAGCTTTTTTTATCCTCAAAAGTGTTTCAAAGCAAATTCCCTGGAAAATTACTTCCACTGTACACTTTATCCTGTACTATGTTGACCCAGCCAACAGATTTTTTTTTTATCAATGGCTTTTGTTTTGTTTTATTATTTGATTAAGTCTCATGTAACTCTTCTTACTGGCAGTCAGGGGAATCATCCATCTTGGATGGGGCATTTAAATTTGCTACTTTTTAACTCAAGGATTAGCTTTGCACTTGGGAATGTTTGGGTAGCATCAAAGCCATCCTATAGAATTCTGTGATTCAATTTCATTGATGAATTTAAAGGGCTTACAGCCGTCTTCACAGTTAAATGAGGATTTACTGAAATGTTGCCCTCCCCAGTGGCAGAGAGAGCCCCACAATCGGCAGGACTTCAGTACTCCCAGAAGTAGACGGTTTGACCAAGGAGGATGAAATTAGCACACACATACACACAAAACATACCATCTGAGACTTTTAGAAAATGTAGATCCAGGGGGAAATCTTAGAGCATAAATTACTTGGAGGTTTCACTGTTCCTAGATCTTAGTTGGAAAGATTTGTGTTCTTCACATGCGCAGCTGTGGAGTCTCTGGGGGAATTTCTTGCTCTTTTTCATTTTTGCATATCAGCCAAAAACCAAGATCTCAGCACTTACTGTAGTATCATAAGCCTCCTGTATAGGATGGTGGATTTTCCAAAGGATGCTAGACAGGAACTGATTAAAATCCAAGGTGGCATTCTGACAACTAAGTGACACCACGGGTAGCAGGATGAGGGGAAAGTCAGCTGAACAGGTGAGATCCAGGGCTTTGTTTTGTGGTTATGTCTGTTGCTATTGCTGTTGTTTGTTTAGTTCTCACTCTGGCCTTACCCGTTTGCATAGACTTGGCCAAATTAATGGAGCTTTTGTTGTCTCAGGTATCCTGGTGAGATAAATATTTGTTGCACGAATGAATCATTGAATAAACCCTAAATTAACCTTTGCAATAGGACCTTGGCCAAGTGATTTGGTTTCCACTCCTTTACTTCTTTGTCGGATGAGTTAGTCTAAATAACCTCTAAGATTTATTCTGGTTCTAAATATTAATGTCAACATTTAAAGAGTACTTACTATGTATAGGGCCCTTATTCTAAGCCTTTCCATGTACCAACTACTTTAACCTTCACAGATCCGTAAGTAAAAGTATTACCCACATTTAACAAACAAGGAAACTGAGATAGAGACCTTAAGTAACTTGTCCAAAGTCATACAACTTGTAAGTGGCAGAATCAGGATTGAACTGGAAAGACTAACTCCAAACTTCATGTTTTAACCACAATTCTCTACTGCCTCTCTAAAATTCTATGGAAAAGAGTAAGAGAAATTTTATGAACTACATTAAACTAGATCTCACTAAAATGGAAACATTTTGTTTTTCATTATCAAGGAACACAGTGACCATAGCTTTGATTTCCACTCTGAGCTTAACGCTCATCCCCTTCCTAAGACAAATTCTATCTCTTGGTACCCCATCCTTTATGTCATTTCTTAGTTTACACCCTTTCTGACCCTTATCCTGGGTCTCTGCATGTGGCTCAGAGAGGATAGGAAAGAAGGACTTGTTCATCATTTGAAAATGAACAAAAGCAGAAAATCAAGTGTTACACTTTGGGGGATGCATTAGAAGTGTCCAAGTACCAAATGAAAATCCAGTAGGAAACAGAATACACATTTAAATTAGACTAATTAGGAGGATTTATTTATGAAGGGATTATAAAGGAACCGCAAAGAATAGCACATCAACCTGGGGTTTGTAACAACTGAAATGTTACCACCCCTTGACCTGAGGGAAGAAAGTGGTTACTAGAACCACATAGGAGAGAATTCTGTTAAGCAGCAACCTTGGGTGGAGGGACACAACCAACATGAGGCCACCCTACAAAGAGATACCTGGCTTTACTTTTCTCCCTCTGATCTCCCTGGAAGGCTCCCCATGGCCAAACCCAACAGGAAAACATTAGGCATGGAAATCAGAGATTAGCCTCCCAGAGCAGGAGGCAGGGTGGAAAAGAATAGAGAGTGTGTGGTGAGGAGCAAATGAAAGAGACCTGGCAGACCTACCTCAAGCTGGTATTCACCAGCAAGAGCTGTTGTGGGTCCAGGAAGGGGAGATTAACCCAGAAATAAATCCTGAAGTCCAACAGGTAGCTGCAAACTATCTGTCCAAACCCCAAGATCCCTTAATACTTATAGTAAGGTTTGGTTTTAGCTTCTTTTATCCACAAAATATCAATTTTGTAAGTAATTTTTAAGAAATGTCTTCCTTCATGCTTTAGTCTAAGACCTAAAAGTTTAAATGGTATAGTTTCCCCTAAGAACATGGTTTAAAATTTTCAGTGAAGTATACAATGCAACTTTCATCTCAAACCCACCTCTCGAACAGACCCTTTACCAAATGGCAGGATATAATACTTATATAGTACTTACTCACTAAAATACTGAGAACTTTGAGGGAAAAAGAAACAATAATCTGCAGTCTCCTGGCACCCATCAAAAAGTCACCTTGAAACTTCGTATGCTATACAGTAGGTCCTTGTTGTTTATCTATTTTATATACAGTAGTGTGTATCTGTTAATCCCAAATTCCTAATTTGTTCCTCCCCCCATTTCCTCTTTGGTAATCATAAATTTGTTTTCTATATCTGTGAAATAGTGGTCCTTGACATAAACATAAACATAGTCTAAGACATAAACAGTATATTTATGTCTTTGCCTCTAGTCTTGTCCCTTACAGAACAGACTACTAATGATATTTAATATCCATACTCCCTCTTCCTTTCGGTAGTAAATTGAGCACCATGCCTCCCAGCCTCCCTGGGGGCTCTATATGGCCAAGCTACAATGTCATCTATGAAGTAAGCTCCAGTCACTAATGTGAGAATGAAAGTGATGTGTGCACCTTCTGAACCACATCCTTCATATAAAGTTGCTTGTCCTCTCCGTTTTCTCTCTCTGCAGACTAGATTGTAATAAGATGGTTGTAAGTTACACCTTGCAGGAAAAAAACAATAGGGAATGAAGGAGCCACAAGATAAATGGAACCCTTTTCTCCTGGACTGTTTGCCACCTCAAAGTTTTATGTAATAGAGAAGTAAATCTTTCTTGTGGAAGGCACTGTTTTTTGTCTTCTGTCCCTGGTGGCTCAGTGATTAAGAATCTCCCTGCCAATGCAGGAGATGCAGGTTTGATCTCTGGGTGGAGAAGATCCTTTGGAGAAGGAAATGGCAATCTACTCCAGTATTCTTGCCTGAGAAGTCCCAGGCGGAGCCTGGCCGGCTGCAGTCCATGGAGTCGCAAGAGTCAGATACAACTTAGCGACTATCCATCCTCCATCTTAAGTTGCTTCAGTTATGTAGACTAGTTCTACTAGTCCCTTCTCTCCCAGCCAGAATTCTTTTTCTACAATCCAGCTAAGTTGCTCTTTATTACATTGCACATCTGATCAGGTCATTGTCTCATTGCCTTATTTATTTTTATAACCTTCAGAGGACTTAGTACATGATCTTGTTTATAGTAAACATTCAATACTGATTGTTGATTGAGAAATTATGAAGCTCATTTTATTTTTTTTCCCCCACAAATAGGCTTTATTCAATCCTTAGATTACACCATGACAAATGCCTCAAATACAAGCAACAGGAAACAGAAAACAATTCAGTTGACCCTACAACACTACTGCTTCCAATGCACGATCAAGATTTAAACAGCAATAGAGAGAGCTAACCTGATCACATTTGTTTCTGTGAATGTGTGTCTGTGGCTCTGAGACTCTGTCCTTAGTGAAAGAAGCTCATTTTCTAGTAGTACCTAAATCATAAAAATTAGCTTTTAATTGTATGTGGCATTCCACATAATCAGTGGATAAGATGACAGTTTGAGGCTTCCCTGACTTCTGAAATCACCCTAAATGGGCGTCATCCCTCAACTACATTATCTGATGACCAGCTAAAGGGTCAGTAATTTGTCTAATGATGAGATTTATCTACAAAGAATGGAATTCCCATGTGTGTCACTGGCCACTCAAAAGGAAGGAGGGGATACAAAACGAAGAGGAGAAGTGAAAACAGCACAGAACTCTGTTTAGTAAGAGGCAGTAGAAAATCAGTAGAAATATATTCATACTGTACTTGTGACCACTACAGGTTAAGCCATAAAATGGCTTTAGGTGCTGGATTTCTACTAGGAAGATGATCATTACAAATTTAGACGTCTATTCAGCCAAATAATTGATGCTTTCAAACTGTGGTGTTGGAGAAGACTCTTTAGAGTCCCTCGGACAGCAAGGAGATCAAACTAGTCAATTCTAAAGGAAATCAGGCCTGAGTATTCATTGGAAGGACTGATGCTGAAGCTGAAGCTCCAATACTTTGACCATCTGATGCGAAAAGCCAACTCATGGAAAAAGACCCTGATGCTGGGGAAGATTGACAGCAGCAGGAGAAGTGGGTGGAAGAGGATGGCATCACGGACTCAATGGACATGAGTTTGAGCAAACTCCAGGAGATAGTGAAGGACAGGGAAGCCTGGGGTGCTGTAGTCCATGGGGTCACAAAGAGTCAGACACAACTTAGGGACCAAACAACAGCAATTCAGCTAATATTTGTTGGGCCCGTACTATATGCCAAGAACTGTGCATGAGAAAATCTCCCAAAATATTTCAGAAGAACTTTTGCTTGAGGCTCTACTCGCCCTCCATAGAGAATTTCTAGACTACCTGAAGCTTGGCAGCATCTCCCAGAACAAGAGTATATCTGAATATTCCCCACATGAATCCTCCCAAGTTCTAATCAACTCAACTCCTGGAATTGGGTTTAAAATGGGGATACTGTTAGAAACTCCATCAAGTTCAGACTTCAAGTGCCTCCTCCCCTCAAATGTATGTTTTTGAAGGCTTTTCTAATTTTCCACCTAGTATAAAGTATCTTAAATTTGATAACCGTGAGTTGTCAGTGAGACGCTATCATAAAGTACCATCGATAATGCTGCTATTTTTCACAAAGCACTCCATTATACTTGTCATCTGGAAATGAAAGCTACATTTTTGTCTGACACACAGAACAAATTGTACCAGACAAACAAAGGCACCTGGACAACTAATGCCTTCAGCTGGGTTCCTGCCACTTCTCATGATTTTGTATTCATGTCCTGTTCTTGTTCTTTTTTCTGATTTAAATTTTTGCACCTCAAGGGAATTAACTAGATGTTAAAAGGCAATAAGGATCATTTGAGATGCAAAGTGGCCTTGGTCACTGTGAAGTTTTAAGTGATACAACTTTGTGTTGTTTTTCCCATGAAGTATAGTTTACAACACAGAGAGCAAAGCCACTAGTTTTAGTGCAATATAAATGATCCAAATTCACCAACTGCTTTAAAAAGAAGCAGTATGCTTTCAAAAAATTATCTAAACCCATTAAAGTTTTGAAAATACCTGTTGACTTGAACGGAAGAAACACCTGAAGCCTTGAGGCAGAGTAGCTTTCTGAAGAAAAAACACATAAATATTTCATGTGGGAGGAATTTTTCATGGTTCATATCGGTTCTTGAAACCAGTGAGATATCTCACATTCACTGCCAGCAATAGGTAGTCTGAGTTCTGTCTGGGGGAAGGGTATCAGGAAGGGTATAAATTCTAAATATTACATACTTCCTTGGTCAGCACAAACTTAGTAATCTGAAAGACAATGAAATCTCCATGTCTGTAAGATAAAAGAAATAATAATAATAGCTGTCAATGTGTCTTAAATGCTTACTGTGTGATAGGTTCTATGTTAAGCACTTTATCTGGATTATACATTTTTTTTTGGCCATGCCTCAAACCTTGTGGGATCTTAGTTCTGACCAGCGATTGAACCTTTGCCCTTGGCAGTGAACCTGCAGAGTCCTAACCACCAGACAGCCAGGGAACTACCATGAATTATTTTTCTTTAACATTCATCCCTTGTGATGGATGCTTTTGCCCTATATTACTGATGAAGAAATGGAGGCTGAGAGAAGTTGTTACTGTTGTACAGCTATTTGCTGGTAAAGATCTGAACATGACTTTTCAAATTAATAGACATTTTTGGTGGGTTCCCCGCCATTCTGCTGTGGCAGGGTTGACTACTGTGGGTATGCACAGGCAGTGGGGCTGGCCCCTGCCTAGGTGGCTGCAAGGCCAGCCTTGTGCAGTGGTAGCAGCTCACTTATGAGGCGGGATGCCAGGACAGCTGGCTGCATGGCCTGGGGTGTTCTTGGGGCTGATGCCAGCCTGAATGGTGGGCAGGACTGGGTCCCAGGGCAGCGTGCTTTGGGGACCTGGAGGAACTGAGGTTGGTGCTGGCCTGTTGGTGGGTGGGGTAACCCCATCATGTTAAAAGACTAGAGGAAGGATTCCAGAATGGTGCTTGCCACCATCAGTGTCTTCATGGTAATGGCGGTTGGCACCTATGTTTCTAGGGTGAGTCCTAGGTGCCTCCTGCCTTTCTGGGATGCTCTTCAAGATCAGAAGGTGGGTCTGACCCAGGCTCCTTCCATATTACTGCCTTTGCACTGGGACTTGGTGGTGCCTGTGAGATTTTATGTGTGCCCTTTAAGAGCAGCGTTTTTGTTTCCTACAGCCCTCCAGCTTACCAGTATGGAAGCCGTGCTGGTCTTCAAAACCAGCCATTCTGGGGGCTCTTTTCAGTGCAGGACCCCTAGGTTGGGGAGCTTGATGTGTAACTCAGATCCCTCACTCCTTGGGAGATTCCTCCCACCTGTGGATCATCTCCCTAGGGTTGTGGGTCTTGAGTGTACTGTGTATACACCCTTCCTACCATCTCATTGTGGTACCTTCTTACAGCTATAGTTGTGGAAACTCTTCTCTGCTACTCTTCAGTTTGTTCTCATAGAAAGTTGCTCTGTAAATGGTTGTAATTTTCGTGTTCTCATGGGAGGAGGTGAGCTTAAGATCTTCCTACTCCCCTTCTTGGCCACATCCGTCCTAGAAAGCAAAATTTGATGTATAGGTATTCTATTATACTGCCTGTTTTTCTTTAGTAATAATAAAAAAATGAAAAACAAAAGCTTTTGTCAGTCTTAAGGCTTACCCACTCAGTTGCTTTGATAAAGGGAAATTGGCCTACACCATCCTGGTTTAAAGTACAAGGCTTTCAAATCTAATATGGTCAAAGTTTCTTATGAACATTTTCAAAACTATGTTTAAAATATAATCATAGATATTGTCTGTGTGTGTTAGTCGCTCAGTCGTGTCCAACTCTTTACAACCCTATGGACTATAACCTGTCAGGCTCCTCTGTCCATGGAGGAGTGGCAAGAATACTGGAGTCGATAGCCATTCCCTTCTCCAGAGGATCTTCCTAATCCAGAAATTGAACTGGGTTTCCTGTACTGCAGGGGATGCTAATTCTTCACTGTCTGAACCTCCAGGGAAGCCCAGACATTGTATGTAATTACTTTGAAATAGGTGTTGCTGAATCTCTGGCCAAAACTTTTAAATAGCAGGCTCATTTATAATTCTGATTTCTCTCCTTGCAGTAGAATTACCAGTGGTCTTCTAATTGTGGTCTGAAAGTCAATCAAAAGAAAGTTGTCCATTCATCTGTTGATGAACATCTAGGTTGCTTCCATAACCTAGCTATTGTAAATAATGCTGCTATGAACATTGCAGTACACGTATCTTTTTCGATTATGGTTTTCTCAGGGTATATGCCCAGTAGTGCGATTTCTGGGATATATGGTAATTTTTATTCCTGTTTTTCTTAAGTGATCTCCATACTGTTCTCCATAATGACTGTATCAGTTTACATTCCCACCAGTGGAATACTATTCAGCCATAAAAAGGAATGCATTTGAGCCAGTTCTAGTGAAATGGATAAACCTAGAGTCTGTTATACAGAGTGAAGTAGGACAGAGAAAAACAAATTTTGTATATTAACGCATATATAAGGAATCTAGAAAAATGGTACTGATGAACATATGTGCAGGGCAGGAATAGAGATACAGAAACAGAGAACAGACTTTGGACACAGTAGGGGAAGGAGAGCATGGGATGAATTGAGAGAGCAACACTGACATGTATATACTACCATGTGTAAAAGAGTCAGTGAGAAGCCGCTGTATGGGCACAGGGAACTCAACTTGGTGCTCTGTAACAACCTAGAGAGGGGTAAGATGGGGTAGGGAGTTGAGGGAAGCTTCAGGAGGGAGGGGACACATGTGTATTTGTGGCTGATGCATGCTGTTGTATGGCAGAAGCCCACAAAATATTGTAAAGCAATTATCCTCCAATTAAAAATAAAAAAGAAAGTTGTATGTAAGTACAATATACATACAACCAACCTATAACTGATACCATTGATTTCAATGATCTTATAAAAGCATTTGTTTTATGCAGGGCACTTGAGATAAGCCTGACTCTAAACCTATAACTTGAAAATAGAAGATATTTTTACAAACCCAGCAGCTTGTTTTATGTCAGTTTCATTCCACTGATATTGTGTTCTGCATCATTTTTTTTAAAAGCAGCTTTTTTGTTGTTTCTATCATACATAACCCTTCTTTCTTAAGAGGGGCAGTTATAATGAGGGTGTCCTACTCAATTTGCATCTATATTACAGCCTTTTCAGTTTGAGGATCATGGAATTGCTATTCTTGTTAGTACTAAACTTTCTTTAGGAAGTTATTTTTAAAGCAGTGCAAAATTCTTATGCTATTAATTTGGAGAAGTATCCTTTAATCATTTGTAATTTTTACAGATTTTATTGTCAATCAAAGACATTTTTAGAAGTTTGAAGATTAATGGTTAAGTGAAAAGTCTTATTTTTCAAGATAATCCTTAAAATTAAGTGGTTTACTAATTGATTTCCACCCCAACAGACTTCACTAGTCTTAGAAATACATGAATGTCACTTGCCACTTACAACTTTTTAAAATATGTTAAATAAAATTAGAAGATAAGGTGGTATCTTTGAGTGCTTGGTGCATAATCAGTAAAATCATGGCACAAAATGCCATCTCAACTGCCAGCAGCCCCGGAATATTTGAAATAGGGTCTTAGGCAAGAAATGAAAAAAAAAATGTATTTAAGACAAGTTTTTATTTTCTAACAACCATCAGCTAATTTAATAATGGTTTACATTTCAGCACCTGCTGGGAAAAAGTACTAAGATAGCGACTGTCACTGAGAGGGGTTAACAACTTGCTTTGTAGACACCAAGCTAGTGAAATAGAGCATCACTGTCTTATAGGGACAACGAATGTCGTCACAGCTTTCTCCATGATGTCCTGACTTCAGCTTCACTGAGGATGCTGGAGATGGACAGGTGGTGCCAGGTCAGTGTTGAAAAAATTCTCAGGAAGCTCAGGGAAATAGTTAAATTCACAATAAATTTAAGTTATTAAGTGGCCAGAAATTTACTTCCTGCCTATGGATATTCTAAAGACTCAGTAGGAGTCTACCTTTCAACTCGTTTGTGTATGTTCACTTCCCTTCTGTGAGTCATATTATAACAACCATCATTAACATTTTGGGGCTTAACTCTTTGCTAGGTTCTGTGCTACTAGTGCATTATTTGTCATTCTTCATTCTCACAGGATTCAGAGGTGGGTGCTTTCATTATCTCCACTTAAATGTACAGAAAATGATTTGGACAGCTCCTGTTTCACACAGTGATTAAGTGGCAGAGTCCAGTGTTGAATGTGGGTCATCTAACTCCACAGTCCACCCTTTTAACCACTCTTTCACCATCCACTTCCTTCAAAAAAGGAAAAGGTATTCATCATCCTTAAAAACTTTACCCATCATATTTATGCCTGCGCTCTATTCATCACTAACAACTAAGTAACCATATCTTATTCTCTAAGAGCTTCCTTGCATTCTATGAAATGTCTTATTCTTGCCCTAGGCATAAACATTGGGGAGTAAGAAGGGGTGAAGAAAGAAGGGGTCTTCTTACCACTGGAGAGCTGATTAATTCACAATTAGCAAAGGCTAAAAGTTACCTTTCTGAAACTTTTGCTTGGGGGCCTAGAATTAAAACTTAGTCACTGAATCCTGTCTCTTTTTGAGGGGAAGAATATCCATCACTACATAAATGCTAGTTTTCTTGGTCTCAAGTCTCTTTTCCACAGCTCAACTGAGACAATTCCCTGATACAGAATTTGAGTGTGAAGCCTCTGAAAGTCATATGTACATGTCTTTTGTGCTGACTCTCAAAATTTGAATTTTTACTTTTCAATTATATATTATGAAAAACATTAAACATGTAGAGAAGAGCAAAGTATTAAAATAGTACAATGAACAGCCGTAGACCCATCACCCAAATTCAACACTGATATACCTACTACACAGATATTATATTTTGGCTTATTTGAGTATGTCTATTTATCATCACCCTTCACTACTATATGTTGTGATATACATAATCTAAGAATAAGAACATTCTCTTACATAATCACTTACAATTAACACATCTAAGAAAATTAACAGTGTTTCTCTAATATCACATTGTACTCACTCCAAATTTAAATTTCTCCATTTGTCCCCAAAGTGTTTTTTATGGCTAATTTTTAAAACCAGGATTAAGATCATGTGTATGCATTGCATTTGGTTGTTATATCACTTTAGGATTTTTTATTCTAGAGTAATCTTGTCTCATTCCTCTTGGACACCAACATTTTGAAGATACCAACAAGTTCTTGCACAGTTCCACCTTCTGTGTGTATTGGATTGTTTACTCCTGGAGCCATTTAAGTTGTTCCTTTAGCTTTTATATTTCCTGTAAACTGAAAGTTAAGGGCTCAAGTAAGTTTTGGTTAGACATTTCTGGCAAGAATACTTCATGGGTGATGCTTTCATGCTTGGAAGACAAAATATCATGTATGTCATTCTTTCTTTTTCTTTTTTGTTTTGTCATTCTTTCTTATCTAAGTTTGACACTGGTTACAACGGTGATGACAGATGGTGACAATGAGATTTCTCTTTTACAAAGCTATTTCACAGATTTTAGCAAAAAATCTGTATGGTTATACTCTGGCACAATTAAAACACTGTTCCACTACATCTTTTCATTTAAAGGCTTTATGATCCCTCCATTTACCATTTCATCTTCATTGACTGATTTTCACTCTTCTGTGAAAAGCTTGAAATAACTATTTTTCCCTGTGTGGTTATGATACCAATTTGATAGCTTCATGTGTTTTCAATTGGGGGGGGGGTGATTTCAATTTTAGAGTTTTTCTTTCAAATTATTTTACTTTTTATTTAAAAAAAACACAGAATTCAAAGTTTAAAGTATATGAAAAGGTGTATATTCCGAAGAATTGAAAGCAGATTTGAATAGATAGTTGTATATCCATGTTTATAGCAGCATTATTCACAATAGTTGAAAGGCAGAAGTAACCCAAGTATCCACTGATGAATGAATGCAGAAACAAAAGTTTGGAACATATATACAATAGAATATTATCCAGCCTTAAAAAGGAAGGGAATTCTGATAAATGCTACAACATAAATGGAATTTTAAGACATTATGAGAAGTGGAATAAGCCAGTCAGAAAAAGACAAATATTATATTATTCCACCTACATGAAGTATCTAAAGTAGAAAATTCATAGGGAGAGAAAGTAGAATGGTGGTCGCCAGGGGCTGAGAGAAGGGGAGAATAAAAAGTAAGGTGTATGCTTAAGGTGATCTTTCAGCTTCTGATAGGTTCAGAACCTAGAAAAATGAGACTATAAAAGCTGAATAACTAGCAGTCCAGGAGATTGAGGGTGTTGAGATCATATTAAACAATTGAACAGTCACTCGCACAGAAACTTGTAGAATTTCCAGGAACTGCACTGATTTAAGAACATTTCAGGCAACCCCATCACCACCAGGGGAGGGCCACCAGGGCTATTGTGCTACAAGGACCTTCAAGGGCCTCTTTAAAAACCAGAATTGGTCCCTCCCTCAAAGTCCTGAAAATCCAAGAAATCGTGGAAAACCAAGATTTCTAGAACTCCATCGAGAAATGAAAATCTTTGCCTTTACTCTTACAAGAATTTACACAGTAGCAACGACGCCTGAAACTGGACTAGAAGGACGTGCCCTAATGGAAGATCTGACTATGATGACCATGAAGTGTGAAAGCTCTCCTCTAAATCACTCTGGCTCAAGTTCTTACATCACAGAGCTATTCCAAATTTTTAGGAAATATGGAAAACTCATGACACATCTTCTCTTGTTTCCACTGATTAGCAAAGATCAAGTACTGCTGCTGCTGCTGTTCAGTTGTGTCCAACTCTGTGCGACCCCATAGACGGCAGCCCACCAGGCTCCCCCATCACTGGGATTCTCTAGGCAAGAACACTGGAATGGGTTGCCATTTCCTTCTCCAATGCATGAAAGTGAAAATTGAAAGTGAAGTTGCTCAGTCGTGTCTGACTCTTAGCGACCCCATGGACTGCAGCCTACCAGGCTCCTCCGTCCACGGGATTTTCCAGGCAAGAGTACTGGAGTGGGTTGCCATTGCCTTCTCCGATCAAGTACTAGGCCCTGAAGAAACACTCATACCCATAAGAGTGTGTATGCAAATGTATGAGTCATACAGCAGAGAATGCCTGACCCACGGTAGGATTCAGCAGTGGAGCACACAGATAAATGCCACGGCCGTGTGTTCTCAACAAAACTGTTTACTAATTGGTACTAAGGCTGAGCCTTTACCTGAGGCCATGAGATAGTCAATACTCAAGGCAGAGTAATTCATGTTATATCAGCCATGAAGGGTTTTTGAGGAAAAGGGGTAGAAGTTACACAGGGATGGCTATACCCTGGAAGATCAGTCCAAAACAGAGAGGACCTTGAAGATGTAAACGGAAAAGCTACTTGATTATTTCTTTGATTCGAGTGTAATTCACTGGTTTCTGTTACACGGAAACTCATATTCTGAAAACTCATTGTAGACCATGTTTGTAACTTGTTCACATCAGTTTTCAAGCCTCGGATGTGCTAATTTTCTTAAATGTCTTTGGAAGCAGAAATCAGAAGACTAACACAATTTTTTTTAAAGCAGCATAAATGTCTGACTCCAATACTTTGGCCACCTCATGCGAAGGGTTGACTCATTGGAAAAGACCCTAATGCTGGGTAGGATTGGGGGCGGGAGGAGAAGGGGACGACAGAGGATGAGATGGTTGGATGGCATCACCGACTCGATGAACATGGGTTGGGTAGACTCTGGGAGTTGGTGATGGACAGAGAGGCCTGGCATGCTGCAATTCATGGGGTCGCAAAGAGTCGGATACGACTGAGCAACTGAACTGAAAATGTCTGACCCTTATAACACTTAATCAAACAAGTTTTAAGTAAATATATGAACATAAAACTGAGTGAGTGTGTAAAGATGTGAAACTAAGCTGGGGAAAGTCACTGGGGGATGCTCAGACTTCTAAGCCATAGGGCTTCTTAGGTTTCCTTCTAAGAACTTGACTCTTCTAGAAAATGGTGAGATTCACACCTTCTACCACATAGCAAAGACCCACCCTTTTGGTAAACTAGTAGGTTTGATTTTTCTATTAAGCTTGGATAAATGAAAGGAGATTAAAGACCTCCTCCACTATGAGGCAAAAAGCCAGGGTTCAGGATGGAATGTATCACTGGCTGTATTGGACTGCCCTCCATGGGCTGCCTTTTCCCTTTGGAGAGGTGCCTATCATAGTACAGAGAGAGCAGTAATGAAGTCTCTGAGCTCTCCAACCAAGAAGGCTGGGAACAAAGGCAAAAATGAAGAGCTTTTCATGGCATACGGGCTTCCCTTGTAGTTCAGTTGGTAAAGAATCTGCCTGCAATGCAGGAGACCCCTGTTTGATTCCTGGGTCAGAAAGCTACCCTGGAGAAGTGATAGGCTACCCACTCAGTATTCTTGGGCTTCCTTTGTGGCTCAGCTAGTAAAGAATCCACCTGCAATGCAGGAGACCTGGGTTCAATCCCTGGGTTGGGAAGATGCCTTGGAGAAGGGAAAGGCTACTCACTCCAGTATTCTGGCCTGGAGAATTCCATGGACTATAGTCCATGGGGTCACAAAGAGTCAGACACTACTGAGCAACTTTCACTTTTCACCTAAGTTTTTCAGAGCAAATTGTAATACCTGCTACTTCCCTTCCACAATGAAAGATTCTATTTTTCCTACTTTTTGGTTCAAGTGTATATGAATCTACAAAGTTTGAAAAAAGGAGAAATAAGGAAGGAAGCCAATACACCAATTTTGTCTAAAAGCTGTGTTTAAACTCCACACTTCCTAGGTTTGGTGCTAAGAAAGAGTTTTCTAACAGTCAGTCTATGTTATAAACTAGGATGGAGCACTTCATTTTGGCCCTTGGGAGATTAACCAGCCACTTGAATGCTGATTTAGTGCTTAAAGGACTAAAGACTTTAAAAGTCACGGGGCTGTAGCTTGCAGAGTTTTGAAAATAAATCTTCTAGGCTGTAATGCCAAGCAGTACAGCTGCATTTATTTTTAAACAGCCAAGGTTTGTATTCATCTCAGATTATTTCTGTGAATTCCAAAGAAAGTGAGACTTCAATATCTTCAAATTATAGTTTATTTACCTTCTTCAAACTCTCATCCCTCCAAAAAAACTATTTATTGTACATTTTTTAAGCCCATCATTTTAACATAAATACATATACCTCATATCCCATTGGGGCAGTGAACACAAATATCATAGTTGGTTACCCGGCAAGACATTTGATTGAAAAATGACATTTAAGGAAATATTTTAATGGTGTTGAAGTTAAAGATCATTCTCTCACCTAAGAAATATTTCTGTTCTAGGCTTTGCCGACAGTAGGAAAAACCTAGTTAAAATCTCATTAAAGAACCATCTCAACAGCATAGGGGCTTAAAAGAAAGATTTAACATATTAATTTGCAGAACAAAGCCAGCCCAAGCCTACAAACAATCTATTAGCACATTTGGCAATGCAGAGCTTTAACACCCAGTTATTCCGACAACCTCAGGAAGCCGGGGCCTTCTTGCTGGCTTCCCTCATCCTCACCCCTCCCCCAACTCCTTTGCACCTGGACCCTGGTTTTTGTGTGTGTTATGAAGAGGGCTATTTTGCCATGGAGGGAGGAGGACTTTCATGACTTCAAACATGGACATTAGATCAAGTTTTTATCTTCTCCCATAATCCTGTCTTTGATGTCACCAGACTGAAACCTCTCAGAATAGAAAGACGGAGATGTGAAAAGAGGCCTAGTTAATTTATATGTTTAAGTGCTGCTGCCTTAATTCGCTCGGGTAGCATTTTCATTGTCTTCTGCTTTGCATCCTAAAGGCAGGCTTACACCAGGCAATTATGAATGGCCCCTCAGAACAAATAATTGAAATTCACAAGTTGCGGAGTATGGTTAAACAATGTCTGGGTTGGAGGTGTGAGGTCATACATATTCCCTTGGGCATTATTAAAGTTACAGGCACTCTCCTCACAGGCTGAGTATTTGTCTTACATTAGCTTTAATGGCAAACTAATCAGGTAAGCTACAGTGCTAAAGACTAAATCATTTTGGGAAGTCACTTTTTACAAAGCAACCAGGGATCTGAGGCTCCTTTGCTCTGTGAAAACAGCAAATTCTCCAGTAAACATGGGGTCCCAATATGGCCATCCAGTTTCAAAAACAGAAGTGAGTATAAAATGGACTTAATTCCTCAAAAACCAATCTTTTGAGGGTAAGAGAAAATTGGTGACTTATGGAAATATTGAGAATTCTACAATGCTAAGAGTTTTTCTTTTCCACAAAGCTAGGTTAGCATCATTTACAAAGGAAGCTCAGGGTAAATATTCAATGACTAGTATTGATATATTAGAACATGTGGCTTCAAATTCACACACCCTTAGCTGACTACTTACAAATTCATTACTCCCAGCTAAATTCTGCCCTCTGCTGTGTATGTCCAAATTGCTTAGTGTCAGGCGAGTGTATGCTCCTCGGTTCTGTCTCGTCACAACAAAGATTTGGAGTGACGGACATTAGAGCTCTCGGCGGGTCATGGCTCTCGGGTCTTGGACAGACCGTGTTATAGCTCTCAGGTCTCGAACAAACCGTGTTCAAGCTCTTAGACGAATCAGTGTTATAGCTCACTGTTACAGCTCTTTTATTTAGATAATAGCAGGAAAATCCATCCTCGAAGCATGAGGGCATGCCGACCATCAACCCAAAGACAAGAAGAGAAGAACGCCCCAGCCAGCGCGCGGGAGAGAGAGAGGGCTTTGGCTCCTCTTTCTGTGTTTTTTTCTTCCCCCGGGCCTGCCCTATGCAAATTGGGCTTAGCCAAGAGTGCTGTTCTACCTGAAGTTCTCACTCCGGTCTTCGGACCTTCCTTTGTTCCATTTTCATAGGCTTTTCCCTTCCTTGTCTTTTAGCCACCGCCATTTTGGACTCCTGTTTCCTATTCTAACTACCTAACACTTAGTATATAGCAGCATGTTCTCCATGGAAAAGATTGATACTGGCCTGTAAAACATAACAGGACCTTGCATGATCACGTGTATCTGTTCTAAAGTAGGATTCAGCATAAGGCAGCACAAGCAACAGTTTTAGAATGGGACCTGTTGAGGAAACTTTTAAAGGAACTTATTAGTAAGGTAAGGGACTCATTTCTGAGGCTGTCCCCTACTCAGGGCTCTGGATTAATGGCCCCTCCCACATCCTAGAGAAAAAGTCAGTGGATCTCAACAGAACATTGTAATTAAAAAGTTGATCAAGAATCTTATCCTTCCTCCTTATTTCTTAGTATCTGTGGGCTATGGTGTGGTGTGAAAAGGAAAAAGATGCAAACTGGAAAGAATAATAAGTATCTGAGTTTGAGCAAGTTCCGGGAGATGGTGAAGGACGGGAAAGCCTGGCATGCTGCAGTCTGTGGGGTCGCAAAGAATCGGACATGACTGAGTGACTGAATAATAACAACAACTGCTGGAAATGATGAGTCAAATTTCCTGGGGGATTCCAAACTCCATCCACTCTATCTGTGCAAAAAAGCTCTCCAATTTTTTCTACCAAGTAGAAGGAGGTTTGTGGTGTTCTCCCAAAAGTATTTCCTAAAGTTAAACATCAGACCAATGGATGAAGAGACTGTTCCCTCTGTCCAGAACCTTAATATGTGATCTTCTCATGGAAGATTCTATTTCCTCTTTCTCCTAAAAGTTCTTGAATTGTCGAGGAAATCTCAAGATTTGTAGGAATTTATGGATATTTGTATTTCAGTTCAGTCGCTCAGTTGTGTATGCAAATAGGTGGGGCTTCCATGGTGGCTCAGCAGTAAAGAATCTGCCTGCAATGCAGTAGCTGTAAGAGAGGCAGGTTTGAACCCTGGGTTGGGAAGATTCCCTGGAGGAGCGCATGGCAACCCACTCCTGTATATCAATGGACAGAGGAGCCTGGCGGGCTACAGTCCATAGGGTCACAAAGAGTTGGACACGACTGAAAAAGCTTAGTGTGCAAACATGCATGCATGCAAATAGTATGCAAAAACAGATGCAGAGATAGATATTCATTGTAGCATTGTTTGCAATCATAACTTGGAAATAATGTAAATAGGGACTGGTTAAATTGCATCTAATTCTAATTTAAAATAAATTTAAGCTACAAAACTCAGAACTCCCTGCAAGCTGAAATCAAAGTAGCTTATTTTTTATTTTTTTAGATTCTGAAACTATTTTCCAACACGCTATGTATAAATCAATCAAAATAGGCCTCTTCTTTCTTGTTTCTCTTTCTCTCTCTTCCCTGCTTCCTCCCTCCCTTCCTACCTTTTTCTTTCTTTCCTCCCTTGCTTTGCTAGTGCCCCCAGTAGGTGTTCTCAAGCAATGCAATATTTGATATATTTATAATATTTGTAGAAATAATATATGAGATATATTGTCAACTTAGAAAAAAACAGAAGTAGGATATCATGTGTAGTGTGATAGTATTTATCAAAAATGTTATTTATAAATGCCTGGAAGCATTTATAGAGGTAATAGAAGCAACATCAGAGGTTAACTCAGAGAAATGGGACAGGGTGAGGAGAAGGAAGGGATATTTCCATTTTTCACTTACAGCCTTTCGTATTATTTTAAAATGTGTTTTTTCTTACAGTTTTAGCAAGATATAATTTGTTGAACAGCATTATAGAAGTTTAAGGTGTATAACAGGGCTTCCCAGGTGGCTCAATGGTAAAGAATCCGCTGGCGAATGCAGGAGACATGGGTTCTATCCCTGGATTGGGAAGATCCCCTGGAGAAGGAAATGGAAACCCACTCCAGTATTCTTGCCTGGGAAACCCCATCGACAT
Source organism: Giraffa tippelskirchi (assembly GCF_054371585.1). Classification (NCBI taxonomy): domain Eukaryota; kingdom Metazoa; phylum Chordata; class Mammalia; order Artiodactyla; family Giraffidae; genus Giraffa; species Giraffa tippelskirchi. The sequence continues at coordinate 171,337,664 of NC_137275.1, forward strand.
AAGAGCCTAACAGGCTAGAGTCTATGGGGTCACTGAGTCGGACACGACTTAGCGACCGAGCACGCAAGATGTACAGCATAAGGGTTTGACTTACACACATCATGAAATTATCATCATAATAAGTTTAGCGAACAGCTATCATCTTGTAAAAATACAAATTTAAAAAAATAGAAAAAAGTATTTTTATTTGTATAGCAAGGAGATCAAACCAGTCAATTCTAAAGGAAATCAACCCTGAATATTCATTGGAAGGACTGATGCTGAAGCTGAAGCTCCAATACTTTGGCCACCTGATGCAGAGCCGACTCATTGGAAAAGACCCTGATACTGGGAAAGATTAAGCGCAGAAGAAGAAGGGGGTAACAGAGGATGAGATGGATGGATGGCATCACGGACTCAACAGACACGAGTCTGAGTGAAACACCAGGAAACAGTGATGGACAGGGAAGCCTGTCGTGCTGCAGTCCATGAGGTTGCAAAGAGTCAGACACAATTTAGCAACTGAGCAACAACAATGAGAACTCAAGATAACTCTCTTAACTTTTCAGCTTTTCATAACATCCAGCAGTTTTCATTGTATTTATAATGTTATATATTATATCCATAGTACTTGTAACTGGGAGTTTATACCTTTTGATTGAGCTTTTTTGGTACATCAGTGATAAAGAATCCACCTGCCAAGCAGGAGACATGGGTTCAATTCGGGTTTGATCCCTGGGTTGGGAAGATCCCCTGGAGAAGGAAATGGCAGCCCACTCCAATATTCTTGCCTGGGAAATCTCGTAGACAGAGGAGCCTGATGGGCTACAGTACATAGGGCTGCCAAAGAGTTGGACACGACTTTGGGCTTCCCTGATAGTTCAGTTAGTAAAGGACCCACCTGCAATGCAGGAGACCCTGGTTCAATTCCTGAGTCAGAAAGATCCACGGGAGAAGGGGTAGACTACCCACTCCAGTATTCTTGGGCTTTCCTTATGGCTCGGCTAATAAAGAATCTGCCTGCAATGTGGGAGACATGGGTTCGATCCCTGGGTTCGGAAGAGCCCCTGGAGAAGAGAAAGATTACCCACTCCAGTATTCTGGCCTGGAGAATTCCATGGACTGTATAGTCCGTGGGGTGGCAAAGAGTCGGACACAACTGAGCAACTTTCACTTTGCCACTAAACAACATTTTGATTGCCTTCATCTAATTCCCCCTCCCCTCACCTGCTTCCTCCCATTACTACAAATCTGATCTCTTTTTATGAGTTTCTTTTTGAAGTATAATTGACTTTCAACACTGTGTTAGTTCCCATTACACAGCATAGTGATTCAATATTCCTATACATTTCAAAATGCTCACTGTGATAAGTCTAGTTACAACATGTCACCATACTATGATATTGCAAGGTTTTTAATTTCATTTCATTCTGTACATTTACTCAGTACATTTCATTCCAGTGACTCATTTATTTTGCAACTGGAAGTCTGTACCTCTTAATTTCCCTCACCTATTCCCCTACCACCTTGTTCTCTGGCAACTACCTGTCTCTTCTCTGTATCTGACTCTTTTTCTGTTTTGTTATATTTTTTCATTTATTCTGTTTTTTAGAGTTCACATGTACGTAAAATCATACTATATTTGTCTTTCTCTGTCTATTTCACTTAGCATATTTAAAATGTGTTTTTTCATAAGAATGTATTTCTTTAATAACTTAAAGAAAAATTAAAATGCTAGGGAATTGAATGAAGGGGATTTAACTGAGAGTGTAAAATTAAGAAAATCCCACTGATGTGGATACAGCTGGCTGGAGGAAGCCCCTAGACATGAGACTTTTTAATCAACCAATATTTAACCCACCCGAATATGAATAAAGACCACAAAGTGAATTCTTCCGGTTCCAGCATACAGAACCATTTACTCGGAGACAAAAGAGTTTCCATTCTCAATTCCATCTGGGCTTGGTTTTATGAGACAAAAGCTTTTAAGATCCTCAGTTTTTCTACTTCAGGAAAAAAAAACAAAACTAGTATTGGAAAAACTAGTAGAGCAGAACAAATAATGGCTATAAGCTGGACTATGTTAGAAGGCCTGGGTTTAAATCTTGCCGAAAATACTTACTTTGTGGCTTTGAGCAAATTACATGTGGGGGAACTTGCCTGGTGGTCCAGTGGTTAAGAATCTCCCTTCCAATACAGGGGACATGGGTTCCATCCCTGATCCAGGAAGATCTCACATGCTGCAGGGCAACTAAACCTGTGTGCCCCAACTACTGAAGCCCATGAACCCTAGAGCCTGTACTCAACAGGAGAAGCCACCACAATGAGAAGCCCAAGCACTGCAAATAGAGAGTAGCCCCTGCTCACCACAACTAAAGAAAGCCTGTGTGCAGCAACGAAGACCCAGTACAGCCAAAAATAAATAAATAAATAAACAAAAGTTACACACTGGGTGGGGCCCACAATTCTGCTTTTCTAACCAGCTCCCTGATAGTGCCAAAGCTGCTGAACCTTTAAACCACTGCACTGAGTAGCAAAAGCACAGATAATAGAATTAACTCAGTGATCTGGTGGGTGACTGGCCTATTGAATATCTTCATTTCACAACTTACCAAAAGGCTTCAGCTCCACCTTGATTGCTATGTTGGAGCCAGCTCCCCCAAACCAGTTAAGTTCTCAGGAATTTTGTAAGCCAACTATTAACACCATTGATAGGTGGAAACTAGACATAGTGGGACTATTTACACCACAGAAACTGGCAAATGCTACAAATCAGAGTCGTGTTTTCCAGAGAACTGGTTTATCAGCACAGCTCTTAACCCTGAATACCATCCTTCCCTGTCAAGCATGCTATGAAGAATATACTATGAAAATCTTTGGTTCTGAGTGGGATGGATGGTGGTGGGTAGAAAGAGGGAAAGAAGACAAGAATCTCGGACCTTGTCAGAGATTTCAAAAATCAGAAATATCGGGATAGGTGATAGTGGTAGTGGTTGCTATTATTATATCACTATTAGTTATTTCATTTTGAGGATTTATATTACAAAAATATTTCAACAAAACTATCTATTATAGTATTATCTGTAAAAGTGGAAAGAATGAAATACTATGTATCCATTATACAAAATTATTATTAAGCCTATAGAACTATATAAAATGTGCATAGATTCTGCTAAGTCGAAAACAGCAAAATACAAACATGGAATTTGTTATTTGACTGTGGGTTTACCAACTATGCAGAAACATGCACACATACGATAAAAACAGGAAGGAATATATATGAACAAAAATAATTGTGTTACAGTACTAGCATTAGAGGGAATTTTGAAAAATTTTCTTATATTGTTGCCTTTCAAAATAAAACATAACAAAGCATTTCAACTAGTCTTATTATATTTCATGATTGTGAAAACAACAAAGTCAGGAGAAATTTTAATAATACTTAACATTCATTACATGTTATATGGGCACTATTCTATATTCTTGATAAGAATTAGCTCATTTAATTCCCACAACAAACTATGGTCTAGCAACTCTTTTACTACCATTTTGCTGATGAGGAAACTGAGGCATGTGGAGGATATCCAGGTTTGATCCTTGGGTTGGGAAGATTCCCTGGAGGAGGAAATGGCAACCCACTCCAGGATTCTTGCCTGGAAGATTCCATGAACAGAGGAGCGCGGCAGACTATAGTCCATGGGGTTGAGAAGAGCTGGCCATGACTGAGCCACTAACACACATGGAGGTTTTGTAATTTCCCCAAGGATTCATGGCTGATAAAACACATAGATTTCAAACCCAAGTCTCTTTGACCTTGGTACATTCTTGGCCTTTGTAAAATTGCTTTTATAAAATTCATTAAGGATTAGTAATCTTGTCCGGGACAAGAAAAATTCAGTCATAATGGTGAGTCTGTTTACTTCAGAGAAATATACTTTGGTCTGTGAATAAATAGTACAAAACTAAAGGCAATTTGTAAGAAACTTGACAGCCACTCTCTGGAAGCAACCAGATCTGTGATGACTGAGGTATGAAAAGGATTCCTCAACTTCCAGGCAAAGATGAGCTGCAACCAAGATCCAGATTATCCCCTATATCTCTCCACTTTATGTTTCTTCTAGCAGCCAAAAGATATGTTGTACAGTTTAAATTTAAGATGTTGGCAAACGTCTAACCTCTCTTTTCTCATGCTCATCATCTGCCAATGGGGATGAGTAGTATGCCGTTTGTCCTATTGCCCTCATTTGGCAAGGAGAATAATGGAAGATGGTTAGTCATTCAACAAACCTTGCTAAGATCCCAAAGTATAAGAATAGAAATGGGTGATATAAATGTTGTTGCTGCTGTTTAGTCACTAAGTCGTGTCCGACTCTTTTGCAACCCCATAAACTATATAGCCCACCAGGCTCATCTGTCCATGGGATTTCCCAAGTAAGCATACTGGTGAGTGATAGTTGCTCAGTCATGCCTGACTCTTTGCAACCCAATGGACTGTAGCCTGCCAGGCTCCGCTATACAAGGAATTCTCCAGGCAAGATTACTGGAATGGGTTGCCATTTCCTTTTCCAGGGGATCTTCCTGACCCAGGGATCCTGCACTGCAGGAGAGTCTTTACCATCTGAGCCACCAGGGAAGCCTACTATTGAGAAACATTTCTAAGTATAAAGACAGGTGAACTTAAAAAGTATCACCAGATACATGCTTGACTTTATCTTATAATCTATATAGACAATACATTAGAATATATAATGAATCCATACCCCTTTTCCAAAGGAATACCCGAGACAGAAGTAGCAATAAAGTTATAAATGACAATCATCAATCAGATGAAATAATTTAGATGAAGCTTTTCTCTCTCGAAGAGATGGGGACTGGGCAAGTGGTCAGGAAGGAAATACAATGTGCTTTTAACTTTGTATGAAAAATAATGTTCAGTTCCATGTTGCTGAACATAGTTCTGTTTTTACCAAATAAATCCTCTACTTCAAATTACTGTCCAAATGCTTTATTAAAACTCCGCTTCTGGCCTTTGTTTTGGAATCTGCTACTTTTGTTGCCACCTCCTGATTGCTGTCCTCTGAAGCTTCTACTTCTTTCCCACTGTCCCCTGATGGCTCGATTGCCTTCCCGCTGTCCTCGGAAGTTGCGATATCCTTCCTGTTGACCTTCTAGCTCCGGTTGCTCTGTGGCCACAGAAAGCTGTCAGCACTGTGAATCATGCCACTTTTCCTGTACTTCTGTTACTGAGGCAGTAGGGATGTCAAACTTCTCCAGGGGATCTTCCCAACCCAGGGATCGAACTCGCTGCTCCTACATTGACAGGTGGATTCTTTACCACTTAGCCACGAGGGAAACCTGATATAAATGTAGATACATATAAAGTATAATCCTTCTCATATGAAGCTATAGAAACAATTTTATTCAGTGAAATACCACTAATTTTACTCTGACCAGCACGAAGTACCAATAGTCCTGTTGAATATAATGTTCAAAATTCCAAGCCTTATGATCCAGAATTTCCACTCCTGGGAATATAGCTAGAGAAAACCAAAATTTAAAAAAGATACATGCACTGCAGTGTTCACTAAAGCACTATTTACAATAGCCAAGACATGGGAGCGACCTAAATGTCCATCAACAGTGGAATAAATAAAGAAGATGTGGTATATATATACACAATGAAGTATTACTCAGCCATAAAATGAATGAAATAATGCCATGCGTAACAACATGCATGGATAGAGATTATCGTACTAAGTGAAGTGAGTCAGACAAAGACAAATATATGATATAAATTATATGTGAAATCTAATTAAAAATTAGATAAATGAACTTATTTATAAAACAGAAACAGACTCAGGTTTGAAAATCAAATTTATGGTTTTATTATCATGTTACCAAAGGGGAAACATGGAAAACGTGATAAATTAGAAGATTGAAATTAACATATACACACTAATATATAGAATAGATAACTCAGTAGGACCTACTCTATAGTGCAGGGAACTTTACTCAATATTCTGTAATAACCTGTATAGGAAATGAATATTCATATATAAATATATATATGAAAAACTGATTCACTTTGCTGTATACTTGAAACAAAACAACATTGTAAATCAACTGTATTCCAATAATTTTTTTTTTAATTTCTAGGCTTCTTTTTTTAGAAATGTAACATACTGAAAATATTTCCAGATGGATAAATAAGTAACTTTGTGATAACTATTATGAAATGAATTAGAAAATACTATGATTGCACTGTGACACATCTACACCTGTGGCTGATTCATGTCAATGTATGGCAAAAACCACCACAATATTGTAAAGTAATTAACCTCCAATTAAAATAAACAAATCAATTTTAAGAAAAGATCAGGGTGATGTTTCCCACTTACAGAGAGTCAATATTTGATTTTACAAATACTCATAAAATTGGAACAAAAAGTAATGTTATTACAATAAAATTGTATTCAAGCATTGCAAAATAAAGAGATTTTATAATTATTAGGTTGCATTTCACTGTCAGTTGAACTAGAAATTCAGGATAAAAATCTTTCATTTCAAAACATGGTTTCACTGAGTTCAAGTAGGTTTTTCCAAACAGGCTTTTTAAAAAGGTTTTTTCATTTTAAAAACTGTTAACCTGAATTGACCATCTTCGTAACTCACCAGCTCCAAAATGCAAATAAATGGTCCTCTAGTGCTCCTTGTGTATTGTTACAAAACCTACATCCTTTTCACCTCTTTTATAGTTCTTTTTATGGCTATTAATTTTTAATTCTGGAGACATAGTCACTGAGTTTCTGGTTCTCTGGTTGGAGATAAATGTGACTTAGATCCTGTTTTATGTACACTTGGGGTTGATGGTTCTGATTGTAACTATTCCCCAAGAGAAAAATTGCTGGTTTCCACAACCCCTTCCTAGTTGGTCATAAAACAAATATTAAATAATGGCAATAAGGTATGAACCTCCTATAGTGCTCCAATTTTTAATTAAATGATTGCTGATGAAATATGGCTGATGGAAAAACAGAGTGCATAAAGAATTCACATGATGTACCCAATGTTTAGACCATACACATTGCTTAGGCCCTTGAGACCTACTAGTGCAGGTATGGAATGTCAACTCTTATTCCTTGTGCCATATTTTTGTAACTTAAAGCTTTCTGGTATCTTGATGGGAGCACAGAGGCTACCCAAGTGGTATTTCCTCAAAATTGGATTTTAGATTCCCAAACAGAACTGGTTTTGAGACTTAAACAAACCCGATAAGTCTGTTACATTTAGTATTTTGTGTACTCCCTTCCACCAACAGCCATTAATTGTGAGGTTTGTGAAGGAATAAAAAGCTTTTAAAATCTTCAGTTTTTCCATTATTTTCAGCAAAAAATCTACAGAAGAGAGCTGGTAGAGTGTTAACACGCTAATCGTCAGGATTCACTGCAGCTCATCTAAGTATACTCTATCTTAATCACTGATAATTTTGTCAAGTATAATCCAGTCAGTGCTGTTATTGTCAATCATCCCCAGATTTTGCAAAGATACCAGCCAAAGTATACAGGATGTCCTAAAATGCTGCCAGGAAAGATGTTTATGTAGGTATTAAACCTACCCCATAGGTATACATGAGCATAGCCTTCTACTGTCTCCCTTCCTACCCTCCTGCCAACATATATTAAGTCAAATAGAGATACTTTGTACTTTTTCATATATGCTTTGAGAATCTTCTTAGGAAACTACTACACATGTCCCTCACTCTTCCCAAACTCTCACAATTTATTACTCCTCCCAAAATTATGTTACATTTTTCCTTTGTAGCAGCAAAAACATTTATAATATGAATATACATATTTAAGGAATAAGCCAAAACTAAGTGGTCTCATTTAGGGCTTCCCTGGTGGCTCAGATGGTAAAGAATCCACCTGCAATGTGGGAGACCTGGGTTCGATCCCTGGGTTGGGAAGATTCCCCTGGAGAAGGGAATGGCTGCACACTCCAGTATTCATGCCTGGAGAATTCCATGGATAGAGGAGCCAGGCAGGCTACAGTCCATGGGGTCCCAAAGAGTAGAATATGACTGAGCGACTTACACAAGTGGTCCCATTTATTTAGGAATCTCTTTACCAATTGCTATAGTGCTGAGTACCCATTTAGCTGATTCCAAATGTACACTTAGTCTGTATCTATATAACATTAACCAAATGATGAACATTCACCAGAGGCAGAGGCCTTTCAGATGGATTCAATTAAGTGATTTGTAAAGAAGCAAATGATCTGCTCAGAACTGTGCAACATTAAATGATTGTGGAATTCAGTTATGAGAAGAAAAAAAATGTGCTTTGACTAGCTATGTATCATTCTTTACCAAGAGGATGAAAGAAAAAGAAAGAAAAAAGAGGAAGGAAGGGAGGAGGGAGAGAGAGGAGGAGGGAGGAAGGAGGCAAATCTTTAAAAAGAGGTGAAATTTTATAATGAGGTAAGAGAAAACTAAATTGCAGTGAGGGAGGTGTCCAAAAATTGGTCCTGCTGATTTTTAATGCCTTTACTAGCAGTGTCACCTTAGGAGAGTCAGCTCACTTTTCTGAAAAAACGGTTTACGCCACTGAAAACAGGAATGATAATACCCATTTTACAGGAAAAGAACTGAGATTTACATACAATAGCTTTGGGAATCACAAACCTGCATAGGTCAATTCAGTGTTAATTCAACTTCTATTTCTGTCACACTCCCCCAGGTGAGACAGAAGAAGCTTAGTTTTCTCACCTTAGTTGAATTCTATTTATGATATGATGGTTCTTAAATCAAGTCCTAAAGAATTGGTGCTTTAGGCACTATTCGAATCTTCTATAGATCAGCATTTCTCAGGCTCCTGTGTCCAGACAGATAAACAGAGATTTCAAAAAGGCAGGTCTAGGGCAGGGCCTGAGATGGCTCTTCTCACCAGCTCCCAAGTAAGGCTGGTCAGTGTGTGCTCACCCTACTTGGTTTTGATAACGTTACGGGCTGCTCCAACACTTTCACACACTGAGCACACATTATTTATTAGATCAGAGCACAGAGTTGTAAGTGCTGCTGCTGATGTCATTCGGGTTTTTTCCATGGTGATAAGTACGTCCTCTGGGAATGACTGCAGCCAACAAAGAGGACTGTAAACTGAACGACAGGGTGAGGCAAATAAGGGGCAGAGTGGTCTGTGGAAGACTCTACTGCTTCCCCTCCTTTTCTGGGCTGTCACTCATGATGAATGGCTCTACGCAGAAAGGTTGGACTCAAATGCGGTGATGACTTGCAATTACACTCCCCTTTATTCTTTGCCATGCCCATTATTAGCATACTGTCCATACTACATACCATAATTACACTCCATAATACATACCATATCAAGATGGAGACAAACCTTTATTTTGGTGGTTTGTGATAAACGTAAGTATCTAACTGTCTTATTAAGGAATTTAATTTTATGTCTTAAAGTGTAAGCTTTGGCTTCATAACATTAAAATGAAGCAATATAAGAAACACAGATAACAAATCAGAATGAAAAATACAAAGACAAGCTTATCTTCACTAAAGTCATTTATGCATTAGAATCTCCATCCTCTTACTAATCCATTCATCCAACAAAAATTTACTGAGGCTCTACAAGATTCTAGATATTGTTCTGAACTCTAAGATAAAGTGGTAAAGTAAACTCCCCACCCTGATACCGACCAGTAATGCTGAAGAAGCTGAAGTTGAACAGCTAAATAAAGGCCTACAAGACCTTCTAGAACTAACACCCCAAAAAAGATGTCCTTTTCATTATAGGGGACTGGAATGCAAAAGTAGGAAGTCAAGAGATACCTGAAGTAACAGGCAAATTTGGCCTTGTGCTAACAGAGTTTTGCCAAGAGAATGCACTGGTCATAGCAAACACCCTCTTCCAACAACACAAGAGAAGACTCTACACATGGACATCACCAGATGGTCAATACGAAAATCAGATTGATTATATTCTTTGCAGCCAAAGATGGAGAAGCTCTATACAGTCAGCAAAAACAAGACCGGGAGCTGATTGTGGCTCAGATCATGAACTCCTTATTGCCAAATTCAGACTGAAATTGAAGAAAGTAGGGAAAACCACTCAGGTATGACCTAAATCAAACCCCTTACAATTATACAGTGGAAGTGAGAAATAGATTCAAGGGATTAGATCTGATAGAGTGCCTGAAGATCTGTGGTGGGAGGTTTGTGACATTGTACAGAAGGCAGTGATCAAGACCATCCCCAAGAAAAAGAAACGCAAAAAGGCAAAATGGTTGTCTGAGGAGGCCTTATAAAGAAAAGACACAAAAGGCAAAGGAGAAAAGGAAAGATAAACCCATTTGAACGCAGAGTTCCAAAGAATAGCAAGGAGAGGTAAGAAAGCCTTCCTCAGTGATCAATGCAAAGAAATAGAGGAAAATAATAGAACGGGAAAGACTAGAGATCTTTTCAAGAAAATTAGAGATACCAAGGGAACATTTCATGCAAAGATGGGCTCAATAAAGGACAGAAATGGTATGGACCAAACAGAAGCAAAAGATATTAAGAAGAGGTGGCAAGAATACACAGAACTACACAAAGATCTTCATGACCCAGAAACCACAATAGTGTGATCACTCACCTAGAGCCAGACATCCTGGAATGTGAAGTCAAGTGGGCCTTAGGAAGCATCACTACGAACAAAGCTAGTGGAGGTAATGGCATTCCAGTTGACCTATTTCAAATCCTAAAAGATGATGCTGTGAAAGTGCTGCACTCAACATGCCAGCAAATTTGGAAAACTCAGCACTGGCCACAGGTCTGGGAAAGGTCAATTTTTTTCATTCCAATCCCAAAGAAAGACAATGTCAAAGAATGCTCAAACCACTGCACAATTGCACTCATCTCACATGCTAGCAAAGTAATGCCCCAAATCCTCCAAGCCAGGCTTCAACAGTGTGTCAACCGTGAACTTCCAGATTTTCAAGCTGGATTTAGAAAAGGCAAAAGAACCAGAGATCAAATTGCCAACATCCACTGGATCATCGAAAAAGCAAGAGAGTTTCAGAAAAACATCTACTTCTGCTTTATTGACTATGCCAAAGCCTTTGACTGCATGTATCACAACAAACTGTGGGAAATTCTTAAAGAGATGGGAAACCAGACCACCTTACCTGACTCCTGAGAAATCTGTATGCAGGTCAGGAAGCAACAGTTAGAACTGGACATGGAAAACAGACTGGTTCCAAATTGGGAAAGGAGTACGTCAAGGCTGTATATTGTCACCATACTTATTTAACTTATATGCAGAGTACATCATGAGAAATGCTGGACAGGAAGAAGCACAAGCTGGAATCAAGATTGCCAGGAGAAATATCAATAACCTCAGATTTGCAGATGACACCACAGTTATGGTAGAAAGCGAAGAACTAAAGAGCCTCTTGATGAAAGTGAAAGAAGAGAGTGAAAAAGTTGGCTTAAAACTCAGCATTCAGAAAACTAAGATCATGGCATTTGGTCCCATCACTTCATGGCAAATAGATAGGGAAACAATGGAAACAGTGAGAGATTTTATTTTCTTGGGCTCCAAAATCACTGCAGATGGTGACTGTAGCCATGAAATTAAAAGACACTTACTCCTTGGAAGAAAAGCTATGACCAACCTAGACAGCATATTAAAAAGCAGAGACGTTACTTTACAACAGAGGTCCGTATAGTCAAAGCTATGATTTTTCCAGTAGTCAGGTATGGATGTGAGAGATGGACTATAAGGAAAGCTGAGGGCCAAAGAACAGATAGTTCTGAGCTATGGTGTTGGAGAAGACTCTTTAGAGTCCCTTGGACAGCAAGGAAATCCAACAAGTCCATCCTAAAGGAAATCAGTCCTGAATATTCATTGGAAGGACTGATGCTGAAGTTGAAACTCCAATACTTTGTCCACCTGATGAGAAGAACTGACTCATCTGAAAAGACCCTGATGCTGAGAAAGATTGAAGTTGAGAGGAGAAGGGGATGACAGAGGATGAGATGGTTAGATGGCATCACTGACTTGATGGACAATGAGTTTGAGCAAGCTCCATGAGTTGGTGATGGACAGGGAAGCCTGGCGTGCTGCAGTCCATGGGGTCACAAAGAATTGGACCCCACTGAGCGACTGAACTGAGCTGAACTGGACCCTGATACAACTTACAGTTTGTATAAACACAAGCTGAACACTCCAGGTAGGGATAAATGGTATGGAGAAAAAAAAATACAGTAACAAAGGAAAAGCTTATGTGCGTGGTGGGGCTGAGGTGGGGGATTATTTTATATGAAGGGCCAGGAAGGGGCAGAGGAGACCTAAATGAAGCGAAAACAAGATACTTGGATCCATAGCTAAAGAGATAATGAGACAAAGAGAATGAGAGGAATCAAGAAGAACACCAAGATTTTTGCCCCAAGCAACTGTAAGAATCAGGTTGCTGTTTTAATGAGGACCTTCTGTGGGCAAAAATGTACCAAGTTTTAAAATATTCTGGGCCCCATTCTTCTAAATTCAATTTTAAATTTAATTTTTAAACTGATAGGGAAATGAGAAGAAAAAGAAAATGGGCATTGTTGTATTTGAAAATTCAATAATAAGCAATTCTCTCTAAAATGTATCCCGATGATTTTTTAGAACTGAAGAATAATATTTCATATAAGCCATTTTGTACATAATCAATAATTATTCTTTTAAATATACAAGACTTCTTTTTAAAAAGTTTATCTAATTTACATATACATATTCCTTTAATCTAGTATATATATATTTTAAACTAGGACTATGTATTTATTTCAGAACATCTGTTATGACCAATAATATACCAACGGTTGAAATCAAAACATCAACAAGTCAAAAAGAAAGATTATCTCAAGAGATAATTTCTAAAAACTTCTGATAAAATTCAACACTATGGAACTTCTGCTTCCAGGAATATGGAGTAAATATACTTTTCCCTATTCCTTCTGCTAAGTATAACTGAAAACCCATTGTCTTTTAAACAAACTTAAGATTCTGAAAGATGGAGCAAAGAGGGCAAACTGGATAGGGATCCTGGGACCCAAGGAATGACATAGTGATAAATTCCCTAGGTTTTCTTTTTACCTCATACAACTCAGACTTAGAGCTGGAGAATATGATAAACCTGAAACACAAGTGGGCACAGACCAAAGAAAATCCCAACAAAACCTGCTCTTTTTAGACAAAGTGCCAGGAAAGGGACAATCTAACAGGTGAAAACTTTTAGTTAATGACCACCCTAGTCCAACCAAGCACCACTGAAAAAGACTGTGACCCATTCCTACCCCCACCAGCACAGACTGAGCAGGAAGCCTAGGTTTCCATCCTTGTAAAGCTGTAACAAGACACCTCCACAACCTGCCCTGTAGTATCAGAGAGGGCCAAATAGGGTGCTAGAACTTTCATCCCCACTGTCTGGTAACAAGGCCTCCTCCACACCTTTGCTATGTCATTGGAGATGGTGGGGAGCCTGGGCTTCCACCCCCACGTGGCAGTCATGAGGACCTCCTTCTCTCCCCCGGTGGGGCGGGGGTGATACAGGGGACATTAGTAAAGAGTCAGGACTGTCATCGCTGCCCAGCGGTAACAAGGCCACCTGCATAGCGGTAGTAGTAGAGAACATGTGCATTGTGTGCTAAGCCGCTTCAGTTGTGTCTGACTCTGTGACCCCATGAACTGTAGCCCTCCAGGCTCCTCTGTCCATGGGATTCTCCAAGCAAGAATACTGGAGTGGGTTGCCATGCCGTTGGGTCCAGGGGATCTTTCCACCTCAGAGATCGAACCTGTGTCTTTTGGGTCTCTTGCTCTGGCAGGTGGGTTCTTTATCACTAGCACCACCTAGGAAGCCTGTGGAGACCACATGAGGAGCCAAAACTCTAACCCCATTTCAGCTGTAACAAGAAGTCTTGCCAAATCAGGTATCAACTGAGGCTGACTGAAACTGGACTTCTATCTCCACCTGGTAGTAATGAGACTGTGACCCATCCACTCTGGTGGAGCAGCGTCAAAGAAAACTAAGACAGAAACTGTAAATAAAACTCAGAGTCGTACAACATAATATGAAAATTTCCATGTTTCAACAAAATATCACTCATCATACTAAGAACTAGAAAGAACTCAAACTATGAAAAGACACCAAATAGATGCCAACAGAAACAGAATTAGCTGACAAATATTTTAAGGCAGGAACCCACTCCAGTATTCTTGCCTGGAAAATTCCATGGATAGAAGAGCCTTGTAGGCCACATTTCACGGTGTCTCAAAGAGTCAGGCACAACTTAGCAACTGAGCACGTGATTAAAGTATTTCAACAAGTGTTACAAATGTGCTTGAAACAAATGAAAAACAGGGAGCCTCAGCAAAGGAATAGAAGATATAAAGAAGAACTAAGTGGAAATTTTAGAAATGAAAATACAATAACTGAAGAACTCCTTTCGAGAGAATGCCAAGTAACAAATGTAGAAAGAAACACAGAATTAGCAAACCACTATTATGCAACCACCTATGTAATAACTGAGTCAAGCAAGGATCATGAATGAATGCTACAAACAATTTGGGAACAGTTGTAGGGGAACAGGAGGGTCACACAATCTCAAAGTATCAACCTACAGAGGTCTTATTAATTATAAAGGAAGATAGATATATATATAATATTTATCATGGACATCACCTTAATCACAACTGAGAAATCTCATGTACATCACATTAATCAAATTATCAAATTGATCAAGCATTATCAATGATGGTACAAATTGGCATTACATGCCTCCTCATAAGTTATAATGGGAAGTGATATCACCCCGGGTTACACTCTTATCAAAAATATTTAACCTCAAGATAATCATGAGGAAATAATTTTATAAATCCAGATGGTGGGACATTCTGCTCTGGACTTCTCAAAGTTATCAATAGCATGAAAGACAAAAAGACAGCAGCTTATTGTAATAAGTTAAAACAAAACTCAAGAAAGGTGACAACTAAATGCTACATGTAATCCTTCGTTAGATATTGAAATTTTTTTAAGCTATATAGTTTACACTATATGGTTTCCCAGGTGGCACAGTGGTACAGAAACTGCCTGCCAATACAGGAGAGGCAAGAGCCTCAGGATCCATCCCGGGGACAGGAAGATACCCTGGAGAAGGAAATGACAGGCCATTCCAGTATTCTTGCCTGAAAAATTCCACAAACAGAGGAGCCTGATAGGCTATAGTCCATGGAGTTGCAAAGAGTCAGACACGACTGAGTGACTGAGCACGCACACACACTCACACCATATATTATATAATATCTACCTTAAATATCATGGGAGTGATAATGGTATAGTAATTTTGAAGGAAAACTTCATGCTAAATACTGAGATAAAGTGTCATGATACTTGCAAGTTATTTTTAAATGATTCAGTGCAAGAGAGAATGCATGCAAAATGTGACAAAATGTTAACAGCTGATGAATGTGGAATGAAGAGTATGGGGTCATCCTGATTACTTATGGCTGCATACGAAACATCTCCAAAAGTTAGCAGCTCAATAGTGGCCATTCCATTTTATTTCATCATTTCTTGGATCAGGAATTTGAGAAGGACTGGGATGGATGATTATTCTGGCTCCATGTGGCATTACTGAGCCACTCTGTGGCTTTCAGCTAAAGGATGGGCTCTTACGTGGGTAAGGAATGGACAGAGTTTGGAATTAGCAGATGCAAACTATTATATACAGAATGATTAAAGAACAAGGCCCTACTGTATAGTACAGGGAACTATATATTCAATATCTTGTGATAAATCATAATGAAAAAATATGAAAAAGATGGATATATAATAACAACCATTTTGTTATGCAATAAAAAAAATATTTACAACTTGACACTTATCAAAAGATGGAGTCTAATTCTCTCATTGAATGTGGGCCAGATTTAATAACTTGCTTCTAAAGAATAGAGTACAGCACAAATGAAGACGTGAGATTTTTGACGCCAGGTCCTACAAGTAAATGCAGTTTTCACCTGGATGGCTCTCCCCTGGGACATGCGTTTTGGGAGCCTTGGACTGACATGTAAGAACCCTATCTAGGATGGTGAGCAACTTCTTAGAGAGTCAACCCAGGACACAGATACACCAGATTAAAAATACCCCCAAACACCATAATAGCACATAATAAATAACTATTTCCAAATGTGTTTCTATGTTTTTATGCTATTACACTTATGTTTAAACATAAAAATATGAAAACAGGTGCTTACTTGAAATTGTATATTCTGTTTTACTTTTATGTTAAATGAAAACTGTTATTTACACCAAACAAAAATAAGCCCAGCTAACAATACTTTGAGGTGAATAATAGGATTAATTAAATAAATTATATATGATGTGTGAGAATTTGTAACAGTATATTAGGATGTCTCTTTCTTTCCCCCCACCCCTCCAGCTCCAAGATCAGACCCCCGACCCTTACTCCCATGGCCTTGGTCATGATTGCCTGAGCAGGGCCTTCCCCATCCCCACCCTCTCTCCTGCAGCCTCACACCCCCTCCTCAGGAAGCTCTCCAGTGTCCTCCGATTGCTTCTCCTCCTGCATGAGGGTTTTCTCGGATAGGTGAGTTCCAAACTCTGCTAGAAACAATGATTTTCAAAGCCCTAACTGCCCTGCTGGGCACTGACCCCTCCTTGTCCCACCCACACTGGCATTGCCATCCAGGTGCCCCCCACCTCCAACTTGGGGCTCTGGGTTATCTTTCCCGGCACAGGCTCAGCTCCTCCTCCCTGGCCCAGGTCACACTCCTGAGCAGGCAGGGCTGTAAGTCCCTTCTCTGGACTCACCTTAGTGATGGGACAGGGAGACTTGTCCTGGGTCGAGCAGCTGCACAACTGTTATACCAGGGAGGGGGCAGGACAATAAGCCTTCTACCTGAGGATCATAATCCCAACTGCTAATATTTACTGAGCACCTGCTGTTAGCCACACCTACCACCTGAGTCTGTGAGGGGGGAGCTACTGGGGAGCGGAGAGTTACAAAGGCTCAACATACCTGGAGCTATAATGTCTGTTTCTGTTTTTTGGTACAGCAATTTAATGAGACTCTTTTTAAAAGCCCTTTATTGGATTTCACATTTTTTAGATTTTTATTGTGCATTCGTAAGCTACATAAATGACTTTTTAAAAGGACATAGATACAATAGAAATAATAAAAGATATTACCTTTATTTAATTTAAAAAGTGATGAGATGTTTCTTTCTGTCCCATGATACAATAGGCTGTTTTACTCTTTCTGTTGCCCTTTCCATAACACGTCTCTGAACTGTTGCAGCCTGGAGATTTTCTATTTAAAATTTTTTTTACTGGAGTATAGTTGATTTACAATGATGTGTTAGTTTCTGGTGTACAGCAAAGTGAATCAGTCACATATATACATATATCCATTCTTTCTTAGATTCTCTTCCCAGATAGGTCATTACAGAATATTCAGTAAAGTTCCCTGTGCTATACAGTAGGTCTTTATTAGTTATCTACATTATATATAGTAGTGTGTATATGTCAATAGGATGTCCTTTTTTGTTTCGGTGGTGGTAAAACTGAATACAGTCAAAAGTAAGATACACTTTGACTTGCAGATCTGCTTTAATCAAAAAAGCAGATGTCAGTCAAGTGGAATAGCCTCCCAACAAAGGCATTTGTACATGGAATACCTAGTAACTAACACATCATTGTAAATCAACTATACCCCGGTAAAATTTTGTTTTAAAAGGGACATCCTCCAGGCTGCAGGTAGTTCAAAGCAGTGTTATGGAAAAGGCAACAGAAAGAGTAAAATATCTTACCGTATCATGCTGTTGTGTTGTGCTTAGTTGCTTAGTCATTTCCGACTCTTTGCCACCTCATGGACTGTCGCTCATCGGACTCCTTCCATCAGGATTATCCAGGCAAGAATACTGGAGTGTGTTGCCATACCCTCCTCCAGGGGATCTTTCCAAGCCAGGGACCAAACCCAGGTCTCCCGCATTGCAAACGGATTCTTTACCATCTGAGCTACCAGGGAAGCTCTGCTGTATCATGAGACAGAAACATTTTATCATTTTTTAATTAATAAAGGTAATATCCTTTATTATTCCTATTGTATTTAAGTTTCTTTTAAAAAGTTACTAACAGTATCATTTAGACTTGTAGCCTCTAGTAATACCTAACTACTCTGCACCTCATGCGAAGAGTTGACCCATTGGAAAAGACCCTGATGCTGGGAAGGATTGGAGGCGGGAGGAGAAGGGGACGACAGAGGATGAGATGGCTGGATGGCATCACCAACTCAATGGACATGAGTTTGAGTAAACTCCGGGAGTTGGTAATGGACAGGGAGGCCTGGCCTGCTGCGATTCATGGGGTCGCAAAGAGTCGGACACGACTGAGCAACTGAAATGAACTGAACTGAACTGAACTCTGCACCTACAGCTTATTCTGGGGATCAGCTATTGTCAGATAGTTTGCATCTATAATTTCGTCATTACAGGCTATCCATATCTACATTGTCCATCATTTTTAAAACTCTGAAGCACATTAAATATCATCATTAATTAAGCCTCTCTTTCTCAAGACAAATGGTTTTAAAGTACAGAGCTAATTTGAACGTATGAAATGAAAGGAAGTGCTCAAATAAGTCACACTTTCAGTAAAGAAGTTGGAAAGGTCCTGTTTAACTTGGTGGCCTTTTTCTTTAAAAAAAAAAAAAAATTATTTCATTATTCTTATTGGGTTTTTCTAGCTGTGCCTGACAGCATGTGGGAGTTTAATTCCCCGACCAGGGATTGAACCCACACCCCCCACGTTGGGAGCATGTAGTCAACCACTGGACCACCGAGGAAGCCCTCATTCTTGACTGCCTTTTTCTGGTGGCAGATTTTTCTAGTTCTGAGGCAGTTTGGTTCCAAAAAAAGAGTCATTTTTTCCTTGCAACTGACACATAATATGAAAAGTTAGGTGACGAAACAATCAATCCATCTTTACAAGGCTCTTTATGACCTCTTCAGAGAAAATTAAACCTGTTTTGGTAAGGGCGTGGCTGCTCTGTGTAATATTACCTGAAGTCACTAAACGGCAACTAAATTATATTTTACTGTAATTCCTTACTCAATGTTCATTCTCAATATATTTTCAAACAAAATAAGGACTTTCTGCTTGTCTCACACCTCAAAAATCTGATTTTTATGCCAGGTCAACATTTTAACATCTTTTCTCAGCATCAGTGATTGTCATCTTGTAGGCACTTTTTTCAGGAAGCTAACTCCTTTCATTTCTATAAAGTCAAAAATTTCATTAAGTGTCTCTGCAGGTTTTGCAGAAAATGAAAAATGTTCCAAAGCTTGCACTATGAAAGTCTCAATATTACAGGTAAGCAAATCACACCTCTTTTTAGCAATGTTGTGTCAAGGTGTCAGGACATCTAGCTGATAAAATCTCATTTTCTTTGATGAGAAGTTTATAAACCGAATGTAATTTGCCAAACTATACATTGGCACTGACTGCCAAATACACAGATGGATGAACAAAATCTACAAATAAAATATGTATTTAGACATGATATAATCAATATTTTATTTTATATACTTTGCAGTTTTATTAATATTCTTCATAGAAATAAAAAAAAATTTTGAAACTCTATTTCTCAAATCAAAATACCTATAAGTTAGGGAAAGTTTATTTTTGTTATTTTGATTCCACATGTCCATTTGGAATTTGTAATGATATTAGAACTCAGGCAAAGGTTTGTGGGGTTTTGTTTACAGTTACCTGAACTGTTGTCTCAACATTATTTATTGACTAATACATATTTTACTTTGTGCTGGCTTTGTACTCTGTCAACTTAGTGACGTTAGATTTGTGAAGTGTACTTCTCATTACTCTTTCTCTCAACAAAAGAGTTACCTTTTAAAAAATTTCAATTTTGTAAAATTTACCAAAAGATCATGAAGCACATAGAAATTTGCCATGCTTCCCTACCTTTGGCACTTTTGCCATTTCAGTACTTAATAGCTCTTACTACAAAAGATTTGTAGAAGAAATAAAAGAATTTGATTAAAATAAAATCAGTTATAGCACAGTCTGTCATGTGTAGAGACTCCATATTTACTCGTTCTTTCTACTTACTTGAATTTAGAGCAAAGATTTGGGATTTATGGAAACTGAGAATTTTGGTGAATGAGAAATTCTGTTTTATCTCTGGCATTCAATTTACTACTTTGTTTTTGCAAGATTAGGGACACACCTAAGTTAGAGAGGGCTTGTTCATGAATGATGACCAACATCTGAGATAACAACATTAAATTTATTTCCAAAGCAATGAGTTTATTGTCGATAAGAAGAGACAGCTGTTGATGTGTTGGTTCAAGTGATATAATTGTCACTCTCATCAAAGCAATTGCCTCTTATTAGAGTTAGCCTCATTCTCAAATAAGCCATCATCATAAATATGATATGGGATTCTTATCACAAGATCAGACCTGTTAAATCAGTACTGGAGACTGCTAGAAGATACAATTTTTAAGTACATTAAACACTCTTAAACACAGGACCCTCCTTCCCCCAGATACCTCTGAGAAAATGTAATTAAAATGTAGTCTGTTTTGCAGTATTTTTTTTAAGGGAAAACTCATCAGATCTTTACAACATTAGAATATTGCATACAACGAGTGTTTGACTTTATTCCGCTGATTTCAGCAATAAGTGCATAGTACTTATCTCTGCTTATAATGGAGAATCTGAAATGTGTGAAGACATGCTTCAAATGATGAAGAAAATATAAATGCATCTAGTTTAAGGGGAAATAGACTATGCTAATTGCTTCAAGAATTGAGTGATTTGGAAGACCTCTGGAGAGGGTTCATTTCTCCGATTTGCATACACTTCGTTCATACTACCTGGCTTACTACAAATGCCTTGATGATGTGTGTGTGGAGTGTTCCTCATCAACACCAGAGACTGGGAAGGATCCAGTGGCTCTGGGGACCAGAGAGCTTCTTCCTGCTAAAGAAGCTGCCCCTCTGTGATACCAAGCCCTTAGGAGAGCACACTTCATGTCTGATAAATGATCTGGTTTTCTTTCAGCCCATTGTTACTATTACTGTTATTATTATTGCCCCTAATTAATTGGCTTAATTTTCCTGATGACACCAGTGAGCTTATTAGTTAACATAAGCCTTTATACTCTCGTAGAGATTCTCTTAATCTAATAAAAGGGTACAAAAATAAGTCATATTATTACTTTTACTTCCTTTCAGAGCTTTTAACACCTGGTAGTGTGAATAACTGAGGACTCTTAAAACCACAAAAATCAAATGCAAAGATGGCTTATCGCCTTTTACAAAGGTGGAGAGTACGAACTCCCTTGGGGCAATGAACGGGGCTAAAAAGGAAAGGATGAGAGGGGAACAGGACAAAGAAGAGAATGCAAATGGTGAGAACATGTCTGTAGAAATAAGGACAAAGGGGAACTGCAGAGAAGGGAAGAACAAGTAAGATGGAGGAAAAAATTCAAAGAAGTGAAACAGGGACAGAAATAGGACAAAAAGAAAAAAAAGGGAGAAAAGTAAGTAGAAAAGATTTAAAGGAAAAAAAGAAAGAGCTGAAAAGGAAGATATCTGTGACACATGACATAATATCATGTGGATGTGGATTGTGTTGTACCACTAAAAAAAAAAACCCACCTACAAAAAAGCTCCGTATTTGCCACGGTTTATACACAAACTACAGTGAAAAATCTGAAAATTTTAATGCATGGTTCTTTGAACTTCATAAAACTGTGTCTTCCACACTGAGAATGTTAGCAATGCTTGAGATAATTAAAGTAACTTTTCCATAGGGTACAAAAAATATTCTTAAATAACGCCTGAAAATAGCAGCTCCTAGGTATATATAAGAATAATCAAAATGTTAGGATATTTCATTTATCTTGAGTACATAACCATGATTTGAAACAGCATAAAGTGTTGAAAAGCATGTCAAGAATAACATGCACTTTAAAAATTAGAAGATGCATAAGGTTAACTTTCAGAGAAATCTGTTAAATATGAATGTAAAAATGAATAAAATATAAGGTCATAGGCAAATCATCCTGTTTTCATGAACCTTGATCATATAATAGAAGTTACATTTGTTACAGAAATGTGAATGAAGATGGAATTCAAGATAAGGTATTAATCATAATTAGAATGACTATGACAGGTCTGTGGTGACAAATACTTAACAAGTAGTAAGAATGCTTATTCATAACAAATCTCTTAATTCATTAAATTCTTCATTAAAAGGGCAACCTCTTAATAAGTTCAACATAAAGTTGATATAACATGCTGTATTAGCATTTTTTCTCTTTTTATTTCCATTTTAGGGGGCTATTGTTAACAAATTGAGGTAAATCATTTAAAACATATAATTACTTGGATATAGTCGCATAGTAATTCCCTAAGCGATTGTACGGTTATAAGTTGTCAGTGTGCATATTAATTTATCATACCCACCAGCCTCGTCTTCATTGATTTACTAGCTGTTAG
Source organism: Giraffa tippelskirchi (assembly GCF_054371585.1). Classification (NCBI taxonomy): domain Eukaryota; kingdom Metazoa; phylum Chordata; class Mammalia; order Artiodactyla; family Giraffidae; genus Giraffa; species Giraffa tippelskirchi. The sequence continues at coordinate 171,360,220 of NC_137275.1, forward strand.
AAAAACAGATTAAGAAGCACACACTGCCCTTCTCTGAAAGTTTCATTGAGGCACAAGTAGGGCAAACAGTGCTCTCCAATTAGAATCCTGCTGTTTGCCTGGACTTGACAATGACTAATTACAGTCTTAAATGACTTAATATGTTTGAATGCATGATTATTTATAAGTACATTTTAGGATATGCATAAAATAATCATTCCTGGTTTACATATGAAAGGCTACTTTTCTTGCAAAGGGCAAAGACCTGTTGGACACCTGAGGTCAAAGGAAAAAAAAGATGTTTTAATGTCATGGTTACTGTTTGCTTAGGCAGCCATTACCTTAAAAGGGAGAAGAAAGCGTGAAATGCTTAAATCTCAGCTTTACAGATTATGAAACTTACAAACATGGGATTTTTAGAGGAATGAACCATTTAAAAAATATATAATTGCCTCCTTAGAATTGTTATCAGAGTTAAATAGTTAAACATATATACTCTTTGACCTATTGTCAAAGTGCCTAGGACAGAGTGAGCAGTCAATAAATTTGAGTTTTTATTGTTATCCTGTACCTGAGTGACAGTAACAATCATTAACTACATGGCAGGTCCTGACAATGTAAAGCTGGAGTAGAATTTGTGGATATGTTAATACAACTGATTTTTTGAAACATTTTAGGGAATCTATTTGATTATCAGTCATTCATTGATCAGCTACTGAGTCAGGCACCGTGCCAGGCATGGCAAATAAGATGTACACCATACATGATCACTGAGCTGGGTTCACTCACTGTAAGTTAAAGAGACGATGAAAATAGAGCAGAGTTATGAGTTGTTTTGTCAATAAATTGCTTTTAAACTTTAAAATATTTGAAATATATGTAAATGTAGAGAAATTATCATGTTAAACACTACATTGCACACAAAAATTTTGCAAATGTTAACTTTCTCTATATTTTTTTATGCTTCTGAAGCAGACAGATATAAGGTGGGTCCCATTGATTTCCCACTCTCTACTGTCCATGTCTTTGTGTAATTCCTTCCTCTGGGTGTGAGCAGGACCAGTGTCAGGCTTCTAACAAACAAATATGGCAATGGTAGTGGACTATGGCCCCCACGATCAGGTTATATTACCTAAGATTCCATTTTAGCCAACTGAGATGAGAGACTCTTCTTCCTGGGTGGATGAAGTCAGCCGTCATACTGAGGAAGCCGAGACAGCAAGGAACTTCAATCAGCCTCTTGGATGTGAGAGCACCCTCCAGCTAACAGCTAGCAAAATGCTGGAGCCCTCAGTCAGACAGCCAAGGAAAGAAATTCTGGCCACACCAGAATAAGCTCTGAAGCAGATTTTCCCCCTTGAGCCTCCAAATGACAGCACAGCCTATCTGAGGCTTTGATTGCAGTCTTGTGAGACCTTTGACAGAGGACCAAGGTAAGCTATGCCCAGACTCCTGACCTGTGGAAACTGTAACTTAATAAATATGTGTTGTTTTAAGTCACTAAGTTTGTGGTAGTTTGTTACAAAATAATAGAAAACCAATACAACTTCTAATGACATTACAAATGCCTCAAAAAATAATATGGCTTTTAAATTGGCTGCATATTGGGGAAAAAAAACTAGAACTGCAAAAGAGCTGATAAATTCTTCGTGTTCTTAAAATGAGAAGGTTTAAATAGCCTTCAGAGAAATTTGTAAGTATCATAAGAAAAGGCACAATACCTTTCCAAGGAATCATTTAAGTGTTTAACGTGTCTTGCTGACAGGTAGATTGTCATGCTATCTAATCTACAGAATTAAAAATCATTTCATTATATTCCAGAATTTTAAAAGGCTGCATAAAATAGCTATTTTCTAGTCTAGAAACTTCATATTCTAGAAATTATTGATCATTTTCTCTTTTTTTTTTTGCTTTTATTTTTTATTTTTATTTTTATTTTTTTTAATAAATTTATTTATTTCAGTTGGGGGCTAATTACTTTACAATATTGTAATAGTTTTTGCCATACATTGACATGAATCAGCCATGGGTCTACATGTGTTCCCCTTCCTGGACCCCCCACCCACCTCCCTCCCCATCCCATCCCTCTGGGCTGATCATTTTCTTCTCTAAGATTAAGAATTCTGATTATTTTAACATCTCATTTTCCTTTTCTTTATGATCTACTTCTCTATGATCTTTCCAATTTTTTTCTCTGGAATTTCCTGTGTTGTACATCTTCTTCTCTTTGCTCCTTCAGATGCTGGCTTCAGCCCTCTCCATTTCACTACTCTGGACCACAAGAATTGACTTGGATGGACCACAGTAATGGGTGGCCTTTCCCAGTGATAGCAATTTCAATTTCTTTAATTCTTTTTTTCTATTATTTCAATCTTTGCTTGCGTGCATGCTAAGTCGCTTCTGTCATGTCAGACTCTTTGAGACCCTATGGACTGTAGCCTTCCAGGTTTCTCTGTCTGTGGGATTCTCCAGGCAAGGATACTGGAGCAGGTTGCTATGCCTTCGGGTCCAGGGGACCTACCAAACTCAGGGATTGAACCTGTGTCTCTTATGACCCCAGCATTGGCAGGCAGGTTCTTTACCACTAGTACCACCTGGGAACCCCTTTTTAGTCTTTCGGTTTTATCTATTAACATCCCACAGATTTTTATTCTCTTACATATCACTACCCCACACACATACATTACTATCCCTCTATCCAAATATGTTCTACATAAATCTGTTTTTAGTAAATATTCAGTGTTTACATGATCAGAACTCAGCTCAGTTCAGTTCAGTTCAGTCACTCAGTCCTATCTGACTCTTTGCAATCCCATAGACTGCAGCACGCCAGGCTTCCCTGTCCATCACCAACTCCCAGAGATTACTCAAACTCATGTCCATTGAGTCGGTGGTGCCATCCAACCATCTCATCCTCTGTCGTCCCCTTCTCCTCCCACCTTCAATCTTTCCCAGCATCAGGGTCTTTTCAAATGAGTCGGTTCTTCACATCAGGTGGCCAAAGTACTGGAGCTTTAGCATCAGTCCTTCTATTGAGTATTCAGGACTGATTTCCTTTAGGATGGACTGGTTGGATCTCCTTGCAGTCCAAGGGACTCTCAAGAGTCTTCTCCAACACCACAGTTCAAAAGCATCAATTCTTTGGCTCTCAGCTTTCTTTATAGTCCAACTTTCACCTCCACATGACTACTGGAAAAACCATAGCCTTGTCTAGACGGACCTCTGTTGGCCAAGTAATGTCTCTGCTTTTTAATATGCTTTCTAGGTTGGACATAGCTTTTCTTCCAAGGAGTAAGTGTCTTTTAATTTCATGACTGCAGTCACCATCTGCAGTGATTTTGGAGCCCAAGAAAATAAAGTCTCTCACTGTTTCCATTGTTTCCCCATCTATTTGCCATGAAGTGATGGGACCAAATGCCATGATCTTAGCTTTCTGAATGCAGAGTTTTAAGCCAACTTTTTCACTCTCCTCTTTCACTTTCATCAAGAGGCTCTTTAGTTCTTCTTCACATTCTGCCGTAAGTGTGGTGTCATCTGCAAATCTGAGGTTATTGATATTTCTCCTGGCAATCTTGATTCCAGCTTGTGCTTCATCCAGCCCGGCGTTTCTCATGATGTACTCTGCATGTAAGTTAAACAAGCAGGGTGACAATATACAGCCTTGACGTACTCCTTTCCCAATTTGGAACCAGTCTGTTTTCTATGTCCAGTTCTAACTGTTGCTGCTTGACCTGCATACAGGTTTCTCAGGAGGCAGGTCAGGTGGTCTGGTTTTCCCACCTCTTTGAGAATTTTCCACAGTTTGCTGTGATCCACAGAGTCAAAGGCTTTGGCCTAGTCAATAAAGCAGAAGTAGATGTTTTTCTGGAACTCTCTTGCTTTTTAGATGATCCAACGGAAGTTGGCAGTTTGATCCTAACTAGAGAACTATTATTCACGGTGAAGTACATCAAGTACTGTGCTTCCTTTCCTACCTCGCATGCTGTTTTCCCCTAGACTTGATGATTGTCTCACTTTTTTTCTCTGTTTTGTTTATTTCTATGAATCAATTACCATTTCATTCTCAATTCTGTAAACGAGAAAAAAATCTTTCAGTGTATCTTTTGATATATTCAAATATATCAGATATGTACAGAGTTTATCTCTTTTTTTCTTCTGGGGTATGTTCCTCCTGGAGTTCACTTTCCTTTGCTCCACTCTGGATTGCTGCTTTCTAGGCCTGCTTCATAGCTGTCATCCTTGGAATCTCCTCTCACCATCCTTCTGGGGATTTCTTTGATCTTTCTATGTCTCATATCCCCCTGTTTTTTGAATCCCATACTTTTTCTTTCTTGGTTTGATTTTTTTTTTTTTTTGCCTAGCTGGCTCCTTTATTAGCATTAAACACAGACCCTCTTCTTCCCCCATTCCAGGAAACCACGTCCACAAAGTCCCAGGCCCCAGAAGCAGGCACGCTCTGCCCCATTTCTGAAACAAGCTCTCAGGCCTTGGCGGTAGCCTGAGCTGCTCCCAGGGTTGTGAGCTGCTGAATCTTCTGGCTCATCATCTCCATGACAGCCTGTTTCATGGCATGCTTCTCCTGCAGAGCTGGCTGGATTTTCTCCATTTGCTTGGTAAGGAAGTCTATCTTCCTCTTGAAGAAGTCCTTGGCATCCTCAGCTGTCTTCTCTACATAGTAGCCAGTTCCCACATCGATAAGCACATGTTCCACATCATGTAGCTTCCCCGGGACATACATAGAACTCGTCAGTGGGACAAGTAATTATTTCCCCTCGTTGTTTTTCTTCAGGACGTTCAGGCAGTCCTTGGCTTCCACATACTTGGTCTGAACCACCTTGAGCTGGGCAATGGACATGGACAAGAACTCCACTTCCTGGTCCAGCTGGTTCTTGAGCATTTCTAGTTGCGGCAGATTCAGCTCCGTGATGTTAACCGACTGCGCCATGTTGGGAAGGAGGGCTTATGGTTTGATTTTTTGTTTCAGTTTCAGCCTCTAAGAGTTTTCTGAGAAAGGATGAATGAGACTAAATTTGGGGGGACATTAAACATCTGCAACCTTCTCAAATGATGGATATATTTTCTGGGTATAGAATTTTAAATTGGAAATAATTTTTCCTCAGAATTCTTCAGAATTCCTCCATTGTCTTCTGGTTTTCAACTTTGTGATTGTAAAATATAATATCAGTCTAATATTGATCCTTTGGGAGGTGTTCGTGTTCACTTATATTCAAAACTTTTCAGGATCTTCTTCTCTAGTGTACTGAAATTTCACAATCATGTGTCCTGAGGCAAAATAGGTTAACACCTTTTTTCATTTGCTGTGCTGGAGCCTCATTGGACTTTTCAATCTGGACTTGGATTTTTCAGTTCTAGAAATTGAAAAAAAAATTTCTCTGATGATTTTTATCCCATCTCTTTCCCTGTTTTTTTCAAGAAGTCCTTGAACATTATTTAAATATTGGACCACATGGGAAAATGATCTATTTTTTTTCTAGTCTCCATGTTCTATCATCTAGACTATTTCCTTGGCTTTATCTTCCAAACCTTCTTTGAATTTTTAAAAACCTTCTTTGAATTTTAATTCAATATTAAAAATTTCAATATTCTTGTTAACAGAATGCTTTCCTCTTATCACCTGCATTCTTGTTTTATAGAAGATATATACTTTCTTATTTCTCTAAGGAAAATAATTATGGATTTCTTTTCCTTGTGGACATTTTTTCTATGTCCTATAAATCTTTTAAAATTTATTTTCTTTTTATTTTGGCCTCTGGATTTCACATTTGAGGCTTTCCTCAAATGTCTGATGACCTCTTACTGTTCAGGATTAGGCTTTAAAATGCTTCAAACTCCAGAGCTTTTCCAATTCAAGCTCTTTATAGACCACACTGTCTTTTGTCAGTATGTTGGAGGCATAGTTGTCTGCCTACTTGGGACAGGGTAAAAAATGTGGTAAGTAGAAAGAAGGGTGTCTAAATCAGTCCTGTCCCATAGAAAGTAACTTACACCACAAGTGTGAGCAACATATGTAATTTTTTAGTGTTTTGGCTACATTTTTTTAAAGCTTTAAAATAAAATGAATTAATGTTATTAGTGTATTTTTAAACCCAACACATCAAAAAGTATTGTCATTTTAATATGTGATGTGTCCATTTAATATGCACATATTTATTGTTCTCTTCTACTTATAAAATGTAAGTTGCAGTAGAGCAAGGATCTTGTAGATCCTGTTCACTATAGTTGGACACGAATCATAAACATGCCTGTTCATGGTGGATGCTAAAAATATAGTTGAAGGATGAATGAGTGAATGAATTTTAATTTCATAAGCTTGAGCACATATGTTTCATTTGTTTTATTATACTTTATCATTGTATTTAATTAACAGGGGTATATACAGTATACATAATATACTTCTACAGGCTTAATTATATTTATGCAGTTTGCTGCTCAATGTCTGTGATTGGCTTTATATACATTTGTTTGATTATTCAGAAATCACAGTGGTGCCCTTAGTGACACTAGCAAGTAGTCGGTGCAATCAGTTCATTAACGTGATTCAAATAAACATCAGCTGATCAAGAACTCAGAATTCAATCATTACAGAAGTCAAAAGAAAGGAAAAGAAGAAAGGACAAATGGACTCCTTATATAGACATGGCGTTTGTTATGTGATTTTGTTGATCACTTAAAGTCATATACCTACTTAAGCCATTTAGGTGCTTTGAGCACCTACTATATTATTTTATTTCAGCTATACTAAATTTAGTTCATCTAATTGTAGTTAAGAATCACAACCCCTCCACCAGCCTCCTGCAAGTCTCCACCCTGATTTTCTTCTTTCCAGTATTTCTCAGGAGGACAGAAAAAACTTGCAACTATTCCAAGTTCACATTTAATCTCATTCAGTTTAACCCCTTCTGCAAACTAAAACCTTTCCACTGCATTTATTCACATACAGAAATACCAGAAAAGGGTTTTTTTATGGTTTAAATGTAGTCACTTAGCATTAACTTTAAAATTCTCAAACTTTTTTCTTAATATGCCTGAAATGATCAATACGAATATCAATAAACACTTAGAATAGTACTTTTCAAGCAATAATGGTGTTCAGAATTTTACTGTCTTAAATTAATATACTGACAGAATTAGCACTTGTTAAGCTCTAAAATCTTAAGAAGGAACATTTGCCTGATAGGACAATTAAGGTTTAAAATTAGGTAGGATTTTGTTTGTTTTTTCTAAGAAAACCAGCAATGTGGAATTAAGGGAGAAAATGGACCCGGTATCTTAGGAGCTCATTAGGATATTTCAAAGAATCTCAAAACAATTGTACTCATGGCTTTGTAAACTAATCTCTTCTTTTATGGAATAATTTCTTCAATCCCAAATTGAAGTTCTCACTAAATTTGACTGTGAGATTGTGTAAATCAAATTTGATGAATTGCATGCAAAGAATAAGCTTCATATCAAAACCTGCCTTTAAGAATGCTCATTTTAAAACAAAGGTGATTTGTCATCCCATAATACTATATATCTCACAAATCTGCCTTTGTTAGAAAATGGCCCAAATTTGGCTGGGCAAAGAGTGTACCTGTAAAGTGCTGCATTATTAAATCCAGTTACTTAGGGTTTAAACTGTACTGGCAATTTCTAGTAAGCAAGAAAGCCTTCTATCTGTAATGCTGTCCATCAGTCTCGGGAAACACATCTGTACTTCGGTTAACAAATCCACCACAAGGTTACATTCTTGGTTCTTTTCTCTTTGCCTAAATCTCAGTTTTTCTTTCAAAGAGGGGAAGTTTTGAATTTTGCAACTTTGCTATGTGACTTCAAGAAGCTGAGGTAGAAATGATGAACACACTTGGCTTTGGTTGAAGATGAAGAATGCAGAGTTTATAAATGTCTCAGGTATTTCCAATAAATTGGAGGTCACCAGAAAAGATGTTAGGATAATAAATCTAGCCTCTTAAGTATACACTCCCTTTACCCAGTGGGGAGCCTCCTGGGATCATTTGTCTGCTGTTCATTATCTTGTCTGCATTATTCAACAGCTCTGTTCCTGCTCAGTGGGCTTCAGAGAGCTTTTAGCAGCTGCAGCAACCTCCAATTTTTACTTAAGTTCTCTTTCTCTTTGTAATAGTAAAAAAAAAAAAAACAGAAAGAAAAGGAAAAGAAAGAAAACCTGTCTCTGATGTCCAAGACCCACCTGTGTAATAGAACCCATGTCAAAACTGAGCTTGTTTATTTATTTCACATTAACTGTATCAGTATTATAATGTAATGTTTGGGAGACCAAATAAGAAATCTTACGTTTAAATACTAAGACTCTGAGGTTTAAGAAAAATTGCAAACCATCTAAATAATATAATGAAAAGGGGAAAAAAAGCATTTAATTTCTTTTAAATACTAAGTTTAAGTTCCATTTTAAGAAAAATTGCCTTTTGAAAATGACAAATGAAGAAAGGTTTAAAAAATCACCAAAAAATCTAGTACATGACTAAAAAAGAGAATAAGCTTTGAAGAAAAGGAGCAAGTTTATAGCTTACCCAAGTGAAAAACCTTTGCATTTGATTTGTTTCATTTAGGACATACTTAGCTGCTCTCAGGTGAGTTGATTTTCAGGAAGGTGGACATTGCTTATGACCATGATCTAACTTAATAGGACTCTCTTGAATCTGACTAAACTAAAACTAGTATGGTAAAATAGAATGTAGTATTGTATTTATTAACCAGATGCTGGATAAAGCAAAATAGTTTTTTCAATGGCCAGAACCAAGGAATCTACTTGAAAATAAAAACACATGATGACAAGAACTGATCAAAATGGCCAGAGGGAATGGGCAGAGCAAGCATTAAACTCTCCAAGAAGTTAATGGAAGCACTTCTACTGACTGTTTCATCTAAGTTATGTGAGATTCAGAAGACTCATGATTTTTTTCTGATCAAGACTATGAAGACTCACTACGGCTCAGATAGTAAAGAATGGCTCAGATGGTAAAGAATCCGCCTGCAGTGCAGGAAACATGGGTTCGATCCCTGAGTCACGAAGATCCCCTGGAGAAGGAATGGGTACCCACTCCAGTATTCTTGCTTGGAGAATTCCATGGACAGAGGAGCCTGGAGGGATGCAGTCCATGATGCAAAGAGTCAGACACAGCTGAGTGACTAACGCTGTCACTTTTACAACATCTAAAGGCTGAGAATACAGCATATAAACAGCTGGCAAATGGAAAGCTTATAAACAAAACAACATTTAAAAATAAATCTAGCTTGTGTCATTCATAAGGAATTATTTAAATATCCAACAATATGTGATTTATAACTAAAACTACATGAACCATCCATTTTTCTATTAAGGCTGTGCTTTGGAGTTAAATGTGTTCAGGATGGGAGTAGGAGGAAGGATGCTTGTAGACAAAATAAAGACATTTACACTTCTCCTCTGGCCTTGAGATCCTCTAATCTTCAGCAAGAACAGAGGTGACAGTCTATGTCCAGAATAAAATGTCTTGATCTATGTATAGAAACAAGGGACTGCAATTTCCTAGCATTAGATCATCATATTAAAAACCAAGGGAGCCTTTCAGCACCACCATTTGATCAGATTAAGATTCTTAGTGTCATACAAAACAGCTTGTTAGCCACCCAAAGTCTGAAAGCATCTCTAAAGTGGCATAGAAATGCTAAATAGCCTCAGACACCCGGACAATGGCTGACATCCGAAGCCAAACCAAAGACCTCCTCAATTATCAGCATATTTGTTACTGAGAAACATCTAGATAGTAAGCTGACTTTGTGATGGGGAAACATGTAAGTAAATGCCTGAAACTTTTATCCAGATCTTTGATGTAGTTTTATTTGGGCCTCCCAAAGCACATGAAATACATGAAAGCAAACATGACTTTTGTCATTTGCTTTCTAAGACAGAATAATAGTGGCACAACAAAACTATAAAAGCTTTTATACTGACTCTCAAAGTTATGTTCAAAATTATCAAATATCCCATAGTTGAAGCTGCTTCCTTAAACTACTAGAATTTGTTATGTAAATCTCAAACTGGATTTTGAGTATGTGCTTTATATATTAATTCCTTTTCTTAGACAAACTAGACAGTCACTCTTGCAACTCAGTGGACTTGATTCTCATCATTACCACCCTTTGGTATACAGTCAGCACAAAATGGTTTAAAATTGGACATCTCTACAGCAGCCCCAGTCTCACTAAGAGGGCACCCAGATTGATTTTGTGAAAACAACTTCAATGTTTTGGGCTTTTTTGTTTGTTTTGTTTGTAATTTCACAACTAGTAGAGGTAAGTCTCAGGTTTCTACTCTTAGGGAAAAGATAAAAATAATTAATCAATACATCTTTTCAGCTGATTTCCATATTGTCTGCCAACCAAGACAATTTATAAAACAATAAGAAAAAAATAGACTCTCCCTAAAAGATCCTTTAAAACCAAAATCTCTTTTTAAAAACTTCTAATGAAAGAGAAGTTCTGCTAATTGATTTTACGTAATTTGGGAGAAAAAAAGGCAGTAGGTAGACTCAGTATGTAAGTAAAAACCAACCATATGACAGTAAACTAAATTTTCAGTTTTGCAGGTTTACAAATTGCTTTCCAAACTTCACCATTACCTCCCTTTAAGAGGTACCTTGATTTCAGAGTAATATTCAGTCACAATATTCTTTATATCATATCTGACTCCCAGATCAGTCCAACAAACAAAAAGAAAAACGTTTTTTGAAAGAGCAGAGCAGGAAGGTGAGGGGTGAGTCTTTGAGACAGTTCATGCTTCCCTCTATCTATTAACTTTACCCGGATAGTTTTCTGTCTGTGGAGCAAATAGTTGATAAAAAACAGATACCACTATGTGTAGCTCAAAGCTCAGAGACTCTTACATAAAGTGCAGACCAAAGACCCTGCTAAGTATGATTCAGTTCCTGCCCATCAGGAGACATCACATTTTTAGAAGGGGCTCAGCTACATATCGGAGAAGGCAATGGCAACCCACTCCGGTACTCTTGCCTGGAAAATCCCATGGACGTAGGAGCCTGGTAGGCTGCAGTCCATGGGGTCGCCAAGAGCCGGACATGACTGAGCGACTTCACTTTCACTTTTCACTTTAAACTTTCCTGCATCGGAGAAGGAAATGGCAGGGATGGAGGAGCTTGGTGGGCTCCTGTCTATGGGGTCGCACAGAGTTGGACATGACTGAAGCGACTTAACAGCAGCAGCAGCAGCAGGCACATATATGGAGCATCTACCATGTTTAAACCTGGAATCAGCAAACCAGGCCTGTGAGCCAAATCCAGCATACTACCTATTAACTGTACAACACATGAGCTAAGAATGGTTTTCACATTTTTAAATAGTTAAAAGAATTAAAAGAAAAATAATATTCATGACATATGTGCTCAGTCGCTCAGTCGTGTCCTACTCTTTGTAATACTATGGACTGTAGCTGGCCAAGATCCTCTGTCCATGGATTCTTCAGGCAAGAATACCGGAGTGGATTGCCAATTCCTCCTCCAGAGGATCTTCCCGACCTAGGGATCGAACCCGTGTCTCCTGCATCTCCCGCGTTGGTAGGCAGATTCTTTACCACTGTACCACCCGGGAAGCCCATTCATGACATACAAGAAGATTTTAAAAATTCTAATCTCAGTGCCCACAAATAAGTTTCACTGGGACACAGCCATGCTCACTCGTTCACATATTTCCTATGGCTGCTTTTGTGCAACGCCAGAGCAGAGCAGCTGCTACAGGCACTATTTGGCTTCCACAACCTAGAATATTTACTTTCTAGCTCTTTACAGAAAGAGAAGCTAGACCCTCTGCTAGAGATAACACATATATTATTCAATTTAAATGACTATAGTGGCAAAACATTTTAGAAATTGAATTTATTCTTCACTATCATTTAATCACTTATATATTTTCATTTAAGGAAGTTTCTTTCTCTCAAAGAAATCTATTGCCAATGTCAAAAGTCGTTTAAATGTGTGATTGCTAGAAGAGCAGCACAAAGATGAATGCTTTTCTTTTATTTCTTGTCCTTTAAAAAGTTTCTCTCTTCTTTCTCTTTATAAATTTTATAAAACTGATCTTCACCATAGTTGGAAAATTCCACAGCCGTTAAAAATGAATAAAACTACTAGCTTCTTCTCAGGCAGTGCCAAGAGTCCTGTAATGTGTACACTTTCCCAAACAAGGCTACAAACTTGGCCACTGAAGCAGCTGTAAAAATGGAAATGCAATCACAGAAGGAGTTATCAGCCTTATGAATTGAGGCGCTTTGACACTACTTGACATTCATTCTCAATTACCAAGTTCAGGCTTCTTACCTTCATTGAGCAGCACTACAGAACACCTCACATAAATGAGTGGATTCTGGGCAGCCATGATGGTATAAGTAGCATGCTTTGCTTCTTCAAAAGACTTGGGTCAGCCAACAAAGCACTAAGCATTAAATTATTTCTGACAGCAGCCACAGGCTATTAGAAGGTAACCCACCTCGCTGTTTCAGATGTTTATCTTTGAGGAAACCACTCACATCTTTATTGCAGTCATAAAGTCTGTTGTAGTAAAAGTAAAAAGACATTTAACCTGTACCTACACTGGAGCAGAGATCTGGATGTATTAATTGCCTTCTCTCACACTTTTTTCACTTCTAAGTTATAAGGTAAGATTTGTGGAGAGTTCAAAACATAGAAGGGTTGCTATGGAGTCAACATGACAAGAGTCAGGGATGTATCAGATACTTGTCTCCCAAGAATATGGATGAAAATGAATAGGGAAAGTCAAGTTTTGTCCAGACACGTATGTTTTTGTGGCAAAGTACTTACAGTAACCTCATGAATTATAAAGATAAAAACATGTCTGTGGTTTCTTTAGAATTTAACATTTCATAAAATTGTATAATGTTAGAACTCAAAGAAATTATATTTTATGTAATCAACTCTGTAGTGTGTGTAATATGTAGCAGACATCGTGCTAAATAAATACATGTATGGCTACCAATTTTGTGGAATGCTAAAAAAGAGAAGAATAGAGTACTTTGAGAGTCTAGTGGGAATGGCCTATGTCAGCCCAGGAGATGGATAAGTGCTAGGAAAGGGTTTTTTTTTTTGGCCATGCTGTGCAGCGCTCAGGATCTTAGTTCTCTGACCAAGGATGGAACCCATGCCCCCTGCATTGGGAGCATGGAGTCTTTACCACCAGACTGCCAGGGAAGTCCCAGAAAGGGCATTTAAACTAGAATGTGAAGGATGAGAAGATGCAGAAGGGAAAATGCTCCATGACAAATGGCTAATGGTAGAAAGGAATGTGGTCCTTTCAAACAGATCCTTCAAGGTTTAGAGATACATTCTGTAAATTTTGATCGTATCAACATGAGTGATTCTTCCACTTCCCAGGTAGATTTACTGATTGAAATTGAGACTTCAATTTTTAGGGAAATGTGTTATGAGCCAAATGATTTAATTTGTGATTATGCACTAAGTTCATTAAATCATGTAGTTAGGGTGACTAGAGGTGTGAGGAGGAAAGGAGACTAAATTTGGTACTGGTTTAACTTTTACCATGTACATCTGTGGTGAGTTTGAGGATTTCCGATGTGAGCAGGAAAAAGCCAGGACCAGGAGATGGTAGTATTGCACAAGTTTTGTTGGGCAGCCCTGGGACAAGCTTGCTTGAGAGAGGAAGTCTCACACAGCAGAAGACCTTCCAGAGACAGTGGCTCACTATCCAGAAAAGAAAGAGAGGCAGTTCTCGGAGGAGAAGGGAATTTGAGAGGGGATTCACATGTCTGAGCAATGTTGCCCAGCAGCAAACAGGGGAGTCTTTGGGTCAGAGAACTCCAAAGGGCAGAAGTGGTTTGGGGTCTTTTATAGCTAAGAGGATTGCCTTATTTATGGCTAGCAGATGTTAGGTGCAGTTTCGTGGAGTATGTAAAACACTTAGCTCTTAATGGCTAAAAATCTGTCTATTGGCGCTATATTAAAAGCACTTAGATATGTAAAAATTTGAGTTTGGCATCAGTGGGCTTTGAACTAATAGTCCTAGCTCGCTGGAAAGAAGTAGACAGTAAAGGGGCCAAGTACTGGAGTCATCTTTAACCTACTTATGTATCATCATCATGAAGTATTTAATAGGAAAAAAGTGACTTGTCCATGTAAAAGTTTCATCCTCTAAAGAGTAAACTGTTAGGAATTTCACCTCTCTTTGTCCCCACTGGGAGATCTCAGAAAAACATTCCCATCATCCATCCATTAAACATCCTACCTCCTCCCTTAGTCTGAATCCTCTATGCCTGACCTTTACCTCAAGCTGAAAGCAGGTGTGCTCTGAACAGTAGAAATTTTCTCTCTCCTGGGAATTCATTTTACGTTTTCTAAAAATGAGCTGATACATATTCATTGGAAATATCCCAGAGCCAATATGTCCAGAGAAGAAAATGATATTTGAGATACTTGTTTCATTCAAATAGGATGACTATTTTCCCAACTAAGGTTTGGTGAGGAACAAGAAAGCGTCTTGCATGGTGTAATTTGACAAAATGACCTCTAAGTTTATTTAAAAAGAAAAATTTATCCTGTAGTCTGATGCCAGATGTGATGCAGGTAAGAGTCCAAAATGGAAAAGATCAATGATAATTGATACAGTAAAGGTAGGAAATTTTCATAGAATTGTTAGAACTTGAGCTGAGCTTTGAAGGATGGACAGCATTTGTGTAAGAAATAGAGAAATTTACAGGTAAGAGAAACAGAGAATCATAATGGCAACTCCCCACTCCTGCGAGAGTAAACCTGGCAAAGGCATGGGCCCCAAGTGCTCCTGCCAAAGGTGCAAGGTCCAAGACCAGATCCAAGGTCAAGACAAAGTTTTTACTTACAGAGGCCACAGCAAAGAAATAAGAGGCGAGGGATCACTTGGAGGGAAATCAGAGTTGGTGCTAGAGGAGCATACAACATTTCTGGTTGAAGATGTGAGGCAAAGCCATAAATAAAACAAACTCAATAGTCACAAGGCAAAGAAATTAACATAAGAGTTTGGGAAACAGCATGCAAGTCAGTTTAAGATAAACAGTTCAAAAGGAAGCAGTGAAAATCTCAGGGTCTAGTAACTCCATTTTTATATCATCCTCCAGAACAGGTATCTAAGAGTAATGGATTCTATGGGGTAAAACACAGCATTTCACGATCAGGTTTTTAAGCAACTGTTTTAGAGAGGAGAAGCTGATGCCCAGAAAGGCTGGCTTGCCCAACATATTGTAACTGGTAGATGAGAGGTTGACAGTTGGAAAAAAAAGGAAGATGGAACCATTGTTTCTTTTTTGGTTTGTTTGTTTTGAACATAATGAAAATTAGCTGGACTACAAGTGTGTATAGGAAATAGTAGGACGTAATTATTTGATACCTGATTTGGGAACCGTGAAAGATAACAGACAGCCAAAATATGATGTTATACAAAAATATTAATTCCTTCAAACCTAGAAGATGAAAATATCGAGAAGAACAGAGAGAAAGATGCAGACTTGACATTTGTTGTGTGTGTGTGTTTATGTGTGTATAGTTATTTTTGATGTGGCAATGTGACATACTCTCTGTCAGAAGCAAACCCCTGAAGAGGAAGTGTGGGGAGGGTAGAGCATCCACCTTAGTTCACATAAGCATTTCAACCATTTCCTTGGAAAGAAGAATCATTAAGATTATACTGTGTGATTGTAACAGTATTATTATTATTGTTTGTGTGCTTGTGTATAAAATGAGTTGGTACTTTGTAAAGGACACATGAAAACATGAACTGTATGTGTATTTGTATTAAGATAGATTACATGACAGGAGTCTATCTGTAATACCATGTTGTTTCAATGTTAGAAAAATTAATTAATTCTTATGAGAAGAGGCTCTTCAGGTTATAATATGTGTTTTCTTTAAATAATAAACGAGACTTGTAATTGATGTAAATACTTAAGTTGTAGGGGTTTTAAGACAATATTGCTTTTTGGTGATAAAATGCATAAGGCAAGATTTGTTTTAACCATTTGGGACAAATAAACACTGTTTTGGGTTACACTCTCTGTAAGGTATTCAAAATTTTCTTTCCTACTACAATTACTAATTCTGTCCCTAGTACTAGTCCTAGAAATATATCCAAATATATAGATATATAATATATATAATTATACATACAATATATAGACATATTGTTATCCAGAGATGATTGTCAAGTACTTTTTAAAAGTTGACACTGATAGGTGGTCCATATAGTGAGGTAAGAATTGTTCAAGTTTCTGAGCATTTGCTTAAGTAAGTTTTCTAAAATTAAGTTCAAAATTTTTGTAGTATGCCAAGTTTGAGTGCCACATATTTTCATGAAGGCTTTTCCTTTACTTCCCACCATTTACTTAACTTTGTGGTGCTTTCTAAGCATTTTCAAGGTAAGTCAAAAGTTGAAGGCTTTAGAAGTCTTAGAAGTATATAAAACTGCTTTATATTAAATATATGTCTAAAAACCCAGAGAATCTATAGGTGACATCCCAGTGAAATGTCATAGCTGAGATCAAATGGACCAGGAGACCAACCAAAACTCCACTTTGACATCGTGGCTTAGAGAACACTGAAGAAAGAAAAACGAATGAGAAATGTGAAAAAATAGGAGAACTCCAAAGAATTAATAAAATATCAACACTATTTATAAATGTTTAGCAAATTTTAATCAATCCTGGAAGAGTTTAACACAGGAAATATGTGTCTTAATTCTGAGCCTTATGACCACATGTGGTATGTGCTTATTTCACTTAACACAAATATGGTTTCATAATTAAAGAAGATAACTTCCTATACATTTGGCAGTTTTCAGTTCAGTTCAGTTCAGTCGCTCAGTCATGTCTTTGTGACCCCATGGACTACAGCACGCCACTCCCTGTCCATCACCAACTCCCAGAGTTTACTCAAACTCATGTCCATTGGGACGGCGGTGCCATCCAACCATCTCATCCTCTGTCATCCCCTTCTCCTCCCGCCTTCAATCTTTCCCAGCATCAGGGTCTTTTCAAATGAGTCAGTTCTTTGCATCAGGTAGCCAAAGTATTGGAGTTTTAGTTTCAACATCAGTCCTTCCAATGAACACTCAGGACTGATCGCCTTTAGGATGGATTGGTTTTATTCATTTATAATTCACAAGGACAGATTTTTGACTAATTAAGTATATAGCATCTGAAATCTGCATTATTTAAAACGTCAGCATTCAGTTACTAGACTTATTAAGTGACATATGTGAGAAAAACAGGAATATTTATTGTGTCTACTGCATACAGGTAAATGTTAACATTTCATTAATGACTAAGATCTTATGGATTCTGTTGTACTCTAAAATGTCCAGTATTTTTCTAAATGTACTATCTCATTCTTTCAATAGTTTATTTTTATCAATCTAGAAAATAAAACTCAGTGAAGTTATGCAGCAAAGTTGGAACCAGAACCTGTGCCTTCTCTTTGCAAATCAAGTGTTTGTTTTATTAATCAAACTGTGTCAATGTCCAAAAAATCAGGGCTCCCTGCAGACTGTTTCTAGATGCACATTTTCACTTCTATCCAACATGGATATTCAGCCTCTGCACTCAGTTATGGATGTGTCTGTTCTCCTTGTTCATTGTTTCTTCTGACTCATTGATTTTTTAACATTTTAAATATGACCCTTGTTTCTAGCCAAACCTATTCAGGGCCAAGTTTCTAAGATTATTAAGAAGACAGGGAATAAATGCGTTCTGGAGATTAATTGCAAAATACAAACATGAGTCAGGTGACTGTTACTGATTTTTGTTTAATGAAAGATAGAATTGTTGAATTACTGATTCAGCATTGAGCCATTGTTTAGATTTATTGCACATAATTTTTTTTTGTTGAAAAGGCAATATAATAGCAGGATGAGGAGGACTTAATCCCCCAAATAGAAGGTAACTATTTTCATTGGACTTTATAGTTAAGCCACTGATTAATATTATACCTTATTCACTTTGTGTGTGTGTGTTCAGTCACTTCAGTCAGTTCCGACTCTTTGCAACCCCATGGACTGTAGCCCACAAGATTCTTCTGTCCATGGGATTCTCCAGGCAAGAATATTGCAGTGGGTTGCCATTTCTTTCTGCACTTATTCACTTTCCATGGTGACGAATATTTCCTTATCTCCATGGCATTTTTTTAATCATATTTCAATGGCTGTGTACCATTTTAATGTAAAAAGTTTTGATTTTAACTATGACATTATCACTTTAAGATTAGATGTAATGGTAATGTTTTTGTGTACCTCATACATTTGAACTTATACAATATAAGCCACTAAAAACATTTTTTCAGTTAGTTATTATTTTAATGATTTAAGCTCTTGAAAACATTGGAATCCTAAGGGTAAACTAACTTAATTCAACTTGAAAAATGTGAAAATGTACCTGGAAGATACAAATTACCTTCACAATAAACACCGAATGATTTCAATTTATTTAACATAAAATTTAAATACATTACATGTTTGTGTAGGGTATTTATATTATCTTTGAATAAGACAAGGAAAAGATAGTAGCTTTGGTAAAATTAGAATACAGTGAATTTGGAATATTAAGAATGGAGCCCTCTCTGTGACATTGTTATTGTAATATGCTATAACAGTAACATCTAAAATACAATTTGGTTTTTAATGATGTCATGGTTGTTTAATACTGTGTGGCAACAACTGCTTCAGTTCCTACAGTGATGTGATTTTGTTCGTGGTCAATCCCATACAGGCACACACGCTGAAGCAAATTTTCATCTCACCAAAGCAACCCTGCTCTGCCAACCCTGCTCATGCCAACGCACATCATTTAGGATATAATTGGCTGCTGCTCGCACTCACACAAGCTGTAACGTTTTCTATCAGCAGATGAGTAATATCTGTAAAGTCAAGGAAACAATGACATGCTGCAGAAAATACCTTGATTTGGGAAGGAAGGAAATATATAACAAACCAGCTCTTTTCCATTTCAAACAGGTATTGAGAAAGCTATAATACTGGTCACCTCCCCTCTTCTACAAAATGCAAATCTCAGGGAAGAAGAAAACACTGGCTTGAATAAATCATGGGATGATATCATTTGGAGTTTTCTGCTTGAAAAAGGCAAATAAAGAAAAAATAAATTGAAGGGGCTGAGAGAACACCTAATATTAAGGGAATATAGAAAATGACCTTGACAGAAAATATAGTTCAAATGTTAAATCAAGGAGAAAGAAAATTAGAAGGTGAATGGAAGAAAAAAAATGAAAAGAGTAAGGTAGAAAAGGAAAAATATTCTTTAAAGAGAAGATAAACCAAAGGGCACACAGGAAAATACAAAGCTAAATTTAAAAAAGAGATACAAATAGATTATTTTAAATGCTTCCTTTCTCTAATAATTAAATAAATGCAAAACAATACAGCAATGGTATATAGTTTTGCCTAGCTTATTAGCAAAACTTGGGAAGAATATTAATATCCAATTTGGACAAGTATGTGAAGAAACAGTCTCCTACACTGTTAGGTGATTTATCATTTTATTTATAAATAAACTGTGGAGCTAATGGGAAGAAGTTTATTAAAATATTCATACTCATTGACTCAAAAATCCCCTGTATTGGAGACACTTATACAAATATGAAAAGACATATGTACAAGGATATTCCCTGCAGGATTGTTTATAATCGTGAAAAATAGGGGGAAAAAAACTAAGTAAGTGTAAGGCATTTGTTAAATAAATTATTGCACATAAATATAAAAGAGTTAAGAAAAGCTTATAGTAATAGGATGTTCAATATATATTACATAAAAATGCCTATAGTATTAGCAGGTTTAGTGGTAGCAATTGCAATTATAATAATAACCAAGTGTGCTAAGTGGCTTCAGTCATGTCCGACTCTTTGCGACCCCACATACTGTAGCCCGCCAGGCTCCTCTGTCCATGAGATTTTCCAGGCAAGAATACTGGCGTGGGTTGCCATTCCCTTCTCCAGGGGACCTTCCAGACCCAGGGAGCCAACCCACATCTCTTATGTCTCCTGCATTGGCATGCAGGTTCTTTACCACTAGCGCCACCGGGGAAGCCATTATAATAACCATAATAAAAAGTTAATACTTATTGAGAATTCATTCTGCATGCTGTATTAAGCCCTCTACTTTATGATGTAGGTAGTATTTTTATTTCCATTTGAAACTCAGAGGGTTTAATAATTTGCCCAAGGATGCCAGTAAGGACTGGACGTGAGATCTGAACCCAGATAAGCTTGGCTCCCAAATGCAGGCTCTTAGTCTGGATTCCCAAAGTATAGTTAATGTTAGTCACTCAGTCATGTCTGACTCTTCGTGACCCCATCGACTGTAGCCTGCCAGGCTCCTCTGTCCATGGGATTCTCCAGGCAGGAATACTGGAGTGGATTGCCAGTCCCTTCTCCAGGGGATCTTCCCGACCCAGGGATTGAATCCCAGTCTCCTACACTGCAGGCAGATTCTCAACTGTCTGAACCATCAGGGAAGCCTCTCCCAAAGTATAATATGCCCTAATTTTTTTCAGAAAAAATAACCTAGCAAATGCATTGGAAAAAAAAATACTAAGTGTTCACCAAATTGTTCATATCAAGAGGAAATTATAAAGCTACATCACCTTCCTTTTTATTTGTACAATGTTTATAATTTTTATAACATTATTGTTTGTAACAAGAAGAAAAACAGCAAGATTTTTAAAAAATTACTCGCTTTCTGACAGAGAATCTCAAAATAGCACTCTAAAATCACTGACAATCTTTAATCAATGTTCTCAGAAGTTTCTAACCCTAGTCAAGGATTCCCAAATGGCAGCCCATGAAGTGAACACATCACAATCACCTAAGGAATAATTTATTAATACTGCACGTACCTACTTCTTGGCCCCAAATGTCCCATGCTACCCAGTTCAGTACATCTGGGATAGGGCTCTGGAATTTACATTTTTTAAAAAGCTCCCCAGGTGATTCTGATACCCAGCCAGGTTTGGGAATCACTGTCTAAGAGAATATGATTTATGCAGATCCAAAGAGGAACGAGATAAAGTTCATCATATAGTATGTTAACCCTTTCTCTAATTTCATTTTAGAGGTGGCATCACAGAGAAAGGATTTCTAAATCAATACATCTATGCAGCACATACCTATAGGACTGAAAATGTGCCAACAACTTTGTGCACTTGAAATATGACAGTAACTTATATTTATCGTGGAATCAAGGGAGAGAATGTTTGAAAGGATTTATAATTGAGCAATATAAATGGCGTGGCACTAGTGCAAACATAAACACCTAGCCCAATGGAAACTAATAAAGAGCAAGAAACGTCCAGGCATGGGAGGGGCCTTGACTTGTTGTAGGGGTGGCCATAGATCAACAGAAAAAGATAGCACTGGGCAATGGGCTATTCATAGTTGGGGGGGTGGTGCACAAATAAGATTAGCAATTAGCAGAATGCCTGGGACTTACTGGGCATTCCAATTTTTTTTAAAGAGTGATAGCTTTTTCTGTTGCTGTTAATACCCTTGAGTTTTAGTTTTCCAACTTTCTACTGTCAATTGCCTTCATTAACGCTTCCTCCTCCTCCCCTTCCAGTGCCCTTTAAATGCCAGTATTCCCTTGACTTCTCTCCTTGGTGGCCTTCCAGGTTCTTCACCCACTACGTGCCTCCTCCATGTGAACTCATCCATCCTCAGGACTGGCCGCCGAGGACAAAAATTCCAAATCTTGTATTTCCAGTGGAGGCTTCTGTCCCAAATTTCAGACCCATATTTCCAATGCCTAAAGGAACTGTATGGGCTTCCCTGATACTCAGTTGGTAAAGAATCCACCTGCAACGCGGAAGACCTTGGTTCAATTCTTGTGTCGGGAAGATCCCCTAGAGGAGGGCTTGGCAACCCACTCCAGTGTTCTTGCCTGGAGAGTCTCCGTGGATAGAGGAGCCTAGCAGGCTACAGTCCATGGGGTTGCAAACAGTCAGACACGACTGAGCAACTAAGTACCACTCATCTGTTTACAGATCTGTCTCCCCAGTTAAGCTGTGAACTCAAGGACAGAACAGTATCTTAGTCCTCTTGGTGTCCTCAGTGTCTAACATGGTAACTGGCACAGAATGGGTTTTAGGATGATGCTTGTTCCAAAAAAGTGAATGAAGAGGCAGAGAGAGGAAGAAAGGAAGGAAAGCAGGAATTGAAGAAATTAGTAAGGCTGTTTTTAAGAAGAATGTGATGTTGTTGTAACATTTTGAAGAATTATCATGTAGAAAAGATTTTATCCTCTCAGTAGTAGAAATGCCTTTTTTCTAAGATGAGGGTGCATAACTTTCATAAATCTCACAAAGCATTCTGTGACCCAAAATAAAAATGTTTAAAACTATTCCTCCAGAAGAGACCAATGAGCAGATATTACAGGAAGACCAGGTTCAGATCTCTGTAAAGAGGGAATTTATAACGAAAAGAGCTGTTTGAAAATAAAATCTTTACAGTAAAATGTCTAGAGCTCTGGATCAGTGGAAGCAATCAAGCAAAGGCCAGATAAACATGGCCAAAGAAAAAGAAATTCCTAGGATTCTGGCAGGCTCAAAGCTACAACGAGGAAAATTTCCACACTCACTCAACTTTTGTGATTCTGTAATTCAGAGATGCAATCCATAACAAATGTGCTCCTTTGTTGTTTTTTTTCAACTTCACAAAAATTTTGATTATTTTAGAACTATCATGGGATCTTCTCAGTCTGTTACTTTTTCATATACTAAAACAATCATTCTTAGGTTTTATTGCATCTCTTAATAAACCTAAACAACTTAGATGTAAACGCTATTGACATCTGTAGGCACTGGTAATTTTTATTTCTCAATAAGAAATTCTTATTCTTATTTCTCATTCTTCTTTCTTGTGTAGCCTGATTGCTCATCTTCCATATTTCCTTCTTCATAGGTTATTGAGATTTTAGTTTATGTTGTATAAAATTTTGAACCATGAAGTAAGGAAGTAATTGTTCCGCAGATGTAATCTCCGCTAAGATCGGCATTACTTTACTGAGTATGGCTTTTGTTTCTCTTCAAAGAGATCTATTTATGCCATAATCACTGCTGACATAACAAAATCTCTCAAAAAACTGCTATTCTTCACAAGATAATACAAAAAGAGTTTAACTTAATGCCGCATAGGAGATTTTCTTAATTATTCCCAATATATATCTCATTATTTGCACCTCCAGGTGAGTAAAAAGATGCTGTGCATTTTAAGAGGGATGGATTTGGGCAAATGTGGATATTATTCATAAAATAATAATAGTAAATATTCATATACTGAAGTGGTTGTATTCTACTTAGGAACATCAAAAAATATATAGTTTTTTATTAAGAGCAACTCTCAGAGTCAAGATTAAATAGGTAATTCTTATTTGGTGCTATATATTAAACTTTATATCCTTGTGTCAGTTAAGTTCAATCACTTAGTCATGTCCGATTCTTTGTGACCCCATAGACTGCAGCACACCAGGCCTCCCTGTCCATCACCAGCTCCCAGAGCTTTCTCAAATTCATGTTCATCGAGTCAGTGATGCCATCCAACCATCTCATCCTCTGTCATCCTCTTCTCCTCCCACCTTCAATCTTTCTCAGCATCAGCCTCTTTTCCAATAAGTCCATTCTTCACATCAGGTGGCTAAAGTATTGGAACTTCAGTTTCAGCATTAGTCCTTCCAATGTATATTCAGTTGATTTCCTTTAGGATGGACTGATTGGATCTCCTTGTAGTCCAAGAGACTCTCAAGAGTCTTCTTCAACACCATAATTCAAAAACATCAATTCTTTGGCGCTCAGCTTTCTTTATAGTCCAACTCTCACATCCATACATGACTACTGGGAAAACCATAGCTTTGACTAGATGGACCTTTGTCGACAAAGTAATATCTCTGCTTTTTAATATGCTGTCTAGGGTGGTCATAGCTTTTCTGTCAAGGAGCAAGCGTCTTTTAATTTCATGACCTCAGTCACCATCTGCAGTGATTTTGGAGCCCCCCCAAATAAAGTCTGTCACTGTTTCCATATTTATTTGCTATGAAGTGATGGGACCAGATGCCATGATCTTAGTTTTCTGAATGTTGAGGGTTAAGCCAGCTTTTTCACTTTCTTCAAAAGTGAAAACTTTCATCAAGAGGCTCTTCAGTTCCTCTTTGCTTTCTGCCATAAGTGTGGTGTCATCTGCAAATCTGAGGTTATTGATATTTCTCCCTGCAATTCTAGTTTGTGCTTCATTCAGCCCAGCATTTTGCATGATGTACTCTGCATATAAGTTAAGTAAGTATGGTGACAATATACAGCCTTGATGTACTCCTTTCCCAACCTGGAACCAGTCTGTTGTTCCATGTCCAGTTCTAACCGTTGCTTTTTGACCTGCATACAGATTTCTCAGGAGGCAGGTAAGGTGGTCTAGTATTCCCATCTCTTTAAGAATTTTCCACAGTTTGTTGTGATACACGCAGTCAAAGGCTTTGGCGTAGTCTATAAAGCAGAAGTAGACATTTTTCTGGAACTCTTTTGTTTTTTCGATGATCCAGCAGATGTTGACAATTTGATCTCTGGTTCCTCTGCCTTTTCTAAATCCAGCTTGAACATCTGGAAGTTCTTGGTTCACTATTGTTGAAGCCTCGATAATCCTTGTGTTATCAAGGAATAAATTAAGATGCTTGCTCCATTATTTCATATAGTTGACTTTCACGATGATCATTTCAAAAGGATAAATCAGGTGTAAAATGCTTGTTAGTGTGAAAAGCAATGAGTGAGGCAAATGTGAATGACTCATTGTTTTTACTGACACAAATCAAAGAATATGAATCAACAAGAACTATAAACGTGTAATGCTATGCACGCATGCTAAGTCACTTCAGTCATGTCCGACTCTTTGCGACCCTATGGACTGTGGCCTGCCAGGTTTCTCAGTCCATGGGATTCTCCAGACAGGAATACTGCAGCGGGTTGCCATTTCCTTCTCCAATAAATGTGTAAATTAGTGCCCAAATCCAATCAATATTTGCTGCCATCTGCTGGTTACAAAAGAAAACTACAAGGAATAGACATGCAGTTGAAATTTGAACAGGTTTGTGCCTCAGCACTTTGAGGGCAGGCAGGGGTTAACTATCCAGACTTGTGTGTGTAAAAATACTGTTTACCCACCGGCTCCCCGTTCCCCCCACCTCAGACTTCAGAGCAAGCCCCTTCTGAATGGCAGAGGGGATATGAGGGCCAGGTGAATGGTGGGTTCGCTGCTCACAGATTATGTACAAGAGTTTGTCCTGATTGAAGGATCTGGTTTCCTGCCCCTTCATTTCACATTGTTCCTCCCACACCTTTGCAAAGGAATGGAGTTCACTCCTTTTTTTTTTCTAATTGAGGTATAATTGACATATATCATTCATTAGTTTCAGGTATACAACATGATTTGATACACAGTCCATTTCTTATTGTACAGCACATATACTAAAAAGTTGCCCCAAGGAAAACTGACTTTTCTTTCAGAGATTGCAAACTGGAGGTGATATCCAGATTAAAAAATTTAGACATAGAATTTTATTAAGGTGTGTGTGTTGATTTTAAAGCAAGGAAAATTCACATAAAAATCTGGATTGTTAGTTTCTCTTAGAAAATTGGAATGTCAAACCAAATTGGACTTCATTCTCACATGGCCGGCCAGGCTCTGCTGTGCCCATTAGACTAGATACATTCTCTGGCTCAACGTAGTTCTCATCACTTCTTGTTACCTCCCCACATGGAGCCTGTGGTCAGATACTACTTATCATTCTTGCTCTCTCCCTATTTTTTTTAAGTAGAGACTTTTCTTTCAACCTATGTAAGGCAGAGCCTGCTAGTTGCATTCTCTACTCTTGCATTCTCCTCTTTTTCATTAGTAATTCTCCCCTGTTTTGTTAGTAACTGATATAAATATTATCATGGATGGCATGGACCCAACTAAAAATTATTTTCCCTCCTCACTGGCAGACAGCAGTCACCAGAGGGACATTTGTGGAAATTTATGGACTGGATTTGGGGAATATTCTTTAAAGATGATTGACAACTACAAAGAAATAACTTTTCTGTCCTCTATCTTTCCTTTACCTGCATGCAGACATGATGGCAGGAGCTTCAGCAGCTGTTTTGGATTCTGAGCTGAAATGAGGATGGAGGTCAAAGGCTCAACATGGTGAAGAAAAAAGACAGAAGAAACTTAAATTTCTGATGAGAGATTTCATGGCACTATCATCTCAGCTCTAGACTGTCTCCTGTAGACTTCTTTTATGAGAGAAAAATCAAACTTTACCTTGTTCAAGCCATTTCTACTAAACATACCATACTTTTAATAAAACTGTAGTATGAGAATCAGCTCAATAAAATTCTCTTCAGTGAATGCCTTTCTTCGCTTTGGAACAGGTACTGTTTTAAATCAGTTCTTGGAAAACAATGTTTGAGGTGGAGATTTGCACTCAGAATTTTTACAGGAAGGCTCTTGAGAACAATCCCCCACAAGGAAGCAAAGGAACTAGGATTGGGCAGAGAGAGAAGCTGAGATGCAAAGCAGCTGTAGGAGAGAGCTCAGCTGATTTTATGAGAGTTTCTGAAGCTGAGTTGGCCTTCCAGAAGTTGTCCTGTATCAAGACCAGGGGGTGAGTCATTGCTTCCCTTTATCAGCCAATCACTGGATGCTGGCAGCTCCTGAGGAGGAAGCACAAACTTCCAGGAGGGAGTTCTCTCCTGCCCAGGGCCATGCTCAGAGAGGGACCCAACTGTGCGTCATCTGCAGCTCTCAGAAGTTAAGGGAGTGAGTCTTGGTTCTGAAGGAAGCAGGATGGTGCCCTTATACAGCAGTCCCCAACTATTTGACCCCTGGGACTGATTTCGTGAAAGATAATTTTTCCATGGACCAGGGTTAGGGAGGATGGTTTCAGCATGATTCAAGCACATTGAGTTTATCATGCACTTTATTTCTAATCTAAAGCTGCTGCTGATGTGACAGGAAGTACGGGTCCATAGCCCGGAGGTTGGGGATATTTGCCCTTCAACATCTCCTAGTTATGTGCATGCTGCTGCTGTGTTGTGCTCAGTCACGTCCCACTCTCTGCGGCCCCACTGACTGCAGCCCACCTGGCTTCTCTGTCCATGGGATTTTCCCAGCAAGAATAATGCAGTGGGTTGCCATTTCCTTTTCCAAGCTATATCCATCTCAGGGTGTGACTCATGTGTTTTAAGTTTTGCATATTATCCCTATTATATTTATTTTCATTTCTCAATGAGTCAGAACCAAAAATATTTCTGGCCCTTCGTTGTGTGCTCTTGGATAAAAGATTGGGCAGGTTTCCACCATGACTAGTATTGGAGGCTGTGCACAGCCAAGCAGGGTAATAAACTCAATGTGTTCCGTCCTTTGAGGCAAAGAGGATAATAGCTATAGTACAAAGATCATTCTTTGTACTGTATCGGGCGGGGCAGGTATTCAGGGCACACAGATACCAGTGATATGAAGCAACCAGGAACTAAGAAACAGGTCTTTCCTCAAGGCAAGAGCCCTCGTGTTGCCTCCCTGAAGTTGCCATACTGACACGTCCCTAACTTCCCATCAGTGGTGACTGGCATGGCACCCCTCTGGCTTTTCTTGGAATGCTCTCAGCTGCTCTACCATCCTGCTGCCCTAATGAATCTGGTTTCGGGATAAAAATCACCAGTAACTTTCACTAGTTTTGAGATAAGAGCTAACAAAAGTAGCTTGTTTTTTAAGCAAGACGAGCTTGCCCACCAAATGGGTATTGTATACAGATCCATATTAGTTCATTGATTTAAAATGAAGGCAAGTGAATATATCAATGCTTTCCTCACATATCACACAGTGCCCGTTAATTGCTTGCATAGATTTGTTTGGTGGTTTCTGTATCCTGAAAAGAAACCTTTACAGTAGGTCATCTGGGAAAATAGAAATGTAAAGATTGAGGAGGAAACTATAGTTGAGTTCATAGTGATTAAGTACCCAGTTTCTTAAATAGTACTGAAGAGAGAAATTATAAAATTTCACATATTAAGCTATGTATATACAGATGTATATATATATTTTAACCCTTTACAATATTTGGGCTCTAGTAAGACTGGAAAATAAACTTAGTTAAATAGAGTTGCCTTATACCAACCAGGTGCTGCTTTCTCAGATTCCATGGTGTTGAACGAAATTTTTGAGGAAGAAAATATTCAGATTGCTTAAGATGTATTAAAATAACCAATTCTGACAGCATATTTTATCTTTATTGGTTCTTTTTAGGTACACATATAGAAATGTATCAGCCTTCCAGGTGGCACAGTGGTAAAGAATCTGCTCCCCAGTGCAGGAGACAGAAGAGATGGGGGTTGAGTCCCTGGGTTGGGAAGATCCCCTGGAGCAGGAAATGGCAACCCACTCCAGCAGTCTTGCCTGGAAAATTCCATGGACAGAGGCGCCTGGTGAGCTATAGTCCTTGGGGTTGAAAAAGAGTTGGACAGACTTAGCAACAAAACAAAATAAAAACAATAGAAATGTATGAAAGTTAAATGAGCAATGTGGACAAAGACTGTTGCCTGCTATCAACCTGTCAGTCACTGCATCAGCCAGGACAGTGCACCCTGAGGGGAATTCAGGATGAAGAAAAACAGGATACTGACCCTAGAGAGTTGATACGTATCAAAGGAATAATTTCAGTGAACCCAGACTCTTGCATTTTCCTACACATTGAAAAGCACTAAAACCATAAACTTGAGATGTCTGTTTGTTGTGATTAGCAGTAACCACTTGATATTTTTTTTACAGCAAAAACTCCTATATATCCTGGCTCCTCTTTTACCTTTTTGGATCACAGCAATCTGAGAGGCTGTCTCTCAGCTACATTTCTCAATAAGGTCCCCAAATAAAACATAACTCTTAGCTTTTAGGTTGTGGATTTTTGTTTTCTTTAGTTGACAGTTTTGGTGACCAGTGAAAGAACCCAGAACAAGCTTCTCTCCTTCACTTGAACTCTATTAGAATTTGGAGCTTTGGTACCAGCAGAGAGGCCTCCTTGGAGAGTTCAGACGAATTTGGGTCAGTCTCTTCTGGGTCTCGGATCTGCCATTATTGACTGATGATTCTAAGTTTTATTTGGTGGTGTTAAGCTCCTTGCTACAGGAGTACATTTTCCTTGAAACTTAATTTCAAGAAGCAGCACCTAGGTTATTCTTAGTTGAAAGGCACTGGGAGGATTTACTATATATGTAGAGAATATATTCTCCAAAGTACTTAATTGGAAACTAAAGAAAATGTTGTTCTAAAAATGGCCAAATTAGAGTTTTTAACATTCCAAAATTATTATTATCATTTTTGCAGGCACAGCTTGAAAAAACCAGCTTGAAAAATGTCTCTTCAGAATTCTGACCTTAAAGGAACAAGAGTCCTTCTAGGGGGAACCTGCATTTCTCTCCCTGTGTCTTTGAGATACAAATATTCTACCTGATGTTAGCCTGTTTTTCCTGTTTTGAAGGCTTGGTCTCTGCCATCCAGAATGTGTGCCTACAGTGTACATTTGGCAGTCAGTCCAATAGACTGGAATCCTGAGCAGCCTTTTTGTCTGGCTGGGCCAATTCTCAAGGGACTTTGTCATCTTAACTTTCATTGTGCCCACCTGTACAAAGAAGACCTTTACTTTCTTAGACATTTTTGAGAGTAAACTTTCTATATCTTATGAAGGCTACCTCTTCTGCAGTCTCTTGTGGAGTGCCTCTTGCACTTATTGATTTGAGTCCTTATTAAGATAATACTCACTGATGGCCAGATGATGGATTCTTTAAATTGGAGGAGTTCTAAATTGGTAAACTTTTAGAGAGTTCTCATTATCAACAGCCATTTTATTGGTACCTATGAAAAGGCAAATTAGAAGGTGGATAAATTTTATATATATATATGACTGATCTAAGAACTAAAACAAACAAAATAAACCAGTTTAGGAAGCCTGATTTGTC
The DNA here is from genome assembly GCF_054371585.1 of Giraffa tippelskirchi. NCBI lineage: Eukaryota > Metazoa > Chordata > Mammalia > Artiodactyla > Giraffidae > Giraffa > Giraffa tippelskirchi. The sequence goes on from NC_137275.1 coordinate 171,390,260, forward strand.
TCAGCTCCACTTAAAGAGGTCTAATAAAAACATTAGATTAATTAATGCTTATTAGGTCAATTAACAGGGAAATAAGAAAAAACTGAGGAGAAAGTCTAGAAACTTCTTCCCAAAAAGGTGGAAATTTTAAAGAGACTCATCCCAAAAGGATAAGAAATCTTTAGCTGGTTATTAAGAAATGGGATAAGTAATATAGATATAAATATGATTAAAATTAAAGTTTGATACATTAGCTAAGTTTGGATGAGCCAAGGGATTCTCTGTTGGTCCCCAACAATAAAAAGCCCCAAACAAGTCTGCTTTATTTATGTGTGTGTGTGTGTGTATATATATATATATATATATATATAAAATTGATGATCACAGCATTGTCATGGTGAAGGTGCTTATGAACTCAGCGAAGCTATGAACCATGCTGTGCAGGACCACCCAAGATGGATGGGTCATAGTGAAGAGGTCTGACAAAACGTGGTCCACTGGAGGAGGGAATGGCAACCCACTCCAGTATTCATGCTGTGAGAACCTCATGAACAGTGTGACATCTACTTCTGCTTAATTAACTATGCTAGAGGCTTTGACTCTGTGGATCACAGCAAACTGGAAAATTCTTAGAGAGATGGGAAGACCACCTTACTTGTCTCCTGAGAAACCTGTATGCAGGTCAAGAAGCAACAGTTAGAACTGGACATGGGACAACTGACTACTTCCAAATTGGGAAAGGAGTAGATTAAAGCTATATATCACCGTGCTTACTTAACAGAATACGTCACACGAAATGCCAGGCTGAACGAATCACGAGCTGGAATCAAGATAGATGGGAGAAATATCAACAACCTCAGATACGCAGATGATACCACACTAATGGCAGAAAGTGAAGAGGAACTAAAGAGACTCTTGATGGAGGTGAAGGAGGAGAGTGAGAAAGTAACTTAAAGCTCAACATTAAAAAAGAAACTAAAATCATGGCTTCTGGTCCCGTCACAAATAGAAGGGAGAAAAGTGAAAGCACTGACAGATTTTATTGTTTGAGGCTCCAAAATCACTGCAGACAGTGACTACAGCCATGAAATTAAAAAATGCTTGCTGCTTGGAAGGAAGTGAACTGGAAGTCACTTAGTCATGTCTGACACTTTGTGATCCCATGCACTATACAGTCCATAGAATTCTCTAGGCCAGAATACTGGAGTGGGTAACCATTCCCTTCTCCAGGAGATCTTCCCAAGCCAGGGATCAAACCCACATCTCCCGCATTGCAGGTGGATTCTTTACCAGCTGAGCCACTAGCGGAGCCCACTTGGAAGGAAAGCTATGACAAACCTAGACAAAGTATTAAAAAGCAGAGACATCACTTTGCTGACAAAGGCCCATAGAGTCAAAGCTATGGTTTTTCCAGTAGTCATGTATGGATGTGAGAGTTGGACAGTAAAAAAAAGCTGAGTGCTGAAGAACTGATGCCTTTGAATTGTGATGCTGGAGAAAACTCTTGAGAGTCCCTTGAAGAGCAAGGAGATCAAACCAGTCAATCCTAAAGGAAATCAACCCTGAATATTCATTGGAAAGACTGATGCTGAGGCTAAAGCTCCGATACTTTAGCCACTTGATGCAAAGAGGCGACACATGGGAAAATGACCCTGATGTTGGGAAATACTGAAATCAGGAGGAGAAGGGGACAACAGAGGACGAGATGGTTGGATGGCATCACTGATTCAATGAACGTGAGTTTGAACAAACTCTGGGAATAGTGAAGGACAGGAAAGCCTGGTGTGCTGCAGTCCATGGGTTTGCAAAGAGCTGGACATGACTGAGCAGCTGAACAAAGATAATATTGTAATACCTGATTCATAATCAAGTTTTAAAGTGAAGCTATGAGATCTCTAATTGTGTCTGCTTTTATATCTGTGTGTATATTAGGCATATGGTATGTCTATCTATATCTTAGAACTGTATTATCAAAATTAAATTATAGAAGAGTTCTATTTAATCGACTTGAAGTTCTTACAAATTAAGCATTTCTAAATATAAAGGAAACTAGCCAGAATGAATTTCAGATTCATGTGGTCTAGGAAGTATTCAGTATTAAATTAATATTTGTTATCAAATGTAGCTTAAGTTTGTTGGTTTAATCATCACAGACATGTCTTACTTTTATTGTTCCTAGGTTTACTGAAGGTTAATAAATTCATGTTATATATGTTGTAGAATCTGTCAAAAGGAAAAATTAACTGGTATGATGATATTTTCATAATTTATAATTTAGAGGTAAGTGAGGTAGGGGTTTTCGGATGAACTCTTTGGGAATAGTTATGTTTTGGGTATGTCAGTCTAAGATAGTTTGTTTTTTTTGGTAGCTTAAATCTAACTTGTGCACTTAGTTGCTCAGTTGTGTCCGATTCTTTGCAACCCTGAGGGCTGTAGTCCACCAGATTTCTCTATCCATGGAATTTTCCAGGCAAGAATACTAGAGTGGGTAGCCATTCCCTTTTCCAGGGAATCTTCCTAACCCAGGGATCAAATCCAGGTCTCCTGGATTGCTGACAGATTCTTTACCGTCTGAGCCACCAAGGAAGCCCCTGGGTTTATTAGACACATGTCTTATACTGTATTGAAGAAAGAAATAATCCTAGGAGAAAGTGTATGTTTCTAGTGACTATAGACTATTCCTAAGTTTGCTGATCAGGAAATGCTGATATGACAAATAATTCATAATTTCTTGCTTTGTGGTTGTCACTAGCAATTAAAGTTTTTAAGAGTTAAAATTTATTTCAAAGCTGAAAATTTCTACCTCTTAATTTCCCTCACTTATTTCACTTATTCTCCCCCGCCACTCACTGTCCTCTCTGGCAACTACCTGTTCTCTGTATCTATGACTTTGTTTCTGTTTTATTGTGTTTGTTCATTTGTTTTATTTTTGGGATTCCACACATAAGTGAGGTTGTACAGGATTTGTCCTTCTCTTTATGATTTATTTCAGTTAGTATAATACCCTGTATGTCCATCTTTGTTGTGCAAATGACAAGATTTCATTGTCTTTTAGGGCTTAGTAGTATTCCACTGAATATATATATATATATATATATATATATATATATATATATACACACATACATATACATATATATATACCATATATATGCATATATGCATATATATATACACCTTGGACTATATATATATCTTTTTTATCCATTCATCTATCAGTGAGCACTTTGGCTGCTTTCATATCTTGGCTATCATAAATAATTCTGCAATGTATATATACATTCATCTTTTCAAATTAGTGTTTTTGTTTTCTTTGGAAAAATACTCTGAACTGGAATTGCTGGATCATATAGTAGTTCTTTTTTTAATTTTTTGAGAAATCCCCACGCTCTTTTCCATAGTATCGGCACCAGTTAACATTTCTACAAACAGTGCTCAAGGGTTCCCTTTTCTCCAGTCCTTATTGACACTTACTTATTTGTTGTCTTTTAGCTAATAACCGTTCTCACAGTGTGAGTGGATATCTCATTGGGGTTTTGATTTGCATTTTCCTGATGATTAGTGATGCTGAGCAGTTTTCATATATCTGTTGGCCATCTACCATGTTTGTCTTTTCATACCAAACATATATATGGTTTTTATGCAACTAGGGAAAAAGTCAAATAGTTGTAGTGGACATAGCCACTAAAAAATAAATTAGAATCCTATACCTAAATTTTTTGAACCTCCTTAAGACCAGTTCAAATGTTTGAAATTAAAATACTAGTCAGTGAGTAGAGTTAAATCTTCCTGGTTTAGGACTTGTTCCATTAACAAAAAATAATGGGGAAAAAATAAAGACAAATTTATATTCAATAGCATAAAATTGCAAGCAATTATGTTTCTTCTTTAAAAATATGACTCTATATAAAAAGTAAGAAAAATTTTAGAAAGTCATAGTTAACATTCAAATGAAAGAAAAACCAATTCAGCTGTTAAACTATGTGCTTAAAAATATCATAAATTGGGACTTCCCTGGTAGCACAGTGGAAGAGAACCTGCCTGCCAACGCAGGGGACACAGGTTCGATTTCTGGTCCAGGAAGATTCCACATGCCTTGGAGCAACTAGACTGGGTGCCACAACTACTGAGCCTACACTGCAGAGCCTGAGCTCTGCAACAAGAGAAGCCACAACAATGAGAAGCCTGAGCACCACAAGTAGAGAGTAGCCCCCACTCACCACAACTAGAAAAAGCCCTTGCAAGGCAACAAAGATCCAGTGCAACCAGAAATAAATAAAGTTATTTAAAAAAATATCATAAATGAATACTGATTTTTATTTTCTAATTTGAAGTTTACTTGAAAATATTTTTAGGATTTATTTTAGAAAATATATAAAAATTAATTTATAATCACTATCATTTTAAAATTTTTGATTAAAATATTGATTACTTCAATTTGAAGCTCAGTTTGGAAAAATTTTATGTCAAAAATTCCACTAGATGGTGATCTTTTAATTTCGTTAAAGGAAAATTGATGAAGTTTGAATTAGTAGCTGATGCCTGACTCAGCTAATTTAATGTTAACAAAACCAAACTAGTGCATCTGACTCAGAATTTTCTTGGATATAAAAAGCATAGTATATAATCTATGAACAATATAATTGTGATAACTAATTGATGAAGACTACTTTTGTTAGCAGTAGAAAAATACCATTATTATTTTCAAGGAAGGGATTCTGGGAATATTATGTTGTGCTCTTTAGAAAATAAGATTTTATAAAATGTGAACATGGAAATTTTAGGCAATATCAGGTTTTATTTAATAAGCAATTGCTGAGTTTATACAATTTAATAAAAACATACTACTGATATACATGAGGCTCAAATTTGCCAATAGACTTTTTTTGTTATTAAAAAATCTATCCTCCATCTGTGATACTATGAGTGAATTATACATGTAATATAATATAAAATTGAATTGTATACATATGAAGTACATAAGCTATCTCTACATGACACAGACAATATTACTTATGAAAATACTGCAGCATACTATAACTTCTATATCATATATGTGTGTGTGCATGTGTATGTAGACTAGGAGGCAAGGGGTTAGTTTTCCCATAGCCCCACATACATACCTTTGCTTTTAGTAATAACATATCTTATCAAGATTTATACAAGTACAAAAACTTAGAAAGCAGGTTTATATATAGCTTCTTAAATGTCTATTTATAGGTTACCATATTTCCAGGCAAGAAGTTTTAAATAAAGTATGCAGAGACAAACTGTGATTAAAACAGCCAAAAAATAAGATATGTGGAGATGACTATTCAGTTTATTTATGGATCAGTTAAGATTCTTACCAGGAATTATGTTATACTAGGGTGATAAAAGCATATACCAGAAAGGAAACATTAAAATACTGAAAAAATACAAAAATAATGTGGATACTCATTGAGTTAATGAACCCTCATTAATAAAGAATCTTTAGATATGGAAGCTGTGTATTTTTAAGTAGTTGTTAGGTGTTGACATGAAATTAATTTTCTAAATAAAAGCATACTACTGGCAAATATAAGGTCTGGATTTGGTAGTAACTCTTGTTTTTAAAATCTATTCTGCTGCTGCTGCTGCCGCTAGGTCGTTTCAGTCATGTCCGACTCTGTGCGACCCCATAGATGGCAGCCCACCAGGCTCCCCCGCCCCTGGGATTCTCCAGGCAAGAACACTGCAGTGGGTTGCCATTTCCTTCTCCAGTGCATGAAAAGGAAAAGTGAAAGTGAAGTCGTTCAGTTGTGTCCGACTCTTAGCGACCCCATGGACTGCAGCCTACCAGCTCCTCCATCTATGGGATTTTCCAGGCAAGAGTACTGGAGTGGGGTGCCATTGCCTTCTACGAAAATCTACTCTATTAGTAGGTAAATCAAAAGACCTTACAAGTACTCACCAACAGCTAAATTTTGTTGAGATTTGTCAGTTTTTATCTTTCTTGACAGTTCTACATTTTTTATATTGTTGACCATTTCCTCTTGGTATAAATCCTTCTTGGATTTCTGTGTCATCCTACTCCAGGCTCTCTGGTTCCTATCCTAGGCTTCCTCTCTCATGTATATTTGGCTTGTCCCTAAATGAGAATGCTTCCTCACTGTTCTATCCTTGGTCTGCTCTTCTTTCTTTATATTCCTTTACTCCTAAGTGTCATTTATACATTCAGTTCAGTTCTGTTCGGTCGTTCAGTCATGTCCGACTCTTTGCAACCCCATGAACTGCATTGCTTTTGTGTAGGGAGCTCATCTCTTGTCCTGGACTCTCAGTTCAGTTTAGTCGCTCAGTCGCGTCCGATTCTTTGCGACCCCATGAATTGCAGCACGCCAGGCCTCCCTGTCCATCACCAAATCCTGGAGTTTACCCAAACTCATGTCCATTGAGTCAGTGATGCCGTCCAACCATCTCATCCTTTATTGTCCCCCTCTCCTCCTGCCTTCAATCTTTCCCAGCATCAGGGTCTTTTCAAATTAGTCAGCTCTTCGCATCAGGTGGCCAAAGTATTGGAGTTTCAGCTTCAACATCAGTCCTTACAATGAACACTCAGGACTGATCTCCTTTAGGATGGACTGGTTGGATCTCCTTGCAGTCCAAGGGACTCTCAAGAGTCTTCTCCAACACCACAGTTCAAAAGCATCAATTCTTCGGCGCTCAGCTTTCTTTATAGTCCAACTCTCATATCCATACATGACTACTGGAAAAACCATAACTTTGACTAGACGGACCTTTGTTGGCAAAGTAATGTCTCTGCTTTTTAATATGCTGTCTAGATTGGTCATAACTTTTCTTCCAAGGAGCAAGCGTCTTTTAATTTCACTGCAATCACCATCTGCAATGATTTGGAGGCTTAAGAAAGTAACGTCTGTCACTGTTTCCGCTGTCTTCCCATCTATTTGCCATGAAGTGATGGGACCAGATGCCATGATCTTAATTTTCTGAATGTTGAGCTTTAAGCCAACTTTTTCACTCTCCTCTTTCACCTTCATCAAGAGGCTCTTTAGTTCTTCTTCACTTTCTGCCATAAGGGTGATGTCATCTGCCTATCTGAGGTTATTGATATTTCTCCCGGCAATCTTGATTCCAGCTTGTGCTTCCTCCAGCCCAGTGTTTCTCATGATGTACTCTGCATATAAGTTAAATAAGCAGGGTGACAATATACAGCCTTGACGTACTCCTTTTCCTATTTGGAACCAGTCTGTTGTTCCATGTCCAGTTCTAACTGTTGCTTCCTGACCTGCATACAGGTTTCTCAAGAGGCAGGTCAGGTGGTCTCGCAGTGGGACTTTATTTCTTAATTTCTAACTGTTCTCAGACAAATTGCACCATGTCCTGAATATTTACCCCTAGATTTCAAATCTCATGGAATTAAGCAAATACTGAACTCTTTATCATCTCCCATAAAACCAAGGCCTTGTTTTTATATTTCAGCTATTACGAATGACAAAATCTTATTATTTTAATTACCCACTATCATTAATGTTTCCAAGGCTCATAAATTCTCCAGTTCCTCTATGCTTTTCTATTTGTATAAACTGCCATAACCTAGTTGAGATCCACAGTTGCCTCAGTCTCAACATGACCACCTGGGTGCTCTCTAACTCTGGACTGTTCCACCCCACTCCATCCTGGTCAGTGCTTCCTATCTGTATGTTTCAGATGACTTGCATTAACAGATAGGTTGGCTAGAGGAGGCTGGGGACTGGCTTTAGAACAGCACATTGAGGTGTTTTAGGCTCTGGGAAAGGGTTTCACAGAAGCACACACAGGGCCACAGAGCCTCCAGTGCAGTCAGTGGTTCCCAGATGGAGGATAAAGAATAAAAGCAGGAAATCGAGATAGTGGTCAATACACAAAAGTCCAGAGGCCCAGAGATTTCACATCTGAGGGATCTTTTGATTCCTGTCTAAGGTTCTGGAATGGAGAGGCTGCCCTGAATGGAGAAGGAGGGGAGTGGTGTCGTGTGCGCTCATGCGGCCCCTGTTCACAGGACCATTTAGAGCAGACCCCGGCACATCAACTGGGAAGGCTATCTTCAGCAGTCTCCATCTTGGCTCCTCACACTTTACTGCCTGACCTGTTCTTGATCCTTGGACTCATTACTTATTTATAGATGGGCAGTTTGCTGCCAGTCCTGATACTTAATCCGGTCTCTGGCTCTGAGTCTGGCTTCTTTCCTCACTCATGATTTGTCTGTACTTCCTTTGATGACACTGCTTCTCTCTCTCAGCCAAACATCTCTCTGGGCACAGACTCAACTGCAGGTACTGACTCAGCTCTCCACAAAAGAGATATATACAGAACTGTTCATTAGGCATAAGACCGTTAAGTAATGAAAGAGTGAAAAGAGAGTTCTAAAGGATTTTGGAGGTAGTGATTGCAGGAAGTGGATATAACCCCAAGGACTGAGTAAGCAAGGACTTCCCAGGTGGAGCTAATGGTAAAGAACATGCCTGCCAATGTAGGAGACATAAGAGTGGTGGGTTTGATCCCTGGGTCAGGAAGATCCCCTGGAGGAGGGCACAGCAACCCACTCCAGTATTCTTGCCTGGAGAATCCCATAGACAGAGAAGCCTGGCGGGCTACAGGCCATGGGGTTGCAAAGAGTCAGATAAGACTGAAGTGACTTCACACACACACACACACACACACACACACACACTGAGTAAGCAAATGGACAGACATGGAAACTAAGGAGAGGAGCCCTCAAGATGAACCACAGACCTCTGAGGCGGCTGTGTCTCCAAGTTAGGAGAAGCATCCTTAGGAGCAGGAACAATGAGGTTGGTTCTGAGGTCTCTGAAATGGTGAGGTGATACTGATTCTGCAAGTTGGGGAAAATGCAAGGCAGATTCAGGGGCTGCTGTCAGGTGAAGAAGGGTTGTTGGTGAATCAATCAAAACCAAGGGAAGTAGACAGGAAGCCTTATGGGGAACAAACGTAAAGGAGCAAGTCTCTTCTTCCTCCTCTGGCCCTTCTAGTGCCTATTCTGAACAAAACCTAAATAGGAATCAGCTGCTAATGTTGTTTGCAGAGTGCTTCAGCATCCTAGAGCTACAAATCCAAGGGTAAGTTTGGAGCTGACTGGCAATGATTCAATACAGGGCAGGTATGCCTTTCCTTCCTTCCACAAATATGTGAATGTTTACCTTGCTCTAGGCACAAAGGATAGAACAATGAGCAGAACAATAATAATAATATTTCTTCCTTGAGTAGCTTACAATATATTATATTACTACATGTAACGCAGACAGATAGGTGGACAGAAAATAAAAAAAGTGAGAAACAGCATGTCAGTGGTAAGTGCTCTGAGGGAAGGTGAAGCAGGTAAGGGGATAGGAGAGCTGAGGAGTAGGAGAAGTAGAAATCAAGGTTAACTGGGCTTTTCAAGGAAGGGCTGAGAAAATGACACAGAGCAAACAAAGATGGAGGGAGTGAGTCACGCAAGTGTCTGAGGAAAGAGCTTCTAGATAAGGGCAGGGTAGAAGGGAAGGCCTTATCTGCCATCAGAAGGGCTGTGGCCATTACCATGGTGATACGGGCAGCACATTAGCAGCTTTGGAGCACAAACGTGACATAAGCTCGCTTTCTTTTGAAGGATCCTTCTGGATGCTCTTTTGAAATTAGATTGTCCTCTCTGGACTCACCTTGGCTCAGCCATCAGGAACCTAATTCTGGGTCTAGAGTCTGGTCTTCCACATACATCCTTTTTGTCTCACTGTAACTCTCTGTACCTGCCTGTCATGGTCTTCCCAGGTGACGCAGTGGTAAACAATCTGCCTGCCAACGCAGGAGACACAAGAGACTCGAGTTCCATCCCTGGGTCAGGAAAATCCCCTGGAGATGGAAATGGCAGCTCACTCCAATATTCTTGCCTGGAAAATTCCATGGACAGCGGAGCCTGGTGGGCTACAGTCCACAGGGTCACAAAGAGACCCTACTGAGCATGCATACAGATGCCTCTTAGAGCACTGCAGCAGGCACCCAGCCAAAGTTCAGATGCCTCTTCTCCTGGGCTGCAACTTCACTCCACAAACAGTCTCTGTTTTTTGTATCCTACGAATACCTTCTCCTTAAGTTGGCCTCGGCTTATTAACCTATTCCTCTGGTGGTATGTTTAGTCTCGTGAAAGTTGGGGGTGACTTCTTATCCAACATTTGTTCATTCTTTCAACAAAAATGTATTGAAAACCTACTGTGTGCCAAACACCCATGTACTGAGGAAAAAAACAGTAGACTAGACATATTAGCACCCTGTCTAGAAGTAGTGGTGATGGGAGAGACAGAAATTTTTAAAACCTGTAAAGAAGATAATTTCAGAGAGTGATAAATGACATGAAGATAACAAAGTGGCTATGACAGATGGCTACTCGAGACTGAAAGGGCAGGGAAGTCCCCTGATTAGGTCTTAGATATTTGAGCAGAGGATGAGATGGTTGGATGTCATTACCAGTTCAATGGACATGAACTTCGGCAAACTCCGGAATATGGTGAGGGACAGGAAATCCTGGCTTGCTGCAGTCCATGGGGTCTCAAAGAGTTGGACACAACTTAGCAACTGAACAACAACATTTGAGCAGAGATCTGAATGATAAACAATCAGCCATGTGAAAATCTGGGGTCAGCAAACACTGATGGACATCAGCATTTGGGACTCCTTTTAATCTGGGAAGGCGTCAGTCATTTTAGATATTTAGAGCCAGAGGAAGATGCTTGAAAAATCGTTACTGTATCTCTCTCTAGTATTTTACTGGGACTGCAGAGTAATTGATATTTTATTTTATTTTTATTTTTTTGATATTTTAATGCTTCCTGATAAGGCATCACATTCAGATACTTTTCCTTCTTAAATATGTGAGCTAAAATATTGCTTGCCATATCAGTAAACAAAGGATGTTACAGCCATCAAGCCATTACATTACAATCACTTAGATGGTGAACCCTGAAGGAACTCAGAATGGAGACAAACGGGCTGCTCTTCGCCAAGGCCATCTAGCAGTCAGCCACTACAGCCACCTCCTGATGGGGCACCCCGAGGAAGCTCAGAATGAGGAAACAGGATACTGACCCCAGACAGCTAAGGTGCATATCGAAAGAATGATTTAAGTGAGCCCAGCATCTTCCCATACATAGAAAAATACTAAATTCCTTAACTTGAGATATTTGATTTTCTTTTATTAACAGTAACATTTCGATATTCTGAATATCATTTGATATTATGGACTTCTGTTGCAAAAACTCCTATATACCCTGGCTCCCCACCTTGCCTCTTCAAAACATTTCTCAGCATTACCTGAGATGCTGTGTCAGAATATTCACCAAATTCTCAACTTTTATTTAGGTTGTGTATTTTTTTTTCAGTTGACAAATATCTTATCAAGTATCTTGCATAACAATATTAAAGCACTGTATAGAATCTCTTAATTCAGGCTCATCTGATCCTTAGATGTATCCCTTAGTGGACCCCAAATTAACAAAAACTTTAAAAATATTGCTTCAAGTTAATTATACATTCATATAAAGTTGCAAAAGAAATTTATAGGGAGGTCCCATGTACCTTTCATCATGCTCCTCAATGGTAACATCTTGCATAGCTATAGTGCAATATCAAAACCAGGAAATAAATATATTGGTACCATTTATGGTACCAATGCTTATTCAGATTTCATCAGTTTTATATGCACTCATTTGTGTGTATATTATTTTATGCAGTTATATGTAATCACTACCACAATCAAGATGCAGAATTATTCCAAAAATACAAGGTCCCTTGCTGCTATTCATTTGTAGCCACACCTGTCTCTCCATCCCATATCTAACCTTTGGCAACTTCTAATTTGTTCTCTATTTTTATAATTTGTATCATATTTTTCACTCAGCTTAATTCCCCAGAAATCCATCCAAATTGTTGCATGTATCAATAGTTTGTTATGTTCATTGCTGTGTAGTATTCCATGGTATGGGTATATAACATAGTTTATTTAACCATTCATCGGTTGGAAAACATTTGTGTGATTTTCAGTTTTTGCCTATTATGAATAAAGCTGCTACGAACATTCATGTATGAGTTTTTGTGTGAACACATATTTTCCTTTCTCTGGGATAAATGTTCAGGACTATAAATGCTGGTTCAGATGGTGTGTATTTTTTTTATTATTATTTTTTTAGAAACTGCTAAACTTTTCCAGAATGGTTATACCATCTCACTTTCTCACCACTGATGCATGCGTACTTACATGCTTAGTCACTCAGTCGTGTCGGCATCTTTTGTGACCCCGTGGACTGTAGCCCTCCAGGCTCCTTTGTCTTGGGGATTATCCAGTGATGAATACTGGAGTGGGTTGCCATTTCCTTCTTCAAGGGTTGCTCCCAACCCAGGGATAGGATCCACTTCTCTTGCATCTCCAGCATTGGCAGACGGATTCTTCACCATTAGTGCCACCTGGGAAGCCCTCCACTGATGCATGCATGTGTGTGTGTGTGAAAGTTGCTTGGTCGTGTCCAACTCTCTGTGATCCCACAGACCAGGGAAGCCACTCACTGATGCATAAATGATTCAATTTCTCCACAAACTTACTGGCATTTTTTAAAATAAGTATTTTTTGGGCTGTGCTGGGTCTTTGTTGTTGTGTGCAGGCTTTCTCTAGTTCCAAAGAGGGGGTACTACTCTTTGTTGCCATGCAGGGGCTTCTCCTGTTGTGGACCACAGGCTCTAGGAATGCAGGTTCAGTAGTTGTGGCATCCCAGCTTAGTTGCCCTGTGACATGTGGAGTCTTCCCGGACCAGGGATCAAACCCATGTCTCCTGCATTGGAAGGCTGATTCTTATCCACTGTACCACCAGGGAAGTCCTTCACTAGCATTTTGAGTTATCACTTTTTCTTTTTACAGCCATTCTGATGGTGTGTAGTGATTGCTCATTTGTGGGTTTAGCCATTTCCCCAATGGTTAATGATGTTGAGAATATTTTTACGTGATTATTTGCCACCTGTATATCCTTTTCAGGAAATGTCTGTTCATGTCTTTTGGCTAATATTTGAGAATTCACGTATGTTTCTATATCAATTCTCCACCAGGATTGAGACCTTGCTAACAAACTTCAGTTGGCTCTAATTTTAGGAAGAAAGAGTAGTTTATCCATGTGCACATGCAGTTTCCTGAAGCATTCCAAAAGAATATACAGTATAATAACCTTTCTGACACATCCCTCTTCACGAGTTTAGAAGACTAAATTAATTTTGCATCTTTTTTTAAATGTTCCAAGTGTACAGCAAATAGCTGAATGTAATAAAACTCATTTTCTTTGGTTCAAAATCTCCAAAGATGATTTGCTTTAGACTAAGAGAATTTCAATTAGTATGAGTAAGAGAAATGTTATTATACTTGATTTGTAGTTATCTTTTTACTTTATTTAGACAGGTTACTTGTTTTGGGGAAAAGATACATACTCACTGTGAAACATGTATTTTTAAACTCAAAAGAACAGAGAAAATACATATTACCCAAAGTCTCATTATCTAGATAACCACCGTTAACATTTGGTGAGCATACATCTAGATTTCTTTATATATATATATTCTCTGAACATTTAAAACACATCCATAATTTATATACTTAATATACTATTCTGTACCTTGTTTCTCACAAGTGTATATTATTGATTTCTTTCCATATTGGTATAGATCTTCATCATTTTTAAAGCTTGTATAGTAACGTGTGTGTTTACTTAACCATGTTCCCTATTAATGGACATTTAGATTGTTCCTAATTTTTTGCTATTATAAATAATGCTTTAACGAATGTGTTTGTGGGATAGCTTTCTGAATTTTTATAATTATTTTCTTTGAGTAAATCTCTAGAAGTGGGATTGCTGAGCTAAGTCGTATGCACATGTATGTATATAGACATGTATATGTCAGTTTATAGTTTTAAACTGCTCTTTAGAAACACTGTTGATTTAAATTTTCACATGCATTGCCTGAATAAGTTTCTTGTAAGTTTCTCAACCTTTTCCATAGGTCTCCCTTCTAACAAATTTCTCTTTTTTTTTTTTTAGGACTGGAACACACACATCCAAATAACTTCTGATTGTTTGTAATTTTTAAACTGCTAACTGAGATAGGAGTGTAAAGTTTAATGAGGCCAGGTCAGTAAAAGTCCTATAAAATCACCGTCTTCTAGACTTGTTTCTCCAAGACAGTTTTCAGGAAGGTGGTGCGCGTCATTGGCTTTGTTATCTGAACATCTAGGTTAGTTCCTCAATACTGACCTCAAGAGGGGGATGATAAACACAAGCATCACAGCAATGACATGCACTTGTGGACAGAAGAATTACAATTAGAAGGAAAAAATGTCCAGCATTACCACTGGCATACCCAAACTTCAGAGATAGAAAGCTGTAGTATGTAAACTAAACACAAGATCATAGCAAATCTAACTTACAAAGTTATTAATCTATTGCACAGTTGGATGATATTGCAGTTTGAGGTCACTCAAAAAGCTTTTTTTTTTTTATTTGATCAAACAACGAATTAGGAGGGAAAAACACCTTACACTGGTACATTTTCAAATTATAAACTTCAGCATCTTTTTGGTAATCCCTGGGCTTATTTTTCAAGGTTCAACAGAGATTTGATTTAATGGTTTAATAAATACATCTATCTTTTACATAATGACATTATTTTTGCTTACAAAATTCCTAAGGTGAATTAAGCAACATGAAAACTGTACCTTTTAATAATTAGGAAACATGTTCATGACCTAACAGTAGACAAGAATTCTTACAACATGCATCTTCTTTTTTATTTCCAACAGTGTCTCAGAATTTTTTTCATTGGTCTCTTTAACAAATAAAAGCTAATACTTTTAAAATTTTAGCAGAAACCCCCCCACCCCACCCAATTCTACAGGATTTTCATGAACTGTATAAGACTAGTGTGAGGTGTTTGTAAGCTACTAAGGCATACTTTTGGATTGAGTTCTGGAATTTCTTGTGCTTTAAACTTGTGCTAGATATAACAGTGGAATTTTGTAGCTACTGTATATGTGGCTTATCATAGTACAGTAGCAAAATCCCTGATGACATAAAGTTTTCCCCTTTGCTAGGCATTTTGCTGCTGCTGCTGCTAAGTCACTTCAGTCGTGTCCGACTCTGTGCGACCCCATAGACAGCAGCCCACCAGGCTCCTCCGTCCCTGGGGTTCTCCAGGCAAGAATACTGGAATAGGTTGCCATTTCCTCCTCCAGTGCATGAAAGTGAAAAGTGAAAGTGAAGTTGCTCAGTGGTGTCCAACTCTTTGCTACCCCATGGGCTGCAGCCCACCAGGCCACTCCGTCCATGGGGTTTCCCAGGCAAGAGTACTGGAGTGGGGTGCCATTGCTAGGCATTTTAGCTTCCATTAATTTCTCTGTTCAGGTATTCTGAGGTAGATTTCCAATGTCATTAGCTAAATGCAAGAGGAGCAGGTGGGATGATGGAGTGGAGTCAGCCAGAAGTAACAGGTTCCATCTGTTTCTGCAGAAAATGAGTCGTGTCACCTTGGACAAATCCCTAACATTGCAGCTTCATTATCTTAAAGCCCAAGAGATTGAACTGTGACCTAATTAAGGTCCCTTCAAATATGAAATTATAGGAAAGCAATTCATCAACTCAAGTAAAATAAGATTTTACACTGTATTTTCCAGGCATACTACTTGGAAAGGTAAACCTTCAAACCTTAAAAAATTGGGTTAACTACGCACAAAATGATACAAGAATTAACAGGAAAGTCATCATTTGCCACGCAGAAGGAAATTTAAACTACATCCCTACATCTTAAATCCTTAGAGGGTTATTAATTATAGTTCTCCAAACTTCACATCCAGCGTCTTTGGCATTCACAACCTCAGGCCTTTGGCCCTCTTTCTGTATAAAACCAAACACGGCTGTGGGAGCGGTTCTG
The DNA here is from genome assembly GCF_054371585.1 of Giraffa tippelskirchi. Taxonomy (NCBI): domain Eukaryota; kingdom Metazoa; phylum Chordata; class Mammalia; order Artiodactyla; family Giraffidae; genus Giraffa; species Giraffa tippelskirchi. Next base: position 171,406,205 of record NC_137275.1, read on the forward strand.
AAAGAGCTCTAATTTTTATTTATTTATTTAAGGTCATTCTGTGAAGGCTCGGGGCTGTGAGTCTTAGGTCTTCAGGTGTTTGTTGGGGGGCGCTCCGCAGTGTCAGTCAGGACTGGTTAACTCTCTAAGGGATTAAAGTCGGCTCCGTCTAAATAACCAGATCAGGAAAGAGTGCGATCTCAGATGCAGGGAAAGGAGCATGGAATTACAAGCCAGAATTGACTCTTGACTTTCCTCTCTCAATTTGCAGCCGGGGAAGTTAAGTCACCAACTGCGTAACCTCTCCAAGCGCTCGGAAGACTGAACGGGGCAGTTACAGGCATCCAGACACTCAAGATGGACTGACCTAGGAAGCCAGCACCGCCCGGGTTCCACCTGTACCTCTCAACTTGTAATAATAAGTGCGAAGCTCTCCGGGACTCCACTTGAGAGCCCCCAGCCTAACTAATGTGGAAGGCACTTTTAATCAGCCGCGGCTTTACGACCTCCCAGCCCACGTGGGGGCGTGTCTCCTCAGTTAGGGGCGGGGCGTCCCAGGCCGGGAGTAACAGCCTCGCCCCCTGGCGCCCCGCCCCCGTCCCCGCCGCCAGTGGGGAGGCCAGACAGCCGGTGGGGGCGGGGTCAGAAATGTCTGGCAACTCCAGGTACCCGTCCGGTTGCCTGGCGATGGGGGAGGAGGCGGGGCCGAGGAGAAAAAGGAGCTGCGCTCCGCCGGACTAGGGCAAGCCGGAGAGGCGGCCGCGCAGCCGCCTTAGCTCTCTCTCGGGCCTCGCGCTCTGCCCAACCCTGGATCCCGAGCCGCACATGCGTAGCGCGAGCGACCGCCTCCGCCCCTCACAGGGCTCGTGGCTGGGCTACGCGTCCGGCGCTGGTGGCACCACGGTCGGAGCCGCCCAGGAGCCGGTGAACCGAGCAGTCTCGTGAGAGGGGCTCGGGAGGGCAGGCGCAGGAAGAAGGAGCGCCGCGTCTACCGCGGCTGAGGAAGATGGTGTTCGAGTCGGTGGTCGTGGACGTGTTGAACCGGTTCTTGGGGGACTATGTGGTGAACCTGGACACGTCCCAGCTCAGTCTGGGCATCTGGGCAGGTAACGAGACCGCCGCCGTCCCTCCATCTCGCCTCCCGCCCGTGCTTCCGTTGACAGAGTCGGCCCTGCCTTCTTGGGGCCTCGGGCCCCTCTCTGCCACCTGCCGCCGCCCTCGTTGGGGTCATGTTACGTAGAGCCGGGCGGCAGTTGCTGGGCCTCCACCGGCGAGTTAGTTTTTTCGGAGGGGACTGGGGTCTCTGATGCTGGATGAAAAGGCAGCCCCGCCCCCACCCTTTTCCGCCGAAGGGACCCTCAGTGGACTCCAAGGGTCTGGAGTTCAAATTCCACCGACTCGCCCTTTTCTGCCCCTCGAGGTCCGGTTTCAGCTGTGTTGGGGGAGGGGCGGCCTCGAGACACACCTGGGCTTGGTCTGGTCTCTGTCATTTTCGCCCCGTGGGTTGTGGTGAAGGCCCGGGCAGCCCACGGAGGGCCGCACGCCGCGTCGCACGTGAAAGCAAGGAGCTGTGACCGGAGATGCAGTCCTCCTTCCGCGTCCAGCCTCCGAGTACGGCCAAACCCTGCTGGCTGCTCGGCTCCCCCTTCCGGCCTCACCGCCTCGAGTCCCGGAGGCTAGCCTGGGTTCGGCTGATAACAGAGCGAAAACTCCTGTGCAGGATCGCTCGAAAGATTGGTGGTGTGTTGTCAATTTACAGCCTGACCCAGCAATGTGTCAAGCTTGTTAAGGCTTTGGGGTTTTGTGGGTCGCATTGAGTTACTGAATTTTTAAAGAAGCTAAGTGCGTTGTGTAACATCCCAGACCTAAAAGAGACCTGTCCTTGTGTTAAGTGAGATGTGAAGTTGGATGGTGAAGGACTGATGCTTTACTTTGTATCCGTTTATTCTGGTGTATTTCCTTATTTGGAGTTTCATTTTTAGTGCTGTGCTTCCACCTGCTTTTGTATTACACCCTTAACTATTTTAAACACGCATTAGAAATTAGATTTCTTTTCTTATGAAATGTCTTTCGCAGGCCAAAGCTAGGGTTAATTTCCTTGTGTGAGTTATTTTTATATATATATATTTAATTTTAGTCTTTTTGAATATGCACATACTTGGCAGCCTTCTTCTAAAGTACTTTTCGTGATATTTCTCCTTTATTTAATAGTGTAAATAGGTAATTTAGTTTGATAAAGAAAACCTCTTGTTAACTACTGTTGGTATCTAGTACCTTGCGTAGAGAGTGGGACTGTAGGAATGAAAAACATAGATGTTAGCTCAGCATCTCTGACTAGTACCAGAAATTTACAGATAGTTTAATCTGTGCTGCTTTTCATTTGTAAAATAATAATGATAAAACTTGTCTCCACCCACCTCAATAGGAAGCCTTGAGAACATTTTGTGGTGTGCTTTGCTTTTAACCTGTAGTGGAAAATTGCGTCTACTTCAAGGCGGAGGTTGGTGTAGGGTTTGATTTATCAGTGGATTTGTTAATTTAAAATACTCATACACTAAATTCACTCTTGTGATGCACAATTCTATCAATTTGACAAATATAAGGAAGCACGTATCCAGTATCATGATCTTGATACAGAAAAAACATCAGTTCAGTTCAGTTGCTCAGTCGCATCCGACTCTTTGCTTCCCCACGGACCGCAGCTCACCAGGCCTCCCTGTCCATCACCAACTCCTGGGGTTTACGCAAACTCATGTCCATTGAGTCGGTGATGCCATCCAACCATATCATCCTCTGTCGTCCCCTTCTTCTCCTGCCTTCAATCTTTCCCAGCATCAGGGTCTTTTCAAATTAGTCAGCTCTTCACATCAGGTGGCCAAAGTATTGGAGTTTCAGCTTCAACATCAGTCCTTCCAATGAACATTCAGGACTGATCTCCTTTAGGATGGACTGGTTGGATCTCCTTGCAGTCCAAGGGACTCTCAAGAGTCTTCTCCAACACCACAGTTCAAAAGCATCAATTCTTTGGCGCTCAGCTTTCTTTATAGTCCAACTCTCACATTCATACATGACTACTGGAAAAACCATAGCTTTGACTAGACGGACCTTTGTTGGCAAAGTAATGTCTCTGCTTTTTAATATGCTGTCTAGGTTGGTCATAACTTTCCTTCCAAGGGGCAAGCATCTTTTAATTTCAATGGCTGCAGTCGTCTGCAGTGATTTTGGAGCCCCCCAAAATAAAGTCAGCCACTGTTTCCACACCTCAAAATTCCCTCTGTTGCCCCTTTGTAGTCTCCCATCCAACCCCTACCCTTCTTCCTGGCAGCGATTGGTCGTTTTCCATCCCTACAGTTTTGCCCTTTCTAGAGTGCCATATAAATGAAATTATGTGGTATGTATCTTCGTGGACCTGATTTCTTAGTTTCATTACTTTCACTTACTAAATGAAATGAATTTGAGAGACATTCATGTGTTGCATGCATCAAAATTGTGCAACTGTCTCTACTATCTAATTCCAGAACATTTTCAACACTCCAAAAATAAATCTCATACCTGTTAACAATCACTATAAATTTGTCCCCACCTTCCTCTGGCAATCACTAATACACTTTTTGTCTTCTGTTGATTGCCAATTCTGGACATTTCATGTAAATGGAATCATAATATACATGGCCTCTTGTTTCTGGCTTCTTTCACTTAGTATTATATTTTCAGGGTTCATTTATATTGTAGCATATATCCTTATTTCATTCCTTTTTGTGGCTGTTAATAACATTCCAGTGTATGGGTATAACTCATTTTGTTTATCCGTTCATCAGTTGATGGACATTTAAATCATTATTACTTTTTCCTTTTATGACTAATGCTGCTGTGAACATTCATGTACAGGTTTTTCATGGACATACACTTTAAGTTCTCTTGTGTATAGGGGTGGAATTTCTGAGTGATAACGGTAACTTTGTTAAGATATTTTAAGGAATTGCCAAACTCTTAAAAATTCTTTAAGTATTATGGATGCAAGTCCTTTGTAAGATAGGTGATTTGAAAAATACTTTCTCGGAGTCGTTTCCAAGGCTGTCTTTTGCAAAACAAAAGTTTTAGTCAAATCCAGTTTATCAGAATTTATGAATCATGCTTTTGGTGTTGTTTCTGTGAAATCTTTTCCTAACCCAAAGTCACAAAGATTTTCTCCTGTGTTTTATTCCAGAAGCTTTATAATTTTATATTTTACATTTTGTGAGTAATAGGTAGAATTTAAAATGTTCTTGGAGAATTTAAAAAGCAATAATAATTCTTGATAAACTTAGAGGACTAAAAAATTCTTTGAAAATCTCAATAATAGAAACTAGATGCTACATAGGAAAAATGTTAAGATTATGAACTTGATATTTTATGGTCTAGTGTCAGAAGGACCTGTTAGTAAATGTGTGCTTTTGCTAGGCTTCTGTATAATAATCCAGTTAATATCACTATTGGCATATGAATAGTATAATTAATATACAGAAGTTAAATTGATGGTTTCATATCTAATAATGGAAAATTTGTTTAGAGATATTTCTTTGAAAATTAGAATTCTTTTTTCCTTAGAAACATTGTTATATATGAAGTATACAAAACTATAATACAGTAGAACAGTGCCACTATACTGTGCTGTGTACTAAGTAGATTGAGTCCTGGAAGCATCTATTTTGTGGAAGGAGAAAGAGGAATTGAATTTTTTCTCAAACTGTTGGCAGATTCTGATGTTGATAAAGTATATATTTTAAACTGTGTTATTTCCACCCTTCCACCCTTCCTATGGATCATCTGTTTAGGGAGTTGGTAGTACTTTGTAGACACATCTGTGATTCACCTCCCAAGTTTGCTAAACCATCTAGTGTTTAATATTTCATTCAAGAGCTAGGCTGCATCAGAATCAGTCATATGTGATTGTCATTTATCGAAAGTAGGACACCCCCCACCAATGTTTTCTAACCAAATGATACAGGGGATTGTGATGTCCAAATAGGTGCATTTTAAGGGCACTTTCAGGGCAAAAATATTAGAAATTCAGGGGCTGAAGTAGTAGTAAGCCTGCCTTGTGTAACAGAATTACCATTTGTAACATAGAGTGTACCTTTTAATATTATAGTTTTCTTTCTTCTCACTCATTTTCTTTGTTTGCTCCAAAATTACAATACTTGGACAAATTAAACAATTGTTATGCCTGACATCTATGTGTAACATTAGAAGCTCAGACTTCTTTTTTAAAAAAAAACTAACTTGCATATTCTGTTTTTGAAATGTTAATCTGTTAAAACGATTTTCTTTATGTATAGTCTTATGTTCAGTTGAGTTCAGCTGCTCAGTTTTGTTCCACTCTTTGCGACCCCATGGACTGCAGCACGCCAGGCCTTCCTGTCCATCACCAACTTCGGGAGTTTACCCAAACTCATGTCCATTGAGTCGGTGATGCCATCCAATCATCTCATCCTCTGTTGTCGCCTTCTCCTTCTGCTTTCAGTCTTTCCCAGCATCAGGGTCTTTTCAAATGAGTCAGCTCTTCGCATCATGTGGCCAAAGTATTGGAGCTTCAGCATCAGTCAATGAATATTCAGGATTGATTTTAGCATCAGTTCTTCGGCACTCTGCTTTCTTTATATTTATAGTCCAACTCTCACATCCATAAATGACTACTGGAAAAACCATAGCTTTGACTAGACGGAACTCTGTTGGCAAAGTAACGTCTCTGCTTTTTAATATGCTGTCTAGGGTGGTTGTAGCTTTTCTTCCACAGAGCAAGCGTCTTTTAATTTCATGGCTGCAGTCACTATATGCACTGATTTGGGAGCCCAAGAAAATCAAGTCTGCCACTGTTTCCATTGTTTCCCCATTTATTTGCTATGAATTGATGGGGCCAGGTGTCGTGATCTTCATTTTTTGAATGTTGAGTTTTAAGCCAGCTTTTCACTCTCTTCTTTCACCTTCATCAAGAGGCTCTTTAGTTCCTCTTTGCTTTCTGCCATAAGGGTGGTGTTATCTGCATATCTGACATTATTGACATTTCTCCCAGCAATCTTGATTCCAGCTTGTGCTTCATCCAGTCCAGCAGCAGTTTGTATATCTTCATCACATACCCCTAATTTGTTCTTCCTTGTTTCCCTCTCTCGTTCTGTAAGTTTATTTTCTATTTCTGTGAGTCTGTTTCTGTTTTGTATATACACTTATTTAGGTTCCATATATAACTGACATCATATAATATTTGCCTTCTCTGACTTTTTTCACTAAGCGTGATATTCTCTAGGTTCATCTTTGCTGTATATGGCTATATTTTGTTTTTGTGACTGAGTACTACTTTATTTTGTGTGTGTGTATGTATGTTAGACATCTTTTTAACCCAGTCATCTATTGCTGGACAGTTGAGTTGTTTCCATGTCTTGGCAATTGTAAATAGTGCTGCTGTAAACATTGGGGTGCCTCTGTCTTTTTAAATTAGTTTTCTATTTTTCTGGATGTGTACCCTGGAGTGGAATTGCTGGATCATATTCTAGTTTTATTTTTACTTTCTAAATGGACCTCCTTACTGCTTCCACTGTGGCTGTACCAGTTTACATTCCCACCAACAGTGTACAAGGGTTGCCTTTTCTCTGTATGCTAACATCAGGTATTTGTAGACTTTGTGATGATAGGTATTCTGATAGGTGTGACGTAATGCCTCATTGTGGTTTTGATTTCCATTTCTCAATACTGAGAATCTTTTCACGTGCCTATTTAGCCTTCTGTATGTTGTCTTTGGAAAAATGTCTATTCAGGTCTTCCACCCATTTTTTGATTAGATTGTTTTTTTTGATATGAACTGTTTGCATATTTTGGACATTAACCCCTTGTCAGTTGCATCATTTGCATCATTTTCAAAATTAGGAAATGTGAGATTGCCAACATTCCTTTGAAGGTTGTTTTGAATGTGGGTCCTTTGAGATATCATATGAATTTAAAAATGAATCTATTTCTGAAAAGAATTGGAATTTAATGTGGATTACATTGGATCTGTAGGTTGCTTTGGGTAGTATTGACATCTTAACAATACTGTGAAAATGGAATGTTTTTCTATTTGTATGTGTGTTTTCTTTATTTCAACCTTATAGGTTTTGGAGTATAATCATTCTCCTCTTCTCTCTCCCCATTGTTTTTTCCTATGTATTTTGTTATTTTTGATACTGTTGTAAATGGCTTCCTTGGTGGCTCAGTGGTAAAGATTCTGCCTGCAGTAAGATGTGGGTTCCATCCCTCGGTGTGGAAGTTCCCCTAGGGAAGGAAATGGCAACCCACTCCAGTACTCTTGCCTGGGAAATCCCACGGACAGAGAACCTGGCGGGCTACAGTCCATGGGGTTGCAAAAGAGTTTGACACGACTTAGCAACTAACACAATTGTAAATGTAATTGTTTTCATAGTTTCCATCTTGGATTGTTAACTGTATAGAAACAACTGACTTTTGTATTTTGATTATGTATCCAGCAACATGCTGAATTTATTCTAGCAGTTTTTTGTGGAATATTTTTCTTCATGTAAGATCATGTTGTGTATGAACAGAGAATTTTCCTTCTTCTGTTCCAATGTGGATGCCTTTTATTTATTCTTCTTGCCTAATTGCTCTGGCTATGACATTGCGTTGAGTAAAAGTGGCCAAAGTGGACATCATTATCCTGTTCTGATGTTAGAGAAAAAGACATATCTTGCACCATTACATATGATGTTCATTGTGTGCTTTTCATATATGGCTTTAATATCTTGAGATAGTTTACTTTTATTCCTAATTTTTTGAATGTTTTTTATCATGAAAGAATATTGACTTTTTTTTTTCATTACATGTTGATTTTACTGTATGAACGTATTAAACAACACACCTCCCAGCAGCCTGTACCATACATTAAAAGACCAAAACAGGATAAAGAGGGGGTGGTCCCCCACTCCCTCAAAAAAGCCCTGCCCCTTCCCAGGTAAACTCATGAACATGGCTCTCCATCACTGACCTCACTCCTCCTTTTAAAATTAATTCCCTCTTGCCAGGGGGTTGTGAAGTTCAGCCCTGAACTAGTTCAAGCTTCTCCATTCTCTGGCCGCTGAATAAAGCTTGTGATGTGTCAACCAGCACCCTCCTCCCTGGCAGACAGCATAAGCGGGGTTGAGGCCCCACCATGGTCCATACGACTTAATCTGTTAACAGGCGCACAAAGGGAGGTGGCACCGGGGCCAGGGCCGCCCCCACCAAGACCCAAGCTACACCGGCTAGCAGGTGGGCGGCTAGGCGGAAAGGATGGACAGAGTCCCAGCTGTCCCAGCATAAACTTCTGGTAGGCAGTATGCACATGCAGGACCCTGCCTCACAAACAGCATTTATCAAAGTGGGTCCGGGGGTAGGGCAAGGGTGGGGTGGGTTGGTCTGCTGGCGCGTCGCAGTCACATGTTGGCTCGTTCCCGCTGAAGCCGCAAGTTGTAGGCATGTGACACGGTGTTCCAGGTGTCCATGTAGCAGTCCATGCACATGGCGATGCACTTCTGCTCTGAATTGTCCAGGGAACCCCCCCGGCTTCCCGATACACTTCCGGAAGCACTTGTCCGTCATCCTCTGCAGCAGCTCCTGTGTGTTGGCCATGGCGATCTGCACTTTCCCCTGCTCCATGATGAGCCCTGGGTCCAGCTTCCTACCGCAGGCGAAATCCGAGCCGAAGCCGCCCTCCATGGCTCCCCAGAGTCAACCGGACCACCGCCGCATGCGCCTACCCACCAATGTTGAAGTTTTTTTGAATGCATTTTCTTAATCAGTTGAAGTGATCCTGTGTTAATTCATTCTGTTAATGAGGTGTATTACCAAGATTGAATTTGTATGTTGAACCATCTTTCCATTCCTAGAATATTACATTGAATAATAGTGTACCATTCAATTTTGGTTGCTAGTATTTTGTTGAGGATCTTTGCCTCAGTATTCATGAGAGATGCTGATCTGTAGTTTTCTTGTAGTATCTTTGGCTTTGGTATCAGATTAATGGTGACCTATGTCAAGTTTGGAAGTGTTTCCTTCTCATTTTTTGGAATTTGAGGAGGATTGGTGTTATCTTAAATGTTTGGTGGAATTCGCCAGTGAAACTCTTCTGTTCTGAGCTTTTGTTGTTGTCATTGTTGGAATGTTTTTTGATTACTGATGAAATCTCATTACTAATCTGTTCAGATTATGCATTTATTCATGATTCCTTGGTGGTAGTGTGCATGGTTCTAGGAATTTATCCATTTTATCTAGGCTATCAAATTTGTAGACACATCGCTGTTCATAGTATTCTTACAGTCCTTTTTATTTCTGTGAAATTGGTAATATCATCCCCTCCTTCATTTTTCATTTTAGTTACAATTGACCCTTGAGCAACACAGGGGTTAGGGTTTCAAACCCCCACACAGTCGAAAACCTGCATATAACTTTACATTTGGCCTTCCGTATCTGTGGTTCACATCCTTAGATTGACCTATGATGCAATTCTGAAGTATGTATTTATTGGAAAAAATCCACATACAAGTGTACCCAAAGCTCTGTATGCAAAGCTCTGTTGTTCAAGAGTCAGTTGTATTCCACTCCTCATATATCTTTACTTTTTTCGTTTGCCTTTCACATCTCTTCTTTTCACAGCTATTTGTAAGGCCTCCTCAGACAACCATTTTGCCTTTTTGCATTTCTTTTTCTTGAGGATGGTCTTGATCACTGCCTCCTGTACAATGTCACGAACCTCTGTCCATAGTTCTTCAGGCACTCTGTCTATCAGATCTAATCCCTTGAATCTATTTCTCACTTCCACTGTGTAATTGTAAGGGATTTGATATAGGTCATACCTGAATGGTCTAGTGGTTTTTCCTACTTTCTTCAATTTAAGTCTGAATTTGGCAATAAGGAGTTCATGATCTGACCCATAGTCAGCACTCGGTCTTGTTTTTGCTGACTGTATAGAGTTTCTCCATCTTCGGCTGCAAAAAATATAACCAATCTGATTTTGGTAGTGACCATCTGGTGATGTTCATGTGTAGAGTCTTCTCTTGTGTTGTTGGAAGAGGGTATTCGCTATGACCAGTGCGTTCTCTTGGCAAAACTGTTAGCACAAGACCACATTTGCCTGTTACTTCAGGTATCTCTTGTCTTCCTACTTTTGCATTCCAGTCCCCTATAATGAAAAGGACATCTTTTTTGGGTGTTAGTTCTAGAAGGTCTTGTAGGTCTTTATTTAGCTGTTCAACTTCAGCTTCTTCAGCATTCCTGGTCGGGGCATAGACTTGGATTACCGTGATATTGAATGGTTTGCCTTGGAAATGAACAGAGATCATTCTGTCGTTTTTGAGATTGCATTTAAGTACTGCATTTTGGACTCTTCTGCTGACTGCGATGGCTACTCCATTTCTTCTAAGGGATTCTTGCCCGCAATAGGAGATATAATGGTCATCTGAGTTAAATTCACCCATTCCAGTTTATTTCTCCTCCTGCCTTCAATCTTTCCCAGCATTAGAGTCAAATGAGTCAGTTCTTTGCATCAGGTGGCCAAAGTATTGGAGTTTCAGCTTCAGCATCAGTTCTCCCAGTGAATATTCAGTACTCATCTCCTTTAGGATGGACTGGTTGGATCTCCTTGCAGTCCAAGGGACTCTCAAAGAGTCTTCTCCAACATCACAGTTCAAAAGATTCAGTTCTTGGGCGCTCAGCTTTCTTTATAGTCCAGCTCTCACATGCATACATGACTACTGGAAAAACCATAGCTTTGTTGGCAAAGTAATGTCTCTGCTTTTTAATAAGCTGTCTAGGTTGGTCATAAGTTTTCCTTCCACAGAGCAAGCGTCTTCTAATTTCATGGCTGCAGTCACCATCTGCAGTGATTTTGGAGCCCCCCAAAATAAAGCCTGTCATTGTTTCCACTGTTTCCCCATCTATTTGCCATGAAGTGATGGCACTTTCTTTCACTTTCATCAAGAGGCTCTTTAGTTCTTCTTCACTTTCTGCCATAAGCGTGGTGTCATCTGCATATCTGAGGTTATTGATATTTCTCCCGGCAATCTTGATTCCAGCTTGTGCTTCATCCAGTTCAGCATTTCTCATGATATATTCTGCATATAAATTAAATAAGCAGGGTGACAATATACAACCTTGATGTACTCCTTTCCTGATTGGAACCCGTCTGTTGTTCCATGACTAGTTCTAACTGTTGCTTCCCGACCTGCATACAGATTTCTCAGGAGGCAGGTCAGGTGGTCTGGTTTTCCCACCTGTTTGAGAATATTCCACAGTTTATTGTGATCCACACAGTCAAAGGCTTTGACATAGTCAATAAAGCAGAAGGAGATGTTTTTCTGGAACTCTTTTGCTTTTTTGATGATCCAACAGATGTTGACAATTTGATCTCTGGTTCCTCTGCCTTTTCTAAATCCAACTTGAACATCTGGAAGTTCACTGTTCACATACTGTTGAAGCCTGGCTTGGAGAATTTTGAGCATTACTTTACTAGCATGTGAGATGAGTGCAGTTGTGTGATAGTTTGAGCATTCTTTGGCATTGCCTTTCTTTGGGATTGGTATGAAAACTGACTTTTCCCAGTCCTGTGGCCAGTGCTGAGTTTTCCAAATTTGCTGGCATATTGAGTGCAACACTTTCATAGCATCATCTTTTAGGATTTGAAATAGCTCAACTGGTATTCCATCACCTCCGCTAGCTTTGTTCATAGTGATGCTTCCTAGAGCCCACTTGACTTCTCATTCCAGGATGTCTGGCTCTAGGTGAGTGTGAGTGATCACACCATCGTGATTATCTGGGTCGTGAAGATCTTTTTTGTACAGTTCTTCTGTGTATTCTTGCCACCTCTTCTTAATATCTTCTGCTTCTGTTAGGTCCATACCATTTCTGTCCTTTATTGAGCCCATCTTTGCATGAAATGTTCCCTTGGTATCTCTAATTTTCTTGAAGAGATCTCTAGTCTTTCCCATTCTATTGTTTTCCTCTATCTCTTTGCATTGATCACTGAGGAAGGCTTTTTTATCTCTCGTTGCTGTTCTTCGGAACTGCATTCAAATGGATATATCTTTCCTTTTCTCTTTTGCAAAAAGGCAAAATGGTTGTCTGAGGAGGCCTTACAAACAAACAGCTGTGTAAAGAAGAGAGCGAAAGGCAAAGGAGAAGAGAACCACTGTAGTGCTGGTTTTTATATTTGCCTGTTTATCTGCCTTTACTGGAGAACTTTATATTTCTATATAAGTTCAATTTAGCACCTAGCATCCTTTCTTTTGTACTTGTAGGACTTTAAAATTTCTTGTAAGGGAGCTGTCTTGGTAATGAACTCCCTCAGCTTTTGTTTATCTGACAATATCTTAATTTTCCCCTCATTTTTGCTGGTATAATGTTTGGTTGACAGTTTTTGAATTTTAATTCAGTACTTTAAATATATCATTCCCTTGTTACTTTGCTTGCACTGTTTATGCTGAGAAATTCTCTGATAATCTTTTTGAGGATCCTTTGTACATGTGAAGTTGCTTTCTCTTGTTGCCTTTAATAATCTCTTTATTCTGTTTCTTGCTTGAGATTCTTAAAATTTGTATATTTGTGTGTTTCCTCAGTTTTCTAGCTATTATTTGTTCAAATAAGCTCTATATTAATCTTTCCTCCTTGTGGACTCCATGATTAATGTATTATATCTCTTCTCTTGGATTCCCATTGTGTATATATTGACCCTCTTACTGATGTACTATAAGTTCCTTAGCCTTTGTTCACTCTTCTTTTTTTTCTTTTTTGTTCCTAGTAGTTTCAAATGACCCGTCTTCAGGTTTTCTAATTCTTTTTTTTTTTTTGCTTGTTGAAGACTGCTTTGGATGTTCTCTAGTGAGTTTTCAATCCAGTTATTCCTCTATTGGAGTGTATGTGTTTTCTACTTTCTTTTAAGACTTATAGTTGATGGAATTTATATACAACATTGTATAAGTTTCAGGTGTGCAACATGTTGGTTTGATACATTTGTATGTTGCAGTATGGTTACCACCATAGCTTTAGCCTAACACCTCTATCATGTCACATACACATCATTTTTTTTTTTCTGTGGTAGAAATGCTTAAGATTTAGTCTCTTGACAGTGTTGAAGTATATAATACAGTATTTTGGCTGTAGTCACTCTGCTCTGATTAGATCTCCAGAACTTAATTATCTCCTAGTTGCAAGTTTGTGTTTTTTAACAACATTTCCCCAATTCTCCCACATTCCAATCCCTGGTCACTACCGTTCTGTTTCTTTAAGTTTGGCTTTTTTAGATTCTTTACATAAATTATATGATACAGTGTTTATCTTTCTTTGTCTGTCTTATCTCACCATAAACCCCTTAAAGGGGGTCCATCCATGTTGTTCCAAATGATAGGATTTCTTTTTCATGGCTTAATATTCCCTTTATATATAAACCACATCTTCTTTATCTGTTCATCTTGATGACACTAACTGGTTTCCATATTTTGACTATTGTGAGTAATGTGCAGTAAACACGGGAATGCAGAAATCTTTCTGGTACCCCATTTTCTTTGCCTTTGGATATATATGAAATGGATTTTCTGAGTCATATTCAAGATTTTTTTAATCACCATTTTCTGCAGTTTGATTATGGTATGCTTAGGGGTAAACTTTTTATTATTTCCCTGCTTGGTATTTTTGGAGCTTCCTGACTCTGTAGTTTGGTGACTTTATCATTAATTTCAGAAATTTCTTAGCCATTATTACTCCAAATGTATACATTTGCTCCTCTCTCCTTTTTTGCCTTCTGGTATTCCTATTATGCCTAGGTTACAGCTTTTAGAATTGTCCTGCGGTTCTTGGACATTGTTTTATCATTTTAATTTTACTTTTCTCTTTACATTTCAGTTCAGAAGTTTTTATTATTTTATTATTGGAAGTTTATCTGTTTGGAAGCTTATGTTATTAATATTTACATATCTTTAAGCTTGCTGATTTTTTAAAAAGTATGTGAAATGACTTAAACTTTATTTAAAATGTTCATTTGCAGACTTGTTCACTATTGTAAATTTATGGACAGGACAAAATAAGAAATTATCACATAGTCCCATTTTATTTTTATTTCTAATTTATTTTTTCATTGAAGGAAAGATTCTTTAAATCTGTTAGTACTTTACAATTTTCAAAAGTTTCACATATATGATTTTATATAATCACATAATAACCTTTTCCCCCTTCATCTCTATATTGTTGCTCCCTTCTTCCCTCTCCCCACTGGTAACCACTAGTTTGTTTTGTGTATCTGTGAGTTTGCTTCTTATTTGTTTTATTCACTAGTTGCATTTTTTTAGACTCCACATGTAAGTAATATACTTTCTCTGATTTATTTCACTTAGCATAATGCCTTCCAAGTCTGTCTGCATTGCTGCAGATGGCAATATTTTATTCTCTCTTATGACTATTATTCCATTGTACATGTGTATTACATTTTCTTTATCCATTCATCTGTTGATGGACACTTAAGTTGCTTCCATTTCTTGGCACTTGTAAATAATGCTGTGAGCATTGGGGTGCATGTATATTTTCTAATTAGTGTTTTTTTTTTTTTTTTAATATGTCCCCAGGAGTGGAATTGCAGAGTCATCTGGTAGTTATATTTTTAGATTTTGAGAAACTTCCACACTGTCTTCCACAGTGGCTGCATCAGTTTACATTCTCACCAACAGTGTACCAGGGTTCTCTCTTCCATGTCCTTACCAACATTTGTTACTTGTCTTCTTTTTGATGACAACCATTCTGACAGGTGTGAGGTGATATCTTATTGTGGTTTTGGTTTGCATTTCCCTGATGATTAATGATGTTGGGTGTGTTTTCATATGCCTGTTGCCCAGCTGCATGTCTTCTTTGGGAAAATGTCTATTCAGTTCCTTTGCTCATTTTTCAGTCTTTTTTTTTTTTTTTTTTTGCCATTCTGTGTGGCATGTGGGGTCTTGGTCGCCTGACCAGGGGTCGAGCCTGGGTCCCCTCCATATAGTGGAAACATGGAGTCTCAACCATTGGACCCCCAGGGAATTTAATTTCTCAGTGGGAGGGTTTGATATTGAGTTGTATGAGCTTTTTTTTTTTTAATTAATTTTATTTTAGTTGGAGGATAATTACAATATTGTAATGGTTTTTGCCATACATCAACATGGATCAGCTGTGGGTATACAAGTGTCCCCCCCATCCTGAACCCCCCTCCCAGCTCTTTCCCCACCCTGTCCCTTTATGTTGTCCCAGAGCACCAACTTTGGGTGCTGCTTAATGCATTGAACTCACAGTGGTCATCTGTTTTACATATGGTAATGTACATGTTTCAATGCTATTCTCTCAAATCATCCCACCCTCTTGTTCTCCCACTGAGTCCAAAAGTGTGTTCTTTATGTCTGTGTTTCTTTTGCTTGCCTGCATGTAGTATTGTCAGTACCATCTTTCTAAGTTCTGTATATATGCATTAATATACAGTATTTGTCTTTTTCTGACTTACTTCATCTCTGTATAATAGGTTCTAGGTTCATCCACCTTATTAGAACTGACTCAAATGAGTTCCTTTTGCCAGCTGAGTAATATTCCATTGTGTATATGTACCGCAACTTCCTCATACATGCATCTGTTGATGGACATCTAGGTTGCTTCCATGTCCTAGCTATTGTAAAGAGTGCTGCAGTGAACATTGCCATACATGCGTCTCTTTCAGTTCTGGTTTCCTTGTGGTATATGCCCAGCATTGGGATTGGTAGGTCTATGAGCTGTTAATATATGTTGGATATTGTCTCCTTATTGGTGTTATCATTTGGAAATATTTTCTCCTACTCAGTAGGTTTGTCTTTTTGTTTCGTTGATAATTTTCTTTGCTGTACAAAAGCTTTGAGCTTAATTCAGTTCAGTCGCGCAGTTGTGTCTGACTCTTTGCGACCCCATGGACCGCAGCATGCCAGGCCTCCCTGTCCATCACCAACTGCTAGAGTTTACTCAAACCCATGTCCATTCAGTCGGTGATACCATCCAACCATCTCATCCTCTGTCGTCCCCTTCTCCTCCTGCCCTCAATCTTTCTTAGCATCAGGGTCTTTTCAAATGAGTCAGCTCTTCACATCAGGTGGCCAAAGTATTGGAGTTTCAGCTTCAACATCAGTCCTTCCAATGAACACCCAGGACTGATCCCCTTTAGGATGAACTGGTTGGATCTCCTTGCAGTCCAAGGGACTCTCACGAGACTTCTCCAACACCACAGTTCAAAAGCATCAATTCTTCGGTGCTCAGCTTTCTTCACCGTCCAACTCTCACATCCGTACATGACTACTGGAAAAACAATAGCCTTGACTAGACGGACCTTTGTTGACAGAGTAATGTCTGTGCTTTTTAATGTGCTGTGTAGGTTGGTCATAGCTTTCCTTCCAATAAGCAAGCGTCTTTTAATTTCATGGCTGCAGTCACCATCTGCAGTGATTTTGGAGCCCCCAAAAATAAAGTCAACCACTGTTTCCACTGTTTCCCCATCTAGTTCCCATGAAGTGATGGGACCAGATGCCATGATCTTAATTATCTGAATGTTGAGCTTTAAGCCAACTTTTTCACTCTCCCCTTTCACTTTCATCAAGAGGCTCTTTAGTTCTTCTTCACTTTCTGCCATTAGGGTGGTGTCATCTGCATATCTGAGGTTATTGATGTTTCTCCCGGCAATCTTGATTCCAGCTTGTGCTTCCTCCAGCCCAGTGTTTCTCATGATGTACTCTGCATATAAGTTAAATAAGCAGGGTGACAATATACAGCCTTGACGTACTCCTTTTCCGACTTGGAACCAGTCTGTTGTTCCATGTCCAGTTCTAACTGTTGCTTCCTGACCTGCATACAGGTTTCTCAAGAGGCAGGTCACGTGGTCTGGTATTCCCATCTCTTTCAGAATTTTCCACAGTTTATTGTGATCCACACAGTCAAAGGCTTTGACATAGTCAATAAATCAGAAATAGATGTTTTTCTGGAACTCTCTTGCTTTTTCGATGATCCAGCGGATGTTGGCAATTTGATCTCTGGTTCCTCTGCCTTTTCTAAAACCAGCTTGAACATCTGGAAGTTCACGGTTCACATATTGCTGAAGCCTGGCTTGGAGAATCTTAAGCATTACTTTACTAGCATGTGAGATGAGTGCAATTATGCAGTAGTTTGAGCATTCTTTGGCATTGCTTTTCTTTGGGATTGGAATGAAAACTGACCTTTTCCAGTCCTGTGGCCACTGCTGAGTTTTCCAAATTTGCTGGCATATTGAGTGCAACACTTTCATAGCATCATCTTTTAGGATTTGAAATAGCTCAACTGGTATTCCATCACCTCCACTAGCTTTGTTCATAGTGATGCTTCCTAAGGCCCACGTGACTTCACATTCCAGGGTGTCTGGTTCTAGGTGAATGATCACACCATTGTGATTATCTGGGTCATGAAAATCTTTTTTGTACAGTTCTTCTGTGTATTCTTGCCACCTATTCTTAATATCTTCTGCTTCTGTTAGGCCCATACAATTTCTGTCCTTTATTGAGCCCATCTTTGCATGAAATGTTCCCTTGGTATCTCTAATTTTCTTGAAGAGATCTCTAGTCTTTCCCATTCTATTGTTTTCCTCTGTTTCTTGGCATTGATCACTGAGGAAGGCTTTCTTATCTCTCCTTGCTATTTTTTGGAACTCTAAATTCCAATGGGTATATCTTTCTTTTTCTCCTTTGCTTTTTGCTTCTCTTCTTTTCACAGATATTTGTAAGGCCTCCTCAGACAGCCATTTTGCTTTTTTGCATTTCTCTTTCTTGGGGGTGGTCTTGATTCCTGTCTCTCTTACAGTGTCATGAACCTCCGTCCATGTCTATCAGATCTAGTCCCTTAAATCTATTTCTCAATTCCACTGTATAGTCATGAGGGATTTGATTTAGGTCATACCTGAATGGTCTAGTGGTTTTCCCTACTTTCTTCAATTTAAGTCTGAATTTGACAATAAAGAGTGCAAGATCTGAGCCACAGTCTGCTCCTGGTCTTGTTTTTGCTGACTGTACAGAGCTTTGCCATCTTTGGCTGCAAAGAATATAATCAATCTGATTTCGATGTTGACCATCTGGTGATGTCCATGTGTAGAGTCTTCTCTTATGTTGTTGGATGAGGGTGTTTGCTATGACCAGTGCATTCTCTTGGCAAAACTCTATCAGCCTTTGCCCTGCTTCATTTTGTACTCCAAGGCCAAGTTTGCCTGTTACTCCAGGTATTTCTTGACTTCCTGCTCTTGCATTCCAGTCCCCTATAATGAAAAGGACATCTTTTTTGGGTGTTAGTTCTAGAAGATCTTGTAGGTCTTTATTGAGCTGTTCAACTTCCTCTTCTTCAGCATTCCTGGTCGAGGCATAGACTTGGATTACTGTGATATTGAATGGTTTGCCTTGGAAATGAACAGAGATCATTCTGTCGTTTTTAAGATTGCATCCAAGTACTGCATTTTGGACTCTTTTGTTGACTATGATGGCTACTCCATTTCTTCTAAGGGATTCTTGCCCACAGTTGTAGATATAATGGTCATCTGAGTTAAATTCACCCATTCCAGTCCATCTTAGTTCACTGATTCCTAGAATGTTGATGTTCACTCTTGCCATCTCCTGTTTGACCACTTCCAATTTGCCTTGATTCATGGACCTAACATTCCAGGTTCCTGCTTTTTTCTTTGCTTTAGAAGATGGATCTAAAAAAATACTGCTGCAATTAGGTCTTTAATCCAGTTTGAATTTATTTTTGTAAATGGTGTTATAAAATGTTTTAGTTTTCTTGTTTTACATGTGGTTGTTCAGTTTTCTCAGCACCACTTGTTGAAGAGACTGTTTTCTCCATTGTATATTCTTGTAGACTAATTGTAAATATGGGGATTTATTTCTGGACTCTCCTCTTACATTCATCAATGTGTCTGTTTTTGTGCCAGTACTATACTGTTTGGATGATGATTTTTTGTTGTTTAGTTATTTGGTCGTGTCCAACTCCTTGCGACCCAGTGGACTGCAGCACACCAGTCTTCCGTGTCCTTCACTGTCTCCCAGAGTTTGCTAACTATCTCCTGGAGTTTGATAACGATAGCTTTGTAGTATAGTCTGAAGTCAGGGTGATTGCTCCAGCTCTATTCTTTTTCAAGATTATTTGGGCTATTCAGGGTCTTCTGTGTTTTCATGCAAAATTATTTGTTCTTGTTCTGTGAAAAATAACCATTGGTATTTTGATAGGGGTTACATTGAGTCTATACTTTTCATTGGGAAGTATGATTATTTTTTGTTGTTTTTTCCTGAATACACGTCTTATACCACTTTGGTTAGATTTACTCCTAGATACTTTATTTTTTTTGATACAGTAATATATTGGTTTGTTTCTTTAATTTTTTATAGTGTATAGAAATGCAGCAGATTTCTGTATGTTAATTTTGTATCCTACAAATTTACAGAATTCATTGATGAACTCCAGTAGTTTTCTGGTGGCATCTTAAGGATTTTCTGTGTAGAATACCATGTCATCTGCAGTGACAATTGTACTTTTTCTTTCCCAGTTTGGATTCATCTTATTTCTATTTCTTCTCTACTATGGCTAGGAATTCCAAATCTATATTGAGTAGATGTGGCAAGAGTGGACATACTTGTCTTGTTCTTGATCTTAGAGGAAATGCTTTCAGCGTTTCAGCATTGAGTATTAATAGTAGCTGTGGGTTTGTCATATATGGTCTTTGTTGTGTTGAGATATGTTCCCTCTCTGCTTGCTTTCTGGAGCATTTTTCTCATACATGTTGAATTTATCAAAAGCTTTTTCTGCATCTATTGAGAGAGTCATAAGGTTTTTATTTTTCAGTTTACTATATCAGTTGCTGTATCACAGTGATTGTTTTGTGGAGATTGAAAATTCCCTGCATCCCTGGGATAAATTCCACTTGATCATGGTGCATGAGCCTCTTAATGTATTGTTTTAGTCAGTTTACTAGTATTTTATTGAGAATTGTTGCATACGTGGTCATCAGTGATACTGACCTGTTATTTTGGTTTTTTTGTGGTATCTTTGGTTTTGGTATCAAGACGATGGTGTCTTCATGGAATGTATTTGGAAGTGTTCTTCCTCTGAAATTTTTGGAGTAGTTTTAGAAGAATAGGTGTTAACACTAATTGTTTGGTAGGATCTGCCTGTGAAACCATCTGGTCCTGGAGTTTTTGTTTATTGGGAGTTTTTAATCACGGGTTAAATTATGGTACTTGTCGTTGGTCTGCTCATGCTTTCTTTTACTTCCTGGTTCAGTCTTGGAGACTTTCTATGTTTTCAAGGTAGCAGCTTTTAGTTTCCTTGTTCTTTTCTATTTTCTTGGCCTCTATTTCACTTATTACTGCTCTGATGTTTATAATTTCTTTCCTTCTGCTAACTTTGAGTTAGCAGAACTTTATACCTAACTTTAGGTATAAAATTAGGTTTTTTAATTGAGATTTTTCCTATTTCCTGAGATAAGCTTGTATTGCTATAAACTTCCCTTATATGACTGCTTTTGCTGCTTCCCATAGGTTTTGGATTGTTGTTTTTTTCATTTGTCTCTAGGTAAATTTAAAATTTTGTCTTTTATTTCTTCAGTGATCCATTGATTAACATATTGATTAAATCATGTATTTGTGTTCTTTGCAGTTGTTTTCTTTTAGTGGGTTTCTGACCTCATAGCTTTGTGGATGGAAGAGATGCTTGATACAATTTCGGTTTTCTTAAATTTACCGAGGCCTGCTTTGTGGTCCAACATGTGATCTATTCTGGAGAATGTTCTATGTGCACTTGAAGAGAATGTATATCCTGCCGCTTTTTGATTGAATTCTGTCTATATATCAGTTAAGTAGATGTGGTATAGTCTGTTCTTTAAGTCCAGGGTTTCCGTTTTGATTTTCTGTCTGGGTGATCTGTCTATTGATGTACATAGGGTTGTTAAAATCCCAGCTATTACTGTGTTACT
Source organism: Giraffa tippelskirchi (assembly GCF_054371585.1). Classification (NCBI taxonomy): domain Eukaryota; kingdom Metazoa; phylum Chordata; class Mammalia; order Artiodactyla; family Giraffidae; genus Giraffa; species Giraffa tippelskirchi. Next base: position 171,427,194 of record NC_137275.1, read on the forward strand.
GTTGATGTCTCCTTTTTCATCTTTTAAGACTTGCCTTATATATTTAGTTGCTCTTGTCTTCAGTGCACATATATTTACAGTTGTTTTATCTTCTTCTTGGTTTGATCCTTTGATCAGTATGTAATGTCCTTTTCTGTTTTTTGTAGCAATCTTTTTTCTTTTAATTTATTTTAATTGGAGGCTAATTCAGTTCAGTTCAGTCACTCAGTCATGTCTGACTCTTTGCGACCCCATGAGCTGCAGCACGCCAGGCCTCCCTGTCCAACACCAACTCCCAGAGCCCACCCAAACTCATGTCCATTGAGTTGGTGATGCCATCCAACCATCTCATCCTCTGTTGTCCCCTTCTCCTCCTGCCCTTAATCTTACCCAGCATCAGGGTCTTTTCAAATGAGTCAGCTCTTTGCATCAGGTGGCCAAAGTATTGGCGTTTCAGCTTCAACATCAGACCTTCCAATGAGCACTCAGGACTGATCTCCTTTAGGATGGAGTGGTTGAATATCCTTGCAGTCCAAGGGACTCTCAAGAGTCTTCTCCAACCGCATTCAAAAGCATCAATTCTGCAGCGCTCAGCTTTCTTCACCGTCCAACTCTCACATCCATACATGACCAGTGGAAAAACCATAACCTTGACTAGATGGACCTTTGTCTGCAAAAGCTAATTACTTTACAATATTGTGGTGGTTTTTGCCCTACATTCACTTGAATCAGCCATGGGTGTACATGTGTTCTCCATCCTGAACCCCCCTCCCTCCTCCCTCTCCATCCCATCCCCCAGGGTCATCCCAGTGCACCAGCCCTGAGGACCCTGTCTCATGCATTGAACCTGGACTGGCAATCCGTTTCACATATGATAATAATATACATGTTTCAGTGCTATTCTCTCAAATCATCCCACCCTCCCCTTCTCTCACAGAGTCCAAAAGTTTGTTCTTTACATCTGTGTCTCTTTTGCTGTCTCACATATAGGGTCATCGTTACCATCTTTCTAAATTCCATATATATGCGTTAATATACTGTATTGTGGAGAAGGCAATGGCAACCCACTCCAGTACTCTTGCCTGGAAAATCCCATGGATGGAGAAGCCTGGTAGGCTGCAGTCCATGGCATCACTGGGAGTCGGACACGAGTGAGTGACTTCACTTTCACTTTTCACTTTCATGCATTGGAGAAGGAAATGGCAACCCACTCCAGTGTTCTTGCCTGGAGGATCCCAGGGACAGAGGAGCCTAGGGACGGGGGAGCCTGGTGGGCTGCCGTCTATGGGGTCACACAGAGTCGGACACAACTGAAGCGACTTAGCAACAGCAGCAGCATACTGTATTGGTGTTTTTCTTTCTGACTTACTTTGCTGTGTATAATAGGCTCCTGTTTTATCCACCTTGTTAGAACTGACTCAAATGCATTCTTTTTAATAGCTGAGTAATATTCCATTGTGTATATGTACCACAGCTTTCTTATCCATTCGTCTGCTGATGGACATGTAGGTTGTTTCCATGTCCTGGCTATTGTAAACAGTGCTGTGATGAACATTGGGGCACACGTGTTTCTTTCAGTTCTGGTTTCTTCTGTGTGTATGCCCAGCAGTGGGATTGCTGGGTCGTATGGCAGTTCTATTTCGTTTTTTAAGGAATCTCCACATTGTTCTCCATAGTGGCTGTATTAGTTTGTAGCAATCTTTAAAGTATCTCCTGTGATATAAATATTCCTAGGTAGGCTTTCTTTTGATTTCTGTTTACATGAAATACCTCTTTTCATCCTCTCTCAGTGTGTGTGTGTCTCTAGATCTGAAGTGAGTCTTGTGTAGTGGGTCTTGTTTCTGTATCCATTCAGCCACTCTGTGTCTTTCAGTTTGAGTTTTTAGTCCAGTTATATTTAGCTTAATTATTGATACTTATGTTCTTACTGTCATTTTGTTAGCAGTTTTGTATTGTAGGTTGTAGGTTTTCTCCGTTTCTCCCTGCACCCCCCCCACCCAGCTTTGTTCTCCTGTGATTTGATGAATATCTTTTGTGTTATGTTTGGGATTCCTTTTCTCTCTTGTGTGTATATCTATTATAGATTTTTGGTTTGTGGTCACAGTGATGTTTTTGTGTATGTAGTCTATGCGAAACATAATAGTCCAACATTCCTACATGAGAAAGGAAATACTGTAAGTCCAGGAAGTGCAGAGAGTCCCATGTATGATAAACCTAAGGAGGAACTCACAGAGACATCCATTAGTCAAATTGACAAAAATTAAAGACAATGAGAAAATACTAAAAGCAACAAGGGAAAAAACAGCACATAACATACAAGGGAATCTTTATAAGGTTATCGCTGATGTTTAGGAGAAACTCTGCAGGCTAGAAGAGAACGGCACAATATATTCAAGGTGATTAAATGATAAAATCTACCTTCAAGAGTACTGTACCCAGCAAGGCTCTCCTTGAGATTTAATGGAGAGATCAAAAGTTTACAATCAAGCAGAAGCTAAAAGAGTTCAGCACTGCCAAACCAGCTTTACAACAGTTGTTAAAGGAACCCTCTTTAGGTGAAGAAAGAAAAGACCATAATTGAAAACAAGAATATTATTAAATGAAAAGGTCACTGGTAAAGGCAAACAGACAGTAAAGGTAGGAAGTCATCCACACACACGAAACTAGTAGGGAGGTTAAAAGATAAAAGTAGAGAAATTATCTGTACCCACAATAAGCTGTTATTGTTGCTGTTGTTTAGTCGATCAGTTTTGTCCAACTCTTTTGTGACCCCATGGACTATAGCCCACTGAGCTCCTCTGTCCGTGGGATTTCCCAGGTAAGAATACTGTAGTGGATTGCCATTTCCTTCTCCAGGGGATCTTCCCCAGGAATCAAACCTGTGTCTCCTGCATTGACAGGCAGTCTTTACCACTGAGCCACCAGGGAAGCCCACAATAAGCTGTTAAGGGATACACAAAGTAATTAGATACAAAATATAGTATGAAAATTAGTCATCGTGAATGGATACAAAAAATAGATACAAAATTTAGTATCAAAAATAGTCATCGTGAAGGGAGAAGAGTACAAATGCATGTTTTTTAAAAATGCATTTGAGATCAGCAACTTAAAACAGTTGTATAGATTGCTGTGCAAAACTTGTTGTAATCAGAAAAACCAAAAACCTAAAATCACTTTTACTTTAAATGGTACTACTAATATCTAAATTTAGTTTTATATGTGGATATTAACTTTGGACAAATTAATGTTGTTATCTCTTAAATTTTCTTCAGTGTCACATATTTTTCATTACCCTTTTAAAATTTGTTAAAATATATTTGATAGAAATATTTTTTCTATCAAGTTTAATTTTTAACCAGTATATAGAGATATATAACATTATAGACTTAAAGCTATTTATTTAAAGGCGATACATTTTAATGTAAAATAACATTTTACAGTATAATACTTTTTCCAGTTCTACTGAGTAATTCATTTTATGTCTGTGTAGTATATTGATTTAAAAAAAATTCAAAGCTGCCAGTTCAAAGAATTAGCCATAAATGGAAAGTTTAAATTATACTGTTGAACATTACAGTAGAAAAAACAGTAAGTGATATTCCATATACCTATGTCATTCACCCAATATATATTGGTCAGTACCCCAATATATTAACGTTTGTTTCTAATTGTACAAGTCACTTCTATTAGATGTTCACTGTTGTTTATTTCTTGATGTTTTCCTCATATATCACGTGAACATCTAGACAACAGTTACTCATATTCAAATTACTGCTTAAAAGTGAAGGCATTCATTTTCTCTAGCAGAATTAAAATAGAGCAAGCTACGAAAACACTCAGTATCTCTAGGAAATCCTTATTAATCTCACATGGATGGATTAAAAATCTTTCCAGTTGCTCATTGCAAATATACTTAAGTGCAGTAATTTTTTCCAGTAATTTCTTACATCATGCTATGTTGTTAGATTCATATTATTTGTATAATTTTGATGAAAATGTATTAATTATCCTTGAGCTACAGCTGTATAGGTCAGAACTTATAATAAATGATGTTCGGTCAAACATAGAATCTTAGACTAAGGTGAAGAATGAAGGGGAGCCAACAATTATAGTTGGATTCTGTTTCTATTATGTACATTTTGATAACTGTTTTCCTTAATAGGACATTTAGGAATGAAGTATACCTAACTTTTTAAAATAAATGTTATTTGAATATTTCACTTTTAGTTTTTTATTGATTTTTTTCTTCTTTTAGGAGCTGTGGCCCTGAAGAATCTTGAAATTAAAGAAAATGCTCTGGTATGTTTTGACTATAAACACTTTCCTTATGTTAGTGCATTTAGGTTACATGGACACCATCCTGATTTGTCACCTTAAATTCTTTAAGAAAACTTTTTAAAAATAATTTTTATAAACTCTGAATTTTGCAAAATGGACTTTCAGTCTCCATAGAGATACAACCTGACTGTAATTTCCCCCATTAAAAATATTTCTAAAATTTCTCTCTTCTGTATGCTTTCATTTTAGATTTTTAACTTACCTCTCCAGTCATCTTCAGTTTTTTTTTTCCTGGTACCATTTTAATCATATATATTTTTTTGCCATAGAATACAGTGGCATTAACAGTGTTGTGCAACCATCATCAGTATGTATTTCTGAAACATTTTTATTACACTAAGGAAAGCTTTGTCACCAGTAAGAAATAATGTAACTCCCCATTCCCTTTCCCCATTCACCCTGCTAACTTCTGCTTCTGTTAATCTGCCTATTCCAAGTACCTCATATAAATGGAATCATGCTGTGTTTGTAATTTTTTATCTAGTTTGCTTAGCATAATTCCTTTAAGGTTCATCCATGTTGTAGCAGTTATCAGGAAATCACTCCTTTTTATGAAGGCTGAATAATATTGTATGTCTATACTGCATTTTGTTCCCTTATCTGTTGATGTACACTTGGGTTTTTGCCTCTGTCTCTTGTGGATACTGCTGCTATGAATATTACTATTCATGTCTGTTCAAATCCTGTCTTTCATTTCCTGTGGGTAAATACTTAGGAGTGAAATTGATGGATTATTTGGTAATTTTATGTTTAGCTTTTTTAGGATCTCCCACACTAACTCAGTCCGTGAAGAATCCATCTGTAATGCAGGAGACCCTGGTTTGATTCCTGGGTTGGGAAGATTCCCCTGGAGAAGGAAATGGCAATACACTCCAGTATTATTGCTTGGGAAACTCATGGACAGAGGAGCCTGGTGGGTTCCAGTCAATGGGGTTGCAAGAGTCGGACATGGCTGAGCTATTAAACTGCCACCACACTGTTTTCCATAGCAGTTGAACCACATTATGCAGGCATACCTTGGAGATTTTGTAGGTTCATATCCAGTCCACTACAGTGAAGTGAATACTGTCACAATAAAGCAAGTCACAGAATTTTTTGGTTTCCCAGTGTATTTAAAAATTATGTTTACACTATGTGTGTATGTGCTCAGTTGCTCAGTCATGTGTGTCTCTTTGTGACCTGATGGACTGTAGCCCACCAGGCTCTTTGTCCATGGAATTTTCCAGGCAAGAACACTGCAATGAGTTGCCATTTCCTACTCCAGGGGATCTTCCTAACCCAGGGATCACACTTGCATCTCTTGCATCTCCTGCATTGGCAGGCAGATTCTTTACCACTGTGCCACCTAGTCTAAAAAACCAGAGTACGTACATCAGTTAAAAACTAATGCTGTTGGGAAAGTGGCATTGATAGATTTGCTTGGTGAAGGATTGCCACAAACCTTCAATTTGATTAAAAAAAAACACACACACAAAACCAAAAAAAAAAAAAAATCAGTATCTGGAAAGTGCAACAAAGTAAAGCACAATAAAATGAAGTATACCTAAATTCCCACCAGCAGTACATGAATTCCAATTTTCCATATCCTTGACAACATTTACTTTCTGTTTTTTTTTGATACTAACTATCCTAATGAGTATGAAGTGGTAAATCTTACTGGTTTTCCTTAGTAGTTCTCTAATGATTAGAGAGGTTGAGCATCTTTACATGTGCTCATTGACCATTTTTATATGTTCTTTGGAGAAATGTCTGTTGAAAAGCATTGCTGATTTTTTAAAATCATGTGTTTTTTTTCTGGGTGCACTTTGGTTCTTTACATATTTTGGATATTTCCCCTTGTCAGAAGATAGGATTTGCAAATACTTCCTCCTATTCTGTGGGTTGTCTTTTGCTTCTGTTAACCGTGTGATATACAAACATTTTTTACGTAAATTTTGATGAAATTGAATTCATCTTTTTTTTAAATTGTTGCCTGTGCTTTTCATGTGGTATCCAAGAAATCACATGATTTTGTTTTCTTCTGAACATTTTATAGTTTTAGTTCTTATGTTAGACCTTTGGTTCATTCTGAGTTAATTTTCATATATGGTATAAGATAAGGGTCAACTGCATTCTTTTTGTAAGTGGATGTCCAGTTATCCTAGTACCATTTATTGAAAAGGTTGTCTTTTCTCCCACTGAATGAGGAGAAATTTATTTGAGGATTTTTTTTGCACTAGTGGTTTAGTTTCCCTTCAAATACAAACTGACAATGATATTTCCTGCTTTTTTTTTTCAAACAGTGTAAAAGCTGTAGTGATTCTGGTATGAGTAACTTCGGTGGTCAGTATTGCTGTAGAACTTTCACTATTTAAGGTGATCAGGCTCTGAATTTTATGGATTTGAAGATATTGCAGTTATGTATTTAGAAATTTTAAAAAGTATTGAAGGTAAAGAGAAGGTGTAAGTTAACTTAAATCCCTTAAGTAATTTTGGGAAGAAAAAATTAGTTATGTGTTTTGCAAACTGTGTATATACTAAGATTTTACATATATATTTTTTTGTAGAGTCAACTGGATGTACCATTTAAAATTAAAGTTGGCCATATAGGTAAGCTGTCTTTATTATTTGTATGCCCTCCTGTTAGACATGTAGCCAGAATAATATATCTAGTATCTCTATAATGGGATCTTTATAATGTTTCTGAGCATAAATTAAAGGAATCATGTGTTTTCATCTATATAGAACTTAGTTGTGTAACTTAAAATGTGTTGTTGTCCATGTATCCCTTGTTGAATACCTGTGAAATACTTTTTAAAAATATTTATTTTTAGCTGTACTGGGGCTTCATTGCTGCAGGCGGGCTTTCCCTAGTTGTGGTGAGTGCAAGCTACTCTCTAGTTGTGCTGTGAGGGCTTCTCATTGCAGCAGCTTCTTTTGTTGTGAAGCACAGGCTCTAGGGCATGTGGCTTCAGTAGTTGTAACGTGGTCTTAGTAGTTAGAACTTGTGGGCTCCAGAGTGCAGTGTGGGCTCAGTAGTTTTGGCACACATGCTCAGTGGCCCGGTGGCATGTAGTGTCTTCCTGGACCAGGGATTGAACTAGTGTCCCTTGCATTGCAAGGTGGATTTTTAACCCCTGCCACCAGGGAAGCCCCAATACTTGTGAAATTATACATCTTGTTAGGTGTTGAAATGAGTTGAGATCCAAAGCATTAAAACTAACGGAGAGCATGACTGTCCCAGTTTCTTAAGTTTCTGACTAGTTACCATTGCTGTATTCTGATTGGCCATGGATAAGTGGTATAAGGAATTGGGTCTGGATCCTCCAGGCAGTTTGGTCAGGAACCAATCAAAAACCTGGTTTCCGTTCTGCTAGTTTTCTAGGAAACACTATGCTAATTTTCTTGTACTACATTTCCAGTTTTTGTAGTTTACATATACTGGTTGAGCAGAATATACTGGCTCAATATACTACTTGAGCAGAAATTGATTCAAATGTGTTTAATAAGGACATATATGTTTCATTTCTTAAATTATTTTCATTTATTGTTTAAACTATTGGTTTACATATTGTGCAAGATGATATTATTATTATTTGTGACTTAAAAGTAGTATTATGCAGATAATTTGTGTAGAAGAATTTATATAATGTTATTGCAATGTATTGGTGTCACTTGGAGAACAAGGTGTTTTGAAAGCTTATATAAGTTACCTGATGAAAATCTTCACAATTTTGTGCTCTTATAGTTGGTATTCGACCATATGCCAAAGAAACTTTTTTTCATTTACATTGCTAGGACTCTAATTCTGTTTCTCTTCTTCCTTTTGCCCCCACAGTTTAAACACTACTTAGTATAAATAAAATGGGGAAAATGTCACTCATTACTTTTCCACCTAATATATTTATTTTTGCAAATTTTTATATGGTTTTTTACATGTGAACATTTTGACTTGTAATCATGGTGTATGTAGGATTTTATATATTCTGTTTTTAAATTATCATTTAATAAAGATTCCTCATAATCCATGTTGATTTGACCTCCCTTATTTCTCAATATTGCACATTACAAAATTTGAACAATGTAATCTTATATTTCTATTGGTCCAAAAATTTACAGTAAACATTTTCATATACTTTTTGAAAGTATTCTGAAAGTCACTGAATTTTATAACTATGATCATTATAAATCAGTGTATATAAGTTTAACATCTATTCTAGAAAACTAAGGACAGTAGGTAGACTTGCTTTCATTTAGTGCCTTCATTATTTCTGTTCTCTTTTCTTTTCTGACCATGTTTAAAAATGATGACGGTAAATTTTCAGTGTTAATATAAGGTAGTAGAAAGTACACTGAACTTATACCTAATACATAAGATAATCTTGAGAATCATGTAAGGTGTCATTGCATATCTCTATCATAGAAACTGCCATTCTTTAATATCATTATTATTTTTTTTCTAAACAATAAGTTTTTTGAGAAGTGGATTTAATTTTAAAATTTTAATTTTATCATATCTTCACTTAGCACAATACTTGGCTTATAGTAGGAACACAGTCTGCTAAATGAAGTACACATTTCCAAATGAGTGATGTAGTGGTACAACCAGTTTTATAAGAACATTTTGTCCCCTTGCCATTAATGGAGGTTGTTAATCTTACTGATCTTTCAAAATTTTCCTCGTTTAAGATGCAAAATTACAACATATCAAATATACTTACATACATACTTTCAAAGTAATTGTTTTCACGTGGAAGATTTTTAAAGTACCTTCTTATGTATTTTTTCTGATTTTTCTAAACTTTCTATAAGAAACCTGCCCTTCATAAGGAAGGAAAAAATGATTTTGTTTAAAACAAATGCTTAGTGGTACAAATGATATATTGTTAGTATAGGAATTTGAAATGGTCACTATCTTCTCTGATTTTAAAACTTAGAAAGCTATTCCTCTTTTAGAAGTCAGGTAGTTTATTTTTCTCTAAATTAGTGTGGAGAAATCTTTTTCTTGATTTGGCATTTTTTTAAAACATGGGTTTTTGGAGTTATATAATACAGTATTTCTAAGTATGAAGTATTGTTCAATCTCTTAAGTTTGTGTCTGACTCTTTGAGACCCCATGGACTGCAGCATTGCCAGGCTTCCCTGTTCTTCACTATTTCCTGGAGTTTGCTCAAATTCATGTCCACAGAGTCGGTGATACCATCTAACCATTTCATCCTCTGCTTCCCTCTTCTCCTTTTGCCTTCAATCTTTGCCAGCATCAGGGTCTTTTCCAATGAGTGGACTCTTCACATCAGGTTGCCAGAGTTGGAGCTTTAGCTTCAGCATCAGTCCTTCCAGTGAATATTCAGGACTGATTCCTTTAGGATTGACTGGTCCAGGCAGTCCAAGGGACTCTCAAGTCTTCTCCAGCACCATAATTCAAAAAAATCAATTCTTGGGCACTCAGCCTTCCTTATGGTCCAACTCTCACATTTGTACATGACTACTGGAAAAAACATAGCTTAGATTATACAGACCTTTGTTGATAAAGAGAGGTCTTTGGTTTTTAATACACTATCTAGGTTGTTATAGCTTTCTTTCTAAGGAGTTAATGCAGCAATGATGTATTTAATAAGTCTTTTCCTTCCCTGATCATGACAACTAATTTTAAATCTAGAGATTCATACTTTCTAAAAAAATTTTTAAATATTTAAAACTATTGTGGAAATTTTCTACATATACTAAATACATAAAATACATAAAACTAGAATTAATATTATAATGAGTCTTTTACATCATATTGTTTAGTTTAAGAAATCTAATGCTTTTAAAATACTTTGCTATTGGGTTGTAGCAAAATATTTTTATTAGTTGAAATGATTTTCTAATATTGCCCAGGATCCTTGATTATTACCGTAGAAATTTATGACTACCTACACTTATGATAATCATACTTATGTAAATACTGTATATATACAAATATGTACATATGTGTAAAATCTCTCTATATAAAATATACTTATATAAAGTATGTAATCTACCTTTTTATAGTATAAGGAAAATATTTCTTAGAGATTTTGAGTAAGAATTGGTACAAATCAATCTTATTTTATCAAGGATTGTTGATTAACAGAAGGATAATACTGATATGTTTGTGGTACGTATCACCACAATAGAAACTTGTAAATATTTAGAATATTTTTTAGTAGATTTTCCAACAATACTAATACAAATAATTTCAAATCGTCACTAAAAAGACTTTTAGTTTATTGTTGTAAAATAGCTTTCTATAAAGTTAATGAGCTCATAAGGTCGAAGACTACTTTGTTATCTCCTTTAGTGCTTGATAGAAAATAGGCTGATAGTAAATCTAGATTGAAAGAATAGTGTTTTTTCTTATTTTTATATAGGTACTCTTAATCTTATAATTCCATGGAAAAACCTTTATACCCAACCAGTTGAAGCTGTATTGGAAGACATTTATTTACTCATAGTGCCTTCTTCTAGTAAGTCAAATTTTAAACATTATCATTTCAATTACTCTTTTTTTGTATGTGTAAAAATCTTTATATTTGATAATTATATTTGTTCAAATAGTTTTGGTGAATTTTTTGAGCTTTTTTTAATATTTAAATTTGTTATTTGATAATATAAAATAAATTGGTTTTTACCCTCAATTTTTGTGAACTTTGAATTAGTGATTATTTTCCAGGATATTTTTTGGAATGAGTATATTTAAATTTAAGGTAATTAAGAGTCTTCCTTTTTTATACTTTCTGCAGTAATAAAATATGATCCTATAAAGGAAGCAAAACAGCTCTTTGAAGCAAAGCAACAGGAATTGAAAAGAATAGAAGAAGCAAAACGAAAAGTAGCTGATCAAGGTAAAGAAAAACAAGAATGGTAATAAGGAAAGCAGAAAAGAGCTAAATATTTATTACATTTCTATACTATTTTCTTCTGGAAGCACTGAGATTCCTTTAAAAATATGATAGTCTTATTACAAGAATTTTAATGTGGTTTCTATGTTTTATCATGTTTATAGAAATTTTACCTTACAGAAATTTACCTTAGTGCAAATAATATTCCTAGCTTATAAGGGTGAGGTTAGTTTTTAAGTATAGTAGTTAATTTCATGAAGTTTTTCTTTTTTTTTTCTTTTACCTTTCTAGTCTTCTCTTCCTTATTCCACTTTTATCAGTTCTTCACCTTTTGGAGATACTTAGTTTCTTGATATATTTTTCCAAATCTGTTTACCCTCTGGCGTCACATGCATTCCTATTCAGCTTGACCAGAATGGTCCATTACTTTAGTCCCCTTCTTTTGTCAGTATTAGCGATGTCCTGCAGAAATCTAACCCCTTTCCATTTATGCTGTTGATGGTAATGGAGTAATGGTAGGAGTTCTTTATATAGCCATCAACATCTACACTCTTTACTCTGACTCTTAACTTTTCCTTCTAGTGAAGCTTTCTCTTTGACATGTAAATATGCCATAGCCTCTCTTATCTTTAAGCATCAAGTCATGTTCCTATCCTTGTCCTCTGGTTAACTTATGCTCCTCCATCCTTTGGTAGCTAAGCATCTTAGAAGAGATGTATGTGTACTTATCAAAATGTCCTTGCCATTAACTTACTTTTTAAATAAAAAAATGCAATAATAAACAGTTTACCTGTTGACAAACAGGTAAAAAAAAAAGGCATTAAAGGAGATTTACCACAATTCCTGGCAATACTTCTTATGTTTTCATCTCTATTGTCTTTCATCCATACCCTCATCCTCTTTTAAAAAAAATCTTTTTATTGTAGTGTTCATATAAAATTTGCCTTCTTAACTACTTTTAAGTAGTTCAGTGGTATTAAATACATTTATTGTATTGCATCTACTACCATCGTCTCTCCCCATATCTCTTTTCATCATGTAAAATTGAAACTTGACACTCGATAGGCAATAACCCACCAATTCTTCCACCCTTTACTCCCAGACCCAGGCAACTGCAATTCTGCCATTTGTCTGTGTGATTTTGACTGTTGTGAGTAATCATGAAAGTGGAATCATATAGTATTTGTGTTTTCTTCAGTGGTTTATTTCCCCACATGAAGCATTATGTCTTTGTAATGTCAGACATGACTGAGTGACTTTACTTTCACTTTATGTCTTCAAGGTTTATCTGTGTAGTAGCACTTGTCAGTTTCCTTTTTAAGGCTGAATAATATTCCATTGTGTGTCTGTATGTGTAAAAATTAGTATTTTAGCATTTTTTGTCTGCTTATTGACCATTTGCATATCATGGGAAGTCAGATTCCTAGTGTTGATTGGCAGTAGCAGTTGGATGTGGGTCTTAACATTTATTACATAGACCTTTTACTTAGTATGTCCATTTTTGGTATGATGGATTTCCTTGTACCTTCACATACACAGTCTCAGAGTCTGGAGCGTGTCAGTTTTATTGTCTCCAGAATAAACATTTGCTTCTCATTACTTCACACTTCAGAGTGGGAAAAGGATAATTGCTTGATCATGTGGATTGGAAGAGGAAGGATACCTAGAAATCTAACTACTCAATATAAAGACTTTAAGCCGATCCTTATCTGATCACCTTCTTCCTCCACCTCTTTGCCGTTTATATTTTCAGAGGATTCCAGTTCCTGAATCTTCCCTGGGTTCTTTTTTTAACTCATCTTGTATTTTATTGGCATCTCAATTTATGGGCATTTGAGATCAAATTTCTTCCTCTGTCATATTGTCTAAGGCCATCTGCTTTCCAGCTTCTGAATTTTTTAAGCTCCCTATTTTTCTTCTATACTCTTTTCTTTTCATCTTGGAGATTTATCCGGTTTTCCCCTTTACTTTTGCCTTTATGGGGTTTTACTGAGGAAGAGAAAAACAGATGCAAACTCATGTTTAATCACAAGTACCTCTTAGTTATACTTAAATCTAGAATATAAATAGCTATGCTTAAGATTCATCAGTTATACCTGTTATCAGATAGAATTTTGTACTCTTCAGCAAAATACTTTTGTTGCTCTTACGACTTGAATCTTGTCTACCTTTCCAGCCTTTTACTGACCCTATCCCTTTCATATCTTCTCTGTTCTTTGTTCCAGCCATACTGGCCTCTTTGTAGTTTACTGAATGTACCAACTGCTCTGTGATCATATCTTACTTCCTGCATTATCCAATATACTTTGAGAGTTGTCAGCATTAGTAAGATAGTTCAGGCTATAAGGTATGGATGAGATTCTCTGCAGCAACAGTATAGAATGAGAAGAGAAACATTTCTAGAACTAAGCCCTAAAGAAAGCCAACATTTAAGGATTGTGTAGAGGAGGAAAACAGAAAAAAAAAAAAAAAAGACCAAGGAAGAGTGGTTAGGTAAGTATTATAGTAGGAAATTTGGAGATTATATTTCGATGGGAAAAGAGTGGTTTGGAAAATGAAGAATATGTCAGATCCTGCTGATTTATCAGGTAAATTGCGGATTAACAAATAATCATTTTATTTATGACACGGAGGTCCTTGGTCACCTTAGAAATTGCTATTTCGATTTAGTGATGATTGCAGAAAAGAAGCTTCTATTTCTTCATAGTTGTAAAGCGGTTTGCTAAGAGTAAAAAGAGCAGTGGAAGAATTGTTGGACCTTTGAAGAGGACCAAGAGGAATTTTAAGATGGTTACTCTGGAGTATGAACAAGTTGACTGGAGAAATGTAGTAAGGTTGTTGGTTAGTTGAAGTTGGTAATGACTAACTTAAAGTAATTGCAGTCTGTTTTATGGTAATTTTTCTTCTCTGCTACTCACCTGGCAAGGCATACACATGTTTGTATAAAAAGTAGACTTTGGATTTGTGTCGGGTTGGAGCTTTATTGACAGAAGAAAAAGGAGAAGAAAGCAAGCAGAAGAGTTTAAAGTGTTGGTGAAATAATGTATTAAGGAGTCTGAGCTGGGTAAGGAAGTCAGAAAGAAACTAGTTGATAGGGAAAGAAAAATTTAGCATTTAATTGAATGACTAAATAAATTTATAGAGCAGAGGATTTAATTAGGTACTGGTGGGATTCAACATTTAAAATAAACTCTCGTCTTCAAAGAGTTTTTATTCTACTTCCGTTTATTAATTCTAAAGTCCTGTTCAGTATGTTCATTCACTCATGCTTCTCTTTGATGCATGTATGAGAATATCTTCATCAGCTTTTCTTTATCTGAGACTTTCTGGGTCAGCTGAATTAGGAAGTAGTAGGTCATTAGAGGAAAAGATAAATAATAAGTGTATACAGGTGGAATAGGACTAGAAAAAGATTGCTTTCATTGGCATTTTTAAGTGGGGGCAAAAGTGTTAGTAATTAGTGGTTATAACCAGCATATTAAAAAAAATTAGGAACCTCAATTTTTTATTCTTTATATTTTCCTGGAAAGTATTGAAGAAGATTGTTTAATCTCATTTTGAAAAATGAAACAAATGAACAGCTTTCACTTTTGCTTAAAAGAGGAGAGGGAGAGAATCTTATATCTTCCTATTTTGTGTTCATTAGAGAAGGAGCATATTCAGCTGTTTTGTACTTCTAACCACAGACACCTTATGATGACAGTCCAAATTTTAAGGGTGATTCTTTCTTTGCTACTGTTTCTGACTCTTCTAACATGATCCTATTATAATTCTTATCTAATAATCTTACTGTTTGTCATGTCTTTATGTACTCAAGTATACCTACAGAAATTACAAAATTTGATGCCAATAAATTCTACATGTTAGGCTTAAGTTTGGACGAGAAAGTAGGTTTTGAAAACTGTGTGCATTTAGTCACCCAGAAAAGTCTTTTGGTATGTAAGATTTTTGGAAAGGAGACTTAGTATTCTGATAACAGATTTCTTTCTTTAAGAAGGTAGCATTTCTGTTATTTCAATACAGATACTCATAGAATGTATTTTTCATTCATATTAAAAATGAATATTTGCAATTGTAGAAAAACAGCATGTGGAGAAACAGGACACTTTTACAGAAAAATTAATTACCCAGATCATAAAAAATCTTCAAGTGAAAATTTCCAACATCCATATTCGCTATGAAGATGATGTAAGTATTTTAATAGGTGATAACTTTTTATATTTATTTTGCTATTTATTGACACCTGCTCTGTAGTGGTCAATTTATGAGATGCTGGCAAGTGGAAGGATATAGAACTGAACATGACATGATCTTTATTTTTTATAATTAGTTGTAATTTGCAGTTCTTAGTGCTTTGATTACACTTTTATAAAATGTTCAAACATCAGATAATGAAGGAAAATTTCTTTCTTATAATCACCTTTGATAGATTTAGCAGTTATATGTTTTTAAAATACTTTATACTGTGTTTACTTCCTGGAAAAAGCAATGGTTTAGGGATCATTAGTTAGACTTAACTAATTGTTTGATTTCAAATAGATCATATTGTCTCTCAAACACATCATTATTGGCTTCTCACAGCTCTGTTGTGAGGGTCAATCTCATTTTAATAAACTTCTTTTTTGTAGATTGAAAAAGAGTATTTTGTTGTTCAGTTGCTAAATTGTGTCTCTTTGTGATCCCATGGACTGCAGCAGCATTATATTGATATATTATTATTGTACCAGACTAATACATTGGTACTTTATATGTAGTTAGGAAAAATGTAGAAATAAAAATTATTCCAGAAACTAGGAAAATGATTTTCAATGTTTGAAATAGCTTACTTACCAGAAAGTGAACTTTTTCTACAATATGAATTTTGTCCATCTACTAAAAATCTGAGTAAAATTTATTCTCCTTCCTCTTTAGGTCACCAGTCGAGAAAACCCTCTGTCATTTGGTATTTCCCTTGAGAATCTCAGCATGCAGGTAGGTTGCTTAAAAAGAAATTTAACCATGTTTAATTTTGCAGTATAGTTCATTAAATTACTAATAACTACTTAATGTATGCCAGCATCAGGAGTAAGTATCTATATAAAATTCATACAGGAAGTGCATAGACTGGATTGAAACTGAGGGTAGGTAGTTTCATATTTCAAAAATGGTTGATAATCAAATTTAGTTTCATAAGTGAGACTGTTTGCCAATTATGGTATTTCATACTTATTTTACTTTAAAAAATCCATTCTGAATTTTAAATACATAAGTACAAAATAAAAGTAATGTTCATTTCAGAATCTTTGATGAGTCGTGAAAAGTATACAGAATCAAATCATTTCATCATCACTATTACTAGTCATTGTAGCATACTTTCTTCCTGTTTAGTTTTTTAATTAAGAAACTTTAAAACTGTAGGAGAACATAAGAATTATGAGACACTTGCTTGTATCCAGAATGGATGATAGTTAAGTTTGTCATTTAGTTTAAGTTTTAAATACTTTTAAAGAATAAGATGTTATGAATAAAGTTTAAATTCCTTTTGTATTCTGCTCCACTCTTCTCTCCCACCCAAGAGGTAAACATCTTACATTTTTAAACTTTACACTGTATATCCATTGAAAATGTGTAGAATTTGGTAGATTTTTAAAGTTCATATAAATGTTACATGATTCTTCTGTAAGTTTGCTTTTTTGCTACACATTGTTTGTGACGTGTTTATTGCCACATGTAGTTTAATTGATTCAGTTCAACTGCTGTATAGTATTTCATTATATGCTTTTGTTTTTTATGTTCATTCAGTTGTTGTGTATGGTTTTTAAAACTTGGATCTACCTCAAACAGGAAAAGAGAAAAGTCAAGTGAAAAGTTATTCAATAAAGTTGGGTGAGGTAAACTGTCAAATGCTATTGTAACATTGAAAAATAAGATTGGAAAATTAGCCATCGTATTTGGCAATGTGAAGGTGATTGGTAACAGTGTCAGCAGTGGTTTTCACCACTGGAGGTATTTGGAAACTTTTCCCCCAACCCAGCCATACTCAATTGCAAACTCAGGCTGAGACCCAGCTATTTCGTTTAAAAAACCCTCCAGGTCATCCTAATTGCATGATAAAATTTGAGCACCACTGTTCCAGTCCATTTAGTTCTCTAGAAAAAATTAAAACCATCTTTTAAATATAAGCATTTGATATCAATTTATTTCCCTCAGTGATTTTTCATTGCTTTTAAAGTCCATAATTTTGTCAAAATAGTTTATAATCCCTGTGTAATCTGACCCTAGGTAAGACACCTGCTTTTACCTCTTTTCTCTGTTTTGAGTGTGTTCTTGGGCCGTATTGGGCTACTTCAGTTGTTTTAACATACCATACATTCAGATATCTTCCTACCATGAATCATATTCCCTACTAAATTTAGAATGGATAGTTACTATTAATGTGTCACTTACCAGGTTAGGCATCACTTTCGCCATCACATACCAGAGATTGAGGCTCCTACCATGGAGTCTCTAGTTACAGACTTTATTGTCCCAGAGTACTGCATATTTAACCTCCATAATGGCACTTACCGGTTTGTAATTTGCTTTCTAGTTTGTTTTTCACCAGGCAATGAGATTCTTGAATACAGAATATTCAGTTAATATTCTTTGACTAAATGTTATGTTTTCAAGGACATTTTAATGGAAGATTGGTCTAGGGCAGGATAGATTCTGTTTATCACTCTGCCATTTCCCATGCAAGTGACAGTTTTTACTGCTTTTTTTTTTTTCCTTTTCAGACAACTGATCAATACTGGATTCCATGTTTACATGATGAAACTGAGAAACTATTTCGTAAGGTAAAATAAACACTATGTTTTGTCAGTCCATGGGCTTGACAAAAGATACTTTTAAGACAAGTGATAATACATAGATAAGGATTTTTGTGAATTGTGTTGACTTAAGTGTTATATATCCCACTCCAGTACTCTTGCCTGGAAAATCCCATGGACGGAGGAGCCTGGTAGGCTACAGTCCATGGGGTTGCTAAGAGTCGGATACGACTGAGCGACTTCACTTTCACTTTTCCCTTTCATGCACTGGAGAAGGAAATGGCAACCCACTCCAATATTCTTGCCTGGAGAATCCCAGGGACAGTGGAGCCTGGTGGGCTGCTGTCTATGGGGTCGCACAGAGTCGGACACGACTGAAGCGACTTAGCAGCAAGTGTTAAATATGACCAATTATTTGAGACTTCTGAAAAAGCATATGCTAAAGAATCTTCATTGAAAATGAGGCTTATAATAAATTTGATTTATTTTCAGTTAATCCGATTGGATAACCTTTTTGCCTATTGGAATGTGAAGTCTCAGCTGTTTTATCTTAGTAATTATGATGAATCTTTGGTAAGTAAATTTTTTTGATACGTGCATATATATCTTTGGTATCATATTTTGCGTAGTTTTATTCTTTGTCATTTATCTAACATACTGTAGATAGTATGTTAGTCAGTGGTCCTTTTTTTCCTAGACCAAAACCCATTAGAATTTCTAGCAGTAGGTGAATATATATGTTTGTACATAGACATATATAAACATACCTTTTTGGTATAACTGATATGAAACATTTGTTAGTTATGTGTGCAGCATAATGTTTTGATATTTGTATATATTGCAAAATGATCAACATAAAAAGTCTAGTTAATGTCCATCACCATATGTAATTATACAATTGTTTTGCTTGTGATGAGAACTTGTAAGATTTACTCATAGCAACTTTCGAATATGCAACACAGTATTATTAATGACAGTCACCATGCTGTATATTACATCTCCATGAGTTAATAAATACTTACTTTATAACTGAAAGTTTGGACTTTTTGACTCCCTTAGTCAATTTTTTTCCCATTCTGTTAGTACCCACCTCCCCTACTTCCTGCAACCACCAATCTCTGTTATCTGTATTTTTTTTATTCTAAATTCCACATAAAAGCGAGATAGTACAGTGTTTGTTTTTCTCTCTTTGAGCTATTTCACTTAGCATAATACCCTCAAGGTCTATTTGTATTGTCCCAGTGGCAAGATTTCACTCTTTTTTTATGGCTGAGTGATATTCCACAGTGTGTGTCTGTGTATGTGTGTATAAAGCATTTTCTTCACTTACTCTTGATGGATATTTAAGTTGTTTCCATATCTTGGCTTTTATAAATAATGCTGCAGTGAACATGGAGTGCAGATATGCTTTCAAGTTAGTATGTTTATTTTCTTCTCAGAAGTGGAGCTGTTGAGTTATATGATAGCTCTGTTTTTAATTGTTTGAGGTCCTTCCATATTGTCCATAGGGTCTGCACCAATTTGTATCCCACCAACAGAGCAGAAGGGTTTTCTTTTCTCCACATTTTCACCAACAGTTATAATATTTTTGGTTTTTGATAATAGCTATTCTAACAAGCATAAGGTGGTATTTCATTGTGGTTTTGGTTTACATTTCTCTAATGATTAGGGATGATGAGCATCTTTCCATGTATCTGTTAGCCATCTGTATTTCTATTTTGAAATTTTTAATTGGGTTGAGTTTTTTTGCTTTTGAGTTACATGGGTTCATTATATATTTCAGATATTAGCTCCTTATCAGATATAATATTTTCATAAATTTTCTTTCATTCATAGGTTCCCTTTTCATGTATTTGATAGTTTTCTTTGCTGTGCAAAAGCTGTTAATTCGATGTAGTCAGTTTGTTTATTTTTGCTTTTGTTGCCTTTGCTTTTGCTGTCAAATCCAAAAACTCATTGCTAAAACTGATGTCAGGGAGCTTACCACCTATTTTCTTCTGGAGTTTTTATGGTTTCAGGCCTTATGTTCAAGTCTTAAATCCATTTTGAGTTATTTTCATTTACTGTGTAAGGTAGTCAGATTTCATTCTTTCTCAAATAGCTGTCAAGTTTTCTCAAAACCATTTATTGAAGACACTGTCCTTTTCCCATTGCATGTTCTTGACTGCTCTGTCATAAGTTATAACTGACCATGTATGTTGTTGTTCAGTTGTTAAGTTGTGTCTGACTCTTTGCAACCCCATGTACTGCAGCATGCCAGGCTTTTCTGCCCTTCACTATATCCCAGACTTTACTCAAACTCATGTCCATTGAATTGGTGATGCCATCCAACCATCTTACCCTCTCTTGCTCACTCCTCCTGCCCTCAATCTTTCCCAGCATCAGGATCTTTTCTAATGAGTCAGCTTGTCACATCAGGTGACCAAAGTATTGGAGCTTCAACTTCAGCATCAGTCCTTCCAATGAATATTCAGGGTTGATTTCCTTTAGGGTTGATTGGATCTCCTTGCTGTCCAAGGGATGCTCAGGAGTCTTTTCCAGCAGTTAGAAACCATCAATTCTTTAGCTCTCAGCCTTCTTTATGGTCCACCTCTCACAACTGTACATTGTGTACAACTGGGAAAACCATAGCTTTGACTATACGGACCTTTGTTGGTAAAATGAGGTCTCTGCTTTTTAATATGCTGTCTAGGTTTGTCATAACTTTTCTTCCAAGGAGCAAGAATCTTTTAATTTCATGGCTGCAGTCACCCTCTGCAGTGATTTTGGACCATATATGCATGGGTTTATTTCTGAGTTGTAACAGACAACTAGTCTGTTGATCTGTGTGTCTGTTTGTGTGACAGATACTAATTACTGTTAGCTTTGTAATATAGTTAGATATCAGGGAAGATGACAACTCCAGCTTTGTTCTTTCTCAAGATTGCTTTGGCTATTTGGGTTCTTTAGTGGTTCCATACAAGTTTTAGTGTTGTTTTTTCTATTTCTGTGAGAAATGCCATTGGTATTTTGATGGGGATTGCAACATATATGCAGATTGCTTTGGGTAATATGAATCTTTTAACAATATTACTTATTCTAATCCATGAGCATGGAATATCTTTCCATTATTTAGTGTCCTTTTTATTTTTGTTCCTCAGTGCCTTATCATTTTCAGGGTGAAGTTTATTCTTACATTTTAATGCAATTGTAGATGGAATTGTTATTTTTTCTTTCTGATAGTTTGTTATTAGTGTACAGAAATACCACAGATTTCTGTATATTGATTTTTGTATCCTGCAACTTTAACTCATTTATTATTAGTTTTAGCAGTTTTTGGTGGAGTCTTCAGGGTTTTCTATATATTATTAGGTCATCTGCAAATAGTGACAGTTTTACTTCTTCCTTTCCATCTTGTATGCCTTTATTTCTTTTTCTTACCTAATTCCTCTGGCTAGGACTTCTAATACTGTGTCAAATAAAAGTGGTGAAAGTGAGCATATTGGTCTTTTTCCTGATCTTAGAAGAGAAGCTTTCAGCTCTTCACCCTTGAGTATGATGATAGTTGTGGGCTTGTCATCTATGACCTTCATTATATTGAGATATGTTACTTTTGTACCCACTTTGTTTTGTCTTAAAGAGATGGTGAATTTTAAGAAATTTTGTGTATGTGCTTGTATACAAATATATATAAATACATTCCTATCTTAATAATTTCTAGAGCCTTCTTACATAATAATAGTTTGATGAAATAGTGTTTAGTCACTTTAATATTTTCTTAGCTATACTCTCCTAAGTTTGAGTTATTTTTTAAAATTGCTTTTAAACATTTTTTGCATATACTAGTATTAGCATGAATATTAATAATATCAATTTGACTTTTAATAGAGCAGCCTGAGGAATGGCATTGTTGATGAAAATATTGTTCCAGAAGGTTATGATTTTGGTAAGTAAATTTCATAAGATAAATATACAATTAAAGTAATCAGTATAAATTTGAAATGAATATTGTTGATGTCACTGAGATATTTCATGTTAATTTTCTCATAAAATTAAATGTATTTCTAATATATACACAAAAGCAAAATACTTTGCTGTGTCATGTGTGTTCATTCTCAAATCTATCAGTGTAATTTTGACTTATTTCTCCTTTACTCTACTGTCATTTCTGGCTGTTTTATTCAGAGTCTGATGAAGAGAGAGGAACCACATAGTAATTTGAGAAGGGAAAGTATTTATGAAGAATTATTAAATATAACAGGGGATTAGAGTAACAAGGGATTGGCTAAGAAAAAGTAAAGAGAACACTAAAGAATGCAAGAATAGTATAGGGTTGGCCAAAAAGTTCATTTGAATTTTTCCTTAACATTTTATGGACAGATCTGAGTGAACTTTTTGGCCATCCAATAGCTAGAAGAAACAGCCTTTACCCTAGGACTTAGGTGGAGTGCCCAAAGAAGTGCGTCTGTCTCCTTCAACACTGAGATCTAGAACTTGTTGGAGAGGGGATCTCCATGGGTCACTGACTGGCAGGAAAGTCTCTGATGCCCTATTGGTAAAACCTGTAAATTAGCCTGAAGGAACTTTTGGGAAATTGACCTGTTAGGAAGTCTTGTGGAGAGTTGTCTCTAGAAGGCTCTCCACTCTAAAACCTCCTGAGCAGTGTGTTGAGAGAATTTGCTGGCTCTTGGGTGGTGCTAGCTGCTGTGTGCCGCAGGAGTCTAGTGCTGAACAAGTTTGTTGTGCTGCAGGA
The DNA here is from genome assembly GCF_054371585.1 of Giraffa tippelskirchi. Classification (NCBI taxonomy): domain Eukaryota; kingdom Metazoa; phylum Chordata; class Mammalia; order Artiodactyla; family Giraffidae; genus Giraffa; species Giraffa tippelskirchi. The sequence continues at coordinate 171,449,873 of NC_137275.1, forward strand.
CCTGGACACTGGAGAAGCCATTTTCTTTAGGAGATGTGTATTGGAGAACCATGACACAGAAGGAGTCTGCCAAATGAGCACATTAGTACCACAAAGCATAACTCCTTCCCCTCTGCAGTATCTCTCCCATGTCCTCTACTGACAAGGATTAATGTTACGCTAACTGGTAAAGAAAAAAATATTTAAAGGATTGGCCAGCAAAAAGTAAAGAGAACTCTAAAGAACGAACCTGGAAGTCTAGGGTTCAGAGCAGGTAGGGAAGGGTAATCTGGAGGTTATAGCAATAAATTGATAACTGACAAACTGGAGGGTAAAGGATGAATGAAGGATTTCTTTTTGTTTTTTGTCTTGTTTTTTATATAATGGGAAAGATAGTAGCTTGTTAATAGGCTAAAATTGGGATGATCCTTAGAATATGGAAAGAAAGAGAGTGAAGTGTGATTATTTATGTATTGATGTGGGTGAAGGAAGGTAGAATTGTGCTTTGCCACAGAGAGGAGCATGGTCAATTTGTTTATATGATAGATTTCAGTTATAAGAGAGAAGTCCTGATGTTGGGTGAACAAATAAATATGGTGATTGGAGTTAATGGGATTTATTTTTTCTTCTCAACTCTTTGTTTAAAAAAAAAAAAAAAAGGCATTAGAGGTTTTTGAAGGGAGGAAGGACTATGAGATCTCCATGTAGGAGAGTGAGAGAATGCTGGCGAGAGCAGTGTTAGCAAAGTGTGGTTCAGATTAGCAGCATTCGTATCGCTTGGAACCATGTTAGAAATATAAACTCTTGGGCTCATCCCAGTCATGCTTAATCAGAGCCTCTGAGAGTGAGGCTTAGCAATCTGTCTTTAACAAGCTGTCCTGGTGATTCTGAGGAATGCTACAGTTTGAGAACCACTGGGCCAGAGTAGGGGTTGGCTAACTTTCTCTTTGCAAAGGGCCATGTAGTAAACATACATTTTACAGGTCATGAATATATAGTCTGTCACATGTTTTTCTGTTTCTTTTAAATAATACTTTAAAAATATAAAAATTATTTTTCGCTCACTTGCTATACAAAACAGGCTGTGGTATGGATTTGGCATATCCTTGGACTGAAAGAATGTTGTGTGATCAGTCAGCCACATTAAGTGTCTACTTGAGATTTATGACATTAATGTGAGACCAATCACTTTGATTTTGTTTTTTTCCCAATCACACAACGAATGGTAGTTCCCTTAAGACTTGAAGGTTTGGTATTGGATTACTAGAGGTGGTGGTAGTAGAATTGGATGTTTGAAACTGAGTTTATTGAGAGGTTGAGGATATTGGAATGATAAAGTCTAGTGGTGAGGTGAGCACAAAAGAATTTGAGGAACTGAGAGACTATGGTACTGGAACAATCACTTGTATATTGAAATCATTCAGAAATTCCAGTTGCCAGGAGCTAAAATCTGAGAGAGATGGGAGAGAGTGTGGCCCAGGGATGGATTAATTATTACAACCAGAGAGGGTATAGTGGGTATTATAGTTTTCTGTGTAAGAAGAATTAAAGCTGGGGGAGAAGAATAATTTTACTTTTCAAATACTGATACTATTGCTTTGTACATATACTTTTTTAAGCTTTCTCTTTTAATATCCTTCTACTTAGGTACATGTAAATTTTTCTTATTTGTAACTGTATAGTATTCTGTTGTATAGATGTACCATAGCAAATTTAACTGGTCTCCTTTTGATAAATATCTTTTTGTTCAATTCAAATTAAAAGTATTTTTGAATTCAGCACTGTACTTTAGGGATGGTTAAAACGAGGAATATATTATCTTTATATACACTTATAATTAATATTATATTTAATATAATATATTAACATATATAACTTTATATTAACTTATAATTTAGTAGTTGATCTTTTTCTAGATTCTGCTATTACTAGTGTCCCTATTCATTATTCTTTTATGGTGCTAAATGTAAAGGATTAAGAGAAATCTTAAATTATGGATTGAGCCAAGAAGGTTGTCCTAGATAACCTCTCATCTTCTCTCTTCTCATTTTTCAAGTTAAAAGTGGGAAACAGATGGATACAGAGACACTGACCTGAAATCCAGGAATTACAGTTACATAATGAAAGTCAGTGGTTAAATAAAATATTGTTCCCCTTAGCATTTCTGATGTGCATTCATTCCTTGAAACTATACTTTCATTAAAACTGTCTTGGTGGACTGTTTTGCCTTTTAGAGCGTGTTCCTGCTTCTTAGGGTTATTTTTTTTTTTTTTGAGGGGGAGTTCAGTTAGCTTTTACTGTACTTGCAAAAAGTAATATGGGTTATAGATAAAGGTAAAAGACTCCTCAAGACTAAGTGATAATTCATCTGATCAAGTTATAGCAGTATGGAAATCTGGAAACTGGAAAGGGTATAGAAGAAATGAAAATGAGCATTTTCAGCTTGATTCCTCTAGCACTTTGAGACTTGGAAAAAGAACTCAATATAATTTTTAAAAATTTGTGTTATTTTTCAGTATTTCGCCCCATATCTGCTAATGCCAAACTTCAGATGAATCGCAGATCGGATTTTGACTTTTCTGCCCCCAAAATAGACCTGGATGTTGAATTACATGACATAACCATTGAACTTAATAAACCACAGGTGATTTTTTAAATGAAATTTTAAATTGTAAGTTATAGTTTGATAAAAGCAGAGCTAAGATTTTAAAAGTTTTTCAAAGATTCATAATGGTATATAATAAACATTTCCTTAAACAAGTCAGTAATTTCATTTTTATCATTGACAATTAAACAAAAAACCGTAAAGATTTAATTTTTTCATTCTTCAGTATTTCAGTTTTATGGAACTTCTTGAATCGGTTGATATGATGACGCAAAATCTACCATACAGGAAATTCAAACCTGATGTACCTCTTCATTACCATGCCAAAGAATGGTAATATGCTTTAAATTTTTTAAATTGAAGTATAATTGACATAATGATTGGATATTGGTACATACTGAGAAAGGATCACCACAATAAGTTGTTAGCATCCAATATCACACATAGTTAACAATACTATTTTTCTTGTTTTAAGAACTTTTAATATGTACTCTCTTAGCAACTTTAAAATATGCCATACAATATTATTATCTGTGGTCAACATGCTGTACATTATATGCCCATAACTTATTTATATTATAACTGGAAGTTTTTTGGACCCTCTTCACCCATTTTGCCCATCCCCCACCCACTGCTTTTGTCTGCCACCAGTCTATTGTCTGTATCTATGAGATCATTTAAAAAAAAAAAAACTTTATGTAAGTGAATCCTACGGTATTTGTCTTTCTCTCACTTATTTCGCTTAGCATAATGCCCATCATTGTCCACTCATGTTGTAACAACTGGCAAGATTTTATTCCATTTTTATGGCTAAATAACATTTCTGTGTGTGAGTGTTTGTATGTGTATACTTTATCTTTTCATCCATCTGTGGACACTTGGTTGTTTCCATATTTTGGCTCTTGTAAATAATGCTGCAGTGAACATGCAGGTGCATATATCTTTTTGAGTTAGTGTTTTCATTTTCTTCACATAAATACCCAGAAGTGGAATTGCACAGTGAAATTTTTTTTAACACATTATTTATTGCCTAGGGAATTTTTGCGGATACTAATGTCTGTGGCATTAATATGTCTCCAGTTGTATTAAAAAATGACAAAATAAAAGTGAGTTTCTTGACTTATTAGGAATTTTAAGATACTCTCTTTAAAGGCTGATATAAGCTATATTATGATATTTGGCCTGAAACACTTGTAGTGGCTTTTGCTTATTACACTAGTAAAATTGACTTAAAGGATTCTTTATAATGAATTTACAACTGGAAATACTAATATTCTATTCATTTACTGTATTTTTGGAATTACTAAAAAAACATATCCCAGTTTCTTTTTCAAACATGTCTTTTTTTAGTTTTCAAACTTTGGTATCAGAACACTCTACCTGTTATAAACCTGAAAAAGTTATGGGAGTCTGTAAAGTGCAACCCCTTTTTAAAATTCTAAAGTCTAATTATTTTAGTTATTAAGGTCTTAACCTAGTTTTTCAAAGTTGCAGTTACTTTTTCAGTTCAGTTCAGTTCAGTCTCTCAGTCTTGTCCGACTCTTTGCGAACCCATGAATTGCAGCACGCCAGGCCTCTCTGTCCATCACCAGCTCCCGGAGTCTACCCAAACCCATGTCCATAGAGTCAGTGATGCCATCCAACCATCTCATCCTCTGTCGTCCCCTTCTCTTCCTGCCCCCAATCCTACCCAGCATTAGGGTCTTTTCCAATGAGTCAGCTCTTCGCATGAGGTGGCCAAAGTATTGGGAGTCTCAGCTTCAACACCAGTCCTTCCAATGAACACCCAGGATTGTTCTCCTTTAGGATGGATTGATTGGATCTCCTTGCAGTCCAAGGGACTCTCAACAGTCTTCTCCAACACCACAGTTCAAAAGCATCAATTCTGCGGCGCTCAGCTTTCTTCACCATCCAACTCTCACATCCATACATGACCACTGGAAAAACCATAGCCTTGACTAGACGGACTTTTGTTGGCAAAGTAATGTCTCTGCTTTTAAATATGCTATCTAGGTTGGCCATAACCTTCCTTCCAAGGAGTAAGCATCTTTTAATTTCATGTCTACAATCACCATCAGCAGTGATTTTGGAGCCCCAAAAAATAAAGTCTGACACTGTTTCCAGTTTCCCCATCTATTTCCCATGAAGTGATGGGACCAGATGCCAAGATCTTAGTTTTCTGAATGTTGAGCTTTAAGCCAACTTTTTCACTCTCCCCTTTCACTTTCATCAAGAGGCTCTTGAGTTCTTCTTCACTTTCTGCCATAAGGGTGGTGTCATCTGCATATCTGAGGTTATTGATATTTCTCTTGGCAATCTTGATTCCAGCTTGTGTTTCTTCCAGCCCAGTGTTTCTCATGATGTACTCTGCATATAAGTTAAATAAGCAGGGTGACAATATACAGCTTTGATGGACTCCTTTTCCTATTTGGAACCAATCTGTTGTTCCATGTCCAGTTCTAACTGTTGCTTCCTGACCTGCATACAGGTTTCTCAAGAGACAGGTCAGATGGTCTGGTATTCCCAACTCTTTCAGAATTTTCCACAGTTTATTGTGATCCACACAGTCAAAGGCTTTGGCATAGTCAATAAAGCAGAAATAGATGTTTTTCTGGAACTCTCTTGCTTTTTCAATGATCTGGCGGATATTGGCAATTTGATCTCTGGTTCCTCTGCCTTTTCTAAATCCAGCTTGAACATCTGGAAGTTCACGGTTCACGTATTGCTGAAGCCTGGCTTGGAGAATTTTGAGCATTACTTTACTAGCATGTGAGATGAGTGCAACTGTGCAGTAGTTTGAGCCTTCTTTGGCATTGCCTTTCTTTGGGATTGGAATGAAAACTTTTCCAGTCCTGTGGCCACTGCTGAGTTTTCCAAATTTGCTGGCATATCGAGTGCAGCACTTTCACAGCATCATCTTTCAGAATTTGAAATAGCTCAACTGGAATTTCATCACCTCCACTAGCTTTGTTCGTAGTGATGCTCTCTAAGGCCCACTTGACTTCACATTCCAGGATGTCTGGCTCTAGGTGAGTGATCACACCATTGTGATTATCTGGGTCGTGAAGATCTTTTTTGTACAGTTCTTCTGTGTATTCTTGCCACCTCTTCTTAATATCTTCTGCTTCTGTTAGGTCCACACAATTTCTGTCCTTTATCGTGCCCATCTTTGCATGAAATGTTCCTTTGGTATCTCTAATTTTCTTGAAGAGATCTCTAGTCTTTTTCAGTTGACTATTTTAATTACTATTCAGGTGGCTGAAGTGCTAGTTGCCAATTAATGCTTTAATAGTTTTTTGGTAGAACTGTGTTGTAACAAAATTCTGTAATTTTGCTTATTTTCATTTAGGAAAAAGAGAAGACTAAATATTGTGTTCTTAATTACTAATAGGGTTGGTAAAAAGCAAGTGCTAGATAATATTTTCACAGTCTCTGTACTAGGTATGTTTTTAGAACAGAAGTGATGTCTGTTATTTCATACTGTTGGTTTGAGGGTGTTTTTAAGGGGAGAGTTTTTGTTTTTATTTTTTTAACTAGGTGGGCGTATGCTATACGTGGTATTCTTGAAGTAAACATTCGCCCCCACTTACGGATGTGGTCTTGGAAGCATATTAGATACCATAGGCAAAAAATGAAGCAATATAAAGACCTGTATAAAAAAAAGCTAACAAGTAAGAAGCCATCTGGTGAACTTCTCAACTCTTTGGAGGTTAGTGTTATAAAAATTTGTTGAATATTTTGTAAGTCCTCAGTCTTTAGTGATTAACACTTCCTGCTTATTCTAATATTGACTGGTCATTCTCTGTCTCTTTTACTTAGACTTTTTCATACTCCTTAACTTCAGTTGGATGATAGAAACTCTGGTGATTGTTTGGAATTTGAGATTCTTCTCGATCTGGAGAGATTTGGGTTTATGAAAATAGTAGCTTGAAGCCTCACATTATTATGACATTTATAAACCTCAGAAGCCTAGAAAGTATTTGCTACATTGATTCCAGTCTTCTCTGTGTTGGTTTCAAAGCCAAATTTGCAAGCTGACATATATACAAGCATTGCTTTTCAGAATTTAAGAGAAATATCATATTGATGGATGACTTGTTTTCAGTTTCCTGTCTTTTCTTTAGTGCAGCAGTTTGATAGAATATATATGAAAATTATCTACATAAAGTTATGTAAACACATTTTATTTATATTTTTAGGAGTTGGAAAAGACTTTGGATGTATTTAATATAACTATAGCAAGACAACAGGCGGAAGTTGAGGTAATTCCAGATTGTCTTTCAATTAGTAAAATAAATCTATAGTTTATATAGAATTTGATAGATATTGTGATGTTATTGGTATTGTGCTGTATTATACTATTTCCTAAAAGGGGTTCAAATTTGCTTATTTGTATTATAAGAATAATGGCAGAAATTGAAGAGGAGCGAAAGAACTTCTTGATGGTGAAAGAGAGTGAAAAAGCTGGCTTGAAACTCAGCATTCAAAAGACTAAAATCATGGCATCCAGTCCCATCACTTCATGGCAAATAGATGGGGAAAAATGGAAACAGTGGCAGATTTTATTTTCTTTGGCTCCAGAATCACTGGTAATGGTGACTGCAGCTACAAAATTAAAGACACTTGCACTTTGGAAGAAGAGCTGTGACAAACCTGGACAGCGTATTGAAAACCAGAGACATCAGGCTCTGCTGACAAAGGTTCATACGGTCAGAGCTATGGTTTTCCCAGTAGTCATGTATGGATGTGAGAGTTGGACCTTAAAGGAGACTGAGCACCAGATAATTGATGCTTTTGAACTGTGGTGCTGGAGAAGACTCTTGAGAGTCCCTTGGACAGCAAGGAGATCAAACTAGTCAGTCCTAAAGGAAGTCAACCCTGAATATTCATTGCAAGGACTGATGCTAAAACTCCAACACTTTGGCCACCTGATGTGGAGAGCCAGCTCATTGGAAAACACCCTGATTGATGCTGGGAAAGACTGAGAGCAGGAGGAGAAAGGGGACAACAAAGGATGAGATGTTTGGATAGTATCACTGACTCAGTGAACAAGAATTTAAGCGAACTCCAGGATATAGTGAAGGACAGGGAAGGCTGGCACGCTGCAGTCCATGGGGTCACAGTCAGACATGACTTAGTGTCTGAACAAAAAGACCATATTACAAGAACATTTGACATATTCTTTTGCCACATCTATTTAAACCATCTATTTGCCACATCAGTTCAAGACAGTTTCAGTGGGGGGGAAAAATTCTTGCTCAGTGATTGGGCTTAAAGGTGAAAAGCCAATTTCCCCCCCATTATTATTGCTTGTAAGACAGTGTGCTAAGTACCAGATAATTCTAAATTCTGATATTTGGCCAGTGTTACAGTTACTATATTTTATTGTCAGTATTATTGTTGTTTATACTTATCCACTAAAGTAGGTAAGTTTTAGAAATATCCTATTTCTTTGAATTGCTAAATAAAGGATAATTTGTCATTTATTTGAAAATTTATTTTAGGTAAAGAAAGCTGGATACAGGATTTTCAGAGAAGGAGCAGAAGAGTCAGAGGATAATAAAGGATGGTTTAGCTGGATGTGGAATTGGTCAGAATCGCATAGTAAACAACAACTAGATATTAAACATGGAAGTATGTTCATTTCATTTTACAGTAGTGCAGTTAATCGTCAAGCTGTGGTAGTGTAGCTAACCATCAAGTGTGAAATTAAGTTTTGCAGGGAGTTTTCTCTTTCATTAAATAGACATTGAAAGTATATATACATATGATAAGTAATTCTTACTGTCAGTAAAATTACTAATAAAATTTTAAATGTCAAATAAAAATCAAATAAAATTTTTAAAATCTTACTAATGCTTTCAGAAGAGCATTACATCTAGCAGATTTAGTAAGTGTATATAGCACAGTTATAAATAAATAAATCACTGTAAATTTTCATTGATATTATTTCTTGGAAAGATTTTTACTCCCCAACCAAATGCTTAACATCATAACTTTGGAGGCTTAGTGGCTTAGGTTTATATCCTGGATATATCATTTATTAGCAGTATGACCCTGGCAAATTTAAGCTCTCTAAAACTCAATTTAAAATGGGTAGACATGATATTAATACTTCCTATTTTGTATGCTACTTATGTTGTCTAGCATAATGCCGCTAAGTACATAATACGGGTAGCTATTTTGTGTGCTTAATACAAACATTTAGAAGTTTATATTGCTAAATTTATGTATTTAGTCATTTATATTTTTAAAGAATAAACCTAAAATTGCCAATGCCATCTTAGCATTCGTAATGTAATTTCTTAAAGGTATTATAAAAAAGAGTAAAATTTACGTTATTAAAAGCAGCTAAATTTGGGTTTAGTTTTATCTTGTTACCAGTTAAGAACATAAAACATTCTTTATGATTTGTAGGTCTTGAAGAAATATTGACACCTGAAGAAAAAAATTTGCTGTATGAAGCAATTGGCTATAGTGAAACAGCAGTCGATCCCACCTTGCCAAAAACAGTAAAAATGTTTTATTGCCTTATACCTGAGTATTTATTGATAGATCTGCCTATTTTTAATTCTTTCAGAAATACATGTTACTGACTTGTTCTGTGATCTTACTTTGACTCTGTAAATATTGCATTTATTTTAGTTTCCACAGTAGGAATAAAATTTTTAGTGTTATGTGGCTTTTTAAAAAATTTTGTTATGTTTAATTTTAGTTTATGTTTAGTTCTAGTATTATGTGGTGATCCTTTAATATGTAAAGGTTGTTTTTGAGGTATTTTTCTGGTTTTTGGAAAGAATAAATTGTATAAATAGGAGTATTTGTTATAGATACATGATTTTTTTCATTTTCTTCCTCTTTATATTCTAGTTTGAAGCAATGAAGTTTTTTGTTCACTTGAAAAGTATGTCTATTATTCTAAGAGAACAACAACAGAAATCTGAACTGCTAGATATTGTAGTGGAAGAATTTAGCACTTTGATTGTGCAAAGACCAGGAGCACAAGCAGTTAAGTAAGTATTAATTTATTTTCTCTTATCTATAAGAAAAAAATTCATTGTAAGGTTGAAATGTAGATTAGAGTCATATGTATTTTGTAAAGAATACTCTGGTTTAATTTATTCTTTTGTATTTTTAGGAACTTAGTGTTTTTCATTAATATATATATTTTGTGATTATTAAAATAGCACATGTTCAATAGAAAACTTTATGCTGAGGAAACATGAAGGACATTAAAGAATAATACAAAAATGTCAGCAATCACACTATTCAAGAAGAAATAGCATTACCAATTTTGTTTTTATCTGGGAATGTCTTTATTTTACCTTCTGTTTTAAAATTGCTTTATTGAGTTATAATTCATGTAGCATACAATTCATCCATTAAATTGTATAATTAACTTTTTGTCATAAAATTCACATTGGTTTATTCAGCATTGTACAATAATTATCATTACCTAATTTCAGAACATTTTAACACCCCAAAAAGGAAATGCTAATACTCATTAGCAGTCATTCCCCATTGTTCCCTCTTTCTAGTGTAAAAGTAGTAAAAGCTAATTTACTTTCAGTTTCTAAGAATTTGTTTGTTTAGGGTATTTCATATTAATTGAATCATATAATACATGGTCTTTTCTGTCAAGCTTCTTTTACTTAGCATGACATTTTTAAGGTTCATCTATGGTATAGCATGAATTAGTACTTCACTCTTTTTTATTACCTAATATTTCATTATATGAATATACCACATTTTGTTTGCCTATTCATCAGATGATGGCTATTTAGTTCCTATCCACTTTTGGCTGTTGTGAATAATGCTGCTGTGAATATTAATGAGCAATATTTTATAAGGACAGTTTTCAAACTTTCTTGGGTATTTACCCAGAAGTGGAATTGTTGCCTCAAATGGTAACTGTACTTAACATTTTAAGGAACTGCCAGACTGTTTTCCAAAGCAACTGCATTATTTTATATTCCTACCAGCATTGTGTGAGGTTTCCACTTATCTACATCTTTTCCTACACTTCTCTGTCCTTTTTGATTATTGATTATAGCCATCCTAATGAGTGTAAAGTGGAATCTCACTATAGTTTTGACTTGCACTTCCCTGATGGCTAATAATGTTGAGCATCTTTTCATGTGTTTATTGGCTGTTTCTCTATAGTTATTTTTAGAACTATTAAATTCCTTTGCCCATTTTTTCTCTTTTATTTTTTAAAAAAACTTACATTGAAGTATAGTTGATTTACAATGTATTCATTTCTGCTGTACAGCAAAGTGACTCAGCTATGCATATATATATATATATATATTTTCTTTTTCATATTCTTTTCTACTGTGGTTTATCATAGTATACTATATATAATTACCTGTGCCATACAGTAGGACCCTCTTTTTTATCCATTCTCTATGTAATAGTTTGCATCTCCTAATCCTAAACTCCCAATCCACCCCTCCCCCTCAACAACCACAAGTTTGAGTCTATTTCTGTTTTGTAGAGAAGTTCATTTGTGTCGTATTTCAGATTCCACATATGTGGTATCATATGGTACTTGTCTTTTCCTGAATTACCTCATTTAGCATGATAATCTTTAGGTCCATCCATGTTGACATGTGGCATATGACATTGTCTGTTTTTTATGTCTAAGTAGTATTCCATCGTATTCTATTGTATATATGTACCACATCTTCTTTATCCAGTCATCTGTTTGATAGGTTGTTTCCATGTCTTGGCTATTGTAAGTAGTGTTGTATTGAACATTGAGGTATGTGTATCTTTTCAAATTGTAGCTTTTTCTGGATGTATGCCCAGGAGTGGGATTGCAGGATCATATGGAAACTTCACTTTTAGTTTTTTCAGGAATCTCCATATTGTTTTCCATGGTGGCTGTACGAATCTACATTCCCACCAACACTGTAGGAGGACTCTTTTTTCTCCACATCCTTTTCAGCATTTGTTATTTGTAGATTTACAATGATGGCCACTCTGACCAGTGTGAGGTGTTACCTTATTATAGTTTTGATTTGTGTTGTTGTTATGCATCAGTTCAGTGCCTGTTGGCCATCTGTATGTCTGTTTTTGGAAAAAGGTCTATTTAGATCTTCTGCCCATTTTTTGATTGGAGTTTTATGCTCTTGTTATTATTGAGTTGTATTAGCTGTTGTATAGTTTGGAAATTAAGCTCTTGTCATTCACATCTTTGCAAATGTTTTCTCCCAGTCCTAGTTGTCTTCTTGTTCTGTTATGTTTTCCTTTGCTGTACAAAGCTTCTAAGTTTGATTAGGTCCCGTTTGTATATTTTATTTTTATTTGTATTGCCTTGGGAGATTGACCTAAGAAAACATTGGTATGTTTTATATAAGAGAATGTTTTGCCTATATCTCTTCTAGGACTTTTATAGTGTCATATCTTATGTTTAAGTCTTCAAGTGATTTTGAGTTTATTTTTGTGCATGGTGTGAGAGTATGTTCCGACTTCATTGATTAACATGCCACTGTCCAACTTTCCCAATACCACTTGCCAGAGATGCTCCTTTTTTTCCTTGTGGTCAGGATAGTTGCTTGAGATAATTTCTATACTCTTAAATTTGTTGAGTCTTATATGTGCCCTAGTATGTGGTCAGTCCTAGAGAATCTTCCACGTGCACTTGAAAAAAACATGTGTCTTTGTATGTCAAGTCCTGAAAATATCAATTAAAAATCTTAACTGTTCTGTTTTATCATTTAGGATCTCTGTTGCCTTATTGATTTCTTGTCTCAAAGATCTTTTCATTAATGTGAGTGGGGTGTTAAAATCTACTGTATTCCCATCAATTTCTCCCTTTATGTCTGTTAGTATTTATGTGTTTGGGTGCTCCTGTATTAGGTGCATGTATGTTGAGTGTAAAATTGTCTTGTATTGATCCTTTTATCATTTTAGTGTCCTTCTATGGCATTTGTTTTAAAGTTTATTTTGTCTAATAGGAAGTATTGTGACCCACACTTTCTTGTCATTTTCATTTGTGTGGAATATCTTTTCCATCCTCTCACTTTTGATCTGTGTGGGACTTTTGCCCTAAGGTGGGTCTCTTGTAGGTAGTATATTGTAGGCTGTTTGTTTTATTCAGTCTGCCATTCTTTTGTCTTTTTTTGGAGCATTTAGGCCATTGATGTTTAAGGCGATTATTGATAGATATGTATTTATGTCATTTTAAACCTTGTTTCCTGTTGATGCTATATTTCTTCTTCTTCTTTTGGCCACACCATGCGACTTACAGGATCTTAGTTCCCTCACCACAGATCAAACCCCAGTCCTTGGCAGTACTGGAGAGTGCACAGTTCTAACCATTGGACCACCAGGGAGTCCTCCCATTTTTCTCTTTTGTGGTTTGATGATTTCCTTTTATGTTTATGTTTTCTTAATTTTGGTTTTAGTCAATCTGTTGTGTGTTTTTGATTTGAGATTGCCTTGTTTTTCAAGTATGTTAACCCCTTCTTATATCTACTTGCTTTAGACTGATAGTCATATAGGCTAAAACACATTCTAAAAAAAAGAAAAAAAGAATCTACCTATTCTTGCTCTTCTCCCCCACATTTTGTTTTTGATGTCCTTTTTTTTTTTCTTCACATCTTTGTTTATCCTTTTACTGTTCCATTGTGGTTGTCATTGTTTTCATGAATTTTTTTTTTTATATAAAAAATGTACTAGCTTGTTTAAGTGATTTACTTTACAGTTGTGATTTTCTCTTTCCCCTGCATTCTTATTTAGAAAAGATTTTCCATGTTTCTTTTAAGGTGGGTTTAGTATTGCTGTATTCTCTTTGTTTTTTGCTTATCTGAGAAATTCTTTTTCTCTGCTATTCTAACCTTGCTGGTCAGAGTATTCTAGGTTGCATATTTTTCCCTTTTGGGATTTTGAATATATCTTGCCATTCCCTTCTGGCCAACAACATTTCTGTAGAAAAATCAGCTGATAGCCTTATGGGGATTCCCTTGTAGTTAACTTTTTTACTCTTGCTACTTTTAGAATCCTCTCTTTAACTTTTGCCATTTTTATTATAATACATATTGGTATAGGTCTGTTTGGGTGTATCTTGTTTGGGACTCTCTGTGCTTCCTGTACCTGGATTTCTGTTTTTTTCTTTACGTTTGAAAAGTTTTCAGGCCCATAATTTCTTCAAATACTTGTTCAATCCCCTTGTCTCTTTCTTCCCCTTCTGAAAACCCTATTATGTGTAGATTATATATTATCCCATAGGTCTCTTATATTGTTTTAATTTTTTTCATTTGGCTTTCATCTGGTGTTCTGATTGGGTGATTTACGTTATTCTGTCTGCCAGATCGCTTATTCTTCTCAATTATTCATTTTGCCGTTCATTGCCTTTAGCTCACTTTCTGTCTCAGTAAATGAGTCTTCTACTTTTTCTTGCCTCCCCCTTTATAGTTTTTATTTTGTTTTTATAGTACTCTGCATTTCTATTAATAGCCTTAATTATTTTTATCTTATTTTATATTTAATTTTATCTTTTGAACTTGGGGTCTATTAGACTGAAGAGGTCTGTGTCATTGTTCTTTCAGGGGAATTCTCTTGATGTTTTTACTGGGAGTCACTCTTCCGCTTCTTCATTTTACTTATACTTCTCTTACTATGTGAAGTTAGGAGAAACAATTGTCTACTCTGATCTTGGAGGGCTTTTTATATGTGGGAGCATTCTTGTGTTGCTTGTGTGCGATTAATAATATATTTGGTGCAAGGGCTGTTTTTGATATGGATGTCTGCTGCCTCTGTTCTCAGCGTTTGCTGGCTGTTATCCCCTTGATAGGCGATGTGTACATGCAGTGGCTGGTGCCCCTTCCTGGGGCTCTTGGTGACAGTGGCAGCTCATGCATGCCTCCACAGCCCACGATGGCACTGGAGGTGCCTCGTGACCGCTCCTGGAACCTGCAAGGGTGGCAGTGGCAGCTCAAGATTGCTACTGGAGTCCATGAGGGCAGCAGCAGCTTGTGATCTTTCCTGGAGCCTTCGGTGCCTCTTTTAAAAGACCAGTAATCCCATTCATGAGGGCTCTGCCCTAATGACCTAATCACCACCCAAAGGCCCTACCTCTAAATAACATCACATTAGGCATTAGAATTTCAGCAAATGAATTTTGAGGCCCCAGGCATTCATAACATAGCAGCTTTTGTTAGTCTCCTGGCTCCAGCAGGACACACCAGGAATGTGGCCCACTGTCCCTATAGTTACTGCTTTGCTAGGGAATGGGGATGATAGACAGTTAAGCAGAAATGCCAAAGGGCTACCTTTCTGAAATTCAGCTGTCTTTTGTTTAACTTTTCCCTGGTTGCTCTAAGTATTTTTTTTTTTTTATTTAATTCCAGACTTGCAAAAAAGTTGATTTTAGGAGTTTTTGCTAGGTTAGTGTTTATTTCAGTGGGGAAACTTGATTATTTGAGCACCGTTTCCTGCCACTTTCAGTGACAGTACTCATACATCAACTTTTTTTTTGGAAACCTTTATTATTTTAGAGCAGTTTGAGGTTTACAACAAAATTGAGAGGGAGGTGTAGACATTTCTCATATAAATCTTGTTCCTACTCGTAAATACCCCCATGTCAACTCCACTTAGCAGAATGGTACATTTTTACTAAAAATGAGCATACACTGACAGTTACCCAAAGTCCATAGTTTACATCATGATTCACTCTTGTTTTACATTCTGTGGTACGAACAAATACGGAATGACAAGTGTCCATTGTTACAGTATCACATACAGTATTTTCACTGTTCTAAAAATCCTGCTTTGTGTATTTATTCCTCACCCAACCACCCCCCCCCGCACAGTTTTACTGTGTTCATAGTTTTGCCCTTTATAGAATGTCCAATAGCTGAAATACAATGTGTAGTCTCTTCATATTGGCTTCTTTCACTTAGTGATATGCGTTTATGCTTCCTGTATGTCTTCATGAGTTGATAGCCCATTGTTTTTATTGTCTGGATGTACCACACTTCATCCGTTCACCTACTGAAGGACATCTTGGTTACATCTGCATTTTGGCAGTATGAATAAAAGTGGTATAAACAACTGTGTACAGGTTTTATATGAACATAAGTTTTCATCTCCTTTGGGTAAACAAGGATCTGATTGCTGGTTCACATGGTAACAATGGGCTTCCCAGGTGGTAATAGTGGTAAAGAACCTGCCTGCCAGCGCAGGAGACCCAGGTTCAATCCCTGAGTTAGGGAGAGTCCCTGGAGGAGGGGCTGGCAACTCACTCCAGTAATCTTGCCTGGAGAATCCCATGGACAGAGGACCCTCATGGGCTACAGTCCCTAACATCGCAAGGAGTCGGACACGACTAAAGCAACTTAACACACACACCTATGTGGTAACAATATGCTTAATTGTGTAAGGAACCACCAAACTTTTTTCCACAGTTACTATACCATTTTGAATTCCTAAGAGCATTGTGTGATTGTTCCTATTGCTCCACCTGTATCTTTGTTATTATTTGGTGTTGTCATATGCCAGGTTTTGGCTGTTGTAATAAGTATGTAGTGGTATGTCAGTATTATTTGAATTTGTGTTTCTACACATGACATGATGTAGAGCATCTTTTCATAAACTTTTTGTTAATCTTATTTGGTGAGCGTCTGTTAAGTTCTTTAGTCCATTTTTTAATTGTGTTGTGTACGTTTTGTTCTTATTGAGTTTTATGTTCTTTGTGTATTTCAGACAATAAGTCCTTATCAGATGTGTTGTTTGCAAATATTTTTTATTCCTCTGTACATTGCTGTTTGTTGTTCAGTCACTAAGTTGTGTCCAACTCTTTGTGATCCCATGAACTGGGATAGGCAGCACGCCTATCCTACTATGTTCCGAAGTTTGCTCACTCATGTCCATTCAGTCGGTGATGCCATCCAACTACCTCATTCTCTGTCGCCTCCTCTCCTGCCCTCAATCTTTCCAGTATGAGGGTCTTTACAGTGAGTCGGCTCCTCACGTCAGGTGGTCAAAATATTGGAGCTTCAACTTCAAGCATCAGTCCTTCCAAAGAATATTCAGGGTTGATTTTCTTCAGGATTGACTGGTTTGATCTCCTTGCTGTCCACGGGACTCTCAAGACTCCAGCACCACAATTCCAAAGCATCTGTTCTTTGGCACTCAGCCTTCATTATGGTTGAACACTCACATCTCTACATTACTACTGAAAAAACCATAACTTTGACTACATGGACCTTTGTTGAAAAAGTGATGTCTCTGCTTTTTAATACACTGTCTAGGTTTGTGATAGCTTTCCTTCCAAGGAGCAAGCATCTTTTAATTCCATGGCTGCAATCACTGTCTGCAGTGATTTTGGGGATGAAGAAAGTAAAATCTGCCACTGTTTCAATTTTTTCACCATCTATTTGCCATGAAGTAATGGGACTGGATGCCATGATCTTCTTTTTTCATGTGTTGAGTTTTTTTTTTTTTAATTAATTTTTTATTGAAGGATAATTGCTTTATTGAATTTTGTTTTCTGTCAAATCTCAACATGAATCAGCCATAGGTATACATATATCCCCTCTCTTTTGAACCTCCATCCCATCTCCCTCCAATCCCACCCCTCTAGGTTGATGCAGACCCCCTGTTTGAGTTTCCTGAGCCATACAGCAAATTCCCATTGGCTGTCTATTTTACATATGGTAATTAAGTTTCCATGTTACTCTTTCCATACATCTCACCCTCTCCTGCCTCCGCCCACATCCATAAGTCTATTCTGTTTCTCCATTGCTGCCCTGTAAATCAACTCTTTAGTACCATTTTTCTAGATTCCATATATATGCATTAGAATGTAATATTTATCTCTCTCTTTCTGACTTACTTCACTCTGTATAATAGGTTCTAGGTTCATCCACCTCATTAGAACTGACTCAAATGTATTCCTTTTTATGGCCGAGTAGTATTCCATTGTATATATGTACCACACCTTCTTTATCCATTCATCTGTCGATGGACATCTAGGTTGCTTCCATGTTCTAGCTATTGTAAATAGTGCTGCAATGAACAGTGGGTACATGTGTATTTTTCAGTTTTGGTTTCCTCAGGATATATGCCTAGGAGTTGAATTGCTGGGTCATAGGGTGGTTTTATTCCTAGTTTTTTAAGGAATCTCCATACTGTTTTCCATAGTGGCTGTATCCATTTACATTGCCACCAACAGTGCAAAAGCATTCCCTTTTCTCTACACCTTCTCCAGCATTTATTGTTTGTAGGCTTTTTGATGATGGCCATTCTGATCTGTGTGTGAGGTGATACCTCACAGTGGTTTTGATTTGCATTTCTCTAATAATGAGCAATGTTCAGCATCTTTTCATGTGTTTGTTAGCCATCTGTATGTCTTGCTTGGAGAAAAGTCTGTTTAGGTCTTTCCCCCACTTTTTGATTGGGTTGTTTGTTTTTCTGGCATTGATTTGTATGAGCTGCTTGTATTTTTGGAAATTAATCCTTTGTCAGTTGATTCATTTGCTATTATTTTCTCCCATTCTGAGGGTTGTCTTTTCATCTTGCTTATAGTTTCCTTAGCTGTGCAAAAGCTTTTAAGTTTAATCAGGTCCCATTTGTTTACTTTTGTTTTTATTTCTGTTACTCTAGGAGGTGGATCATAGAGGATCTTGCTTTGATTTATACCATTGAGTGTTTGGCCTATGTTTTTGCTCTAAGAGTTTTATAGGTTCTTGTCTTACATTTAGGTCTTTAATCCATTTTGAGTTTGTCTCTGTGTATGGTGTTAGGAGGTGTTCTAACTTCATTCTTTTACAGGTAGCTGTCCAGTTTTCCTAGCACCATGGATTGAAGAGTCTGTCTTTGCCCCTTTGTATCCTATGTCAAAAATAAGGTACCCATAGGTGCATGGGTTTATTTCTGGGCTTTCTATCTTGTTCCATTGGTCTATATTTCTGTTTTTGTGCCAGTACCATACTGTCTTGATGACTGTAGCTTTGTAATATAATCTGAAGTTAGGAAGGTTGATTTCCTCCAGCTCCATTCTTCTTTCTTAAGACTGCTTTGGCTATTTGGGGTCTTTTGTGCTTCCATATGAATTGTGAAATTTTTTGTTCTAGTTCTGTGAAAAAATGTCATTGGTAATTTGATAGGGATTGCATTGAATCTGTAGATTGCATTTGGTAGTATATTCATTGTCACAATATTAATTCTTCCTACTCAGGAACATGGACTATCTTTCCATCTGTTTATGTCATCTTTGATTTCTTTTGTTAGTGTCTTATAATATTCTGTGTACAGTTCTTTTGTCTCCTTAGGTAAGTTTTTTCCTAGATATTTAATTCTTTGTGTTGCAGTGGTGAATGGGATTGAGTCCTTAATTTCTTCCTGATTTTTCATTGTTAGTATATAGAAATGCAAGTGATTTCTGTGAATTGATTTTGTATCCTGCAACTTTGCTAAATTCACTGATTAGCTCTAGTAATTTTCTGATACTATCTTTTGGGTTTTCTATGTACAGTATCATGTCATCTGCAAACAGTGAGAGCTTTACTTTTTCTTTTCCAGTCTGGATTCCTTTTATTTCTTTTTATTTGATTGCTATGGCTAGGACTTCCAGAACTATGTTGAATAATAGTGATGAAAGTGGACAGCTTTGTCTTGTTCCTGATTTTAGGGGGAATGCTTTCAGTTTCACCACTGCTGTAGGCTTATCATATATGGCCTTTACTATGTTGAGGCAGGTTCCTTCTATGCCCATTTTCTGAAGAGTTTTAATCATAACTGGGTGCTGAATTTTGTCAAAGGCTTTTTCTGCATCTTTTGAGATGATCATATGGTTTTTATTTTTCAATTTGTTAATAATGGTGTATCACATTGATTGATTTGTGTATATGGGAGAATCCTTGCATTCCTGGAATAAACCCAACTTGATCACGGTGTTGATCAAGAAAGTGAAGAAGACCTAAAGAGCCTCTTGATGAAAGTGAAAGAGGAGAGTGAAAAAGTTGGCTTAAAGCTCAACGTTCAGAAAACTAAGATCATGGCATCTGGTCCCATCACTTCATGGCAAATAGATGGGGAAACAGTGGAAACAGTGTCAGACTTTATTTTTGGGGGCTCCAAAATCACTGCTGATGGTGATTGCAGCCATGAAATTAAAAGACACCTACTCCTTGGAAGGAAGGTTATGGCCAACCTAGATAGCATATTTAAAAGCAGAGACATTACTTTGCCAACAAAAGTCCGTCTAGTCAAGGCTATGGTTTTTCCAGTGGTCATGTATGGATGTGAGAGTTGGATGGTGAAGAAAGCTGAGCGCCGCAGAATTGATGCTTTTGAACTGTGGTGTTGGAGAAGACTCTTGAGAGTCCCTTGGACTGCAAGGAGATCCAATCAATCCATCCTAAAGGAGATCAATCCTGGGTGTTCATTGGAAGGACTGGTGTTGAAGCTGAGACTCCAATACTTTGGCCACCTCATGTGAAGAGCTGACTCATTGGAAAAGACCCTAATGCTGGGTAGGATTGGGGGCAGGAGAAGGGGATGACAGAGGATGAGATGGTTGGATGGCATCACTGACTCTATGGACATGGGTTTGGGTAGACTCCGGGAGTTGGTGATAGACAGAGAGGCCTGGTGTGCTGCAATTGATGGGGTCGCAAAGAGTCGGACACGACTGAGCAACTGAACTGAACTGAACTGATCATGGTGTATGAGGTTTTTGATGTGTTGCTGAATTCTGTTTGCTAAGATTTTGTTGAAGTTTTTTGCATCTGTGTTCATCAGTGATATTGGCCTGTAGTTTTCTTTTTTTGTGTTTTCTTTGATTTTGGTGTCAAGGTGATTGTGGCCTCATGGAATGAGTTTGGAAGTGTTTTTCCTCTGCAATTTTTTGAATGAGTTTTATAAGGATAGGTGTTAGCTCTTTTCTAAATGTTTGATGGAATTCTCCTGTGAAGCCATCTGGTCCTGCGCTTTTGTTTTTTGGGAGATTTTTGATCACAACTTCAACTTCAGTGCTTGTAACTGGGTTGTACATAATTTCTATTTCTTCCTGGTTCAGTCTTGGAAGACTGAACTTTTCTAAGAATCTGTCTATTTCTTCCAAGTTATCCATTTTATTGCCATATAGTTGTTCATAATAGTCTCTTATAGTTCTTTGTAATTCTGCATTGTCTGTTGTAACCTCTCCTTTTTCATTTCTAATTTTGTTGATTTGATTCTTCTCTCTTTTTTTCTTTGAGTCTGGGTAAAGGTTTATGAATTTTGTTTATCTTGTCAAAGAACCAGATTTTAGTTTTATTAACCTTTGCTATTGTTTCTTTCATTTCTTTTTCATTTCTTTTTGCTTGGATCTTTATGATTTCTTTCCTTCTACTAATTTTTGGATTTTTTTGTTATTCTTTTTCCAGTTGTTTTAGGTGTGAAGTTGTCTATTTGATATTTTTCTTGTTTCTGGACGTACGATTGTATTGCTACAAACTTCCCTCTTAGAACAGCTTTTGCTGCATCCCATAGGTTTTGAGTTGTTGTGTTTTTATTGTCACTTGTTTCTAGAAATTTTTTGATTTCCCTGTTGATTTCTTCAGTAACATATTTGTTATTTAGAAACATGTTGTTTAATCTCCATCTGTTTTGTTTTTCTTACGGTTTTTTTCTTGTAATTGATACCCAGTCTCAAAGCATTGTGGTTAGAGAAGATGCTTGATATGGTTTCAGTTTTCTTAAATTTACTGAGGTTTGATTTGTGACCCAAGATGTGGTCTATCGTGGAGAATGTTCCATGTACACTTGAGAAGAAGGTGTATTCTTCTGCATTTGGATGGAATGTCCTGAAGATATGAATGAGATCCATCTCATCTGATGTATCATTTAAGACTTTCTGTTTTGATTTGATTTTCTTATTGATTTTCTGTTTTGATGATCTGTCCATTGGTGTGAGTGGGGTGTTCATGTCTCCTACTGTTATTGTGTTGCTGTCAATTCCTCCTTTTATGTCTGTTAGTATTTGTCTTATGTATTGAGGTGCTCCTTTGTTGGGTGCATAGATGTTTACAGTTGTTATGTCTTCCTCTTGAATTGATCCCTTGATCATTATGTAGTGTTCTTTCTTATCTCTTGTGATCTTCTTTATTTTAAGGTCTATTTTGTCTGATACGAGGATTGCTACTCCAGCTTTCTTTTGCTTCCCAGCTGTATGGAATATATTTTTCCATCCTATCATTTTCTATCTATATGTGTCTTTAGGTGTGAAGTGGGTTTCCTGTAGACAGCGTATATGTGGGTCTTGTTTTTGTTTCCATTCAGCCAGTCTGTGTCTTTTGGTTGGAGCACTTAATCCGTTTACATTTAAAGTAATTATTTATATATATATATTCCTATGCCATTTTCTTAATTGTTTGGTTGATTTTGTATGTCTTTTTCTTTTCTTGTATTTCTTGACTATATAAGTCCCTTTAACATTTATTGTAAAACCGGTTTGGTGTTACTGAATTCTCTTACTTTTGCTTGTCTGAAAAGCTTTTTATTTCTCCATCAATTTTGAATGAGAGCCTTGCTGGGTAATCTTGGTTGTAGATATTTCCCTTTCAGTACTTTAAATATAATCTGCCATTCCCTTTTGGCCTGCAGAGTTTCTGCTGAAAGATCAGCTGTTAAGCATATGGGGTTTCCCTTGTATGTTACTTGCTGCTTCTCCCTTGTTGCTTTTAATATTCTTTCTTTGTGTTTAGTCTTTGTTAGTTTGATTAGTATCTGTCTTCGCATGTTTCTCCTTGGATTTATCCTGTATGGGACTCTTTGTGCCTTGTGGACTTGATTGAGTATTTCCTTTTCCATGTTGGGGGAGTTTTCAACTATAATCTCTTCCAAAATTTTCTGATACCGTTTCTTTCTCTCTTCTAATTCTGGGACCCCTATTATTCGAATGTTGGTGCATTTTATATTGTCCCAGAGGTCTCTGATGCTATCCTCAGTTCTATTCATGCTTTTTCCTTTGTTCTGCTCTTCAGAAGTTATTTCCACCATTTTGTCTTCCAATTCACTGATTCGTTCTTCTGCTTTAGATATTCTGCTATTGATTTCTTCTAGAGTATTTTTAATTTCAGTAATTCAGTTTTTTGTCTCTATGTTTAGTCTTCAGTTCTTCTAGGTCTTTGTTAATTGATTCTTGCATTTTTCTCCATTTTGTTTTCAAGGTTTATGATCATCTTGACTATCATCATTCTGAATTCTTTTTCAGGTGTTTGCCTATTTCCTCTTCATTTATTTGGACTTTTGCGTTCCTAGTTTGTGCCTTCATTTGTGTAGTATTTCTCTGCCTTTCATTATTTTTTTTAACTTTGTGTTTGAGGTCTCCTTTTCCTAGGCTTCAAGGTTGAATTCTTTCTTCCTTTTGGTTTCTGCCCTCCTAAGGTTGGTGCAATGGTTTCTGTAAGCTTCCTATGGCTGAGGTTGTGCTCAGTGTTTGTTTGTTTCTTTTTCCTCTGATGGGCAAGGCTGAGTAGGTGGTAATACTGTCTGCTGATGATTGGCTTTGTATTTTTGTTTTTTGTTGTTGTTTAGATGAGGCTACTGCACAGGGTGCTACCTGGTAATGCCAGGTCTTGTATTCAAGTGGTTTCCTTTGTGTGAGTTATCACTATTTGATACTCCCTAGGGTTAGTTCTCTGATAGTCTAGGGTCTTGGAGTTATTGCTCCCACTCTAAAGGCTCAGGGCTTGATATATTCTCCACAGCACACAGAGTACTTGTCTTTGGAGATGAAGATGAGAATGGGAAGGAGATTTTCCATGTGAATGTATCACCTGGGCCACTCATCAGCCTTGCTCTGGTCTGCCTTCTGCTCTTGCTCTCTCAGTAAACACTTCTTCTGTGGAGGCCAAATTTCAAATGCAAATCCAGTCACAGACACCTGCTCTGCACCCTCACTCTTCTTTCCTGTGAAGCCCAAGTGACCCATCCACACCTATGACTCTGGTCCCCGTCCCAGCCTCCTCTCTCCCAGAAGCTGGACCTCCCCTCTCTGCATGTTGAGTTTTAAGCTGGCTTTTTCACTCTCCTCTTTCACCTTCATCAGGAGGCTGTTTAGTTCCTCTTCACTTTCTGCCATTAGGGTGGTATCATCTACATATCTGAGGAAATTTGATGTTTCTCCCAGCAATCTTGATTCCTGCTTGTGATTCATCCAACCCAGCATTTCACATGATGTATTCTATAGAAGTTAAATAAGCAGGGTGCCGTATATAGCCTTGATGTACTCCTTTCCCAATTTTGGACAGGTCCATTGCCCCATGTTCAGTTGTAATTGTTGCTTCTTTGACCTGCATACAGATTGCTCAGGAGTCAGGTAAGGTGGTATGGTATTCCCATCTCTTTAAGAATTTTCCATATTACGTTGTGATCCACACAATCAAAAGCTTTCATGTAGTCAGTGAAGCAGAAGTAGATGTTTTTCTGAGAATTATCTTGCTTTTTCTATGATCTAACAGATGTTGACAATTTGATCTCTGGTTCCTCTGCCTTTTCTAAATCCAGCTTGAACATCTGGAAGTTCTCAGTTCACGTACTGTTGAAGCCTAGCTTGGAGAATTGTATGCATTACTTTGCTAGCATGTGAAATGAGGGCACTCACAATGAACACAATGAACATTGTTTGGCAGTGCTTTCTTTGGGATTGGAATGAAAACTGACCTTTTCCAATCCTGTGTCTGCTTCTGAGTTTTCCAAATTTGGCATATTGAGTGCAGCCCTTTAACAGCATCATCTTATAGGATCTCAGATAGGTCAGCTGGAATTCTATCACCTCCACTAGCTTTGTAGTGATTCTTCCTAAGGCCCCCTTGACTTCACACTCCAGGATGTCTGCCTCTAGGTGAGGGATCACACTGTCATGGTTATCTGGGTCATTAAGTTCTTTTTTGTATAATTCTTCTGTATGTTTTTGCCACCCCTTCTTAATATCTTCTGCTTCTATTAGTTTCATAGCATTTCTGTCCTTTGTTGTGCCCATCTTTGAGTGAAATGTTCCCTTGGTATCTCTAATTTTCTTGAAGAGAGCTCTAGTCTTCCCATTCTATTGCTTTCCTCTATTTCTTTGCACTGATCACTGAGGCATGCTTTCTTATCTCTCCTTGCTATTCTTTGGAACTCTGCATTCAAATGGGTATATCTTTCCTTTTCTCCTTTGCCATTTGCTTCTCCTCTTTTCTCAGATATTTTTAAGGCCTCCTTAGACAGCCATTTTTCATTTTTACATTTCTTTTTCTTGGGGATGGTTTTAATCACTGCCTCCTGTACAATGTTATAAACCTCCGTCCATAGGTTTTTACTCTGTCATATCTAATCCCTTTAATCTGTTTCTCACTTTCACTGTATAATCATAAGGGATTTGATTTAAGTCATGCCTGAATGGGCTACTGATTTTCCTTACTTTCTTCAATTTAAGTCTGAATTTTCAATAAGGCACTCATGATCTGAGCCATAGTCAGCTCCCTGTCTTGTTTTAGCTGACTCTAAAGAGCTTCTGCATCTTCAGCTGCAAAGAATATAATCAACCTGATTTTGGAATTGACCATCTAGTAATGTCCATGTGTAGAGTCGTTCCTTGTATTGTTGTAGAGGGTGTTTTCTTTGACCAGTGTGTTCTCTTTGCAAAAGTCTGGTACCTTGCCCTGCTTCATTTTGTAGTCCATGGCCAAACTTGCTTATTACTCCAGGTACCTCTTGACTTCCTCCTTTTGCATTCCATTCATCTATGATGAAAGGGACATCTTTTTGGTGTGTTAGTTCTAGAAGATCTTGTAGGTCTTCATAGAACCATTCAAATTCACTTTCTTCAGCATTAGTGATTGGGGCATGGACTTGGATTACTGTGATACTGAATGGTTTGCTTTGGAAATGAACCGAGATCATTCTTTCATTTTTGAGATTGCACCCAAGTACTCCATTTCAGACTCTTGTTGACTGTGAGGACTACTGCAGTCCTTCTAAGGGATTCTTGCCCACAGTAGTTGATATAATGGTCATCTGAATTAAATTCTCTCATTTTGGTCTATTTTAGTTGACTGGTTCCTAAAATGTCGATGTTCAGTCTTGTCATCTCCTGTTTGACCAATCCTCGCCTGAGGAGGAGATATTTCTCCAGTTTTTACTGTTAGAACTTGGTCAAATTCCTAGAGGTATATATCAGATTATTTGGGGCCTCCCCACAGCTGGCTCCGTCTAGTTTGTAACTCTCAGTTGTTTATACTAATGACTCCAGCAATTCATCAGTTACAGTTTAGGTTTTCCAGTGTTGGTTCTGGTGTCCATGGTGTCTTCCTTTTGCAGGTCTCTGCTCTGGTAAGTCATGACTACCTGTCTGTTTCTCCAGTCGTAGGGGCAGCAGTTTACCCTGTGTCCTCCCCTCTTACATATCCAAGAAGAGTTTTTGATTTTTCAGTTCTTCAGCTTTTACTTGTTAGTATGGAGTAACTTAAAACTCCTTTCATAGGGAACCAGAAACCCGAAACTCTTCAAAACTTCTTAATCTAGAAATCAACATGTGAATAGAATTCTTTGTGAATTAATCTATGTCAATTTAGATCAAATAGCTGTGTACTGTGTATTTTCTTTGTTGTACATGGAACAGAGTAGCAAGAAATGCAGAGTGAAATTTTTTTATTTTACTATTTTTCATTTGAAAAATACTTTAAGATTATATTGATTGCTAACTTTTTTCCTGTCTTTTTTTCATGCAGATTTGAAACCAAAATAGATTCATTTCATGTTACTGGCTTACCAGATAACTCAACAAAACCCCGCCTCCTGTCTTCATTAGATGATGCTGCATCACTCTTGCAAATTATGTTTGAGATAAATCCTTTAGATGAAACTGTTGCTCAGAGGTGTATCATAGAAGCTGAACCTTTAGAAATGTTATATGATGCAGTAAGCATTTTTTGCAATTCCTAAGTTTTAATATATTTCTATTTGCCTTGAGTTTGTCCTCATGTTATTGATACTTACTTTAACAGAGAACAGTGAATAGTATAGTAGAATTCTTCAGACCTCCAAAAGAGGTAAATCTAGCACAGCTGACTTCAGTAACTTTGACAAAACTTGAAGAATTTCGTGATAAGACAGCAACAGGTAAATGCCAGTATTAATGTTGGTTTATCATTTACTAAAGTTTGATTCATGTTATACTGATTTTAGTATTCTTTGAGTTTGTATTTCTAGACTTGATACAGTTTTAATTGAAACTTAGTCTGGTACTTTTATATATTTAAATTCAAATATAATGATTATGTCTTACACTTAGAAAAGGTCTGACCTTTGAACCACATTCACGTTAATTGCAAAATTTTGTTAGGACTTTTGAAATTCTTTTTATGACAGAAACTGGCCTGTATTTTCCTTTCTTGTAATGACTTCCAGATTTTAGTCTATTGGTCTCAGAACATAGAAATTCCACCCTTTTTTTATTATCTTGGGGAATTTCTATAAGATTGGGTCTCATTTCTTTTTTCAGTCTTTGGGCTAGGAGATTTCTTTGGGAATGATTTTAAATTAGAGATTCATTTTTAAAAAATATACATGACTGCAGAGATGACCTCTGTGGTTTTTAATGCTTTGTAATTTGTTGAGACTTGCTTTCTGGCTCAACGTATGATAATTTTTTAAATGTTCCATGTAAGTATGTACTTCATGTCTTCTGTATCTTTAGTAGATTTTTTTCCCCTTTTCACCATATTCTAACAGTTATTTAGAGAAGTACCTGAAAAACACCTCACTGTCAATGTAGATTTGTATATTTCATGTGGATTAGTAATTTTCTGCTTTATAAATTTTGTTGCTGATTAGGTACATACAGAGATAATTTTTTCCTGTGATCCAAATCTTTTATCTGTATGAAATTTTCAGTATTTTTAGTAATGCTTTAAGTTTTCAGTCTTCTTTTTGTTCTGATTTTAGTATAGGTATTCTAGGTTTCTTTTGGTTGTAATTTGTCTGCTACATGTTTTTTTATTCTTCCACCTTCTTTTCCCCTTTATCTTTAGTTCTAGATGTGTCATTTCAACAACATATATGGGATGTTTTTCAAGCTGTGGTAGTCAGTCTTTTCTGTTTCTTGACTGTTTTTTGCTTGCCTTTGGATAAATTACAGCATTGTTTCCTCTACTCCCACCTCTGTACCATTTGGAACTTAAACATTCTCTCTTCACCCCCTTCTCCTTTTGTGCTCAGTGTTTTCCACCATCACAGTCTTTTCCAATAAGTTGGCTCTTTCTATCAGGTGGACAAAGTATTGGAGGTTCAACTTTAGCATCAGTCCTTCCAGTGAATATTCAGGGTTGATTTCCTTTAGGATTGACTGGTTTGATGTCCTTGCTGTCCACAGGACTCTCAGTCTTCTGCAGCACCAAGTTTTTCTCAGAGACATTCTTTGCATTCTCTTATTGGGTAGGTTTTAGGGAGAGGGAGATTTAACTTCTGTTCAGTTCAGTTCAGTCGCTCAGTCGTGTCCAACTCTTTGCAACCCCATGAACCGCAACATACCAGGCCTCCCTGTCCATCACCAACCCCTGGAGTCCACCCAAACCCATGTCCATTGAGTCGGTGATGTGATCCAACCATCTCATCCTCTGTCGTCCCCTTCTCCTCCCACCTTCAATCTCTCCCAGCATCAGGGTCTTTTCAGATGAGTCAGTTCTTCGGATCAGGTGGACAAAGTACTGGAGTTTCAGCTTCAACATGTGTCCTTCCAGTGAACACCCAGGACTGATCTCCTTTAGGATGGACTGGTTGGATCTCCTTGCAGTCCAAGGGACTCTCAAGAGTCTTCTCCAACACCACAGTTCAAAAGCATCAATTCTTTGGCACTCAGCTTTCTTTATAGTCCAACTCTCACATCCATACATGACCACTGGAAAAACCATAGCCTTGACTAGACAGACCTTTGTTGGCAAAGTAATGTCTCTGCTTTTTAATACGCTGTCTAGGTTGGTCATAATTTTCCTTCCAAGGAGTAAGCGTCTTTTAATTTCATGGCTGCAATCACTATCTGCAGTGATTTTGGAGCCCAGAAAAATAAAGTCAGCCACTGTTTCCGCTGTTTCCCCATCTAACTAACTTCTGTATTACTCTAAATTTTAGTATGTATCTTTTAGATCCCAGATTTATGAGAACTCCTGCTGGGCTCTCTTTTTTCTGTCATCTGTTCCCTATGCTCTGTGAGACTATGGAAAGGAGTTCCAAAGTTTACCAAGTGCAGAACATGGTCTCAGGATAAAATTTCTTTGGTTCCCTTTGAAATCTTTTGGCTAACTCTTTCAGTTTGATTTTCCACTTGATAGATGCTTACTCTCTTGCCTCCTCTTAATGTTTTTAGTAAATTTCATTTTCATTGCTGTTTGTTTTGCTCTGTGTCCCACAATTTTTATTGCTTTAAGTGGAAGAAAAAGTTTGGCTACCTACTTATTGATGTTACCAGGATTTAAACTCTAGTTACATGTTTTAATATAAGTTGAAAATTTTATTTTAGTTAAAATTCATTGGGATACATTCATCTATTTTTATAGAAAGCTCTGATTGCTTATTTTGGTTTACATATGGTTTATTGAAGATGATTTAGTAATCAAAAATTTTTCATTGTCTCAGGTAATATAAAGGTTGAGTTCATTGTTCGGTATGGCAGACGTAGCTGTGTTAATTTCACAAATTGGGGAGAATTATAGAGATTCTAATATCACAGTTATGAATAACTATTTCAGGGACCTTAATTTTTTTAGATGGGTATCTTCCCAGTTTTACCCAATTGAGTTTATGGATAAAAAATTCCTTTTTGAATTATTATAGTTACTTAGTAATAAATAAGTAATAAATATTAGTACTTGGCTAATATTTAATGAGGAGCATACACATTGACTGACATGTATTTTACTTTATATTGAAAACATCTTGCTCAAGGCTTTTTTACAATTAATACTAACTTCACATTATTTTAAAATTGTGTTACTAATTCACATGTTTAGTGATTTTCTGTTTCTTGAGTAATTTGTGAACATTATTCATTGTAAAGATTTAAATTTTCTGCAGGTCTGGTATATATTATTGAAACACAGAAAGTTCTTGATCTCAAAATTGACTTGAAGGCTTCATATATTATTATCCCACAAGATGGTGTCTTTAGCCCTACGTCAAATCTCCTTCTTTTGGATCTTGGACATCTAAAGGTATATACTACTATTAAGTATTTTATATGTCATTTATGATATTTCTTTGTTTAAGATGTGTTTTGGTTTATAGAGGTTTGATTTGGTAAATTAATTTTTAGCTTAGTTGCAGAAACTAAGATTTGAGAAAGCCTCCCTTTGTAACAAATAAAATGGTTTCATTTAATTAGGTAGTTTTCTACATTTCTTATACAAAAATGAGCAATTGAATGCTGAAGGTCAGAGGAGAACCTAAGAATTATATTTGTAAAATTTGAGAGTAATGCTTGAGGAAGCATTACTCAATTTAAATTTTCAATTTAAATATATTACTTGATCAATTAAAATGTATAGAGTAGGAGGAAGTTCTAGAAGTCATGAAATATATTTTCATCCTTCTGAAATTTTTTGTGTATATACTTTAAATATTGACATTTTAGTATTTCTATTAAATAATACTATAATTGAGAGATAGTCTTCTTCCATTTCCCTTCCTGTTCAGTTATGTATGTTTTTTTCCATCAGTTTTGAGTAGAGAATACTTTTTTTCTGTGTTTCTGGTTCTATGCTGTTCAATATGGTACCCACTTGTATTTATTTAAATTGATTAAAGTTTTTTAAAAATTCAGTTCCTTAGTTATACATTAGCCACATTCCAGCATTTAATAGTTACAAATGGCTTGTGGCTACTTTATTAGAACAGGTGGACACCATTTTTATCATCATAGGAAGCTCAGTTGGAAAGGAGTACTCCATGTCATTAAATGTAGAGGACTAGCTAACAGTTTAAGACCCAAGAGGGATAGATATGGAATGCTCTTTCTGGCTACCTAATAGATACGTGTCTTTCCTTGATATTGACATTCTCCTTTATGTATTTTTTTTATTCCTCGGTTAGTAATTATGTTGGAGAAGGAAATGGCAACCCACTCCAGTGTTCTTGCCTGGAGAATCCCAGGGACGGCGGAGCCTGGTGGGCTGCCGTCTATGGGGTTGCACGGAGTCGGACACAACAGAAGCAACTTAGCAGCACCAGTAATTATGTAGACACTGCTGGATTTACATTTATAATAAAATTTTATATAGCTAATTATTCATATTTCAACTTGTTTATGGATTTGGTTCATGGGCAGCGTGGTATAGTGGAAATAGCCAGTGGAAAGGTATAGTGGTCAAAAGTAATGGTATATCTTTAGTTTTATGACCTTAGGCAGTTTGCATAACCTTTTGCCTAAAATTTGTTACTTTCAAACAGATAGTCAATTTTGACTGTGTACTTCAAATTAACTGTGTAAAATACAGGGGAAAATGTTAAAATAAAAAACACATATATGTGTATGTGTGTGTGTGTGTATGTATATGAATGAATGGGTGAATAAAATCTTTATATACTACTGTAAAATGATTTCCAGGATACCTGAGTGAAAAAAGTAGTATGTAGAGTATAGCATGAAAGAGTTGTATAACTATAACTTGCTTGAAAAGTGAAAGTTGCTCAGTTGTGTCCGACTCCTTGCGACCCCATGGACTTTACAGTCCATGGAATTCTCCAGGCCAAAATACTGGAGTGGGTAGTCTTTCCCTTCTCCAGGGGTTTCCCCAACCCACGGATCGAACCCAAGTCTCCCATATTGCTGGGGGATTCTTTACCAGCTGAGCCACAAGGGAAGCCCAAGAATAGTGGAGTGGGTAGCCTATCCCTTCTCCAGCAGATCTTCCTGACCCAGGAATTGTACCTGGGTCTCCTGCATTGCAGGTGGATTCTTTACCAACTGAGCTATTAGGGAAGCCCATTGGGATTGCATAAATGGCAGAGATGGAATTAAAATTCAGGTACCGGTTCAATTCAGTCGCTCAGTCGTGTCCAACTCTTTGTGACTCCATGGACTGTAGCATGCCAGGCCTCCCTGTCCATCACCAGCTCCCAGAGCTTGCTCAAACTCACATCCATCGAGTTGGTGGTGCCATCCAACCATCTTGTCCTCTGTCGTCCCCTTCTCCCACCTTCAATCTTTGCCAACATCAGGGTCTTTTCCAGTGAGTCAGTTCTTTGCATCAGGTGGCCAAAGTATTGGAGTTTCAGCTTCAGCATGAGTTCTTCCAATGAATATTCGGATGTATTTCCCTTAGGATTGATCTCCTTTCTGTCCAAGGGACTCTCAAGAGTCTCCTCCAACATCACAGTTCAAAAGCATCACTTCTTTGGCACTCAGCTTTCTTTATAGTCCCATTCTCACATCCATACATGACTACTGAGAAAAACATAGCTTTGACTAGAGACAGACCTTTGTTGGCAAAGTAATGCCTCTGGTTTTTAATATGCTGGTCTAGGTTGGCCATAACTTTTCTTCCAAGGAGCAAGCGTCTTTTAATTTCATGGCTGCAGACACCATCTGCAGTGATTTTGGAGCCCCCCAAAATAAATTCTGTCACTCTTGTCACTGTTACCCAATTTATTTGCCATGAAATGATAGGACCAGATGCCATGATCTTAGTTTTCTGAATGTTGAGTTTTAAGCCAACTTTTTCTCTCTCCTCTTTCACTTTCATCAAGAGGCTCTTTAGTTCTTCTTCACTTTCTACCATAGAGTGGTGTCTTCTGCATATCTGAGATTATTGATATTTTTTCTGGCAATCTTGATTCCAGCTTGTGCTTCATCCAGCAGCATTTCTCAGTGATGTTCTCTGCATATAAGTTAAATAAGCAGGGTGACAGTATACAGCCTAGACCTACTCCTTTCCCTATTTGGAACCAGTCTGTTGTTCCATGTCCAGTTCTAACTGTTGCTTCCTGACCTGCATACAGATTTCTCAGGAGACAGGTTAGGTGGTCTGGTATTCCCATCTCTTTCAGAATTTTCCAGTTTGTTGTGATCCACAGTCAAAGGCTTTGGCATAGTCAATAAAGCAGAAATAGATGTTTTTTTGGAACTCTTTTGCTTTTTTGATGCAGGTATCAGGTATACTAATACTTAATCTTGGACTGTCACTTCTCATTATAAAGTTATCTAAATATCTTATCATGCCATGGAAATATTTTGTAAGATGTATTTGTGTCTTTATTTTGTTTTTAATAAAAAGTCTTCTTGGCAGATTAAAAAAAATTTAAATGTATTATTTATCAGAACTGACTTTGTTCCCCCCTTTTAATACAAATGATTAGGAAGTAACAACTTATTTTGTAAAAACTTACTTTATACCTTGTCTTCTCATTATATATGTCATGGATAAAGATGTTTTTAATTGTCTTACAATGTATGTCAGCTTGTGAGTTTATCTTTTCCTGTTAAGTTTTTATAGTATAGTCTAAAACATAAAAACTTGATATTTTCATTTGAAGTAATTTGCATAGTCTAAACTATTACAATTAACTTCAAGGTGACAAGTAAAATTCGTTCAGAATTACCAGATTTAAAACAAGGTGGAGCCAATCGTGAAGAGATAATGCATAGAGCCTATGATTCCTTTGATATTCAGCTTACAAGCATACAGCTACTTTTCAGCAGAGTTGGTAAGTACACAAGGCATTATTTGTTGATTCATTTTGCTGAAGTGATTAATTAGGATTTTAGACAGTTTCTCTGAAGACTTTTGTACAAAGTATTTTAGACTTTTTATAATTTTGAGTTAGAAGTGACAGATTTTTCCCAGGAGCGGTATCTCAAGTAGGAGAAATTTTACCCTTCAAGAGACATTGTCAATGTGTGGAGACATTTTTTGTTGTGAGAAGTAGGGAGTTTGGGCACTTCTACTGTCTGGTCCTTCCCTGGTGGCTCAGACAGTTAAGGAATCAGGTTCTATCTCTGGGTCAGGAAGATCCCCTGCAGGAGGCAATGGCAACCCACTCCAGTATTTTTGCCTGGAGAATTCCATGGACAGAGGAGCCTGGCAGGCTACAGTCCATGGGGGTCAAAAAGCATTGGACACGACTGAACGACTAACACTTTCACTTTCCTGTTAAGACATAGTCTGAAGCAGAAAAAGGAAAGTGAAGAGGGAAAAGAATTTATCTGCTGATTATGTATACTTGAGAATATGGCATTAAGATTATCTAGATGTAGGAAGATTTCCTCCTATCATGCATTGTATAAAGTACTAATCGTAATTTTAGCTTCAGTGTGTTTTTTTAGTTATGCTTTCTTTAAGCATGTACTGTTTTCTGTAATTAGGTGATAATTGGAAAGAAGCACGAAAACTCAATGTGTCTGCACAGCATATCTTGATACCTATGCACTTCAATGTGGAGCTCTCTAAGGCCATGGTTTTCATGGATATAAGTATGCCCAAGTATGTATTATCTGTTTCATGTGTTTGTAAATTTTCTTATGTAGCTAAGAAATACCATGTTTCACTGATGTTTTTGTAGTACAATATATATAACATAAAATTTACCATTTTAAGTAGATAATTCTGTGGTATTAATAAGTCCATACACACTTTTGCCTAACCACACCACCATCCATCTCTAGAAGTTTATCAGATTCACAAACTGGAACTCTACTCATTAAACAATAATGCTCCACTTTCTCCTCCCGGAAGTCCATGGCAGTCATCATTTTGTGTTACTTCTCTATGAATTTGACTACCTAGGTATTTTGTGTAAGTGGAATCATAAAATATTTCTCCTTTTGTGCTTGGTTTATTTCACATAGCATAATGTCTCCATGTTGACCCATGTTGTAGTATATGTCAGAATTTCGTGTTTTTTTTTTTTTAACTTTTTATTTTGTGTTGGAGTATAGCCAGGTAACAGGGTTTGATAGTTTCAGGTGAATAACAAAGGACTCAGCCATACATATACATGAGAATTTCATTTGTTCTTGAAGCTTGATTTCATTGCATATATATGTCATATATTGTTTATCCATTTATATGTTGATGGACATTTGATTATTATAATAATGTTGCTGTGGACATTGGTGTACAGATACCTGTTGGTGTCCCTGCTTTAGATTTCTGGGGTAGGTATCCAAAAGTAAAATATTGGATTATTCTATTTTTAACTTTTTGAAAAAACTGCCCTACTGTTTTCTGTAGCTACTGCACTATTTTATAATCCCATCAGCAATGTGCAAAGTTTCCAGTTTTTCTACCTCTTCACCAATGCTTGTTATTTTCTTCTTTTTTAAAAAAATAATAATGATTCTAACAGGTGTGAAGTAGTATTTAATTATAGTTTTGAATTGCATTTTCCTAATGATAAGTGATGTTGAACATATTTTCATGTTCTTCTGGCAGTTTACGTGTTTCTTTAGAAAAATGTCTATTCAAGTCTTTTTGTTGTTCATTTGCTAAATCATGCCCGACTCTTTGTGACCCTATGGACTGTAGCATTCCAGGCTTCCCTGTCCTTCACCATCTCTGGTAGTTTGTTCAGACTCATTTCCATTCAGTTGATGTTGTCATCCAAACATCTCATCTTTGTCACCCCTTTCTTCTTTTGCTTTCGATATTTCCCAGCATTAGGGTCTTTTCCAATGAGCTGGGTCTTTTCCAGTGGGTCGACTCTTTGCATCAGTTGGACAAAGTATTGGAGCTTCAGCATGCATCCATCCAGTAAATATTCAGGGTTAATTTCCTTTAGGATTGACTGATTTGATCTCCTTTCTGTCCAAGGGATTCTCAGTAGTCTTCTCCAACACCACAGTTTGAAAGCATCAGTACTTTGGCACTCAGCCTTCTTTATGGTCCAACTTTCACATCTGTACATGACTAATGGAAAAACCATAGCTTTGACTATATGGACCTTTATCAGCAAAGTGATGTCTCTACCTTTTAATATGCTGTTTAGATTTGTCATTGCTTTTATTCAAGGAGCAAGCATCATTTAATTCCATGGCCACAATCCACTGTCTGCAGTGATTTTGGAGACAAAGAAAGTAAAATCCTCCACTGTTTCCATTTTTTCACTATCTATTTGCCCTGAAGTGATGGGACCGGATGCCATGATCTTAGTTTTTTGAATGTTGAGTGTTAAGCCAGCATTTTCACTCTCCTTTTTCACTTTCATCAAGAGGCTCTTTAGTTCCTCTTTACTTTCCGCCATTAAGGTGGTGTCATCTGCATATCTGAAGTTATTGATATTTCTCCTGGCAATCTTGATTCCAGCTTGTGATTCATCTAGCTGGCATTTCACGTGATATACTCTGCATATAAGTTAAATAAGCAGGGTGACAATATACAGCCTTGACATACTCCTTTCCCAATTTTGAGACAGTCCATTGTTCTATGTCTGGTTGTAACTGTTGCTTCTTGCCTTGAATACAGGTTTCTTTGGAGGCAGATAAGGTCATTTGGTATTCCCATCTCTTTAAGAATTTTCCATAGTTTGTTGTGATACACACAGTAAAAGGCTTTGACATAGTCAATGAAGCAGATGTTTTTCTGGGATTCTCTTGCCTTTTCTATGATCCAACAGTTGTTGGCAATTTGATCTCTGGTTCCTCTGCCTTTTCTAAATCCATTTTATATCTCTGGAAGTTCTCAGTCCACATACAGTTGAAGCCTAGTTTGAAGGAATTTGAGCATTACCTTCAATTCAAGTCCTTTGTGTGTGCTCTGTCACATAAGTTGTGTCCATCTTTTGCAACTCCATGGATTATAGCCCACCAGACTCCCTTGTCCGTGGGATTTTCCAGGCAAAAATACTGGAGTGGGTTACCATTTCCTTCTCCAGGGAATCTTCTTGACCCAGGGATCAAACCTGCATTTCCTGCATTGGCAGGTGGATTCTTTACCACCACACCACCTCACACCTTTTAATTACGTTCTTTGTGTTTTTTGTTGTCAAGTTGCAGCAAATTTATTTTGTTTTGTCCTTAATACTTTCTGGGATATTAAGTCCCTGTTAGATAAATGAGTTGCAAATATTTTCTTTTGTTTCTGGATTGTCTTAACACTTTTTGATATGTCCTTTGATGCACTAATGCTTTAAAGTATGATTACGTTTATCTTTGTTGCTTGTGCTTTTGTGTCAAATGAGAAATTAGCAAATCCAGTGTCCTGAAGTTGTTCCTATATATTTTTTTCAAAGAGTTTTATACTTTAACTCTTAGGAAATCTTTTTGAGTTAATTTTTGGATATGGTATAAGATAATGAATCAGTTTTATTCTTTTGCATGTGGGTATGTAGTTTTTCAGCACCATTTGTTGAAGAGACTGTTCTTTCCCTGTTGAATAGTCTTGATAACCCCTGTTGAAAATCATTTGCCCATATATGTGAGGGTTTATTTCTGGGCTTTCTGTTCTATTCCTTTGGTCTCTGTGTCTGTCTTTATGCCAGTAACACACTGTTTTGATTACTGTAGCTTTGTAATAATGAAATCAGGAAGCATGAGTCATCCAACCAATATTAGTCTTTTTCTGCATTGATTTGGTGATATGGAGTCTATTGAGATTCTACATGAATTTTAAGATGAATATTTCTATTTTTACAACAGATGTCATTGAGGTTTTGAATCTGCAGGTGTTTTTAGTTATGACATGTTAACATTGCCTTCCAATCTATGAATACAAGCTGTCTTTCCATTTACTTGTATCTTTAATTTCTTTCCACATTATCTTGTACTTTTTACTGTATCTTTTGCCTCCCTGATTAAGCTTATTCTTTTTGATGCTTTTATAAATAGAATTGTTCTTTGTAAATAGAAACTCAGTTCACTTTTTTGAGTTGATTTTGTGTTGTGCAGCTTTGAATTTGCTTATAAGTTCTAACTGTGTGTATGTAAAATTGTTAGGATTTTCTACATATAAGACCACTTTATCTTAAAACAGAGGCAATATTTTGTCATTATTTCTGATTTGGATACCTTTTTTTCCCCCGTTTTCTGGCCTAATTTCTCTGGGTAGAATTTCCAGTACTATGTTGAATAAAGGTAATTTAAGTTTGCATCCTTTATTCTGATCATAGAGGAAAAGCTTTTCATCTTTTCCTTGAGTATGCTATCTGTAGTTTGTTCATATGTGACCTTTATTATTCTGAGTTAGTTTCCTTCTGCTTATAATTTTTGAGTATTTTTATTAGGGAAATGTGTTAAATTTTTCAAATGCTTTTTCTTCATCACTTGAGATGATCAGATGTTATTTTCGTCCTTTCATTTTGTTAATGCGGTGTATTACATTGATCTATTTTCATATGTTGAAGCACTCTTCCATTCCTTATCCCAGTAGGGATAAGTCGTACTGGGTCATGGTGTATAATCCTTTTAATATGGAGTTGAATTTTGTTTGCTCTTATTTTTGAGGATTTTTTGCATCAGTGTTTGTAAGGGATGTTTGTTTGTAGTTTTGGTTTTTTTTCTTGTAGTATCTCTGTCTGGTTTTGGTATCAGTAACATTGTCCTTAAGATGCATTAGAAAGTATTCCTTTTTTTTCAGTTTTTTGGAAGAGGTTGAGAAAAATTTGTGTTTCTTCTTTAAATGTTTAAATGTGTGATGGAATTCACTCGTGAAACCATCTAATCATGGGCTTTTATTTCTTAGGCAATTTTTGATTAGTGATTCACTCTCTATATTAGTTATAGATGTATCTCGATTTTCTATTTCTTCAAAACTCGGTGTTGATTGGTCTGTGTTTCTGTGTTCACATTAGGTTATCCAATTTGTTGGCATAAAATCCCTCTTATTTTGGTAGAATTGGTAGTCATGTCCCCACTTTCATTTCTGATTTTAGTTGAATATTCTCTCTTTAATCTTACCAAAGATTCTTCGGTTTTGTTCATCTTTTTGAAGAACCAACTCTTGTTGATTTTCTCAATTATTTTTCAGTTCTCTATTTTAATAATTTCTCTCTAATCTGTATTTCTTGTGCTAACTTTCGGGTTAGTTTGCTCTTTTTTAGTTCTTTAAGATATAAAGTTGGGTTGTTGATTTGAGATCTTTCTTTTTCAGTATAAATGTTTACAACTATAAATTTTTCCCCTCAGTACAGTTATTGCTTTATGCTATAAATTTTGGTATGTTGTATCTTCATTTTCAGTTGTCTCAATATATTTGTTTTCCTTGCGACTTCAAATCATTGTTTAACAGTAAATGTGTTAATTTATACATATTCATAATTTTACATTTTTCATTCCGCTGTTGATTTCTAGTTTCAGTCCATTGTGATTTGAAAAGACCATGAGAAAATACTCGAGGAGATAATACTTGAAAACTTCCCTAAAATGGGGAAGGAAATAGTCACCCAAGTCCAAGAAACCCAGGGAGTCCCAAACAGGATAAACCCAAGGCGAAACACCCCAAGACACATAGTAATCAAATTAACAAAGATCAAACACAAAGAACATATATTAAAAGCAGCAAGGGAAAAACAACAAATAACACATAAGGGGATTCCCATAAGGATAACAGCTGATCTTTCAATAGAAACTCTTCAGGCCAGAAGGGAATTGCAGGACATACTTAAAGTGATGAAAGAGAAAAACCTACAATCCAGATTACTGTACCCAGCAGGGATCTCATTCATATATGAAGGAGAAATCAAAAGCTTTACAGACAAGCAAGAGCTGAGAGAATTCAGCACCACCAAACCAGCTCTTCAACAAATGCTAAAGGATCTTCTCTAGACAGGAAACACAGAAAGGGTGTATAAACTTGAACCCAAAACAACAAAGTAAATGGCAACAGGATCATATTTACAAATAATTACCTTAAATGTCAGTGGGTTGAATGCCCCTACCAAAAGACAAAGACTGGCTGAATGGATGCAAAAACAAGACCCCTATATATGTTGTCTACAAGAGACCCACCTCAAAATAAGGGACACATACAGACTGAAAGTGAAAGGCTGGAAAAAGATATTCCTCGCAAATGGAGACCAAAAGAAAGCAGGAGTAGCAATACTGATATCAGATAAGATAGACTTTAAAATAAAGAATGTGAAAAGAGACAAAGAAGGACACTACATAATGATCAAAGGATCAATCCAAGAAGAAGATATAACAATTATAATCATATATGCACCCAACATAGGAGCACTGCAATATGTACGGCAAATGCTAACAAGTATGAAAGAGGAAATTAACAATAACACAGTAATAGTGGGAGACTTTAATACCCCACTCACACCTATGGATACATCAACCAAACAGAAAATTAACAAGGAAACACAAACTTTAAATGATACAATAGACCAGTTAGACCTAATTGATACCTATAGCACATTTCACCCCAAAACAATGAATTTCCCATTTTTCTCAAGTGCACATGGAACCTTCTCCAGGATAGATCACATCCTGGGCCATAAATCTAGCCTTGGTAAATTCAAAAAAATTGAAATCATTCCAAGCATCTTTTCTGACCACAGTGCAGTAAGATTAGATGTCAATTACAGGAGAAAAGCTATTAAAAATTCCAACATATGGAGGCTGAACAACATGCTACTGAATAACCAACAAATCACAGAAAAAATCAAAAAAGAAATCAAAATATGCATAGAAACGAATGAAAATGAAAACCAACAACCCAAAACCTATGGGACACTGTAAAGGCAGTACTAAGGGGAAGATTCATAGCAATACAGGCTTACCTCAAGAAACAAGAGAAAAGTCAAATAAATAACCTAACTCTACACCTAGGGAAACTAGAAAAGGAAGAAATGAAGAACCCCAGGGTTAGTAGTAGGAAAGAAATCTTAAAAATTAGGGCAGAAATAAATGCAAAAGAAACAAAAGAGACCATAGCAGAAATCAACAAAGCTAAAAGCTGATTCTTTGAGAAGATAAATAAAATTTACAAACCATTAGCCAGACTCATCAAGAAACAAAGGGAGAAGAATCAAATCAACAAAATTAGAAATGAAAATGGAGAAATCATAACAGACAACACAGAAATACAAAGGATCATAAGAGACTACTATCAGCAACTATATGCCAATAAAATGGACAACTTGGAAGAAATGGACAAATTCTTAGAAAAGTACAACTTTCCAAAACTGAACCAGGAAGAAATAGAAAATCTTAACAAACCCGTCACAAGCACAGAAATTGAAACTGTAATCAGAAATCTTCCAGCAAACAAAAGCCCAGGACCAGATGGCTTCACAGCTGAATTCTACCAAAAATTTAGAGAAGAACTAACACCTATCCTACTCAAACTCTTGCAGAAAATGCAGAGAAAGGTAAACTTCCAAACTCATTCTATGAGGCCACCATCACCCTAATACCAAAAGCAGACAAAGATGCCACAAAAAAAGAAAACTACAGGCCAGTATCACTGATGAACATAGATGCAAAAATCCTTAACAAAATTCTAGCAAACAGAATCCAACAACATGTTAGAAAGATCATACATCATGACCAAGCAGGCTTTATCCTAGGGATGCAAGGATTCTTCAATATCCACAAATCAATCAACGTAATATACCACATTAACAAATTGAAAGATAAAAATCATATGATTATCTCAATAGATGCAGAGAAAGCCTTTGACAAAATTCAACGTCCATTTATGATAAAAACCCTCCAGAAAGCAGGCATAGAAGGAACATACCTCAACATAATAAAAGCCATATATGACAAACCCACAGCAAACATTATCCTCAATGGTGAAAAATTGAAAGCATTTCCCCTAAAGTCAGGAACAAGGCAAGGGTGCCCACTCTCACCACTACTATTCAACATAGTTTTGGAAGTTTTGGCCACAGCAATCAGAGCAGAAAAAGAAATAAAAGGAATCCAGATAGGAAAAGAAGAAGTAAAACTCTCATTGGTTGCAGATGACATGATCCTCTACATAGAAACCCTAAAGACTCCACCAGAAAATTACTAGAGCTAATCAATGAATATAGTCAAGTTGCAGGATATAAAATCAACACACAGAAATCCCTTGCATTCCTATACACTAACAATGAGAAAACAGAAAGAGAAGGAAACAATTCCATTCACCATTGCAACAAAAAGAATAAAATACTTAGGAATATATCTACCTAAAGAAACAAAAGACCTATATATATATAGAAAACTATAAAACACTGATGAAAGAAATCAGAAGAGGACACAAATAGATGGAGAAATATACCATGTTCATGGATTGGAAGAATCAATATAGTGAAAATGAGTATACTACCCAAAGCAATCTATATATTCAGTGCAATCCTTATCAAGCTACCAATGATATTTTTCAGAGAACTAGAGCAAATAATTTCACAATTTGTATGGAAATACAAAAAACCTCGAATAGCCAAGCAATCTTGAGAAAGAATGGAACTGGAGGAATCAACCTGCCTGACTTCAGGCTATACTACAAAGGTACAGTCATCAAGATAGTATGGTACTTGCACAAAGACAGAAATATAGATCAATGGAACAAAATAGAAAGCCCAGAGATAAATCCACGCACCTATGGACACCTTATCTTTGACAAAGGAGGCAAGAATATACAATGGAGAAGAGACAATCTCTTTAACAAGTGGTGCTGGGAAAACTGGTCAACCACTTGTAAAAGAATGAAACTAGAACACTTTCTAACACCATACACAAAATTATACAATGCAACTCTTGCAGCTCAATTCCAGAAAAATAAACGACCCAATCAAAAAATGAGCCAAAGAACTAAACAGACATTTCTCCAAAGAAGACATACAGATGGCTAACAAACACAAGAAAAGATGCTCA
Source organism: Giraffa tippelskirchi (assembly GCF_054371585.1). Lineage (NCBI taxonomy): Eukaryota > Metazoa > Chordata > Mammalia > Artiodactyla > Giraffidae > Giraffa > Giraffa tippelskirchi. The sequence continues at coordinate 171,492,229 of NC_137275.1, forward strand.
ACATCACTCATTATCAGAGAAATGCAAGTCAAAACCACAATGAGGTACCATTTCACGCCCGTCAGAACGGCTGCTATCCAAAAGTCTACAAGCAATAAACACTGGAGACGGTGTGGAGGAAAGGGAACCTTCTTACACTGTTGGTGGGAATGCAAACTAGTACAGCCACTATGGAGAACAGTGTGGAGATTCCTTAAAAAACTGGAAATAGAACTGCCATACGACCCAGCAGTCCCACTGCTGGACATGCATACCGAGGAAACCAGAACTGAAAGAGACACATGTACCCCAGTGTTCATCGTAGCACTGTTTACAATAGCCAGGACATGGAAGCAACCTAGATGCCCATCAGCAGACGAATGGATAAGGAAGCTGTGGTACATATACACAATGGAATATTACTCAAGCCATTAAAAAGAATACATTTGAATCCGTTCTAGTGAGGTGGATGATACTGGAGGCTGTTATACAGAGTGAAGTAAGCCCTAAAGGAAAACATCAATACAGTGTACTAACACATATATAACACATATTATAGCTTGTAGACTTTTGTACTAACACATATATATGGGTTAACGATAACCCTGTATGCGAGACAGCAAAAGAGACACAGATGTATAGAACAGTCTTTTGGACTCTGTGGTAGAGGGCGAGGGTGGGATGATTTGGGAGAATGGCATTGAAACATGTATATTATCATATATGAAACAGATCGCCAGTCCAGGTTCGATGCATGAGACGGTGCTCGGGGCTGGTGCACTGGGATGACCAAGAGGGATGGGATGGGGAGGCAGGTGGGAGGGGGTTTCAGGATGAGGAACACATGTACACCCATGGCTGATTCATGTCAATGTATGGCAAAACCACTACAATATTGTAATTAGCCTCCAATTAAAATAAATAAATTTATTAAAAAAGAAAAGATGCTTTCTGTGATTTCTGTGTTTAAAAAAATTTTTACTCCTGTGTTATGACCTAAAATTTGGTCTGTCCTGTAAAGTGTTCTGTGTACATGTATGAAAAATGTGTATTCTGCTGTTGATGGAGTATTCTGTTTATGTTTGTTGATAGTATTGTTTTCGTCCTCTGTTTCTTTATTGATCTTTCCTCTGGCTCTTCTGTCAGTTATTGAAAGTGGGATAGGTTTTGAAGTCTCATGTTACCATAGAGTGAATTTTTTCCTCAGTTCTATCAACATTTCATATATTTTTTTTGAGCTCTGATATTTGGTGTGTATACGTTTCTAGTTATCGTATCTTCTTGATGAAGTTACCGTTTATTGTACAATGTCTTTTGTGTAATTACAGGTTTTGACCTACCAGTCTGGTTTGAGTGATATTATTATAGCCATTTCTGCTTTCTTCTGGGTATTATTGGCATGGAATATCTTTCACTTTGAAACTGTTTGTGTCCTTAGATCGAAAGTAAGTCTCTTACAGATAGCATATAGTTTGATCTGTTCTTTTTAAAAAAATCCATTCTGTCATTTTATATCTTTGTGAAGTTTAAACCACTATGTTTAAAATAAATACTGATAAACGGTTTAATTTTGTCATTTTGTTACTTTCTGTGTGTCTTACAGCCATGTGAAGGGAAGAGACTTCAAAGAAACCTGTGTACTTTTTTTTTTGCCTTTCATATTATAATGACTCAATTCTCTAGGAAACATTGTACAGTTTACTAACTCTTATTTTCTTACACTTCCTTGATTGAAAATATCAAACTGGGACTCTGAGAGTCTTAAAGTAGAGGAATACCAGGATTTGGTTTGAGAAAGAAGGAAGGAAGACCATTCTATACATTTTGCTGTTTTGTATAATCTAGCATTAGGTGTAGGTTAATTTTAGATGCAAGGCTTACATTCTTTGGGTTCCTTTCCAGGTGTTCTCCTGCCTATTTACTATTGCCTGATATTTCTTTTAAAGTTTGTCAATACATGAGAAAAGTCAAAGATGTATGTGATTTCCTGTTGTAAACGTGATTATGAATAGAGTGTTTTTCCAGCATTTTACTTAAGTGTGCTAGAATCTAGGATGTTACTGGGTACCAAAAAAGATGATATTACTGACAGAAGAAATGGCTAATGTCCCTTGCTTTAGATTTCTCTATAAATATATGATTAGGGAGAATTTATGTCCTGTAATGTAGGGAATATGTATAGCATAGCTGGAATTAAAGTAGCTGATTAAAATTCCTTTATATAGATAATGGAATGCAAGAGTATGTGAAAGATTAGTTCAGTGTGACAGTAAGCAGACTTGTTTCTTTTAAGGGCCAGATAGTAAATAGCTTAAGCTTGAAGTTGTATCATCTATCAGAAGTACTCAGATCTGGTGTTTTAGCATGAAAGCAGCTGTAAACAGCGCAGGATGAATATGTATAGCTGTATTCCAGAATACTTTATTTACAAACATAAGCAGCATGCTGGATTAATCCATGGCCATATTTTGCCAAACTCTGGTTCAGTGCATTACATAGCCAACGAAAGAGAAAATCCTCCAGGAAAGCTCTTTGTACTCATATCCTTATGATACTAAAATGGCTATGGACCAGAGATGTTAGGACCAGAGATGTGTGCCCAAAATTATCACAGGCAGAAACTATAATGATTTAGAAAGATGAAATCTAAGAAGCATTTGATTTCAGTTTTGTAGTTGTGGGCAGTATAAAGTGGATATGACATTACATAAAATCCTAGAACTCTACAAGTATCAGGGAACTTTCTTTGAGGTTTGAACTTAAAATATTTAAGGCAAATGGAAGGAAATCCTCTTATTATTTGGTGGGTAGTATTTTGGCACCTGTCATCTTCACATTGTTCAGCTGCCTTACTAAAAGAAATAGAAAAGAAGTTTAGGTACATTAATAAGATAGATCCATAATTAATAGGATGTATGGGATTAGTTAAAAATATTTCGGCTATTGGAGATAAAAGAAAGCTATAATTTTCTCACGGAATTCAAATATATTTTTAGCAGTCATTGTGTATGACTGAAAAGTAAGTTTTAAAAAATGCGGGGATAAAAATTGTGAATGAAAATTTATTCTGTCTTTGATGTCAGTCTCTTTTTAATATATTCTTTTTAAAGACTTTCATCATATTGCAGCAGCTTCAGAGTCACAGAAAAGTTGATAGGAAGCTCCAGAGATTGTCCTTATACCCCCTGCATCCACTCATGCATGAAAATGAAAATTGCTCAGTCGTGTCTGATTCTTTGTGACCCCATGGACTAGTCCATGGAATTCTCTTGACCTGAATACTAGAGTGGATAGCCGTTCCCTTCTCCAGGAGATCTTCCAACTCAGGAATTGAACCAGCGTCTCCTGCATTGCAGGCGGATTATTCACTAGCTGAACCACCAGAGAAGCCTAAGACTATTGGAGCGGGAAGCCTATCCATTCTCCAGTGGATCTTCCCGATCCAGGAATCAAATCAGGGTCTCCTGCGTTGCAAGTAGATTCTTTACCAACTGAGCCATCCATGCATAGCCTTCCCCATTAACAACATCCCTCACCAAGTGGCACACTTGTTAGATTTACATTAACAGATCAGACTTACATTGACACATCATAATTACCCAAAGTCTATAGTTAACATTATATTTCACTCAATGTTGTACATTGAATGGGTTTGGACAAGTGCATGACATGTATCATGTATCCATCATTATGGTGTCAGAATCGGAGGGCACCTGGTGCGTCTCCTCCCAGCTCCTCACTGTGGGTCTCTGGAGCCAGCATGGGATGGCTGGGAGTGCCCCTTTCGTGGGCTCCTGGATCCCAATCAGCATCCGCGCTTGGAGCGGAGGGGACAGGACCACAGGTCATCCAGAGCACCCATAATAGACTCTTCCCACAGTGCTTCTTCATAAATGTGGACTCTTACAAGGACAATGAGCATTATAGCTTCCCTTGAACTTGATCTGGACCTCCACTGATGGATGCTGTCTGTGAAGCAAATGGCACTTTTGCCATCAACTTACTAAAAATGTGTGAAGAGGACTACTCACAAAATGTGTTCTTCTCTCTGCTGAGCCTCTCCTCTGTCCTGACCATGATCTCAATGGGGGCCGAGGGGAACGCAGTGGCCCAGATGTCCCAGGTCATCCAGAGGACCCAAGACATGGTGGTTACTAATAGACTTCCCACAGTACTTCTTCATTCCATGTGGACTCCTACAATGGCAGTGAGCATCACAGCTTCCCTTGAACCTCGTCTGGTGCCGAAATTGAAGATGATGCAGGTACCTACTTCAAATGTGGCACAGCGGTAAAGAATCTGCCTGCAATGCAGGAGATGCAACAGATGCAGGTTCTGTCCTTGAGTTGGGAAGATCACCTGGAGCAGGAAATGGCAACCCATTCCAGAATTCTTGCCTGGAGAATCCCATGGACAGAGGAGCCTGGCAGGCTACAGTCCGTGGGTATGCAAAGAGTCGGATACGACTGAGCAATTAACACTAGACTTTATAGAGTATTTTCACTGCTTTAAAAATCTTGTTTTATCCCTCCCTTATCACACAATCCCTAGTAAGCATTGATCTTTTTACTGTGTCCATAGTTTTGCCTTTTCCAGAATGTCATATAGATGGAATTATAGAGGAGAAAGACTTTTCAGGTTGGCATCTTTCACTTAGTAATATGCATTTGAGGTTCCTTCCTGTCATTTCATGACTTGATAGCTCAATTTTTAATGCTGATTAATATTCCATTATCTGATGTATCACAGATTGTTTATCCATTACCTTCTGCAGGACATCTTGGTTGCTTCCAAGTTTAGCTATAAAATTGAAATATAAAATTTTTGTGGATAAACTTGATTCATATAAATTTACGGGTAAAGCTCGCATCCATGTGTAGGATTTATGGGGACATAACTTTAAATTCCTTTGAGTAAATGTCAAGGAGCAAAATTGCTGATCATATGGTAAGAGTATCTTTAGTTTTATAAGAACCTTTCAGACTGTCTTCTAAGTGGCTATACCCTTTTGCATTGCTGTCAGCAGTGATTGTGAGTTCCTGCTGCTCCACATGCTTGCCATTATTTAGTGTTGTCAGTATTTCTGATTTTGGTTGTTATAGTAGGTGTGTAGTAGTATCTCACCTCACTCCAGTACTCTTGCCTGGAAAATCCCATGGACGGAGGAGCCTGGTAGGCTGCAGTCCATGGAGTTGCTAAGAGTGGGACACGACTGAGCGACTTCACTTTCACTTTTCACTCTCATGCATTGCAGAAGGAAATGGCAACCCACTCCAGTGTTCTTGCCTGGAGAATCCCAGGGATGGGGGAGCCTGGTGGGCTGCCATCTATGGGGTCGCACAGAGTCGGACACAACTTAAGCGACTTAGCAGCAGTAGTAGTATCTCAGTATTCTTTTTTTGATTTGTATTTCTCTGATAGTATATAATGTGAAACATCTTTGCTTATTTGCTGTCTGTATGTCTTCTTTGATGAGGTGTCTGTTAAGATTTTTGGCCCATTTTTCAACTAGATTGCATTCTTATTGAGTATTATGAACTTATTGAACTTTTTGGATAGTATTCCTTTATGAGAAGGTAGTGCCAACCCATTCCAGTACTCTTGCCTGGAGAATCTCATGGATGGAGGAGCCTGGTAGGTTGCAGTCCATGGGGTCATGAAGAGTTGGACACGACTGAGTGACTTCACTTTCACATTTCCCTTTCATGCACTGGAGAGGGAAATGGCAACCCACTCCAGTGTTCTTGCCTGGAAAATCCCGGGGACGATGGAGTCTGGTGGGCTGCCATCTGTGGGGTCGTGCAGAGTCGGACACGACTGAGGCGACTTAGCAGCAGCAGCAGCCAGTGTTCTTATCTGGAGAATCCCAGGGATGGCGGAGCCTGATGGGCTGCCGTCTATGGGGTTGCACAGAATCGGACACGACTGAAGCGACTTAGCAGCAGCAGCAGCCTTTATGAGATCTCTTTTGTAAATATTTTCTCCCACTTGGTAGCTTGTCTTATAATTCTCTTGGCATTGTCTTCTGTAGAGCAGAAGCTTTTAAATTTTTTTTTTTTTAGTTCATTACTCTTTGTTTTGGCTGTGGCATACAGGATCTTAGTTCCCCAAACAGGTACCAAACCCTTGCTCCCTGCAGTAGAACCAGTGGATTGCCAGGGAGGTTCCAGAAGTTTTTAAATTTTAATCAAATCCAGTTTATCAATTATTTCTTTCATGAATTGTCCCTTTGCATTGTATCTATCAAGTGATCATCTAAAAAGTATCTGAAAAGGTCATCTAAGTTTTCTTTGATTTATCTTTATGGAGCTTTATAGTATTGGGTTTTAAATTTAGGTCTGTGGTCCACTTTGAGTTGGCTTTTGTGAAAGATATAAAGCCTATGTCTAAATTAATGTTTTTGCATGTCAGTATTCATTTATTCCAGCACCATTTGTTGAAGAGAATGTCTTTGCTCCTTTGTCAGAGATTCAGACTGTATTTGTAGAGATCTGTTTTGCACTCTGTTCTGTTCCATTGATCTGTTTGTCTATTCTTTTGACAGTAGCACAGTGTCTTTCTTACTGTAGCTTTAGAGTTAAGTCTTGAATCAGGGAATGTCAGTCCTCCAACATTGCTCTTCTTCAGTATTATGTTGACTAGTACGTTCTGGGTCTTTTGCCTCTCCATATAAATTTTAAAATCAGTTTGTCCATATCCATTAAATAACTTCATGGGATATTGTGACTGCATTGAATCTATAGATCAATTGGGGATTAACTGACATCTTGACAGTATTGAATTTTCCTACTCTTGAATGTGGAATAGTTTTTCATTTATTTAGTTGTTTGTTTATTATCAGAATTTTACAGTTTTCCTCCTACGAGTCTTGTATTTATTTTGTTAGATTTATGCCTAAGTATTACTTTCTTTGGATGCTAATATAAATGTTCTTATATTTTTAATTTCATATTATACTTGTCCTTTGGTATATAGGGAAGCAGTTCACTATTCTATATTAATCTTATATCATAAAACTATGCTGTATTAGCTTATTAGTTTCAGGAATTTTTTTAATAGATAATTTACATAGATGATCATGTTGTCTGTGGACAAAGACAGTTTTATGTCGTTACCAATCTATATACTTTTAAATTTTCTTTTCTTGGCTTACTGCATTGGCATGACTTCTCGTGTAATATTGAAAAGGAATGGTGAGAGGGACATCTTTGTATTGTACCCAGTCTTGTTGGGAAAACGTTGAATTTCTCACTGTTAAGGATGATATTGGTTGTAGGTTTTTCCAAGATATTTCTTAATTCTAATTTACTGAGAGTTCTTATCATGAATGGGTGTTGAATTTTGTTACATATTTCTCTATATGATTGTGATTTTTCATTCAGATCTGTTTTTTAAACCTGGTTTTAAATATATAATCTCTTGGGCAAGTTATTTGTACTTGCCAAATCTAATTTCCTGTTAGGAACCATGTACATATGGGAACTTATAAGAAACAGGGAGCAGAAATACATTGTCTGCCTTATCGATTGTGAGAATTAGTTACTGTATTATACATATCAACTGCTTTCCTTAATGCCTGTTGGTAATAAGTAGTAATTGTTAACTGTCATTGACAAAATAATAGGATAGTAAACATAATAACAATAGAAAATAAGCCTTTGAAATATAATATTGTTAATTCAGCTGATGAGATTGATCAGTAAGGAAAAATGATGCGAATTCTTAGATTGTGAAATAATTTGTCCCATGGACTGTGTAGATAATTTTTAGTACTTAATGCCACATTTTATTATTCTTAGATAATATAGATGAATAGTCATTTTTTAAATAGTGATTTCTGTCTTTTTGAAACAGATTCAAGATTTATGGAAACTTACCATTAGTTTCTTTACGAATCTCAGATAAAAAACTGCAAGGGATTTTGGAACTGATTGAAAGCATTCCAAAACCCCCACCTGCAACTGAAGTAAATGTGCCTGTCAAATCCTACCAGGTAATGTATTTTCAAAATTAATGAAAGCAGAATTAAAAAACAAATTTCACAAAGAGTATGTGTAAACACAGAAATTTGGAGCGAAACAATTCAATTCATCTTTAATAGACTTTTTAAAATTACAGTTTAAAGAGAAAATGATGAAATAGTTAAAGATGCAAATAGTAAACAAAAGTATGAAATGATGTCTACCTTTCTTCACTTTTCCAGTCTCTATTCCCTTTGATTAGTGGTTAACTACTGCTTCTCTAGTTTTTTGAAAATGTTTATAGCTTTTGCTAATACACACATGTACAAATATGCATGTCTCTCTGTGTGTATATGTATGTATGTGTTTATATTATTATGTTCTTAAAATTTACATAAATGGGATCATTATACTTCCTGTTTTAAATCTGTCTTTTTTCACCATTATTAGCATATGTTATGTACCTTAGAGATATTTACCTGTTCAGCATATACAGATATCAGATATGCCTTTTTTTTTTTTTTATGGTGGTGCAGTGTTAAATTTTGTGAGTGTACCATCCTTTGCCTAATGTAATTCTCTTTTGATGGGCTTTTATATTGTTATATTTTTAGTTATAAAAAAAATCACTGCTTTGAACTTTCTTATACATATATTTGAGTATTTTTTTTATCCATTGGATACATTTCTGGAAGTGGTATTGTTGAGTAAAATATGTGGATTTTATATTTTAATGAATTTTGCCAAATTTGCTTTTTGATTATGAATGTTTAGTCCCACCAGCATTAAATGTTGTTTCTCTGTTCTCATTAGTCTTGAGTATAAACAAATGTGACAGTTTTAGTGTAGTCAGTGAAGCAGAAGTAGCTGTTTTTTGGAAATTCCCTTGCCTTTTCTATGATCCAGTGAATGTTGTCAATTTGATCTCTGGTACCTCTGCCTTAGCTCAAACTCACGTCCATTGAGTCAGTGATGCCATCCAACCATCTCATCCTCTGTCACCCCATCCTCTCTTGCCCTCAGTCTTTCCCAGCATCAGGGTCTTTTCCAGTGAATAGGCACTTTGCATCAGGTGGTCAAAGTATTGAAACTTCAGTTTCAGCATCAGTCCTTCCAGTGAATGTTCAAGGTTGATTTCCTTTAAAATTGACTGGTTTGATCTCCTTGCAGTCCATGAGACTCTCAGAGAGTCTTCTCCAGTACCACAGTTCAAAAGCATCAACTCCTTGGCACTCAACCTTCTTTATGATCCAACTCTCATATCTATACATGACTGCTGGAAAAATCATAGCCTTGACTATGTGGACCTTTGTCAATGAAGTGATGTCTCTGCTTTTTAATATGCTGTCTAGGTTTGTCATAGCTTTTCTTCCAAAGAGCAAGCATCTTTTAGTTTCGTGACTGCAGTCACCTTCCACAGATATTTTGGAGCCAAAGAAAATGAAATCTGTCACTATTTCCACTTTTTCCCCATCTGTTTGCCATGAAGTGATGGAAGTGATGTCATGATCTTTGTTTTTTAAATGTTGAGTTTTAGCCAACTTTTTCACTCTCCTCTTTCATTTATCAAAAGGCTCTTTAGTTCCTCTTTGCTTTCTGCCATTAAAGTGGTATCATGCATATCTGAGCTTGTTGATATTTCTCCCAGCAATCTTGATTTAACCTTGTGAATCATCCAGGCTGGCATTTTGGATGATGTACTTGCATATAAGTTAAATAAGCAGGGTGACACTATACAACCTTGACGTACTCCTTTCCCAATTTTGAAAGAGTCTGTTGTTCCATGTCTGGTTCTCACTGTTACTTCTTGTCCTGCATACAGGTTTCTCAGGAGACAGGTAAGGTAGTCTGGTATTCCCATTTCTTGAAGAATTTTCCACATTTTGTGTGATCCACAGTCAGAGGCTTTAGCATAATCAATGCAACAGAAGTAGACATTTTTTGGAATTCTCTTGCTGTTTCTGTGATCCAGTGGATGTTGGCCATTTGATCTGTGGGTCCTCTGCCTTTTCTAAATCCAGGTTTACCTCTGAAGGTTCTTGGTTCACATACTGCTGTTGCCTAGCTTGAAGTATTTTGAGCATTACCTTGCTAGCATGTGAAATGAGTGCAGTTGTGTGGTAGTTTGAACATTCTTTGTCATTGCCTTTCTTTGGAATTGGAATGAAAACTGACCTGGAGCGGCTGAAGAACATGTCCCTGCTAGTCATGGCCTTACTAAATGTGGCCCCCTGGAGAAGAGAATGGCAAGCCACTTCAGTATTCTTGCCTTGAGAACCTCATGAACAGTTTGAAAAGGCAAAAAGTTAATGATACTGAAAGATGAGACCCCCAATGCTGGTAGTTGTCCAAAATGCCACTGGGGAAGAGCAGAGAAATAGCTCCAGAAAGAATAAAGAGGCTGAACCAAAGTTTAAACGATGCCCAGTTGTGGATGTGTCTGGTGGTGAAAGTAAAGTCCAATGCTATAAAGAAAAGTATTGCATAGCAACCTGGAATGTTAGGTCCATGAATCAAGGTAAAATGAATTTTATCAAACAGGAGATGCCAAGAGTGAATGTTGACATTTTAGGATTCAGTGAACTGTAATGGGTGAATTTAATTCAGATGACCATTGTATCTACTACTGTGAGCAAGAATCCCTTAGAAGGAATGGAGTAGCCCTTATAGTCAGAAAAAAGAATATGAAATGCAGTAGTTGGGTGCAGTCTCAAAAATGACAGAATGATCTTGGTTCATTTCCAAGGCAAACCATTCAACGTCACAGTAATCCAAGTCTATACCCTAACCAGTAATACCAAAGAAGCTGAAGTTGATTGATTCTACCAAAACCTACAAGACCTCCTAGAACTAAGACTAAAAACAAGTGTCCTTTTCATCATAAGGGACTGGAATGCAAAAGTAGAAAGTCAAGAGATACCTTGAGTAACAGGTAAGTTTGGTCTTGGAATACCAAATGCAGCAGGGCAAAGACAGAGTTTTGCTATAAGAGAACACACTGGTCATAGCAAACACCCTCTTCTAGCGATGCAAGCGATAACTCTACATATGGACATCATCAGATGGTCAACACTGAAATCATATTGATTATATTCTTTGCAGCTGAAGATGGAGAAGCTCTAGACAGCAAAAACAAAGCCTGGAGCTGACTGTGGCTCAGATCTTGAGCTCCTTGTTGAAAATTCAGACTTAAATTGAAGAAAGTAGGGAAAACCACTCAGCCATTCTGGTATGACCGCAATCAAATCCCTTGTGATTATACAGTGAAAGTGATGAATAGATTCAAGGGACTAGGTCTGGTAGTGCCTGAAGAACTGTAGTCAAAGGTTCATAATATTGTACAGGAAGTGTTGACTGACCAAAGCTATCCCCAAGAAAAACAAATGCAAGAAGGCAAAGTGGTTGTCTGAGGAGGCCTTAAAAATAGCTGAGAGAAGAAAAGCAAAAGGCAAAGGAGAAAGGGAAAGATATGCCCAACTGAATGCAGAATTCCAGAGAATAGCAGGGAGAGATAAGAAAGCCTTCTTAAGTAAACGATGCAAAGAAATAGAGAAAAAACAATAGAATGGAAACACTAGAGATCTCTTCAAGAAAATTGGCGATACCAAGGAAACATTTCATGCGTAAATAGGCACAATAAAGGACAGAAACGTCAACAGAAGCAGAAGATATTAAGAGGTGGCAAGAATACACATAAGAACTATACAAAAAAGGTCTTAATGACCTGGATAACCACGATGGTATGGTCACCCATTTAGAGCCAACATCCTGGAGTGTGGAGTCTAGTGGGCCTTAGGAAGCATTACTGTGAACTGCTACAGCTGAACTATTTCAGATCCTACAAGATGATGCTGTTAAAGTGCTGCAATCAGTATGCCAGCAAATTTGGACAACTCAACAGTGGCCACAGGACTGGAAAAGGTCAGTTTTCTTTCCAGTTCCAAAGAAAAGCAATGGCAAAGAATTTTCAAATTACCATACAGTAAGTTACATTAGTCTGTAATTTTTTGTGTGTGGTATATTTGCTTGGGTCTGTTATCAGGCCTAAGAGATTAGGTTAGGAATGTTTTCTTCCATTTATTTGATAAGAATTTGAAAAGGAAGGTTTTAATTCATTAAATGGTGGTAAACTTCTTTACTGTTGCCTTCTTACTTTTCTTTCTTGGTAGAATTTTGGTTACTGATTTGATATCTTTTCTTGTTACAAGCCTGTTCAGGGTTTCTATTTGTTCTTGAATCAGTTAAGGTAATATGTGTCTTTGTAGGAATTTGTCTATTGAATCTAGGTTATCCAGTCTGTGGGCCTACAACTTTTCAATCCTTTTTTATTTCTGTAAGATTGGCTGCAATGACTTCAATTTGATTTCTGATTTTAGTTATGTCTTTTCTTTTTGTCTCAGTCTAGCTGAAGGTTTGTCATTTTTGTTGACTGTGTCAAGAACCAGCTTTTGGTTTTGTTAATTCTTTTGTTTTTCTCTTCACTGTTTATTTTATCTCTGCTCTAATATTTCTATTATGTATTTTTTTTACCTTTGCCAGCTTTTTCTTTAGGTTGATCCATTTTTTACTTGTTTGAAGTATAAAGTGAGGTTATTGATTTGACATATTTTATTTTAATGTATGCTTTCATAGCGGTAAATTTCCTTCTGAGTACTGATGTCAAGGTATCTCATATGATGTGTTTTCATTGTTCTTCATCTCAAAGTATTTGTAAATTTTCTTGCAATTTGTTCTTTGATGCATTGGTTTGTTTTTTAAAGTTTTCTTCAATTTCTGTGTATTTCCACTTTCCCTTGTGTCAGTGATTTCTAGCTTGATTTCATTGTGGAGAAGGTACTTTATATGATTTCACTCTTAAAAAATTCTTTTGACACTTGATTTGTGGTCTGCCACATGATCAACCCTGGAAAATGTTCTGCATGTACTTGGGAAGAATGTGTATTCTGCTGTTGGCTAGTTTGTTTTGTATATGTCTGTTATGTCTAGCTGGTATATAGCATTGTTCAAGTTCTTTATTTACTTATTGATCCTCTGACTAGTTTTTCTATTCTTTATTGAAAGTGAGCTTATTGAAGTCTCCATCTGTTACTGTGGAACTTTCTATTTCTCCTGTTTTTTCATTGTTTTGTTTGCATATTTGGTGACTTTTTTGGGTGTCTTTATGTTTATAATTGTTTTATATTCCTAGTGAATTATTCATTTGATTATATATGATGACCTTTTTGTCTTTTGTTACAGTTTTTAGTGTTTTGTTAGAAATTACCTCCTCTGTTGTGATTACTGTTTTCATAGAGTATCTTTTTTCAGTCCTTTCACTTTTCTATTTGTGTATTTGCACCTAAAAGGAATCTCAAGTAGATAGCATGGTGACAGGAGATGGTGAAGGACATGGAATCCTGGCATACAGCAGTCCATGTCCATGGGGTCACAAAGAGTCAGACACAACTGAGTGAACAACAACAAAGTAGATAGCATGTAGTTGGATCTGATTTTCTTTTATCCATTTTGTCAATTTGTTCCTTTTGATTGGATGGTTCCATCCATTGATATTTAAAGCCATTGCTTGGAGAAATAAATGGCAACCTGCTCCAGTATTCTTGCTTGGAAAATCCTATGGACAGAGGAGCTCAATGGACTATAGTCCATAGGGTTGAAAGAGTTGGACATAACTTAGCAACCATAACCACCACCACCATGTATTTTCAGCCATGAAATGGCTATGCTAAATACTGGACTAAACCTGTTCAGTTCTGTCCAGGCATTCAGTCGTGTCTCATGCAATCCCATGGACTGCAGAACGCCAGGCTTCCCTGTCCATCACCAACTTCCAGAGCTTGCTCAAACTTATGTCTCTGTTAACCTTTCCAAAAGTGTCATGGAGATTTACAGGTTTCTGGTTTAATTGGGTAAGATGTTTTTTCTCTGCCATTTCTTGTCTCCCTGAACTGAGGAGGATGCAATAGACAGAATGTGGTGTTTGTGCTTTTTTTACCCCCTGATACTTCCATGTTAGAAGTAACCCTACAAGTGTGGTTTGGTTATTGTTCTTTTGCGCCTTTTGTTTTAATGAGCTTTTTTAATGGTTTTATAGTCCACTGCCCATTTCCAGTTGATCCAAATAAGACTAAAAGGTAATGTTTTTGCCTTTTTTTTTTTTAACATGAAGAGAAAATCAGGGTAGTGAAATGTAAATCTATTTCATTCCTCTTCACTTCGTTTGTCCTCACTGATCATTGTTTTTTTAGTCCAAGAGTCCAAAATATTTGTTACTTTTACTTTGTATTTTATTCCTGTGACTCATTGAAATTTCTCCTGTTTTAAGTTATAAAACCAATATAATCTCATGTATAAACTTGAAGACGTAGATTTTACAAGTTATATATAGCATGATCCTAAAATAAGGAATTTTCATCTGTCTTTTTCTGATGTCTCTTGTTGACTTATATTTGATTTTCTCTTGTGTTTGTCATTATTGAACTATGTCAGATGTTCATTTGATGCTTGTGCTCTGCCTATAGTGTACAAATTGAGTTAAACAGATACAAGTCTTATCCTTTAGGAATTTTGCAGTTCAGTAAGAATACAGAGATAAAGATGAGGACTGAGACATCTGTACAGATACCAAATACATAAGTAAAATATTAAGCATTAAAGTCATTACTGATTAGGAAACTTTTTCTTCCAATTTCTGTTTGTTTTTTTTTTTGTTTGTTTGTTTGTTTCTTGTTTTTATATATTTTTTGTTTTATATTTTCTCTACTGTTGTTTAGTCACGTCTGACTCTCTTTGACTGACTCTACTCTATGGACTGTAGAGCCTGCCAGACTTCTCTGCCCATGGGATTTCCCAGGCAAGAATACTGGAGTGGGTTGCTGTTTTCTTCTACTATGTCAATTACATTTAACATTCTGAATTTATAATACTGTGTTTTGAATTAATAACAATTTAACTGCAAAGCAGCCAGAAACTTTTGTACAACTTTGTACTCCCTGTGGTGTTGTCACAAGTTCCATATTGTACATTGTGTATTCAGTAGTGTCGTTACAATTATTTTTACAGTTTTAAGTGTGTAGGAAATAAAAAAAGTGACTCTGAACTAAGAATACAACATCTCCTTATTTATTTACCCATGTAATTATATGTACAGGAGATTTCCTCTTCTTTATATAGCTTTGAGTTACTATCTAGTATTCTTTTCCTTACCTAAAGGACACTGGCAAGGATTTCTTATTGGGCAAGTATAGTGGTGATACACTCCTTATGTTGTTGTTGTTTGTCTGGAAATATCTTAATTTCTCTCTCATTTTGAGGGATAGTTTTGCCAAACACATAATCCTTGGTGTCAAATATGACTTTCCATTACTTTTTGACATTCACAGTTTCTGGTAAGAAATTAGCTGTTAATAATTTATTGAGAGTCTTAACATGGACAGCTCACTTCTCTTGTTGCTTGCAAGTTTCTTACTTTATCTTTCAACTGTTTGATGATAATATGTTTTGGAGTAGATGTATTTGAACATATGTTACTTTTAGTTATTAAACTTGGATTTTTTAGGTTCATGTATGTGCTTTGTTCAGTTGCCCAGTTGTGTCCAACTCTTTGTGACTCCATGAACTGTAGCCTGCCAGGCTCCTCTGTCCCACTTTTTCATATTTGGGCACATTTTTGGTAATTATTTTTTCAGATATGCTTTCTTGTCCTCTCTTTGTTTTGTTTCCTGCTGGTGTTCTCATAATGCATACATCACCTTACATTGTGGTATCTCACAGGCCCCTTAGGTTGTGTTCATTTTCCTTTATCCTTTGTTGTTGTTTTTTTTTTTTAATAATTTTGACTGATGTGTGTACATGTTTACTGCTAGCTCAACTCTGCTTTTGAAATTCTCTAATGTATGTTTTCTTTCAATTATTGTAGTTTTCAGGTCTGGAACTTGTTTGGTTTCTTTTCTATCTCTTTATTGATACTTTCCATTTTTTGTAACATTCACCTAGTTTTCTTTATCTCTTTCTCAATGGCTCTTTTTAGCTCTCTGAGCACATTTTAGACAACTTATTTAAAGTTTTTTTTTTTTCCCCAGTAAATCTGATGCCTTTGCTTCTGCTTGAACTATGTCTGCTATTTTCCTCTGTGCATAGGCCACACTTTGTTTCTTTGCATCTGTTCTGCTGTTGTAACTAGATAGAGAAATTATGAGGAAATTGCAGATCTATATATTCATTAACATAGATTTAAAAATATTGATACTTAGCAAATATTACAGTCAAATAGTATGATATTTTAAAAGCATTAGACACTATAATACTCTAAAACACCCAGGAAAGCATTTATCCCATGAAAGCAAAAATAGTTCACCAATCAGTATTAAGTACATTTTATTGAATAAAGGATAAAAAATGTATGATTATTTCAGTAGAAAGGAAAAAGCATTGATAAGATCCAGCAACCATTCATGATATCAAACTTGAGAATATAAGGGCACCCCATCAATTTAGGAAACTAATATAATGTTTAATTATAACTAATATAATGTTTAATTTGAAAAAGACTTGAGTGCTTCCCCTGTAATATCAAGAATAGTGCAGGAATGACAGCTTTTCTTACTACTTCTATTCAAATTCATACTGAAGGTTCTAGCTTCTGCCGTAACTTAAGAGAAATAATGACAGAATGGAAAGGGAAAAGTAAAACTGTTTCCTGATGATATGATCATTTATGCAAAAAGTCCTAAGGAATGTAGAAAAATAAAACTAGCAACAGTGAATTTGTCAAGGTTGCAGTCTATATCATCAATGTAAATAGTTGTTTCTAAAAATCAAATTAAGAAAAATATTCTTTTCATAATAATATTAAAAAATCAATAATGGGAAATGTAACAAAGGAATATAAGACCTGTATATCTAACACTACAGGACATTTCTGTAAAAAACTGATCATAACCTAAATAAATGGAATGATACAGTTAAGGGTTGGAGGACTGACCCTCTTAAAATGACAGTTCTCTAAAAACCCTGTAGATTTCTCACAGTCCCAATCTAAACACCAGATTTTTCTTTTGGAAGTTAGCAAGTTTATTATAATACACGTATGGAAATACATGAACATATGTTGGCAAAAAAATTTGGATAAGAATAATGTTGGTGGATTTCTAATATTTGATTTCAAGGCTTATTTTATAGCTCCTTTATTCAGGAAAGTGTTGTTTCAGTGTAAGAATAGACATAAAGATAACTGAAGTAGAATAGAATTCAGAAATAAATTCTCAACATGGTTAATATATATATTTTATTTCTTACAAAGTTTCCAGTGCGACTAAGTGGGAGTAAGCTAGTCTTCTCAACAATTGTTCTAAAATAATTAGATTTCCATGTGGGGAAAAAAGTGAATATCAACCTGTAACATATACCATATGTGGAATTTAACCTGAAATGGAACAGAGACTTAAATGTAAATGCCCAAAGGTGTGAAGTTTGAAAACCTTCAAAAACATAGGAGAAAATCTTTGAGTTCCTGTGGTGGATAAAAGTGTCTTGGGATAAATAGGCACAAATACAGGAGAAAAAAAGTAAATTGTACTTCATAGATATTAAAATTTTCTGCCTTTTGAATGACACCATTAATAATGAAAAAAACACTGTCCGTCCAACTGGGAAAAATATTGGCAACCCATACAACTTAGAAAAGCTGTTAGTCGCTAAGTCGAATCTGACTCTTTGCAACCCCATGGACTGTAGCCCCGCAGGTTCCTTTATCCATGGGATTCTCCAGGCAAGAATACTGGAGTGGGTTGCCATTCCCTTCTGCAGGGGATCTTCCCAACCCAGGGATTGAACCTGGGTCTCCTGAATTGCAGGCAGACTCTTTACCATCTGAGCCACAAGGGAAAGACTTAAAATACATAAGGAGACCAGGAATCCAATAAGAAATGAGCAAACAGACAAGAAAGGTGTTCAATTTGATTATTCACCTCATAAAACAAAATCTTCTTTAATGAAGATTCTTCATTAAAAAACTTCTTTAAAAAACTTCAAAACATTAAATATTGAAATTGGGGGCAGCATGGTTGTTACTTTTTGGAGGTATGCTTGATGATTGAGGACTCTGAGGGCAGCTTCTAAGTTGCTGGTAATATTCTGTTCCTGGATCTGAGTTTTGGGTGCAAGGATGTGTTTTCTTTTTAAATTTAGTTTTTATACTTAAATTACATACTCATATGCAGTAGATTATATTTCAGTAAAAATGTTTTCCCCAAATGAATAGGATTCTGAGAAGCAGAAACACAGTCCATGAACCTCTGATATGTGTAACTGTATTTGTGAAATTCTTATTAAAACTAGGGTGAAAATGCCAGTAAGATTATGTCAGAATGCTAAACGTTAATGAGGAAGTGGAGCCATACAAACACTGATCTACTGATGACATCATATAATGTCTTATAAATACTTGTGAAAACATTGATAGTACTAATTAAAGTGAATGTATAAAATTCCACTCTGATACATACACGATAGACAGTCTTACATTTGAGTCCATGTATTAAGGGGTGTTTATACTGGCAATGTGAGTAAAAGCAAAAATCTCTAAACAGTACAAATATTTAGCAACAGTGTAATGGACAAATGACTAGTGGTTTATATTCATCAATGTAGGTAAGTATCTGGTACTATTTTGGTTTTTGGCCTGGATAGAAGATTCAGGGGTATCTTTTATTATTATCATTTTCAAATGAATTACATTTTTTTTTGTATGCTGTACTTGGCTCAGGACAGTAGAAAAGTAATTTACCAAAATATCTTTAAACAATTAAAAATAAAGGTACAAGCTCCCTAACTAAAGAGGCTTTAAATTTTGAGACTTTGGTTGTTGCCTGTGGATACCATAGAGGTGGCTTCCTTTATTTAGTAAGATGTTAAGATATATCTAAGATTTCTTCCTACACAAAGTCTGTCAACAAGGAAATGATTGTAACAGTTGTGAAATTTATATTTAACCTTGAATTGTAAAAGCACTTTTTAAAATTTACATTTACAAATTTTCTAGTTCAGACTGGAATTTTTCCAGTTAATTCAGATTTAGGTGTGTGTGTGTTTGTTGTCACAGTTGTCCTAGAACTTACAGTAAAAGTCTGTGTGCCAGTTGACAGTGAATTAACTTTTCTTCCAGGTTCAAAGATCCACTTCTTTGGGAACATCACAGATGTTACAGAAGAAATTTCCTCTTTTGGAAATTCCATGTGTTGAAGATGGTAAAATGAAACTACTCTAGGAAATTTTCCTTGTTATAAATTGATTATAAAAATAATTTTCATTTGGAGACCACATAAAAAATTTCAGGCAATAGCAGATATGCATGTTATCTAGAAAATTTCACTTAAATTCCTTTTGCAGTGGGATTTTCTGGAGAGAGTAACGTGGAAGCATATGCACTACCATGTGTAAAATAGATAACCAAAAGGAATTTGCTGTATGACTCAGGGAACTCAAACTGGGGCTGTGTAACAATGTAGAGGGGTGGAAAGAGTGGGAGGGAGGTTAAACACGAAGGGGACACATGTATACCTATGGCTGACTCATGTTGATGTGTGGCAGAGGCCAACACAATATTGTGAAGAAATTTTCCTTCAATTAAAAATAAGCTTCAAAAACAAATTGAACCCCATAGTAACAAGGACCACTAGTAAGTTTTAATCTTCTCTATCCTATTGTGATCTAAGAGAACCCATGAAAGTTTGTGTGTAATTTATAATGTTACTTAGCTTTTGGAGATCTTCGTTATAGTAATTTTTTTTTACTTTTTACATTTTCTTTTTTGTTATTAAAGGAAAATAATCAAGCCTTAATACCTACATTCACCTATGAAGACTTGTAAATATTTTGTTATGAAATACAGGCGCTTTTTTGCCACATTGGAAAGAAAAATAAATGTATTTTACTGTTTTTAAGAGTTTAAAAATTGCCAAATGTTAAATAACAGAAATTGCCGTGTTGATCCTCAGGTTTCTAGAGAATGTTTACCTTTCTCTGTAGTGACCAGGCTGGGTGGGAAGGGGAAGGAAATGTTGTTTGTGAGATCATCTATCCTAAAATTCAATTTTTACGAATGTACTTAAATGGTTTTAGTTTCTCTGAAACCTTCTTTTAATAATTTGACTGGATTTGGGGCCCTTTAAAGTATGTTTTAAAAATTTATTGTCACATATATATATGGCTATATAGTTGTACATATATGAAATAGTGCTTAATCTTAGTTTCTCTGTTTAAACTGCAGGGCCTGCCCCCTGCTTTTAATGTTTCAGAGTTTGTAATTAAGTTCTGTTTTGCTCTCCAGATAGAGTGAGCATATTAGTATGTTTCTTTTAGTATTCATCATGTAGGTAGTAGTTGGCCTTGGCATTTGCTGTAAAATTTTCTTTGGCAGTTTTTAGACTATTGATTTTAAAGATGACGTTCATTAAGCTAAAGATTGCATTTTGTAATTTTTCCGTAGGTTTTGTCATTAAGAATTTATTTTTGCAGCTATAATCTCTATATTCTTTTCTGTTTATTTCAACATTGCCTGCAGTTTTTTGAAGTAGTGTTGTAGTGTTCATATTTATTTCAGATAAATTATTAAAATTTTATTATTAAATCAGTCCTTTAGATTATTGACTTAAAAAAATGTCCTGTGGTATTTAGATTCAGATGAGGAGTTTTTTGATGCACCATGTAGTCCGTTGGAAGAGCCTCTTCAGTCTCCGCCTACAATTAAAAGTCCTCAACAGAAAAAGCTTCAGAAACCAGATTGTTTTAAAAATATGATTGAGTATAAAATAAGATTTGAAGTGCCAGAGGTATGCATTATATGTACCATGGTAAAATTAATATGGCTTGTTTAAATTTTGGTCATTTCTGCTATTCACAGATTATTTATATAGTCTTATTACTAACAGACATTGTTGTTTTAATCCTATTTAAGCTCAATTCAGATGTTACTTGGTGATTCTCCTTCCCCTGAAGATTAATTTCCTTAATAATTAAAGATTTGGCCACCTTCACCTTCTGAGAGGGACCACATTCTGCCTGTGGAAAGTTTAAATAAATCCTCTTTCACTTAAAAAAAAAAAAAGAATTAAGTGTTTACATGTATTATTACTATTCAGTATATATTTGTTGAAAATAATTTGCCCAGTGCATGTATTTCATATGTATCTGTATAAGATCTCTCCTAAATTTAAATATATATCATTTATACCATAGGTATACCTCACGTATCCATATATGGCTACCATCTGCATAAATTTTTTTGTGTGTGTGTTAGATAGTTGTTTCTTTTTTCTTTCTTTTCTAGGTTTTGATTCAGTTCTGTCACCTTGCTGGAGATTGTGAACTACCTGTGGTAGAAATTAATGTCTTAGGATTGGGCACAGATATTGAGCTTAGAACATTTGATTTGAAAGCAAATGCCTTTTTGAAAGAGGTCTGCTTAAAATGTCCAGATTATTTTGGTAAGTATCTCTGTTTTTAAAAATAATTCAGTTCAGTTCAGTCGCTCAGTCGTGTCTGAGTCTTTGCGACCCCATGCACGCCTGGCCTCCCTGTCCATCACCAACTCCCAGAATTTACTCAAACTCATGTCTATCGCGTCGGTGATGCCATCCAACCATCTCATCCTTTGTTGTCCCCTTCTCCTCCTGCCTTCAATCTTTCCCAGCATCAGGGTCTTTTCAAATGAGTCAGTTCTTCGATCAGGTGGCCAAAGTATTGGAGTTTCAGCTTCAACATCAGTCCTTCCAATGAGTATTCAGGACTGATCTTTAGGATGGACTGGTTGGATCTCCTTGAAGTCCAAGGGACTCTCAAGAGTCTTCTCCAATACCACATTTCAAAAGCATCAATTGTTCGGCACTCAGCTTTCTTTATAGTCCAACTTTCATATCCATACATGACCACTGGAAAAACAATAGCCTTGACTAGACGGACCTTTGTTGGCAAAGTAATGTCTCTGCTTTTAAATATGCTATCTAGGTTGGTCATAACTTTTCTTCCAAGGAGCGAGCGTCTTTTAATTTTATGACTGCAATCACCATCTGCAGTGATTTTGGAGCCCCCCCAAATAAAATCTGTCACTTATTGCCCATCTATTTGCCATGAAGTGATGGGACCAGATGCCATCATCTTAGTTTTCTGAATGTTGAGTTTTAAGCCAACTTTTTCACTCCTCTTTCGTTTTCATCAAGAGGCTCTTTAGTTCTTCGCTTTCTGCCATAAGGGTAGTGTCATCTGCGTATCTGAGGTTAATTAAAAAAAAATTAATTTTACTGTTTGATTACCTTCTAGATATAAATTATCTGGACATTTAGTCAGTACATTCAATATTATCAAAGAAATATTGTGAGTTAGTCTTCAACTTTCATATTATACTTTGAAGTCTAAGGGGTAGACTAGAGGGATATGAAGATAACTTTTCTCATTAAGAAAAATGGTTAAATTTTAAGTCTACTTAATGAATACTAAAATACTGAAATAGTTTTATATTGATATTACAACAGTTTACCACAAATTTATTAAATTTGTGTAACTCAGATGTCTGACAGAAGTCTCAACAGGCAAAAGTCAAGCTGTTAACAGGACTTCTGTTTTGGAGGCTGTAGGGGAAGATCTGTTTTCTTCCTCATTCAGGTGTTGGCAGGACATCAGTTTTATTCGATTTAAGTCTATTTTCTTACTGCTTGTAAGGTGTAGATTGGGCTTAGCTCCTATAGGCCTCTCTGAATCCTTGCAAGTAATTTTTTGTATCCCAGAACCATTATGAGGTGTTAGATCCTCTTATGTTGTAATCTCGCTAACCTTTTCTTCCACTCTAAAAACTAAGGTAATTAAAGATTGGGTGCATCTGGACAATCAAAGATCATTTCCCCTTAATCTTGACCTTAATCACCTCTGTAATGTTACATTTACCATATGAGATAACATATTCTCAGATTTGGGGGAATTAGAGCATGGACATTTCATTTAATTCCACGTGTTTTTAACTCTTCCTTCAAGATTTCTTTTTTTGAGTCATGTGTTATTTAGAAGTGTGTTGTTTATTTTCCAAATATTTTGGAATTTTACAACTAGTTTTCTGTTACTGATTTCTGTTTTCATTCTTTTGTGGTCTGAAGGCAGACATTGTATGATTTCTGTTTTTAAAAGTTGCTAAGATGTGTTCTGTGGCTCAGAATGTGGTTGATTTTGGTGAATATTCCATGTGAGCTTAAGAAGAATGAATATTATGCTATTGTTGGATGAAGTAGTCTGTAGACGTCCATTACCTCCAGTTATTTGATGGTGTTACTGAGCTCAACTATGTTCTTACTGATATATATATATATTTTTTTTTAATTTTTTTCCTTTTCTGATAGAAGCATATGAAGTGTTCTAATAAAGTAGTGGGTTCATCTGTTTCTCTTTGCATTATGATCATTTTTTCCTTTCTGTTGTTCAATAACTACACCTTAAGGATTGTTGTGTTCTCATGGAAAATTGCTTTATCATTATTTAATGCCTTTCTTTATCCCTTACAGCTTTTGCTTGCCTTGAAGTCTGCTCTGTCTGAAAAGTAACATAGCTGTCCTCGCTTTCTTCTTTTTAGTGTTAGCATAATGTGTTTTTCAACATCTGTTTACTTTCAAACTATATGTACTTTTGTATTTAAAGTGGGTTTTTAGCTTATTTTTTTTTATTCATGTTGGAAATTGGTGTCTTGCTGCATTTAGACCATTGATGTTCAAAGTGATTATTGACACAGTTGGCTTAATTTTTTTTTAACTTTAAGTTAGTAAGGCTTTACTTTAATTTTGAAACTGCATGAATACATTCTATTTGCATGTGTATAAAAGTACACATTGCATGAGTATAAAATCTACTCTTAGCTATCCTGGAACCAGTGGGTTTTTTTTTTTTTTTCCAATTTTTAAAGTTAAAAAAATTTTTTGTGGTGGGGGAGGTGGGCACGGCCTTGTGGCTTTCAGGAGGTTAGTTCCCTGACCAGGGATCTAACCCAGGCCCTGGCAGCAAAACTGTTGAATCCTAACCACTGGAATGCCAGGAAATTCCCTTTTGATTGTTGGTTTAAAAAAAAAAAAAGTTTATGAGTTATGTAAGTTTTAAATGGTAGCTATCCTGTGAAATCCTTTGAACTCATATAGGAGTTCCCTATCTGCCCCCCCGCCAGCCCCACCCCCCCCTACCTCTGGGGTGAACTGAGATACTAAAATAAGGGAGTTAAAAACTTAAGCTGAACTCTCTGTGGGAATAAGAAAGGTGAGGAATATGCTTATATACACATCAAGGATTTGAGAAGATCATCTTTGGGAACTCATTCTCAGACAAAAGATGTCGTTAACTGGTATAACGAAACTTCCCCTTTTTTGTGAGCCCTGGACAAAATGTGATCTCTGTATGTTGGGAAGCAGATTAAGTATTGTGGCCTGAAAACTTAGTCATTGGATATGATTTATACATTTTTAGTTCCATACTCTACACTTGTTCTGTAGCCCTTTGGAACTTGCATCTGGTGAATTGTGTTACGATTACCTTTTCCTGAAAAAATTATACACGCAAGAAACAGAATTCTGCCTTATTATGCTTTTTACATCAAGAAAATTTGCTCTGACGGTTGGAAAGAAAAGTGAGCCAACTTGATAGTGTTTTCCAGTAATCCAGAAGTATTACAGAAGTTGTTAATATTTGTTTTTTATAATTTTTTGTTTCCCTAAGAGCAAAGGGTAAGAAAACCCTTGAATACATAACATAGGATATACGATTGACAGTTCACCTATTTGTGTAATATATTTGCTTATGTTTTCTTAGAAAGAGTAGGAAGAAGCGAATACAATAATTTCTTACACAAAGTAAATGATCAGTAAATAGTTGTTCAGTGAATGAATGAATGTGTGAAAAAGTGGAGACCTTTTAAGGATTGAAATGTGATTAGCCTCTACAATAGAAAGCTAGCTTAAGTGCTAATAAACTTAAATCTGGAGGGTTCTGTGGAAATACACTGTATTTTTTCCCTCAAGAGTAGTATGACTGGTTTGTACTCCTATCTTCCAGTATCTAGTTATTGATTTCAAAGGCATAAGTATTTGCTAATGATAGTTATAAAGACTTGACACAAAATACTCTTCAGCAAGTTTCCTTGATTATTTTCTTAGATTTTAAGCACAAGCAACAATATAATTTGTAAAGACTGATAACATGGTACTCAAGTTTATTTTAATCTAAACTAATACACAAAACAGCTAATTTCTCATCAACTGTCTGATGTTTTTTGTATACAGTTGTTATTAGAGATTCTGACTATTTCTGTGACTCAGGACTAGAATCACTTCATGTCTTTTCATTGTTCCTCATAAACATTGTTTTCTCTATCTGATTGCTACTTTTTCTTACTGAACTTCCTATCTAAGTTTAGAAAGGTAAGATAAGAATCTTTTGCAGTGTGGCATAAGAAAAGGGAATCATGAGATGAAATTACATTTGTAGAGTTTAAAATAAAGGAAGAAAGACCACCTGATTTGAGTAATACAGAGATCAGAGTTCAGAACTGATATAGGAAATACTTCTTTTCCAATTCTATAATTGTTAATATTTCCCACATTTATTTCCCATTAGTTTTTCTATGAAAGAATAATTTGAAAAATTATTTTTAGATGAAAACAAGAAACCAGTTTATTTGATTACGACATTGGATAACACAATGGAAGATCTCTTAACACTGGAATATGTGAAGGTAAGTACTTTGATTTATATACTTGCTATGGTGAGCAACTGGTGCTAGGGGTAAAGAACCTGCCTGCCAGTGCAGGAGACTTAAGAGATGTGGGTTTGATCGCGGAGTCAGGAAGATGGCCTGGAGGAGGGCATGGCAACCCACTCCAGTATTCTTGCCTGGAGAATCCCGTGGACAGAGGAGCCTGGTGGGCTACAGTCCATAAGGTCGCAAAGAGTTGGATATGACTGAAGCAACTTAACTCGCATGCAAGCATGGTAAGCATACTGCTGAGATATTTAAATCAAGTTTTGTAAGTTCAGAAATATTCATTTTAATCTCCATCCTGATGTGATCACTATAACTCCTTAAACTTTAAGATATTTTATTTTGTCATCCCCTATTAGTTAACTTGTGATTTATAAACACTTAATGTAGCAGGACAATAAGCAGCCCACTTTCTAAGTAGAAATGACCTGCACTTTGACTGTTACCCCCATCAGGGAATCTATAGACTTTTTAATCTTAATGAAATTTATTGTGGTATACTATAAAAGATGAAGCTTTCACTTGATTTCCCACAATAGTCTGAAGTTACCTAATTTTCCTGCTATCAGTGGCTCCATTCCTTTTCTGTTGACTTGTGATAACCAAGTCATCATTCATTAAATATTTATGTGTACTGTCATCTACATATGATTTTGCCTTTGTTTTCATTGACCTGTTTTTATATAAGTGCCACATTATTTTAATAATTATAGTGCTTTATAGTAAGAATAATGTTCAATAAGCATTATATAACTTTTAAGACCACTTTTTACTATTATTGTTGCAGATTTTATTGTTTATATTATTTATGAATTAAACAACTTTTATTAATATAAAAATGTTCCAGATCTAAATATAACACAGAATATTTGATGCCTGGTGGACTATTCTGTCAAAATTTTGTTTTAACATTCAGGAAGATTTGGGAAGGACCTTACAGAGTTGTGGATGATTAAATGATTGTCCTCTACGTGTGATACCTAAATTTAAATTTCCACTCTCTTTTTTGGGGGGAATTTTTTTCTTTTTTTAAATTTACTTTTTAGTTGGAAGAAAATTACAATGTTGTGATGGTTTCTGTTATACAACATCACAAACCAGCCATAATTATACATTTATCACCTCCCTCTTGAGCCTCCCTCCCCTCCCCCCATCCCACCCTTCTCAGTCCTCACAGAATGCCTGGCGGGCTCCCTGTGTTATATAGCAACTTCACGCCAGCTGTCTGTTTTGCACATGGTAGTGTATATATGTCTATGCTACTTTCTCCATTCATCCCACTCTCTCCTTCCCCCACTGTATCTGCAAGTCTGTTCTCTATATCTGCGTGTGCATTCCTTCCCTGTGCATAGATTCATCAATATCATTTTTCTAGATTCCATATATATGTGTTAATATATGATATTTGTTTTTTTCTTTCTGACTTCACTCTGTATAACAGGCTCTAGGTTCATCCACCTCACTAGAACTGACTAAAATTCATTCTTTTTTATGATGAATATTTCATTGTGTGTATGTACCATATCTTCTTTATCTAGATTTCTACTCTTGGTAATAAGATAGTATGTAGCATTTATTGAATACTTGCTCTATACTTACCAAGTTTCTTTTGTTCTGGTGAAGCAGTTGTTTAAGTAATTATATGTATTCCTCAAAAAATTGTATAAATGCATATTAGGACCATTGTGTAATTGTATGTGCAATTGTGTTCCTATGATAATCTAACAGATTTGTATTTTTCACTTTGTGTAGGCTGAAAAGAATTTACCCACAACAATATTGAAGAATACTTATAACAGTGTTGTGCAACTGATAAAGGTATAAGTGAATAATAATTTATTTTTTAGATAATGTATTTCTAAGCAAATATATTATAAAAATTTTAACGGGAACTGTAAGATCCTTGAGGATAAAAATTGACTGTTATAAATTGTATCCTTTATACCACAAAGAACATAGAGCAGGCAAACAAATATTTGTTGTGTTACTAAAATCAGTTTTGTTCTTTAGGTGAATTTTTCCTCTTTGGATATTCATTTACATACTGAAGCACTTCTGAATACAATAAATTATTTTAATAATATCCTTCCATATTTGGAGGAGAAACCAGCCCCAGTGCATGTTGTGGAGACTGAAGACAAAGGGGAAGTTATTAAAAAAATACGTATGTTTCTTTAAAATTCAACTTCAAATTTATACCAAGTAGATCAATGAATTTTGGTTCTTGGCTTATTATTAACTTATGATATTGACTTCAGAATTCTATTGCCTAGATTAATATCTGAAAAGATTCATTATGTACCATGTTATTTTTAGAAAATATTATTAGTAAAGTGATAATTGCTGAAGAAAGTAGCCTTTATTTATCTAGTCATTCATTTTAGTTGACTCTGTCCATGGGATTCTCCAGGCAAAAATACTGGAGTGGGTTGCCATGCCCTCCTCCAGGGAATCTTCCTGACCCAGGGATTGAATCTGCATCTCTTCCATCTCCTGCATTGACAGGCAGGTTCTTGACCACTAGTGCCATCTAAAAATTATAAATTTAATATAAGTTAGATTTCATGAATTTAAAACCCTAATTCTGGGAAAGATTGAAGCAAGGAGAAGAAGGGGTCGACAGGATGAGATGATTGGATGGCATCACCAACTCAATGGACATTAGTTTGCACAAACTCCAGGAGATGGTGAAGGAAAGGGAAACCTGGCATGCTGCAGTTCATGGGGTCTCAAAGAGTTGGAAACGACTGAATGACTGAACAACAAAATATTATTTTAGGTTAGAAACATAGGACTAACAAAATTTCAACAATATGAGTGTATATTTTTAAACCAAGTGCTATTTTTAAGCAGTCAAAAGTTATAAGTTGGATAATAACAAGTATCATCTTGTTATCAGTAAATTGCCAAAGATTGATTTTACAGCTACGACTAACTTAATTTCAAATGTTATTCTTATCTAGAACTATTTTGTTTTGTCTCTTTGTTTGCATTTGTTTAGCTTTGGTTTCTTTGGATTTAATATAACTTAGTAGGTAACATATTATTGCTTGCTTTCAATTTGCAAATAAGATGTTCCTCTAGTATTCGCATTATTGTTGTGATTTCAATTACTTTATAAGTGTAGTAAGATACTAAAAATTCTGTCTTATGTTTTACAATACGAGTTTCTTTTTGCAGCTTTAAAATCATCCAAGAATGAAGATACTATTACGTTGCAGATTTTAGCAGAATTATCATGTTTACAGATCTTTATTCAAGATCAGAAACGTAACATTTCAGAAATTAAGATAGAAGGTAACAAGATTTGATAAAAAGTGAGTTCAGAACTACTAAATGAAGGAAAAGGAATTGAATGATCTTTTTTCCCCTTAGGGCTTGATTGTGAAATTATTATGAGGCCATCAGTGACTGAAACAAATGCAAAGCTAAGAAATATAATTGTCCTGGATTCTGACATAACAGCTGTATACAAAAAGGTATGAATTTGTTTCTATTAATAACATTATTAAATATAGTTGTCCTTTAAAATTAGTCATAGATGTAAATTAAAGAACCGTTGGATTTTAATGGTATGTCTTATTGGGTCCATAGGTTTTAAAATTAGGCATAATTGGGTTCTTATTTTAGCCTTCCTCTTCAGTAGTTGTGTGGCCTAATCTCAGAATCTTTGTTTATATGTAAAATGAGGATTAAGTATCTCATAAATGAAATTAGTACAAGTAATACTCCTGGAACTCAAGTTTTGGGGATTGTGGGGGGTGGATTGGAGAGTAGCAAATGCCGTTTTTACTTATTATCTTTCCTCTATTTTGAAATACTGTGAACTTTGTTACGCATTTTAGATTTCGGACCAGAGGGTATGAAATCAGGTTGAATAATGAGATTTTCATTATTCAAAATAAAATAATGGATGCTTACTAACATAGCATTTTAATGGTAGGAGTCCTTTGAACTATGTGGCTAGTGATTGAAAGATAGGTCCTCTGTTACTAGGTGCAAGAGAGTAAGGTTCTTAGATTAGACACTGTTGAGGAGTTGTACAGGTGAATTTTGATCAAGAGCATCTGGGTAAGGTGGTATATTTAAAAGAGTGAAGAGAATATCAAATAGTAGGATTAGAAAAGGCTGAGGTACTTGTTGAGTGAGGAAGTCAAAATTTAGAATATGACAGGAGGAAAGAAAATAGATATATCAGCTTATTAGCAAATAATATGGATGAGATGACCTGATTTGTATGTTAAATAAAAATTCTTATTCCTTACATTTCTTATTGTTATTTGTTAGCATGGAATAACAAGCATCCCCCAAACATCACAGGTGCATGGCTCATAGGTATAAAGAACAAGAAATATTTTAGAAGCCATGGTTTGATTTGCTTCCATTGCTTTTATTTGAAAGAAAAATTATATTATTAGAGCGCTGAGAAAAGCATATTGTCCATTTTATTTATCCTATTTAGCAAGTAAAGCTAATGTAAATAAGTGAATCTACTAAAAGACATACAGGTAGTTAGAAATGGAACTGATACTCTAACCCAAGACCTGTACTTTTTTCCCTCTATAATTTTATTTTTAATGCATATTTAAGGTTAAAAATCCAGCTTAAAAAAAGCTACAAAATGAATGAAGTTTCTCACTTGTATCTTCTTGTCCTACCCCCATTTTCCTTTCCTTTTTTGTTAACTTTGATTCCAATGTATATTGTTATTTATTCATCGTTCTATTGATGTTTGGTTTCTGTTCTTTTGTTTTATGTGCATTGCTTCTGTAACTAGTCTTGTACATGTCTCCTGATATACTCTTGGACATATCTCATGTAAGCATTTCCGGAGAGTCATCTACTCCCAGGAGCAGTGAAAGAGAAATCTGGTATTTTATTTCAATGCCAGTGCTCAAAATTGTCATGTTAAGTTTTTTGAAGATCTGGAGTATATAATATGGTGTTTTCAGTTTGTATTTTTCTTACCAGTAATGAAATTGCATATTTTTCATATATTTATAGGCTATTTATGCTTGCTCTTCTATGAAATATCTGTTAAACTCAGGTGCCAGCAAACTTTTCTGTAAATAGCCAGATTGTAAGTCTTTTAGGCTTTGTGGGCCATGCAGTTTTTGTTAAAACTATTCAGCTCTGCTATTGTAATGTGAAAGTAGCCATAGGTAATGAGTAAATGAGTTTATGGATAATAAAATGAAAATTTCATATAACTTGCATGTGTCACAAAATATTACTATTATTTAGATTTTTTTAAACTACTTAAAGATACGAAAATCATTCTTACCTAATCCTGCTGTTGGTAGTTTGCTGATCCCTGATTTGATTTACCAGTTTTGGGGGAAGGAATGTTTATTTTTTTTCTCATTGATTTGTAAGAAATCATTTAATATGTTCTGTATTATTCCTTGCTTAGTGTATTTTTGTTTCAAATAGTTACTCCCAGTTTGGTTATGATGTCTTTTGATAAAAATTGTTGATTTTAATGAAGTTGAATTTTATCCTTCTTTTTTGGCTTGAGAGTTTTACATTTTCTAAATCAATCCATTCTCTGAATTCATGAAGGTATTCCCCTATGTCAACCTTCTAAAAGTTATATGATTTTGCTTTTCACTGTTACATCCTTCATCCTACTTGAAATTGATTTTTTAAAATATGATTGAGGCTGGAATCCAGTTTCACTTTTTTTAACACTGGCTTCTTTTTTCCTAGTATCATTTATTTAAATAGATATCCTTTACTTACCATGTACAGTTATTGTTCAGTTGCTAAGTCATGTTCGATTCTGTGCGACCCCGTGGACTGCAGCATGCCAGGCTTCCCTGCCTTTCACTATCTCCTGGAGTTTGCTCATATTCATGTCCATTTAGTTGATGATACCATTCAAGCATCTCATCCTCTGTTGTCCCCTTCCCCTCTGCCTTCAATCCCAGCATCGAGGTCTTTTCCAGTGAGTTGGCTCTTTGCTTCAGGTGGCCAGAGTATTGGAGCATCAGTCCTTCCAATAAATATACAGGCTTGATTTCCTTTAGGATTGACTGGTTTGATCTCCTTGCTGTCCAAGGGACTCTCAAAAGTCTTCTCCAACACCACAGTTCGAGAGCATTAATTCTTCGGTGCACAGCCTTCTTTATGGTCCAACTCGCACATCCATATGTGACTACTGGAAAAAACATGGCTTTGACTGTACGGACCTTTGTCAGCAGAGTGATATCTCTGCTTTTTAATACTCTGTCTAGGTTGGTCATTGCTTTTCTTCCAAGGAGCAAGTGTCTTTTAATTTCATGGCTGCAGTCACCATCTGCATTGATTTTGGAGCCCAAGAAAATAAAATTGATAAGCTAAATTTCATTCAGTGAGATACAGGGAGTTTGTTTTGTTTGTTTTGCGGGGGTTGGGGAAGACAAGAATACTTCATAGATTGTGTTGAATATCTTCAAAGGATGCACATAGCTTCTTGCTGTCTTTGTAATGTTAAAAATCATCATTTCATTAAGGGGTGCAAAATGGTAGTACTCTGATTCAGAATATTCAAAAAATTTTCTTTATTAAATGGGAGTCTTCACCAGTCTTTCTGCTGACATCTCCAAAATTTTGGCTACTCATAAGTTTATTCCCCAGTGGATTCTTAGGCAGGGCTCATAGTTATAAGAACAATACTCTAAGAAGGTTTATATGTTGCATTACATTTATATTTGCAGAGTACTCTGACTGGATTTTGATTCTTTAGCTTGCATTTTCTTTTCTAGATGATTTTAAGCATGTTATTCTTTATCTTCTGGCCTAGTGTGAATGTTCAGTCAAATTGCTGCTGCTGATCCTGATGACAGTTTCACTTTTTTTCTCTTAGAAGGACTTGGTAATTTTGCCTAAATATTCAGAGCTTATTGGAAACTTTGTATAGGCAGAACTTTGGACAGGTGAACATCATGGCAGATTGTAGGCAGTAATGCAATGATTTTATAGCCTCAAAGCTTGAGTATCTATTAGAGTTTTTTGTTTGTTTTCTTTTTCTCTCAGGCCAGTCATTTTCCTTTTAGAAAAGTACTTTAAGTATAGACCTGACAGCCTAAGTTCAGGAAGCCAGTTGGATGAAGAATGAGGGGACTTTATGTTTCAAAATACAGGTTTTTACTTAAAATACCCATCTTTTAGTATGATCTTTTTATTTACCCCTTATCTATGCCTGTTGTCTCCTAGGCTACAATATCTGCACTAAACATTGTTTTATGAAAATTTCTTCTCTTCTGTTGGACTCAAGAGGGGTAGTCACAAGTCACTCATGTGACTTATGAAAGTTATTCTGCTTTTCATTGATTAATTTAATAGTATTAGGGATATTATAGTCTACCTTCTGATAATATTTTACTGCTTATGTAGTGTATCCTAGCAACACTCTGTCACTTCCTACTTTTTTTGCCTTTCACAGTGTTATTGTAATATGTTTTACTTTTGTGTATGCTGAAAGTTTGCAATGTATATGTACTGATTTAGGTTTAGTTTTCTTTTAGAGAAATTAATTTTTTACAAGACATATACCTTCATACCTTTATTCTAACCATTTCTGGAATTAATTTTTTTCATGTAGCTTCAAAATTCTGTTATTTTTATTTCTACCTGAAGAAGTTAATGATTTCTTATAATGCACCTCTGCTAGTTATGAATTATCTCATCTTTTGGCAGGAAGGATGGATCAGAACTAGGGAAAAAAGTGCTTTAATTTCACCTTCATTATCTGAGTGATACTTTTGCTGCTGCTGCTGCTGCTAAGTTGCTTCAGTTGTGTCTGACTCTGTGTGACCCCATAGACAGCAGCCCACCAGGCTCTGCCGTCCCTGGGATTCTCCAGGCAAGAACGCTGGAGTGGGTTGCCATTTCCTTCTCCAGTGCACGAAAGTGAAAGTGAGGTCACTCAGTCATGTCTGACTTTTAGCGACCCCATGGACTACAGCCTACCAGGCTCCTCTGTCCATGGGATTTTCCAGGCAAGAGTACTGGGTTGGGGTGCCATTGGTGTACATAATTTCTTGTCTTTATCTGACTGCCTTCTGAATTTGTGTATAGTGTGTCTATATATATATATATTTTCATATTTGTCCTGTTTGGAGTTTTCTGAGCTTTTTGGATCTCTCTCTCAATATTTTTTATGTCTTTTCAGGTAGTTCTTCCTACCTCCATCTTCCTCCTCCCTCACCTCCCTTTCCTCCTCCATCTCGTCCCTATTCTTCTTCCTCTTGGGTTCCAAAAATTATTTTTAGATTCCTGTTATAGATCATCCCATGACCCTTAGATCCTCTGTTCTTTTCCCATTCTTTTCTCATTATGTTTCATTTGTATAATTTCTGTTGACCTATTTTTAAGTTCACTCATTGTGTCCTTGGCTCCATTGAATATACTGATAAACCCACTGAAAGTATTCTTCATCTGTTACGCTGTTTTTTAATCTTTAATATTTACCTTTTATTCTGTTTTCCATTTCTCGGCTCATATTCTCTAGCCTGTTCATTCATATTTTCCACATTTTCCACTCAAAGCACTTGCCTTATTAACGATAATAATTAAAAATCCATTGGCTGAATGTTTCAACATCTGTGTTATAGGCAAGTCTGATTCTGTTGATTGCTTTGTCATTCATTGTTTTTCTTTCATTTTGGGGTGTTTTGTAGCTAATGATTGACTGTCAGACATCATGTATAGGGTAATAGAGATGGAAGTGAGCAGTATTCATGTCTGAAAGTGAGTATGCCTTCTTTTTCTGCTAACGTGTTAGCATGGCGAGTTAAATCACGTTGATGGAGAGCTGAGGGCAACAAGGTTACTGCCTTTCCCTTAGTTTCTTAAGGCTTCTGTTTGAGGCAATAATCCTGATGGTACTTTAGGCCTTTTCTAGGGTGGAGGCTTCTCCTTTCTTTGAGGATTGTAGCAAGGAAATCTTCCTCTGGTATTCCACTGTGACCCTAGTCACTCAGAAGCTCCCAAAATCAAGTACACAATGAAATGCTTACAACTGAGTGTGAGCTCCTCTGTGTCTGTGACTCCCAGGGATTCTGTGTGTCCCATTGTTAGTTCATAGTCAGCCTTTACCATTTTATCTCAGTTCTTACCTAACCTGTATGGTATATGGCATCTCTTTTCTCCTGCCCCTTATCCCAGGTGAGCTGGTGCTTAAGATTCTGTCTTTCTTGAAGGTACCTTTTTTTTTTTCCTTTAGATTTCAGGCTGCTTGGTTGGCTTGTAACCTCAGATTTCTAATGGTTTTAAAGAAAGTTAGAGGCTTCCCTGGTGGCTCAGACGGTAAAGCGTCTGCCTACAATGCGGGAGACCCAGGTACAGTCCCTAGGTTGGGAAGATCCCCTGGAGAAGGATATGGCAGCCCACTCCAGTATTCTTGCCTGAAAGATTCCATGGACGGAGGAGCCTGGTGGGCTACAGTCCCTGGGGTTGCAGAGTTGGACACAACTGAGCGACTTCTCTTTCTTTCTTTAAGAAAAGTTAAAAATTTTATAGTTTGTCTGTTTTTGTTTTTCTTATTCTTAAGGTTTGCAATGACCTGTCTTCAGCATTCTGTATCCTAGGCAGAAGCAGAATACCTATAGACTTCAGTAGAGTCTCATCTTACACCTCGGCCTTCAGTCAACTATCTTTGATTCCTGAGGTTTTTTTGTTTCATGGTTGGAATTTGTTTACTTATGGTTCTTCAGCCCTCTGCCCTGCTTCTAGCATTTAGGAGGGTCAAGAAAACTATAAAGTAGTTAAAAATTAAGTTAGTGAGTGCTCTGTTTATCTTTCAGAATATTTCTGTTGTTGCACATCTGCTAATATCTCCAACCATTTTTAATATATTGCGGAGCTTGAGATGTTACACTGCTGTAGGTAATTCTTATTTGGCAATTGAGATGACTCAACAAACTAATAAGGAACAGAAGTTTTGTGATAGGAGAAGACTCCCTTGAAGGAACTGGAAAATCTATTCACATACCTCAAATCAAGAAAATAGATTATAAGTTTTGACGGTGAATGAAAAATACATTTATATGGCAGTTCTCAGTACAAAAGTATACAAAAGTAAATGAAAAGGTGTATTCTGATAATTTTTTTTCTGTTTTTTTCCCACTAAAAAAAATCTTATGCCAAACCTACCAAATTGATTTCATCCCAAAAGGGAACTGCCACTTCTGTTTTGAATAATATTTTGTAGATTCAAGTAAGGATGTTAGAATTGTTGTCTTATTTGTACTTGGCTTGACTGTTACGAAGATTTTCCAAATATGTGTGTATGTTTTGTTTTTATTTTTGCACTGAAGACATTATATCCAAAGTGGATTTTTATGATTGAAATTTTCTCTCTTTAAGGCTGTTTATATTACTGGAAAAGAAGTTTTCAGCTTCAAAATGATATCTTATATGGGTGCAACTGCTGGTTCTGCATACACAGATATGAATGTAGTTGATATGCAAGTTAATTTAACTGTTGGTTGCATTGAAGTAGTTCTTGTCACAAAATTTCTGTATTCTATATTGGTAAGTATGTTAATTGATTTTTTATTTATTCTCACCTACGAGTTGGAAAGTGTTTGTTGTTTCTCAAGCATAGATAAGGAATTCCTTGCTTGATTATTTCCCCCTATTTTTTTTAAGATATTCTGGGTATCATTTATCGTGACTGAAATGTATAGTATTGTTTATATAGTGTCATTTTTCACATGAGAATGTTCTAGTTAATTGAAATATGTATTTTATAGACATTAAACATATGTATATTATATATGTTATATATATTAATTGAATTCTTTATTTTATACATAATTGGTTTAAGTATTTTACCTTTCAGCTCTTACTAAAAGTGCTAAATATACAATTGAAGTCTTGTTTGGTTTCAGGTAATCATTAGGAAAATTAAATTTTCTGTTGCATTCTATGAATATTTGGGGCTTTGTGGGATTTAGATTTAATCCCTATGACATTTCCCTAAGGTATATAAACTCTGTTTGCTTTCATAGTTTGTTTTTCTTTTGCTGACAGCTGATATTTTTTCCCATGAATGTCATGCCTGTCTCTGACTTCACTATTCATTCCTTTAACTAAATTGTGGTATATAAACTAGATAATCACTTGATTCTAAATAATGTTGTTGTCTTTGTGATCTTTTTAACTGAGGTTATCATGCAGTTTTTCTTGACAAACATTTTTATTACTGTTTTACCTTACAAATGTAAGTAAGCTCTCTGTGCATTGAGGTTGTATGGGGAAATACAACACAATTGTTTAGCCCTTACGAAAGTGAGATAAAAAGAGAAATAGATACCAGTGAAACATTGCAAAATCCCTATGCTGCTTTCGTCCAGGGACTAGGTTTTTATTGTTTTACCATGTTTCTGTATCTGTATCTTTTTGTTTGCCAACTTCTATTGCAGAAAATTAAGGTTTAATATAGACAGACTTTGAAACCAAGAAAAAGTTTTTCTTACAGAGGTAAAATCATAAATAGTAATACATTTAATAATTTCTTTCATTAATGGTAGCCTTAAGAATATAATTCTGTTTTCTTTATAGGCTTTTATAGATAATTTTCAAGCAGGTAAACAAGCCTTAGCTGAGGCAACTGTTCAGGCAGCAGGAATGGCTGCTACTGGTGTAAAAGAACTGGCACAAAGGAGTTCTAGAATGGCATTGGATGTTAACATCAAAGCCCCTGTTGTGGTTATCCCACAGTCTCCAGTTTCTGAAAATGTTTTTGTTGCTGACTTTGGACTAATTACAATGAAAAATACATTCCATGTAATAACAAAGAGTCAGACCAACCCCCCACCCATTATTGATTTGATAACAATAAAGCTGAGTGAAATGCGACTATACAGGTAAGCTTTTCACAAGTATGTTTAAGTAGAATGCAGTCTTTTTCTAATTTTTTTTATTAAAGGCTTTGGTATCTTGAGTTTTCTTTTTAGAATGGAATTTAATTTGATTATAACTATACTTAATTTTGTGGGTTTTTTTCCCTTCCTCAAGTATTTTTTGGTAAAATCAACTATTGTCCTCTAGTTTTTAAAAACCTAGAAAACACAAGAAGCTCAGCTTGATGCTCTATAATGACCTAGAGGGGTGAAATGGGGGGAGGAAGGGGACTCAAGAGAGAGGGGGGTATATGTCTACTTATGGCTGATTCACATTGTTGTACACCAGAAAGTAAATGTTATAAATCAATTATATTCCAATAAAAAATTAAAATTTAGTGATTAAATAAATAAATACCTAGAAGATATTAGATAATTAGACATGCTATAAAATTTGTTACCTGAGGAAGTATGTTTGTACTTATTGGCAGTTCTTCATAAATTAGAAGGTTATGGAAGAAATAGGAGAATTTCTAATATATTCATTCTCTCTGCAAATACAGCATTGCCCAAAGTACTCTATCAGCTTTGTGCTGTGGATCTGAAATGCTAATTAAACACACACAGATACATACTCACACAGAGTAGAGTACAATCGTATATATTTACTATGCATAAGATTAGTAATTAGGGGAATTAAGTGAATATCCAGATGATTCCAAAACTTTTACTGTGCTATTTCTAATCACACATTCTAGATTTAATACCCTGTTCCTTTTACAACTAGGATTCATTTCTATTTAAACTTCTCATTTGCTCTTTTCTTTCTGTACTTTTTCTTTAATCTCATTCTATTTATTGTTTTCCTTTTATTTTTTCTGCTTCTCTTTGGCCCCTGGCATGTCTGTGTCCCCCCTGCCACTTTCCATCAACTGAACATTTTAAAAACAGCCTTATTTGAGATGGATGTAATTAGTATGTAATAAATTGAGTATTTTTAAAAGTATACAGTTTGATAAGTTTGACGTGTATACACTTGTGATAGTTTGAGTACAGTTATATTCTTCCTTAGATATTTGGTGGGATTCACCAGTGAAGGCACTGGGGCTGGGATTTGCTTGTGGAAGATTTGTAACTACAATTTCCATTTCTTTAGTAAGCTTGGTGCTATATGAATTAATTATTTTGTGAGTGATCATTAATTTTTTTCAAGAAACATGTCTTTCATCTACATTGTAGAGTTTTATGACATAAAGTTGATAATATTCTATTATTCATTAATACCTATGTTGATATTACCTCCCTTATTCTTGATATTTATAATTTATACTTTTTTATTAATCATTCTGGCTAGAGGTTTATCAGTTTTATTGCTCTTTTTTTTTCCCCCCTGTGGGATAAATGGTATCCATTATTTTTTCCTTTCCAGTTTTATTGATATATAGCACTGTATAAATTTAAAGTATACAACATAATGATTTGAATTACATACATCATGAAATGATCATAATGTAAGTTTAGTAAGTATCCATTATCTTATATAGAGACAAAATTAAAGGAATAGAAAATATTTTTTCTTGTGATGAGAGTGCTTAGGATTTACTCTGTTAACAATTTCCCTATGTAACATACATCAGTGTTAATTATACAGCAGTGTTAATTTATCATGTTGTACATTATATCTGTAAGATACATAAGTACTTACGTATCTTACAACTGGTAGTTTGTGCCTTCTGACTGCCTTCATCCA
This sequence comes from Giraffa tippelskirchi, assembly GCF_054371585.1. NCBI lineage: Eukaryota > Metazoa > Chordata > Mammalia > Artiodactyla > Giraffidae > Giraffa > Giraffa tippelskirchi. The sequence continues at coordinate 171,531,529 of NC_137275.1, forward strand.
GATTGCCCTCCTCCTATCCCTTGCTTCTGGTAACCACAGATCTTACTCCTTTTTTTGTGAGTTTGTTTTGAAGTGTAATTGACCTACAGAACTATGTTAGTTTCTGTTACACAACATAGTGATTCAGTATTTCTATACATTTCAAAAAGATAACCATGTTACATCTCTAGTTACCATCTGTGACCATACAAAGACATTACATAATTATTGACTATATTCTCCACACTGTACCCATGACTCATTTATTTTGTAACTGAAAGTTTGTACCTCTTAATCTCCTCCACTTATTTCTCTCCTCCCCCCATCTCTCCTCTCTAGCAAGCACCTGTTTGTTCTCTATATCAGTGACTCTTCTTTTCTGTTTGTTTATTTCTTTTGTTCTTTAAATTCTATACATAAGTGAAATCATGCGTTATTTATCTTTCTCTGTCTGATTTAATATCCTCTTGGACACCATGTTGTCACAAATGACAAGATTTCATTCTTTTTATACTGGTTGAGTAATACTTTGTTGGGTGTATGTGTGTGCACCACTTCTTCTCTATCCATTTACCTACTGATGAACATTTAGATTGTTCCCATTTCTTAACTATTGTAAATAATGCAGTGAACTTAGGGGTATGTATATCTTTCAAATTACTGTTTTCTTTTTGTTTGGATAAATACTCAGGAGTGGAATTGCTGAGCAGGGCTAGTTCCTGACAAAGCTGGCTGCGGTGTTTGGGGTGTTCCTGAGTTGGGAGGATCAATGTCAGTTATTTGGATGGTTGAGAGCTCAAGGGTTCCACAGCTGGTGTTGGGCCACTAGTGGCAGAGCTAGTTCCTGGGCCAGATAGGAGCTCAGGGGATCCTATAGGACTTGGCCTGCTGTGGGTAGGAGCTGTGCCCAAATTCAGCTAGCTGCTTGATGTGGGATGTCCAGGACTGGTGCCTACTAGCTGGTGAGTTAGGCCAGGTACCAGTGTTATGAGCTAGACAGAGGATTCCAAAATGGTGCTTGCTAGAGCATTGTCCTTCTGTTTGAATAAGTGACCAAAAATGACTTCTGTCAGTGTCTTTGTCGCCAGTGTGAGTCCCAGAAGGTTCCTGCTTCTCTGAGAGGCTCTCTGATAGCAAGTTGATCTCACCCAGGCTCCTTTTAAATTACTGCTTCTTCCCTTGATCTTAGATCATGTGAGAGTCTGTGCTCTTTAAGAGTAGAGTCTGTATGCTACTGCCCTCTGACTCTCCCAAAAGTATGCCCCACTGGTGTTCAAAGCCAGTCATTCGGGGGACTCTAGACTGGGTAGCCTGTGAGGAGGGTTGTACCCCTAGTTCCCTGGGGAGAACTTCTGCAATTATCATGATCTTCTTCCGTTTGTGACCTACCTGGGGGTATGGTTCTTTACTGCACTGTGTCTGAATTCCTCCTACCTGTCTTGATCTTTCTTTATATCTTTAGCTTTGAAGAGAATTTCTGTTAGTCTTCAGGTCATTCTCATTGAGAGCTGCTCTGTAAATAGTTGTAAGTTTGGTGTGCCCCAGATGGTCAACACCGAAATCAGATTGATTATATTCTTTGCAGCCAAAGATGGAGAAGCTCTATACAGTCAGCAAAAACAAGACCAGGAGCAGACTGTGGCTCAGATCATGAACTGCTTATTGCCAAATTCAGACTTCAATTGAAGAAAGTAGGGAAAACCACTAGTCCATTCAGGTATGACCTAGATCAAATCCCTTATGAGTATACAGTAGAAGTGACAAATAGATTTAAGGGACTAGATCTGATAGACAGAGTGCCTGATGAACTATGGACAGAGGTTCATGACATTGGACAGGAGACAGGGATCAAGACCATCCCCATGGAAAAGAAAGGCAAAAAAGCAAAATGGCTGTCTGAGGAGGCCTTACAGATAGCTGGGAAGAGAAGAGAAGCGAAAAGCAAAGGAGAAAAGGAAAGATATTCCCATCTGAATGCAGAGTTCCAAAGAAGAGCAAGGAGAGATAAGAAAGCCTACCTCAGTTATCAATGCAAAGAAATAGAGGAAACAACAGATTGGGAAAGACTAGAGATCTCTTCAAGAAAATTAGAGATACCAAAGGAACATTTCATGCAAAGATGGATGCGATAAAGGACAGAAATGGTGTGGACCTAACAGAAGCAGAAGATATTAAGAAGAGGTGGCAAGAATACACAGAAGAACTGTACAAAAAAGATCTTCATGACCCAGATAATCACAATGGTGTGATCACTCACCTAGAGCCAGACATCCTGGAATGTGAAGTCAAGTGGGCCTTAGAAAGCATCACTACGAACAAAGCCTAGTGGAGGTGATGAAATTCCAGTTGAGCTATTTCAAATTCTGAAAGATGATGCTGTGAAAGTGCTGCACTCGATATGCCAGCAAATTTGGAAAACTCAGCAGTGGCCACAGGACTGGAAAAGGTCAGTTTTCATTCCAATCCCAAAGAAAGGCAATGACAAAGAATGCTCAAACTACTGTACAGTTGCACTCATCTCACATGCTAGTAAAGTAATGCTCAAAATTCTACAAGCCAGGCTTCAGCAATATGTGAACCATGAACTTCCAGATGTTCAAGCTGGTTTTAGAAAAGGCAGAGGAACCAGAGATCAAATTGCCAATATCCGCTGGATCATGGAAAAAGCAAGAGAGTTCCAGAAAAACATCTATTTCTGCTTTATTGACTATGCCAAAGCCTTTGACTGTGTAGATCACAATAAATTGTGGAAAATTCTTCAAGAGATGGGAATACCAGACCATCTGACCTGTCTCTTGAGAAACCTGTATGCAGGTCAGGAAGCAACAGTTAGAACTGGACATGGAACAACAGACTGGTTCCAAATAGGAAAAGGAGTATGTCAAGTCTGTATATTGTCACCCTGCTTATTTAACTTATATGCAGAGTACATCATGAGAAACGCTGGGCTGGAAGAAACACAAGCTGGAATCAAGATTGCTGGGAGAAATATCAATAACCTCAGATACGCAGATGACACCACCCTTATGGCAGAAAGTGAAGAAGAACTAAAGAGCCTCTTGATGAAAGTGAAAGAGGAGAGTGAAAAAGTTGGCTTAAAGCTCAACGTTCAGGAAACTAAGATCATGGCATCTGGTCCCATCACTTCATGACAAATGGATGGGGAAACAGTAGAAACAGTGTCAGACTTTATTTTTTGCGGGCTCCAAAATCACTGCTGATGGTGATTGCAGCCATGAAATTAAAAGATGCTTACTCCTTGGAAGGAAGGTTATGGCCAACCTAGATAGCATATTTAAAAACAGAGACATTACTTTGCCGACAAAAGTCCATCTAGTCAAGGCTATGGTTTTTCCACTGGTCATGTATGGATGTGAGAGTTAGATGGTGAAGAAAGCTGAGCGCCACACAATTGATGCTTTTGAACTGTGGTGTTGGAGAAGACTCTTGAGAGTCCCTTGGACTGCAAGAGATCCAATCAATCCATCCTAAAGGAGATCAATCCTGGGTGTTCATTGGAAAGACTGATGTTGAAGCTGAAACTCCAATACTTTGGGCACCTGATGGGAAGAGTTGACTCATTGGAAAAGACCCTGATGCTGGGAAGGATTGGGAGCCGGAGGAGAAGGGGACGACAGAGGATGAGATGGTTGGATGGCATCACTGACTTGATGGACATGGGTTTGTGTAAACTCTGGGAGTTGGTGATGGACAGAGAGGCCTGGCGTGCTGCAATTCATCGGGTCGCAAAGAGTCGGACACAACTGAGCGACTGAACTGGACTGAAGAGGAGGTGATCTTCCAATCTTTCTATTCTCCATCTTGGCCATTCCCTGGTTTTCCATTGTTGAACATTCACTTTTATTGCTTTTAAAGCACCAGCTTTTGGATTTCTCTCTTCTGTTTTCTCTTTCATTGATGCTTGCTTTGATATTTATTATTCCTTCTGCTTCCTTTGGTTTTAATTTTTCTCTTTTTCTAATTTTCTCTAGATGGTGATTCAGAGGACTGATTTGAACATTTCTTTTCTTGTATATGCATTTAGTGCTGAAATTTTGAGGTTCTTCTCTGTAGCTCTGTCCTCTGTGGCATTTTACCATATGATCTCTACCTGCCTTGGTTTCCCTGGATTCTCAGCTCTGTTTCTTAACTCATGGACTTTTATTGGTTATTTCTTGGCATATCCACCCCCTTGCTTTTTCATGACCTTTAAATTATCTCAAAACAATTGAAGTTGGGACAGTCATGGGATTCATCTCGTTTTTTCTTGTTTCTCAGGAATCACTGCCCATTGCCTGATGGCCTGTGTCTTGAAAATCATTTGTTAATATATTTTGTATGTGTGTCTTTGTTGCAGGGGGAGAGGGAGGAATTCTTTCAGGCAGGAAGGTAAATCTAGTTTGTGTTATTTTATCTTAAATGGAAGGATCGATTTCCATCAGTTGAATATTTGGGTATTTATCAAGCATGTAATAAATCCCAGGCACTGTGCTAGGAACATGAAATATCATAGTGAGCAGTCTTTACAAGGGGTGAATAAATTGTGTGTGCGTGCTAAGTCACTTCAGTTGTATCTGACTCTTTGTGACCCTGTGGACTGTAGCCCGCCAAGCTCCTCTGTCCATGAAATTTTTCAGGCAAGAAAACTGGAATGGGTTACCATTTCCTCCTCCAGGGGATCTTCCCAAGCTAGGGATCGAACCCTCATCTTTTGAGTCTGCTGCATTGGCAAGTAGATCCTTTACCACTGAGCCACATGGGAAGCCCCATTTTGAGTGCAAAATTTTTTTCTAAATATTTTTATCTATAATTTAAAAAAAAATCTATTTTCCTGTTGTTAAAAACTTAAGTTGATTCCTTTTTATTGTTTTAAATAGCATTATAATGCTGATTGATTTCTTTATCAATACTTACATGATTTGCTGCTCATTTCTTTTGGGTAATATATTTCCTTCAGAGGAGTTCCTTGAAATAGAATTACTTGTTTATAGAGTAAACCGTTTTCCCTGGAATAACTTTATTGCAAAGATGTTAATTGTAATATAAAATTTTAAAAAGATACATATAATACTTCTATAAGGAAAGTTGTAAAATTTAACTAAGGGCCAGTAAGAAATCTTAAATAGTTGTAGAGAGAATATTTTCCTACATCTAGTATTATAAAGGTGTCAGTTTCTTATAAATTAATTTTGTATATTTAATGCACTCAATAAAAAATCACAACAGCAGTTCTTTTAAAGTCTTTCAGAATTACTGTAAAGTTTTTCTGGAAATATAAATAGAGGGCAAGATGTAGCAAAGATTTTTGAAAGAAAGAATTGAGATGGGGCATGGAAGAATTATAACAACCTTAGAAGTACTACTAAAATATTAAATTTCATTAAATACTACTAAAATATATTATAACACTACAATAATTAAGATAGTGAAATAGTAGAAAACTCACCAGATGACTGTGTGGCTGCATGTGTGTGTATCATCGTTATTCATATATAATAGTCAAGCTCATTATTCACACATTCCATATTTGTGAGTATTTCTGCTTGCTGAAACTTATGTGTAACCCCAAAATCAATATTCATGGCACTTTCACAGTCATTTTTGGGCATGCACAGAGCTAGCTGCAAGACATTTGAGTCTCCCAAGGCCTGTGTTCCCAGCTGAGGTGTTAAAGAATACCCTGCCTTCTTATGTAAGCTCTTCTGCTGTAGACATGTGTTCTTTTTTGTGTGCCCCCTTTTTTTTTTTTTTTTGCATTTAGGGAATTTTCCTTGGTAATTTTGCTACTTAAAATGTCCCCAGAGCATAATGCCAGTTATAAGAATAAAAAAACTAAAATTGAGTGAATAATATGTTAATGTATATGAATTATCTCAATAATGACCTTCAAAAACTAAGGACAAATAACACTTAAGTACCAGTTATATGGTAGAGAAAAACTTGATAAATTAAGCACTGAAAACAGAAGGAAAACAATAAGGGAAGAATATCAGTTGGCTTTGACTGTTTAAAATTTAAGTTTCTGAATATTAATTACCAAAACCAAATGTTAGCATATAGGATAATTAGCAACATCTTTAATAAACAATGAAAATCTTCAGATATGTTAAGGCAGTGAGAAAAAAGATAATTTGAAAATTTAGTAAAGAACAAGACTAAATGATTCTTTTCAGGAACAATGATAGCTGGTACCTAGCTAATAGAAATGTTCAACTTCATTAGTAATCAAGGGAATGAAAATTAATACAGTGAAATAGTATTGTTTGCCTATTAAATCTAGCAGATCTTAATAATCAGTAATTCTCAATCTGGGTGCAGGGAGATAAATACTCTCATATGTTGTTTATAAATTTATATATTGATTCACTTTCTTGAATTTAGTTTAGCAAATAATTAGAGAGTACATGTCACACAGTTATCATCTGAGCCAGGTACTGACAGTACATTAAAGAATAATATATAGTCTCTACCCTCATGAATCATTCTATTTGAAACAACAGACAAGACAATGACCTATTAAATATATATTAAATAGTGGTAAAACAGTCATTAAAAAGAAATAATGCCATTTGCAGCAACATGGATGGACCTAGAGATTGTCATACTGAGTGAAGAAAGTCAGACAAATAAGGAGAAATACCGCATGACATCACATCACCACATCACCGCATGTGGAATCTAAAAATAAAAAATACAAATGGACTTATTTACAGAACAGCAAGAAACTCACAGGCTTAGAGAATGAACTTAAGGTTACTGGGAAAAGGGATGGAGAAAGGGATAGCTGGGGAGTTTGGGATGGCCACGTATACACTGCTATGTTTGAAATGGATAACCAGCAAGGATATACTGTGCAGCACATGGAACTCCACTCATTGTTGGGTGGCAGCCTGGATGGAAGAATGGATACATGTGTATGTATGGCTGGGTTCCTTCTCTGTTCACTTGAAACTGTCACAACATTGTTAATCAGCTGTATACCAATACAAAATAAAAAGTTTAAAATAATAAATATATTAAGTGGTAGTAAAACTCAGATATGCAGATGACACCACCCTTATGGCAGAAAGTGAAGAACTAAAGAGCCTCTTGATGAAAGTGAAAGAGGAGAGTGAAAAAGTTGGCTTAAAGCTCAACGTTCCGAAAACTAAGATCATGGCATCTGGTCCCATCACTTCATGGGAAATAGATGGGGAAACAGTGGAAACAGTGTCAGACTTTATTTTTTTGGGCTCCAAAATCACTGCTGATGGTGATTGCAGCCATGAAACTAAAAGATGCTTACTCCTTGGAAGGAAGGTTATGGCCAACCTAGATAGCATATTTAAAGGCAGAGACATTGCTTTGCCAACAAAAGTCCATCTAGTCAAGGCTATGGTTTTTCCAGTGGTCATGTATGGATGTGAGACTTGGACGGTGAAGAAAGCTGAGCGCCGCAGAATTGATGCTTTTGAACTGTGGTGTTGGAGAAGACTGTTGAGAGTCCCTTGGACTGCAAGGAGATCCAATCAATCCATCTTAAAAGAGATCAATCCTGGGTGTTCATTGGAAGGACTGATGTTGAAGCTGAAACTCCAATACTTTGACCACCTGATGAGAAGAGTTGACTCATCGGAAAAGACCCTAATGCTGGGTAGGATTGGGGCGGGAGGAGGAGGGGACGACAGAGGATGAGATGGTTGGATGGCATCACCGACTCGATGGACATGGGTTTGGGTAGACTCTGGGAGTTGGTGATGGACAGGGAGGCCTGGCGTGCTGCAGTTCATGGGGTCGCAAAGAGTCAGGCACGACTGAGCGACTGAACTGGACTGAAAACTCAGGATACTGGTGGTATTACACAGGTAAGGTATCTACCTCAAAGTTTGGGTAGTACTGGTAAGAAAGTTTTTCCAGATGAAGTAATCTTTTGACATAGCAGTTAATATTTCTTGAAATTAGTCAAGATAGAAGAAATTTGCCCAGAGATCTACAAAGATAATGATCCAAATATTATTATTTATTATAGTGAAGAATTAGAACCAGCATAATTTTTAAGAATCTAAGGTTGACTTAATAAATTATAGTTATATATTTTGATATTCACCTGTTAAAATTGTATTAAAAATGTAATATCCTCTTAGAGTGTTTAGATTCCTCTACTTGGTACAATTAAAAGAGATTGCACGGGTGCATACATGATAAGTAAACGTTACCCTATGAAACTGTTAGTTGCTCAGTTGTGTATGACTCTTGTGACCCAATGAATTGTACTCCTCCAGAGCTCTCTGTCCATTGAATTCTCCAGGCAAGAATACTAGAGTGGGTACCATTCCATTCTCCAGGGTATCTTTTGAACCTGGGTCTCCTGCATTGCAGGCAGACTCGACCATCTGAGCAACCAGGGAAGCTACTAGAAATTCTAGGAGATCCCTGGTGATTCTAATATCTCTCCAGTTGTATACGTGATAATCTAAATTCTGCAGTTATAATTTATTTCCTCGGTTGAAGAATTTGAGATTTGCTACAGGTTCAGTCGTTCTGTCATGTCGGACTCTTTGCAACCCCATGGACTGCAGCATGCCAGGCCTCCCTGCCCATTACCAATTCCCAGAGCCTACCCAAACTCATTGAGTCCATTGAGTCGGTGATGCCATCGAACAATCTCATCCGCAGTCGTCCTCTTCTCCTCCCGCCTTCAATCTTTCCCAGCATCAGGGTCTTTTCAAATGAGTCAGTTTTTCACATCAGGTGGCCAAAGTATTGGAGTTTCAGCTGCAACATGAGTCCTTCCAATGAACACACAGGACTGATCTCCTTTAGGATGGACTGGTTGAATCTCCTTGCAGTCCAAGGGACTCTCAAGAGTCTTCTCCAACACCACAGTTCAAAAGCATCAATTCTTCGACGCTCAGCTTTCCTTATAGTCCAACTCTCATATCTATACTTGAGTACTGGAAAAACCATAGCCATGACTGACAGAACTTTGTTGGCAAAGTAATGTCTCTGCTTTTTAATATGCTGTCTAGGTTGGCCATAACCTTCCTTCCAAGGAGTAAGCGTCTTTTAATTTCATGGCTGCAGTCACCTTTTGCAGTGATTTTGGAGCCCCCCAAAATAAAGTCTGTCACTGTTTCCACTGTTTCCTCATCTATTTCCCATGAAGTGATGGGAACAGATGCCATGATCTTAGTTTTCTGAATGTTGAGCTTTAAGCCAACTTTTTCACTCTCCTCTGTCACTTTCATCAAGATGTTCTTTAGTTCCTCTTTTTTTTCTGCCATAAGGGTGGTGTCATCTGCATATGTGAGGTTATTGATATTTCTCCTGGCAATCTTGATTCCAGCATATGCTTCATCCAGTCCAGCGTTTCTCATGAAGTACTCTACATAAAAGTTAAATAAGCATGGTGACAATATACAGCCTTGATGTACTCCTTTCCGTATTTGGAACCAGTCTGTTGTTCCATGTCCAGTTTTAACTGTTGCTTCCTGACCTGACCTCGAGAAATACAGATTTCTCAAGAGTCAGGTCAGGTTGTCTGGTATTCCCATCTCTTAAAGAATTTTCCACACAGTTTGTGGCGATCCACATAGTCAAAGGCTTTGGCATAGTCAGTAAAGCAGAAATAAACGTTTTTCTGGAACTCTCTTGATTTTTTGATAATATGACGGATGTTGGCAGTTCGATCTCTGGTTCTTCTGCCTTTTCTAAAACCAGCTTGAACATCTGGAAGTTCATGGTTCACTGTTGAAGCCTGGCTTGGAGAATTTTGAGCATTACTTTACTAGCTTGTGAGATGAGTGCAATTGTTCAGTAGATTGATCGTTCTTTGGCATTGCCTTTCTTTGGGACTGGAATGAAAACTGACCTTTTCCAGTCCTGTGGCCACTGCTGAGTTTTCCAAATTTGCTGGCATATTGAGTGCAGCACTTTCACAGCATCATCTTTTAGGGTTTGAAATAGCTCAACTGGAACTACATCACTTCTGCTAGCTTTGTTCATCGTGATGCTTCCTAAGGCCCACTTGCCTTCACATTTCAGGATATCCGGCTCTAGGTGAGTGATCATACCATCATGATTATCTGCGTCATGAAGATCTTCTTTGTGTAGTTCTTCTGTGTATTCTTGCCACCTCTTCTTAATATCTTCTGCTTCTGTCAGGCCATACCATTTCTGTCCTTTATTGAGCCCATCTTTGCATGAAATGTTTCCTTGGTATCTCTAATTTTCTTGAAGAGATCTCTAGTCTTTCCCATTCTATTGTTTTCCTCTGTTTCTTTGCATTGATCACTGAGGAAGGCTTTCTTATCTCTCCTTGCTATACTTTGGAACTCTGCATCCAAATGGGTATATCTTTCTTTTTCTCCTTGGCTTTTTGCTTCTCTTCTTTTCACAGATATATGTAAGGCCTTCTCAGACAGCCATTTTGCCTTTTGCATTTCTTTTCCATGGGGATGGTCTTGCTCCCTGTCTCCTGTACAATGTCACGAACCTCTGTCCATAGTTCATCAGGCACTTGTCTATCAGATCTAGTCCCTTTAATCTATTTCTCACTTCGACTGTATAATCGCAAGGGATTTGATTTAGGTCATACCTGAATGGTCTCGTGGTTTTCCCTACTTTCTTCAATTTGAGTCTGATTTTGGCAGTAAGGAGTTCATAATCTGAGCCACAGTCAGCTTCTGGTTTTGTTTTTGCTGACTATATAGCTTCTCCATCTTTGGCTGCAAAGAATATAATCAATCTGATATCAGTGTTGACCATCTGGTGATGTCCATGTGTAGAGTCTTCTCTTATGTTGTTGGAAGAGGGTGTTTACTATGACCAGTGCATGCTCTTGGCAAAACTCTATCAGCCTTTGCCCTGCTTCATTCTGTACTCCAAGGCCAAATTTGCTTGTTACTCCACGTGTTTCTTGACTTCCTACTTTTGCATTCCAGTCCCCTATAATGAAAAGGGCATCTTTTTTGGGTATTCTAGAAGATCTTGTAGGTCTTCATAGAACCATTCAACTTCAGCTTCTTCAGCATTACTATTCAGGGCATATACTTAGATTACCGTGATATTGAATGGTTTGCCTTGGAAACGAAGAGAGATTATTCTGTCCTTTATGATATTTCATCCAAGTACTACATTTTGGACTCTTTTGTTTACTAGGATGTTACTCCATTTCTTGTAATGGATTCTTGTCCACAGTAGTAGATATAATGGTCATCTGAGTTAAATTCACCCATTCCAGTCCATTTTAGTTCACGGATTCCTAAAATGTCGATTTTCATTCTTGCTGTCTCCTGTTTGACCACTTCCAGTATGCCTTGCAAGATTCACGGACCTAACGTTCCAGGTTCCTATGCAATATGCTCTTTACAGCATCGGACTTTGCTTCTGTCACCAGTCACATCCACCTCTGTGTGTTGTTTTTGCTTTGGCTCCTTCTCTTCATTCTTTCTGGAGTTATTTGTCCACTGATCTCCAGTAGCAAATTGGGCACCTACTGACCTGTGGAGTTCATCTTTTAGTGTCCTATCTTTTTGCCTTTTCATACTGTTCATGAGGTTCTCAAGGCAAGAATACTTAAGTGGTTTGCCATTTGCTTCTCCAGTGGACCCCATTTTGTCAGAACTCTCCACCATAACCTGTCTGTCTTGGGTGGCCCTACATGGCATGGCTCATAATTTCATTGAGTTAGACAAGGCTGTGGTCCATGTGATTAGATTGGTTAGTTTTCTGTGATTGTGATTTTCAGTCTGTCTGCCCTCTGATGGAGAAGATTAAGAGGCTTATGGAAGCTTCCTGATGGGAGCGACTGACTGAAGGAGAAACTGGATCTTGTTCTGATGGGCGGGGCCGTGCTCAGTAAATCTTTAACCCAATTTTCTGTTGATGACTGGAGCTGTGTTCCCTCCCTGCTATTTACCTGGGCCCAAACTGTGGTGGAGGTAATGAAGATAATGGTGACCTACTTCAGAAGATCCCATGCATGTACTGCTACACTCACTGCCCCCAACCCTGCAGCAGGCCACCACCGACCCACACCTCTGCTGGAGGAGACTCCTGGACACTCTGGGCAAGTCTGGGTTAGTCTCTTGCAGGGTCACTGCTCATTTCTCCTGGGTCCTGGTGCACACAGGGTTCTGTTTGTGCCCTCCAAGAGTCTATTTCCCAGTCCTGTGTGAGTTCTGGCAGCTTTATGGTAGGGTCAATGGTGACCTCCTCCAAGAGGGCTTATGCCATACCTAAGTCTGCTGCACCCAGAGCCCCAATCCCTGTGGCAGTTAACTGCTGACCCGTACCTCCAGAGGAGATGCTCAAACACAGTTCTGACTCAGTTTCTGTGGGAACCCTGGGTCCTGGTGCGCACAAGGTTTGTTTGACCTCTCTGAGCATCTCTGGTGGGAATGGGGTTTGATTCTAAACACGAATTCGCCCCTTCTACTGGTTCTCTGGGACTTTTCCTTTGCCCTTGGGCATGGGATATCTCCTCACAGCCACTCTAGTGCCCCACAGCCACCACTCCCAACGCCTACCGTCTTGCTAGGGTTTCTCTGACCTTGGATGTGGGGTATCTCCTCATGGCCACTCTAGCACATCGCAGCCACAGCTCCTGACCTTGGACGTGGGGTATCTCCTCACCACTGCTCCAGCGCCATGCAGCTGCCACTCCAGCACCATGTAACCGCTGCCAATTAAAGTGTAGATGTATTATTGAGGAGGACCACTTTGAGGTTGTCATTTGAAGGTATATTGGGAGGCTGCTTTGGTCACATGTCAGTTGAAAGGCATTTGGTAACTAGCTATCCTTTTCATAATTCCTGAGCCATCAGTCCTACCCTTACATGGACTTGGAAAGGCAAATATGGTTCACCTTAATATAAAATTGTACATATTCAACTGTATTTGATCTGCAAAAATAAAAATTTCATATTTGCAAACTGGTTTCTTATAAAGTAAGGGGATCTGTAGTAATCTGCTGACGTGTAAATCTGTGAATTTAAATGTTTTCATATTAAGGTCTTGTATAATGTATTTTGTTTTATGTAGAGATAATTCTCATTTGAAGAGTTTGTTGTCCAATATATGTATTTTTGAACTTTTTAATATATTATAAAAATCCTATTTAAAAGTTTTATTTTTATTCAACACAGAGAATTTCATCTCAGAGAAAAGTCACCTAGGTTTCTAGTGACATGGAACATCTCCATTTTACATGGAAAGCCTATTTGATTCTGTTTTCCTCTGCACACATGCAAAATTATTGATTTCTATTATTTATATATAAAATGATTAATTTTTTAAATCTGATACTGTATGAAATTTATTCAAAACAATTTTATTTCTACTCATAGGACTCAGTATATTAATGATGCATACCAGGAAGTACTGGATCTGCTATTGCCATTAAATCTTGAGGTGATGGTTGAGCGAAATTTATCATGGGAGTGGTTCCAGGAAGTTCCGTGTTTCAATGTAAATGCTCAGCTAAAGCCCATGGAGGTAACTTTCAAATCCTTATTGATATCTCTCTTCTTGGTTAAAAATTATTGTTTGGAGACATAAGTCATTTTCTATGTACAAGTTATGTAAAAATACCTTGGTCAGAAAATAAATAGTAGCTCATGTGTATAACCTAGAATGCATTGAATGTTGATCTTTTTTTTTTCTTTTTTCGTAAATAGATTTTTTTCATTTGTAAAAATATTTATTTATTTTTTAATTGATGAGTAATAACTTTGCAGAATTTTGTTGTTTTCTGTCAAATCTCAACATGAATCAGCCATAGGTATACATATATCCCCTCCCTTTTGAACTTCCCTCCCAATTCCCTTTGTATGCCACCCCTCTAGGTTGATACATAGCCCATGTTTGAGTTTACTGGGCCATACAACAGATTCCCATTGGCGCTCTATTTTACATATGGTAATGTAAGTTTCCATGTTACTCTTTCCATACATCTCACCTTCTTCTCCCCTCTCCCCATGTCTATGAGTCTATTTTCCATGTCTGTTTCTCATTCAGTTCAGTTTAGTTCAGTCACTCAGTCATGTCCACCGCTTTGCGACCCCATGGACTGCAGCACGCCAGGCCTCCCTGTCCATCACCAACTCCCAGATCCTACCCAAACTGATTGAGTCCATTGAGTTGGTGATGCCATCCAACCATCTCATCCTCAGTCGTCCCCTTCTCCTCCTGCCTTCAATCTTTCCCAGCATCAGGGTCTTTTCAAATGAGTCAGCTCTTCGCATCAGGTGGCTAAAGTAGTGGAGTTTCAGCTTCAGCATCAGTCCTTCCAATGAACACCCAGGATTGATCTCCTTTAGGATGGATTGATTGGATCTCTTGCAGTCCAAGAGACTCTCAAGAGTCTTCTCCAACACCACAGTTCAAAAGCATCAATTCTGCGGCGCTCAGCTTTCTTCACCGTCCAAGTCTCACATCCATACATGACCACTGGAAAAACCATAGCCTTGACTAGATGGACTTTTGTTGGCAAAGTAATGTCTCTGCTTTTAAATATGCTATCTAGGTTGGTCATAACCTTCCTTCCAAGGAGTAAGCGTCTTTTAATTTCATGGCTGCAATCACCATCAGCAGTGATTTTGGAGCCCCCCAAAAATAAAGTCTGACACTGTTTCCACTGTTTCCCCATCTATTTCCCATGAAGTGATGGGACCAGATGCCATGAGATCTTAGTTTTCCGAACGTTGAACTTTAAGCCAACTTTTTCACTCTCCTCTTTCACCTTCATCAAGAGGCTCTTTAGTTCTTCTTCACTTTCTGCCATAAGGGTGGTGTCATCCGCATATCTGAGGTTATTGATATTTCTCCCCGCAATCTTGATTCCAGCTTGTGTTTCTTCCAGCCCAGCGTTTCTAATGATGTACTCTGCATATAAGTTAAATCAGCAGGGTGACAATATACAGCCTTGATGGACTCCTTTTCCTATTTGGAACCAGTCTGTTGTTCCATGTCCAGTTCCAACTGTTGCTTCCTGACCTGCATACAGGTTTCTCAAGAGACAGGTCCGATGGTCTGGTATTCCCATCTCTTTCAGAATTTTCCACAGCTTATTGTGATCCACACAGTCAAAGGCTTTGGCATAGTCAATAAAGCAGAAATAGATGTTTTTCTGGAACTCTCTTGCTTTTTCGATGATCCAGCAGATGTTGGCAATTTGATTTCTGGTTCCTCTGGCTTTTCTAAAACCAACTTGAACATCTGGAAGTTCATGGTTCACGTATTGCTGAAGCCTGGCTTGTAGAATTTTGAGCATTACTTTGCTAGCATGTGAGATGAGTGCAATTGTGCAGTAGTTTGAGCATTCTTTGGCATTTCCTTTCTTTGGGATTGGAATGAAAACTGACCTTTTGCAGTCCTGTGGCCACTGCTGAGTTTTCCAAATTTGCTGGCATATCGAGTGCAGCCCTTTCACAGCATCATCTTTCAGAATTTGAAATAGCTCAACTGGAATTCCATCACCTCCACTAGCTTTGTTCGTAGTGATGCTTCTCTTCTTTTCACAGCTGTTTGTAAGGCCTGTTCAGACAGCCATTTTGCTTTTTGCATTTCTTTCCATGGGGATTGTCTTGATCCCTCTCTCCTTTACAGTGTCATGAACCTCCGTCCGTAGTTCATCAGGCACTCTGTCTATCAGATCTAGTCCCTTAAATCTATTTCTCACTTCCACTGTATAATCATAAGGGATTTGATTTAGGTCATACCTGAATGGTCTAGTGGTTTTCCCTACTTTCTTCAATTTGAGTCTGATTTTGGCAATAAGGAGTTCGTGATCTGAGCCACAATTCACTCCCTGTCTTGTTTTTGCTGACTTTATAGAGCTTCTCCATCTTTGGCTGCAAAGAATATAATCAATCTGATTGCAGTGTTGACCATCTGGTGATGTCCACGTGTAGAGTCTTCTCTTGTGTCGTTGGAAGAGGGTGTTTGCTATGACCATGTGTGTTCTCTTGGCAAAACTCTATTAGCCTTTGCCCTGCTTCAATCTGTACTCCAAGGCCAAATTTGCCTGTTATGCCAGGTGTTTCCTGACTTCCTACTTTTGCATTCCAGTCCCCTATAATGAAAAGAACATCTTTTTTGGGTGTTCGTTCTAGAAGGTCTTGTAGGTCTTCACAGAACTGTTCAGCTTCTTCAGCGTTACTGGTCACGGCATAGACTTGGATTCCCATGATATTGAATGGTTTTCCTTGGAAAATAAATTCTTCAGTACCATTTTTCTACATTCCATATGTGTGTGTTAGAATATGATATTTATCTTTCTCTTTCTGACTTACTTCACTCTGTATAATAGGTTCTAGGTTCATCCACCTCATTAGAACTGAATCAAATATGTTCTTTTTTATGGCTGAGTAATATTCCATTGTGCATATGTACCACAACTTCTTTATCCATTCATCTTTTGATGGATATCTAGGTTGCTTCCATGTTCTAGCTATTGTAAATAGTGCTGCTGTGAGCAGTGGGATACATTTGACTTTTTCAATTTTGGTTTCCTCAAGGTATGTGCCTAGGAGTGGGATTGCTGGATCATATGGTGATTTTATTCCTAGTTTTTTTTAAGGAATCTCTGGAGAAGGAAATGGCAACCCACTCCAGTGTTCTTGCCTGGAGAATCCCAGGGACAGCGGAACCTGGTGGGCTGCCATCTATGGGGTCGCACAGAGTTGGACACGACTGAAGTGACTTAGCAGCAGTATACTGTCTTCTATAGTGGCTGTATGCATTTACATTCCCACCAACAGTGCACGAGTGTTCCCTTTTCTCCAAACCCTCTCCAGGATTTATCATTTGTAGATTTTTGATGGTGGCCATTCTGACCGGTTTGAGGTGATATCTCACAGTGGTTTTGATTTGCATTTCTCCAATAATGAGCGATGTTCAGCATCTTTTTGTGTGTTTGTCAGCCATCTGTACGTCTTCTGTGGAGAAAAGTCTGTTTAGGTCTTTCTGCCACTTTTTGATTGGGTTGTTTGTTTTTCTGGCATTGAGTTTTATGAGCTGCTTTTATATTTTGAAAGTTAATCCTTTGTCAGTTGTTTGATTTGTTTTTATTTCCTCCCATTCTGAGGGTTGTCTTTTCACCTTGCTTATAGTTTCCTTTGCTGTGCAAAAGCGTTTAAGTTTAATCAGGCCCCACTTGTTTTCTTTTGTTTTCATTTCCATTACTCTAGGGGATGGGTCATAGAGTCTTGCTTTGATTTGTGTCACTGAGTGTTTTGCCTGTGTTTTGCTCTAAGACTTTTTTAGTTTCTGGTCTTACATTTAGTTTCTGGTCTTTAGTCGATTTTGAGTTTATCTTTGTGTATGGTGTTAGGAAGTGTTCTAATTTCATTTTTATACATGTCGCTGTCCAGTTTTCCCAGCATCATTTATTGAAGAGGCTGTCTTTGCCCCATTGTATATTCTTGCCTCCTTTGTCAAAAATAAGGTACCCATAGGTGCATGGGTGTATATCTGGGCTTTCTATCTTGTTCCATTGGTCTACGTTTCTGTCCTTGTGCCAGTACCATACTGTCTTGATGACTGTGGCTTTGTAGTTTAATCTGAAGTCAGAATGGTTGATTCCTCCAGCTCCATTCTTCTTTCTCAAGAGTGCTTTGGCTATTCAGGGTCTTTTGTGTTTCCATATGAACTGTGAAATTTTTTGTTCTAGTTCTGTAAAAAATGTCATTGGTAATTTGATAGGGATCACATTGAATCTGTAGATTGCATTTCATAGTATGGTCACTTTCACAATATTGATTCTTCCTACCCAGGAACATCGAATATCTTTCCATCTGTTTATGTCATTTTTGGTTTGTTTCATTAGTGTCTTATAATTTTCTGTGTAAGTTCTGTTGTCTCCTTAGGTAAGTTTATTTCTAGATATTTAATTCTTTTTGTTGCAGTAGTGAATGGGATTGATTCCTTAATTTCTCTTTCTGATTTTTCATTTTTCATTTCAAATGCAAGTGATTTCTATGTATTGATTTTGTAGCCTGTGACTTTGATAAATTCACTGATTAGCTCTAGTAATTTTCTGATACTATCTTTTGGGTTTTCTATGTATAGTATCATGTCATCTCAAAACAGTGAGAGCTTTATTTCTTCCTTTCTGATTTGGATTCCTTTTATTTCTTTTTCTTCTCTAATCACTATAGCTATGACTTCCAGAACTGTGTTGAATAATAGTGGCAAAAGTGGACACCCTTGTCCTTTTTCTGATCTTAGGCAGAATGCTTTCATTTTCTCACCCTTGAGAATGTTTGGTGAAGCCTTATCATATATGGCTCTTACTGTGTTGAAGTAGGTTCCTTCTGTGCCCATTTTTTGAAGAGTTTTAATCATAAATATGTGCTGAATTTGTCAAAGGCTTTTTCTGCATCTGTTGAGATGATCATATGATTTTTATCTTTCAGTTTGTTAATATGGTGTATCACATTGATTGATTTGCATATATTGAAAAATCCTTGCATCCCTGGAATAAACCCAACTTGATTGTGTTGTATGAGCTTTTTATATGAGTTGTTGAATTTTGTTTGCTAAAAGTTTGTTGAGGATTTTTTCCATCTATGTTCATCAGTGATATTAGCCTGTAGTTCTGTTTTTGTGTTGTCTTTGTCTGGTTTTGGTATCAAGGTGACTCGTAGAATCGTTTGGAAATGTTCCTTCCTCTGCAATTTTTTGAAGGAGTTTTAGAAGGATAGGCAATAGCTCTTCTCTAAATGTTTGATAGAATTCTCCCGTGAAGCCATCTGGTCCTGGACTTTTGTTTTTTGGGAGATTTTTGATCACAGTTTCACTTTCAGTGCTTATAATTGGGTTGTTCATAATTTCTGTTTCTTCCTGGTTCAGTTTTGGAAGATTGAACTTTTCTTAGAATCTGTCCATTTCTTCTTGTTATCCATTTTATTGTCATATAGTTGTTTGTAATAGTCTGTTATAGTTCTTTGTATTTCTGCATTGTCTGTTGTCATCTCTCCTTTTTCATTTCTAATTTTGTTGATTTTCTTCTTCTTTTTTTTCTTATTGAGTCTGGCTAAAGGTTTGTGAATTTTGTTTATCTTCTCAAAGAACCAGCTTTTAGTTTTATGAATCTTTACCATTGTTTCTTTCCCTTCTTTTTGATTTATTTCTGCTTGGATTTTTATAATTTCTTTCCTTCTACTAATTTTTGGATTTTTTTGTTCTTCTTTTTCCAGTTATTTTAGGTGTAAAGTTAGGTTGTCTATTCGATGTTTTTCTTGTTTCTTGAGGTAGGATTGTATTGCTATAAACTTCCCTCTTAGAACTGCTTTTGCTGCATCCCATAAGTGTTGAGTTGTCGTGTTTTCATTGTCATTTGTTTCTAGAAATTTTTTGATTTCCCTTTTGATTTCTTCAGTAACCTGTTGGTTATTTAGAAACTTGTTGTTTAATCTCCATGTGTTTGTTTTTCTTACAGTTCTTTTCTTGTAATTGATATCCAGTCTCAAAGCGTTGTGGTCGGAAAAGATGCTTGATACGATTTCAGTTTTCTTAAAATAACTGAGGTTTGATTTGTGACCCAAGATGTGATCTATCCTGGAGAATGTTCCATGTGCACTTGAGAAGAAGGTGTATTCTTCTGCATTTGGATGGAATGTACTGAAGATATCAATGAGATCCATCTCATCTAATGTATCATTTAAGACTTGTGTTTCCTTATTAATTTTCTGTTTTAATGATCTGTCCATTGGTGTGAATGGGGTTTTCAAGTCTCCTACTATTATTGTGTTACAGTCAGTTTCTCCTTTTATGTCTGTTAGTGTTTGTCTTATGTATTGAGGTGCTCCTATGTTGGGTTCATAGATATTTACAGTTGTTATGTCTTCTTGGATTGATCCCTTGATAATTATGTAGTGTCCTTCCTTATCTTTTGTAATCTTCTTTATTTTAAGGTCTGTTTTATCTGATATGAGGGTTGCTACTCCAGCTTTCTTCTGCTTTCCATTTGCATGGAATATATTTTTCCATCCTCTCACTTTCAGTCTATATGTGTCTTATATGGGTCTTGTTTTTGTATCCATTCAGTCAATCTGTATATTTTGGTTGGAGGCTTTAATCAATTTACATTTAAAGTAAGTATCAATATATATATGTTCCTATTGCCATTTTCTTAATTGTTTGGAGTTTTATTTTGTAGATCTTTTTTCTTTTCTTGTATTTCTTGACTATATAAATCCCTTTAACATTTATTGTAAAACTGGTTTGGTGGTACTGAATTCTCTTAACTTTTGCTAGTCTTAAAAGCTTTTTATTTCTTCATGAATTTTGAATGAGATCCTTGCTGGATTGAGTAATCTTGGTTTTAGAATTTTCCCCTTCTATTACTTTAAATATATCCTGCCATCCCCTTCTGGCCTGCAGAGTTTCTGCTGAAAAATCAGCTGTTAAATGTATGGGGTTTCCCTTGTATGTTACCTGCTGCTTTTCACTTGCTGCTTTTAATATTCTTTCTTTGTGTTTAGTCTTTGTTAGTTTGGTTAGTATGTGTCTTGGTGTGTTTTCCCTTGAGTTTATCCTGTATGGGACTCTTTGTGTCTCTTGGACTTGATTGACTATTTCCTTTTCCATGTTGGGGAAATTTTCAGCTATAATCTCTTCAAAAATTTTCTCACACCCTTTCTTTTTCTGTTCTTCTTCTGGGACCCCTATGATTTGAATGTTGGTATGTTTGATAGGGTCCCAGAGGTCTCTGAGGCTATCCTCAGTTCTTTTCATTCTTTTTCTTTTATTCTTCTCTTCAGAAGTTATTGCCACCATTTTATCTTCCAATTCACTGATTCGTTCTTCTCCTTCAGATATTCTGCTAGTGATTCCTTGTAGAGTATTTTTAGTTTCAGTAATTGTGTTGTTTGTCTCTCTCTGTTCATTCTTTAATTTTTCTAGATCTTTGTTAATTGGTTCTTGCATTTTCTCCATTCTGTTTTCAACATTTTGATCATGTTTACTGTCATTATTCTGAATTCTTTTTCAGGTAGTTTGCCTCTTTCCTCTTCATTTTTTTGGACTTCCATGTTTCTAGTTTGTTCCTTCGTTTTTGTAGTATTTCTCTGCCTTTTCATTATTTTTTTGAAACTTCTTGTGTTTGAGGTCTCCTTTTCTCAGGCTTCAAGGTTGAATTCTTTCTATCTTTTGGTTTCTGCCCCCTAGGGTTGGTGCAGTGGTTTGTATAAGCTTTGTATAGGGTGAAATTTATGCTAAGTTGTTTTTTGTTTTTCCTCTGATGGGCAAAGTGAGTGAGGTGGTAATCCTGTCGACGATTGGGTTTGTATTTTTGTGATGTTCATTGTTTAAATGAGGCATTCTGCACAGGATGCTACTGGTGGTTGGGTAATGTCAGGTCTTGTATTTAATTGGTTTCCTTTGTGGGAGTTCTCAATATTTGATATTCCTTAAGGTTAGTTCTCTGGTAGTCTAGGGTTCAAGTCAGTGCTCCCACTGCAAAGGTTCAGGGCTTGATCTCTGGTCAGGAACGAAGAATCCACAAGTGGTTTATTATGGCTTAACCAAGATTAAACCAGATACCCCAAAACAAGAAACCAAAGATGAACCCCAGACAAATTGCAGTTACAAAATCTGGCAAATAATAATTAAATAATGGAATATAGACATATACATATACACCCATAAGCAAAATCAAAACAGTCCAACAAAAATAATGTACAATAGATTGACCCGCTCAACAAAGGAAACCAAAAATTATATCTACCGGTTAAGAACAAAACTAACTAAAACACAAACTGAAAACAAAACTAAAGCAAGGCGCAAGTTGGGGAATAAAGCAATAAAAACAAAACTAACGAATGTATTGAGAGGAATGGAAAGAAAGAATAGATACGTAAAGCTAAATAGAAGTAGATAATGAAGATTTATATACATTCAAGATTAACTGCAAGGGGAAAAGAACAGTAGGAAAAGCAATGGAATAAATGTAGAAAAAACAATTATAGGTTTAAAAAATTAAAAGTTGAGTAAAAGAGAAAAGAAGAACAAAAAAAGAGGAAAGCAAAAGAAAAAAAAAAAACAAACAAAACTCCATGGGACTGCAAAAGCCCAAGGTAGAGGCAGAGGTTTATAACAACAATAAAAGTGTGATTGGATAAGAGAAGTCTCAAAAGCTTAATTAGATTTCATAGTGCCAGTAAGATTGACAACTACAACAGAGGGGTGGAAGGAAAAAAGAAAAAAAAATCCAAAGGAAACTACAGAACAAGTCAAAACATAAGAATAATAAATGTTTTTCTTGAGTTCCTGCTGTCAGGATCCTTTCCTTCACTGGGAGTCACAGTGTACCCCACCTCCCTAAGATACCCTCCACCACTGTGCTGGTCTCTGGACCTGCTGTGGGGGCTGCTCAGATTCTAATCTGGTTCTACTCCTGTGTGTTCTTGCCTCCAGTGTCCACGGCTATCGGAACTATTGCATTTTGTGTGTGGGGGGGAGCTCTCAATGTCCTTTTATATATTCCATATATACAGAGTCTGCCTAGTTGATCATGTGGATTTAATCTGCAGCTTGTATAGCTGATGGGAAAGTTTTGGGTGTTCTTCTTTATCTATACTACCCATGGGTTTCAATGTGGTTTTATTTCCACCTCTGCCTGTGGGTCATCCACTGGGGTTTGCTCCTGAGGCTGCCCTGAAGGACTTGGATCTGTCCCTATAAGGGCCAGGTGCAGAGGTGGTGCAGCTGCTTAGTTTGCAGGGGTTCTGGCAGCACCAGGTACTTGGGATTGATGGCAAGCGCAGCAGGAAATACAGTGTTCTAGAAGGGTATGGCAACCAGTATTGGCCAACCCATATTGGACGCGACCAATACACGAAGTGACCCTGTGTACATAGGCGCAAGATTTTTTTTTTTTTGCCTGTGGCAGCTCCAAGCCAATGAGAGTTGAGCGTTTAGGTGGCGCAGCTGCTCTGGTCGCGGGAACCCTGGTGGCATCAGGTGTGCAGGGACACAGACTGCTTCAGCAGTTGGGGTTGTGGCCCTATCAGAGTCTTTTTTCCAGCCTCTGGTAGCTGGCGATCAGAAGGTGTCTTTGGCCAGTCTTTCTCCATTCAGGCACTTAGAGGACTCCCTTGCTTGCAGTCCTCTGTTGTTTGGGGCATCAGGCACGTAGAGGGGGGCCCCCCTGGATGGGGTCCTATTCTGTAAATTGGCACTCAGGCATTTAAAGGGGCACACTGGCTGAGGTCCTACTCTTTAGTTTGTGGCATCAGTCACTTAAAGGATACCCTGAGAGGGGTCCTACTCTACAGTTCTGTGGGTCAGGCACTTGATGGGCCAGCCTCAATATTGGTCAGTTGCTGATGCTGACCTTTAAGGAGAAAGAGGCTATGGTGATGGCACCACCCCCTACGTATGACTGAGCAGTATTGCCTTCCTTCCATGGTTGCCTGGTTTTCTTCCACAGGCATTTCCCACCACAGTCTTCTCCATCACGTTCCCTTGTGGCGGGGGGGTGGGGTCTCTCCACAGTCAACAGCTGCCCTGCCCTGGTATTGCTCCATAATCCCTAAACTCCAGCTCCCAGCCACTGTGCCTTCTAGGGGACCTGAGTCCCTGTCTGGGGTACATAAAGCTGCAGCAAGGACTGTCTTTTTCTCATTCTGTTTAGGCTGCCACAGATCAGCTGTTTCACTCTCAGCCTTAAATGTTTCTGTTCTGACTCAGACAGTTACCCTGATGTGGGGATTGGTCCCCTGCTTCAATTTCCCCACCTGCCGAGGGCAGGTCCAGTCCTAGTAACACTCCTGTATTTCCCCCTAGTTCTTTTGTCCTACTGAATTTTGCATGGTTCTGTGTATTCTTTTACATTGGTCAGGTACTCCTGTCCTCTCTCAGCTGGTGTTCTGCATGCACTTCTGTGTCTGTAAGTGTATTCCTGACGTATCTGTGGAGAGAGATGTACTCCATGTTCACCTACTCCTCTGCCGTCTTGTTCTCTCTGAATGTTGATCACTTATTCAACAAATATTTGAGTGCCTGCTATGTGTTAGACCCTGTGCTGGATATTGGAAATCTGATTGCAAAGAAATTGTGACATTGTTGATGTCTCCATGGAACTTACCAGTATAATGCAGGGGCTGGTGGTGATCCAGAGGTGAGATAGACAGGCACATAGTTAAAATAGTTAAAAATTATCGTAAATGTCATGAAGGAAACAATGTTAGACGTGGTATTGTAAGTAATCAGTTAGATACTTTAATAAAGATCTTAATGAAGCAGTCTAAGGCTAGAAATGATTTGGAAATCATCAAATTATAGATGGTATTTGAAGCCGTGGGAATATATGAGGTAACCTCGCAGAGGTCCTAGAAGAATGGAGATGTTGAAGATGAAGTGGCAAATGGGTCAGTAACTTAGACATAAATCAGTTGATATTACTTCACAAATCTCTAGTGTAACTATCCACAAGTTCACTTGTCTGCCTTTTGACTGGATAGAAGTCCTAACTGGATCACATTTTTTGCTTAAGCGATAGCAGCATATACTCTTTTTGGAAGATTTCTTTAAGAAACCTACATAACAGATTCTCTTCTCTCCCCCCACCTCCCAGTTTTCCTTTCTATTTCTCTCTGTAAAAATTATATTCAAAAAGAAAATCATCACTTTACCAAAAATTTTGAATTTTTAACTTGAAATGTATTTAGACCTTAAAACATAATGATCTCAAGTGAAAATCTTTAAACTCTCAGTGTATAAGGTCATATGGACTCCCTAACGTATAGATGGGCAATATCTTCTTAAACAATTGAAATCTCTTTATATTGCTAAGAAACCAGTTAGAAACTTATAAAAACATAAGTAACATGTTCCACCTAGTATACTGGGCAAGTTCTCTCTTCCCTGGGCCCAGTCGTTAGGCAGACTTCTGTGGGACAGCTGGGACACCAGTTTTCTCCACTCTTCTCCAGGGAGAATCCATGCAGAATGTTCAGATGATGTTACAGACCTTCTGAAAATGTCCGGTTGCCTTCCCGGACAGCTCAAATTGGGTCTTCCCCTGTACTGCTCTGTCTGAATAGTTAGCATCTATTGTGGCCCACCCCCAGGATCACACATTTGAACTCTTAGACATCATTTTCTGTATCACAGAGAGGCTAGAATGCGTCTAGACTAAGAGCTGCAGTTTGTGATTTCTGACTTGTCAGCTGTTCAGGGATAGCACACAGCCAGTTCTGACAGGTAGGAGCCACAGACCAGCCTTCCTTGGATCCTTACAGTTCTTCTGCTTTCTGCACTGGGCTGTTGGCAAGAGTGAAGAGTGATGATTAATGTCAGTATTGGGGGTTGGGGTGCATACAATATACATGCACTAATTGAAAGACATTGTTTAGAAGTTGTTATTTCATTTTACTAATTTATATCAATATACTATTTTCTCAACGCCTATTACATAATAGGGCTTCCCAGGTGGCTCAGTGGTAAAAGAATCTGTCTGCCAAGCAGGAGACACGGGTTCTTTCCCTGGGTTGGGAAGATCCTTTGGAGAAGGAAATGGCAACCTACTCCAGTATTCTTGCCTGGGAAATCCCATGAACAGAGGAGCCTGGCAGGCTAAAGTCCATGGGGTGGCAAAGAGTCAGACATGACTTAGCAACCAAACATAAACATTTTAATCACAAAATAGCAGTCATGAATAAATGAAAATTTAACAAACAAGTAGCAAGAATAAGGTACACATAGAGTTTATCTTAAAACACTAGTTTACCACCTTTCAAATGCAGTCAAAAGAAGTCTGATGCAAATAAAACTGTTAAATTTTGTGGAATTAAAGTTATCCCTTTGAGGTCATTAAATGTATTGATTTAAAACTCACAGGTCTTTCTTTAAAAGCCTGATTGTGTTAGAGTTCTCCAGAAAAATAGAACCAATAGGATGTGTGTGTGGCATGGGGTGTGTGTGTGTGTCTGTCTGTATACTCTTGATCTGGATACATTAGACTGATTTCCTGAAGACTCAATTTTAATCTGTCCCTGACTCTGAAGTTGAGATCCAGGAGAAGTTAAATATGTGATATCCCCTACAGTGAACTGCCAACAGCTGCTACCTGGGGTGTCTTGATAGAGGATGACTCAATTTCGTTCTAGTGGATCTTCCCCAGAAGGGAGCTGAGCATTTGTAGATGGTCTATACCACCATATGTATATATAACATCTAGAATAATATTTGACTCAATCTCTATGTACTGTGCCCCAGTCAAGTTGACATAAAATTAACTGCCACAGCTTTCAAGATAGGTCTTATGCTAGTGGTTTAACGTTGAATTCACAAAGCATGAGTTTTGAGTTAGTGTGTTGCTTTAAGTGTACTTAAGCTTGATACTTAATCATTTAAATCTCAGCTTCTTATAATATCAAGATTATACTCTTTGTACCTAGGACTTTTGTGAGGTTCAGGTGAAGTAATTCATGTAAAACATATTGTAAAATATTTTCAATTTTATAAATTTATTATTTTTAAAAATTTTAATTGCAGGATAATTGCTTTACAGTATTGTATTAGTCTCTGCCATACATCAACATGAATCAGCCATAGGTATACATATGTCCCCTCCTCGTGGACTTCCTTCTCACCCCATCTCACCCCTCCAGTTGTTACAGAGCATCTTATTTGAGCTCCCTGTATCATGCAGCAAATTTCCACTGGCTATCTGTTTTACATATGGTAATTTATATGTTTCCCTGCTACTCTCTCAGTTCATCACTCCCTCTTCTTCCCCTTCTGTGTCTACAAAGTCTGTTCTCTATCTCTGCATCTCCATTGCTGCCCTGCACATAGGATCATCAGCACCATCTTTGTAGATTCCATATATATGTGTTAATATGTGATACTTGTTTTTCTCTTTCTGACTGACTGAATAACAAGCCCTAGGTTCATCCACCTAATTAGGACTAACTCAAATGTGTTTTTTTTTATGGCTGAGTCAATTCCTTTGTGTATATATACCACAACTTCTTTATCCATTTATCTGTTGATGGACACCTAGGTTGCTTCCATGTCCTAGCTATGGTAAATAGTGTGCAGCAAACATTGGATTATGTGTGTCTTTTTCAGTTATGATTTTCTCAGGGTGTATGCCCAGTAATGGGATTGTTGGGTTATAAGATAGTTATATTCCTAGTTTTTTAAGGAATCTCCATACTGTTCTCCATAGTGGCTCTATCAATTTGCATTCCCACCAGCAGTGCAAGAGGGTTTCCTTTTCTCCACTCCCTGTCAAACATTTATTGTTTGTAGATTTTTTTGATGATGGCCATTCTGACTGGTGTGAGGTGATACCTCATTGTAGTTTTGACTTGCATATCTCTAATAATGAGTGATGTTGAGCATCTTTCCATGTGATTATTAGCCATTTGAATGTCTTCTTTGGAGAAATGACTGTTTAGGTCTTCTACCCATTTTTTGATTGGATTGTTTGCTTTCCTGATGTTGACCTGTGTGAGCTACTTGTATATTCTGGAGATTAATCCTTTGTCAATTTTATTTGCAATTATTTTCTCCCATTTTGAGGGTGATCTTTTAATATTGATTATTGTTTCCTTTGCTGTGCAAAAGCCTTTAAGCTTTTTTAAGTCCCATTTGTTTATTTTTGTTTTATTTCCATTACTGTAGGAGGTGGGACAAAGAGAATCTTGCTGTTATATATGCTGAAGTGTGTACTGCCTGTGTTTTCCTCTAAGAGCTTTATAGTTTCTGGCCTTATATTTAAGTCTTTAATCCATTTTGAATTTATTTTTGTGTATGGTGTTAGGAAGTGTTCTGAATTTATTATTTTTGATTATTCCATATTTGTCAATTGAGGGGCTTACTAACCAAAAAAAAAAATAGTAGCTACATGAATACTTAAAGATGAAAGTTCATTTTAAAGGCTTAAAACTAGTAGGCTAATTGCTGCATTCATAACAAAGTTTATCATTCATAGCTTCTGGTATTGATACTGGCATTTAATTTAGTTCTGTATTTCACAGGGTACTAAAGAATACATGGTCATTTAGAAAATGAAACATTCAGTTAAAGGAATTATCTAATGTGTTGAAAGTTGGTTTTGCATGGGTTTGAAATGAAACAGTTTTTCTTGTATAAAAATTTTTCACTACATGAAGTAGTAATGTTGAAATGGTCAAATCTTATTTTTTTAACAGTTCATTCTTAGTCAAGAAGATATAACCACCATTTTTAAAACATTATATGGCAACATATGGTATGAAGGTGATCGTGCTTCACATGAAGTAACAAAAGATCAGTCCAGTGTTACTAGTGGTGCTACTAATGCTTCACACCATTCATCAGGTATGTTCTTAACCTTAAATTAGTCCCCCTCCTCCTTCTTTCTGTCTGTCCTTCCTTTCATTCTCCCTAATTGTAGGTTTGGATAAAATAAGATTTATAAGCCTTTTCTATTTAGGTAATCTTATTCAGGTAGTTCTCATTTATATGTTATTAGTCATTCTGTTGATTTTTTTCCTTTGAATCAAAATTCTAATTTTTGTGATAAAATTCCTTAGTGTGTGTTTTTTCTTGTTATCGTAACTCCCCTGTAAGTTCCTATTTTTCAGTTTTCAATTTTTCTCCTCATCCTTTGTCTTCTCCCTTGTTCCTAATGAAGCATATGTTCCGATGGAATATTTCATATTAATATTAGAAGTATCAGAATATTAGCAGTCTCAAAAGAGGATGATCATTAGTGATGGACTCCAGCAAATATTTAGAAGATACATGGATAAAATAGAGCAGAAGGAATTGTAACTCAGTAGAAGGCTGCATCCAATGTTGGATTTAATTTGTTATGTAGAAACCTAACTAGGGTCTAAGTTCAATACCAGCACATAAGGAGACTGGGTAATAATTAGAACTACTAGATGATTTTGTTTCACTAGAATAAATTCTCCTCATTCTGGCATTTTGGGGGAACCCCAAGTCTCCCTACCTCAAACTGAAATCTGCTAGTTTACAAGATCCCCACTTGCCAAGGCCTGACATGTTGCACAGCTTTTCCAGTCAGAATCCCAGAAAAGAAACAACCTTACATTTATTTATAACATTATAGGAATCATCATTCTTACTATCTAGAATAAGCAACCCAGTACTTTATAGTTAAATATTAATGATCAGATATAAAGAAAATCATAAGAACCCAAGCATAAAAGCAGGCAAGATAAACAAAATAGTGTTTCTTGAATGAGACAAAAATAATTGAAGAAACAAAAGAGAATGTGAACAGAAAACTAACTCTAATTCATAATAACAGAATTCTAGGAGTATAAGAACTGAATCCTACCATCACTACCTTCTGTCTTTCTAAGATAAGAAAGAGTTCTTAGAAGAGAACTCTAGAGAACTAAGTAAATATTGAAACAAATTCTTGGATATAAAGAATTACCAAGTTTCAAGCTGATTGAATACTCTCCATGCAAACAGATTTTCATGAAATGTCAGAACAACAGAAGTAATATTGAAGAAAAATCAGGCTGCCTGTTAGGACTTAGAAAAAAAGTGACTGGAATCAGATTCATCATGAATGAAACTGGATGGGATGGGATCAATGGAGGATAAAAGACAGTGGGGGTAATATTGGAAAATATATTTCTAAGGAAAATAATTTTGAAGTTAGGATTCCATATATGGTCACACCATCATCCAAATGTGAAAACAATTTTTAGATTTCCAGAGACTCAAAGTTTACTTTCTTTATACCCATTCAGGTACAGCTCATTTTATTGCACTTCATTTTTATTGTATTTCTCAGACATTGCATTTTTTACAGATTTAAAGTTTATGGCAACCCTGAGTCAAGAAAGTCTATCTGGGTGCCATTTTTTCCCTAACAAAATTAGTTTTTAATTAAGATATATATATTTTAAAAACATAATGCTGTTGTGTTATTGTAGACTATAATATAGTATAAGCATAACATTTTATATGTACTGGAAAACCAGTTTGTGTGACTTGCTTTGTTGTGGTATTCATTTTATTGCAGTAGTCTGGAACCAAACTTGCAGTCTCTGAGGTATACTGGTAGTTTGAAAATATATTCTAGCAAAGCAAATAAGGAATCCAGGAAAGGGGAAAACATGGGATTCAAATACAGAGAGCATGAAAAAGGAATCCCCGAATTATCTCTTACTGGGCTAGAAAGTACTTGGTTTTCATTAATAAGCTATTGGGGCTTCCCTGATGCCTAGCAGGTAAAGAATCCATCTGCAATGCAGGAGATGTGGATTTGATCCCTGTGTCTGGACGATCCCCTAGAGAAGGAAATGGCAACCCATTCCAGTTATTCTTGCCTGGGAATTCCATGGACAGAGAAAAGCCTGGCAGGCTACAATCCAGAGAGTCAAAAAGAGTCAGACGTTACTGAGTGATTGAGCACACATTAGTCTCTTCATTTAAAATAGATTTTTCAGTCTCAATACTGAGATTTTTCAGTGTTGCAGTCTTGCATAATTTTGTTGAACTTCTTCCTAAGTATGTTTTTTGATGCTACTGCAAATATTTTAAAAAGTACATTTCTCAGTTGTTATTGATACAACTGATATTTGCATATTAACCCTATATCTTGTTAAAAATGCTAAATTGATTTCTTAATTCTAGTAATTTGTTGGAGATGAATTAGGGTTTTCTATGTAGTCGATCATGCTGAGAAAGGCATTTTTACTTTCTACTGTGTAGAGATTATTATGTATAAATAATTTTGTGATAATAAACTCTACAACTTAAATGAAATGTACAAATTTTTTGAAAAAAGTAATCAAAACTGACATAAGATGAAATGGAAATAAGATGAGTAGTTCTGCATCTACTAAAACAACTGAATTTCAGTGGTGAATTCTGTTAAACATTTAAATAAGATACCAGTGTTAAACAAACCTTTTGGAAAATAGAGGAGGAGGGAACACTTCCTTAGTCATTTTATAAAGCAAGCATTACCCTGATATCAAAAACCCAAATAAAAAACAACTTTGAGGAAAGAATATTGCACCCTAATATCCCTAATGAACACAGGAATAAAAATTCTTAAGAGCATAGCGTACTAAATCCAGCAATAAGCATATGGGATGTGTCATCTTGACTTAGACTTATCCTAAAATGCAGAGTTTGTTTAACCCTCAAAAATCAATTAAAGTAACACCAAATTAATAGAAAAAGGAGAAAAAATTATATCACCTGAATAGATGCAGAAAAAGCATTTGCTAAAAGTCACCTATTTGTGATAAAAACTAGAAATATCTCAAAGATATACTTAATGGTGAAGTGGAAAGTTTTCCACCTAAAATAGGAACAAAGCAAGAATGTCCACAGTCACATTCCTATTCAACTAGTAATCATTGACAGAGCAATACAGCAAAGAAAAGGATTAATAGATCTACAGAATCCATTTAATATCTACCATATGTATGTAATACCTTGCCCCAAGATATAAAATGTAGAAAAGATTGAATTTTGCATCCTTTTGGTTAGTGGAACATTTTTAAAATGCCATCTAAAGCATCTTGTTTGGTTTTAGTTTTTTTTGAAGTAAAATTTAAATACAAAACACATATGCCAGCTACTTTGGTAGGCATTTTACACATGCTGTTTTGCTGAATTGCCAAAACAGACCCAGGGGTTGGTTCTTTTATTCTCATTTTACAAAAATTAAACCAAGAGTTTATTAAAAGTAAACCAGGAGTTTAATTTATACTCCCAGATTATTATGTAAAGAATGCTAACCCTGGAGTTAAGTGAGTTCCACGTCTGAATTTTTAAATCTTTTTGAATTTTTTAAAAAAATTATACCATACCCATTTATTTAATAATTATGTTGAATCTACTTCAGTTCTATCTTAATGAGTTCTACCATTCCTGACCTTTTTCTTTTATCCACTAACTAATTTTTCCAAGGAACAACTGTAGTGACAGCTGCTGTGGTAGAAGTACATTCACATGCTTCTCAAGTTAAGACAACACTAAATATGAGTTTCAGAACTGATGATCTGACCATGGTACTGTATAGTCCAGGTCCTAAACAGGTAAGTTAAAGAAGAGAAACTATATTTTTGCTGTTTCCTGTGTTTTGTTGTATCTGTTCCTTTGAGAAAAATTGTTGCTCTTTTCACGTTAATATTTAACTAGTTGCTTTTTAAAATGAGTTTTCTTACGTATAGCCTTTGATATGAAAAATAATATTTTAAAGTTAATATATGCCTTTCATTATGAACTCTTGGAGATAGAGAATGTGGTATTTCATATCTTAAAATATGTTTTAAATTTGTATTTTTGTGTAAAATTTGTATTGATTTCTTTTTCCTCAGACTTCCTTTACAGAT
Organism: Giraffa tippelskirchi; assembly: GCF_054371585.1. Taxonomy (NCBI): domain Eukaryota; kingdom Metazoa; phylum Chordata; class Mammalia; order Artiodactyla; family Giraffidae; genus Giraffa; species Giraffa tippelskirchi. The sequence goes on from NC_137275.1 coordinate 171,563,823, forward strand.
ATTCGTGATCCTTCTCTGAAACTTGCTGAATTTAAGTTGGAGAATATTATAAGTACTTTAAAAATGTATACAGATGACTCAACATTTTCTTCCTTCTCATTAAAAAACTGTATTTTAGATGACAAAAGGCCCCATATCAAGAAGGCAACTCCTAGGTAATAGTGTTTTAAATTATTATTGAGCAGTGGTTGGTATATTTTTACAGAACTTACTCTCAAAGTTGCATGTGCATTTTCTGAGTATATCCTGAAATCTTCAAATCTTCAATGCAGTTGATTACATAGTTCTCAGTCAACATTGCTGTTCTTGCTGAATGGTTAAATAGAAAAAAATGGTTAAATAGAAATAATCAGTGTAATTAAATTGGTTTTAAATTAATCTCTATTATCTGAATTATGAATCCATACAATTGTAATGGTAATATATGAAAATTTGTGGAAAAAATATGCTGAGATTCAAAATTCTGATAATTTCTTAAGGATATACTTCCTATATTATAGAACAGTTGTGCTCTTGAAGTCTGTAAATTTATTATTTCTCTTATCTTACTAAGAGAAATGACTTCAGAACATTGGCTTGCTGTCAGTGAAAGCAATGAGAGACCTTTGAGTTTTATTGGTATGTTTGATTATGTACATGATACTCATAGGAATTGTGATTGTGTTTTTCAGAATGATAGGACTGACAGTTGGGTTTGACAAAAAGGACATGATGGATGTAAGGTATAGGAGAGTCCGAGATGGTTGGGTGGCTGATATAGTCCTTCAAGAAATGTATATTTGTGCAAGTGTGGAATTTCTGCTGACAGTTGCAAATGTCTTTCTTGAGGCCTACACTACAGGCACTGCTGTAGATACCAGTGTTCAAACATGGTCTGCTAAAGAAGAAGGTTGGTTATTGACTAAAATATTTCATATCTGTTACTGAAGTGCTATAATAACACTTACCTTGATTATCCTTCTAGATGGTGAGGTTAAGTAGATCAATAAGTTAAAAATCTTTATTTTTCAGAGGTAAGAGGAAAATTTAAATGTGTTTTCTGATAAGATAGACAGTTTGTGTATTTTTCAAGGCATAAGTAGATACTGGGTTCAAAAATTATGAGACCCATGTTAAAATAAGTAATTGTACCTCTTTGAAGACAATAATTTGAAAGATTTTCTTGGAAGGAAACAATAATGAAACAATGACTCCTTTTCATAATTAAAGATAGTATTTTAACTTAAGCTTGTCTTATATTTACATGTTTATTTTTGCTTTCTGGCTAGGCCACTCAATCAGGGATTGAACGCGTGTCCCCTGCAGTGAAAATGCGGAGTCTTACCTACTGGACCCCGCAGAGAAGTCCCTAAAGTTCTTTTGTTCTTGTTACATTTATAATTTTCTGTTATCTTTTGTATATTTCATTCCCTGTAGTGTGGTAGAAAGAGTGTCAAGCTAAGTGTTAGAAACTAGGTTTATTTTCAGCTCTGCCATTAAATAGTAGAGATTTCCCCTCACACTTTAAAATATTCTTATGGCTATGAGTTCTTTAAATCTTACACTAATAGAGTTTCAGTAAATTCTTTTGGTATCTAAGTGTTTTTATTTTGCTTTTTACTTCAAATGAAGATATCATTTTCCTATAAATAATTTTTTATAATACATATAAGAAAGATTTATAGCTATTTTAAGACATTATCTGTGTTTTTATTTTAGTACCTATACAGCAATCAGGAAAGTGGGAAATGAATATCACTATTAAAAATCCTGAAATTGTGTTTGTGGCTGATATGACAAGAAATGATGCTCCTGCCTTGGTCATTACAACACAATGTGAAATATATTGGCTAGGTGACTTTGAAAATGACACAATGACTGCTGCCATTAAAGATCTCCAAGTGAGAGCATGCCCATTTCTTCCAGTCAAGAGAAAAGGAAAAATCACTACTGTGAGTTTTCTATTTACTTGTCAGCTTAATTGTAAACTATTTTAGATTTAGCGTTTATCACTTTAGGAAACTGGCTACATACTCTCCAACCTTATTCTATAAAATACTTTTCTTTTGTCTTGGAGAGCCTAATTTAGATTATTATTGCACCAGCTTTTAAACTCTCTTTTCATTTTTTCCATTTATTCCTCATTGTTTTGTATATTTATGGGAATAGTCACACTAAGAAGTTGGTTTTATCTAAATACTTCTCAGTGAAGGCTTTACTCTGATTTTCTCTCCATGTCACTTCCACACTGCTTTTAGGTGGTTAAGACTTTCTAGCAATTGTTTGTTGTGTTGTTTCAGTTTTATTATTTTTAATTTTTTTCTCCCATCTAGACCTATTTTTTCTCAGATATGTTATTTGCTTTTCTCCATATGGCTTATTTGAACCATCAGTCATATGCTTTGACATACTTCACGTTTTATTTTATTTTCTAGTATCCTCTTGGCCTTCCTCCTCTTCATAACTGATTAAAATTTGCTTCTTCAAAGACATCTTTTCAAGTTAACTATCTAACTCCTAGTACTCTTTTAAAACACTTATGAAAATGTACCACAATTTCTTTATCCGTTCATCTGTTGATGGACATCTAGGTTGCTTCCATGTTCTAGCTTTTGTAGATAGTGCTGCAATGAACAGTGGGATACATGTGTCTTTTTCAGTTTTGGTTTCCTCAGGGTATGTGCCTAGGAGTGGGATTGCTGGATTATATGGTGATTTTATTCCTAGTGTTTTAAGGAATCTCCATACCGTCTTCCATAGTGGCTGTATCCATTTACATTCCCACCAACAGTGCAAGAGCATTCCGTTTTCTCCACACCCTCTCCAACATTTATTGTTTGTAGACTTCTTCGGGATGGCCATTCTGACCCATGTGAGGTGATACCTCATTGTAGTTTTGATTTTCATTTCTCTAATAATGAGTGATGTTGAGCATCTTTTCATGTGTTTGTTAGCCATCTGTATATCTTTGGAGAAATGTCTGTTTAGGTCTTTTTCCCACTTTTGATTGGGTTGTTTGTTTTTCTGGTATTGAGCTGTATGAGCTCCTTGTACATTTTGGAAGTTAATCCTTTGTCAGTTGTTTGATTTGCTTTTATTTTCTCCCATTCTGGGGGTTATCCTTTCACCTTCCTCATAGTTTCCTTTGCTGTGCAAAAGCTTTTAAGTTTAATCAGGTTCCACTTGTTTACTTTTGCTTTTATTTCCACTACTCTAGGAGATGGGTCATAGAGGAGATATCTTGCTTTGATTTATGTCATTGAGTGTTCTGCCTGTGTTTTGCTCTGAGTTTTATAGCTTCTGGTCTTACATTTAGGTCTTTAATCCATTTTGAGTTTATCTTTGTGTATGGTGTTAGGAAGTGTTCTAATTTCATTTTTTTACGTGTCGCTGTCCAGTTTTCCCAGCACCATTTATTGAAGAGTCTGTCTTTGCCCCACTGTATATTCTTGCCTCTTTTGTCAAAAATAAGGTACCCATAGGTGCATGGGTTTATTTTTAGGCTTTTTATCTTGTTCCATTGGTCTTCTTTTCTGTTTTTGTGCCAGTACCATACTGTCCTGATGACTGTGGCTTTGTAGTTTAATCTGAAATCAGAAAGCTTGATTCCTCCAGCTCCATTCTTCTTTCTCAAGACTGCTTTGCCTATTCAGGGTCTTTTGTGTTTCCGTATGAATTGTGAACTTTTTTGTTTACATATCGTTGTTCATAATAGTCTCTTATAATCCTTAGTATTTTTGCATTGTCTGTTGTAACCTCTCCTTTATTTTCCCTAGTTTTGTTCATTTGATTCTTCTCTCTTTTTCTTATTGAGTCTGGCTAAAGGTTTGTGAATTTTGTTTATCTTCTCAAAGAACCAGCTTTTAATTTTATTAATCTTTACTGTTATTTCTTTCACTTCTTTTTCATTTATTTCTGCTTGGACCTTTATTATTTCTTTCCTTCTACTAATTTTGGGAGTATTTTGTTTTTCTTTATCCAGTTGTTTTAGGTGTTAAGTTAGATTGTCTATTTGATATTTTTCTTGTTTCTTGAGGTAGGATTGTATTGCTATAAACTTCCCTTTTAGGACTGCTTTTGTTGCATCCCACTAGGTTTTAGAGTTGTCATGTTTACATTGTCATTTGTTTCTAGAAATTTTTTGATTTCCTTTTTGATTTCTTCAGTAACCTATTGGTTATTTAGAAACGTGTTGTTTAATCTCCATGTGTTTGTTTTTCTCACGGTTTTTTTTCTTGTAATTGATATCTAGTCTCATAGTGTTGTGGTCAGATAAGATGCTTGATATGGTTTCAGTTTTCTTAAAATTTACTGAGGTTTGATTTGTGACCCAAGATGTGGTCTATCCTGGAGAATGTTCCATGTGCCCTTGAGAAGAAGGTTATTCTTCTGCATTTGGATGGAATGTCCTGAAGATACCAATGAGATCCATCTCATCTAATGTATCATTTAAGACTTGTGTTTCCTTATTAATTTTCTATTTTGATGATCTGTCCATTGATGTGAGTGGGATGTTAAAGTCTCCTATTATTACCGTGTTACTGTCAATTTCTCCTTTTATGTCTGTTAGTGTTTGTCTTATGTATTGAGGTGCTCCTATGTTGGGTACATAGATATTTACAATTGTTACGTCTTCCTCTTGGATTGATCCCTTGATCAATCAGTGTAGTATCCTTCCTTGCTTCTTGTAATCTTCTTTATTTTAAGATCTATTTTGTCTGATAGGATTGCTACTCCAGCTTTCTTCTGCTTTCAATTTGCATGGAATATATTTTTCCATATTCTCACTTTCAGTCTATATGTGTCTTTAGGTCTGAAGTGGGTTTCTTATAGACAGCAAATATATGGATCTTGTTTTTGTATCCATTCAGCCAGTCTTCATTATTTTTTTTTTAAACTTACTGTGTTTGTGGTCTTTTCCCAGGGTACAAGGTTGAATTCTTTCTTCCTTTTGGTTTCTGGCCTCCTATGTTTGGTGCAGTGGTTTGTGTAAGCTTCCTATAGGCTGAGATTTGTGATGAGTTTTGTTTGTTTATTTCTTTTTACTCTGATGGGAAAGGATGAGTGAGTTGGTAATCCTGTCTGCTGGTGATTGGGTTTGTATTTTTTTGTTTGTTGTTTAGATGAGGCATCCTGCACAGGGTGCTACTACTGGTGGTTGGGTGATTCTGGGTCTTGTACTCAAGTGGTTTCGTTTGTGTGAGTTCTCACTATTTGATACTCCCTAGGGTTAGTTCTCTGGTAGTCTAGGGTCTTGGAGTCGGTCTTCCCACTCCAAAGGCTCAGGGCTTGATCCCTGGTCAGGAAGGAAGATTCCACAAGTGGTTTGTTATGGCATTAAGTGAGATTAAAACAAATATCCAAAAACGAGAAACCAAAGATGAACCCCAGACAAATGGTGGTTATAAAATCAGGCAAATAATAATTAAAATGATGCAATATACATATACACCCATAAGCAAAGTCAAAACAGTCCAACAAAAATAAAGTATAGTGATTGACCTGGCGAACAAAGGAAATCAAAAATTATATTTACCTGTTAAGGACAAAACTAACTAAAGCATAAACTGGAAAACAAAACTAAAGCAAGGTGTCAATTATGCAATAAAGCAATGAAAAGAAAACTAACACATATATTGCTACTGCTAAGTCACCTCAGTCGTGTCCGACTCTGTGCGACCCCACAGATGGCAGCCCACCAGGCTCCGCCGTCCCTGGGATTCTCCAGGCAAGAACACTGGAGTGGGTTGCCATTTCCTTCTTCAATGCATGAAAGTGAAAGATGAAAGTGAAGTCGCTCAGTCGTGTCCGACTCTTAGCGACCCCATGGACTACAGCCTACCAGGCTCCTCTGTCCATGGGATTTTCCAGGCAAGAGTACTGGAGTAGGGTGCCATTGCCTTCTCATATAGGAAAGGAAAGAAAGAAAAGAAAGAAAGAATGGATATGCAAAGTTAAATACAGGTAGATGAAGATTTATATACATTAAAGATTAACTGCAAGGGGGAAAGAACAGTAGGAAAGGCAAAAAAAGAAACGTAGAAAAAAATATAATAGTTTTAAAAAATTAAAATTATAAAAAAGAGCAAAGAAAAGAAGAAAGAAAAAAGGAAAACACAGAACTGCAAAATCTCAACGCAGAGTCAGGTTTACAACAACAATAAGAAGTGTGACTGAATATACACATATGCATATACACCCATAAGCAAAATCAAAACAGTCCAACAAAAATATAATAGATTGACCTGGTGAACAAAGGAAATCAAGAGTTATATCTACCAGTTAAGAACAAAACTAGCTAAAGACAAACTGGAAAACGAAACTAAAGCAAGATGCAAGTTGGGGAATAAAGCTATGAAAGTAAAGCTAACAAGTGTTTGAGAGGAAAGGAAAGAAAGAATAGATAATGTAAAGTTAAATATAGGTAGATGAAGAAGACTTATATACATTAAAGGTTATCTGGAAGGGGAAAGGAACAGTATGAAAAGCAAACAAAGGAATAAATGTATAAAAAATAATAATCGGTTTAAAAAATTAAAATTAAAAAAGAAAATAAAAAGGAAAATGCCTCAGAACTGCAAAAGCCCAATGTAGAGGCAGAGGTTTATAACAACAATAAAAAATGTGACTGAGGAGAAAAAAAAAATTCAAAACTTAATTAGATTTCATAGTGGCAAAAAATTGACAACTACAACAGAGGGGCAAAAAAAAAAAAAAGAAAAAAAATCCAAAGGATTTTATAGGACAAGTCAAACCATAAGAATAATAAATGTTTTTCTTGAGTCACTGCTGTCAGAGTCCTTTCCCTTGCTGGGAGTCACAGTGCACCTCACCTCCCTTTCATGCCCTCCAATACTGTGCTGGTCTCCGGACCTGCTGTGGGGGCAACTCAGATTCTAATCTGGTTCTACTCCTGTGTGTCCTTCCCTCAAGTGTCCACAGCTATCACAACTAATGTGTTTTCTTTTGTGGGAGCTCTGAATGTACTTTTATCTATTCCATAGACACAGAGTGTGCCTAGTTGGTTGTGTGGATTTAATCTGCAGCTTGTACAACTAGTGGGAAGGTATTGGATCTTCTTCCTTAGCCATACTGCCCCTGGGTTTCAATTGTGGTTTTATTTCCATCTCTGCATGTGGGTTGTCCACTGGTGTTTGCTCCTGGGGCTGCCCTGGAGGACTTGGATTTGCCTCTGTGAGGGCCAGATGGGGCTGTTGCAGCTGTTTAGGTCGCAAGGGTTGTAGCAGCACCAGGTACTCACGGGAGTTGGCGGCTAGAACAGCAGGAAATATAGTGCTCTAGAAGGGTATGGCAACCAGTATTGGCCAATACGCTCCAGTATCCTTGCCTGGAGAACCCCCCTGACAGAGAAGCCTGGCAGGCCACAGGTTCGCAAAGAGCTGGACACACCTGAAGCAACCCTGTGTGCATAGATGCAAGACTTTTTTTTGCCTGTGGCACCTCTGCCGCAATGAGAGTTGAAGGAGAAGGTGGCACAGCTCCTTGGCCTGTGGGGATCCTGGGCAGCACCAAGTGTGCAGGGACACAGACTGCCTCCACCACAGGAGTTATGGACCTATCAGAGTCTTTTTTCGAGCCTCTTGTAGCCGGCGATCAGAAGGCCTCTTTGGCCAGTCTTTCTCCGTTGCTCCACCTATTCAGGCACTAAAACGGCTCCCTTGCCTGGGGTCCTTCTCTGTTGTTGGGTGCGTCAGGCACATAGAGGGGCCCCCTTGGCTGGGGTCCTACCCATAGATCTGCATTTCAGGCACTTAAAGAGGCACCCTGGGTGGGGTCCTACTCTGTAGTGTAGCGCGTCATGTGTTTGATGGGCCAGCCTTTCTATTGTTCAGGTGCGGAGGCTGGCGTGTGGGGAGAGAGAAGCTATGGTGATGGCTCCACCCTCTACGCGTGACTCAGCAGTATTGCCTTGCTTCCATGGCTGCCTGGCTTTCCTCTACAGGGATTTCCCATCACAATCTCCTCCCTCACATCTGCTAGATCCGTCTCTCCACAGTCAACAGCAGCCCTCACGCTAGGATTACTCCACAGTCTCTAAACTCCAGCTCCCAGGAGCTGCGCCTTCCATGGGACCTGCTTCCCTGTCCAGAGTATGTATGGCTGCGGCAAGGACTGTCTGATTCTCGTTCCGTTTAGGCTGCCACAGATCAGCTGTTTCACTCTGAGCCTTAAATGTTTCTCCTCTGACTCAGAAAATTGCCCCAATGTGGGGATCTGACCCTTGCTTCAGTTCGGCCTCCTGCCAACGGCAGGTCCAGTCCAGTGAACACTCCTGTTTTTCCCCCTAGTTCTTTCTCCTACCAAGTTTTGGGTGGTTCTATATTTTTTTCCACTGGTCAGGTACTCCTGTCCACTCTTACCTGGTGTTCTGCATGCACTTCTGTGTCTGAAGGTGTATTCCTGATGTATCCATGGAGAGAGATATGCTCTGCGTCCGCCTACTCCTCCACTATCTTGTTCCTCCTCCTAGTTGATAATTTGCTTTATTGTGTCTGCATGTGACTTCTTTTGGTTTGGCTATATATTAACTAATAGACAAATAAGTTATCACTTTTCGATAGACACACCACCACTATACACAATCACTAGTGTAACAGTGGTACAAGGACTGGAAAATTGAAGTTTAAAAACCCATTCAGAAAAGGAAAGAATAGGAAACCCTTTGTAGTCACTGATTCATAGCAATTGAAATATCCTGCTGAATTGAATTTTGAAAACTTGAAGCTCCAGCAATGGAGTAAATTCCTTGGATAGCCCATGTTGGAGTCTTCGATTTTTGCTCTCTTGAAAGAGCATTGTTCACATTTTCTCATGTGGCTATGGCTCTCTTTCTTTTAACCATTATCCACTGTAAACATATGTGAAGTGACTCTTGTCTTTTTCAGGATAAACACTGTTGTAACAGCTTACTTTCTGTTGAGCTTATTACTTGGAGGTTATTTTAGCAGTCTTAATACTAAAAAACTTCTATATACCAGGTATTGGTCTCCTTGGCAATCCTTAGTTTGTTAACCGTTTGGTGGTTCCATATGTAAGTAGCTTTAACAACCAAAGCTATTATTTTTTCATGGAAGGTTTTTGTTTTTATATTTGCTACAGAACTCTTGTTTTATTTACTAATCTTTCATTTGTCAATCCTATCTTCATCCTGACAGTAAAGACTACTTTAACAGTGGGTTCCCTTTCCTCTACACGCTTGCCAGCATTTGTTTTTTTGATGATAGTCATTCTAGCAGGTGTGAGGTGATAGCTCATTGGGGTTTTGATTTGCATCTCTAATGATTAGCAATATTGAACATCTTTTCATGTATCTGTTGGTCATCTGCATGTCCTCGTTGGAAAACTGTTCAGTTCTGCTGCCCATCTTTAATTGGAGTGTTTGGTAAAAAAACAAAAATGATGTTGAGTTGTATGAGCTGTTTCTGTATTTTGGATATTAACCCCTTATTAGTCATACCACTTGTTATTATTTTCTCCCATTCAGTAGCTTGTCTTTTCATTTTGTCACTGGTTTCCTTTGCTTTGCCAAAGCTTTTAAGTTTAATTAGGTCTCTGTTTTTTGCTTTTATTTCCTTTGCTTTAGGAGAGAGATCAAAAAAATGTTTTGCGATTTATTGTAAGAGTTCTGCCTATGTTTTTCTTTGAGAGTTTTATAGTATCAGGTTACATTTAGGTCTTTAATCTATTCTGAGGTTATTTCTGTATATAGTTTTACAGAATGTTCTAATTTCATTCTTTTACATCAAGCAGACTTTTTAAACATGACTTTTCATCTTGTAGGTGGATTATTGCTTGGTCACAAGTTTCTTCTTTCAGATGGGAATGGAAGTCTAAAGAAAGGAGACCTTTAGCTGGGCATCCATAGGAGGGAAACGCTTGTGAACTTAAATTAAAACTTATATTGTGTTGAGAAATATTCCCTATCTAATTTTGAAATTGTCTTAGTCATAAATATGTGTGGAATTTTATTGAGTGCTTACTGTCATCTGTTGAAAAAGCTGCAATAATTTTTACTACTCTTATTATTAATTACATTGGTAGTTTTTCCTGTGGCATACCAGGTTACATCTGTGGGTTAACCCTAAATTTGAGGCTATCTTAATTTGTTCTTATAATCTGTTTGCTAATTAGGATTCTTTAATAGAATATTCTAACTGTTCTTGAGTATTAGGTGAGAGGGACTTCTTAGTAGAAATGACGTTTTTGCTGATGAATAAATGCAGGAACATTAAGTATTAGCGTGTTAAACTGGGATAGAGGAGTCACTAGAGTGACTTGGCATAAGATGCTTCAAGTCAGAAATGACTGCCAAAAATATAAGGTAGAAAAAAGAATGTGTTATTATATAACCTTTTGCTGAACCTCAGGTTTAAAAATTACAGAATATTCAGTCATACAAAGAGCCCTTTCAAGAGATAAATTTGTATTTCTCAGATCTGAATCAAACCGGAAGGCCTGTAGAAATCATAAAGTTATCACCCCTAAACTTTATTAGCAGGAGGCCATGGTTATATAAAAAAGATCCATGAATGTAGCATTTGTCTAATGGAGTGAAACTTCATGAAATCTATAGAAGGCCCTCAAAGTTCTTGAGAAAATTATTTTAGCAGAAACACTACCATCATGGACTGAGAGAGACAAAAAGTACAAAATGATGAGAGACTCTTGGACCCCCCTGAAATCCTGGCAAGATGCAGAATGATAAACCTGCTCAGCTGCAATTTTGTGCTACCTGTTATAAAAAAAAAGGAAGAATGACTCGGGGTGAAGGTCAGAGCCACAGAGAATTGTTCTTAGACTTTGAAATCTAATCAGGAAACTCATTTACTTGGCTGTATTTCAGACATGCTTTGGACTAGTGGCTCCATTTTACCTTCTATATGAATTGAAATGTCTGTAATTGTTATCTTATATCTGTTCCACTATTCTATTTTGGGAGTGGTGGGAACTAGTAACTAGTTTCAGTTTTAAAAGAAATTGTACCCCAGCAGTTGTACTTAATAGATTACACCTAAGAACTTCATCATCATCTCGACCTGATTTAGATTTTAGACTTTGAGCTAATAGAGAGACAAGGTTTTAGAATTTTAAATTAATGAGAGAGATAGATGAATTAATTACATGATATGATGAAATTGATAGTGAAGAATTTGTGATTTGTGGTCTCTGAAGAAGAAGATTTAGCTTCAGGACCAAGGACCAGGCTTGATCACTCAGAGCTTTTGTGTGGCAGAAATTTTATTACAGTGAAAAAGGACAGAGAAAGCTTCTTACATAGATATCAGAAGGGGGATGGAGAGTGCTGCATTTGCTAGTCTTCAGTTCAGTCGCTCAGTTGTGTCCGACTGTTTGTGACCTCACGGACAGCAGCACGCCAGGCTTCCCTGTCCATCATCAACTCCCAGAGCTTGCTCAAACTCATGTCCATCAAGTCAGTGATGCCATCCAATCATCTCATCCTCTGTCGTCCCCTTCTCCTCCTGCCTTCCATCTTGCCCAGCATCAGAATCTTTTCCAATGAGTCCATTCTTTGTATCAGGCAGTCAAAGTATTGGAGTTTCAGCTGATTTTCTTTAGGATGGACTGGTTGGATCTCCTTGCAGTCCAAGGGACTCTCCAGAGTGTTCTCCAACACCACAGTTCAAAAGCATCAGTTCTTCGGCACTCAGCTTTCTTTGTGGTCCAATGTGACTTTCTTTATGGTCCATCCATACTTGACTACTGGAAAAACCATAGCTTTGACTATACGGACCTTTGTTGGCAAAGTAATGTCTCTGCTCTTTAATATGCTGTCTAGATTGGTCATAGCTTTTCTTCCAAGGAGCAAGCATCTTTCAATTTCTTGGCTGCAGTCACCATCTGCAGTGAGTTTGGAGCCCCCCAAAATAAAGTCTGCCACTGTTTCCATTGTTTCCTCATCTATTTGCCATGAAGTGTTGGGACTGGATGCCATGATCTTAGTTTTCTGAGTGCTGATTTTTAAGCCAACTTTTTCACTGTCCTCTTTCACTTTAATCAAGAGGCTCTTTAGTTGTTCTTTGCTTTCTGCCATAAGGGTGGTATCATCTGCATGTCTGAGGTTATTGATATTTCTCCTGACCATCTTGATTCCAGCTTGTGCTTCATTCAGCCTGGCATTTCATAGGATGTACTCCACATATAAGTTAAATAAGCAGGGTGACAATATGCAGCCTTGACGTACTCCTTTCCCTATTTGGAACCAGTCTGTTGTTCCATGTCCAGTTCTAACTGTAGCTTCTTGACCTGTATACAGATTTCTTATGCTAGTCTTACCAATGCCTTATATACTTTTACCAGACCCACTCACACAGTATATATCTTAAATTAACAAGATTAGAAGTGGCAATAGAAAGGTCTTACCAAACCCACTCCCACAACATACATCTTTAGATAACAAGATTAGTCAGAAGCTTCTTGTTAAGAAGGAGAAACCTGACCTCAAGCAAGATGCATTGTTGTTATATAACCATTAGTACAGAACTTAAGAACATAATGGGATGGGGAGGGAGGTGGAAGGGAGGTTCTGGAAGGGGAAAACATGTACGCCCATGGTGGATTCATGTTAATGTATGGCAAAACAAATACAATATTATAAAGTTACAAAATAGAAAATAAACTAATTAAAAAAAAGAACATACCCTTGAGCAAGATGAGTTGTTTTGTTGTGTTATCATTAGCTCTGGGCTTAAAGAAAGTTAGTCTTAAAGATTGTTGTCATAACAACTCAGTTTAAGAAAAAATGTCTTATGTGACTAAGACAAAGCAATGTTAAAAAAAACATTTACCCCTTTCTTTTCCTTGAGAACCTTGGACCCCTTCTTATCAATCTACATAAGAATTAACTCTCTCAAGATTTTGTACTTCATGCTATAATAATAGGAGGTAACTATCAGGATCCTTAGGAGGTGAACATATGTTGCATTTGGAAGGAGTGTGAGTCACTAGGGGCTGCAGAACAGATTTATGCTTACCATAGTTAGGGAAGACTCAGTTAATTTACACTTATATTAAGAATTATTTAGCAAGTCTAATGTATTTATAATTTTTTCTTCTTTTGTAGTTTGCCCTATATAGATTAACTTATTTCATTTACTTTTATAATGGAAAAAAATACCATGATAAAACTTCTATTTTAGTAACTCAATCTGTGGTTGAATCCACAAATACAGAACCTGTAGATACAGAGGGCTGACTAAGTCTTTTTTTTTCTTGAGATAATGTTGGCTTATAACATTATATAAGTTTCATGTGTACAATATTATTTTTCTACTTCTGCATACACAACAGTATGTTCACCACCAAAAATTTAGTTTTACCAGTAACCATACAGTTTACCCCCTTGACCCCATTTTGTTCCCCACTCCTTCCCCTGTGTAATTTCCAATCTGTTATTTGTATCTACGTGGTTGATTTGTTCATTTCTTGTTTTTTTTTTAATTTTTTTATATTACATATGTAAGTGAAATCATGCAATATTTGTCTTTCTCCATCTGACTCGTTTCTGTTAGTATACCCTCAAGGTCCATCTGTATTGGTGCAGATAGCGAGGTTTCACCTTTTTATGCCTGAGTAGTAGTCCCTTATACAAACGTATAGAAACACTCCACATTTTTATTACCTTTTCATCTGTTGATAGGCACTCTAGGTTGTTTTCATATCTTGGCTATTGTAGATAATGCAGCAGTGAACACAGGGGGTGACATTTATCTGTTTGAATTAGTGTTTTTGTATGATTTGGATAAATACCCGGAAGTGAAAGAGGTGAATCATATGATAGCTCTATTCTTTATTTTTTGAGGAATCTCCATACTGTTTTTCCACAGTAACTACACCAACCCCACATCTAGTGAATAAGGGTTTGTTCCCTTTCCTCCACATTCTTTCCAACTCTTATTTCTTTCCTTTTTGATAATAGCCATTGCAGCAGATATGAGGTGGTATTTTATTTTGGCTTAGATTTGCATTTCCCTGATAAATAGTGATGTTGAACATCTTTTCATGTGCTTGTTGGCCTTCTGTCTTCTTTGGAAAAAAAAAATCTATTTAGCTTCTCTTGCCATTTTTTAAATTGTGCTGTTTGTTTAATTGTTGAATATGTGCCATTTTATCAATATAAAAAGGACTTGAGCATTCTTGGATTTTAGTATCTGCCATGGGTGGGAGGAAGCAGGCGGGGGACAGGTGTTTGTGTCCTGGAACCAATCCCCAAGGGATACCAAGGGACTGCTATAAAATAAAAAGCAGAATACAAGTTTTGTGAAATTATCGTACATTTAAGAAATTCTTTTACTTTATCAGTAGTGTTGCTTATATAAGTACTTTCTGTCTATTACCAATAATAAATGAGAGGATAATCAATGTTTTATTGTTTCACTTGTTTTTGAAGTAGATTATTTTTACTAACTTGTTTGTTTAGCATAGTTATCTATTGTTGTACAAGTCTTTATGTAAAAATATTTTAAGAATGTGTTAATTTAATAGTATTGATTTTTCTCTTATAGGTTTTGCAACCCTGTGATTTGTTCTATCAAGCTACTCAGATAAGTACAGATCCGCAAGTACTTGAATTATCAGTAAAAACCCTGACACTGAAGGTAAGTTATAATGTAGTCAGTCATTCAGATCTTTAGTGCCCTTTTGAAAAAATCAATAAAACTTAGAAATAAGCAATTATAGCAACAATTTTAATCATTAAATAAGCAAAAGGAAGCTGTTTAAAAATATTTTTGACACATAATTTAAAAATAATGTTTAATTTACATTTTATAATAAATGTTTTCATGTATTTTATTATTGGCAGTTGACTGCTTCTGTAGGTAGCTTCCTTACAGTATGTATAGTAGAAATTGGTCAGTTTAATATCAACATATAAATATTTCAATTATTGAAATTAGTTATGATAAATAAAAAAATTTTTTAGGCAGCAAATTGTATCTGTTTCTTGGTAGTAATGTTACTTCAGTATTAATTCCTCTTGATCCTTCAGCAAATATATTTCATGTTCTTTGAAATATGTAGTTTGGAAAGGGATTTTTGTAGTTATTTTTATTATTTTGAATTTTTCCCCTTAGGTTTCACCAGTTATCATAAATACGGTGATTACCATAACTTCAGCACTTTACACTGCTAAGGAAACCATCCCACAAGAAACTACTTCTTCTACAGCACATTTATGGGAACAGAAGGATACAAAAAATTTAAATATGTGGTTTCTTGAAGAACCGAATGAAGTTGTAAAAACAGCTCCCACGCCTGAATTGGTACCCAAAGGAGAGATAATAAAAATGAACATTGATTCTATTTTTCTAGTTCTTGAGGCTGGAATTGGTCATAGAACAGTACCTATGCTTTTGGCAAAATCACGTTTCTCAGGGGAAGGCAAAAACTGGAGTTCCCTAATAAATCTCCACTGTCAGCTTGAGCTAGAAGTAAGCATATATAGTATTTTTCCAGATTATGTAAGAAATACTGCTACATATGAACTATTTTGGAAGTCTCATTTAAACATTTAAATTAAGTTTATCATAAATACGATGTTGATTCACAAACTTTTGGAAAAAAAGTGTACCTATTTATGCCCTTGATACAGTTGTTTTTATGTGTATTTTACTTTTAGAGTACATATCCTTATTAAGTTTATATTTCAACTGATTTCATTCCTATTAAGTTGATTAAATTAATAGACTGTTGTTCAGTTCAGTTCAGTCGCTCACTCGTGTCCGACTCTTTATGACCCCATGGACCACAGCACGCCAGCCTCCCTGTACATTACCAACTCCCGGAGTCTACTCAAACCCATCTCCTGTGAGTTGGTGATGCCATCCAACAATCTCATCCTCTGTCATCCCCTTCTCCTCCTGCCTTTAATCTTTCCCAGCATCAGGGTTTTTTCAGATGAGTCAGCTCTTCACATCAGATGGCCAAAGTATTGGAGTTTCAGCTTCAACATCAGTCCTTCCAATGAACACTCAAGACTGATCTCCTTTAGGATGGACTGGTTGAATCTCCTTGCAGTAGAAGGGACTCTCAAGAGTCTTCTCCAACACCACAGTTCAAAAGCATCAATTCTTCAGCACTCAGCCTTCTTTATAGTCCAACTCTCACATCCATACATGACCACTGGAAAAACCATAGCCTTGACTAGACGGACCTTTGTTGGCAAAGTACTGTCTCTGCTCTTTAATATGCCATCTAGGTTGGTCATAACTTTCCTTCCAAGAAGTAAGCGTCTTTCAGTTTCATGGCTGCAGTCACTATCTGCAGTAAGTTTGGAGCCCCCAAAAATAAAGTCAACCACTGTTTCCACTGTTTCCCCATCTATTTGCCATGAAGTGATCGGACCAGATGCCATGATCTTAGTTTTCTGAATGTTGAGCTTTAAGCCAGCTTTTTCACTCTCCTCTTTCACTTTGCTCAAGAGGGTCTTTAGTTCTTCTTCACTTATGGCGTAAGGGTGGGGTCATCTGCATATCTGAGGTTATTGATATTTTTCCTGGCAATCTTGATTCCAGCTTGTGTTTCTTCCAGCCCAGCATTTCTCATG
This sequence comes from Giraffa tippelskirchi, assembly GCF_054371585.1. NCBI lineage: Eukaryota > Metazoa > Chordata > Mammalia > Artiodactyla > Giraffidae > Giraffa > Giraffa tippelskirchi. Next base: position 171,580,387 of record NC_137275.1, read on the forward strand.
ATGTACTCTGCATATAAGTTAAATAAGCAGGGTGACAATATACAGCCTTGACGTACTCCTTTTCCTATTTGGAACCAGTCTGTTGTTCCACGTCCAGTTCTAACTGTTGCTTCCTGACCTGCATACAGATTTCTCAAGAGGCAGGTCAGGTGGTCTGGTATTCCCATCTCTTTCAGAATTTTCCACTGTTGATTGTGATCCACACAGTCAAAGGCTTTGGCATAGTCAATAAAGCAGAAATAGATGTTTTCCTGGAACTGTCTTGCTTTTTCGATGATCCAACGGATGTTGGCAGTTGGATCTCTGGTTCCTCTGCCTTTTCTAAAACTAGCTTGAACATCTGGAGGTTCATGGTTCACATACTGTTGAAGCCTGGCTTGGAGAATTTTGAGCATTATTTTACCAGCGTGTGAGATGAGTGCAATTGTGCGTTAGTTTGAACATTCTTTGTCATTGCCTTTCTTTGGGATTGTAATGAAAACTGACCTTTTCCAGTCCTGTGGCCACTGCTGCGTTTTCCATATTTGCTGGCATATTGAGTGCAGCACTTTCACAGCATCATCTTTGAGGATTTGGAATAGCTCGACTAGAATTCCATCACCTCCACTAGCTTTGTTGGTAGTGATGCTTCCTAAGGCCCACTTGACTTCACATTCCGGGATGTCTGGCTCTAGGTGACATCTAGGTGGGTCGTGAAGATCTTTTTTGTACAATTCTTGTGTGTATTCTTGCCACCTCTTCTTAATATCTTCTGCTTCTTTCAGGTTCATACCATAGACTGTTTAGTAGATGTAAAATTCTTTATTTTAAAAATTGAGTATCCTTTTTTCCTTAAAGTGATAGAGTATTTCTTAATTTCTTTGAATATAGTGATATAAAAAATTAGAAGAATATGCTTTATACATTTACATAATGCAGATCTTCATACTTTGGTGAGACTCCACCAAGGTATTTCACATTTCTGTGAGAGTCCTTTAGTTATATGGAAGATACTTACTTCGAGCCAACATATATTATGCATCAGAGTTTTTCTACATAGAATCTTCCCAGAGATACTTTGCTTTAAATTGTTATGTTTAGTAGAAACTAATCTGATATTCTACTTCAGTCAATAAGTATGAAAATTTATAAGCCACTATAATATTTGTGAAGATAGAGTTATATACTAATAGAGGTAGAACTGACACACTAGGTTTCAAGTTTCCAAGTTTTAGCTAGAATTGTCTGTATTTTGCAGAGAATTTGATGTAAGATGTCCAGGAAGTTCAGAGAATTCAAATAAGTACATACTTATTGAATCATATGTTACTTGCCTTCACTTCAAAGGCTTTCTAAAAGTTAGTGGAGGTAGACGGAACATGTTTTTAAAATTCCAGTAATGTTTGATAGATGAACACAGTTTTCAGTGTTAAACCCAGCCACTGAAAATCAAGGAAAGATACTAAAGGAGAGTTTTTTCTGGAATAAGTTGTTAAGAGTAGACCATGAAGTTAGCGAGATGAGGACATCATTGAGAAAGTATGTATAGGAAACTAATGGCATGTGGCATGTTGGTGGTTTTCATACAGAAGAAGTAGCACAGCCAAAAGGAATGGTGTGGGGAACAACATGGTAGGTGATTTTAGAAAATACCAGAATGTTTTAGTTAAAAAATTAAATTCTCTCTCTAGGTACATTATTACAATGAAATGTTTGGTGTGTGGGAGCCTTTGCTTGAACCCTTAGAAATTGATCAGACTGAGGATTTTAGACCATGGAATCTTGGAATCAAGGTATTTTTGATATCTGGAAATTTTTTTCAAATATTGAGGATGTCCACATCACACACACTTTAATTTTAATCACAACAGAGTTCAGATATTTCATTATGAACCTTTCCACATGCTTCCTTGTTTGACCTCTGAATGTAATTTTCAAACCCAAGACTGTTGCCTCATGGGCTTCTAATATAAATATTGTGTAACATTTATTGTGTACTAGACACTGTCTTAAATAATCTACTTTTGCTTTAAACCTTAAAACAGACTTCTGAAGAAGATACAGTTTTAAACTTCATTTTAATATATGATAGAACTAAAACTGTGGAAGTTAAAGGACTTCCATAAAGTAATAATACCTTTAAATTTGAAGAGGTGAGCTGCAAAGTCTCCACTTGTAAACTATCATCTTAAAATATCTCTAGCATTTTCTTGTAGGTTGTTGTCTATCCCAAGTTTGCCTTGGTATCTGAAGAGTGTGTGTATAAAAGAAAATACATGGTTATTTACTTGAAATACAGTGTGAATTTATGTAATCATATAAATCAGAACCTTTAGATGGATGAAATTATGCTTCTGAAGCAAGAGATTGTAGGATTATTAGCATATCTCCTTCCAAATAATGAGTCTGTCAAATAATGGACAAATTTTCAGTGGCTTAAAGCCAGTTAAAGGACCAGTAAAGGTGACTAGCTTGGCATTTCCAGCTTTTTGTATTAGACCAATACATTTGATTGTGGTCATTTCAGATAAAGGATTTGGATAAAGGAACTTCTTTGGTGGTTGTTAGGTCAGAATACTCAAAGGTAGTAGACTTGCGAATCTTTAAAAGAGGTGGTTAGTATTGATTCACATGAGCCTAGGTCCTAATGGCACTGTTCTGCAACTATTGTTGGACTTTTTAATTCCCTAGGTTTCTGTTCTTTATATATAGCATTTATAACACCAGTAGGCTAACTTTTCTTGCCCTGAATTTCCACATGCTACGATGTATGTGCTTCTGATTTTCATTCAGATGCTACATGCATTTATTTATTAGGGTTTTATTTTCCCCTTCTAAATTATGTCTGCTATTTTAGTGTAACTGAGAAGGAAAAGAACTTTTCTTCCACTATTGCTTCTGTCCAGGTGGCATTAGTTGGGTGATGTCCCAGAAATTTTATCAGTGGAACTGATAAAATGTATTGCTTTCTCTTATGTTGTGGTTGAAATTTGTCTGATGTTTGTTTTTCCTTTGTAAACTTGAGTTATGCCATGCTCCTAGAATTAAATTTTTTCATATTTCTATAATTTATATGTTATTTTAGATGAAAAAGAAAGCCAAAAAGGCCATTGTTGAGTCGGGTACTGAAGAAGAAAATTACAGAGTACCAGAATATAAAACTTTCATCACTTTCTACTCGAAAGACCAGCTAAACATTACATTATCTAAGTGTGGCCTTGTAATGTTAAATAATTTAGCTGAGGTAAGAAAAGTTACTTGAAACTTTAAATTTTGGGGTACTAGTCTGAGTTAACCCTTTGATTAAAAAAGAAGTTTTTGTTAACCTAGTTGTTTGTCATATGTCTGTTAGTGTTCTGCTTGTCATTTAGTTTTCTACATTTTCTTGTATTTATGACGATTCTTCCTTGTTAGGCATTTACAGAAGCTGCCACTGGATCTTCAGCTGCCTTCATAAGGGATCTGGCACCTTTTATGATTTTAAATTCTCTTGGACTTAGTATTTCTGTTTTGCCAAGTGAATCTTTTAGTGTACTCAACGTACCTATGGCAAAATCATATGTATTGAAAAATGAGGAGAGTTTAAGTATGGATTATATGCGAACTAAAGACAGTGATCATTTCAATGCAATGACCAGCCTAAGCAGCAAACACTTCTTCATTCTTCTTAGTAAGTGATAAATTACCATCCTGGGGCTTTATTTTCTTTTAAATTATATTTTATATCCCACTTTACTTACTCCTGGTATCTCACAGGTTTATTTCCTTCCTAATATGTTGCAAATTTTATTATTTCCTTTGCAGGGCATTGGTTGCTGTTGTCACTGTATTGCTGTATTTCAAATTCTGGCTTTATCCACTGCTTTATTTAGCACATAATAATTTACTATTTTGGAGAAGAAAATTATTAGATCTCATCTTCAGTCAGCATTTATAGACAATAACTCTTAGTGGTTGTTTTAACCACTTTTAGTATAACTCAGTAAAATTCCAACAGTTTTGCAACTGAATGAATTCAGAATAAGGTTTGAATTCAGCCAATGGCACAGGATAACGGTTTTGGGGTTTGTGAATGGTTTTTATCTTCTGCCTATTGAAGTAGGTTTTTTTTCCCTTTGTTCTTTATGTTTCTCAGAAGAGAGGTAAAAAGTAAAAGTAAATACATTTTAAAATTATCGTTGTATGTACTCATTGTATTCTTCAATGTATGTACATTGTAGTATGTGCTTATTCTTCTCTTGGGAGGAGAAGATAGCGAGAGAGGATGAGATGGTTGTATGGCACTAGCACCTCAATGGACATGAGTTTAAGCAAGCTCCGGGATATAGTCAAGGACAGAGAAGTCTGGCATGCTGTGGTCCAAGGAGTCACAAAGAGTCAGACATGACTAAGCGACTGAACAGCAAAACTTGTTGTGAAGTTAAATATTAAATAGTTGCAAATCCTCACTCACAGCACTTTATGACATTTTGGCAATTAAGTAGTTATGGAAGGAGAGACATTAGAAAGGTTACTTAGGCATGGAGGAGGGGTGCTAAAACTGATAGCTAGTGCTTTTTCCTAGTCAGTAACTGATTCTTAACAGTGGCTAGGTTTTACATGTTTTCCAAACATTGTCTGTGAATTGTTCTCATCAATTGTACCTCTGTTTGCTTTTAAACTAACATTTTTATGGGTTAGTAGGGGAGGCAGACTGGTTAGTTGCTCAGTCTTTGCAACCTCATGGATTGACTGTAGCCTGCCAGTGTCTCTGTCCTTGGGATTCTCCAAGCAAGAATACTGGAGTGGGTTGCCACTTTCTTTTCCAGGGGAGAGGAATATATAAATAAATAATTAACTTCCAAAATAGATAATTTACCCCCCAATACAATATATGTATATATTAGGTAAGGCTGTATAAAGTTGTAATCAAATCTTAGATATGACAAAGTGTCACAGCCTGTTGGAAAAATTAAAAACTGAAAAACTGCAACTACTTGGTAATTGCTGGTGACTGCCTGTGTTATTGTGATAAGAAACCAAAGATCAGTGTTCTTGTGTTTTCTAGCAATTTCTCTCATCAGTCAGTTATTTTTAAAAGATTATGTTGTTGTCTTAGGTTTAACTTTTGGATGAATTTTTTTCAATTAAAAACTTTTTTGTTAAAATGCTTTGAAGGGTTTCAGTGAATGATGTAGAAATGTATTGTGGATTCTTAAAACATCCCTTTGTATAGTTTTCAGTGATAATGTTTAAAAATTTAAGAAATCATCTGATGTTTCTGGCTTAAAATGTCTACCTAAAATTAATATATGATGATGATTTATGATCAATTGTAAACATATATACTTAATTTAGCACCTGCTAACCACTCTACTGCTGATAAAATCCCTTTAACAAAAGTGGGACAACGACTGTACACTGTAAGACACAGAGAGTCTGGAGTTGAAAGATCCATTGTTTGTCAAATTGATGCAGTGGAAGGAAGTAAGAAGATAACAATTCGCTCTCCAGTGCAGGTATGGAATGATTCACTTTTTTGTGAGGTCATATTTTGCATATTTATGTGCTGTTTAAAAAAAAACCTAAAGTAAGTTACCACCAAAAGTATGCAAATTGTAATAGAAATACAACTAATAGCAAAAAGAATAATCATTATCAGTAATTATTCTACTCTAATATGAACATTTGTTATATTTGAAGAATTTTGTTGAATATACATCTCATAATTTTTATAGGCATATTTTGTAAGTGTTTTTTGAATATTATTTTGTAAAAACAAATGCATCAATATTTTGTTTTAGGTCTTTGTGGTATGTATTCTTTTGTTTTAATTACAGAAATTTTGTATACCTTTATTGAGGTAAAATTGATGTACAATAAACTGCATATATTTAAAGCTGATCAATTTTGACAAAAAATACACTTAATGAAACCGTCATCACAATCCAAGTAATAAACATACTTATCACCTCAAAAGTTTCCTCACCCCCTATATCCTCATTCCCATGCATCTACTTAACATGTACTTGTGGTACATTAGTTATACAATATAGAATTTTATATGAATGGAGTCTGACCTCTGTCACTGAGGAAAATTTTGTATGTATCATTTTTCATGTTTTAATGTTGCACACATTACATGTTGTTGAGTAGTAATCTGTTCTATATATGTATACCCCATGCCATTTTTAATGAATTTTTGTATATGATATGAGGTAAGTGTTAAGGTTCATTTTTTTCACTTGGCTATTTGTTCTAACCAAGATTATCCTTTTTCCATTAAATTACCTTGACACTTTTGTCAAAAATAAATTGACCATATCTTTTTGTCTAAGGTCTCTAATCTGCTTCATTGATCTATTTATGTCAGTACCATTCTGTCTTGATTACTGCTTTGTCCTCAGTCTTAAAATCAGGTAGTACAAGTTGTCCCACTTTGCTCTTTTTCAAAGTTGTTTTGGCTAGCCTAAGTCCTTTCCATTTCCATTTAAATTTTAGACTTGAGTTTTCAGTTTTTATTTAGAAACTTTTATGAAATTATCATTTTTAATAATTTTTGACTTTTTTTCTTGCTAGTATAAGTACATTTGGTTTTTGTATTAACTAGTATTATGCAGCCTTACTGGATAATTTTTTTCTAGTAGCTTTTTTCTATATGTATAGATAGTTGCAGTGCCTGCAGATAAAAACATTTTTACTTGTTCCTTTCCAATCTGGGTGTTTATTGTCTTATTTTATTTTGTTTAGTTTATTGTACTAGGTAGAATCTCCAATACAATTTGAATAGAAATTATGAAAGTGGATGTTTTTGTCTTATTCCCAGACTTAGGAGGAAAAGTATTTGGTCTTTCACCATTGAATGCGTTTTGAGTTGTAGCTTTTTTTGTTCATGATCTTTTCTATTCCTAGTTTACTGAGAGCTTTTATCAAAAATGAATGTTGGATTTTTTCAAATGATTTTCTGTCTTTACTGAGAGGATTTAAAAAAAATTTTTTTGGCACATTATTTATTTTTTTTTAATTGAAGGATAATTGCCTTACAGAATTTTGTGGTTTTCTGTCATACATCAACAAGAATCAGCCATAGGTACACCCATGTCCCCTCCCTCCCAAACTTCCCTCCCATCTCCCACCCCACCCCGCCCTTTTAGAGTGTCACAGAGCCCTTGTTTGAGTTCCCTGAGTCATATAGCAAATTCCCACTGGCTATCTATTTTACATATGGGATTGTAAATTTCCATGTTACAGGATCTTTTTTAAAAAATCGTTAATACAATGAATTACCATTGATTGTTTTTTAATTACTATATTAGATAATGATTGACCTTTAATGTTAAATCAACCCTGCATTTCCAGGATAAATCTCATTTGCTCATGAAGTGTTAACCTTCAAGAAGTACTGTTTGATTGATTTGCTAAATTCATGTTTAGAATTTTTATATTCTTGAGGGTGGGGTGGGGTGGGAGATGGGAGGGAAGTTTGGGAGGGAGGGGACATGGGTGTACCTATGGCTGATTCTTGTTGATGTATGACAGAAAACCACAAAATTCTGTCAGGCAATTATCCTTCAATTAAAAAATAAATAAATAATGTGCCAAGAAAATTTTTTTTTAAATCCTCTCAGTAAAGACAGAAAATCATTTGACAAAATCCAACATTCATTTTTGATAAAAGCTCTCAGTAAACTAGGAATAGAAAAGATCATGAACAAAAACAGCTACAACTCAAAACGCACTCAATGATGAAAGACCGAATACTTTTCCCCTAAGACTGAGAATAAGACAAAAACATCCACTTTCATAATTTCTATTCAAATTGTATTGGAGATTCTACCTAGTACAATAAACTAAACAAAATAAAATAAGACAATAAACATCCATATTGGAAAGGAACAAGGAAAAATGTTTAGAATTTTTATATTCTTTTATATTCTTGAGGTGTATTGGTTTAGAGTTTTCTGGTAGTGTTTTTCTTATGTTAAGTTTTTAAACCACAATTTCACTTTAAGGGGTATTCATATTATCTGTCACTTTTTGAGTGAGCTCTTCTAGTGATTATGTGTTGTTTCATGAAATTTGTCAATGAAGTGTTTTTGCTTTGACTTCACTTTTATGTTTTATTTTCACTGGGTGTAGTAATTTAGATGGACAGTTATTTTTTCCATAGAATATCATTCTGCTGTCAACTGTATTATGTTGTTTCTGACCAGAGTGTGCTCTCTGCTCTTTTATGAAATGTGTGATTTTATTTTTACATACTTGTAAGATTTTTTCCCTTTATTACTGGTTTGAAGCAATTTGGTTGTGGTGAGTCTTAGTTGAGCTTTGTTTCATATTTTTTTGTACTTGAATTTATGAATTTATAGTTTTCATCAACTTTAGAAAAAAATTTTGCCGTTGTTTATTCAAAAATTTTATTTGTGTCTTCCCCTTCTCTTCATGGTCCACAGTAGGTTTATACTGATATTAGAGTGCTTAAACTTACGCTCTCTAATGCTCGGCCTACTTTTTCTTTCAGTTTTCCCCCACCCCCATGTTTCTGTTTTGATGTTAAGTTTCTATTGTTAAGTCTAAGTTTACATTTCTTTTCAATGTCTCATTTGTCATAATCTCATCCAATGTATTTTTATGTCTAGAAGTTTAATTTGCATTTTTATTTACAATTTCCATGTCTTTTTATATATCCCTAATCTTTCCCCTAACTTTTGAATATATCAAGTATAGTTATAAAAGTGTTTTAATATTCTTGACTACTAATTTGATCATGAGTATCATTTCTGATTTGTTTCATTTTATTTCTATTTTTTATGGGTTACTTTTTAATTTTTGTGTATCTAATTATTTTTTTACTGGATGCTTAAAATTGTGAATTTTACTCTGTCAGGTTCTTTAGATCTGTTTGTATTCCTTTATGTATTCTTGAACTTAATTCTTCAATATAGTTGCATGAGTTGGAAAGTGATCCTCCCAGTGGTTGTTTAAATTTTTAGGTGAGGCTCAAGCAGTCTGTAGTCGAGGGCTAATTTTGCCATGCTGATGAAGCACTAGAACCAATACCCTTTGTACTAAACAAGATTTTACCACTTTGGTTGGTGAGAAAAGGAATTATGAATGAGCAGCAGAGATTGTTCTGCCTCCCCCTTTCAAATGGATCTTTACTGAGCCTTATTTAGTGTACTCATGGGCATATGCCAGATACCGCTGAACTCTTAAAAGTCTCAGGAGTTCCTTTTCTTCAGCTCTCACCTCTCCATGCAGTTATCTCCTCTCTCATATAATGTGCTGTTAGATTAAGCCTTATTGGCTTTCCCACATTCTTATATTTCTCTCTTCAACTCAGACTGGGCTCATTTGACTTCTCTGCACAGTAACCTAGAACTCTTAACCACCTAGTAAAGACAGTAAATTGGGATGACAGGATAGGGTGACAGTCTTAGGGCTTAGCTTAGTAGGATGTTTCTCTTCCTTTCCTTCTTTTTCTTCCTTCCTCCCTTCCTCCACCTCCGGTCTTTCTTTCCTGTGCTCTTTGTCCACTGTTTAAAAACAATTACTTCATGTGTATTTTTTAACCCCTTGTGCTTTGGTTGTTTACTAGTATATTGGGAGGTTATATCTGGCCTATATTGTTCCATCAGGGCTGAAAACAGAGATTCTTTCTCTTAGTTTTGGTTTGCAATAATAAATAATGTTAGTATGTTGCTCAGTCATGTCTGACTCTTTGCAACCCCATGTACTGTAACCCCATGGGCTGCTCTGTCCATGGGATTCTCCAGGCAAGGATACTGGAGTGGGTTGCCATTTCCTCCTCCAGGGGATCTTCCTGAACCAGGGATTGAATTGGTGTTTCCTGCATTGCAGGCAGACTCTTTACCATCTGAGCCACCAGGGAAGCGTTTCATTTACAATGAACTGTATTAAAAGATGACTGTCAGGCTGCTCTCATTATTATTGATTACTTTTTAATTTTATTAAATAGTAAAATATTAATGTTTAATTTCTTATAGGTACTTTCATAGAAATGAAAATATATTTCTCTTCTTTCAAATAAGCTTATCTAGAAATAAAATATAATGTAGTTAATTAAATGTATGTATTTATCAATTCTTAGTTTGCACTCAGCATATTTTATATTTTGATATGATTTTTAAAATATAAAGATTTTAGTAAGATATAGAAATAATATAAGAAAATAGTGTTACTAACCAATGTGTTTTTATCTGTCCCAAAGGTAAATACAAGTAGAATTTTATCTGATAATGTGTATTAATCAAAATAATGTTAATCATTTATATCACTGTTTTAGGCAACTCATTGGATGAGATACTCTTTACATACTTTTTCATTTAGTGAGTGACTTCCCTGGTGGCTCAGAGGTTAAAGCGTCTGCCTCCAATGCGGGAGACCTGGGTTCGATCCCTGGGTCGGGAAGATCCCCTGGAGAAGGAAATGGCAAACCACTCCAGTATTCTTGCCTGGAGAATCCCATGGACGGAGGAGCCTGGTAGGCTACAGTCCACGGGGTCGCAAAGAGTCGGACACGACTGAGTGACTTCCCTTTCCCTTTCCTTTCCCTTTCATTCAGTGAGTAGCATACAACAGTAATATAAAAAAGTAGACATTTGCCAGACAATGGCTTTTTTGCACTTTTCTCATATAGGTATATAAAACTTTGATGTCATATTTTTCTTATTAAATTTTTCTACTGTGTTTGTCTAAAGGAAAAGTTATTCCCGTATCACGGTCAAGAAGATGTTATCTTATTTTTTTATAGGATTTTTAAAGTTTTGTTTTGAAATTCCTTTTCTCTAAAACTGTAGAAACTTTCCTTTTTATTTTTCAGCATGGATATTTGCATGTTTGAATTGTTTTTCTAGTTTATATGAGCAAAATAAATATTGCCTGATAATTCCTTTGTTGGGATATTTAGATGGAATATTTTGTATATGTCTTTAGAGTCTTACATTAATGATACTAAATGTTATTTTTTCTTTTCCAGATTAGAAATCATTTTTCAATACCACTTTCTGTTTATGGAGAAGACACGTTATTGGGAACAGCATCACCTGGAAGTGAATTTAACATACCATTAGCATCTTACCGGTGATTTTGTTTTCTTTATCTTTTCGTTTGCCCTGTGGTCTCTTATAGACATTTTAGTTTATGATTTGGTAGTGATATCTATCTTTAAGTTATCAAACCGTGATCAAATTTATCTTGTTAATATCTCAATGTATTTAAGTTTTGGCACTCTTAGAATTTTTAAAGTGATAATATTTAACTTAATGTGCATAACATATAAATTATTTTTACTTTTCCTAGTAAATACAAATTACGTGCTTGCAATATAACTGTCAGAGTCATAGTCATGTATACTTATGATTTTTAACAAATTTCTAACTGAATATGATTGGTGCTTTCTGGATTTTATTATACTATTATAAAGTGATTTTTGCTTTTCAAGTGTTTTATAATTAATTTTTTAGAAATTTCTTTAGAAAATGTGAAATATTTTGTCTTTTTATCTACATGCACATGCTCAGTTGCTAAGTCATGTCCAACTCTTTGCAACCCCATGGACTGCAGCCCTCCAGGCTTCTCTGTCCATGGAATTTTCCAGACAAGAATACGGGAATGGGTTGCCATTTCCTTCTCCAGGGGATTTTTCTGACCCAGGGATCAAACCCACGTCTCCTGCTTGGCTGGTGGATTCTTTACCACTGAGCCACCTGGGAAGCTTTTATTTGCCTATTTATCTATTAATTGTTCATTGATAGAACTGTAATGTAAATAGAGCTAGACAGTTCATTCTTAAACACTGTATATGACCCTCATGCAGTCAAATATCCACATTCAGTTGTCCTTCAGTATTCAACTCTTCTCACTCAAAAACCTCTTGCTGATTATCTGTCTCTCATGTTTTCTCTTTATTTCTTAAACCTTTTTTTAACTTTGCATGTTTCTCTAATTCAGCTCTGTCCTTCAGAAAGAAAGTCTTTGAGGAAAATTGTCACCTCTGCAAAATACTCTGTAGCCAATCTAGAAAGAGTTAACTATAGTTTCATATGCTCAGTCTGCAGTGTACAATTGTGGGATTTTTTTTGGATACTTATACTTATCTTATAACCAGTAGTTATCTTTTAATGTTACATTTCCCATGTGATTGATACCTCTTTAAGAGGAAAGACTGACTAACTTGTGCATTTTCAGTTTTGCCTTCTCATTGGTAAATAATGGGCCCAATAAATGTCTTGATAAACTGGATGTGAGTGTATTGGCATTAGTTTAATGTAGAGACAATTAAGCTTTTATTTTTAAGTGTTAGAAGTAAGAATGAAAAAAAGAATGAAATACAGAGAATGTAGAAGTAAAAAAGGCTAAATCTGTAACTGATTTGACAGATAACTCTATGGGTCTAAGGAGGGGGGTGGTGGTAAAAGAGTTTAATATTATTTTACAGTCCAGAGTGCCAGTAGTTGAAAGTTCTTGAAAAAAAGACAAACAGAGAGATGAATGTGGAGAGTTCCTAGTTCAATCTAGCAAATTTAAGGCACCATCAGACATCATTACAAAATATGTATTAAGATATATAAAATTTGAGGGATGGAGCTTAAGAAAATAATGATAGCTAGAGATAGTATTGACAGTTGTCACACAGTAAGGGATAGTGTCACAGTCACACTAATTATAGTTTTACAAGTATAAAAACATTTAAGTGTTTATACTTGGATACACTTTAGACTTAAAAAATTATTAAACCCAAGTACAGTTGCAATGTAAACAAAGAATATGATATTTAAATGTAAGATTTAATCGTATGTGACATCCAATACTTGTTATCACTATCTTCTTGCAATCACTGCAATAACTTTGGCAATGCTGCCCAACATTTCAGTAAAGTTAAAGTGTTAGTTGCTTAGTCGTGTCCGACTCTTTGCGACCCCATGGTCTGTAACCCGCCAGGCTCCTCTGTCCATGGGATTCTCCACTCAAGTATACTGGAGTGGGTTGCCATTTCTTACTCCTGCTCAGTTACAGTTAAGTATCTATTGAAAGCCTTCATTTGATTAACCTTGAAAAGCTGGTGATTAATTTTTCGATAGAAGTCTAATTTTGGCTCATGAACTCAGTCATGGTATGTACTTGGGACAACGTATCCAGGAAAGCCAACTTCTTTAAGTGTGTAAGTCACATCTTTAAGTGTGTAAGTAGGTGTGTGTGTTGCATATATGACCTGTATCATGATGTATTTTCTGCAAGAAACCAGTTATGAGCTTGTAAACATACTTTTAAGACAGCAGGTTTGTAAGAAAAATACTGTCCTTTTGAAAGCCAAATAACTTCATTGTTTTACAGAAAGTTAAAATGCAAATATTTATCTGTATGTCTGTCTTACTTATCTTTAAGAATGTGAAAATATAAAAATTTATTACAATAGTATGGAGAAAGATAACTTCACTGTTCTAAAGCTGCAATCAAACAATTTATGTTTTCTTTTAAAGCATATTGTTTATCTTTTATGTAGATCACTACTTTCTCTGAAGCCAGAAGATGCAGACTATCAAATGTGTGAAGGAATTGACTTTGAAGAAATGATAAAATATGATGGTACTTCTTTCAAGAAGAATTGTAGACCTATAAACCCTTGCAAGAAGCCATTTATCATTAATATAGTCCCAGAAAAAGATAATTTGACATATATGTCAGTGTATTCAGAAGATCGTTGGGACTTACCATACATAATGCACTTGTGGCCACCTATTCTACTCCGAAATCTTCTTCCTTACAAAATTGCTTATTACATAGAGGTATCCTGGTATTTTTTAATGCCTTCTTGTCTTTGATTTTGTAGCTTTAGTTATTTAAAATTATGAGTAATAAAGCAGTGTTTTAAAATTCTAATAAAAATTTTAGTACTGGTGAACAGACAGTCTAGATTTTCTTCAAATGACAATGTTTCAATGATGTTATATAAAAGAAGATATAAAAATTTTTTTCCATTGATTTACCTTAGAAATATGGTTACTAAGTTGGATACAACTTATATGTACAACTAAGATATGCCATTTTAAAAATCATGTATGAAAGTACTAGATACTCCTGTAGAAAATTTTGGAAAATAGAGATAGTTAGATTGTCTGTAATCACATTATCTAAAGGTAGCACTTCTTATGAAGGTATCATTTCAGTTCTAAAATATATTTTTCAGTCTTTTCCATGCATGTATATTTTTACATATTTTTGAAAGATGGATACTAACTTTTCTAACAAGTATGAGAATTAGTATGAAAATAATAGTACTAGACTTAAAACCGCTACATTATATTATTCTCATACCTCTAGGTTGCTAAAAGGATTTTATGCCTATAAAAATGCTTTTTGTTTTAAATACTTTTTGTTTTAAGAGATTACATCTGATTCTTTCCTGTTGCTATAATAGGAATCTCTATCTTAGGATTTTAAGTAAATATTCCATTTACCATTGCTTGTCATATATAAGAAAGTAGTTCTTCATTGTAATCTATTGTTTGTTTTGTTGGAGTCTGTTATTAATGATTGGAATTTACTGTGTGTTTATACTTTTCTGTCAAATTTTTTTTTTGGAGTGAGGGAGTTAACACATCTATGGTTTCAGAATATCTGTTTTCCATATAGTTGGCAATTAAAGATAGTGGTTATGAATGGACTCTTTACTATCAGATAGATTTGAGATTGAATCTAGTATCTATCGCTTACTAGCCCTGAGTCTTTAGGTGAGTTATATTATCCTTCTAAATCATTTGTCCTAGCTTATAAAAGAGTGATGGTAATAAAACTTTCATGATTGGGATATGGGGAAAATCAAATTAAATAATGTTGTAAAGGACTTAGCACATTGCCTGACAGACATATGGTTTCCACTCGATAACCTCTCTAGCACCACCAGCACCACTATTCTATTTTGTGGAACATATCAGGTATTCATAAACTTACATTGTTTTTGCTTTAAGTAATTTAAAGTCTTAAGATGAAGAGGTTCCTATGTTATAACAACTGGAGGGAACCAGATTAGAGTTGCTGGAAAAACAGGTGAAATACCCAGATGGACTATCTGTTCCATTTTAATAGAACTTTTAACTTGATGCTTTTAGGGATAACATTCTGTTGGCTAGTTTTCGAAAGAGATGATCAATTTTTAGAAACATAGTTTACCTGTGGTATGGAGAAGGGCTTAGAGGAGTTAAGAGCAGTTAGGAGACTTTTAAAAGGAAGAGTTACAGTAACATGAACTAAGGTAATGCAGGTGTGGATGGAGAGAAATGAACAGTTTTGAGAATTATGTCAGATGCAGTATAAACACTTATTGTAAATGGGTTATGAGAGTTTTTTGAAAACCTAGGATGGGAGTTGGTAGGGATTGCTTATTTTGGATTACGTACAGTTTTCATTATTTTGTACTTTTCACAACTAAAATCACTAGTATTAATAGATAAGATTTATTTTTACTAATTATAGTGTTTTATAGTCTTCAATATTGCCAGCAGAATTTCTCATTATATTGTTTAAATTTATTTTCACAATAGTCCTTTGAAGTAGATCATTTAGACCTTTTTACAAATATAGTAGCTCAAATGATTTATAGAAGTTTACACAGTTGACAGAGTTAGAACTGGAACATACATAGTCTTTTGACTTTTTCTGACAGAGGTATTTCAAAAGCATTTTGTATAGCATTCAAAATCATTAAGTAGAATATTTTGGCATATTATTCTGAAGCATTAAAAATTGACTATTTTTTTTTTATTATAGGGGATTGAACATAGAGTTTTTACTCTACATGAAGGCCATTCAGCCCAGCTTTGTACTGTACAGTTGGATAAAGCCAGGCTACATTTAAAATTACTTGACTATCTTAATCATGATTGGAAAAGTGAATATCATATAAAACCTAATCAACAAGATATTAGTTTCATCAGTTTTACTTGTGTTACAGAATTAGAAAAGACTGATTTAGATATTGCTGTCCATGTGACTTATAATACTGGCCAGACTGTTATGGCATTTCATAGTCCTTATTGGATGGTCAATAAAACTGGTCGAATGTTACAGTATAAAGCAGATGGAATTCATCGAAAGCATCCACCTAATTATAAAAAGCCAGTTCTCTTTTCATTTCAGCCAAAACACTTTTTCAATAACAATAAGGTATGTGAAGTTTTGTTTTTAACTTTCATTCTTCTTTAGCTACTTATCACTCCTTTTTAGTTTGTTTTGAAAAATAAAATATTATGAAACAGGTAGAAATAACATTTGTGAAATATTTGAGGTTAGAAAGATTAGAATTTAGTATTGGAAAAGTTTTAGTGCATTAATAATATAACATTAGTAGTAGTAGTGTTAGTCGCTCAGTTTTGACTCTTTGCGACCCCATGGACTGTGGCCTGCCAGGCTCCTCTGTCCGTGGGATTCTCCAGGCAAGAATACTGGAATGTATTGCCATTCCCTTCTCCAGAATATAACATTAATTTAAGCTAAAAAGCAAAAAAATATATCAACTTAGGTAGGAATTTTTAAAGGTACCCAAATACTAATATATTTGAAATATTTTTTTCTAGGTTCAGCTTATGGTAACTGATAGTGAATTGTCAGATCAGTTTTCAATTGATACAGTTGGTAGTCATGGAGCTGTTAAATGTAAAGGCCCAAAAATGGAATATCAAGTGAGTTCATTCTATGCTCATCTGGAAACTTTTATTTAAGCTCTGTTGAGTACTTAATTTTTATAAGAATGTTGTGATAATGGAATAGTTTTTGAAATGTTACTTTTTTTCCCCCATAGGTTGGTGTCACTATAGACCTTAGCAGTTTTAACATTACCAGAATTGTCACATTTACCCCCTTTTTTTTGATTAAAAACAAAAGCAAATATCATATATCAGTGGCTGAAGAGGGAAGTGATAAATGGCTCTCTCTTGATTTGGAGCAGGTGGGTAAATGAATTTCAAAAATATACCTCTTAGGATTTTTGTTTTTTCTTGAAGTTGGATACCTGAAATCACTGTGTAATGTTTTATCTATCCACCCCCACTTCCCAATTTTGTTTCAGTTCCATGAACATTTTGAGTATTTATTTGTACCAGATTAAACTGAATAAATGATTTATTTAATTATTTAAACCTGAATATTGTCATCTAGGAATGCATTGCTTTGTAAAAGAAGTTGACACTAATGAGATGGGGTTAAATATAGCAATAGAAGATGGGATAAAGTATCAATGCAGCCAATTGATGAAGATAAATTGACAAATGTATTCTCTTCAGGAAGATTTTAGAAATGCCTGTATAGAGTAGATTAAGCTAATTACTTTAAAAAGACAGTAGTGTCTTAGGAATGACATTTTGATTCTGCTCTATCTGTAGCTGTTAGGTGTATGGATAAGAGCTTTCTGAAAGACTGCCTGAAGTTAATATAATAGTTTACTTCTGAATAAATTCTGTTCTAAGTATGTTATGATTATAAGAGAAGTATTTGCTATTTTTATTCATTATGCCTTTATGTTTTGAAGCTATCTTCTACAATCATTCATTATTCTTGAGTTACATCCTTTAGCATTTCCTTTTGAGCTGCTTGGCGGTAAATACCATCAGTTTTTGTTTATCCATAAAAGTTTTAATTATCATCTTTCTTTTATGATAATTTTTCTTGATATTCCTGTTTTTTTTCAACATGTAGCATTTGCTATATTCTGAGTTCCATTTTTGTTGAAAATTCTGCTGTGATTCTGTCATTTCTTTGAAAGTTATCTTTTTTTCTAGCTGCCTTCATGGAGTTCTCTTTGTCTTTGTTCTGCAGTCTTACAGCTATTTGTCTGCATGTGGGTTCTTTTGCTATATCCTGCTTGAGATACTTTATTCCTAGATCTATAGATTATTTCATACCTTCTGTAAAATTTGCAGTGATTATGTTTTTAAATACTGCCATTCTTAAATACTCCTGTTTCTTCCTTCTGGGTCTTTAATCAAATTTATTCTAGACCTTCATATTCTTTCTTTGATATATCTTATTATTTCTTTTTTTACGTTTTCTATCTGTATAACTCTTTCCCTTATTTTGGATAAATTCTGCATATATATTTTTCATAATTTACACTTTTACTGTATATATCATACAGTGTGTGTGTGTATGTGTGCTATTTGAACCTTCAACTGAGTTTTTTATTTGAATAATTATATTTCTCATTTTTAGAAGTTGTATCTTTTTTCATATTTGCCTGTTCATTTTTTTCAACAAATATTTATTGTGTACTCTTTACATGCCATATTTTAACAAAACTGCAAGTCCCTGTCCTGTATAGTTTACATTTCAATGGGAACTTGGGGGAACCATTAAATTGATAATGCCATAGTCAATTAGTAAAATACATAGTATATTTAAAGGTGACAAGTCTAATAGGGAAAAAGGAAATAATGCAGGCTAAGAGGTATTTTGAGTTCTAATGTGCAAGGAGTGGGCTATAATATTACATAATGTGGTCAAGGATAAGACTTGTTGAGGTCATATTTGAACGGATGTGGAAAAAATGTGCAGGGCTTCCCAGGTGGCGCAGTGGTAAAAAATCTGTCTGCCAATGCAGGAGACGTAAGGGATGCAGATTCGATCCCTGGGTTGGAAAGATCCCTTGGAGTAGGAAATGGCAACCCGCTCCAGTATTCTTGAGAGGAAAATTCCATGGATAGAAGGTCCATGGGGTCTCAAAGAGTCAGCCATGACTGAGCACACACATACTGAAGAAAATGTGAGAGGTACACTTGTCAAGAGTGCAGCTGAGCTGGAAGCTCAGCTACCAGGTACAGAAATAGCCGATTAAGACAACAAGTCAAAATAAAAGTGACAGTCAGGACTTTAATGACTTACTGCAGTAGTGTAAGTAAGAGGCTAAAGTGAAGAATGCACCAACTCCCTTTGTACTCGTTTTTCTATGAAACAGCAGTTGCTTAGGGGTGAGGTGGATCAATGCTGCTGCTGCTGCTGCTAAGTCGCTTCAGTCTTGTCCGACTCTGTTCGACCCCATAGACGGCAGCCCACCAGGCTCCGCCGTCCCTGGGATTCTCCAGGCAAGAACACTGGAGTGGGTTGCCATTTCCTTCTCCAGTGCATGAAAGGGAAAAGAGAAAGTGAAGTCGCTCAGTCGTGTCCAACTCTCAGCGACCCCATGGACTGCAGCCTACCAGGCTCCTCCGTCCATGGGATTTTCCAGGCAAGAGTACTGGAGTGGGGTGCCATTGCCTTCTCCAGTGGATCAGTGAGGGTAGTGTCATTGTCAGGGGAGCCCTGAACAAAAAGCTGGTACTGTTTTATGGATCTAGGGGATGGGAGAAAACAAAGGAATGGGGCTAGGAGTGGAATAGTACTGCAGGATAGAGAAAAAAATATCATCATTTCCCCCTCTTTCCTTAATAGAGATCTTGCAGAAGTTCCTGAGGAAGGCCTCTGCCAAAAGCCCTGATAAAGAGGCCTGTGAATACAGGTGCCCATAGTAGGAATGCAGGTACTTGTAAGGGCATGACTAGAAATGGGTTTGAATTCTTGAGAATGAAGTGTACTGCATTCTGGCCATGCACCTATTCTGGTGTGGGGAGGGCTGCTTTGCCCTGTGAAACCTGTCAAATAAAGATAAAGCCTTTATAATTGCCACTGGTATGACCTGAAAAGTTGCACATAGATTTTTAGCCAGGAGCTGGACCCCTCAGTTCATTTCAGTCAGTCAGTCACGTCCAACTCTGCGACCCAATGGACTGCAGCACACCAGGCTTCCCTATCCATTACCAACTCCTGGAGCTTGCTCAAACTCATGTCCATCAAGTTGGTGATGCCATTCAGCCATCTCATCCTCTGTCATCCCCTTGTCCTCCTGCCGTCAATCTTTTCCAGCATCAGGGTCTTTTCTAATGAGTCAGTTTTTCACATCAGGTGGCCAAAGTATTTGAGCTTCAGCTTCAGCATCAGTCCTTCCAATGAATATTCAAGACTGATTTCCTTTAGGATGGACTGGTTGGATCTCCTTGGCAGTCCAAGGGACTCTCAAGGGTCTTCTCCAGCACCACAGTTCAAAAGCATCAATTCTTTGGTGCTCAGCTTTCTTTATGGTCCAACACTCACATTCATACATGACTACTGGAAAAACCATAGATTTGACTATGTGGACCTTTGTTGGCAAAGTAATGTCTCTGCCTTTTAATATGCTGTCTAGGTTTGTCTTAGCTTTTCTTCCAAGGAGCAAGTGTTTTTTAATTTCATGGCTGCAGTCACCATCTGCAGTGATTTTGGAGCCCAAGAAAATAAAGAAAATAAATTGCTGGACCCCTCAGCAATGTGGATATCTGGGGAAAGAGCATTAAAGACAAAGGATCGCCCAGGGTCAATGATCTAAAGTAAGAGAATATTTGGCATGGGGATAGCAAAAGAGGCCAGTATTATTGGAGCGGGAAAAGTAGAAGAGAACAAGACTTACCAATGATAAAAAGTAATCCTGTAGAACTTTGAGACCCATGACAAGGATTTTAACTTTTGCTCTGAGTGAAATGGAGAGGGCTGTTGGAGGGTTTGAACAGTGATTAAACACAGTAGGCTCTCAGCAAATATTTGTTGAATGAATATATGAATTTTTTGGCAAATGTTTCATGTGTTCTCATTTGAGTCCATGGATTCTTAGTTTGTTGGATGTAGTGCATGTGTGCATGCTAAGGTGTTTGATTCAGTCATATGCAACTCTTTGCAAACCTATGGACTGTAGCCTCTGTGTATGGGATTCTCCAGGCCAGAATACTGGAGTGGGTTGCCATGCCTTCCTCCAGGGGATCCTCCTGGCCCAGGGATCAAACCTGTGTCTCTTACATCTCCTGCCTTGGCAGGCAAGTTCTTTACCACTAGCACCACATAGAACTCTCCATATATCTAGATGCTAAGATTATAACAGCTTTGTTTTACTTCATGTATTTTTTAGGTTTATCTTTGTCCATACTTTCATTTACAGTGGTTTTATGTCTTGATTTATGCGTCAGTTGTAGATAGGATTATTAGCTCTTCTGTTTTTAAAAACCTAATCTAGGGGAACACATGTAAACCCATGGCTGATTCATGTCAACGTATGGCAAAAACCACTACAATATTGTAAAGTAATTAGCCCCCAGCTAAAATAAATATATTAAAAAAAAATAAAAACCTAATCTATAGCATCTATCTTCTAATAATTTCTGTTTGCAGTAATTGCAATTACAAACACATAAGAGCTTATTATTTTTTACTTTACTTTTTCTTTTGTCAATTTCAGCTTAAGATAATTTCTGTTGCCAGTTTAAAATCTTCGCGTTTTAATTTTGGCTTACAGTAGTCGACCTTAACATGCATATTTATGGTTATTAGCTATGTTGATGTGTTAAACTTATATATATATTTTTCCACTACAAAAGACGATTACTTTGGTACTTTCTCTAGTCTCGGGAGGCCGAGCACATAACTCTTTCAAAAGGTATAGCATAATTACTAAACATAAAACATACATTTTAAAGCCAAGCCTACCAGGAAGTAACAAGGCTTGGGGGTTTTCAGAGAGCACATAATTTTTAGTCTTGTTAGTTCCTCCTGGGAAATATGCTTGGCTTAGTATTGTTACTGTTTTGAGTTTCCCAGGTAAGTTTCCCAGATGACTTTCCCAGATAAGTGTTGCAAGAAGCCCTGATTGGGAACCTTCTCAGCCTCTTACAGCCTTAACCATGTCCCATGTCTAGTTCCATTAATTACTTTTTATGACTGAATAAAACTGACTTTAACAAGCTAAGGCACTTGGCACTAACATCAAGGTTCTGCTACATTGCCCTCAGGTCATATGGTGACGTTCTCATACGTCTCATTGAATTATGTGGTTACTAGCCTGGTCAGAGCCTATTACACTAAGACTTGGTTTACATAATAGTTTAGGGACAAGGCTGGCTCTCCCTTTCCTGTTCTTTTAGCTCTTTTGTTTCCAGCTCCTATTGTCTTCTTTGTTGGTGCATTAACTCCTATTCTGTTAGTTTGGCTTCCAGGTTACTGATGTCCAGGTTGTTTCTTAAGATTTTAAGCCTGTTTTCTACTCTGAACTAAAGTTCTAAAGACTTTAGATACTTCTATTGATTTTTGTTTTTGTTTTATCCCTATTTGACTTCCAAGACTCTGGATTTAGTATGTGTCCTGACTCAACATTTGTGTGTACTTTGACTACTGCTTAAATTACTGATACCCACAACCCAATTGTGACTTTTTAGTGATAGAACATTCACCTATTTTAAACTGATCACTTTGGCTCAGTTTACTTACTTACTTTTCAGTTCCACTCTAGCTCTGGACCATGTTAACATCTCTTCACAGCACTCTAATTATCTTAGCTCTTCAACTTTCTACCCATTACTGTTTGTGTTCAAATTGCCCACAGGTGGCGCCCCTCAAAGTCAACCGTTTACAGCTAAGCAATACAATAACCAGAGTTGTGTTGACAGAGGTTTATTTAAAACTATTTTAAGTCTACTCTGATGGGTTTATTAAAATGATAAATGTCTTTATGGTGAAATCATTTTTTTTAAATAAGTGTATGTAATATGTGTTTTAGTGTATCCCCTTTTGGCCTGAGGATGCTTCTAATAAACTTCTTATTCAAGTTGAAAGAAGTGAAAGCCCTCCCAAAAAGATACATTTTAATAGGCAAGAAAGTTGTATTTTACTGCGTCTAGACAATGAGGTAAGTGATTTTTGTTTGTGTGTGATTAGAGAAGATAATATATACTTACTAAGTGTTTAATAGTGATTTTTGTTTGTTTTACCAAAAATGAACAAATGTTTCTCTTTGCAAAGGGAAAAAGTTCTAAAAGGACACAAGAGATGTAAGCAATTTAATTGTTGCATAGAAAGTTAGAGTGCCTGGAATAAACCACATCTTGAATTTGACCCATCTATGATAACTGAGAGTCTTGGTTTCTCAGATATGCAGTATAAAATCCTGAATGACTTTCTAAATCATCAAAAAAATGTATTAGCTATAGTTTTAAGAACAGTTTTATTATTAAGAATAGTTTTATTATTAAATGTTACTGGTTAATGTTCTTTCGAAAATGATCACATTAGAAAATATTTTCTTTTCCTTTTTCTAGCTTGGAGGTATTATAGCAGAAGTTAATTTGGCTGAGCATTCTACAGTTATTACATTTTCAGATTATCGTGATGGAGCCGCTACATTTCTGTTAATAAATCACACCAAGAATGACATTGTTCAGTATAAGCAAAGGTAAGAGGATTATTACAGTTACAGTATCCTCTGATTTTAGCAGTCTAGGTAATAAAACTTTGACTTTATGATAATTTCTTAAGAGTATAAAAACCAATAATAGCATTATGGCCATGTAAAACAATGTCCTTGTTTAAAAGAATGTATACTGAAATATATAGGTTTAAAACTGACTTGATATCTGTAATTTACTTTTTTAAAAGTTTTAACACAATTGACATAAAACATGAATTTTAGTTGTCCAACCTAATGGTTAAGTGTTTGTATATATATTGTAAAATCATCACAACAATAAGTCTAGTTAACATTCGTCACTGTATATAGAGTGTTTTCTTCCCTTGTGATGAGAACTTTTAAGATTTACTCTCTTAGCAACTTTTGCATATAAAATAGAGTATTATTAACTATAGTCATCATGTTGTACCTCACATCCCCATGACTAATTTTATAAATGTAAGTTTGTACCTTTTGACCCCCTTTACTCATTTCTCCATCCCTGCCCCTGCCTGTAGCTTCCACCAATCTATCTGTTCTCTATGTGTTTGATTCTTTTTGTGGTTTTCTTTTTTCTTGCTTTTTTTAGATTCCACATTTAACTGAGATAATGATATTTGTCTTTCTCTCAATGGCTTATTTCACTTAGCATAATCCCATTAAAGTCCATCCATGTTGTCTCAAATGGCAAGATTTCCTTCTTTTCTATGGCTGAATACTATTTAATTCTATGTATATAGAATGAAATATGTGTGTGTGTGTGTGTATATATATTTATATAGATACCTCATTTTCTTCATTCATTCGTGGACACTTAGGTTGTTTCCATGTCTTGGTGATTATATGTAATACTGCAGTAAGTACCTGTGTTTGTTTTGAATTAGTGTTTTCATTTCCTTTGAATAGATATCCAGTTGCTGGATCACATGTTCTATTTTTAGTTTTTTGACAAGTCTCCATACTGTTTTCCGTAGTGGCTGCACCAGTTTACATTACCGTCAACAATACACGATACCTTTTTCCCCAAATCCTCACCAGCATTTATTTTTTTTCTTATCTTTTTGATGATAAACATTCTAATGGTGTGGGATGATATCTCATGGTTTTGATTTGCATTTCCTTGATGATTAGTGATATAACTTACTTTTAAATACTTCAAAAAAAAAACAGAACTGAAACAAGTATGGCAAAAGCTTGATCAGTGAAGAATCTGGTGAGGAAATTGTCAGAGTTTATCATAAGCATTTTGTCTAGTTTTGAAATTTTTTGTTTTTAATGAATATAATGTAACTATTGATTCTTCAGATTTTTTTTTCAAACAGTAGATAACGTTTTTCTTGCTGAGGCATGTGGGAAAGGACCACTACATTTTTCACCTTTGCTGAAGACCACGTTTATTTATTTCAGGATTACTCATAACATCATTTGTTTCAATATAATGTGATATCATATCCTCCTAGTACTACTATAGTTTATGTAACCTTCTTTTCCTCTATTTATGGGTCCCAGGTTGTCTTGAGTGTATTTTGTCTGCTTTTTTAGTTTGTTTTCATGTCAGTTACCAGTGGGCCCATGTTTACCAGTGCATTTATACTTTTTTTCGACTGCTAACTGTACAATTGCACTCATCTCACATGCTAGTAAAGTATGCTCAAAATTCTCCAAGCCAGGCTTCAGCAATACGTGAACCGTGAACTTCCAGATGTTCAAGCTGGTTTTAGAAAAGGCAGAGGAACCAGAGATCAAATTGCCAATATCCGCTGGATCATCGAAAAAGCAAGAGAGTTCCAGAAAAACATCTATTTCTGCTTTATTGACTATGCCAAAGCCTTTGACTGTGTGGATCACAAGAAACTGTGGAAAATTCTGAAAGAGATGGGAATACCAGACCATCTGACCTGTCTCTTGAGAACCCTGTATGCAGGTCAGGAAGCAACAGTTAGAAGTGGACATGGAACAACAGACTGGTTCCAAAAAGGAAAAGGAGTACGTCAAGGCTGTATATTGTCACCCTGCTTATTTACCTTATATGCAGAGTACATCATAAGAAACGCTGGGCTGGAAGAAACACAAGCTGGAATCAAGATTGCCGGGAGAAATATCAATAACCTCAGATATGCGGATGACACCACCCTTATGGCAGAAAGTGAAGAACTAAAGAGCCTCTTGATGAAGGTGAAAGAGGAGAGTGAAAAAGTTGGCTTAAAGCTCAACGTTCAGAAAACTAAGATCATGGCATCTGGTCCCATCACTTCATGGGAAATAGATGGGGAAACAGTGGAAACAGTGTCAGACTTTATTTTTTTGGGCTCCAAAATCACTGCTGATGGTGATTGCAGGCATGAAATTAAAAGACGCTTACTCCTTGGAAGGAAGGTTATGACCAACCTAGATAGCATATTTAAAAGCAGAGACATTACTTTGCCAACAAAAGTCCGTCTGGTCAAGGCTATGGTTTTTCCAGTGGTCATGTATGGATGTGAGAGTTGGACGGTGAAGAAAGCTGAGCGCCGAAGAATTGATGCTTTTGAACTGTGGTGTTGGAGAAGACTCTTGAGAGTCCTTTGGATTGCAAGGAGATCCAATCAATCCATCCTAAGAGAGATCAATCCTGGGTGTTCATTGGAATATCTTATGTTGAAGCTGAAACTCCAATACTTTGGGCACCTGATGGGAAGAGTTGACTCATTGGAAAAGACCCTAATGCTGGGTAGGATTGGGGGTGGGAGGAGAAGGGGACGACAGAGGATCAGATGGTTGGATGGCATCACCGACTCGATGGACATGGGTTTGGGTAGACTCCGGGAGTTGGTGATGGACAGAGAGGCCTGGCGTGCTGCAATTCATGGGGTCGCAAAGAGTCGGACATGACTGATCGACTGAACTGAACTGTACAATTCTAATCATTGACTAAAGTAAAATAGACATTGATTGTGTGAGAACCCCAGGTTGATCTAGCAAATACCTAGAACTCTTCCTTGCCCATCAGTTCTCTCATTTGTAGAATATGTTGAGAGAGGGGAGAGCCTGTTTTTTATGATTATCTATATTATAAAAATAGTAAGTAGATTGATTAAAACTGGCAAAAGCAAGCAGAAATGGCTTGACTTATTTAATTCATGTACCTCAGCTAGCCTTTCTCAAAGAAATTTTCACAAAATTAAGACCTCCAGAAAATGATTTGAGTGACTATTTTCTCAATTCTTTCAAACATATTACATAACTGGTAACATTCTAAAATACATAGGAGCTAAGTTGATTCTTTATATACTGTGGATAATGTAGGGCATCATAGCTTAATTCTCTGACATCTGATTGAGCCTGGCTAATGCTGAACAAGAGTCTTTATCAGTCCTTTCTTTGGGCTTGACTTCGCACTCTTATTTATAGTCCAGTTCAGATATGAAATGTTTTAAAATTTTATCTCCTGCATTGTTATAATTATAAAAGTAAGGGATGCAAGAGAAACTAAAATGTGATCCTGTGTAGAAATTCTGAAACTGCAAAATTAGTCGTAAAGGGAATTTATAAAATTAACAATGTGCAAGAATGAACATGGAATTTAGATTTATAATTATTTGAAGAAGTAAAGTGAGGTTAAAGTTTCTCAGTTGTGTCCAACTCTTTGCAACCCCATGGACTATACAATCCATGGAATTCTCCAGGCCAGAATACTGGAGTGGGTAGCCGTTCCCTTCTTCAGGTGTCTTCCCAACCCAGGGATTTAACCCAGGTCTCCCGCATTGCAGGTGGATTCTTTACCAACTGACCCACAAGGGAAGCCCAGTTATTTGAAGAACTTCTTAAATTGAGAACATGGAATTTTGGCTTAAAAGAGTATTGAATCCAGATCCCCAAATCTTTACTCCAGTGTAGCCTTCTGTTGAGTTTCTTGCTACTGCCTTTTCCTAAATACTATATTACATAAGAAGTTAACGTGATTCAAAGCTGACCTCATCATTTGTACTGCAAAATCTCTTTCTCCTCTGTATCATCTCAGTGAATGACACTGTCATCCACCCTTGTGATTCTAGATTTCTCCTGCCTCTCCATGCCATCTGGTTAAATTCTTATTTTTTAAAAAAATTTTCTCTTCTTATCTACTCTCTGCTATCTTTTCAGATAGCTACTCTCTCTTAACATTTATTTCTTGAGTAGATTTGAAGTCTGATTCTCTAGTCTTATCTCTAGTAAATCCCCCAGAGGTAGGTTTCTAAAAATACTTAAATGGGGCATCCCAGGTGGCTCAGTGGTAAAAAATCTACCTACCAGTGCAAGAGATGTGGGTTCAATCCCTGGGTCCGAAATATCCCCTGGAGTAGGAAATGGCAGCCCACTCCAGTATTCTTGCTTAGAAAATTCCATGGACAGAGGAGCCTGGGAGGCTGTGGTCCATAGGGCTGCAAAGAGGCGGCATGACTGCATGAATGAATGCGTGCACGCGTGCATGCACACACACACAAAATAGCCAAAAGAATGAAATTTTTAAAAATGAATAAAAATACTAATGTAGTCATGTCTCTTTCTTGTTTAAAGTTCTTTAGTGATTTTCCATTCTTTTAAAATAAACTGTTTGTATACTACTTTTCTAAACATTTCTCTTTCTGTTGTCTCTTACCCTGTACTTAAGTCCAAGTGAAGTGTTTGTTTCCAGAATGTTCTGGGTTCTTCCATGTGTTATTACCATTTCAGTTGCTCCTTTCTGCTAGAAAAGCTTCATTTCCATGCAGTCCCTTCCGTCACCTCCTTAGTCTGTATACCCAGTTTTCCATTGCATCTTTGCACACATAGATTAAAGTGTTTGTCACATTGTGTTGTCATTTTCTTGTGAAGTTACTACTTGTACATAGTTAATATTCTGAGGATTCTGGTTGCTTTTTATTTTCTTTGAATTCCCTGAGGTCAATTTGAGATTAATTTTTTCATAAAGAATGTTCTGCAGTGAATGAAATAGACTTAAAGCATTTGTAAATATTTTCAACCTAATTTATCTGAACAACACTGTTACATTTGATATTCTTTCATAGAAAAGTAAGGAATATAGAACTTTTGTTTCCTCTGCCTTCCCTTCCCTTGGCTTTCTTCTTGTTAATGTGGTTTTGTTGCTGTTGTTGAGTCTCTCGGTCATGTCCGACTCTTTGCAACCCCATGGACTGCAGCATGCCAGGCTTCCCTGTCCTTTACTCTCTCCCAGAGTTTACTCAAACTCATGTCCATTGAGTCGATGATGCCACTCAGCCATCTCATCCTCTCACCTCCTTTTCCTCCTTGCCTCAATCTTTCCCAGCATTAGGATCTTTTCCAATGAGTTGACTCTTTGCATCAGGTGGCCAAAGTATTGGAGCTTCAGTTTCAACATCAGTCCTTCCAGTGAATATTCAGGGTTGATTGCCTTTAGGATTGACTGGTTTGCTCTCCTTGTTGTCCAAGGGACTCTGAAGAGTCTTCTCTGGCACCACAGTTCAAAAGCATTAGTTCTTCAGGGCTCAGCCTTCTTGACGGTCCAACTCTCACATCCATACATGACTACCAGAAAAACCATATCTTTGACTATATGAACCTTTGTCAGCAAAGTTATATCTCTGCTTTTTAATACTCTGTCCTACGTATGAAAATAATATCACTAGATGTCCATCTATCTTTTTTAATATTCTGTAGAAAACTGTGAAAAGCATAATCTTTGGTACCAAAAATGTCAACATTTTTATTTAGTTCTTTTTTACTGTTGCTCTCTGTTTATATTTCTGAATCTTGTTTTTAATAGCTATTGCAAGCATGTAAATTTGCTTCAGAAACACAATTTTAAATGAATGCATGATATTCCATCATTTAGGTGCACTATAATTAGATGTTCCTCTGTTGTTGAGAATTTGTTTCTAAATTTTATAATGTTAAAAATCTGTCTTTTAATAAAAATTTTTATCCTGTTTATAATCCTTTTAAAGACTAATTATGATTCCTTGCCATACTCTTTTGTCATATGGATTATTTTCTTCTAATGATGATTTGGAAAATATAATTTTGTTTCTCTTGTATATAATTACTTTTTGTGTTCTTGAAGATTTTGATGCATTTAAAATTTTGAGAGTGAAGCAGTATCTGCTAATTTTCCATGAAAAATATAGAGTACTTTTTCATTTCCTTTGATTTCTCTTTCCAAATTCAGTTTCTTATAAATATAATTTGGGATTTTTGATCCAGAGTAATATATGGTTAATTTTTCAAGACTATGTTATTGAACGTATTTGGATTGACTCACAATTGGGTTTTGCTGGTAGCTCAGCTGGTAAAGAATCCACCTGCAATTAGGAGACCCTAGTTCGATTCCTAGGTCGGGAAGATCTGCTGGAGAAGGGATAGGCTACCCACCTCCAGTATTCTTGGATTTCCCTGGTGGCTCAGCTGGTTAAGATTCTGCCTGCAGTGCAGAAGACCTGTTTTCGATCCCTGGGTTGGGAAGATCCCCTGGAGATGGGAAAGGCTACCCACTCCAGTATTCTGGCCTGGAGAATTCCATGGACTCTGTAGTCCATGGGGTCGCAAAGAATCAGACACGACTGAGCGACTTTCACAATATTAATGAGTTAATTTATTTTACTGGTTTAGTTTAATATTTTTGTACCACAGTTCTTAAAATTTTATTTTGACTCCTCTCTGGCTTGGTTGGAAAATGTAAGGGTTTGTGGTAATATGTTATGCTATTGCTTATTTCAAAATGTCTTACTTTTGGAAATTAACAATTTGCCATAAAATTTTAAGTCATAACTCTTGTCTCAAATTTGTGTAGGCATTGCTGCATTGTTTTCTGGCATTCAGTATTACAGAACAGAGTGAAAAGTCTTATTTTTATTTCTAAGGGTAACTGTGATTTCCCTAGATGTTAGTAGGCAGGTTTCCCTGTATATTCTTAAAATTTGACATTTTCCAGAGTCCTGCATTCTATGTTGGACGATATTGTTTCCATTCATTTAGTCTGATACCCAGTGAAGTCTAATCTGCAGAGTCAGCTCAGAAAAGTTATATTGTATTATTTTTTTGGTTTGTAACTTCTCCATTTTCTTTTGGCGAATTGTTTTGTGAGTTGATTGAATTTCTTAGATTTATATCCCGTGTCTTATGGTTTTTAAAAATAATTGAACTGAATTTTGACACAGTAAAATCGATTCTTAGGAAAGTATTACCAGTTAAATTCTCTTAGATTTGGTATAGATAAGGTAAAGTAATTGAAATAATTTTCTTTATAATTAATTAGCATTTAAAGTAGACAGTTTCAGAAACCTGAGTTATTTTTTAAATTAATTTTTGACAGTGCTAGGTCTTTGTTGCTTTGTGCGGTCTTTCACTAGTTGCAGCAAGCTTGAACTACTCTCCTTGAAGTGTGCAGGCTTCTCATTGTGGTGGCTTCTCTTGTTGTGGAGCATAGAATCTAGGGTGCACAGCCCTTGTGGTGCAAGGACTCAGTAGTTGTGGTACCCCAGCTCCAGAGCACAGGCTCAGTAGTTATAGCTCATGGAGTTAGTTGCTTTGTGGCATCTGGGATCTTCCCAGATAGGGATCCACATCTCTGGCATTGGCAGGCGGATTCTTTACCTCTGAGCCACCAGGGAAACCCAACCTGAGATACTTATTTCCTAACTAGGACAGACATTTCCCTTGAAATATTCTCATTATTTTCTCAGAAAACCACTTTTTTATTGTATAAGGAAAAATTTCAGTCTACTTTACTCAGAACTACCATAAATCTTAATTAATGGACTCAGAATTAATGAAGTATTATTTTGGCTTCTTAGTATATTTGTATACTTGCACTTAATTTAATGTGTCTTTTTCCTATTTATGTCAGTTCCCTCAGTGAAATAGAAGATTCCCTCCCTCCTGGAAAAGCAGTATTTTATACATGGGCTGATCCAGTGGGCTCTAGAAAGCTGAAGTGGAAATGTGGAAAAAGCCACGGAGAAGTAACACAAAAGGATGTATGTACTGGGTTATTATGGTGTTCTTAGGAGGCTTTTTTTTTTTTCAGCCTTAATAATTTTGAGGCCTTTTTGTGTTTACACTTCTTAAACACTGCTGAAGATTTT
The DNA here is from genome assembly GCF_054371585.1 of Giraffa tippelskirchi. Classification (NCBI taxonomy): domain Eukaryota; kingdom Metazoa; phylum Chordata; class Mammalia; order Artiodactyla; family Giraffidae; genus Giraffa; species Giraffa tippelskirchi. Next base: position 171,611,716 of record NC_137275.1, read on the forward strand.
TAAAGCAATATTCAAGTTTTAACTTAACCAAAAATGTTTAAAACTGGAAGCAGTCTTATTTTGTCTATCTTCTTATTTGCTTCTATTATGTTATAAAGGGTAAACTTAGATACTTTCAGCATTCAATTTATAAACAGATACAAATATATTATTGCATTAAAGGTCATCTGTAAAGAGCAATATGGCATAGGAACCTGGAATGTTAGGTCCATGAATCAAGGCAAATTGGAAGTGGTCAAACAGGAGATGACAAGAGTGAACGTCAACATTCTAGGAATCAGCGAACTAAGATGGACTGGAATGGGTGAATTTAACTCAGATGACTATTATATCTACTACTGTGGGCAGGAATCCCTTAGAAGAAATGGAGTAGCCATCATGGTCAACAAAAGAGTCCGAAATGCAGTACTTGGATGCAATCTCAAAAACGACAGAATGATCTCTGTTCATTTCCAAGGCAAACCACTCAGTATCACTGTAATCGAAGTCTATGCCCCGACCAGTAACGCTGAAGAAGCTGAAGTTGAACAGTTCTATGAAGACCTACAAGACCGTTTAGAACTAACACCCAAAAGAGATGTCCTTTTCATTATAGGGGACTGGGATGCAAAAGTAGGAAGTCAGGAAACACCTGGCGTAACAGGCAAATTTGGCCTTAGAGTACAGAATGAAGCAGGGCAAAGGCTAATAGAGTTTTGCCAAGAGAACACACTGGTCATAGAAAACACCCTCTTCCAACAACATAAGAGAAGAGTCTACACATGGACATCACCAGATGGTCAACACCGAAATCAGATTGATTATATTCTTTGCAGCCAAAGGTGGAGAAGCTCTATACAGTCAGCAAAAACAAGACAGGGAGCAGACTGTGGCTCAGATCATGAACTCCTTATTGCCAAATTCAGACTTAAATTAGAGAAAGTAGGGAAAACCACTAGACCATTCAGGTATGACCTAAATCAAATCCCTTATGATTATACAGTGGAAGTGAGAAATAGATTTAAGGGACTAGATATGATAGACAGAGTGCCTGCTGAACTATGGACAGAGGTTTGTGACATTGTACAGGAGACAGGGATCAAGACCATCCCCATGGAAAATAAATGCAAAAAAGCAAAATGGCTGTCTGAGGAGGCCTTACAAATATCTGGGAGAAGAAGAGAAGCAAGGAGCAAAGGAGAAAAGGAAAGATATCCCCATCTGAATGCAGAGTTCCAAAGAATAGCAAGGAGAGATAAGAAAGCCTTCCTCAGTGATCAATGCAAAGAAATAGAGGAAAACGACAGAATGGGAAAGACTAGAGATCTCTTCAAGAAAATTAGAGATACCAAGGACATTTCATGCAAAGATGGGCTCAATAAAGGACAGAAATGGTATGGACCCAACAGAAGCAGAAGATATTAAGAAGAGGTGGCAAGAATACACAGAAGAACTGTACAAAAAAGATCTTCACAACCCAGATAATCACGATGGTGTGATCACTCACCTAGAGCCAGACATCTTGGAATGCGAAGTCAAGTGGGTCTTAGGAAGCATCCCTACGAACAAAGCTAGTGGAGATGATGGCATTCCAGTTTCAAATCCTCAAAGATGATGCTGTGAAAGTGCTGCACTCAATATGCCAGCAAATCTGGAAAACTCAGCAGTGGCCACAGGACTGGAAAAGGTCAGTTTTCATTCCAATCCCTAAGAAAGGCAATGCCAAAGAATGCTCAAACTATGGCACAATTGTGCTCATCTCACATGCTAGTAAAGTAATGCTCAAAATTCTCCAAGCCAGGCTTCAGCAATACGTGAACCGTGAACTTCCAGATGTTCAAGCTAGTTTTAGAAAAGGCAGAGGAATCAGAGATCAAATTGCCAATATCCGCTGGATCATCGAAAAAGCAAGAGAGTTCCAGAAAAACATCTATTTCTGCTTTATTGACTATGCCAAAGCCTTCTCCTGTGTGGATCACAATAAACTGTGGAACATTCTTCAAGAGATGGGAATACCAGACCATCTGACCTGTCTATTGAGAACCCTGTATGCAGGTCAGGAAGCAACAGTTAGAAGTGGACATGGAACAACAGACTGGTTCGGAAAAGGAGTCCGTCAAGGCTGTATATTGTCACCCTGCTTATTTACCTTATATGCAGAGTACATCATGAGAAACGCTGGGCTGGAAGAAACACAAGCTGGAATCAAGATTGCCGGGAGAAATATCAATAACCTCAGATATGCAGATGATACCACCCTTATGGCAGAAAGTGAAGAAGAACTAAAGAGCCTCTTGATGAAAGAAGAGAATGAAAAAGTTGGCTTAAAGCTCAACGTTCAGGAAACTAAGATCATGGCATCTGGTTCCATCACTTCAAGGGAAATAGATGGGGAAACAGTGGAAACAGTGTCAGAATTTTATATTTTTGGGCTCCGAAATCACTGCAGATGGTGACTGCAGCCATGAAATTAAAAGATGCTTACTCCTTGGAAGGAAGGTTATGACCAACCTAGATAGCATATTTAAAAGCAGAGAGTACTTTGCCCACAAAAGTCCGTCTAGTCAAGGCTGTGGTTTTTCCAGTGGTCATGTATGGGTGTGAAAGTTGGACGGTGAAGAAAGCTGAGCACCGAAGAATTGATGCATTTGAACTGTGGTGTTGGGGAAGACTCTTGAGAGTCCCTTGGACTGCAAGAAGATCCAACCAGTCCACCCTAAAGGAGGTCAGTCCTGGGTGTTCATTGGAAGGACTGATGTTGAAGCGGAAACTCCAATACTTTGGCCACCTCATGCAAGGAGTTGACTCATTGGAAAAGACCCAAATGCTGGGAAGGATTGGGGGCAGGAGGAGAAGGGGACGACAGAGGATGAGATGGTTGGATGGCATTACCGACTCGATGGACATGGGTTTGGATAAACCCCGGGAGTTGGTGATGGACAGGGAGGCCTGGCGTGCTGCGATTCATGGGGTCGCAAGGAGTCGGACACGACTGAGGGATTGAACTGAACTGAACTTAAAGGTCATCTAAGTCGGTGTTGCTTTTATGAAGGACGTTTAGGAATCTGTTAGCATTATGGATTTGTCTCTGAATGGCAGACTGTTGTTTTTTATAATAATAAAGTTAGGTATGAACATTCTCCAGTTACATATTAAATGACTTTCAGAAATTATTTTATTAAAGTTTTATCTATCTTTCAAAATTTATCTTAATTTTTTCTCTATTCCAGTGTCTTTTTTCTTGCCTCTAGTTATTACTTCTTATCAAATGAGTAAATTAATGAGTACTGAATTTTTGTTAATTTTTATGCCTTTTGTTTTTTATCTTTTGAGATGATTATATGCTTTTGGGCTTTGTCTTATTTGGTTGTTTTTTTAAATATTAGGCCAGCCTTGTATTTTTGGAAATGACTTGCTAATGTTTTGTTCAAGACTTTTGCTTGTATTCATGAAAGAAGTTGGCCTGTCACTGTCTTATCTTGTAATATCCTTACCAGATTTTAATATTAAGGTCATCCTGACTTCTAATACATGTAGAGAATTATCTACAATTTTTCTGTTTTCTGAAAGAGTTCATGTTAGACTGGTATGATTTGTAGAATGTTTGGAATGTTTGCTATAGAGTTCACAAGTGAAGCCTAGTCATCTTACCTGCAATGGTCTGTGTAAGAAAGTTTTTAAATTATGAATGCTACTTTTTTATTGATAGGGCAGTTTAGTTTTCTACTTTTATTTGTGTGGGTTTGATAAGAGTTTTTCTTAAGAATGCATTTATTTCATCTCAGTTTTCTAATGTATTGATATAAGTGTTTTTATAATTTCCATATTTTTATCTTTTTAAGATTTATAGTGATGATTTTTCTTTTTGTTCCGTTCCTAGTGTAGAATATTTGTGCCTTCATTCCTTTTTTCCCTAAGTTTTGCTGAGATTTTTATTAGTTTAATTAGTTTCAATTTAGTTTTGTCTGTCAGAAAACCATCAATTTGCCCTTTTGATGATCTCTTTCATACATTTGTTTTCATTTTCACCTATTTTTGCCTAATCTGTATTATATTCTTTCCCCTTTCTTCTGTTGTAATTTGATAATTTTCTTTTAAACTCTTGAGATAGATAATTGTATTAATCTGCTCAGGATGCTATACTATAACAAAATACCTTAGCCTGGTTGCCTTAAACAGTGGAGATTCATTTCTAGTGGTTCTGGAGGCGGGAAGCCTGAGATCAGAATGCCAGCATAGTCAAATTCTGGTGAACTTTATGAGGATGCTTCCTGGCTTGCAAACGAGAGCCTTCTTGCTATGTCTTCACAGGATGAAAAGAGAGGGAGTGAGCTATCTGGTATCTCTTATAAGGAAAGGAATACTGGTGGATCAGAGCCCTATTTACACCCTTCCCCTCCCCCATGCTGTCACTTAACCATGATGTCTTTACCTCCATCATACAGTCATACTGGAGGCTGAGACTGTAACACAAGAATTGGGGGAGGGGAGCAGCACAGATGAGTTCACAGCAGTTACCTTGAGCATTCCTTTTTAGATTTTCTTCACTTTTTATTTGAAGTCATTTAAAGTCACAAACTTCTTCCAAAAACAGTATTAATTCTGTCTCACAAATTTGGCTACATATTAATTATTTTTTAGATCAGAATATTTTCTGAATTTCATTGTGATTTATTTTTATGTTTTGGCTTCATGATTACTTAGGTTATCACTTTTCAAAAGTATTTTCTTGTTGTGTTTATTTATTTCTAACTTAATTCCACTATGGCCAGAGAACATACTCTGATTCAGTTCATTGAAATTTGTTGAAATAGACTTTGTGGGCTTGTAATCAATTTTTGTAAATATTTTATGTGTATTTGAAAAAAATACATATTCTGCAGTTGGTTACAGTATGTCAGTTTGTTCAAATATTGTTGAGTGTTTAGATCTTCTATCTTACTAAATTTTTTGTTTGTGCTTGTTCTGTTGCTGTGAGAATAGTGTTTGAAATCATGAATCTATGCGTACCTTTTTTGGTTTTGTTAATTTGGGCTCTTACATTTTGAAACTATGTGATTCAGTTCAGTTCAGTTCAGTCGCTCAGTCGTGTCCGACTCTTTGCAACCCCATGGATTGCAGCACGCCAGGCCTCCCTGTCCATCACCAACTCCCGGAGTTGACTCAAACTCATCTCCATTGAGTCGGGGATGCCATCCAACCATCTCATCCTCTGTCATCCCCTTCTCCTCCTGCCTTCAATCTTTCCCAGCACCAAGGTCTTTTCAAATGAGTCAGCTCTTCGCATCAGGTAGCCAAATATTGGAGTTTCAGCTTCAACATCAGTCCTTCCAATGAACATTCACGACTGATCTCCTTTAGGATGGACTGGTTGGATCTCCTTGCAACTATGTGATTAGGTAGATATAAATTTAGAATTGTTGTCTTTTTGTAAGTTGATTCTTATTAGTATGTATTATTTCAGTGCCCACCACAGTATCTTTTTAGGCTTAAATATTGAGACTTATAAAACTATCATGGGCCACAGTTTGCAGCTGCCTAACTGGGAGGATTGTTGTTGTTGAGTCGCTAAGTTGTGTCTGACTCTTCTGAGACCCTGTGGATTGTAGCCTGCCAGGCTCCTCTGTCCATGGGATTTTCCAGGCAAGAGTTGTTGACTAAAAAATTATTCAAAACCTAAAAGTGTTGAGAGTTATGTTTTATTCAGCAGGAATTTTTAGGACTTCAACACCAGGAGGCAGCATCTAAAGTATCCCTGAGAGAATTGCTCTGAAGAGGCAAGGCGGCGTTGGGGGAGCCAAGATATATAGGAGTATTGCAACAAAGGGCAGGTAGTCTGAACATCAAAAGATTATTGTCAGTTTAAGAAAAGCAGATAAGTCAAGTTAAGGCATTTAACACTTTTCTGTATATGGGAAGGTACAAAAGTCTGGGCTCACTGAACTCTTTCTTATGATATTCACCTCACCTATCTGGGACTAGTATCCTGTGTTTTTATATTCTGAGTTCCCTCGGGGTTAACCAGCTCATCCTAGACTGCGACTGTAACTGTCGTTGACTGTGACACCCTTTGTTTACTGATATGGCAGGCAGTATTCCACTTATCAGAGTCTATAGCTGATTAGTTTCATTTGTCTGAAAATGTCTTTATTTTGCTCTCTTTTTAGTGAAGTATTTCTGCCGGATATCAAATTTTAGGTTTGGCACCTCTTTCTTCTTCCTCTTAGAAATTCACCATTGCATAAATGTTAGACTTTTCATCATGTCTCTTAGGACATTTATTGTTGTTCTATATTGTTTCATCCTTTTCTCTCCTTCCTTCAGTATAAGTACTTCCTTCTGACTTATTTTTCACTGAACTTCTTTTACTGTGTCTAATTTGCTCTTAAAATAATCTATTGAGTTATTAATTTTAGTTATTGAAATATCAGTTCTAAGGTTTCTATTATAAAAGTTCTTGTTCCAAAATTCTCTATCTTGTTACATAATTTCTTGAATGTTTTGATCATAACTACTTTAAAGACTGACAATTCCAATACCTAAATTTCTTCTGGATATTTAAAAATTTTCTCTTTTCTTGGTTTTCACTAAAATCCATTCTGTTTGCATGTTTATTTTTGACTCTGTGCTGAACATAGTATATGAAAAATTTTAAAGATAATTTGAGACTCCGTATGATACTCCCTAACTTCTCAGTGTTTGCTTCTACTTTTTGAACTGTTACTTTTTTTTTGTTTTGTTTTTTGGTTTTATTTATTTATTTGACTACACTGAGTCTTAGTTGTGGCATGAAGGATCTTTAGTTATGGCCTGTGAACTCTTAGTTGCAGCATGTGAGATCTTGTTCCCAGACCCTGGATCCAACCTGAGCCCCCTGCATTGGGAGCACAGGGTCTTAGCCATTGGACCACCAGGGAAGTCCACAAAGTTCACTTTTATTGGCTTTCTTTATCAGATCTTGGCGCCATTAATTCATGCTATCTTGGAAGCTTTTCTGTCTTTTCAGACACATATTTTTTCTTTTTAGATGTTGTCCAACTTTTTGCTGTTAGCAAGAGGCTTTGTCTCAGACCACCTAGTCATCAGTTGCCAGAACAGAAACCTGTGGTATCTTTTTAAAATTAAGGTTGTTAATGGCATTTTGTGTATTGATTTTTTTTTTAAATCCAGAAAATTCACTGAATTCTCTTATTAGTATTATTTATTTTTTATTTTTCCACATGTACAATCATGACACTTAAAAATAATGAGAGTTTTGTTTTCTCCTTTTCAGTCCTTTCATCTTTAATTGGAGAAGGCAATGGCACCCCACTCCAGTACTCTTGCCTGGAAAATCCCATGGACAGAGGAGCCTGGTAGGCTATGGTCCATGGGGTCGCTAAGAGTCGGACACGCTAACTTCACTTTCACTTTTCCGTTTCATGCACTGGAGAAGGAAATGGCAACCCACTCCAGTGTTCTTGCCTGGAGAATCCCAGGGACGGCGGAGCCTGGTCGGCTGCTGTCTGTGGGGTCGCACAGAGTCGGACACGACTGAAGCGACTTAGCAGTAGCAGCAGCATCTTTAATTTTTTTTGCCTTACTTGACTGGCTTGCATCTCTATGTCCTGTTTAATAAAACTGATGTTTACATATATTTTTGCCTTATTTCTGGTCTCAAGTTATATGACATCAACATTTACCTTTAAGTGTGATCTTTGCTGAAGTTTGGTGTGTGTTTGGGAAGTTTAATAGGTTAAAGAACTTCTCATGTAGTCTTTGTTTGCCAAAATTTTTTATTATTCCTAAATATTGAATTTTGTAAAATGTTTTCTCTCACATTTTATTTGCATAACATTCCTTTCTTACTTCAGACATTCATCTTGGATCAGTTTACTCTTGCTGGTGTTTAATTCCTCCTGTAGAATTTGCTCGAGTGAATTTCTGTTGATGGTGATATTTAGTAGTTTTCATTTGTCTTCAAACATCTTTATTTCTTGTGCTTTTCTTCACTGAGGAATACTTTTGTGAGTAAGGAATTCTGGGTTCTGAGTTGTTTTCTTTTAGAATATTGATTGTATTTTTCCATTGTCTTTCCAGTGTTGCTCTTGTGAAGAAGTCCAGTGTTGTTTAAGTGTATTTGAGAGGGTTGCCCATTATTGGCATAACTTTATTTTTAAATTCATGATTATTAGATTTATTTTAAAAAAGAATTCATTTTAATATGAAAAATAAAAATAATAAGCTATTTAACCTGTCGATTAGTACTTCTGCATCAGTTCAGTTCAGTCACTCAGTCGTGTCCGATTCTTTGCGACCCCATGGACTGCAGCACGCCAGGCCTCCCTGTCCATCACCAACTCCTGGAGTTTACTCAAACTCATCTCCATTGAGTTGGTGATGCCATCCAACCATCTCATCCTCTGTTATCCCCTTCTCCTCCTGCCTTCAATCTTTCCCAACATCAGGGTCTTTTTAAATGAGTCAGCTCTTCGAATCAGGTGGCCAAAGTATTGGAGCCTCAACTTCAATAAGTACTTTTGCATACTTACATCACAATGATAGTTCAAGTTTGCAAAGATAAACCTGTAATCCACTATAACATATTAGAAATATTTCAGAATTACTTGGAAATTAGCTTATTTACATCTTAATGTAGTTTTAGTATTATGCATTGTATTTTAGAGAGTGTTATAAATAATATGACTATAGTAACTTATTTTTAATTTTAGTGCATTATAACATGAATGTGTACTTATAATATCTTGTTTAATCAGAATATTCACTTAACTAGGAATTAATGGCTGACAGTTTAATGCATAACACATTGATTAGTCTTATAGTAAAGCAGAGAAGATAAATTCTGTGTTACTGATTAGCTTACAAAGGAAGACTAATTAGATTCTTCTATGATATTAAAAGTTCACCTGTCTTCCTGACTTCATAATGATTATGGCAGAAACTTTCATTAACTAATTTGAATTATGTAAATTTCCAAATGTTACACTATTGTTAATTTATTTTATTCCTATGAAGAAGGTACTATTACTATTCTCATTTTTCAAATGTGGAATGTAGATTCCATGTTGGTTGGGACCAAACTCTAATTTTCTTATTTTTTTGATGATTTCATTTCAGGATATGATGACACCTATAAATTCGGAAAAAAAGACCATTTATTTAGTTTCATTTTTTGAAGGCTTACAACGCATTATTTTATTCACTGAAGATCCAAGAGTATTTAAAGTGACATATGAAAGTGAGAAAGCAGAGTTAGCAGAGCAAGAAATTGTGTTGGCGTTACAAGATGTCGGGATTTCTCTTGTCAACAATTATACAAAGCAAGAAGTAGCCTATATTGGCATTACGAGGTTAGATGCATTAGAATTTGGATACATTTAAGTTCTTAATCATTAAAAATGGTAATTTTAAAGTCTAAAATGAATTAGTTTAAATTTTATTTTGACTACTCAATGATACTAATCTAAGGTAATGCTAATTTAAAAGTGCTTTGATACTTTTTTTGCCTTAAGATAAAGATATACCAAAAATCAGATTTATAAATCTCTCATCATGTTATTTTCCCAACTCTCTGAAAATTAGAATTATTCAACTTATTAAAAGTATATTTTCTTTCTTTAACAGGTCATAAGGAAATGTTGAATTGTTCATTACCACCTTTTTCTAGGAGTTTGTTTGTTTATTTTGAAGTGCATTTGATCTGCTACACTGTGTTAGTTCCTGGTACATAACATAGTAACTCAGTATTTCTGTTTATTACAGTGATCACAATATGTCTAATTACCATCTGTGACCATACAAAAATTATTCATTATTATTGACTGTATTCCCCACACTATACATCTTACTTTCTAATCACTTTCTACTTTGATCTTGGCACTTTAAGATCTAATAAGGTACTATTGTATTTGCCATTTCCCACATAAGTCATCATCAGTAAAACTTCTTTTCTTTCCTTTATGCACTTAATGTTTCTGTTCGTAACTACTTGAAATTAGTATTTTTATATTACTGCCTAATTTGAGAGTGTTGCTAGATTCCAGTTTGTATAACAAGGATAATGTAGTTTTAATCCCTTGAATTAAACTCTCAGATATATAAATTAAAGGTCTATGATACAGATTTGAATTTGTTTTTCTACATCAATTCATCTAGAAATGTCCCTGATTTCTTGAATGGTAACTATGCCATTTAAAAAGGCATATTAAAGGAAATTCCTGGGAAGTGTAGTGGTTAGTATTCAGCACTTCCATTGCAGGGGACACAGATTCGATTCTTGGTCAGAGAACTGATAAGAACCTATGTACCAAACAGTGCAGCCAAATCAATAAGCATGTTAAAACTATTTTCTTAGAAATTTTTACTGTTCTCAAAAAAATATTTTATTACTGAAATAGAAAGTTCAAATAGACAACAGATTTTAAGCCTGTGAAACGTAATGTGCTGTCTCCTATACTAAATGATGTGAATGCAAAGGGAATTGATACATAGTTTCTACCTTTCTGTTTATTAAGAGAACATAAATTTTAGAAGAAAGAGAAAAAGAAATTTTAGAATGAGTAAAATTAAATAATTTATATCCTTAAACAGAATGAGTGAAGTGATTTTAGAATGTGGATAGATTTTTTTATTTTTTTGAGGTGTGGAAACTGGAGCTGTTCAGGAGCCTCTTCTCCCACCTTTGTGTTTATTTGTTTGTTTTTGCTATGTGGCATGGCATGCAGGATCTTAATTACCTGACCAAAGATCAAACCTGCATCCCCTGCAGTGAAAGCATGGAGTCTTAACTGCTAGACCACCAGGGAAGTCCCTAGAATGTGGATAGATTTTTAAATTCTGTGTTTAAGTCTTTCAGTGGTATTTTAGTAAATTAGATTTGTTCCATTCACTCTCTCTCCTAGATTACTCTTTCACACTTTGCATGCACACTCAGTCCTGTCAGACTCCTTGAGACCCCATGGACTGTAGCCTGCTAGGTTCCTCTATCCATGGAATTTTCCAGGCAAGAATACTGCAGCGGGTTGCCATTTCTTCCCCAAGGGATCTTCCCTACCCAGGGACTGAATCCATGTCTTAAAAGTTTCCAGCACTGGCAAGGAGATTCTTTATCACTGAGCCAGACTGTTTATGACCCCATGGACTATACCGTTCATGGAATTCTCTAGGCCAGAATAATGGAGTTGGTAGCCTTTCCCTCCTTCAGGGGATATTCCCAACCCAGGGATCGAACCCAGGTCTCCCTCATTGCAGGGAGATTCTTTACCAGCTGAGCCACAAGGGAAGCCTATTTCACATTTTGGCTCTTTTAAAATCCCCATTCTCTCAGCTCGCTGCCTTGAATCTTATTTCACCAAGTAAACTGACGCAGTCAAAAAGGAACTTTCAGAGACCCACTCCCAACATCTCAGTTTCCTATGCACCAGTATTTTTTTACCTATATGTTGCAGCAACACACTTCCCACTTACCATAGATATATTGTATGTGCTCCCATTTAAACATATTTTTCCTCCTTTGCACTGTATTTCATTCACTCTTGCCTCTTGAAACACTGACCCAGCAATCCTCTTCTTTCTCTGTCCTACCTCAATAATTTTTGGCTCCCTATTGAATTGTCCCAATAAGTTTAATATCTTTCAACTAAAAAAAATTCTCTTAAACCTACTTTCCCTGCTACCTACTGCACATTTCTTTGCTTTACTTTATAGCTGAACTCATTAGAAGTGTTATCTATTTCAAAAAATATTTTCACTCTCTCCAGTTCTTTTTTTACCCATTTTTTCTTTAGCTGTTCCGAATAGGCTTTTGCTTTCAGTGTACCATAAAGCTGGTCTTGATAAGATCACCAGAGACCTATGTGTTTTGCCAGGTACATTGTACAATTACCAGTCTTCATGTTGCTTAAGGTTATAACATTCTAACATTTTACACAGATCCCTCCTTGACCCAGTTTCTTTGACTTTACTTCCAGGATAACTCACTGCCTTGGTGTTTCTTTCTGTTTCGGCATTCTTAGTCTCACTTCTTGATTCCTTGTCATTTTCTCAACGGCTTAATATTGGGTATCTTGAGGCTCTCAGAGCTGAGTGCGCTTCTCTTCTCTGTTTCAGTTTCATGATTTCAAATACTGTATACATGCAGAAAACTTCCTGAAGTGTATCTTCAGCTACATTTTTGTTTTGAACTCCAGACCTGTCTGTCCAGCTACTTACATAAAATCTCTGCTTAGGTATCTAAGAGACTTCTTAAGCTTTATAGTATGTAAAACCAAACTCCTTCATCTTTCTATCAAAACCTGCTTTCCCACTGGAGTTAATGACAACTACATTCTTCTAGTTTCTCAGGTCAAAATCTTTGAATCATCTTTGATTTCTTTATCTTACCCCTTATATCTAATCCATCTGAAAGGAGTGTTTTGGATCTTGCTTCAAAACACACATAGAATCTGACCACTTTGTAATGCTTCAGTCTTACCAACCTAGGCAGAACCATCACCATTTATCTCCTGGCTTACTGCATTACTTTCCTAACAAGTTTTCCTGTTTAGTCCTCATCGTTTATTTTTTTTTTTTCTTGCTTCCTATCCCATCACACAGTTTATTCTTAAACCTTAAGTCAGATCATATTGCTGATTATCTTCTCATAATCATTCAATGGGTTCTCATCTCAGAATAAAATTCAGTCTTTACCATATCGTCAAGGCTATACATTGTTTTGCCTCTCATTATCTATCTGTCTTCATCTTCTACTCTTACTGTATTCCAGGCATGCCAAGCCCCCTTGTTCTTCCTGTGCTATGGCATGCTCTGCTTTGTAGTCTTTGCTCTAGCTTGTCTCTCTACCTGAAATGTTCTTGTCCGCTGGATAACTCTCCCATCTTCTTTAAGGCTGTTGAAATCTCACGTTCTTAATGACACCTCCATTGACCATTCTGTCTGATACTGCAACCCCCACCACTTTGCATATCCCAGTACTCCAGATCCTCCTTAACCTATCTGCTTTTTCTTTTTGCAAAAGCATTTTCACCTCCGAGTATATTAAAATGTGCTAATTTACTGTTTAGTGTCTGTCTGTCTCTCCTCAGGTAAAAGAAAGTTCCAAAGTGGCAGAAACGTTCACTAATAATATTGCTGCCACCTAGAATAGTACCTGAATAAGAGTTTAATAAGTATTGGTTGAATGAATTCATGTTTTTAAACTTATAATGTGCTTGCTTACAACTAGAGATATTGCCAAAATTCACTGACGGTTTTGTAATTCATGTAATAAACCAGTTAAAATGAAACTTTATAAATTAGTACCATGATTTTTGCTTTCATATATAAGTTCTGATGTGGTTTGGGAGACAAAGCCCAGGAAGAAGGCAAGATGGAAGCCAATGAGTGTAAAGCACACTGAGAAGTTAGAGAAGGAATTTAAGGAATATACTGAATCTTCACCATCAGAAGATAAGGTTATTGATTTGGACACTAACATTCCGGTAATATTTTTAAGTATTGATATGAAGTTTTAATTTCTATCTGTTGTAATTAGATGAACCACAAATTTGTTTTTAAGGAAAGACAAGTTTGCTTACAAAACAATGAATCTTATTATACGTACTTTATATAGAGTATTTTAAAGGAATAGTTCTCTGTATTAAGATTCGGACTTTTTAAAGTGCTGATGATCTAAGTTGTTTTGCTTTATTTTTAAAGTTACTTTTCTTATATTGCTTTATTTTTTGATAAATTTTAGTGATGTAAAAGTTAAAGAAATAAAGTAAAAAAATTTTTAGTTATATAAAAGTTATATAAAAAGTGATAAAATCAAGTTACCAGGGGTATATGAATATTTTGTGAATATTATATGAATATTTGTGAGTTGTAGGTGTATGGGATATAAAGATCTCAATCAAAATTTTATCAAATATTTTGCCTACTATTTAAATTAATATTATTATAAAAGTTTTTTGATACAGATTTCTAACTTTGGTCAATTAATAAAGAAAAATTCTGTGGGTTTTTTTTGTGGGGGGTGTGGGCATATTTTTCAGGTTCGCTTCACACCTAGTGGTACTAACATGAAAATTCTGCAGCCACATGTAATAGCTATAAGAAGAAATTATCTTCCAGCATTAAAAGTAGAATATAGCACATCTGCACATCAGTCATCGTTTAGAATTCAAATTTACAGAATACAGGTAAGTTTGAAAAGATAGTCAAATCATATTCTAAAGAAATACGGAAAAACTATTCCCATAGTCTGTTTTGTCTAGTACTTTAGTTTGTTGGACTAGAGTGTTTGATGCCTTCTACTTCTTAAATTTTGTTATTTTAGTCAGATTCTATAATTAACATATTAATATACTGACCTGTTTGTTTTTTTAGATCCAAAACCAAATACATGGTGCTATATTTCCATTTGTGTTTTACCCCATTAAACCTCCCAAGTCGGTCACCTTGGATTCAGGTTTGTTTCTATTTTTAGATTGCCATAAAAATGGTTGTATTAGCTATTTGATTTATTTTACTATAAAAATATGAAGTGAAACCATTCTCAAGTTTAGTTTCTATACAATCATTGGAAAATTCAATGACTTGAAAAAAGACCAGGAAGTACTCAACTAACGTCAATAAAACTGAGTGAATACTGAAGAAAAGATTGATTAGAAATGTGTATATAGTTTTTAGAGATAATTTCTTTAAAAGATTACAAATTTGTAAATTCCTAATTTAAAAGCCACTGGAACCTTTGAATAAAGGGATAAGACCGTGAAGTCTGTTTTCACAAAGTTGTCCTGATGATTCTAATGTATATTTCTGGTTTAAAATCACTAATTTAATGGTTCAGTTAACCTAAAAGTGAATACAGATAATTAAAAAAGAAAAAAACAATCTTGCAGTCTGAAATTAAGATTGTGGTAGATCTTACAAATATCAGTAATTTTAATTCATACTCATGATTTAATATGTAATTTAAGTGTCCACTGTGGTGTGTATTAAATTGCAAGAAAATGCTTATCTTTTGTTTAAAGCATCATCGGAGAAGGCACTGGCACCCCACTCCAGTACTCTTGCCAGGAAAATCCCATGGACGGAGGAGCCTGATAGGCTGCGGTCCATGGGGTCGCTAAGAGTCGGACATGACTGAGTGACTTCACTTTCACTTTTCACTTTCATGCATTGGAGAAGGAAATGGCAACCCACTCCAGTGTTCTTGCCTGGAGAATCCCCGGGATGGGGGAACCTGGTGGGCTGCCATCTATGGGGTCGCACAGAGTCGGACACGGCTGAAGCGACTTAGCAGCAGCAGCAGCAGATTAATCATATTTGTTAACCTTTACAGCACCAAAACCCTTTACAGATGTCAGTATCGTCATGAGATCTGCAGGACATTCGCAGATATCACGTATTAAGTAAGTGTCTTAATATGTTTATTTTTTGTGCATTTAAAGCACAATGTTTTGTTTAAATATGTGAGTTAATTGTACTCTTAAGTAAATTTTAGATGAGTCATAGATTTAAGTGTAAAATGTTAAATTAGAAAGGTCATAGAAAAAATCAATTATTTCATAATCTTGAGAAGTCAGAGGCTTCAAATGAATTATACATACGTATTAATAATAGTCATTTCTAAATTATGTGTATTTTATTACTTTCTTTTTTATTTGTTTTCTCTGTTAAGTTGTCTATCATTACTGCATACTGTTTTATAAACAAGAAAGAAAACAGTATATTCAAATTCAGTCACCACCCGTTTCAAAAAACAGGACTGACAGAAGTATCCATCTATGTATCACTCCCGTATTTCTTGTTTCCTCTACCCTATCACCAAGATAAATACTATTTTTATTCACTTTTAAAAATGCTGGTTTATTATTTATGTGTAGCTAAACAGTATGCTTCTTACTTTGCCAAAAGTTTTGCTAATTAAATTTTTTTCAAGCTGTAAATATATTCCTTGGGCTTTTTTTCATTCAAATTTTTACTAAAATTAATTTATTTTGTTGTATATAGCTAGAGTTTGTTTATTATCACTTGTATATAATATTTCCTTGTGTGACTATGTGCCAGTTTACTTATCAATTTTCTCTTTGTAGGCATTTTCACATTCTGAGTTTGTTTCTGTTATGAACAGTGTTGCCATTATGATTGTAATTCATTCACCTAGAAAGTCCTAAGTGTCAATGTTTTAATATTTGTCTTATATTTTTTCTTTTATAATTTTGTTAATTCAGTTAACTGATAATTTTTAAATGTTTTACCGTGCTATTATAGGTATTTCAAGGTGTTGATCCAAGAAATGGATCTCAGGTTAGATCTTGGATTTGTCTATGCTGTATCAGAACTTATGACACCAGCTGAAGTAACTGAAAAAACAGAGGTGAGACTTAAAATAGTAGCATTGATTGGAAGAATTAGGGAAAGAAGAAGACTTAGGAAACAATGATAACATTATACATTCTTAAATGTATTAACATGTTTTTAAAAATTAAAAAAATTTTATTCTGCTACCATGGTTTTACGTTGGTGGAAATCACATACTCAAATTATAGAAGTTGGAAGCAAGAAAGATAACCTTTCGAAGATGAGGTAGCAAATAGGAGGAAAAGTTTTAGGCCAATAAAAGAGGAAGAGGATAATCAGTCATGTTTACATCACTTGTTTCTTCCTATTTTATTTTCCTGTGTTACTTTTGTGTTGATTGATAATTTAGAAATTTGGATATGACCAGGACATTTGATGAGAAAAGGGATAAGGAAAATAAATATAATATGTTTTTTGTAACTGATAGAAAGATGATAAAATTACAATTGTTGGGTAGATAGAGATATTTTCTTTTTTAGCTGTTCTTTTAGAAGGAATTTTGAAGACAAAACAAACTGCAGTTTACCTTTGAACAATGTGGGGGTGATGGGCACCAACCCTGTTCTCAGTTGAAAATCTGTGTATAATGTATATTTGGCCCTCTGCATACATAGTTCCTCCATATCCAAGGGTCTGCATCCAAGGATTCACACAACCGAGGATTGTATAGTACTGTAGTATTTAGCATGGTGTGCGGGGGAGGGAACATGTATAAGCAGATCCTTGCACTTCAAACCTCTATTGTTCAAGGGTCAATTGTACACAGATAGAGACAAGGAAATTTTACTTTTTTTCCTTTTAATAACAGTTCATTGAACTATAGTTCATACTATACATTTTACCCAATTAAAGTGTGTAGCTTAGTAGTTTTTAGTACATTCAGAATTATGCAACCGTCACCACTGATTCTAGAACATTTTCTTCACCCCCAAAGAAAACTGCCTTAGCCTTATGCAAACACTAATGTACTTTCTGTCTATGGATTTTCTTATTCTAGACATTTAGTATAAATGGAATCATACACTATGTAGTGTTTTTGATGTGTTTCCTTTGATTTAGCATAATGCTTTCGAGGTTCATCCATGTTGTAGCACATATCAGATTCCTTTTTACGGCCAAGTACTATTCTGCTGTATAGATACGCCACGTTTTGTTTAGCCATTCATCAGTTAGTAGACATTAGGGTTGTCTGTACAATTTGGCTATTATGAATAATGCTGCTGTGAGTATTTTTGTTCAAGTTTTTATGTGGACATATGTTTTCAGTTCTCTTGGGTATTTACCTAGGAGTGAAATTGCTAGGAAGTTGGTAGCTCTGTTTAATAATTTCAGGACTTCTAGACAGTTGTCAATGGTTACTGCATTCTTTTATACTCTTCAGCAGAATATATGAAGATTCTGATTTCAACAGATCTCACTAACACTTACTTGTTATTGTCTGTCCTTTTAATTCAAGCTATCCTAGTAGGTGTGAAGTAGTATATATCACTATAGTTTTGATTTGCATTTATCTAATGAGTAATGATGTTGAACATCTTTTGATTTGTTAATTTGTTAATTGACTACTTGCATATCTGCCATGGAGAAATGTCTGTTCAAATTTTTTGCCTGTTTAATAGATTGGGTTTTTTAATTGAATTGTAAAAGTTTTTTATGTATTTTGAATGCAAGCCCCATCCATGTCTGATAAATGATTTGCAAATATTTTCTCTAATTCTTTATGTTGTGTTTTACTTTCTATTTGTCTTTTGAAGCACAGAAGCTTTTGATGTTACTGAAGTCCAAAATATTTTTTCTTTTGTTGCTCATGTTTTTGGTGTCATTTCTAAGAATCCTTTGCCAAATCCAAAGTTAAAAGATTTAGTCCTGTGTTCTAAGCGTTTTAAACTTTAAGTTCTTAAAATTAGGTGTTTCATTCATATTGAGTTAATTTTTGTATATGATACAATTAAGAGTCTAATGTCAGTAAATTTTGAAATTGAGAAGTATGAATATTGGTATTCAGTTCTTTTTCAAGATTGTTTTGGCTATTTTGGATCCCTTTGCAGCTCCATATGAATTTTAGAATCAGCTTGCCTTCTTAAGAGAAGTCATGTAGGGTTCTGATAGTGATTACATTGGATGTACAGATCAACTTAGAAGAGGTACCATCTTAACAGTATTAAGTCATCCAACCCTTGAACATGGGATGTTTTGCATTTATATAGATCTTCATTTTCTTTCAAGAGAGTTTTTATCATTTGAGTATAAGTTTTATACTTCTTTTTGCTAAATTTGAGTATTTTATTCTTTTTATAGTATTGTGAACAAAATTGTTATCATAATCTCATTTTTTTTTCCATTATAAATGTATTGGCTTAATACTTACACAGATATATTCCTTAAGTTTTTAATATTTTATGTTCCTTTATAGGTTGAGCTTTTTCATAAAGACATAGAAGCTTTCCAAGAAGAATATAAAATAGTCTCATTAGTAGATTCATCACAAGTCAGTCTCTATGAATACTTTCATATATCTCCTATCAAGGTAGGAGGAAAATAAAAGTCGTTTTTATTATCCTTGGTAATCTAGTTAATAGCAAATTGATTTGATCAGTTAAGAGGAATATAGCATTTCAATTCTGTTCTTTAATAGTATATAAATTCTGCAACTTCACAATTTCAAATATAAGTAAATTAGAAAAGGAATGATACTTTTAATTTTTATTTATTTTTATACTCTTTTCTCATGTGGAAGCCACCTATAGTATGTGTTTATATGTTTACATTTGACCTAACATTATGTTCATTTGCTATCTATTAAAATGTTGACTGATAATTTTCAAACTTTTATATATGATGTTAAAGTTTCAAATAATTTTATAAAATAACCTTGATTTAAAAACTGAAGATTGAATGGAACTAAAAGTAAGTTGTTGACATAAAATTTCTATGAGTTGCATAATATCTGAAGAAAATTGCCGTATAACTGCATATACCATGGTGATCTTCCCTGTAGCTGAAAGAGTAAAGAATCTGCCTGCAATGCAGGAAACCCGGGTTCAATCCCTGGGTCAGGAAGATCCTCTGGAGAAGGGAATGGTAATCCACTCCAGTATTCTTGCCCAGAGAAATCCCATGGAAAGGGGAGCCTGGTGGGCTACAGTCCGTGGGATCACAGTCAGACACAACTGAGCAACTTACACTGCATATACTATATCTATATATACACACACACAAATACATATATATATGCATATAATGTAAAAATGTTTTTAACTGGCTTCACCACGCTTCCCTGGTGGCTCATATGGTAAAGCATCTGCCTGCAATGTGGGAGACCTGGGTTCGATCCATGGTTTGGGAAGATCCCCTGGAGAAGGAAACAGCAACCCACTCCAGTACTCTTGCCTGGAAAATTCCATGGACAGAGGAGCCTGGTAGGCTACAGCCCATGGGGTTGCAAAGAGCTGGACACAACTGAGCTACTTCACTTTCTTTTACCACGCTAACTTAATTCTAATAGTTGAAACATTCAACTTGGAGAAATTTTGGAGATACTTGAGTTATTTTCAACAACTTCAACTTCTAGATTGTTACTGTTATTAAAAATTTATAAAGATTATTTTCCTAGGTTTACCAAAAGAATTGGATTGAGCTAAATAACATACATTACATTGTTGGATTTAAAATTTTTAAAGGGCTGTTTAGATTTTAAATGCCTTTAACATTCCAGTTATTAATTATATCAAAATTAATATCTAGATTATTTGAAATCTTATGTATGGTGTAAATTTAGAATGAAATTGACTTTTAAGTGTTATTATGAAGAAAGTGCTTTAAATATTTATCTCTTTATCTCTTCAGTTGCATTTAAGTGTTTCACTGAGTTCAGGTGGTGAAGAAGCGAAAGATTCAGAACAGCATGGAGGACTGACGGCAGTTCATTCTTTAAATCTTTTGCTGAAGAGTATTGGTGCCACTCTCACAGATGTACAAGATGTAGTTTTTAAGTATGTTTATAATTCAGATCTATAAACTGACAAAAAGTCCATTTTTATATTTACATTAAAAGTTTGTAAGTGAAAAAGTTTGTAAACTACATTGCAAGATCATAGGCTAAATATAATTTAACATACTGCGTGATAACCCTTAACTATTAAATAGAGTAATTATTAAATAATTTCCTTAATACAGAGGGACAAGAGACTTGCCTGGTGGTCCAGTGGTTAAAACTCCAAGCTCCTACTGTAGGGGGAGAGGGCTTGAATCCTGGTCCAGAGATTCCATACGCCACATGGCAGGGTCAAAAAAAGAAGAAAGAGGCTGTGCAAGTTTGTGTGTTATATAATGCCTTTTTTGCTTAGTCAAGGATCCCTAAGAAGATGTGTATACTCAAAGGTGTGATGTGTGGTGCTTTTTAAAGATGTTACTTTAAGGCCTATGGGATCAAGACTCTTTAAAGCATACATGACTAGGAGAAAATGAATACTATGATAGCAGAAATGAAGGAATCTGTTTAAATGGTACAGTCAAGAATTTATACTTTAATGTGAGTCATAATCTAAGCAATTGGAGTATCTGACCAGAGACTCAGAGTCTGAGTGGAGTCTATAGATGAGAATGACCTTTGCAGATAGCACCTAGAACTGTTATTAAGAATAGTAGTAAGAATCAGTCCAAAGAGGTAACTGTAAATCTAGATAAAATTTAGAAAATAGTCAAATTAAAAAACATAGGTTTGAAGACATGAAAAATTGGATGAGATTTCTAATCTTGCTGCTGTCCTATCCTTAGCATGAAAGAAAGGAAGTGTCAGTCATTCAGTTATGTCCAACTCTTTGTGACCCCATGGACTGTAGCCTTAGCATAAAACTTCCCAATTAGTGGATCCAGGTATATGCTGTGAACAGGTTATAAATAAAATGATGGTGAGGGCTCCCATGTGGCTCAGTGATAAAGAATCCCTCTGCTAAAGGAGGAGATGCGGGTTTGATCCCTGGGTTGGGAAGATCCTCTGGAGGAGGAAATGGCAACCTGCTAGCATTCTTGCCAGAAAAATCCCATGGACAGAGGAGCCTGGCGGGCCATAGTCCATGGGGTTGCAAAGAGTTGGACATCACGGAGCACACACATACAAGCTTAGGGTGATTCTTCAGCTGTCAACTAATCAGGGAAAACCTGCAGCAACTGAATCCTGGCCGTTCTTGAGCAACTTCTATTTATCTCAGTGAATCATGCATTTTCTGTATAGGCCATAGTAGGACAGAATTGAGAAATGCAGTTCATGTTCATGAGTGAGACCCATATGCATTTTTATGTTTTTTGTTGTGTTTTTTTTTAGGTTAGCATTTTTTGAACTCAACTATCAGTTCCATACAACAGCTGAACTACAGTCTGAAGTAATAAGACACTATTCAAAGCAGGTTTGTCTGAGATTATTTTACAAAGGGACAGACTGATAGAAAATAGTGAAACCACATATGTAATATATAATTTAGATTTGGCAAGTAAATGAATAGCCATTTTCAAAATTTTAGAACTTGGTTTTTCTCCTCAGGGTTGTGAAAAGAAATTAAGCGCAACCACCATTTTAGATTTTTACCTTTACTTTTAGTCTTTGACAGAAATCTTCCTGGATCAGTGTGAACTAGATATAAATCTTTAAATAATAATTAACTGAGTAACTCACCTCACTTACTTAAAATAGGTCAAGGGGAACTATTTATCAGTAAGTAACGGAACACAGGATATTTTTAATGTAATTAAGTTGTTTAATCAGGGTAGGTATATTATTTATTGGATTTTTGTCCATCTCTAAGGAGTCCTATATTTTATGGTATAACTTAAAGAGCATTGGGATAAACTGTTGTATGGTGGACAGATCACTGAGCATGACTTAAGAAATGGGTTTACACTATGGAGAACAGTGTGAAGATTCCTTAAAAAACTGGAAATAGAACTGCCATATGACCCAGCAATCCCATTGCTGGGCATACACACCAAGAAAACCAGAATTGAATCCCAGTGTTCATTGCAGCACTGTTTACAATAGGTGGGACATGGAAGCAACCTGGATGTCCATTGGCAGATGAATGGATAAGAAAGTTGTGGTACATATACACAATGGAATATTACTCAGCTATAAAAAAAGAATGCATTTGAGTCAGTTCTAATGAGGTGGATGAAACTGGCACATATTATACAGAGTGAAGTAAGTCAGAAAGAAGAACACCAATACAGTATATTAATGCATATATATGGAATTTAGAAAGGTGGTAATGAGCCTTATGCAAGATAGCGAGAAACACAGATGTAAAGAACAGGCTTTTGAACTCTGTGGGAGAAGGCAAGGGAGGGATGATTTGAGAGAATAGCATTGAAACGTGTGTTGCCATATGTGAAACAGATGACCAGTCCAAGTTTGATGCATGAAACAGGGCACTCAAAGCCTGTGCACTGGGACAACCCTGAGGGATGGGATGAGGAGGGAGGGGGGTTTGAGACAGGGAGACAGATGTACACCCATGGCTGATTCATGTCAGTGAATGGCAAAAACCACTACAATACTGTAAAGTAATTAGCCTCCAATTAAAATAAATAAATTTTTTAAAAAAAGAAAGAAATCTGGGTTTGGATCTCAGTTTTGCTGTTTATATGACTCAGCATCATTTGACCTGTGTGTTTCTCTAATCTATAAAATGGTGGCAGTAATAACTGTCACACATAGTTGTAAAAGGGAAAGTATTTTGAATATTCTAAAGCTTTATGTAAGTAGGTCATATTATTTCTCATATTCTAATACCAAATTGCTTTTTTAAACTAAGACTAATGATGAATATGAAGAAGGAAATGGCAACCTACTCCAGTGTTCTTGCCTAGAGAATCCTGTGGACAGAGGAGCCTGGTGGGCTGCTGTCCATGGAGTTGCACAGAGTCAGACATAACTGAAGCGACTTAGCATGCGTGCATACATTGGAGAAGGAACTGGCAACCCACTCCAGTGTTCTTGCCTGGAGAATCCCAGGGACAGAGGAGCTTGGTGGGCTGCCGTCTATGGGGTCACACAGAGTTGGACATGACTGAAGCGACTTAGCAGCAGCAGCAGTGGTGAATAAGGTGATATGGTATAGTTTGAAATTGCTGGTGAGAATGTTAGCCTGAAAAAAAACTTGATATGTGTACTAAATGTAAGAAAAGAAATATTAACTCTGATGATCTGATTTGACTAATGTTTATATTTCATTTTTAGGCCATTAAACAGATGTATGTACTCATTCTTGGACTTGATGTTTTGGGAAATCCCTTTGGCTTGATTAGAGAATTTTCTGAAGGTGTAGAAGCATTTTTTTATGAACCTTATCAGGTAACATAGTTAATCTTCTATTGTACAATATATCACACTAATCCTTTTAAATAAATAATTCATTCCATTAGCAGATACAAGCTGCTATATATAAAACAGATGGTCAACAAGGTCCTACTGTATATATCACAGGGAATTATATTCAATATCCTGTAAAAAAACATAATGGGAAGAGTGTGAAGAAGTATACACACACACACACATATGTATAACTGAATCACTTTAGAGTACTGGAAACCAACACAACATTGTAAATGAACTATACTTCAATTAAAAATAGTGAGAATAATGCACCCCAATTGTTAACTTGAGTTGTAGGTGTAAATAGATTTTTGGAAACAACAAAAGGATATTATTTTGAAGCAGTGGTAAGAGGTTTTGCAAAATCTTGGAAGAAATATTTACCTTTTCCTTCAAAACTTAAGACTTTACTAAGAAATACCAAATTTTAAGTGGTCTGTTGGAATTTTAAAAGTGGATACAGTTTACACTATAGTAGAATCAGGATTCCCATGGACATGCAGTCTTGCTTTGCACAGTGGTGTGGGACAGTAAAAATAACCACGTAAGCTGACAATGTGTGAAGCAGTCTTGATATTCAGTGGCAGAAATTATGATTAGTCTATGTCCCTTAAAAGTTCCTGTCAAAACATTCAAAAATCTCCCACTTTGACTTTTAAACATAGAGGATAATGAAAAATAAAATACATTTGATATTTATTTTGCACACTGTAATCTAAAACATTAGAAATACTAAGAATTAAAGTGTTTTTATTTCTTTTTCTGAAAATTTTTCAAGGGTAGTTTGTGGTTACCTTCTCATATATAGCTTATAATCCGTGTAAGCATCTTTTGTACACTTTGGTGAATAGTCATATTCCTTTCTAATCAACTTCCAGCAGTTTATCCTTTGTACTTCGAATGTCATGAAATATTTGACAAGTCTGTTAATGTGAAGTTTTCTTCTGATGTCACTTTCTCTGGGACATCTTTATTCTTTTTATCACTACTACCTTCCTTGTATATTTACCTTTACAAGTTTACCTTTACAAGTAAGCGTAACTTTATTTACTGTTACTATATTTTGACCCTTTAGGGAGCCATCCAGGGTCCTGAAGAGTTTGTGGAAGGAATGGCACTAGGACTGAAAGCACTAGTTGGTGGAGCTGTTGGTAAGAAACAGAATGCCCAGCAAGGATGAATATGCTAGAAAGTAAGGATATGTTTGGTTTTTACTAAAGGTGTTATAATTTTGCCAGGTGGACTAGCTGGTGCTGCCTCCAAAATCACCAGTGCTATGGCTAAAGGGGTGGCAGCTATGACTATGGATGAAGACTACCAACAGAAGAGAAGAGAAGCCATGAATAAGCAGCCAGCCGGTCTTAGAGAAGGCATCACTCGTGGAGGAAAAGGCTTAGTTTCTGTAAGAAATTTCCCATAGTTGTGAACATTTGAGGAATATCTTTTAAAGCCACATTCCATGAGAAAGGAAATAGAAAACTTGCATTTACTCAAGTATTATTTGGATATTAGAGGAGCAGTGGGTTGTAATATATACAAAAAATATGTCAGTAGCCTTCAAAATACTCTGCTTAAATGAAATATGTAGGAAATACATTAACTCTTGTGTTATCTAGAAAGCAGAATTCTGTATTTCTTTTGTAAGCCAGACTTGGTTCTTCAAAGTATCATGTCAAATTATTGTAAATTTTCATTTGTGCTTTTCCTCTAGGGTTTTGTAAGTGGCATAACAGGAATTGTTACAAAACCAATCAAAGGTAAGTATAATAATTCTTTTGGGTGATATATATATTTCATGAATTGATTCCATTTTCATTCTTAATCCAGTTGTCAAAAACTCTTGTCTTTTTTCTTTCCAGGAGCTCAGAAAGAAGGAGCAACTGGTTTCTTTAAAGGTGTTGGGAAAGGTTTAGTTGGAGCAGTGACAAGGCCAACTGGAGGCATCATAGACATGGCTAGCAGTACATTTCAGGGAATAAAAAGGTAAATTCTTCTGATGTAAAATATGAGTAAAATGCTTCAACCAAGAGAAATGAGATAAATCTGATTGACCTAAGGCACTTAACTATGAACCCAATAATAGCAAGTTGCATATGATCTTCCTAATTGATTTTGATACTTTTTTGCATTGCATCATTTCAGCTTCATAGAGTTCTGCATTATTCATCATTCATTCCCAGCAGCCTTGGGAGGAAAGGTTTGGCATATTCAGCTTTTTACTTACTTTGATTGAAATACTTTACAATAATGTAATTCTATACATTAGTTATAAAATTAGCAAATATAATACTCTAATTCCTTTTCTAAGAAATAAAGAATGACATTTTATATTCCTTGTTCAAACTCAGCTTGTGTTCATACCTTCCTTTATGATTTCATTTGCTGTAAACTATTACATCTTTTCTGTTTCTCTTCACTTGTGCAGATAATTATAAAACATGTTCTTTTTTCCTCCAAATTAAATTTATTATAAGACTAAAATTTAGTAGTTACATTATTGCTGCCTCTATTCTAAAAGTTTGTAACGTATCAAACAATTGACTAAATTCATGCTAATGAATTTAACTTAGAAACCTAACTTACAAAGTTGATGGGTGAATATCTCCCTGATCTTTTTTCTTTTGTATTATTTCTCGCTTCCTGTTCTATAGGAATAATCATTGTCATTAAATGAGCTGCTCCTTGTAAGTCATTATTTCATACTATTCCCATGATGCGGTGTTTACTGTTTTAGTTTAAAGTTAAGATTAGAAAAAAGCCTCAGTTTCTTCCGCCTGTAACTTTGGTTTCACAAATATAATTATTGAGTCGTAGTCATCAGATAAACCGGAGAAGGCAATGGCACCCCACTCAAGTACTCTTGCCTGAAAAATCCCATGGACGGAGGAGCCTGGTATGCTACAGTCCATGGGGTCGCTAAGAGTCAGACACGACTGAGTGACTTCACTTTCACTTTTCCCTTTCATGCACTGGAGAAGGAAATGGCAACCCACTCCAGTATTCTTGCCTGGAGAATCCCGGGGACAGTGGGCTGCCGTCTATGGGGTCGCACAGAGTCGGACACAACTGAAGTGACTTAGCAGTAGCAGCAACAGCATCAGGTAAACTCGGAGTCAATAAAAATGAGGAATTCTCCATGGCAAGTGGAGAAGAAAAAGAAATAAAAGGAATCCAAATTGGAAAAGAAGTAAGACTGTCACTGTTTGCAGATGACATGATACTATACATGGAAAATCCTAAAGATGGTATCAGAAAACTGTTGGAGCTCATCAATGAATTCGGTAATATTGCAGGCTATAAAATTAATACACAGTCATCTCTTGCATTCATATACAGTAACAACAAAAGATCAGAAAGAGAAATCAAGGAAATAGTCCCATTTACCATTACATCAAAAAGAATAAAATACCTAGGAATAAACCTACCTAAGGAAGCAAAAGACCTGTACTTTGAAAACTATAAGACACTGATGAAAGAAATCAAAGACCACACAAAGAGATGGAAAGATATACCAAGTTCTTGGATTGGAAAAATCATTATTGTCAAAATAACCATACTGCTCAAGGCATTCTTCAGTTTCAGTGAAATCCCTATGAAATTACTAATGGCATTTTTCACAGAATTGGACCAGAAAAAATTTACAGTTTGTGTGGAAGCACAAAAGACAATGAATAGCCAAAGCAATCCTGAGCAAGAAAAACAGAGCTAGAGGAATTGGGATCCCTGACTTCAGACTATACTACAAAGCTACAGTAATCAAAACAGAATAGTACTAGAAAGAAAACAGAGATACAGATCAAAGGAACAGGATAAAAAATCCATAGATAAACCCATGCACCTATGGTCACCCTATCTCTGATAAAGGAAGCAAGAATATACAATGGAGAAAAAACAGTCTCCTCAATGAGGGGTGCCAGAAAAACTGAACAGCTGCATGTAAATGAATGCAATTAGGACACTTCCTAACACCATACATAAAAATAAACTCAGAATGTGTTAAATACCTAAATGTAAGACCAGATACTATACTATAGGAAAAGGAATACGTCAAGGCTGTATGTTGTCACACTACTTATTTAACTTATATGCAGAGTACATCATGAGAAACACTGGGCTGAATGAAGCACAAGCTGGAATCAAGATTGCCATAAGAAATATCAGTAACCTAGATATGCAGTTGACACTACCCTTATGGCAGAAAGTGAAGAAGAACTAAAGAGCCTCTTGATGAAAGTGAAAGAAGAGAGTGAAAAAGTTGGCTTAAAGCTTAACATTCAGAAAACCATGGCATCTGGTCCCATCATTTCATGAAAAATAGATGGGGAAACAGTGGAAACAGTGAGAGATTTTATTTTTTTGGCCTCCAAAATCACTGCAGATGGTGACTACAGCCATGAAATTAAAAGACACTTACTCCTTGGAAGGAAAGTTATGACCAACCTAGACAGCATATTAAAAAGCAGAGACATTACTTTGCCAACAAAGGTCCGTCTAGTCAAGACTATGGTTCTTCCAGTGGTCACGTATGGATGTGAGAGTTGGACTATAAAGAAAGCTGAGCGGCGAACAATTGATACTTTTGAATTGTGGTGTTGGAGGAGACTCTTGAGAGTCCCTGGGACTGCAAGGAGATCCAGTCAGTCCATCCTAAAGGAAATCAGTGCTAAATATTCATTGGAAGGACTGATGTTGAAGCTGAAACTCCAATACTTTGGCCACCTGATGTGAAGAGCTGACTCATTGGAAAAGACCCTGATGCTGGGAAAGATTGAAGGCAGGAGGAGAAGGGAACAACAGAGGATGAGATGGTTAGATGGCATCCCCGATTCAATGGACATGAGTTTGAGTAAACTCTGGGAGTTGGTGACGGACAGAGAGGCCTGGCATGCTGCAGTCCATGGGGTCACAAAGAGTCGGACATGACTGAGCAACTGAACTGAACTGAATATATAAAACTATTATATATACACACTATTATATATAAAATAGATAATAATAAGGACCTACTATATAGCACAGGGATCTCTACTCAGTACTCTGTAATGGCCTATATGGGGAAAGAATCTGAAAAAGAATGGATATATGTGTGTGTGTAACTGATTCACTTTTCTGTACACTTGAAACTAACAGAACAGTGTAAGTCAACTGTGTTCTAATAAAAATTAATTCTAAATAAAATGTCCTTCTTTGTGTCTAACAGGAATTTTTTAAAGTCTAATTGTTTCTGATTTAGTAGAGCCATTTCACCTCTCTTTTGGTTATTATTTACATTGTATATGTTTTTCCATCCTTTTACTTTCAATTTACCTGTGTCTTTGACTCTAAAATGAGCCTCTTATGGGCAGCATATAGTTGGATCACATTTTTTATCCATTCTGCCAATTTTTGCTTTTACTTGGAAAATTGATCCATATGTATATGTTTATACTATGGATACATTACATGGTAAGCTCTTAATATTTATTGAATGGGTGACTATTTGTTGAATGCATGAATGATCAAATAAGTGAGTCAACCTGATGTAGGTCCATATAGTCAAAAATGTTAACATATTACCAAATTCAGCGATGTGTATGTGTTTCAAACAGTACATATCAAGCCTCAGAAAGGAATATGAAGGTATTTGAACATTAGAAAATCATTTAATGTGACTTAAAACATGAATAGATTGAAGGAGATAAACCATAGAATTACAGCAATGACCGGGGGGAAATTCCCTATTTAAAATCCGTTGCTCGTTCAAGGTTTCAGTAACAATGACCAAAAACAAACTTAGCAAACTAAAAGTAGAAATTAACTTACTT
The DNA here is from genome assembly GCF_054371585.1 of Giraffa tippelskirchi. Lineage (NCBI taxonomy): Eukaryota > Metazoa > Chordata > Mammalia > Artiodactyla > Giraffidae > Giraffa > Giraffa tippelskirchi. The sequence goes on from NC_137275.1 coordinate 171,641,212, forward strand.
GGCTTCCCAAGAAATGCCTTTAAAAAAAAAAGTTTCTGATATCTATACCCCATGAAGAACTCTTGGGAGCTTTAGTTTTAAAGGTCAGGAACAAAAGAAGGGTGCTTGAATGCCATCTTCAGCATTGTGTTGGAGGAGCTAGAAATGCAATATAGTAGGAAATAGGAAAAGCAAGAGAAGTTAAAAGTCTTAAATCGGAAAAGAAAAAGCAGTACTCATGTGCTATTCTCTGATTCTTGTCTACAAAGAAAATCCAAGAGAATCTATAAAAAACTCCTTTACAGTTCTACATTTTTCTAGAGAACTTACACTATTCGTGTCAGAAGACAGGTTTTAAAACGGAGGAGTGAGGTAATAGTCTCATTTTGTCCAAAAGATCTTTTTTAGTATTAATAGTTACATTTTAAAATGCACTAGGAGTTTTTGAGTAATCTTTAAAGTCAAGTTATATGCTTTCCCTCTAGAGCTACAGAGACTTCTGATGAAGTGGAGAGTCTGCGACCCCCTAGGTTCTTTAATGAAGATGGAGTTATCAGACCTTACAGGTTAAGGGATGGTACTGGAAATCAAATGTTACAGGTGGGTGAAGAAATAACTTATTAATTAAAATTAATTTAGTCATCAGCTTTTTTTTTAAGTAGCTATATGTTGCTTTAAATATGTGTTAGGATATTTAGGCTTTTATATGTTAGGCTTAATTCCATTTAAAGTTTTTTACATTTACTTAGGTTTTAAATGTGCATTTATTTACTATAAGATTTTTTTTCTTTTTTACAGGCATCAAAAAGTTTGATATGAAAACAGTTAATGCATGACTTTGCAAGTGAAAGCCAACAATAGATTTTAGTCTTAAAATTTACAAACTACATACAGCTGTTTCAGTATTTTGAATGCAAAGAAAAGCTTTTCTATTGGTAACATTTTGTATAGGATTTTTAGCAGATCTGATCTTTTTATAGGGTATTCTTAGTTCTGTACTGAATTTGCTAGATTTGTTGAAAGCCATTGTGCCTTATGTATCTTCATAGTTGATGGTGCTTATTTACTCAGTTAGACCATTTCTGTTTAGAGTACTTCCTTCAAACCACTAATATTCCAGATATAATCCTCCTGTCCAGTTAGACAATATAAGGAAAAAAATCATGACTACTGCTATTGTGAATTCTTGGGTTCTCCTTTTCTTTTGAAGTTGCTTAAATGGCCATGACTCCTATTCCTGCTCCATGTTTGTATGGTCTATTTAAAACCTTGTGAAATTAATAAGCAATTCACATGAAAACCAGCATCTTTTAGTAAGGAAAGTTAGCTTTTGGAGCAATAGTAAGTTTGAAGGTGGAATATTTTATCTGTTTATATAGCTTTTACTTTGTAAATTGGACTTCTTAAAATCTGGATTATGCTGTAGATAACATTCACAAGAGGATATACCAATTTAAAGTCATTTCTGTGGTTTATATGTGGAATACTAAATTAAATGATTTATTTTAAAACAAGGAGTCATTCTGTTGTACAGACTTGAAAATATTCATAGTAATAATAAATTATGGGGAGATATGATCTTTCTTCTATAGCCTTGATATTTTAAATATTGTTACATTTAAAGTGATCAGGGTAAAGATTTCAAATTTTAATATTTTACCCACTACATGCCCAGTATATAATTTTGCGTTTTAATGTACTTCCATAAACTATAAGCATTGTGTTAATATATGACATTTAGTTATGTGGTTATTACATTGTGTTTACATTGTGTTAAAATGTTTTTAAAGCATCAAAATAATTGCATGTTGGGATAAAACTGGCAATCTACTGAAGATCGTGTTCTAAATAGCATGTCGACAGACTCTATAAGGACAATATATCATTCCTTGGAAATGTAGAAATCACCCATAGTTATACAATTGAAACATACATACCTACTCAGTACCTGCCTTCCCTTATTAGAACATAATTAACATATTATTAATTCATTTTATTATACTGAATAGTTAATATTCAGTGAAGAGAATTTAGGGTGGTGAAGAGAGTTTAGACATACATCTTCATTATTAGAGAACAGATGACAGGGAAGCCATGAAATACCAAAAGTTTCTCATGGTTGATTTCTTGATTTCAGTGACAAGTAAATTTGTCCTACACTTTTTTCCATTGATTGTTTTTGAAAGCTTTAAAATTTGGGATTTAAGGCCATGACCATTGACTGTATTTTTAAACATGCCTATTATTTTCAGAGGGACAGTCTTAGAATTAATTGCTGAAAGAGCTGTTTAAATGACTAAAAATTCACAATCCTTGTCAGCCATTACTTATTTTTCAGCAAGTGCAATAAGCACTGTATTAGTCTGAATACCTATAGGAATTCACTAGATGCCTTAGGATGTTTGTGTTTGGCATTATTCCGTTACAGGTGTAAGAAGTGGGTTGTTGCTTTAGTGGTAATGGTAATTTTTTGAATTAAAACTTTACTATTAGCAAACACTAAAATATATAAATACCAGTACTATTGCAAAGAAGTAGGTGACACATAATCAGTATTTCAAATCTCATCTACCTCAATTTAACCTAAGTGATTTAATAATAATGCCCTTAGAAAATATTTAGTACTTTCAGATGTTTGTCCTTTTATTTTCTAACTTTCTAAAAAGGGTGCTCTGTGTTTACTAAATTATATATGCCTATATTTGATAACTAAATATGAGATACACTCGGATTGTATACCTTTCTGTCTAGAAAGTGACACATTATTATAGTGCTTCCTAGTAGTCTATTAAAGTTGCCTACTAGAGAAAGAAAATAATTCTAACACAGTCATGGAATAATTTACTGATATCATCAAGTTATTTTATACATTAAATGTGTCAACCAGTGGAGTTTAGTTAAATCTATTAGATTATGAAATATAATATCCATAATTACTGCCCCACTTATTATTGACTTCTTGAACATTTCATAATTGTACATGTTTTCCAAGCAGTTTGCCATACTTAACTAACCTTTGTGCTTCTTTTTTTCTTCACCATGCTTACAGAAAATTCAGGTCTACAGGGAATGGATTGTGACTCACAGTAGAAGTAGTGATGATAATGATGACGATGATTAGATTCTGAAATGTTAAAATCTATATGTTCTTTGTCATTTTATTTGGGATGTTTCATTAACATGTTTTGTATGATTACTACCATAATGCCTATATGTCCATTTTTAGGGAGATAAAAGTACTTTTTCCTTTTAAACTGTTTTTCTGTTTTCAAAAACAAAAATTACTGCATTAAACACAAAAAAAATGTATTTTACAGCCAAAGTAGGGCATGCCATATATTACAGCATTTGCTTGTATGTGTTTTATAGCTTTGCAATAACCCTTTGTCTTTAAGATTTAAAGTTAGACAACGTTTTTAAATGTTCATTAGTTTCATTTAAAATTATCTGCTTATTTGTTAGCTAAATGCTGTTTTTAATGTTCATTGTAGATCTTCTGGGCTGTATTATAATGTCATTGAGTTTTGAAAAAAAGAAAGAAAAAGAATAGTAGCCAGTCAATAATTTATACTTATTCAGCATTTTAGAAGTATTTTGTCAAATTTCTTTTAATAATAATAAACTTCTGTAACTTGAAACAATACAAATTTGTTGTTCTATTCCAAAATCTTATAGGTTTAACTACTATTATAAGAAACATTCATGATTTGTTTTAAAGGTTATACAGTGAAATAATTTATAGTCTGAGAGTGAAAAATATGTTCTTTGGTTCTCCTTATAATTTCATTTTATTACGTATAGTTTTTGTGAAACAGTGAACAAAGTTGGTTTTACAGTCATTATATTTTAACTTATGTATCCGTGTGCTATATCCTTATTGTAAAATGTTATGAATTAATTCAGGACATTAGAAGAATTTTTATAGTAAGCATAGATATATGTATTTCTTTTGGATAATATTGGGAAAATGTCATAATCTAAGTTTCTGAAAGACCTATAAGGACATCTGTTTTATGTTTTGTGTGCCAAAGTTTTTCTTTTTAATATCAACCTAGGTGAAAATTTTTGTTCTATATTTCTGTTATACCAGATGTACTTAAAAAGTACATCTTTTTAATGTACTCTCATTGTATATCTTTCTTTCTAGAAAGTAGTACATTATTATAGTGCTTCCTAGTTTTTAATACTCATTAAGTAACTGAGTACTTAATGTACATCAGTTAATGACTGTTAATAGTATGATGTATAATCCCTTATGACTGCTTTGCATTTGGATCAACAGAGGAACATTTACCTTAATTAATGTTAAGCATTTTGCTTATAATGAACTTATATCAGATTGTAGTAGATAATTGCTATAATTGTTCAGCTTTTGGTTTATTCAGCCAATAATTAATTGAGTCTCTTCTAATTCTTAGGTTTATCAAGATTTTATCTCAATAAATTATTATTCCCTATTTCTTAGAAAATGACTATTTCAGATTTTTAATATTGAGGTTACCAAAAAAAGAAGCTAAAAATTTAGCTCGTGAAATTCCACCTGCCCAGCATTGATTCAGATTAAGTAGAAATCAAGGTTATGTATGGTAGGACTAAGAAATACGTGACTGTCAAAGAATTTACTTACTGTTTTCCTCAAAATATTATATTCTTATCTTTTAGAATAAGTAAATAAATTACAACACTGACCATTAAAGTAGTCACTACTGGAATCAGAGACAATTTGTATTTGTCAGCATCCACTGCTTTCTTACCTTTGGTCAAAATCAAAGCCTGCTGCTTCTCCTGGGAGCCGAAAACAGTCTGTTGTTATGTATAGTGTGTGCCTGAGGAAGGAAGGGTCTGGTAATTTCTTCGTTGACTTCTTAGATTGCAGCTTTGCTAAGCAAGAGGCCTTTCTAAAGGGGAAAATGCTAAACTGCTTATTTGCAAGGCATTTACAACTGAGTTTCCTTTGATTGGTCTGTGACACTTAATTCTGTGGTACAGATTTCATAAAGGTCCATAAGAATTTATCCAGAAAAAATTCCAGATATTTCAGCAACTGCCTTACCACATAATGAAAACTGGAGGTAGAATTACATTTATTTAAGATTTCCTGAATCGTAAAGAGATTTAAAATAATATTTTAAATTAACTTGTAAACTTTGTTCATGTGGCCTTAGGAATTCACCCTTAAGGTTTAGCTCTTGGAAGTGACATATATTCTTTTAACAGTATAATTGCCCTTGTTCTTTCTGTTTCTGTTTCTTGCCCCAGTGAAATAATCTTTTCAGACTTCTCTGCTGACAGGTATTAATTATTTTTCTAGTTTTAAAAATATATTTATTGTTACTTTTATTTGAGAAAAACTCAAGACTGAGGATTGCTGTATGGTTTCTTGATGGAGCTATAGGACTTCAACAAAAATATCTTCTTATTCCTCATCAAATACATAGAAAATGAGTTCAATTTGGGGATTTTAAATAAAATGAACAGTTATGTTGTTTGTTAGTGTCTTTATAATTAATTAGAACTTTAAAACTGAGAGTTTCCATCTAATAAAGTCTAGTGAGAAAGCTGAGTTTGAAAGATTGACTATATAATACCATACCTTTGCATATCCTTTAACTTTATTTATAGTCTAAATTTCTGTGCAGTCATTTGTTTATGTATAGAAAAGGAGAAGGAGGGTTCTTCTGTCTTCTTCCTGAAGGGAATAATCATTCATTCTCTATTTCCTTTGTGTCTACTTGACACTCGAATAGCATAGTGAAAACTGACAGAAAAATTTATAAAAATCCTGAATTTGTGAATACCTATTACCATGGATAAATAATCTGATTATAAGAACCTGTAAATGAAATTGTTTAGTGTTCACATTGGTATAGATATAACAAATGAAGTCCAGAATAATATTACTGACTTTGAATGTTCCTTATTAAAAAGGAAGTTGAAATTTTCAGTTTGCTCCTGTTTTTAAAATGATCAGAATTTTATAAATTTTACCTTCTGAGATTGTTCAAAATACATATATCATTGTGCAGTGTTGAGTGTTGACTTTATGAAAATTTACAAATGGAGCCATGTTAGATCTGTGACTAGGACATCAAAGTTCATCATGAAATATGAGCTGCCATATTTTATGTCCCAAAGTGATATACACTATCAAATGATGACTGCTGTAATAGCTGCTGTAGTAGTTTGATTCAAATCCTATGATGAAATTTTGTGTTATACTCTCCTATAGTGATGGGAGGAGGACCAGAAACAACCATCCCAACTGTTACTGATTTCTTTTCTACTGTACCTTCAAGCCTTAGCTTTTTGTTTTACAGGTTTCCTTGCATGTTAATAGTTTATTATAAAAGTCCAAAATATTAAAGATCCTATAGGGTCTAAACAAGATACACAGATTGTTCATTTAGGTCAAATAATAATTATGATGGATATGTAAAAAGAATGTTAGTTTTATTTATTATTCTATCCCTACACCTTTGAAATAAATGGAGATCAATTAAAATGTATAATTTTTAATTTACATTTAATTTACATTATTTAATCTTTAATTAATGGGTGGGTGAATATTCAGATTTATGAAGTGCAGTGAGTACAAAGCATGCTATACAAAACATTACAGAAAGTCCTGAATCAAAGAAGAATGAAATATATTATTTCAAGTAACAGAGACCATGATGGGGGACCTAATTAGAATAATTTATAATGGTCATATGTAGGCATTTAGAACTTGGTCTGTCTAATGTGATAAACCATTTTCATGTCTATACTTATCTCTCAATCAGTATGATAAATTTAACAGTTATTTCATATCAACCAATATATAGGAACAGTATACCTCTAAATATCAGCTTTAAATGTTTAATAATTTTGTAAAACTGATTTTAATGTAGCCCTCTTCATTGCATATACATAATCTACGCAGTGAAATGGTAACAGATATCTACTAAATTTATATTATGCTAATTCTCTGGATCTTAGGGATCCTTAATTATTTGAGCATTTATAATATAGTCATTGTGTTTTTATCAGCAGATAATCAGGATATAGTATATATAATTCTTAATTGAGAATGCTATGGTTTTCTACTATAAGTTATCATTTATGGATAACTTGTTAACTATATTACATCTACAAAGATTTTTCTAATGTATTCAGTAGAACTTGGAGTTTCTTTGAATTAAAAGATTTTATAGAGACTTATACTCCTTGGAAAAAGGTAAATCCCTTTTGTGAATCACTTGATTTACATTGGTTCTCATCTACAATTTCAGTATTTTATGGAAGATGTGAAATTTTTCAAAAATTAGATTATTTTCTTCATTGTTAAAGTAATATATGCTCAGTAAAGAAAAATAGTGTTATCTTTTCTTTTCTATTCCTATCTCCCCACTATTTATTACAGTGTATTTCACTTTTAAATTTATTAATTATGATTCAAATATATAAATTTCTGTTATATATTTTTATTTTATTGTAAATTTTTATAAATGGAATTATTTTTTATTTCTAAAGATTAAAAATGTGATTCGTTCCATCCCCAATGCAGGATACCTGGTCTTTATTTCTATAATTATAACCAGCAGAACTTTTCTATATTTTTATAGCTGATGTAGATTTTTCTTTTTGTCTATTGATAATCTCATAGATTATTTTGTATTTTTTTGTTGGTTTTTTTTTGAAGCTTTTTCTTTTTGATTGAACATATTTTTACCTTTTGACTCTGCCTTTTAAAAAAAATTTATCCCTTAAATAAATCTTTTTCTCTGAAAATTCAGTTATGTGTTTACATATATGTATGATCCTTATGATTTTCATTGTGTATGAGTATTGACAGCTGTGTTGTCCCATGGAGTTACTATTTTTCAACCATTTCAGACATTTTAAAATTTTTTCTATGTTGTCTTTGAATCTCTTATATCTCTTACAAAGATGTCATAATTGCCATTATATAAGTTGTTGTAGAAGGGAGGCTGTTTTTGTTTGTTGTATATTTCTTTTCTTTCAGAAATTACAGATGTTTATAAGTAGCTTCAAATACTGCCTTAATAGCAATTGGAAGATAACTGCCTTCAGCTGATGTGGTCTTTCCTTTTACTTCGGGAGGAGAATTACAACTAATCTGGAAAAAAGGGCTTATCATAGGCAGTCAGATCACCAGAGTAGTGCTGAACACTCTTCCTGACTTCATCTGAAATTTTGAGTAAGTGGACAAGAACTAGGAGATAAAGGACCATTGGATTTTACTCTTCATTTTTAACTCTTCCTCTCCAGAATCTTACTTCTGAATGGGATGAGAAATCTGAAGAGAGCCAAATTCTGTTCTCAAGGCAAATTAAAGCTAGCATCTCAGATAAGGCAGATCCCCTGCAAAGACGATGACCTGTCCATTTGGATACAGTCCTCATACTTCATTTATTAGTTTATCAGAACTCTCTTGGAGAGCCTTTTGACACATCATTTTTGAAAGCCTATACTTTTGAACGTTTAGTAGTGAACCCCACTAATTTTGGGCCAGTGGAGTAACTCACCCCACATAGAATATTCCAGAATTACATAAAAATATTGTGTGAATAAGACTTTGAAATTACATCTTTTTCTGGAGGTGATGGTTTCACTGAGGGGAGGTTCCAGTCTCCTCATCCCAGTGTACAATGAATTTTTAAATTATTTTTTAATCCAATAATTGGAATGAGGCTAAATGATTACTAAATTATTTTCAAAAGTTTGTCATCATTTCATCCCATAAATTAAAACTCATCAGTAGCAGTTTGTATTTGTGTGTGCTTCACAGCTTGCAAAGCTATTTAACATATGTGATCATTCAGTGTTCAGGAATTAGGAAAACAGCTCAGCTTGCTGAAGTGACATTGTCCTAAATCACTCATCCCATAAATTTATAAACATATTAAGGAAGGATAAATACTTTTAAAATAGGAAATGTAGCACATTTAACTCTAAAAGAAATAGAAGTGTTGTGCTTAAATAGGTTCAACTTGAGTCTTATTTTTGCTTACCAAGTATATGCAAATAGAGTTAAATTTCTACATTAAGTCCTAGTTGAAAAGGTGGTTACTCTTTATTTAGCTAAAGGTGCTAGACTGTACGGAGAAGGCAATGGCACCCCACTCCAGTACTCTTGCCTGGAAAATCCCATGGACGGAGGAGCCTGGTAGGCTGCAGTCCGTGGGGTCGCTGAGAGTTGGACACAACTGAGCGACTTCACTTTCACTTTTCACTTTCATGCATTGGAGAAGGAAATGGCAACCCACTCTAGTGTTCTTGTCTGGAGAATCCCAGGGACAGGGGAGCCTGGTGGGCTTCCGTCTATGGGGTCACACAGAGTCAGCCACGACTAGAGCCACTTAGCAGCAGCAGCAGCAGCTAAACTGTAACCTGAGACTCAACCCATGATTTCTCTACTGATGTTTAAGAGTTCTACCTTACAGTGTCCCCTGGTTACTTTCGACAGCATATAATTCTCATCATAAATTGAGCTTAGTAAAAGTTCATCCATATTTTTTTTAGTGTGTGCTCTAACAGTAGTATTGTTAAAAGACTTTAGCATAAATTGTGAAGTCTGTTTTATTAGCCAAATATCCTATGAAAGAAAGGCTGTTCTCCTGCCAAATGAAACAATTCATCTTCATAGAAAATTAGATTGGAGGCCGCTTTCATTCATCTGAAGACAAAATTTAATGTCATCCATGAAAGGAAGCACCATACATGGTTTTTTGTCAGTTGAGTCTTTAGTTGTGAATTCAAATGTAATTGATATCCTAGTTACTTCTGAGGATGATTCTGATGAACTGTAACCCAGTGAAAATTTACCACTGGAAAAAATCCTACAGGAAGCTATGTGGAAAATGTGTATTTAGACATTTTGTGCACTTTGAGTTAGTTGTTTCTTAGTCTTATTATCTTCCAAATAGATAATTAGCCCTGGGTATTATTTGAAATTGAAGCATTACAAGAGGCATGACACAGCTTGTAGACTATCTGAGTCCATATTTCAATGAGCTGTTAAAATGAGATCCCACTGCATCTGCTGGAATACATGTAGTTCTTCTATGTGAACTCATTTTCACAGTAAAAATACCTGGAGGTGCAGTAACACAATATGGCTCAGTGCCTGGATTCTGGAACCATGTAAACCTGAGTTCAATACCAGCCTTTGTTTGTACTAGCTTTATAGTCTTTTACTCTAGTCTGATCTTATATTCTAGACTATAAAATGGAGATCATTGTACTAACAGTACCTTGGTACATAATACCTTGATGGTATTGCTAGTATTAAAAGTTAGGTCATGTATATGATTATTAGTACAGTGTCTAATAGGAACTCATTGTTATATTTTCATTATTCCAGATGAATAATAATTTTATGCTAGTTCTTGGTCATCATTATTCCTCATTTGTCTCTTCTTGCCCAAAATTATCATTAAATTTTGCCCTTTTTTTCTTTTAAGGTTAATAGAATAGTTAGAATGTTGTGACGATTTCCACACATTAATTGGTAAGCTATAGAAACAATAAAACCTCAGCAATTTGGACTGATTTAATTATTTCAATATTTTGAAAGAAATGTTACTGTTTTCAAGTTTATATAGTGTAATGGGTCAGTAAATGTTTATATAGTGTCATGAGTCAGTAAATGTTGTTCAGTAGAGGTTCTGTTGGAAATGCATTAGAAAAACTTGTGTAACTATCCACTTACACTAAGCCACTTTGTCTCGCTCTACTTCTAGATTGCATTAGGTCTGTTGGTTAATAGTCTGCTGTTGTCAGTGCACTTAATCATGAGCTATTTCTGTCCTTTCTCCAGAGTGTTTCAGTTGAACCAGTAGGTAACAATTCACATGTCTTAAGATAATACTTTCTTCTGTTTGATTTTATGTCGTGTGTTATGCTCAGCTGTGTAAGGTGTTAGCATGGTTTATACTTTGGCTGACAGAATGTCTTGTTTGCATGGGAGGAGACAAAGATATGGGGGAGGATTAAACAAAGCCTAATCCTCCTCAGATTTGATGACACAGTCAATGAGATTTAGTTAAAAAAAAAAATTTTTGCTTCACACAATAAGCTAAATATCTCTTCACTTGTGTTTATATCTATTCAATTATATATGTGTGTGTGTGTGTGTGTGTGTGTGTGTATGAAATCACTGAGCTTTCAGGTAATGAATGTCTACTATATTTGCCCATGAAGCTTAGTTGAATACCTTGTTCTTCCTGGCTGTAGCCCTCATGTCTCTTACATTTGAAGTGAATTGATAAATCCTTTTTTATCCCTAAGTTTTGTCATATTACTTTAAGGAAGTTATACTTACTGACTTTCTCAGTAGATGATGAATAAGTAGATGAACAAGTCATCTTGAACAAGTAGATGACTTGTTCATCTACTAATTTACTTCTTAAATAGTTGAGAAATGGTAGCATTTAGCATTTTTAATTTTATGTTTACCTCCCTGAATTTTGTCATTTTTAAAGTAAACTTAATTTTTTTAGTACAGTCTGTTCATAAACCTTTCACTTTTCCCCCCCATTATCTCCTAACCAAATTAGCCAATCTGTAAAACCATTTATTGGTTATCCAGTAGATTTTCTTACTTGACAGCATTTTATCTTTTTCTCATCTAGATAAATTTCTTTCTCCTTTTATAACTCATACGAAGTGAAAGTCACTTAGTCGTGTCTGACTCTTTGCGACCCCATGGACTATAGAGTCCATGGAATTCTCTAGGCCAGAATACTGGAGTGGGTAACCTTTCCCTTCTCCAGAGGATCTCCCCAACCCAGGGATCGAACCCAGGTCTCCCACATTGCAGGTGAATTCTTGACCAGCTGAGCCACAAGGGAATCCCAAGGATACTGAAATGGGTAGCCTATCCCTTAATAGGAGATCAGTCCTGGGTATTCATTGGAAGGACTGATTTTGAAGCCGAAACGCCAATACTTTGGCCACCTCATATGAAGAGTTGACCCTAATGCTGGGAAGGATTGGGGGCAGGAGGAGACAGGGACGAACGAGGATGAGATGGCTGGATGGCATCACCGACTCGATGAGGATGGGTTTGGGTAGACTCCGGGAGTTGGTGATGGACAGGGAAGCCTGGCGTGCTGCAATTCATGGGGTCGCAAAGAGTCAGACACAACTGAGCGACTGAACTAAACTGAACTATCCCTTCTCCAGCGGATCTTCCCAACCCAGGAATCCAACAGGGGTCTCCAGCATTGCAGGCGGATTCTTTACCAACTGAGCTATCTTAATATATGTAATATATGTATACATTATATAATATATGAGCTATATATATTATATATATATAATATATGAGCTACCTTAATATATGTAATGTATGTATCTTAATATATACCTCTATGAAACCCCTCTTCTTAAAAAGTCAGATAGTAATCAGATTTTGGGTTTGTTTTTTGCTTAACTATATTCCTATCTTTACCTAATTTTCTTAAATATATGTATACTGAATATTATCACCTTGTATTTGGAATTTAAAGCCTTCCATGTTAATGACTTGTTCCTATCATCTTTTCATATTTAGGTTTGTTTTTTCGGAAATGTTTTTGTTATAGAACTCTGCTACTTCATAGCATTTGGATGGTTTGAAAGTGTTAGCTGTGTTTTCTTTATTACTGTAGTTGTTAGGTATGTTCTTTTTCTAAAGTACTGAAACTTATCTGGCAGGAAATATGGATATTAGTAGAGAATAACCCTGATACAACTGTCTTTCCAGTTCCTACTTTTCATGTGTTTCTAATGTATAATCAATTTGGTTTGGATTTTTTTATATCTAGCAAACTAAGATTTACATGCTCATCTTGTCTATTGTAAAAGGAACCCTTACCAATAACCATACATTTTAATTGTTACCTGTAGGTTCTGACAGTTATATACAACAAATGCAGTTTCCTTAGTCTTTCTGTTTATTTTGTTAAGAAAATTCTTAAATGATGATGATGGATAATTTATATATTCTAATAATGAGTAAGGCAAAAAATGCTTTTCTTTTAACACTGTAGCATATAGATGAAACTAACATGTCTAAAGTACTGGCGGTTGTACTTGAAACCTCAGACAAACTCACTGATATTTCTGCCAAACTTTGGTCGTGATGCAAAGACTACATGTGATTCCTAGTCCTGGTGGTGCTAATTCTTCATTTATTTTAAAGGATATCACAAATTATTTTAGGAAAAACATTTATACCTAACATCTGTTTAGAGTAGAAGAAGATAAGGTATTAATATTATACTACTGGAACCCTGTTAACCTAAAAAAAATTAAGCCAGTCTGAGCTGCTTTAGCAGCCTTCCATGGTAACAGCCAGCATCCAGGGCTATTGAAGACATTTTTGAGGTCACGGAAACATGTGACATGGTGTAGTGAAAAACATTGAAATTAGAAATAAAGAAACCACTTTTTCTGAGCCCACTTTCATAACTTACATGTCTGAAGTACTGACCAAGTGACCCCAAGCAAGCCAGTTAACTGTCACCTTAACCTAATAACACAGGGTTGTCATGAGGATTAGATAGGAAGGACACTTGAATGACCCTTGGTTTCTTCATGTATAGGAGGAAGAGATTAGTTTGGATGAACAATAATATTCCTTCAGGTCTGAAATTCCAGACTTTCAAAATAATACAAATGATGTTTAGAAAAGTATAAAGGTTCATATGTAGTGAGTTTACAGAGTCAATTTTATCAGGAAATTGTGACCAAAGGCATGACATTTGTAGATTCTTTACAGCGTGATGAAAGATGATTAGCTGTCACATTCGCTCCTATCCGTCTCTGGGATTTAGTTCCAAAGTTGTCACTTCTGCTCATTAATCCTGTTGTTCTTCCATAGTCACATGTTTTAATGGAGACTGATCAGTAAAATTTTGCTGCATGTTGAGTTATCTTTGATGTTTATTCAGATGCATTCATTATATGTTTCAAAGCAGTTTGTTTGACCATTCATGTTTCAAGTTTTGCATTTGAGATTTTTGATGAACTCCAAAAAGCATCGCATGAATTACTTTTTATTAGCTTTCTTTTTATCAGATTTTATTGTGACTGTTGTAATCTATTAATGGGGTTTATAGACTCTTGACTTCTTTTAGTAGTGCTATTCTTGAGGAAATAAACATTTATATTCTGTATTTTAAAACTCAGCCATATAGAACAAAAGAAAATAAATACTTGCAAGTTTATTTTTCTTCCAATACCATAAAACTGAAACAAAGCGTATAAAATTATAAATAAAAAGCTTCCCTTGTACCTACATCCCCATCATTATCCTTCCTAAACCCAGAGAAAAATGTTGTGAATAGATTTGGTGTGTTACCACCAACCCTTCCAGAAATTGTTTTTATGCAAATGTATGTGTTGCTACTCCCCTCATTCATTCTCAGTAATTTAATTTCTTTTCAGATAGTATATCTTGCTCAATTTTCAGTATCAGTACACACTCATCTACCTTTTATTACCCTTGTAAGCAGGATTGTTTCTTTTTCATGATTGTATAGTGTCCTGTTGTATGCCTATACTGTAATTTATTTAAACAGTCTCCTATTTTTGAACATTTAAGTTTTTTGCATTTAACACAACATTACCATGAAGATTCCTATATGTATTTCTTGGCATGGTTTTCCATAAGATAAATCATAGCAATGGAATTTCTGACTCAAAGGATACATTTATTTGACTTGAATTTTCTTAATTTTGAGTTAGGTTAAACATTTTCTCATGTTTATTGTCAGATTTTGTGTTTTGTTGAACTACCTGGTCATATCCTTACACATTTTCCAATAGACTGACTCCTTTTTCTTCCATTGGTTTATTCATATTACTAGAATTCTGTGTTATAAAATTAGTTCTTTATCACTGTATTAACAGATATTTTCCTAATTTATCCTTTGATTTTTTATTTTATTTCTGTTTATTTGCTTACTGTTTTGCTATTCATTGGTGTTTAATCTCCACATACTTAATAGTTCCTATGGACTTTGTGTTTTACATTTAGGCCTTTACTTTAAAATCATAAAAATGTTATTTTATTCTAGTACTTTTGTAATTTCATTTTGTTTAGTTAAATTAGTGATACATGTGGAATTAACTTGGTGGAAAGAGAGAAACAGAGATCTAGCTTTAGCCAGCAAGTTCCTTGAAACATCGTTTACTTGGAAATGCATGTTTTTGCCCAATAATTTGAAATGTTGTCTTGATTTTATAAATACCTATGTTTGGATATATAGGATTTTCTAAAATCCGGTTGCATTTTGGTCAGTTTCTGGAATCTGTATGCCTTCTGTTGATATGTCTGTATATAACTTCCACTAGCACCAAACTGTTTCACGCCTGCAACTTTATAAATTGTATTAATGTCAGCTAGGGTAGTTCTTATTCTTCTTTCATTGTTTATATTATCACTTATTTTCAGATAAATCTTATTATAATTTTGTCAAATCACTTTTTTCCCCTCCTCAAAACAAATTAACAAATACCATCTTGGGATCACATTAAGAGTTCATGTATAAAAATGGGATAGAAGAGTAAAATCTTTATTATAATGAATTTTCATATCCAAGAATAAGACATGTATTTCCATTTTCAAATTTTCTATTATTCCCCTCAATAGAGTGTTACAGCTTTTATCATACAAAGTCTGCGTGTTATTTATTAAACCTAATGTATAAGCATTTACCTTTTTATTACCTTTGTAAGCAGGTTTGTTTTCCTTCCATTTTTCAAATTGATTACTGTGTTTTAAAGTTAACTGGATTTTGTATTTGGGTTTTCCAGATGCTGTCATTTGCAAGTAATTTCTCCTCTTCCTCTCCAATATTTGACACTTCTTTCTTTTAATAATTTGAATTTCTTAAAACATGACACACTTTACCACTAGTTTTGTAAATTTATTTGCATAATTTATATGTTAATTTTTATTAATTTTTCTGTATCTGTGGTTATGTTCCTTTTTCATTTGTAACTCAAAGAATTGAAGTTTAAATGGCCCTAGTCACTACAGTAAATAGTAAAGTTACTCTTTGCTCAATATTATGATCTTTGAAGTTAGAAAATGCTTCCATGCAGTTAATTTGTATGTTTTATCCTGCTTTTTTTTTAACTCCTTTAATAAAAAGTCTATCGTATCAGCCTTCTAGAGCAGCCTTACTATGAAGTCACTTGTTAGCTTTCTTCTAAATTACATAATTTTAGGTTTTTGATATAGCCTCGTGGAATACAGTTTTCTAGAATCTTTATATCCTCTCTTCGAATTTCTTCAAGAGATCTAACATTTTTGTCTAAATTCTTAAGGAATCTTAGTCACAGTTACATTGCTTGCCTTTAATAAATAATAGTCTAGCCTGATATACATTTTAAATAGCCGGAGTAATTCCATTTTCAGAGCACATTATATTGAGAATAGATTAAGTCTTTTGTTTATGTAGTTAACTTTATATTTTGTGAGACAAAGAACTGTTGATCACGTCATGTACAGACTATGTTTCAGCAGTCTTAAAAGAGAAAGCCTATTGCGTGGGCTGGTTCTGGGGTTTCCTGTCTGTCCAGAAATGCTTTGCTTCCTAATTTTGAATGAATTGTGAGATTGGCAAAGAAAAGCATGTTTTTAAGGCAGATATGACAATTATAGGGAAGAGGCAAGGTGGGAGCTAATAGTAGTTCATATGATGCGTGTTTAAATATGTATTAGTGTTTACATGTGGTTTTGTACAGATATGATCAAATACTAATCTGTTGTCTGAGACAAAATGAATGTGATTGTTTAATACTAACTTCAGTTGGTTTCACTTCAGTTCAGTCGCTCAGTCATGTCTGACTCTTTGCGACCCAATGAACCGCAGCACACCAGGCCTCCCTATCCATCACCAGCTCCTAGAGTTTACACAGACTCATGTCCATTGAGTCAGTGATGCCATCCAACCATCTCATCCTCTGTCGTCCCCTTGTCCCCCTGCCCTCAATCTTTCCCAGAATCAGGGTCTTTTCACTTAAACTTTGTAAAATAACAGTATCTTCTAAAACTAGCGTTAAACACCAGTATAGCTGCAGTTGAGTAATCTTGAGTAAAGTAGTACAAAAAGGCGCTTTTTGAGAAGGAGTAGCAATGATTTTGTGAATATTCAACTTTCTGACAATATGTTTACTGTAAGTGTGTTAATGAATTTGCCCCCTTGAGAAGGGTTTTTATAGGATCACTAAAGCATTATTTGCATTAGAATAGGATATTATCAATTTCCTCATTCTCTCACCTTTCTTTTTTAGGTCATGGAAAACGGACGATTTGCAAAATACAAATATTTTACCCATGTCATGATCAATAAGACAGACATGTTAATGATTACCAAAAGGTAACCTCCTTTCCCTAGTGTAATTTGATAACGGGTTAACTGACAATCACTCATGAAGTGAAGCAGTTGTTACTCACATCTTATTCCACGTATTTAACACTGATTCATAGTAACTATGGGGCTTCCCTGGTGGCTCAGACAGTTAAAAAATCTGCCTGTAATGCGGGAGACCTGGTTTCGATCCCTGGATCAGCAAAATCACCTGGAGAAGGGAATGGCAACCCACTTCATTACTCTTGCCTGGAGATTCTCATGGACAGAAGAGCCTGGTGGGCTACAGTCCATAGAGTCACAAAGAGTCAGACACAACTGAGCGACTAACACCTCACTTCATAGTAACTGTGATTCTCTTGCACTGCAAGCCTCGTGCCTAAAACTGTTCATGCATACAAATAAATGCATAACCATGCACAAGCATAACTTTAAGTACTTTAGTATTTGTTTCAACCAATTAAGTGGATACAGAAATTCCCCATGAAACGATGCTCTAAAGGGTGGGCAATACCATTCCTTTCACCTCTCTGAAAAAGTGTACAATTTCAGGTTACCCCAGAAGTCAGTAATCTTCTGGTGGTATCTGATCATTAGAATATATAGAGAGACTCACTCACATAGATAGATGTACCATTGGAGACAGATTAGTGTTTACAGCCAGATCTTCACATTGGCCTGTAGACAGTAGAGGGAAACATAAAAATATATGGTGGCATAGCCTCAAAACAGCAAGTGTTCATAGGAGTTATTGTTGATATTATGAAACCTGGGGAAAGAATAAGCAAGTGCAGTTTTAAGATGGATTTCTGGATGGTAGGGAGTGAAAATGTAGCTGAGGAGGAGAAGTACAACTAAATAGAAGGGAGTGGCCTACTGACTGATGCAGGTTTGTTCACTGCCAAAAGGGTGAATTTATATAAGCATCTTGTTGGTTCAAGTTGACTATTGAACTTAGCAATCATTTTTAATGTTTTTAATCCTAATAATTTCTGAGCCCCAAATTTATAGCACTATCGTAATTTTCTTGTTTAAAGAGTAACATAAAGTAGAAAACTCAAAAGTATTTAGAAGGTATAGATGTGAGAGCCAGTATTTTTTACATCTCAGATACTAGTTCCTCGTTTCCTTGAGCCAACTGCTTTTGTTTGTTTTGTGTCCTTGAAATATTCTATGCCTATGCAAGCAAAAATCTGCCTCTAAAAGCATATGTCTGCCTGTATAGGCATGTTGTGGCTGTTGTTCAGTTGCTAAGCCACGTTTGATTTTTTGTGACCCCATGGACTGCAGCAGGCCAGGCTCCTCTGTCCTTCACTATCTCCTGGAGTTTGCCCAAATTCATGTCCATTGAGTTGGTGATGCTATCTTAACCATCTCATCCCCTGCCACCTCCTTTTCCTTTTGCCTTCCATCTTTCCCAGCATCAGAATCTTTTCCAGTGAGTCAGCTCTTTGCATCAGCAGGCCAAAGTTTTGGAGCTTTAGTTTCAGCATCAGTCCTTCTATTGAGTGTTTTGGGTTGATTTCCTTTAGGATTGACTGGTTTGATCTCCTTGCTGTCCAAGGGATTCTCAAAAGTCTTCTCCAGCACCACAATCTGAAAGTATCAAGTTTTCGGCACTCAACCTTTTTTATGGTCCAACTCTCATATCCGTCCATGACCATAGCTTTGACTCTATTGACTTTTTGTTGGCATAGTGATGTCTCAGCCTTTTAATACGCTGTCTAGGTTTGTCATAGCTTTCATTCCAAGGAGCACGTATCTTTTAATTTCTGCAGTCACCATCTGCAGTGATTCTGGAACCCCCCAAAATAAAACCTGCCACAGCTTCCACTTTTTCCCCTTCTATTTGCCATGAAGTGATGGGACCGTATGCCCTTATCTTAGTTTTTTGTATAGGCATACACATACATATTCTAATGTAAATGGGAATCTATTATAACACCATTCTGTACCTTAATTTTTTACTTAAGGCCTATGTCTTAAAGAGTATTCCATGTCAGCATATGGGGATCTTTCTTAATTTGTAAATGACTGCCTAGTATTCATTTAGAAATATGTACTATAATGTACACCTAAGTTTCTGAGCTTTATATTTAAAGACCAGTGCTTCAGTCATTTTTGTTCATAGCAACATTCAGTCATGTTTTATTCACCCTTCTCCCCATTGACTAAGGGAAGGGTGACTCATCAGAGTTAAACAACAGTTTATGAACTCTAACAGTTATTTGCAAAGTTTATTATTTCCACATCTTGCAACATTTTAGAACTAACTTTCTTCTCAACATAGTGGACCTCTTTAAATGTGGTCACGTAAACCTTGACAGTAAGTGTAGTGAGTTAGTTGATTGAAAAATGATATTTATACTTAGGATGTACTTTCTTTCCAAGTTTGCACTTGAAGATAAAGGATCTTTGAATCAGGAGAGGAAATACTAAGTGTCTCAATAAAATTAGCTTAGCTTTGGTTTTTCACATGGTTGTAGATGTTCTGGAGGACCAGTGGGTCTATTCCAACAGTCTCTATAATCCAAGATTTGTGAAAGAGGGATCAGAGACAGAAGATGGAGATGAAAGAAATAAATCTTGATTAGCTGTCTTTTTTTCCATTCTAGCCACATATCAGCTATTTATTTAATTCAGTCCCTTAACTTAAAGTATATGCCACTTAAAGAAACCTCTGATTGTACCTACAATTGATGTTTCAGCCAGAAAGAAGAATTGGGGAAAAAAGGCATTTGAAGGAAGAATTAGAATTATTATAAACAGAATGATTTGCATCCCTTGATTTCTTTCCTCAAAATAATTGGGGAAGAACAAGAATTACTTTTAAAAATCTCTTTCTAATAGTTTGGTAAATATATTTTATGGAGCCTTAGCAACAAAAGCATTTTTTTTCTAAAGCACTAATTCCATGGAAGTTCTCCAAAATATTGCTTGGTAACTGGTTTTCTTAACTTTTTCCTATTTCTTAAAAAATTTCTTACATATTTCACTTTATAAGTACTTCAGTTTTTCTAATATAAGTATGTCATGCTATACATTTCCTACTAAACATTGCTACAGATTTCATGTTTTCATTCTCATTTAGTTCAGTTATTTTCTAATTTCCTTTGAGATTCTTTGACCCATGTATTTTTTTTTAGAAGTATTCTGTTAAGTAAACATTTGGAAGTATCCTTATTTCTGTTACTTGTTTTCTAGTTTAATTCATTAAACATGCTGAGAACATATTTTGTTTTATTTCAGTTCCCTTAAATTCATTATAGTCTTTTATGACCTCGAATGTGGTGTCTCTTAGTGAATGTTCTACGTGCCCTTGCAAAAAATGTGTATACTGCTTTATTATATTATTGGATGTAAATCCTTCAGTTTTTAAAGTGGATTCTTTTTTCTCTTTTTGAGTGGTGTATTGTTTGTAACAAAAGGAACATTTGGACAGCTTACTTGTGAGTGGCAGTATAGTTTTGATGAGTTTACCAAAGAGCCATTCATTGTTCATGAGAGAAGACTGCGCATCGAAGCAAAGGTATGTTTAATAGAATTTTTTTAACACTTGATGCTGAAAACAACACATTAAAATAGTCTTGACCTCTGTAATGTTTCTACCTCTTTTATAGATGTTGCTTTATCTTTGTATGGTTTTTCTTTGCACCTGCTGTCTTACTCAGGCTTAAAGAAAAGAAACTTAGGCTAAGAAGAAATGCACTTTGGTTCTCTCACATTGACAACATTTGTGGGCCCTCATTTCATGCTCAGTAACAGAACTATACCTTCCTCGTTGCTATCCAAGGCACTAAAGTGAGATATTTGTATACCTCAGAATCCCTGGCAGTTGCCTCCTGAATATCTTTCCCTGAAATGCTCACTAAAGGACACTTGAGAAGTTTTCACTCTAACAGCCTGTTATCAATAGTTATCTTTTTATAGATATTCCTAATTCAGCTGTAATTTTCTTGAATGCAGAGACCATTTCTCCGATTTATAGTAGCTAGTGCAGTACCTGGTACTTGGTTGTTGATATAAAATACAGTAAATTGCTAGCCATTTGGTAAATCATCAAGAGTCTCAATATCCATTGTAAGTTATATTGACTACTCTCGGTACTATAGGTGATACAAAGAAATATAAGATAATATATTTGACCCCAAGGTATTTACTAGATACCTATGTGAAGGGCCACTTTGTCAGTGGCTGTATAAATCCAGAAGTATGTGATTCAGGCCAAGTTAGTTTTGTTCATTGTTATTTTTGTTTGGTTTAGTTTTGAGGGTTTTAATTAGTTCATATAACTGAGAAGTCCAAGTCTATATCTTGTGGTTTAATTATGCTCTAATGACATGATTAGTATTTATTCTCTCCCCTTTCTCTCCTCCTTCATTCTGTCCATCGTTCCCGCCCCCATCTCTAGGTTCTACTTTATTTAGTGTGGGCTTCATTCTCAAGCAGTCTATCCTTTGGTGACACTGTGACCAGGAGAAATTCCAGGCTCATCCTACTAGCTCAGCACAGTGAAAGCTTCTCAGTGGGTCTCACTGGGCCACCTTTGATTACTTGCTTATTCCTCAACCAATCATGTTAGCCAGGTGGCCAGGGGAGGATCACGGGATCAGTATGGTGCTACCAAGAAGGAAGGGTCAGCTCTATATGAAGTTTTTGGCAGTAAGAGATGGTGAGAAGTAGTTACCCAGAGATTTCTTCTAGGCAAGCCTACAGAGCAGAACTGTGCCTAGGTCCTGTGCTTAACTAGTGAAGACCATTAGTTCAATCTTACCATTCATTTCAAAGACATGGGGCAGCTCTTAAGTAGATTGGATGTTAGTCTTTGAGCATCTTAGACCAATTTACCCACTGAGAATTTCTCTGATCACTCAGAAAATGAAGGACCCTGTGGCCACTTAAGAAATAATGAATAGCCCCAGGTCAGTAGGTGCCCAATATGCTAGGTGCAGATCAGTGGAGAACTAACTCCAGAAAGAATGAAGAGAGAGAGCCAAAGCAAAAACAGCACCCAGTTATGGATGTGACTGGTAATGGAACTAAAGTCCGATGCTGTAAAGAGCAATATTGCATGGAATGTTAGGTCCATGAATCAAGGCAAATTGGAAGTGGACAAACAGGAGATGGCAAGGGTAAACATCAATGTTTTAGAAATCAGCAAACTGAAATGGACTGGAATGGGTGAATTTAACTCAGATGACCATTATATCTACTACACTGGGCAAGAATCCCTTAGAAGAAATGGAGTAGCCATCATGGTCAACAAAAGAGTTCAAAATGCAGTACTTGGATACAGTCTCAAAAATGACAGAATGATCTCTGTTCGTTCCCAAGACAAAACATTCAATATCACGGTAATTCAAGTCTATGCCCCAACCACTAATGCTGAAGAAGATGATGTTGAACAGTTTGATGAAGACCTACAAGATCTTCTAGAACTAACACCCAAAAGACATGTCCTTTTCATTATAGGGGACTGGAATGCAAAAGTAGGAAGTCTAGAAATATCTGCAGTAACAGGCAAATTTGGCCTTGGAGTGCAGAATGAACCAGGGCAAAGGCTAACAGAATTTTGCCAAGAGAATGCACTGGTCATAGCAAACACCCTCTTCCAACAACACAAGAGAAGACTCTACACATGAGTATCACCAGATGGTCAATACTGAAATCAAATTGATTATATTCTTTGCAGCCAAAGATGGAGAAGCTCTATATAGTCAGCAAAAACAAGACCGGGAGCTGACTGTGGCTCAGATCATAAACTCCTTATTGCCAAGTTCAGACTTAAATTGAAGAAAGTAGGGAAAACCAGTAGACTATTCAGGTATGACCTAAATCAAATCCCTTATGACTGTACAGGGAAGTGGAAGTGACAGATTCAAGGGATTAGACCTGATAGGGTGCCTGAAGAACTATGGACAGAAGTTTGTGACATTGTACAGGAGGCAGTGATCAAGACCATCCCCAAGAAAAAGAAATGCAAAAAGGCAAAACGGTTGTCTGAGGAGGCCTTACAAACAGCTGTGAAAAGAAGAGAAGCCAAAGGCAAAGGAGAAAAGGAAAGATATTCCCTTTTGAATGCAGAGTTCCAAAGAATAGCAAGGAGAGATAAGAAAGCCTTCCTCAGTGATCAGTGCAAAGAAGTAGAGGAAAACAATAGAATGGGAAAGACTAGAGATAAGAAAATTAGAGATACCAAGGGAGCTTTTCATGCAAAGATGGGCACAACAAAGGACAGAAATGGTATGGACCTAACAGAAGCAGAAGATATTAAGAAGAGGTGGCAAGAATGCACAGAAGAACTATACAAAAAAGATCTTCACAACCCAGATAATCACGATGGTATGATTACTCATCTAGAGCCAGACATCCTGGAATGCGAAGTCAAGTGGGCCTTAGGAAGCATCCCTACGAACAAAGCTAGTGGAGATGATGGAATTCCAGCTTCAAATCCTCAAAGATGATGCTATGAAAGTGCTGCACTCAATATGCCAGCAAATCTGGAAAAATCATCAGTGGCCACAAGACTGGAAAAGGTCAGTTTTCTTTCCAATCCCAAAGAAAGACAATGCCAAAGAATGCTCAAACTACCACACAGTGGCACTCATCTCACACACTAGCAAAGTAATGCTCAAAATTCTCCAAGCTAGACTTCAACAGTACATGAACTGTGAAATTCCAGGTGTTCAAGCTGGATTTAGAAAAGGCAGAGGAACCAGAGATCAAATTGCCAACATCCGTTGGATTATTGAAAAAGCAAGAGAGTTCCAGGAAAACATCTATTTCTGCTTTATTGACTATGCCAAAGCCTTTGACTGTGTAGATCACAACAAACTGTGGAAAATTCTGAAGGAGATGGGAACACCAGACCACCTGACCTGCCTCCTGAGAAATCTCTATGCAGCTCAAGATAAAACAGTTAGAACTGGACATGGAACAGCCAACTGTTTCCAAATCGGGAAAGGAGTAATCAAGGCTGTATATTGTCACCCGGCTTATTTAACTTACATGCAGAATACATCATGAGAAATGCTGGGCTGGATAAAGCACAAACTGGAATCAAGATTGCTGGGAGAAATATCAATAACCTCAGATATGCAGATTATCACCCTTATGGCCGAAAACAAAGAAGAATTAAGGAAACCTGATGAAAGTGAAAAAGGAGAGTGAAAAAAATGGTTAAAACTCAACATTAAGAAAACTAAGATCATGGCATCTGGTGCCATCACTTCATGGCAAACAGATGTGGAAACAGTGGAAAGAGTGACAGACTTCACTTTTTGGGCTCCAAAATCACTGCAGATGGTGACTGCAGCCATGAAATTAAAAGACGCTTGCTCCTTGGAAGAAAAGTTATGACCAACCAAGACAGCTTATTAAAAAGCAGAGACATTACTTTGCCAACAAAGGTCGTCTAGTCAAAGCTATGGTTTTTCCAGTAGTCATGTATGGATGTGAGAGTTATACTATAAAGAAAGCTGAGTGCTGAAGGATTGATGCTTTTGTACTGTGGTGTTGAAGAAGACTTTTAAGGGTCCCTTGGAGTGCAAGGAGATCTAATCAGTCCATCCTAAAGGAAATCAGTCCTAAATATTCATTGGAAGGACTGATGTTGAAGCTGAAACTCCAATACTTTGGCCACCTGATGTGAAGAACTGACTCATTTGAAAATACCCTGATGCTAGGAAAGATTGAAGGTGGAAGAAGAAAGAGATGCAACAGGATGAGATGGTTGGACGGCATTACCGACTCAATGGACATGAGTTTGAGTAAACTCCAGGAGTTGGTGGTGGACAGAGACGCCTGGCATGCTGAAATCCATGGGGTGGCAAAGAGTTGGACACGACTGAGCAACTGACCTGAGAAGCTGTTAGGCTCTGCTTTAGCCCATATTGCGTTTTTTGGCTTTTTTTTTTTTTTATCTACAAGGATAAACTTCTTATCTCCTTGATTTCTTCCTCTTCCACCTTTCCCTTAGACCTAATATCAGCAGTCATCCTTTTTTTTTTTAATAGAAGAATCTGATTTGTTCTCGAGTCTGTATATGCCTGTTTAGTCTAATTACGTATAGAAATTGTTAGACTAGTAATATACTGCTTCTTCTATGTCCTTACCCATGGTTAATAGAAGTAATCACCACCCCTCTCTCTTAATAATCCTATTCTTTCTATTAGTCCCTCTAATACTTCTGTTATTTGTTGGTTATTCAGAAGCGTGTTGTTTAGCCTCCATATGTTGGAATTTTTAATAGTATTTTTCCTGTAATTGACATCTAATCTTACTGCTTTGTGGTCAGAAAAGATGCTTGGAATGATTTCAATTTTTTTGAATTTACCAAGGCTAGATTTATGGCCCAGGATGTGATCTATCCTGGAGAAGGTTCCGTGTGCACTTGACAAAATGGTGAAATTCATTGTTTTGAGGTGAAATGTCCTATAGATATCAATTAGGTCTACTGGTCCATTGTATCATTTAGAGTTTGTGTTTCCTTGTTAATTTTCTGTTTGGTTGATCTATCCATAGGTGTGAGTGGGGTGTTAAAGTCTCCCACTATTATTGTGTTCTTGTTAATTTCCTCTTTCATACTTGTTAGCATTTGCCTTACATATTGCAGTGCTCCTCTGTTGGGTGCATATATATTTATAATTGTTATATCTTCTTGGATTGATCCTTTGATCATTATGTAGTGTCCTTCTTTGTCTCTTTTGACAGCCTTTATTTTAAGGTCTATTTTATCTGATATGAGTATTGCTACTCCTGCTTTCTTTTGGTCTCCATTTGTGTGAAGTATCTTTTTCCAGCCCTTCACTTTCAGTCTGTATGTGTCCCTTGTTTTGAGGTGGGTCTCTTGTAGACAGCATATATAGGGGTCTTGTTTTTGTACCCATTCAGCCAGTCTTTGTCTTTTGGTTGGGGCATTCAACCCATTTACATTTAAGGTAATTATTGATAAGTATGATCCCGTTGCCATTTACTTTGTTGTTTTGGGTTCGAGTTTATACACCCTTTCTGTGTTTCCTGTCTAGAGAAGATCCTTTAGCATTTGTTGAAGAGCTGGTTTGGTAGTGCTGAATTCTCTCAACTTTTGCTTGTCTGTAAAGCTTTTGATTTCTCCTTCATATTTGAATGAGATCCTTGCTGGGTACAGTAATCTGGGTTGTAGGTTTTTCTCTTCCATCACTTTAGGTATGTCCTGCCATTCCCTTCTGGCCTGAAGAGTTTCTATTGAAAGATCAGCTGTTATCCTTATGGGAATCCCCTTATGTGTTATTTGTTGTTTTCCCCTTGCTGCTTTTAATATATCTTCTTTGTGTTTGATCCTTGTTAATTTGATTACTATGTGTCTTGGGGTGTTTCGCCTTGGGTTTATCCTGTTTGGGACTCTCTGGGTTTCTTGGACTTGGGTAACTATTTCCTTCCCCATTTTAGGGAAGTTTTCAACTATTATCTCCTCAAGTATTTTCTCATGGCCCTTCTTTTTGTCTTCTTCTTCTGGGACTCCTATGATTCGAATGTTAGGGCATTTAATATTGTCCCAGAGGTCCCTGAGGTTGTCCTCATTTCTTTTAATTCTTTTTTCCTCTCTGCTTCATTTATTTCTACCATTCTATCTTCCACCTCACTTATCCTGTCTTCTGCCTCCGTTATTCTCCTGTTGGTTCCCTCCAGAGTGTTTTTGATCTCATTTATTGCATTATTCATTACTGATTGACTCTTTTATTTCTTCTAGGTCCTTGTTAAACATTTCTTGCATCTTCTCAATCCGTGTCTCCAGGCTGTTTATCTGTAACTCCATTTTGTTTTCAAGATTTTGAATCATTCTTTCTATCATTATTCTGAATTCTTTTTCAGGTTGACTCCCTATCTTCTCCTCTTTTGTTTGGTTTTGTGGACATTTATCATGTTCCTTTACCTGCTGAGTATTTCTCTGCATTTTCATCTTGTTTAGATTGCTGTGTTTGGTGTGGCCTTTCTGTATTCTGGCAGTTTGTGGTTCTTTACTGTGGAGGTTCCTCCCTGTGGGTGGGGTTGGACAGGTGGCTTGTCAAGGTTTCCTGGTTAGGGAAGCTTGCGTCGGTGTTCTGGTGGGTGGAGCTGGATTTCTTCTCTCTGCAGTGCAATGAAGTGTCCAGTATTGGGTTTTGAGATGTCTATGGGTTTGATGTGTCTTTGGGCAGCCTGTATATTGAAGATCAGGGCTGTGTTCTTGCGTTGCTGGAGAATTTGCGTGGTATGTCTTGCTCTGAAACTTGTTGGCTCTTGGGTGGTGCTTGGTTTCAGTGTAGGTGTGGAGGCTTTTGGATGATCTCTTACCAATTAATGTTCCCTGGAGTCAGGAGTTCTCTGGTGTTCTCAGGTTTTGGGCTTAAGCCTCCTGCGTCTGGTTTTCAGTCTTATTCTTACAGTAGCCTCAAGACTGCTCCATCCATACAGGACCGATGATAAAACATCTAGGGTAATAATGATAAGATTCTCCACAGTGAGGGATGCCCAGAGAGGTTCACAGAGTTACATGGAGAAGAGAAGAGAGGGGAGAGAGATAGAGGTGACCAGGAGGAGAAGAGGGGGAATCAAAAGGGGACGCAGTTTAGCCAGTAATCAATTCCCTACATGCTCTCCACAGTCTGGAACCCTCAGAGAGGTTCACACAGTTACATAGAGAAGAGAAGAGGGAGGAAGGTGATAGAGGTGACCAGGAGGAGAAAAGAGGGGATCAAAAGGAGAGAGACAGATCTAGACAGTAATCAGTTCCCTAAGTGTTCTCCTCAGCCTGGAACACACACAGAGATTCACAGAGTTAGGTAGAGAAGAGAAGGGGGAGGGAGGAGATAGAAGTGACCTGGGAGAGAAAAAGGAGAGTCAAAGGGGGAGAGAGTAATCAAGCCAGTAATCACACTCCTGAGTAAAAATGGGTAATGAAGATTGGATTATTAAAGGTACAAAATTGATAGCAAATACCAAAAAGCAAAGATTAAAAATCTAGAGTAGAGGTTAGACTCTCAAAAATACAACATTAAAAAACAAAACAAAGTTGCAAAAATTATAAAAAATATATATGAAGTTTGTTTTAAAAATGGGGTCTTTTTTTTTTTTTGTAAAGTAATAGTAGGTTATAAAAATGAAAATTAAAGGAGTAATAGAGGACTTAAAAATAAAAAAAAAATTTTAATTAAAAAAAATGATAATAGTAAAAATATATCTAAGAATTACTCTGGAGCTGTTGCGGGCAGTGTGGGGTCAGTTCAGTTTCAGATAGTTCCTTGTTACAGCTTATACTTTTCAAGATCTGTAGGCCCCTTCCAGTGTAGTCAGTGCTAACTACAGGGTTTTAATCTGTAGCACCTGTCACTTCTAAAGCAGTTCCCTGTTTATTTTGGCTTCTTCTGTTTTTGGGTCTCTTCAGTGTCTAATTTACGCCCTGACACAAGGGGGCGAAGGTGGTCACTTATTTAGGCTCACTTGTTCAGTCGTGGCTTGGGGAGGGAGGAACACTGCAAACAAATATCACTGGTGTGTGTGGGGAGTGCTTGCAGTCTCGGTCACACTGGGTTTGCCCCTGCTCACAGTGTGTGTGCTTTCCCAGTCTACACTGCTCAGGCTCCAGGTTGCTCTGCATGTGAACTGTCTAAAGCGGGCCCTGGCTTGAGTGCACTTCCCAGGTCTAAGCCGCTCAGGTTCAGGTTCTTGGGTACTCCCCAAAGGCGCAAACTCCATTGGGCCTGTGTTTTGTGCCCTTTCCAGGTCCGAGCAGCTCAGGCAACCAGGTACTTGGCGAGCGCGCTCTCCTGAGGTGGTGGGTGCATCTCTCATCACCTCCTCAGTCCCAGCCACTTGGTTTCCTGGGTGGCAGCGGGCGCATGTGTCTCTTCTGGGGAGCTGATCTCTGGCTGCGACCCTCCGGGTGGATGTCAACCATCCTGAATCCCAGGAAGTCTTGGTTAGCAACCAGAAGCCTGATCGAAGTTTGGTAGGGAATGCCATCTCTGGGGCCGAGTTTGCCTCTTTCTGGCTCTGGCTGCTGCCCACCTGCTTCCCTGCCTCTGGCGGGGGATGGGCTGGTGCACAGCCAGCTAGCTCTCTCAGTCCTTTGTTCTGTGAGCGGGCCCGGCAGTGCCTTAGGTTAGGGCTTTTCACGGGATAGTTCTCTCTCTCTTTTTTTTCCCCTCTCTCTCTCTGTGGCTATCCCACAGTTTAGGTTGCTACCTCATGTTAGCTCCCTCAGATTGCCCTCAGGGCATTCAGGCCCGGTCCTTACTGTAAGCAATGCAGCCTGTGCCTCCCTGTTCAGCCCCCACTTGCTGGTGGCAGATGCGAGCCTCTGGGCTACTTCTCTGCTGGGAGTTACCGTTAGGCACATAATCTGTGGGTTTTATTTATTTATTTTTCCCTCCCAGTTATGTTGTCCTCTGAGATTCCAAAACTCCCCACAGACCCACTGGTGACAGGGTTTCCTGGTGTTTGGAAACTTCTCTTTAAAGACTCCCTTCCTGGGACGAGTCTCCATCCCTAACTCTTTTGTCTCTCTTTTTATCTTTTAAATTTTGTCCTACCTCCTTTTGAGGACAATGGGCTGCTTTTCTGGGTGCCTGATGTTCTCTGCCAGCGTTCAGAAGTTGTTTTGTGGAATTTGCTCAGCGTTCAAATGTTCTTTCAATGAATTTGTAGGGGAGAAAGTGGTCTCCCCATCCTATTCCTCTGCCATCTTAGGACCGCCTCTCCTCCAATACTTAACATCCACCACCATCCAACAGTTCTTCTCCCACAAGCACTGAACCAGAATACTGAAAGAGTGAAAAAAAATTGGAGGACAGTTATATAAAACCCACTGTGATTTCTTTGATTCTGAAGCTACGTTTTTATTGTGTTCTCTAAATAAAAAGAATTGCATTGGTTTAAAATGTCAGAAGTTACAGA
The DNA here is from genome assembly GCF_054371585.1 of Giraffa tippelskirchi. NCBI lineage: Eukaryota > Metazoa > Chordata > Mammalia > Artiodactyla > Giraffidae > Giraffa > Giraffa tippelskirchi. Next base: position 171,671,475 of record NC_137275.1, read on the forward strand.
AACACAAACACACATGCACATACTTATATACCACATGTATATGTATTCACACACATGTGTACATTATTTTTGAGCTGAAAATTATCAGGAGTCCATGGCCAGAAATCAAGAACTATCTGAGAGAGGGAAAACAGTGGCACTGCTTCTAGATTTATCTCCTTCCTATCCTCTGCATCAACCCTTTATGGCTTTATAAAGCAATTGAAATCTCACCTAAAATTTTTTGTCTTAGGTTTAGTGATAATGGATAGATTAGAATTTAGTCTTTGTTTGTTTGTGTTTGATTCTTCTTGATTTCTCATTCTTGGCTTTTTTTTTTTTTAATGGCATTTCTTTATTTGTATTTCTGCAACTAGATTTCCATTTTAATGAAGTACTTGCTCTGTTTATAGGAACGGGTGAAGTCTGTATTCCATGCCAAAGAGTTTGGAAAAATAGTTAACTTCAGAACCCCAGAGGATGCAAGGGTAAATATAGTCAATCTTTTACTTAAACAGATAGCAGCTTCTCATTTCAAAGCCGTGTAAGTTGTATTGACATTAGTCTTTAAGGCAGATAAGCTGTGTTAGTTTTTCAATTTTATGTTTGTGTTGACGATTTTAATATATGTAACTATGTAATATTTCCCCCAAATTATTTTTTCATTAGATTGAATTCACAAACCTACTTGTTTTTGAAATCAAATTGCTCTCTCATTTTAAATCTTAACTGTAATACTTTGCCAAAAAAAAAACCCAACAAACAAAAGAAATTAATTCACTCTAATGCTCATCTACCAGCTCCAGCAGTGAAAGTATAAGGCCACATTGTTTATTTCTCTGCTGTGCAGCTGTAATGATTTTTTTTCTTTAATTACTGTAGCCTGGCACAAGGGAAGAAGAGCCATGCCTATAGTCAGAAAATCTGATTTTTAATTACTGGTTCTGTTCCTTCTTGACTGTAGGACCTTGGAGAAGACAGTTAACCTCAGTTTTCTCAAAATGTGAATTAGGTGAATTGAAAAGCACTCTACATACTTTAGGGATTATGGCATTATAAGTATATGCACTGTCAAGAAAAGGAATACTGAATTGATTATCTACCTCATTGGTCACAACTTAGATGCTATTCCTGACACTGAATTGTACTCACTGTGTTGTGAAACTTAAAAATAAGAACACATGGCTTCTTTGCTGAATCCCTGGGCCTCAGGCCTCTCTGTGTTGGTCCTGGCTGGTTATGACTATTTACCAGGTCAATTCTCACACTTGGAAGTCAAAGCAGGAACCTCTGTCACCCATACATGTGTGCCTTGTACCATTTAGCAAGTGCTGTGCCATTTTCTAGCTAGACATTGTGATATAACAATAGAAAACTGAAAAGGGGGACAAGTTACAAAGAAAGAATGATAAAGTGACTAGAGCCTCAGTATGCATGTTGCCTGGAACAGGGAGACCATGTAAAGCATGATGATAATATGACTTGCAGGCCATCTTCATGTTGCTAAAGGGGACATTACCTTCAGTTTCTCTGTAATAAGTTTTCCATTTAATCTCTGTCACCATATTATTTTATCTCAGAAAGTTCTTTTTAATCTCCTTGCTCAGCCAGAAACATCCAGAAAAAGCTACTGAGCCTAGTTCTCTTTCTCTACTTATCTTAGAGATGTTCCCACTGGGTTCTTCTTAAATAAAAAAGCACAAATATATCCACTTAAGATTTTCATAATGGGATAACCCCAGTATCACTGACTCCATGGCTTTTATTTGTCATATAGGCCAAATGATAATAGACTTTATTGGCAGAAAGTTTCCCATTTCATTTCATTTGCATTTTGAAATTTCAGATCCTTTAAAAATAGAAAAATACATCATGAAAGCACCTATTAATATGCTCAAGAATGTTGCTATGCTACTACTTACTGTAGAATTATATATATTATTCTTACTTAGTCAGAACCCAATATATGGAATAATGAAGGTTTGTGATACAGAATTGGCCTAGGTTGGAAGGAATTCTGCATGGATGATTTTCACACTATGCCAGAGTTATTCAATCCAGCTGTCAAATTACCCTTCTCTCTCGGGATGGTTCATTTTACTTTTCTTATTCTGAAGATGAACATCTAAGTCCAAAGACCTTAGACTAGCGTTATTACTACTGTTAAATCAAACCCAGTACCATTGTTTCTGAGTCACCTGGACTGTTTAAGTGAATGAATGATCTCTCCTGCATAGTGAATTTAGTTCTTGGCTATAACAGTATACTCCTGACTAAACTGGAAGATAACTTCTAGATTTTCACTCATTACATTTTGTCATTGCAAGTTCACTGAAGTTAAGTAAATGTTGCTTCATTTCCCCACAACAGTGGATCCTCAGAAAGCTAGAAGAAGCAAGAGAACCTTCCCCGAACCTCTGACAGAGACCACTGCCTGAAGATGTACAGCAATAAATCATTACAGTTTCTACCTTGTACCTTCCAAAACCTGTTCGGGAAGTGTAGTACAGAAGCAATTTCAAGTACTTTTTTAAAAAATTCAGAATCAAGTAAAACAGCTACATGATTCAACTGTTTCAACTCTTTGGGGATCCATTTGATTTTCTAACTTGAATCATGCATCCGGTTAAATTCTGATTACTTTATAAAAGAAGTATTTCTTTTATGAATCTTGAGTATTTGCTCCAGGTGATTCTCTGTAATGGTGGAGAAATTGCCCATATTTAGCCTAAATTTAATGGAGCTAAATTGAATATTCCTAGTTCACATTTTAAAGTTCTATCATGCTTACGTCAAACTCCCTGAATGAATGATGAGTAAAGGATGAAATCAGACATTGCCTTAGTGCTATCAAGATAACTTTGGTGGTAGTTTCTTTAGAAACATTAAGTTCATTTTACAGATAAATATTTTAGTATGATTTTCCTTATTTTTAAAATAAAGGGTAGATTTAAATTACTGTTTGGAGTACATAGCATGACTATGAAAAATAATCTTTTTTATTTTATATGATATAAATTGACAAATACCCCTTCAAGCCTAATCTTAAGAAAGGCTTGAAGAAATGAGTGTCATACCTGAACAGGAAAAGTCCCTCTCAAAACTTTAAAGCCTTAGAAATACTTCCTCAAGCCAGCATCTTGAGATCTACTTGGTTTACCAAGGTTATATTTTTAATAGATTTAATAGATTGCTGACCTTAAAGGAAAATTCCTGAGGCCTTAACAATACCAGCTTCCTATTCACTGGTAGTATGAAATAAACAAAATCCTACTGTCTTAATACAAGTTATGCTTCAGAACAGATAGCCCCTCTCTGTACAAATGTAGGATAAATACGTGTACCCTAAAATCTAACCCAGTAACCTATTCTGTTGGCAATAAATTGAGAATTTCTGGTTTGCTTTGTCTTATTCAAATGAGAAGCACCCTTTCTAAGCTCACCCAAACAAAAACCATGGGCAGCAAATTAGTAAAAACATCATGGGGGTTTTTTCCCTTGGTTTTTTCCCAAGATCCGTGTACTTTTATATTAATTAGAGTTTTCAAGTTAAATAGGATAAATACATGATTATAAACCACGAAGAGAACAATGCAGTATCTTATTTATTGAATAATAGAGTATTTGATGCATGTGGTACGTGCCACCAAATTACTATAAACTGGTTTTAGAATTGGAGACTGTATAAGAAGTTTATGGTTGTGAAATTCTCATATTCCTTGAAACCTTGATTTGTTGTAAAAGCTAAAATAAACAGCATGCCAGACTGTATTTGTATTTCTTCCTGACCAAATCTTGCTACTAAATATTACTGATTTTCCTCTGACTATAAAAACACATTGTTTATTAATAATAGTTCCTTCAGGATTTTTTTTTTTCTTTGCTGAACATAAATTTAATCACAAGATGACAAATTTCGAATCTCATGATAGTACATGTTCCCTTAATGGCCTTTGTTCAAAGTAACATATACTTTTTGTCTGTTGCTGAGCTCTGCCAATTTTGCATACATTAGAATTAAACCTAAGAATAGAGGTAGTCAGAAATCTTTTATCAGATTGCCCTCATCTGAAATGTTGCTTTACTGGGGTTCTAGTCAGTGTCGTTAGCTGAGTGCCTCATTACCTACTCGTTTCATGGTTTTATTCTCACAAAGAATAGAGACCCATCACTGTTTGGGTATCCCATGGTAAAGGGGAAAAGTCTAATAGTGTAAGGAGAGAACTCCTGGTGTCCTCTGGAGGCCAGCCAGAGTGGGTCTTGTCGCTAGTACACATGCAAAGCCAGTGTGCCCGTTCTTCCTGTTCCCATGCCAGTGAGAACCTAGAAATATCTTTTCTTATTCTTTCTCCCCCATCAGTCATCTGCCCATCCACACCTCCCATCCGTCCCTGTTTCTGGAATAGAAAGACCCACAATTTCAAGGGCAATAGTTTATCAGTTGTCTTAGAAGCTTTTTTTCATCTAAAAGAATATAAGTAAATAATTAGATACTGAGTCAGTCTTTTTAGCGTAACATTTTATAATTTACAGTTATATGTTTGATTCTGTAGTCTTTTTCTTGAATATTACAGAGTCCATAATCTTACGGTATTTAAAAAGTAACCTACCTTGAATTATATTTAAATATGTTTAGTGGTTCTCAGCTTGAGAACTTTAAACTTGTCTTCATTGTTTGGTAGTTGCTGTGGAAAGGGGTCCTGAATATTCTGTCCTTCATCTCTTTCTATTATGTGTTAGCCGTTGCCCTATACCCTTCATGTAGCCTGATCTGTGATTATGTATGAAGCTGAAGGCAGAGTGTCTGTTCCTAGCCAACTCTCCTCCAGAAAACTAGAATCACTAAACATAGCAACTTTGATTTCTGATACAAAAAGAAGCTTGTAATTTCTTCACATTTATAAAATACTCTGTGAACCAAAGAGCATGTGCACTTCTGCAGTGGCTTCCCAACTACAGTATGTATATTGGCTGCTCCTTCTCTGGTGTTAGCAAGACCTTGGAATTTTTCCCAGGCTCACTTCAGTACAACTGCATTATTTTCTGGTCCGTAAATAATCATGATTAGCTGTGGCAGTCCTTCCCTGTCCCTCTCTCCTCCATAACCCTAATCAATCCCAAAACTATCCTGTGTCCTCCAAAGAAGATTTTCTGAAACTTGTTTGTCAATTCTATCATAATTATTTCCGTCATTTTTTCCAACAGTAGTAGTAATAATACCGTCCCAGCGAATATACACGTACTACCTAACTCATCTCTTAGAAATATCCTATGAAGTAGTATCCTATTACTGTCTGGTAAAAAGTAAAGATGCTACTTAGTTTTTATGAACCTTATATTCAGTCATCAATGACCAGTTTTCGTTGGTACTTTTCAGGCCCCAGTATTAAAAAGATTGCCATAAGGTACTGGGTTAGTTTGCCTGTAGGAACTCAAAAGTGTTTGCTGAATACACTGAAGGTAGAAGTAGCGTTTGGAAATAGATGTATTCATGCCCCAGCTACCATAGGTCAGAGAAAGCTGTTCGGATTCCAGGGCCATTGCTTTTTACCTTCTCTCAAGGTCAGCTAAAATCCTCAAGGATGGTGTTTTTCAAACTGTAGGTCTTAACCCATTAGTGAGCCACACAATCAGTTCAAGACCAGCATATTTTCTTAATGGAATAGAAAAGAGCTTTGCAGGTAACAAGGTTAAATGTTGTTTTAGTTAAATAATTAGTTAAATACTCTATATACTTTGTATACTGGGTCACAAAATGTAATTTCTTATTGTGAATTGCAGTTTGGGGAGGAGGAACCTGAAAGCCACTGCTGTAGGAGGCATGTACCATTCAGTGATTGTTGAAACAATATGGATTGTGCCAAGCCTTACTTTACCATGGGTAAGGCGCAACAGACCCACAACTCAGGGAGTCTTTAGGTTATGAGCACTGTCTTTTTCTTTTGAGTGAGAAGATAGGATAGCTCTTATTTTGGAAATGTTTTCCTTTTCTGGTCTATATCAGATACTTGTGTAATATGTCCCACCAAGTATCAGTGGCCTAGAAAAAGCATAGAAAAGTTAGATCCACAAACAGCTCCCCAAAAAGATCACAGAATATCCATTAATTTAATGTATTTCCACCTCTCTCCCACTAAGCATTTTACTAGGATTTGGCACAGAAGTTCTTCTTTTAAGGCCATTGACTTTGCTCCATCTGAGTCACCAAATGGACAAAGGCAAATGGGGAGCTGATTGATAGGTCACAATCTTTTAGGGCCAAAATACTCATTCTCTGGAGAGTGCCAGACAAATGCCAACACTTTTTAGCTGAAAATAATTGAATTTCCTAATTTATGTAGGATTCAAGTAGAAAACACAGGTAACTTGATTCTTTTTGCAAGATTCAGTGCAAAATTTGTTGAATCTGGTTTTCTTTGGTGCTACCCAGTATCACTGATAGCTCTTTTGCATACTCTAAATGAGAACTATCCGCCCTCCTGCCCAATCCTTTAAAATATGCTTTTGAAATTATACCTTACTGATAATGCTATACCTAATCAAGCTACCACTGATTGGTTAAAATTTTTAGGATTCTTATAATCTATATCTTTGATCATTGCCCCAAACAGCTATCAGTGCAGACCTTTTCTCCTGCTTTGTTTCTTTCTACCCCAGTTGGTGTAAAGTAGTATTTATTCCAGGCCTATCGTAAAAGGCCAGCTCAAGGACTGAGAAGACACTGGATCCTACTCTTTTGCAAACCTTCATGTTTCTTTAATCAAAACTGTTTTTTACTTTATTTCCTGTTTTTTAAAATAAATTGTTCCATGTCATTAAAAAAAAAAAATGTTTCACTTTAGAATTACAGGCTAGTTCTTTTTTAAAAGCATTATGGCATTTTCCAAAAAATTGATAATTTTGGTTACCCAGTGAGCCGTGTAAGATACGAAACTTCAGATTTTATAGGTTGATACTCATATATTTTTAAAGTTTTTATCACTTTACACAGAGTCATTTGTATTATAGTTTAGCACCTGCTGTGATGTCTGTCAACCTGAAAATCCCTGTCACTGAATACCATTCACATTCATTTACTGTTGCTTTGATACCTTTAATAATTGGTTCCTTCTCCTGAAGTCCTTGTAACAAGAAACCCTGTGAGAGTGCTATAATAAAAAGTCCAATCGTCAGAAGTGTACTTAAAAGAGATCATGTTGGAAAAATCCAACATTTCTTCTTATGCAGTTGTACCACCAGCATTCCATTGGCTACCCAAAAGTTTCCAACTTGGAAGCTGAAAAACATTCAAGTAAAAATGTAGACTACATCGAAATGTTCTTTGTCAGTTTTTACCTGCACTCACAGACTGTTAGAAATTGTATCTGGGACTTGTTGCAAGGTCAGATTGTTAAGACTTTTTAAAAGGGTCCTCTGTATGTGAATATGTATTTTGCATATAAAATTGAATTTTTCAGGGAATGTGCACTTTAAAAATATTTCCTTACTAATGTTTGTATTGACCAAATAGTCTTTGCTTCTTTGGAATGCTTATTCTTTAGTGAAAATATGGTTCTTGATGATGATGGTATTTTAAATGTTTATTTCTGATTCAGTGCAATATTTCCTTGTACTTATGTCTGACCCAGTTGCCTGTTATACAGTCCCTGCCTTGATTTTGTGTGTTCTGATGAGATAATTAATTTATAAACACAAAAATTACAGTGAAGTTCTTAAAATTGAACTTAGTCTTTTTCCTCCTAAAAATTGGTTGGCCATGCTCACCAATGACTTTTTCCTAAATAATGATTTCTTGCTATTGGTAGAATTGAATTGCTTGGTGACATGACTGCCTGGTTTAACTCTGTGTACCTCTTTCAAATAAATTGATTAAAATAAAGATTTCTGATCTTCAGTCTGCCTCTGTTTTTTAGTTACTGGATAGAACTAGAAACATTACCATTAAGTCCTCTCTTGCCTATCAAAACTCTGCCCTCTTTGGGTCCTAAATAAATCTGGATAACTTAACAGATTACCCAAGGTCCTGGTTTTGCAGTCAAAACTGACAGCTTTCCAGCCCAGCATGATCACTGCTGACTAAGAGCTTGCGTGGTAATACCTACCTGATTTGTAAGCACCAAGACTGTGCCTCCCAGCCTCAGAAAACTTCAAACAGCTCATTTCCACGGTAAGTAATGGTTATATTTTGAAAGGAGGGCTAGGAGAGAATTTCCTACTTGCAGAATTAATATTGACAGAAATAAGTAATTCACTTCTCATAGGAAGTGTTCAGCCTTTTTATGACTTGTTACTGATACTTAGAAGTGACTCAAAGCCATTTTCTTATGTGCTTTGTCAGCCAAAGATAAAAATAATAACCGAGTGCTAGAAAGTACTTAAAAACAAAATTCCTCATTGTTTAATTGGCCTGGTAACTGATTCTCTTGAGCCCTTTTCACATGTTCATTGGATGATCAGAACCGGTTCCTGACCTTTAGAGCATGGTGCCCAACTCCCACCTCAGGTTGTTTTGCTTTTTGTTTGTTTCATTTCTAGATATCCTTGAGGGCGACTTCTCCATCTTTTGGGGGGTATGTTTTTTCTTTAGGTATTTTATTGTTTATTGATTACTTTTTATTTTGTATTAAAATATACTTTATTTACATATTATGAGTTTCATGTATGCAACATAGTAATGCAATGTTTTTTAATTTTTACTTTATATTGGAGTATAGTTGATTTACAATGCTATGTTAGTTTCAGGTATACAGCTAAAGAATTCAGTTATACATATATCCATTCTATTTTAGATTCTTTTCCAGTATAGGTTATTATAGAATATCGAGTAGCATTCCCTGTGCTATACAGTTAGTCTTTGTTGATTATCTGTTTTATATATACTAGTGTGTGTATATGTTATTCCTAAACTCCTAATTTATCCCTACCCTCCACATTTACCCTTTGGTAGCCAGAAGTTTGTTTTCGAAGACTGGGAGTCTGTTTTGTAAAGAAGTTCATTTGTATCTTTTTTTTTTTTTTTTAGATTATACATGTAAGTGATACCATAGGATATTTGTCTTTCTCTGTCTGACTTCACTTAGTATTATAATCTTTAGGTCCATCTATGTTCCTGCAAATTGCATTGTTTCATTTTTTTGGCTTAGTAATAGTCCATTGTCTATAAGTACCATGTCTTCTTTACCCATTCCCTTGTGATGGACGTTTAGGTTGCTTTGATATCTTGGCTATTGTAAACTATGCTGCTATGAACATTGGGGTGCATGTACCTTTTCAATTATGGTTTTCCCTGGATATATACCCAGGAATTGCATTGGTGGATCCTATGGTAGTTCCATTGTTTATATGTACTGCATCTTTATTCATTCATCTTGTGATGGACACTCAGTTTGCTCCTATGTCCTGGCTACTGTAAATAGTGCTACAGTGAACATTGGGATGCATGTATCTTTTCAAAGTATGGTTTTCTCTGGGTATATGTCTAGGAGTGTGATTGCTGGGTCATATGGTAGTCCTATTTTTAGTTTTTTAAGGAACCTCCATAACATTCTCCATGCTTGTACCAATTTACGTTCCTGCCAAAAGTGTAGGAGACTTCCCTTTTCTCCACACCCTCTCCAGCATTTATCGCTTATACATTTTTGATGATGGCCATGCTGACTGGTATGAGGTAGTACCTCATTGTAACTTTGATTTGCATTTCTCTAGTAATTAGTAATTAGTGATGTTGAGCATCTTTTCATGTGCTTTCTGGCCATCTGTATGTCTTCCTTTGAGAAATATCTACTTAGGTCTTTTGCCCATTTTTTTATTGGGTTGTTCATTTTTTTTGTTGTTGAACTGCATGAGCTGTTTGTATATTTTGGAGATTAATCCCTTGTTGGTCACTTCATTTACCAATATTTTCTCCCATTCTGTGGATTGTCTTTTCATTTTGTTTATGGTTTCCTTTGCTGTGCAAAAAGCTTTTCAGTTTAATTAGGTTGCATTTGTTTATTTTTGTTTTTATTTTCATTACTCTAGGAAGTGGATCAAAAAATACCTTGCTGTGATTTATGTCATAGACGCTTTCTCTTTCTCTTCTTCTGGAACCCCTATAATCCTAATGTTGATGTGTTTAATTTTGTCCCAGAGGTATCTGAGCCTGTCCTCATTTCTTCCCATTCTTTTTTCTTTATTCTGCTCCTCAGCAGCTATTTCCACCATTTTATGTGCCACTGACTTATTCTTTCTTCTGCTTAAGTTATTCTGCTATTGATTTCTGCTAGTATATTTTCATATTTCAGTTATTGTATTGATCATCTCTGTTTATTTGTTCTATTAGTCTCCTAGCTCTTTGTTAAACATTTCTTGTGTCGTCTTGGTCTGTGCTTCCACTCTTTTTCTGCGATCTTGTGTCATCTTTACTATCATTACTCTGAGTTGTTATTCATTTAGATTGCCTGTCTCCACTTAATTGTTCTTCTGGTTTTTTTATCTTGTTCCTTCATCTAGAACATACTTCTCTGCCATTTCATTTTGTGTAACTTTCTGTGTTTGTGGTTTCCTTTCCTCAGGCAGCAGGATCATAGTTCCTCTTGTGTCAGGTGTCTTCAGCCCCCTGGTGGGTGAGGTTGGTCCAGGGACTAGTGCAGGCTTCCTTGTGGGAGGGACTGGTGCCTGCCCCCTGGTGGGTAGAGCTAGGTCTTGTCCCTTTAGTGGCAGAACCATGTCAAGGGGTGTGTTTAGAGGTGGCTGTGAGCTCAGTACAACTTTTAACAGCCTGTCTGCTGATGATTGGAGCTGTGTTCTCCCCCATTGCTGGTGGTTTGGCTTGAGGCATCCCAGCACTGGAGCCTGCAGGCTGTTGGGTGGGGCCAGGTCTTGGCGCCAAAATGACTACCTCTGGGAGAGCTCACATTGATCAGTATTCCCTGGGCCTTCACTCCTAGTGTCCTTGCCCCCATAGTGAGCCACAATTGACCCCCACAACCCCAGGAGACCCTCCAGTACTCAAAGGTAGATCTAGCCCAGTCTTCTGTGGAGTCACAGCTTTGTGCTGGGTCCCAGTGCACGTGAAATCTTGTGTGCATCCTCTAAGAGTGGAGTCCCTGTTGCCCCCAGTCCTGTGGAGTTCCCGCATTCAAGTCCTACTGACCTGCAAAACAAAACTCAGTGCTCTGGGGGCTCCTACTCCTGATGTCAGACCCTCAGACTGGAGAAGTTGATGTGGGGCTCAGAGCTCTCACTCCTGTGGGAGAAGCTCTGCTGTATTATTATTTTCCAGTTTGTGGGTCACCTTCCCAGTGGATATGGGGTTTGGTTATAGGGGGTGTGCAGCTGCAGTGGCTTAGGCACGCTCCCAGGAGGGTGGGGGCAGCAATCGGCCCCTGCTTATGTGTTTCCCAGTGGCCCATGCACCCCTGGGACAGCAGGGCAGTGACTGGCACCTGCTTGTGGGTTTCTTAGTGATGGTGGCACCATGCACATTCACAGGACAGCATGGGCAACAATTGGCACCTGCTCCCGTGTCTCCCATTCTTTGTTCTCTTATGCAAAATGGCCTTGGCTATTCCTGGAATATTACTGTTCCAGATTAAATTTTGATATCATTGTCAGGCTCCACAAAAACTGTTGCTTTTGCCTTCATTTCTTGAATGAAGGTTAGCTTTTAAAGCTTAATGCCTCAAAAAGGAGGATGAAGGGGAGCAGAATATACCATCCCCAAATATGCCTCTTTAACAAAGGGATTATTTTGAGCAGGTTATTTTCAAGAAAAGCTCTAAAAATCTAGTAGAAATTGCTCATTTGCAGGAGACATTTACATTTATGAGATAAACTTTTATTTGTAAGGGTGTGTCTCCTAATCTGTACCAGAAAGAGAAAGATGACTCTAAATCACAAGCAACTCTTATCAATGGAGAAGATACCATCTCAAATCTGCATATCAACCTTACCCCATTTACTATGTTTTCTTGGTAACTTCCTGTAACTAGCCTTCTCCGAACATTCTTCTGGTGTCTTTAGCTGAAAGAGGTATTTAAGGTGATGGCTTGGGCCATTGAGGGAGTTACTCAGGTTTCCAGGGTGTCTCATGTGTAAATAGGAGGTATATATGTTATTTGTTTTCTATTTTTCTCCTGTTAATCTGTCTTTTATTATAGGTTTGGGGTCTCAATCAAGAACCTAGAATGGTAGGTGGGTAATCTTTCTTCCTCACTTGCCAGTTTGGTGACCCATGACGGGACCTGCTGAAACACTGTACTTCCTTCAGAGCCTGAAGATGGGAACCTGGAAAACTGGCAGAAGCCAGCAAAAGGGTAAGAATTCTTATGGAAGTAAGCTCTCTCAGATCTCTGTCTAGAAGGCTTAGTTGAGAGAGGAAGAGGAACTTGCACCTTATTCTTTCCTTTCCAAATTTATATTTACAGAAGAAAATACTCGTGTGAATTAGTTCCTTGAGTATAAAGACTCTGGTAAAGAATTTTTTATAAGTCCTCTTGTTTTCTGTTAATCCCTTTCCCTTCCAGAGATGTCACTGACTTACACTGTCTTTCTTTTGTGTCATTTTTCATAAGGAGGAGAACCGTAGTCAAGATTTTCCTTTCATCTTGTTCTTTGTCTTGAGAGCTTGGCTTTTTGACTGGTAGGAAAACTATCTCTAGTCATCACCAGCTGGAAGATGCTAGTATCGACTTGAACCTGGCAGCCACACAGTAGGATGGAGATTTGAAACACACAGTGACAGGTAGCATTCCCACTGTGCCAGCTCTCAGGAGAATTTGTCTTAAGGGGCCCCAGTCCATAAGGGGCCAACCTTTGTTTGCATGTCAACCTTTGTTGTCTTGTTAGTGGCGGAAAAGTCCCATTCCACGAGTGTCTGCCTGGTATCACAGATTACCAGATTTGTGACTAGAGGTATTTCATGTTCTCATAGAAAAACCTGAGAGATTGTTTTCAGTACATCATTCTTCCTTGTGACAGAGGGTCTTTAATTTCTTAGGGCTAACTCTGGGAGTGAACTTTCTAGATCTTACGATCTTTTGCATCCCCTTAGGGCACACCTCTTGCACCCACAGTTAAGCCATAAAAAGGTTTATTGATTTGAGCTGCTATTGAGATTAATGTAATACCATTGAAGATCCTACTCATCAATGGCCAGATGATGGATCTTTTGAATTGGAAAAATTTTTGTATTTGAAAAAAATTTTAGAGAGCTCTTACTCTAAAGAATTGTCTTATTGGTACCTATGGGAAGATCAAGTTGAAAAGAGGACACAAAGGAATATCGTGTCTAGCCTTTGTGCTTAGATGTTCAGTTGTGTCCAACTCTTTTTGACCCCATCGACTGTAGCCTGCCAGTCACCTCTGTCCATAGGGATTCTCCAGGCAGGAACACTGGAGTGGGTTGCCATGCCCACTTCCAGTAGGAAGGGGGTCTTCCCAACCCAGGGATCAAACCCAGGTTTCTCACATTGCAGACAGATTCTTTACCATCTGAGCCACCAGTCTAGGGTTTAGTGCAATTTGTCTTTGTAAAGTTTGTATAAAGCATTCAATACAGAGTCCTCTGAATACACTCCTTGAGTGTACAATCCAACTTTGAACAACTTTTGCTTCTGTCAACTCCTGAACACTGACCTTTAACTCGTTTAACAAAATAAAATTACAAAGCCCCTTTTGCCTACACTTTCAGAAGTTCCTACCAGATTCAGAGAAGAGTTAGGATCAAAGAGTTAGGATCAGTGGCCATTCACAACTTCACTCACAAGGACGTTTTTGAAAATTAAAAAAAAAAGAATATTTTTATTTTCTTATTTGGCTGTGCCAGGTATTAGTTGCTGCATGTGGGATCTTTGTGGTGGTATGTGGGGTCTAGTTCCCTGACCAGGGATCAGACCTGGGCCCTCTACATTGGGAGCAGAGTCTTAACTGCTAGACCACCAAGGAGGTCCCACAGGACCTTGATTGGATGCTCAAAGGTATTCTTCTCATCTATAATTATACTGCAGTTATCAGACAAGCCAGACAGCCCCCTAGTAGATGGACCTCCCAACTGCACCCCAAGGAAACGACCAGAATTTCTCCCAGGCTGTCCTGCAGATGATCAAGAAATGGATCAGCTGGAGGTCAGTGTTCAGGAGTTGATAGAAGAAAAAGTTGTTCAAAGTTGGATTGTACATTCAAGGAGCACATTCAGAGGCCTCTGTATTGAATGCTTTATACAGACTTTACAAAGACAAATTGCACTAAACCCTAAAGCTCCAGTATATAGGAGTCTTTTTATTTCCTTCTTAGTTGGAATGGAAATCTTCTCCTTGGCAAAAAGGGAGTTATTATAGACAGAAAAATGATACTTCAGTAAATAACATACTCTTATGGGTAAAAGGTTCTAGTCCTATTAATTGTCTGTTTCCTTCTTTACCTATAAAGTAGACGGGATCCTGAATTATTCTACTTTCCTCAAATAATCTGGCTACATCTCTTCAAACTGTTTCCAATTTTCTTCCACTCTTTTGACTTGGAATCAAAGTCAAATTGTTATGACATTCCTAGAAGTCTAATGTGCTTAGATGCTCAGTCTTGTCCAAGACTTTGCAACCCAATGGACTGTAGCCTGCCAGGCTTCTCTCCCCATGGGATTCTCCCTGCAAAATACTATAGTGGGGTGCCATTTCCTTCTCCAGAGGATCTTCACAACCCAAGGATCAAACCTAAGTCTCTTACATCTCCTGCATTGGCAGGCAGATTTTTTATCACTAGCGCCACCTGGGAAGCCTGGTAAGAAATCTGATCTGTCCTTATGAATTAATAATATCATCATTTGTAATTCTAGTTTCCTTAAAATGTATGTCATAGAAATAACCATATTTCTTTGCCACGTGACAAAGGCTCATCAGTTTTTTAATCATGACTATTTTAAGTCTTTTTGTCATTTATGAAAGTTGTTATTTTGCTTTTACAAAAGTAGTTCCCAAAGTCCTGCAAACTGAATGTTAAGTGGATTGATATAAACTTCAGAGAAACAGCCCAAATGGCTCATGTTTAGATCATCTTTGTGCCTGGTGCTCTGTGGGCCACTCAGGAAGTTTACATGAATATCTCATGACATCAGAGGCATTCAAACTTGGAAGATGCTTCAGCTCCAACATCTAGAAATCTGACCGGCGGCCTTCAGGACTCAGGCTGAGTTTAAAATTTGCCCCAACCACTAACTTTTGTTTTTCTTTTTTTTCCATAGACATGCTTGTTAATAAGTACCTAATTGCTCACACCATATAAGGCTAACTTCAGGACCCCACCTGCAGCACTAGCTCCTGAAATAAGACAGCTGTTCAACTGAACTGACCTACTCTCAAGACTAAGAGGTTGGTTCAATGAAATAATAGTCTATCAACTTGGTTTCTAGACTATAAAACTTGACTGAACTTTTAAGACAGAACTGAAGGGGAACAGAATATGTGACCCAAATATACACCTCTTTAGTATAAGAATTACTTAGAGCTCATTATTTTTATTTTTATTTGTTTTAGGTTCTTTTCCCATATAGGTCATTACAGAGTATTGAATAGAGTTTGCTGTGCTATATGGTAGGTTCTTATTAGCTATCTATTTTATATATAGTGTATATGTGTCAATCTCAATCTCTTAATTCATCCCCCCCCCACCCCCTTGGTAATCATAAGTTTGTTTTCTACAAATACAAAAGTATTTCCCAGAGTCCTGCAAACTCAATGTTAAGTGGATTGATATAAACTTCAGAGAAACAGCCCAAATGGCTCATGTTTAGATCATCTTTGTGCCTGGTCCTCTGTGGGCCACTCAGGAAGTTTACCTGAACATCTGATGACATCAGAGGCATTCAAACTTGGAAGATGCTTTAGCTCCAACATCTAGAAATCTATGAGTCTATGTCCATTTTGTAAATAAGTTCATTTATACCATTTTTTTAGATTCCACATATAAGTGATAACATGTATTTGTCTTTCTCTGACTTCACTCAGTATGATAATCTCCAGGTCGATCTATGTTGCTGCAAGTGGCACTATTTTGTTCATTTCTGTAGCTGAGTGATATTCCATTGTATATGTATACCACATCTTCTTCATCCATTCATCTGTTGATGGACATTTAGGTTGCTTCTGTTTCTTGGCTATTGTAAATGGTGCTGCTATGAACATTGGGGTGCATATTATCTTCAAATTATGGTTTTCTCTGGATATATGCTCAGGAGTAGGATTGCTGGATCTTATGGTAGTTCTATTTATTTTTAGTTTTCTGAGGAACCTCTGTTCTGTTCTCCATAGTAGCTGCACTAATTTATATTTCTACCAACAGTGTTTGAGGGTTCCCTTTTCTCCACACCCTCTCCAGCATTCATTGTTTGTAGATTTTTTGATGATGGCCATTCTGACTGGTGTGAAGAAGTACCTCATTGTAGTTCTGATTTGCATTTCTCTACTAATAATTAGTGATGTTGAGCATCTTTTCATGTGCTTTTGGTGATTGTTTTTAAGAAACAAGAGCTACAGGAAAAGCTCTGAAAATCTAGTAGACGTTACCCTTTTGTAAGGGAAATATATATTTATTTTAAGGAACTCTCCATTTTAAAAGTGTGTCTCCTTCTCTGTTCCTAGAAGGGTGATGCTAAATGACAGACTGTCAATGTAGAAGGTGCCCATCTTAATTCAGCTAAACAAACAACCTTACCCTTTTTTATTGTGCTTTACCTATTAACCTCCCATAAGTAAGTGTCCTTCCCTTCTCCTCCATCTTTCTTGCGTCTTTAGCTGAAGAAGGTATTTAAGGTAGTGGCTTGAGTCATTTTAGGAGAGTTAAACTCAGTTTTCCAGGATATCTGCCATGTATACAGGAGATATACATGGTGCTAGACTTATTTTATTATTAGAAGAGTGAGGTCTCAGCTAAGAACCTAGAAGAGTGGAAGGAAAATTATTTTTCCTCCCCTATAGGGACATTTAGGAAGTTGTTTCTGAGTTATTAAAGTCACAGCATTTTTCTTTTTAAAAGCAGAACTATCAATCAACCATAATATCAAAGAAACATAATCCAGTGCTAATGGTAAAATGGTATATTCTTAGCCTCCTCAGAAGGGCACAGCATACATGGTTCAAACAGCAAATCTGTGGTAGCCATCAGAACTCTGGCAGAGGTTACAGTACATTCGTTAAACAATTTGGCCTTTTAGCCATTTCACAAGTTTATAAGGCCTGGTCATCTACATTGGAATATATATATATATATATGTAAGTAAGATTTCACCACACATTTTTCACCAATACAACATAATACTATCTAGAGCCCATAGTAACCAAATTGTGGCAAAAGTAAATTAGAGGTACTGATACAATCATTAATTTGACTTAGAAAGTTAACACGAAGAACAAACTTTAAAAAAAAAAAATCTTTCTTTGGTTGCATGTTAAATACTTCAGCATGAAGAGAGAAAAACAATTACAATATTTAATTATAAAAAAAGATTACCCAACTAATACTAGAGGTCTCAAAGCAGGATCTATAAATTGACAGGCTCCTCTGTTATGTGATTTTTCTAATGGCTGTTAGCACACACACTTCAGTTAAAAAAAAAACCATAAATCACAGTGGTTTTTAGAATTCTGTAGAATACCAAATTCAAAAATTATACAAAAATCTTACAGCTTAAAGTTAAGAAAAGAAATGTAAAAGCAAGACTTTGAAAAAGTTTTGCTGAATTCAAACACCTTACAAGCTCCATCACCCATCCTTGTCCCTGTGGCTGCATGATGGACTTGGCGCCACCAAGTGGGCTGGGCTGAGTGATGTCAGAGCACTTGCAAATAAAACAAATCTGGTTTTCTGGCCCTGGTGAGGGGTGCACAGCAGCTTTTAAACCAGGTTGAATTCCCTCAGGTTTAGTTGTAGAATTGTGTCTTTCACAGCAGCAAACACAAAGCGGATATTCTCTGTGTCTGTAGCACATGTGAAGTGGGAATAGATGACTTTCTCTTTGTCAGGATTCTGATCTTGATAAAGCTTCAGGATAAAGTCTCTGGCAGCTTTGACATCTTGCTTTGGTCCTGTCATGAGGGCAATCAGAATCAAAAAGAAAGATACCAACTCACCAACAGGTCCTCTCAAAAGTCATATTCAGTGTACTTTTGTTCTTATTTGGAATCCTTCTTTGAGCCATCTTTTTTCTAGAGACTTTTTTACTTGGGGCATTATTTTATTATGAACCTGCAGATGGGTATTTTAAGTGTCCATTGGTATCTAAAAATCATACTTGAAGGAGATTTCTTGAAAAATAGTGACCTAATTTAACTTTCTGATTTGGACCATTTTTGAAGAGGTAATTACTCTTTAAAAATACACTTATTTATGGCTGCACCAGGTCTTAGTGGCGGCATGCAGGATCTAGTTCCCCCTCCACTGCAACTGCTGAGTCTTAGCCATTGGACCACTGGGAAGTCCCTGAAGGGGTAGTTCTTAAGTGAGGTAGGGGAGGGAAAAGAGAGAATATGGGGCCTAACACAACTAGGCTCCCAAGTCTGATTGTGAAGCTTGAGAGCTGTATGCTACATTGTCAATGTGGTTAATAAAAGGAAAAAGGAGAGCGTTTAAACACCACTTGTCTAAATATCAAATATCAAACTTGGTAGTTTCGGCACCAGAAGTAATTAGTGACAGGGTCTAAACCCTCTCTCTACCTTGGAGAGGTTATAAAGGTAACTTCCATGTCCACCCTGTCTGGTGAAGGGGCTGCCACATTTCAGCACTAGAAGTGCAGAGATGAGTCAGGCACAGTCTCTGCCCTTAGGGTCTGCTGGGACAAGACAGCTGAAGGCAGAGAGAGCAAGGCAAGCCCAGGCCCCCAAGGGAGCCTGAGGAGGTGCACCTACTGTGGAAGGAGGTGAGGTGAGGATCAGAAGGCCTTCCCAAAGGAGGAGGTGCCTGATTTGGGTCTCAGAGAACAAAGCAGAATTAGCAAGGGAGTTGGCACTACATCCCAGGCAGTAGGAGAGGCGTGTGCTGAGGTGAAAACACGCTGATTTGACTGGAACTTCCATTCAGATGTGGGGGATGGTAAGAAAGTCCATTAGAGGCAGATCAAGGAGGCCCAGATAAGCTAAGCTGAGAACTCTGAACTGGTGCCAGGGAGGTCAGGGCCACAGGATGGACATTTACTTACCAGTATATTCTGGAAAATAGCTAATTAGATGAGAGTACATGATTTTCTCTTCCAAAAGATCCTTCTTGTTTAAGAACAGAATCACCGATGAGTTCAGAAACCAGGGGTAGGTGATGATAGTTTTAAATAAGGCTTTACTCTCTTCCATGCGGTTCTAAATGAAAACAAGAGATTTAGGATAAACTAGGAAGAAAAACAATGCTTTGGGAACAGCATGCCAAATCACTGCTTCCATCCATCTGTCCTCTTACCCAGCTGTTGTCTCTTGGTCGCTGGCCTTGCTCAGGCTGGGGAGGGAGTGGCAGGTGGTTCCTGCTTCTATTTCCCTCATCCTCACCCTCCCATTCATCACCCTCTTCTGGAACGCCTCTCACCCAAATTCTTCTCTGGCTCCCAAACACATAAGGATATAAGAAAGGCTTTTGTGTAACTTGGAAAAGGAAGGTTGAAACCCAGAATTGACAAAAGTTTTCTGTGTATGAATACTGGGATTACCAAGTGGGGGGATCCTTCAGAACTATAGACCTGAGATGCCCTTTCACTGGGTGGGGGCTTCTAGACTGGGCATCAGGAGTCCAGTGACAATGAGAGGAAGGAAGGCTCTTCTGGCAGGGCCACCACCCTCAGGGACGCTGATGGAGAAGAGAACTGACGCTACTGAGCACCTGCCCTGCACCATGTTTGACAGGCATGTAACACAGCCGACGCTCTCCAAGGGAACAGGTCCCCATTTTATGGGTGAGCATACTATTCACAAAAATGTAAATGCTTTCCCAGGACTGTACAATAGCACAATCCAGTGGCAGCTATGTAGACAGACAGTAATAATTTCTGAGCATTAGACACTGGCAAGAAAATATTTAAGTGAAAGTAAATAGAGCATGTATCAATCTTCTGTGGTGACAATAATCTAGCATTCCGCCCTCTCCCAAGTATTTTTAAGAAGAAAGAAACCTTTTCCTTCCTTCCTTCCTTTAGACTGAGAAACATAGCCCTCCTGCTTCAGAGGGACAGTCACTAAATTTCTGTTCCTATGACTCCCAATGCCTGGGCCCATTCTCCCACTCAGTACATTTTTGGGGATCAGTTGTGGAATCTTTCACCAAAAAGGTAAGGTCTCACTTGTTTTTAAAGCTTCTTTAGCATTAATTATGATCTTATCAATAATGAGCTCCAAGGAACTACAACATATGAAAAATACAATTCCTATACACCATAGTGAGTAGATGCAAGACATATCTCCAACCAGGATAGAAAAGTCTGGGGTTGCAACCACTTCATTTCCCCCAAGATACCTTGGATTTTTCAGAGAGGAGAAACTAATTTCTAAGCACATCAGGCTAAGGTACTCATCCCTGGCTCACCTGACTAGTCTTCCCTGAGAAATGTTCTAAGTAATTCCTGAGACAAATCTGGAGCTAATTTTTCATATTGATAACTCAATGCCTTTGTTTTAACAACAACAAAAAAAATCTCTCCACTGGGAGAGCTGGGTGACAGCCAAGATTTCTATTCTTCTTTGCACAATGACACTAGTAAATGGGCTAATCCGCCACTAATTAGCTAATGTAACTGTACTCCTCAGAGAAAAGTCTGCTTTCAAGAAGTACAAGATAGAATTTGTTCATAATTATTGCCTAATTCTGGACAGAATTCTTTATTGATTTCTTTTCATTCCCTACAGGCAAGAGGTATTTCTAAAAGGTCAAGAGATCTGGTGCAAAAGGTAGGGGGAAAGACGGTGATTATCACAGAAAATAGCCCTAACCTTACAAAGAAGGGACCAGGATGGTTCTCTTCACTTTCCTGGCAGATCCAGTTAATGGAATTTACCCAGCCAGTGTCATGGCAGCTCTGCAGAGGGCACCAAATGCCTGACTAAGGTGGATCAGTGGCAGGTGCCCTGAGCAAGTCCCTTCCAGGGGAAGTGAAGGTCAGATGCTGCCCCCGGGCAGCTCCAAGCATCTGGTACCACTCCCCCAGCCAGCTTAGCTCAGGACCTAATTTGAGAGCACCATGGAGGTTGGGAAGCCTGTCCTCAGGTAAGTCTATTAGAAATAGTTGTTCAACTTTGGTTGTATATGAGCATCCCCAGGGGCTTAGAGAAGGAACCAGGAAATAAGAATCTCAACAATAGGGTCCTAAAGATGAGTGGCTCCACCCTTCATGAAGACTAGATGTCCAAGGTCAGGCCACACATAGTTGTTCTTTAAGGTCCCCTGGGAATTTCAGTGTCCATCCAAGTGTGAGAGTCAGGATTCTAGGTTAGTGATTCTCAGATCACCTGGGATCTTCTTGAGGCTCCTGCTTTATTTGGCCTGGGGTAATTCGGAAAGTATGCATTCCTAACAAGCACCCAGGTGATGCCAGGGCTACCAGCCCACAGGCTACACTTCCAGGAGTAAGGCAAGTTAACCTAAGGGATAGGGCTTAATGCCAGGGTGGGCTGGCTTCTTGCAAACTGCAGAAATAGGTTTCTGTTTTCCACAGCTAACCAGACTCCCCACCCAGCATACCTCATTGTCACACTCAGCCAGGACCTGGTCATATTCACTCAGAGCAACCAAAAAAATAATGGAGGTGACACTCTCAAAGCAGTGAATCCATTTCCGCCTTTCAGATCGCTGGCCACCAACATCCACCATCCTGTTCAATAGAATAAACATAGGACTCTTTGGGAGGAAAGCACATGGAAATCAGCACTCTTTAGGGTCCTCAGTAATCGTTAAGAATAAAAAGGGATCCTCAGATTAAAATGCTTGAGCACCGCTGCTTTAGGCAATGAGGAACCACTGGATGTTTCCTAGCAAAGGAGGCAACAGAATGTAAGTGAAGTTACTGAAGATGCATGCAGAGGTCATTCAGATGGAGCCTGCTTGAGGATACTGGTTAGGGAACTGCTGTAGTAGTCCAGGCAGAAGCTCAGGCGTCACTTTAGTGGTGCCCAAACCATCCCAGAGTGCCAGGATACCAGACACAAAAGGGGAGAAAGACAGGCAGGCTCTGGACTACTTGCCATGTCTTGTTTCCTGGGCCCTCCAGTTAATCAAGAGATTCTTTGTGCATTAGCTACATGCTACCTCTTCCCTAGAAAGACCTGCAGATTGCCCTGTGTCTGATGTGGAGACCCAAAGCCTTAACCTGTGTCTTTGGGACAAGTTCAGGGTGTCATAGCCCAAGAATCAGTCACAAGCTCGAATGTTCCAGGGCTCGGGCAATTTACAGAAATGAGTCTGGGGACCTCTCTCAGGTAGCAAAGGATACACTTCAAGCATGCTGTGCTGGGCCCGTCTAGAGGGAGGTTTTGGAAGGGTTAAGCAGAGATTGATTCTGAAAAGGTTTAGATAAATTCATGGGCACACAGGCACAGGGCATGTGCTCACAGCGATGCCGAGTATCGGGCTAGACCAGAGGGCTCCCCCAACTTGACAACGCTCCAGCAGCACCGAGATGCAGGGGTGGACAGGACAGGACTGTACTTGTGCTGTCTCCAGACAACCATGTGTAACAAGTATTAGGAGGAACAAGGGAATGAATGGATATAAAAGTGCTTTGAAATTTGTAATGATAAATCTTGGAGCTGAGAATAGAAGGGAAGAGAAATATTGAACCTCAGGGAAAAGACCCCAGTATTGCCAATCTGTGGGTTACAGAAATATACATCTCTGTGTGTGTGTTACACACGAGAAGCATTCCAGACATCAGTAGGGAATCTCCTCTTCTCTAAGGGGGATAGAAAAGTGTGTTTGTATCCACTGTACAACTTGAGACCAACCACAATTCTAATACCCTGTGATGGCGAAGGCCATTATTGCCCTAAGAGATACAAGCCCTTGTAGCAATAACACATTGAAGAATCCATTTGGGGACTTCCAAGCCTAGAGACAGATTCTTAATGGACCATGTCAAGGAGACAGACTTACCGAAAGATGATGTTTTCTAGGTCAAATGGATACTCAATGATGCCAGTGGTAGGCACTCGGACACGAAGCACATCCTGCTGTGTTGGCACGAACGATGGCATGGCAATCCGGTCAATGTCCGTCAGGTAACTGATGTTAGAGAGCAAGATGCTGAGAAGGGGGAGATGCCTCACCCAGAAAGTCACCCCAACTCCCAGCCACCCCCATTCAGATTCATGGATTCATCAGTGACTTTCCTGAGAAGCAACCCTTCAGCCCTCCTAAAAACTGTGTGGAGAGTTTGGATCAGCCTGCTGAGACTCAAGTCTGCAGCTCTGGTCTCTCCTCCTGGTTCTCAGCTCCATCACTCTGCTGGGGAGGGAGCCAGCCAGGCCACAGGGGCAAGAGACGGCACCTGGCTCTCTGACATTTCATCTGTTCTCCTCTCACAGGCCCTCCTCCAAGAACATTGTAGAATGTAGATGCTGTGCTTAGACACTTTACTTTGCTCAATGAATTAGAGTTAAAGAAAATATAAAAGCATAAATCAGGCCAATGGGAAGTCCTCTCAAAAAGTTCCTTGTTACACTGGGAAATTGAACATCTCCTAAAATAACCCAAAACTTGTCTTGGATTATTTTGGGCCATATATTATAGCCCAGGCTTAAAACAAGTCTCTTTTTCTGTGGTAAAACAAGAAGACACTTCTTTCTTAATGTTAAGGCCTTTGAAAAAGGCACTTTTGAGTAAATAACTGAGGCCCTAGCCAGTGACAGTGCTGATGACTTTGAGCCCTCTGTATACGGAGGTGGCCCCACCTTCTCCTGCACCCCCCACACCCAGAGCAGAGCTCACCTAGGTGTGCCGGGGCTGAACAGGTGAACCGCCAGGGCAGCCTTCTGTGACCACACCCCCATACACAGCCCCAAGGCTTATCACCATGGACTTCTGGTGCTTTAATTTATGCCTGTTAGGCTCCCTTGGTGGCTCAGATGGTAAACAATCTGCCTGCAATGCAGGAGACCCAGGTTCAATCCCTGTGTCGGGAAGATCCCCTGGAGAAGGGAATGGCAACCTACTCCAGTACTCTTGCCTGGAAAATCCATGACAGAGGAGCCTGCTGGGCTACAGTCTGTGAGGTCGCAAAGAGTCAGACACGACTGAGCAAATTTCTGTGTCATCCCACCAGAGTGTGTGTTCCTTCAGGGCAGAAAGCACCAATTGTACCTATAGCCCTTTCCTCAGTGCCTGGCACAGAGCAGACCCACATCAAATTTTTGTGAAGTGAAAACCTCTTCAAAGAAGCAGACAGTGGCAGCAGAGCAGATGATTACCACTGACCTGGACCACAGAAGCGTCTGGGGTCTCACCAGTTCCAGGTTTATGTTTCCCTTTTCTCTGTACAGCCCTGTCCACCACTCTAGTCACTCTCCACTACTCTTCTCAGTACACTTGCCCCAGTTGTCAGGGCCAGACTGAATTCTACAGCAGGCCTAGTGGGTCTTTTCCAAGCTGATCTATATCAAGAGCCCTAGCCATTCACCAGGGCCTTCCCAGAAGCCAGTGACACAGGCTAGACTAGGGAGGACTCAGGGATGCCCTGGCTCCCAGCTGTCAAAGGCTGTCTGCCCTCCTACTGGGAACCCTGTCCTCCTTTCTGCCCTGCTGTCTTATGTGCTGATCTAACGACTTACTGGGGTTTCTTTTAGTTGCTTTTCCTGCTTTGCTGCTGTGTTGTACCTAAGTATTCCAGTCATCAGATGGGTGGTGCTAACCTGGATTCACGTCATTCGGCACTCAGCCTGGGACAAACACCAGAGGAAGGCCAGTGAAATTAAGGAGGTAGGATTCTGGTTTCCTTTCCTGCCCCCTGGCTTGTCAAGATGGGTGAATTACCCACACCACTTTGGAGGGTGATGGCAGCACCTAAAGGGAAGGGGATGGGTCTAGGGAAAGAATTCCAGGGCCCTCAGAGGGTAGAAATGACCCAGAGCAAGAGGGAAGGAGCTGAGCTGCAGAAGCAAGAATCCTCACCCCTTCAAAGAAGGACCGTGATCCAGCTGTTTGCCCAGTGATCTGGGCAGAGGCATTGTCTTAGGGAATTCTTAAAATCAAATTCTGTGATCTCTGTGGGATAGTTTGCATGCAAAACTATCTCTTTCTTTTTACCCTAATAGATTACTGATTTTTCCTTCACAAGGAGTTAATGAACAAAGAGCTCCCAAACTGAGCTCTCGTCCGTGACTATCTTGTCCACTTGAGGGCAGCACCAGATCAGCCACTGACAGATGTACTGCACTGTTGGGTCTAAACTCTTTATTTTAGGGAAATTGGACCTGCTGTTTGCCAGTCAGGGAACCAGAAAGCAGAGGGATATGGAGAGGGGAAAGGAGAATCCAGAAGCAGGTGTAGTCCTGGTTTAAATCATATAACTTCGGCACCCCAAATGAGATCAGTCCTACCAAGGAAAACCCACAATTGACTTAGCCTCTCAGTGAAAAGGACAGAGGCTTAAAACTAGATGAGGAAAGGTAGGTATGGGCAAGGAGAGCTATCTGGGGGGCTCCTTAGGGGGACTGAATTTAGGAGGTGGGAAGCCGAGGCATCAAAAAGCAGAGGAGCAGAGGGAGGCTGTGTTGCCGCTGAGTGCCTGCATTTTAGTAGATAGCTCATTTCTCCCTGGTAAGAAGCTCCTTTGAAGTGTGGACACAGCCCAGGGCTCTGTACTCACTATTTGGCAGAGTCTGACAGCTGGTACTCCCGCCTCCTATCGTAGCACTCCTGGATTCCAGGATCCTGCCACAGCTGCTTGATGGCCTCCACCTGGTCCCTGGAGAGCATGGACACCTTTTCTACTTCCACTTCTTTGATTAGCTGGGCATTTTCCTGCTCAGAGGGAAAAGAACCTTTCATTAGGCAAAGGAAAGGAAACCATCACATTGGTGACATAGGGACAAGACTTGCCCTTGTCTTTGGATTAAGGAAGATGTCCCCTAGGTGCTGGGGTGTGGTGAAGGCCCTCCAGAAGAGCTCCTCACAGCCAAGTCACTCAGTTGCAGCCCCACTGGGTGGAAATGATGTGGCTGCTTAGCTCAAAGAGCCCCAGACCTGTGGCTTTTGGTCCCAGCAGTACCTGGGGGCTTGGGAGCCAGTGTCACCAAGATTCAACACCCAGCTGTGCATGGGGGAACACTGGAATGATTGATTGATTATCATTGTACTAACCAACATTACTTCCTCATTAGCATGCAACTCATTTGAATATTTGCATAGCCCATAGAACAGTTTAAAAACAACTGTATTGTTAGTGGCATACCAAGGGTAGGTAAGCGGGTCCACCCCAGTGCAGGAAAGAAGGGAGTGTGTCGTCATCTTCAGATAATTGAAAAATCACGTCCTAGCCATTAATCATGAGTCTGCTTTCTCTTTCCTTTTTTTAAAGATGTTTTAATTGACATTTTTTAGAGTAGTTTTAAGTTCACAGCAAAACTGAGAGGAAAGTACAGAGAGTTCTCATGCTTTTTATTATCATGCATCACTAATAAAACTCTTTCCTACTGGGTGGACCACACCTACTGTACCCCTGACCCCATGCCACTGACTGCTCTAATACTATTACTTTATTATTACAATAAGTGTTAAATCATTATTGCTGTAATTACTGGTACTACAGCAGTTATCACTTATTACACTCACTGTGTACCCAGGGCTCTGCATATATCGTCTCGTCTGATCAACAGAAGGCAAGCAAGAGGCCAGAAATTTTTCCAAACCATAGCAAACTAAAGATTGACCTCATCCACAGTATATCCCTGGTTTGGCCTGAGAGACTCAGCATCCCATCCTTGGCTACAGGTTGCAGCAAACAAGAGTCCTGCTGTGGGAGACAGGAGCCCGCCCTCTTCACTGGATTTCAGGGCAATTACATCATGCAGAGCGGGCAATTCACTGGCAGCTATGGTCTCTTTAAGTGTATATTACACCCCTTGAAAAGTCACTCTTTTCTTGCATTTTTTATCAGGAAGCCGAACAGGAGGCTGGAGGAAAGGAAGAACTTATAGATTCACTTGACTCGGAAAAACCCAGAACCATGATCAAATCGACATGGCTTTGCCCTCCATCCATCAAGAGTGAATATAATCTTCTCCCAGACTGTGGTTTCCTCAGGCAGGTAGAGGATCCCCTTTGTAGAGTCTCAAACAAGGTCTCTGCAGGATGGGTGAGCAGAAAGAACCTGGGCTAAAAATCAAGACCCTGACCTCTAAGTAGTTCAATGGGATTTAAGGAACCCAATAGGTACCCTGCCTCAGCATCGTCATTTGTAAGAGGAGCCATTGATTTTCATGGGAACCTGATTTATAAAGTATCACCCAAATGTAAGCAGAACTAGCCTTATTATTGCAATACATGCCTCATAAATATTTCTTATCTGCCAAAACAGAACACTGTGACAGCCCCTAAACCAGGAGTTCTAGTCCTGCCTGCTGGCACATCTCGTGTCACATGTCCTATTCTCAACCAGAGAGAACAATGAATTGAGACCATAGACAGTGTCTGTATGGAGCAGAAGGGTCTCCCACTTCTTCCCTCCACTTGCCACTCGCCCACCTCCCACATAGGAGCAGATGGTCTCCACTGGAGAATGCGGATGGTGGAGCTTCCCAGGATACCCCATTTGCCCACGCCAGTGTTTGGCTTTTCCAATAGATAAAAAGTGGCTCCTAGTAAATTATCACAGAGGAATGCAGCCTTCTACATAAGCTCTTGGGTGGGAGGAATCTAGGGAAAAGACATTGACCTGGGATTTCGGGTAACCAAGGGAATTCAGCTTGGTGAGAAAGACATATTGTTTGTTCAGCCAAGGGAGGAGATTTGGGAGACATCTTGCTTGAAAGAAGAGAATAGAGGCTCCTTAGAAACCCAACAATTGGGACTTTAGAACTAACTAGACTTAGCCACCCAGAAGGATTCCATGTTCAGAGGTTTTCCTGTCCCTCTTTGTCTTCTCCTGGATAGCTCTACCTGTCTGTATCATTTTTTTTTAACTTCCTATTTAAGACTTGGAAAAAGGTGGGAAACATGGTAGAACAAGTTCTTCTCTGCCTTTCAAGATTGCCCAAACATTCATACTCTCCTACTTTACCTTATCATTCATCCTTACTCCTTCCACATGTGTTCATACATATACCCACACATGCACACATAACTCACACATATGCTTTTTCCTGGAAATATCTGAAAGAAAACTGCAGCCTCAGTGCCTCTTTATCTCTAAAGACTTCAGTGCAGTTTCCTAAAACCAAACATACATAATCACATTGTATAATCGTGTATAATGATCAACATCAGGAAATTAACAGTGATACAATATTGTAGTCTAATCCTCAGACCTTATCCTAAGTATGGCAGTTGTCCCATAAATGTCCTTCATTTGCCCGATCTAGACTCATGTATTGCATTTAGTCAGCTGTCACTTTAGTCTCCATTTACCTGGAAAGACTGTAGTCAAAGGAGTTGTTTGTGTCACTCTGATCAAGAATGACCTGACAAGGGGAGAGTTCCCTAGTGGTCTATGCTTAGGACCCTGCACTTCTACTGCCAGGGCCCAGGTTCAATCCCTGGTTGGGGGGCAGGGTGGGGGCACTAAGATCCTGCAAGCTGCATGGTACAGCCAAAAGATAATGCTCTGACAAGGATGTGTTCTTTAGTCACAAGTCATCATGAAGATGGCTGGTGGAGTGGCACAGCCGAGCCCCAGAGAATGTTCCAAGGGCAAATAGTATAGAGGGCAAAGAGGAATGAGAAAAAGGCTGCCCTGGTTTTTAAACAAATTCTATTAAGAGATCAGATGAATGACTTTTGCACATTAACAATGTGTGTTTTTAAAAAAGTGAAGTTTTGGTGGCACAAAGACAGAAACATAGATCAGTGGAACAAAATAGAAAGCCCAGAGGTAAATCCACGCACCTATGGACACCTTATCTTTGACAAAGGAGGTGAGAATATACAATGGAGAAAAGACAGTCTCTTTAACAAGTGGTGCTGGGAAAACTGGTCAACCACTTGTAAAAGAATGAAACTAGAACACTTTCTAACACCATACACAAAAATAAACTCAAAATGGATTAAAGATCTAAATGTAAGACCAGAAACTATAAAACTCCTAGAGGAAAACATAGGCAAAACACTCTCTGACATAAATTATAGCAGGATTCTCTATGACCCACCTCCAAGAGTAATGGAAATAAAAGAAAAACAAATGGGACCTAATTAAACTTAAAAGCTTTTGCACAACGAAGGAAACTATAAGTGAGGTGAAAAGACAGCCTTCAGAATGGGAGAAAATAATAGCAAATGAAGCAACTGACTGGATCCAAATAGGAAAAGGAGTATGTCAAGGCTTCATATTGTCACCCTGCTTATTTAACTTATATGCAGAGTACATCATGAGAAACGCTGGGCTGGAAGAAGCACAAGCTGGAATCAAGATTTCTGGGAGAAATATCAATAACCTCAGATATGCAGATGACACCACCCTTATGTCAGAAAGTG
This sequence comes from Giraffa tippelskirchi, assembly GCF_054371585.1. Lineage (NCBI taxonomy): Eukaryota > Metazoa > Chordata > Mammalia > Artiodactyla > Giraffidae > Giraffa > Giraffa tippelskirchi. The sequence continues at coordinate 171,701,076 of NC_137275.1, forward strand.
AAGAAGAACTAAAGAGCCTCTTGATGAAAGTGAAAGAGGAGAGTGAAAAAGTTGGCTTAAAGCTCAACATTCAGTGAACTAAGATCATGGCATCCAGTCCTGTCACTTCATGGCAGATAGATGGGGAAACAGTGGAGACAGTGGCTGACTTTATTTTTCTGGGCTCCAGAATCACTGCAGATGGTGACTGCAGCCATGAAATTAAAAGACACTTGCTCCTTGGAAGAAAAGCTATGACCAACCTAGACAGCATATTAAAAAGCAGAGACATTACTTTGCCAACAAAGGTCCGTTTAGTCAAGGCTATGGTTTTTCCAGTAGTCATGTATGGATGTGAGAGTTGGACTATAAAGAAAGCTGAGCACTGAAGAATTGATTTTTTTGAACTGTGGTGTTGGAGAAGACTCTCGAGAGTCCCTTGGACTGCAAGGAGATCCAACCAGTCCATCCTAAAGGAGATCAGTCCTGAATGTTCATTGGAAGGACTGATGTTGAAGCGGAAACCCCAGTACTTTGGCCACCTGATGCAAAGAGCTGACTCATTGGAAAAGACCCTGATGCTGGGAAAGATTGAGGGCAGGAGGAGAAGGGGACTACAGAGGATGAGATGGCTGGATGGCATCATCAACTTGATGGCCATGGGTTTGGGTGGACTCCGGGAGTTGGTGTTGGACAGAGAGGCCTGGCGTGCTGCGTTTCATGGGGTCACAAAGAGTTGACACGACTGAGCGACTGAACTGAACTGAACTGAAAGCAACTGACAAAGAATTAATCTCAAAAATATACAAGCAACTCCTGCAGCTCAATTCCAGAAAAATAAATGACCCAATCAAAAAATGGGCCAAAGAACTAAACAGACATTTCTCCAAAGAAGACATACAAATGGCTAACAAACACATGAAAAAATGCTCAGCATCACTCATTATCTGAGAAATGCAAATCAAAACCACAATGAGGTACCATCTCACGCCAGTCAGAATGGCTGCTATCAAAAAGTCTATAAACAATAAATGCTGGAGAGGGTGTGGAGAAAAAGGAACCCTCTTACACTTTTGGTGGGAATGCAAACTAGTACAGCCACTATGGAGAACAGTGTGGAGATTCCTTAAAAAACTGGAAATAGAACTGCCGTACGACCCAGCAATCCCACTGCTGGGCATACACACCGAGGAAACCAGAATTGAAAGAGACACGTGTACCTCAATGTTCATCGCAGCACTGTTTACAATAGCCAGGACATGGAAGCAACCTAGATGTCCCTCGGCAGATGAATAGTGGATAAGAAAGCTGTGGTACATATACACAATGGAATATTACTCAGCTATTAAAAAGAATGCATTTGAATCAGTTCTAATGAGGTGGATGAAACTGGAGCCTATTATTCAGAGTGAAGTAAGTCAGAAAAACACTAATACAATATATTAATGCATATATATGGAATTTAGAAAGATGGTAACGATGACTATATATGCGAGACAGCAAAAGAGACACAGACGTAAAGAACGGACTTTTGGACTCTGTGGGAGAAGGCGAGGGTGGGATGATTTGAGAGAATAGCATTGAAACATGTATATTACCATATGTGAAATAGATCGCCAGTCCAGGTTTGATGCATGAGGCAGGGTGCTCAGGGCTGGTGCACTGGGATGACCCAGAGGGATGGGATGGGGAGGGGTTCAGGATGGGGGACACATGAACACCCATGGCTGATTCATGTCAATGTATGGCAAAAACCACTACAATATTGTAAAGTAATTCGTCTCCAATTAAAATAAAATAATTAATTAAAAAAAATTTTTTAAAGTGAAGTTTTAGGCAGATTTCCTTCTGACTTTGCTAAATAGTGTTATACCCAGAGTGTGAGCATTTTTACGTTCCTGTTCAAACCACCTGTGCAGTGCACACCATCTAGATCAGTGAGCCCTTATATAATGGGGAAGGTTTTGTGTCATGTAGTTGGACTTTCTGGAAAGAGGGAAGAAATGTTCTCAGAGGGTCAGATTTAGGGAAATGTTAGTATTTGGGTGGGAGACAGGCTGAGTCTGAGGTGGCTGGCATCTAAGTGAAGAAACTAGGAAGCAGATAAATAAAGTGGGTCTGTAGTTCATGCAAAAGCCCTAGGCTAGGGGAACACACTGATTTGAAATTGCCTAACTCATACATTTCTTTGAAAAGAAAAATCACAAAAGAGTAAATATTACCAGAGCAAATTCAGCAGATACAGAAACACGACCAGTTTCTCAAACACTGAGTTCACATCTGGCTTTTCTTCTTTTCCTTTCTCAAACAAAACCACCATTTTCACTGCTCTGAAGAAAGAACACTGAAAACAGGTGTCCTACATGTGCGTTTCACTCAGAAATTCCCAGGGTGACAATGGAAGGAGCTGCTTATGAAGTGGTGCCTTGCTGACTTTACACAAGGATGGCTGGCTGCCCAGGTAACAGTCCCTGTCGAGCCCAGCAAGACCCTCCGGCTGGAATCCAGGGCCCCGTGGGCAGCCCCATTCTCCACCAGGTCCTCACAGGGGGGGCCCCTGTACCATTAATCAGCCAGCACTGCAGGACCCGAAGCCTGCTCACTGCCTAGGGAGGATTGTCCCCTCCTTTGTCAGGACATCAGAGTTCCTGCTCTTGCATCAGACACTTAAGTGTTTTCACCAAAATCTGTATTCATTAACACAAGTCTAGATAATGAAAGCCTAACTGCATGATATTTCAAGAGCCTACTGTCATTTGTAGAACCTATGAACCTCAAAAGCTTTCTAAAAACAAATGAGACTAAAGTAAAGTATACAATTAAAAATGAAAGTTCCCTGTAACATAGTATTTCTGACTGACAAAATCACCCCTCCTTGTTTTAACATCTCACATCAAGATCCAGAACTATACTATATGTTCTATTAAACAAAAATTATGAAATAAAAATTTCAGTGTTCCATAATGATCAGCTTTGAAAGCATTTCAAAAATTGCATACTAAAGAAAATTCTGGTGAATTATGCTAGAGAAAGGAATTTTTTTTCTATAAAAAACAACTTCTGCTTCTGATAAACGAAGACTGGGAAATATGGATCAACTCTTTCACTAAGGACAGCTAGAAATTGTGGACAAAATATCAGCTCTTTCACTAAGGACAGCGAGAAATGGTGGACAAAATATTTTCAAAAGTATGCTTGAAAATACCAGGAAACTAATGAATAAGTGTGAAGAGTTGACTCATTGGAGAAGACCCTCATGCTGGGAAGGATTGGGGGCAGGAGGAGAAGGGGACGACGGAGGATGAGATGGTTGGATGGCATCACCGACTCGATGGACATGGGTTTGGGTAAACTCCGGGAGTTGGTGATGGACAGGGAGGCCTGGCGTGCTGCGATTTGTGGGGTCACAAAGAGTCGGACATGACTGAGCGACTGAACTGAACTGAAGGAATAAGTAACTGCTGGGCCAGAATGTAGGGAAGAATGGCATCCAAGGAGTTGAAACAGCATTTAGGAAACCTTCCTTCCTGGGGCTCAGCTTGCTCTTGAAGGAGCAGTTGTGAGGTTGAGCAGCTCCCTTTTCAACATCACAGGACTAGGGTGGCAGGGATCAAAGGGTTTAGCAAGAGCAAAAGGCCCTTAGAAGCCCTCTGGATCTGGGTTGGGATCCAAGGGGTAGCTCTTAGGGAGTTTCAACTCAGCTTGGAATCACCATGACCTCAGAAACTGAGTGTCTCCAGACACCTGGCAGAAGAAGAGGAGATTTCTTTTTGAAGAGAACATCTTCCTCACCCTCAAATTATTTTTTCACGAGTGTCCAGCACACTCACAAAAATAATCAACCATAAGAAGATTAGACAACTTCAAAAAGAGGCAACAAGTAAAAAGATGCAAAGATATATTCCTCCAACCCACAGGAAGGAGGAATCTATTATCATAAAAATGGACTTTAAGGTCTACCTGTCAATTTTACCTCAATAAAGCTGGGGGTAGGGGAAGACTTTTAAAGTATAACTGGAAGACAGAGATATTTCAAATGACGAAAAGATTCAGAAAGACATAACGGTACTAAAGTTCTATGTAACTAATGATATAGGCTTAAAATATATAGGAACAAAATCTCTTAGATCTAAATGGTAAAACAGACAAATTTTCATCTTACAGGAAATTGAAACACACCTCTCTCAGTAACTGATAGAATAAACAAAAATTCAGTAAAGATATATACAGTTCAAATGTCATGATCAGCAATTTGACTTTATGGACACATGTTGCTTAGTCACTAAGTTGTGTCCGACTCTCTGTGGCCCCATGGACCGTAGCCTGCCAGGCTCCTCTGTCCATGTAATTCTCCAGGCAAGAATACTGGAGTGATTTGTTATGCCCTCCTCCAGGGGTTCTTCCCCACCCAGGGATCAAACTTGCATCTCCTGCGTCTCCAGCATTAGCAGATGGTTCTTTACCACTGAGCCACCTGGGAAGCTCCATGGATGTATGTAGAGCTCTATATTTAAAATAACTATAGAAGATAGACTTTTCTCAAGCATACCGAGAATATTTACCAAAATGGCCATTTGTTTGAGATTACACATTTTAAAAATTGGTTTTCTAGCTTCTTTATCAGTTTCCAATTCCAATTTCTTTAGCAACTCAGCTTCAACAGGAATGCGCTTTTGCATTAGCCATTGCTGTCCACCCCCACTCAAGGTGCAGGCGTCTGAATATTTAGCCACGGGGCTAAAGCTGCCTAGATTCTCCTGTAGAAAGGCAGTCTTCCACCACACTCAGAATGGGAAGTAAGTTTTTTTAACCCAATTCAAGATTAAAAGAAACCTTTATTTCTACTCCAACCTTTGCCCTCTTTCTCCTTATCTTTTCTCCAACAAAAATAAATAACAGAATTCACTAGCCACTAACTGTTGGCATGAAAGGCCAAGCAAGTTCCTTTATCTCTTCGTGTCAGTCTAAACTTCAGTGGGTTTAACTTAAAAGGCTCTTTTCAAAAGTCCTGCCATAAATTTCTCTGGCACAAACATCCAAAGCTACAGTTAGTGCTAAAGAATGCAGCTAAGACATCGAAGCTTTGGCCTTACACTGTGTCAACCTGGTGAAGCTGTCATGACACTTGCCAGCACTCCTTCCCTGTATGATTCTGAGTTTGGATGGGCTGTAAGAGAAATTTGAAGGGGAGGTAGGAGAAGCCGGTGGTCATGTTCTGAAGGTCAGAGCTCCACTTTAAGGGGCACATACCCCCTACACACACACACACGTACACACATTGTGGCTAGTCTTCTGGTCAACTTCACTTGGAGTAAGGCAGCAGCTGTTGGGCCCTCAGCACCCTACTTGGACCTTCTCCTTCAGCTTGTCCACATCCTGGGGCAGACAGACATGCAGGTTCACAGCAAAGGATGCCGGTTTCTGCTGCAAGTCCCCCACACCGTCAACACAGAGAGGCAGGTGCAGGTTCCAAACTGCCTTTGTTGGTTCTGGTTCATCTTTGCTCTGCCTTCTCCACATCCAGTTTTTCTCCATGACGACCAGCCCTGCTGACCAGACACCAGATATGCAGAGGCAATAGCCTTCCAACACCTTCACAGCTCTAACAGCTGCATACAGTGCAATCCCCACAACGAATCCATTATTCCTCATTGCCCTCTGACTTCCCGACCAAACCAGGAATCCTTTATTGTGGCCCATTCACTTCTATTTAGGGGCAAAAATTCCCTATTATCTTAGGTCCGGGTGATGGTAACAACTTAGGCCTCAGCTGCAGTGACCGAAACGTCCCAAACTCAGTGAGACGCTGGCAGCCAGACTCTACCATCATTCAGTGCACAGCAGCACACGCCTGCTCCACGCTAGACCCGGGCTGGTTTCTGGGAACATGAAGACCATGACCCTCCCCTCAAGGATCCCAGAATTACACCGATGCCTTTTGGAAGAACTATTAATACATCAGATCCACACACAGATGCTAAGAGATCAAAGAAGACATTTCAACTAGGGATGAGTGAGAGGATGGGCTAAGATTTCCCACCAGAAGTGGCCAGATGCTTATAAGGAGAAGGGCTGTCTCTGCCCTTCCTGTATTCGTGAATGTGGATTCCTGACTGCTTGTTAGAGGCGGCACCGTGAATGTGCAGGGAGCAGACCAGTTCTTTATCACCTTTCACATAACATTCCTTCCCCTGAGATGCTTTGGAAAGCACCCGAACTCCTCAGGTCCCAGGGTAGGTGAATATATTCAAGGTGTAATTTACCAACAACATCCAGTAACCCCTCCAAAGTATATATATTGGACCAATGAAAACTGCCTCTAGAAAATCATTTGTTTCAGCCCAGTTTAACTGCATGTGCCCAGCGATCACATAATATGGTCGTGTTACGTAGCAAGATAGAATGTTCTATCCTTATCATCTTCCTCTCCCTCCCTCCTGTAGTTGAGAGTTTTTAGTTTTTTAAGCACACCAAAATTGGGTTATGAGAAACAGTTCAAAGAAGCAAGAGGAAGATGTGTCTTTTGTGTTTCTGCCTCTGCAGAATCTGCTGGGGGGACTGGAGCTTCTATGCAGGACACACCCAGGTCCTCCCCACATAAAACCGGAATAACTGCAGCCAGGGCCCAGATGGTAGGAAGACCAGGACTTACAGAGAAAGACAGAGGAGCAGAAAAAGAAGAGCGCAGCGAAGCAGTGCTGTGGGGTGGGGGTGGGGGTGGGGGTGGGGCTCCTACACCAAAAGATAGCCCCCAACCCTCCACCACCCACCTCGAAAAGAAAACAACAGATGCCTTGCTCACCTTGCTGGCTTCCTGTAGCATCACTATCAACAGTAAGAAATCTTAAGTCTCTCTTTGATATTGGATTATATTTGTTGTCCTTCCAGAAAATAAGGCATAATAAAGGCTTACAGACACAAAAAGCACTGGCAAGTTCTCAATTTCAGAATATGCTGGTTCCAAATATTGTAGAGTTGGTTGTTTGGAGTTCAAAGTGTTTTCCCACTAAGAGACTGCTATGGGTCCACCAATCCCATTTTATTTTACTTCTGAACACATAGGTCGGGCTCTATTTCTCGGTCTCCCTTGCAGTCACGTAACTTGTGTTCTGAGTGATGGAATTTGGGTTGACGTGATGCACACCACTACCAGGGCTGACTTTCCAAGCCTCCCATGCAATCCTCCTTCACTCTGTCTTTTCCCATTTCTCAGCTGAAAGGACAGGACGATGAGGGCTGGGAGGAGGGGAGCCTCCGGGTACAAGGGACCCGGATCCTTGACAGGCCGTGTGCAGCACAGCCCATTCCCCAGCAGCTCCTGTGGAACTGAGATGGATGTGGCCTAGAAATAAACACTGATTTTGCTAGGCCACTAAAGATTTGGTGTTGATCTACTCTAGAGGCTATCAAAGTTTATGCATCTGTAGAGAGAGAGAGGAGTAATGTGAGAATGGAGAAGTCCAGAGCTAGCTCCAAGGAACCCATTTCAACCAACATGGTTGGCATGGACCACAGCCGGGATACAAGGGTTAGTGTGGATCATGCATGATTTTTAAAAAATCACTCACCTCTGATTTCATTTCTACCATCCTCCCATCCTGCCTCCCAGTGGATCTCTCTTCAAGCCCCCAGATTCTCAGAACCAAACAGCATTACTACTTTCTATACACACACTTTCCAAAACTTTCTCACCCCACTTATCTCCCATCAAACCCTGTAGGTTCCCTAGGCAGGAGGTTGTCAAGCCTGCAGAGAATAGTTCTGAGTAGTTATTTTCAGTGTCTTTATCTATATCTGAGCCCAAATATGGTAATATCAGAGAGAGCAGACTAATGGTCCTCAGTTTCAGTATGTGGATTGACAACACACATAGGTTTATTTTACACTCCTTCCCAGTCCAGTATACAGCAAGGGTGGTAGTGGGGAGGCCTCTGTTTCATGCAGTTAGCCAGGGACCCAGGCTTCCTCCATCAAGTGGCTTCACCAACTCCCAGGCCCACACTGGATCCTCTGCACCCAGTAGGTGGGTGGAGGAAGAGAACGTGGAGCAGTAGGCAAGACGTTTTATGGGGCAGGTCTGAACACGGCAGACATACAGTTCATGGGCTAGAACTCGTCACACGACACCATCTAGCTGCAAAGGAGCCTAGGGGATGTGGTCCTCCTGTGCTCAGGTAGAAGGTGACATGAGATTTGGTCAACACCTAGCATTGTCTCTGCCACTCACAGACTCCCTCTTTGTCACAGAGATGGTCAAGGTCTGCAAAGTGCCCGTGTGTGCTTTTGTATGAACCAAGGTCAATACCACATGGGCTGGGTCCAGCTCTCTGTCTCTTCTTGTAAATGAAGTTCTATTAGGACATAGCCATACCCTGTCACACTGTTGGGCTGATGGCACAGCTACAAAGGCAGTGTCACGTTGTTGCAACAGAGTCTTTATGGTCCACAAAACCAAACACTCGCTGACCCTTTACAGATAATATTTGCAAGCCCTGGTAGAGACGGATAATTCCTAAGTGCATCTAAGGAGGATGCTGCTGCAGCCTCCACTCCCCTCCTTCATTCAATCAGTGGCCACATCACTATGAATCACCCACTCTTTGCCAGACCAAATGTTTAGTATGAGTCTACAACTATGAAAAAAACGTTGTCTTTATCCTAGAGTTTCTCGTCTTTATGGGAATGATGGTAATAGGCAAATAGGACATAAGAAGGATCCTCTAAAAATATATATATACTTATATATATATATTTAAATTAGGTGGACACCCTAAGTAAATTTCCCCAAGACTTCAAAATTTTCCAAGGGCAACGCCCAGAACTAATTTGGATTGCGAACCTGCCCTGAGACTGAAAACATACAATAAAATTAAACAAAAACACTACCCAGTGGAAAAAGCTGGAATTGTTTCTGATACAGACTCCTTTACCCAACATTTAGAGAATGTTCCCATTTCTTTTTTTCCTTCTCTACTTCCTTAAGCAGACAATAAAATAGATTTTATTCTGTCCCTGTTTCCCAAGGTGCCATATTACATTCTTTGTTTTGTTTTTTTTTTAAGTCTATGCTGTGTCTTCTAGCCTGGGACCCGGACCAGACGTTTCCAGAGACCCTGAATTCCAAGACAAGAAGGCTGGCCCTGGATTAGGTACAAGTGACCATGTTCTTCCTGGGGCACTGCTGACATTCAAGAGATGCCCTCAGAGAAGGGGGAGATCTCTTTAAGGCAGCTCCAAAAAAGATCCTCCCTCCTACTCATGTAAAACAGGTTTTCTATTCAAAGGCAAAGGGAAGGAAATGCTAGATTCAACAGTTAGTTTAGTAACACCAGCCAGGCAGGTACGTCCAAGGCTAAGCTGAAGAACAAACATTAAGGAATGAAATTCTCCCCGACATGAAGCCAGAGCTGTATCTTGGCATCGCTTTCTTTCCAAGCCACCTTAGGCCCAGACATAATTCTAGAAATCCCTTCTGTGTCCCTCAGAGTGATTCAGACCCCACTCCCAAACACAAGATCACAAGCAGGTACCTCCAAAAGATGATATCAGCCCAGACTATTTTCCCTCCCTGATCACACATTTGTCAGTAATCCTGGGAGCTCCAGACCTCAGGTTATTCCATCTCAGGTCAATTGTGCCAACATGGTCCAAAGCCACTCAGCCACCCTTCCAAACAATGACATGAGATTCTTTGCATTAACTGGGGGAATAAGGAAAACTGTTGGGGTCAATGCAAAGTACTTTATCCTCAAGCATAACACAGTAATACAGATGCTTAACCAAGTTCCATATTTCTTGCCCAAAACTCCCAACCGAGAAATCAGCTGAGCACATCGAGGTGGTAGATATTTGTGTAAAGGACTGGATGTGGTCCCTTAAGGTCAACTGAGTGGACTGTGTGCTTACTACATGCTAGATGTCATGCTGGGTCCCTCAGAAGGTGGATATAAATCCAGAATTCCTTGAAAATATCCCTGTCCTGCCAGTGGGTGAGGGATTGACATCTAGTCAAGTAGCAGTCTCAGATAGGGCCTCATCTCCTAGTCACTCAGTCGTGTCTGACTCTTTGCGACCCCATGGGCTGTAACCCACCAGGCTCCTCTGTCCATGGGATTTTCCAGGCAAGAATACTGGAGTGGGTTGTCAGTTCCTTCTCCAGGGGATCTTCCTGACCCAGGGATCAAATCTGAGTCTCCCACACTACAGGCAAATTCTTTACCATCTGAGCCACCAGGGAAGCTTCCAGATGGGGCCTCAGTATTGGCCAAAGTCACCAGCTCACTGGACATGGAAGCATACAGATGTGACTTGAAGCAGCAGCAAAGAATATCTGCACTCCAGAACCTGGTGGAAGATTTATCGGTAATCTCCCTGCTGTCTGACTCTTATTAAATGTTGAAACAAATGATATTTATGGATATTTTTTTCTGAAGTACACACTGTCCGGCTATACCTTTGTAAAGGATTTCTCAGAGGGCTATATTATACAGACCATGACTCTACAAAATGTTATGAGTACACACAAAAAAGTTTGTCCAATTAAGTTTAGGACAAGGTCTGAAACAGTCACCCCCCTTTTTTTTTTTTAAAACTGCAGGACTTCTGAGAAGTTAGAGTGTGTGTGTGTGTGTGTGTGTGTGTGTGCATGTGCGCATGCACATGCACACACGTGTGGGTATCACATGAATCTTGGTCTCTCTTTCTCATCGATGTACCCCAAGCGCTCAAAGCAGTGGCTGGCACACCTATATTGCTAGAATGAATAAATGAATGCTGCGTGAAAATCATTACATTTAGTCAATACCGACAGAATATAAGGAACAGTGTGTATTAACAGGATACAACAGTGCCTGAAACTGTGTAACTGTGCACACTCAATTCTTAAACATTTGATCACTGGAATGTTTCACGAGAACATTTAACATGAGAATGGATATATGCATGCTAGGGGAAAAATCCCTGAAACCACAGCACAGCTCCATTCACAAATGCAGCATTTAGTGACAACTTACTGAACGTCAGCAGTGAAAAGCCTGCAGCAACAAACAGAACTACAACAAATTGAATAACATTAAGTAAAGATGCCCAAAGAAAGCACAGACTCTTCAATGGGCCTGCCTATTATGAATTTCCAAAGAGATTTAGGATATACAATATGCCAAACTAACATAGCTAAAGCAGCAGCCATTTTCTCATAGGGTCTTACTGGCTCAGACCCCAGCAGATTCCATCGCCTGTGAAAGTCAGAAGCTCTTCCACAATTTCTGCTAATCTCCAAGGGTTATGTCTTCATGGTTCAACATTTATACTCAGCTGCTCAGGCACAAAGCTCAGCTTCTCCATCCCTCACCCAGAGCATCCAACTGTTCACAACCTTGGTTTGCACAAGACAGGGTTGCCCCGTGTAGCTCTCTACCACCTCAGAGACTCCACACCTCAATTCCTTCTCCACCTACTCAGCCCACTCTTCTGCAGCCCTGCAGTTTAGAGGCTCCGAATTCCTTTTCTTACAAGAGTGACTTCCCCTTTCCTCTAATACTCAGTTGAAAGGGAGAAGAACTCAGATTCTACCCCACATCTACAAGTTCAAGCCTACTTTGTGGATCCCCTTAGCTTTCAGATGGTCCACCATCCAGTCTCCCTCCTTCTGGCTACAGTGGTCCTGGGTTGGGGAGAGCTATTCTGTGGGTCCCAGCAGGTCTGCTGATTCAGAGATCCTGCTCTCTGGTGGCTCAGGGTTAGGCCATTCACACTTGGCACAGACTGTCAACCTTGAGCAGAAGTTATATGATAGCAGTGGACACAGAGGAAAGGAACAGATTAAATTCTTTTATTTGGGGAACGGGAGGCTCATCAAGGATTTTCTTGGTAGTGAGAGCCCAGGAGTTTCTGGGTTTCTACCCATTCTGAGACTGTGTTTTCAGCCTTCTCCTTGATTCCATGACCCCTACTGTAGCTTTCCATAACTCTCCTGGGCACACATAGGCCAGCTTGGTCCTGTTGCTTATGACCCAAGAACCTGACCCTGTCCCACCAGCAGAACAAAGGCCTTCTCTCTGATGTGAACAGTTAGGGTCTTCAGAAGAAGACTTATTTTCATAGCACATCTTGTAACATCTCCCTCTATTAATATTATATTAAATTCAGCTTGGAAATAACCCTAGATGTTCTAGGCTTTATTTCTGAATCTATCCAAAGGCTATGTAGACTTCAGCCATATTATCTGAATTAGTTTCCCTCTGCTGCATGAAAAACTGCCACACACTTAGCAGCTAAAAACAATCTCCTGTTACTATCTTGCAGTTTCTGAGGGCCAGGATCCAGGCATAGGGTGACTGAGTTTTCTGCTTAAGGTCTCATAAGACTGAAATAACACGTTTGCTGGGCTGCGTGTTCATCTGGAGCTCAGGATGCCCATCCAAGTTCATTTAAGCTGTTGGCAGAATTCAGTTCCATGTGATGACAGGAGTGAGGTCCTAGTTTTCTCGATGGCTGTCTCCTGAAAGTCACTCTCAACTCCTAGGGGCTGCCTCAGGTCCCAGCCACGTGGCCCTCTCACGGCATAGCTGCCACTTCTTCAAGGCCAGCAGGGCAATCTCCCTGCCTCTAGGACTTCCAATAGGCTGATTTGGTCAGGCCACCCAGGGCAATCTTCCCTTTGATTAACTTAAACTCATTAGGGGGCTTCCCTGGTGGCACAGTGGTAAAGAATCTGGCTGCCAATGCAGGAGACCTGGGTTCGATCCCTGAGTCGGGAAGATCCCATATGCTGGGGAGCAACTAAGCTTGTGTGCCACAACCACTGATCCTGTGCTCTAGAGCCTGTAAGCCCCAACTACCAAGCCCATGGGCCACAACTACTGAGGCCCACGCAGCTAGAGCCTGTGCTCTGCAATGAGAAGTCACCACAATGAGGAGCCTATGCACCACAACTAGAGAGTAGCCACTGCCAGCTGCAACTAGAGAAGAGTCCTCACAGCAACAATGACCCAGCACAGCCACAAATAAAGAAAGAAAAACCTTTAAAAAGTCAACTCATTAAGGACATCTTCACCTGCCATATGGCGTAATCTAATCATGGGGTGACATCTATCATGGTCCTGCCCACACTCAAAGGGAGGGGATTATGAAGGTGAGTACACCAGGGGTGTGAATCTTGGGGCCCATCTTAGAACTCTGCCTACCACATGGTCTTATTCACAGTTCTGGGGAACACAACTGCTGTTTACTTTTCCCTCAGCTTATAATAAAAGAGTACCTATGATATCTTATAAAGGAATTAGGACATATTTTTGGAATTAAGAACCAAGAACTTAGATAAACAACAAAATCCTACTGCATAGCATAAGGAACTATATTCAGATATCTTATAATAACCAATCAGGGGAAAGAACCTTAAAAAGAACATGCATGTGTATGTATCTCACTTTGCTCTATATCAGAAACCAACAACACTGTACATCAACTATATGAATAATAATAATTTAAAAAAGAGCCAAGAACAATCAAGATTCCTTGAGGGAATGGTAGGTTTTGCCTTGTGGTCCATGGGAATCATATATGTGAACCTGATTCTCTTTTCACTTCAGCTAACGGGAAGCTCAGAGATAAACATGTGGCAAAGTCTAAGTAACTTAGCAGAAGTTGATGAAGACTCATGCCCTGAAACACCTGTGTTCTAATTTTCCCCCAGTCTCACTCTTCTATCTTAAACTTTTTCTGGCATCGAGTTTTTTTAAGATACATATTCTTATCAGTAGTTTCCCCTGTGTTACATAAGGAAATAGGGCATAAATACAAATGAACTTACAAAATAACATCAATACTAGTACAAACTGAGTCATTATGTGACCTCCTTATATAAGCATTATCTCATTTGATCGTTACAATAAGCTTATGAAATTTGATACTTTGAATATCCTAGTTTAATAAGTAAATAAACCAAAGCTTAGAGAGAAGAGATGGTAGAATAGCCATTCAAGTCCACGGTGCCTGAGTGCAGGGTGCCTGGCCCCAAAGTCTGTACAATCAACCACCATGCTCACCTGATGTGCAACATTTACATTTTAAAGGGAGGAAGGAACAGGCATAGTGGTTGCCTGAAACCCTCCAGACTAGACAGGATTACCCTAGGTACTAGGAGAGCCAGAATTATTTCCCTCACCCCCTGCCTGCCAACTGCTCTTCTCCAAGGTAAAATAAAGTGTTCTGGAATATACGGTATTCAATAGGCAAGCCCTCCTCACAAAAAAGGAGGAAAAGGGCCTTCAGAGATAAAAGAGGAATTGGAAATAAGTAAGCTTCTTCCACAGTGAGCTGCACACAACTGTAAGAGACTATATAACACAAAGCCTCCAGCACGACGTGACTGTTTCCACACAGAAGACTTTCAGGTATTTACCATGTAACTGAGACTAAAGTGTTCTTCTTAACACAGAATATGGGAAACAAGAATTAGAAATGTGCATTCTGAAGACCACCACTGGCGCCAGTCCACATAACCTTTCCTCTATCATTTATAAAAGAAAAATAAAATTAAATACAATTAGATAGATTGTTGTTGGTGGTTTATATAAAAATCAGTATCAATGTGATGCTTATAGAAAAAAATAAGCTTCGCTGATTAGTCTCCATGCTTACCAAAACCCACAGACAGCAAGGAGTAGGGAATCTGGCGACATGGTTCACTCCACTACGACCCAAGGCGCCACCTAGTGACAGCTTCTCTGATTGCATCTGTTGACAGTAGACTCGGTAAATCACGCAGTCAGATTTTTACCTTGGAGTCTATCTCACAGTTATGATATATGGAATAGACCCAGACATTCTCACTCTTTGATAGAAAAGTTAAGTGAATAGGAGTGAGAGAGAGGGTTTGAGAGTTAAGAGTTGAGTAGAAGGCACATCCTTGTTGCTACTTTTCAGGTCAGTAAATATTAACCACTTGGAGCACAGGGCTCTATAAATTCAAATTTTATTGGTATGTCCTCTGAAGTGTACAAAAATTGACAAGAGAGGTTAAGTTGTCTTCATTAGCTGTAAGCAAACGAGTGGCAATGGGACTGAGGCCAACTGCCCATGTTCCAAGCTGTCCATGTGACTTCCTCGATGCTCTAATAGCCAGCTCTGCGCAGCTGACAGGCAAGGCCCTACCAGTGTGTCAAAAAGCACCCACGAGCACAGCCAGTTCCCATCGCATCCAAGGAGCTGTGTGAGGTTGTCCTACTCCTTGCACTGAATTTAACACCATGCTTCCCACTGGTGCACCTTTCATTTCAAATGCACATCTATCTGGGCTATAGACACTCCACCCTGTCAACTGTCAAAACCATGCTCCAATGATGCCCTGCATCTAGTTCTGCAATGGTCCTCCCTCCACACTGAACTTACATTTCTGGGAAAAAAACAAAAAACCTGCCACACAACTCCCAGAGAGTCATCCAAAAACATTCCTTGCTCTGGGGTGTTTTTTCCTTTCTTTGCTTTTTTTTTTTTCCTTTCTTTGCTTTTTTACTTTTTTGGTGTTTCACTTTTTCCATTCTTTTCACCAGCTTGAAAAACTCTTAAACACACCACAACAAATATTTGGGTCACAGCTTATTTTAATGATGCGCTTTTGAAATGGTGGTTTTAATCCTGGATGCATATTCGGTTGTTGTTTTCCTTTTGCAGTGAAAATCCACAAGCATTTCTGCCTGGGAGCAGCATTAAGAAGAGCAGGGCACCCCAGAGGAATCCCTTATCCTTGGCTCTGAGGAGCCTCTTCTAGCATCCTGACCCTGCAATTCGCAGAGAGTGTGTCCTGAGCTCTCTCTAGATAGGGCTGCGGGGATAGGGTGACTGCCTCTGGGGGCACCAGGCTGACCCATACTCTCCTCCATCAACTACTACCCACTTTCTGTAGGTGAAATCAGATCCACGTGGACAGCTCTGAAGGGAGACGAGCGGTCTCCCAGGAGCTCCACGTGGCCTGAGGGGTGTTTGGAAGCCATGAGTGCTTGTCTTGGTGGCGTTTGTGACACTGCAGAGTCGGGGGCTAGAGATGGGCTGACCACGCCCACTGACCACGCGTGTACCAGTCTGCAGTGTTTCTGATGGGTCGTGGGCTGGTGGAAAGAGAACCCACCACAACTGCAGATGGTTGTCCTATGTCTGGATTTAATTAGCCCAGATATCAAAGTTTCATCAGAATATGATTATCAAATGAAAACAGGGGACAGCTAGTGAAGTTTGATTTTCAGACACACAACAAATACTCTTTTCATCTAAGCATGCTCATGTATTTGGGAAGAACTTGTGCTGAAGTACCTTTTCAATTTACTGTAGCATTTTACTGTAGTAAAGACACTAAAGAAATTCGGGTGCTTCTGTATGTAGACTGTTTATCAATTTCAGGGCTTCTCCCTGGTTTTTGAAGCAAATCTGGCATTAGCAAGGCTACCTCCTCTAGGAGAAAAAATAGAACTCAGTACCCATTTGCTTCTGAATGGTGTCTCTGCCCTGCTTTCCCGTGTTCTGGAAAGTCCACTTATCTGTAGAACAAGCTGGGGAGGATCAACTTTTTCATCTCCTCACCCAAGACCCCAGGCAGGCTCTGCACAGGATCCCTTCTGCTGCTGACATTCAGTACTTATGTCCACACCATTGCCCTCCACCCTCACACGTGATAGGAAGGAACATGCCCAACAATGGACTTAATGCCCTGAACTGTGCACTTGGAGATGGTTACAGTGGTACATTTCATGCTATGTATCAGTTCAGTTCAGTTCAGTTGCTCAGTCGTGTCTGACTCTTTGCGACCCCATGAATCGCAGCACGCCAGGCCTCCTTGTCCATCACCAGCTCCCGGAGTTTACCCAAACTCATGTCCATCGAGTCGGTGATGCCATCCAGCCGTTTCATCCTCTGTCGTCCCCTTCTCCTCCTGCCCCCAATCCTTCCCAGCATTAGGGTCTTTTCCAATGAGTCAACTCTTCACGTGAGGTGGCCAAAGTATTGGAGTTTCCGCTTCAACATCAGTCCTTCCAGTGAACACCCAGGATTGATCTCCTTTAGGATGGATCGATTGGATCTCCTTAAAGTCCAAGGGACTCTCAAGAGTCTTCTCCAATACCACAGTTCAAAAGCATCAATTCTTCAGCGCTCAGTTTTCTTCACAGTCCAACTCTCACATCCATACACGACCACTGGAAAAACCATAGCCTTGACTAGATGGACCTTTGTTGGCAAAGTAATGTCTCTGCTTTTTAATATGCTATCTAGGTGGGTCATAACTTTCCTTCCAAGGAGTAAGCGTCTTTTAATTTCATGGGTGCAATCACCATCTGCAGTGATTTTGGAGCCTAAAAAATAAAGTCTGACACTGTTCCCACTATTTCCCCATCTATTTCCCATGAAGTGATGGGACCAGATGCCACGATCTTAGTTTTCTGAACGTTGAGCTTTAAGCCAACTTTTTCACTCTCCTCTCTCACTTTCATCAAGAGGCTTTTTAGTTCTTCTTCACTTTCATGCTGTGCATATTTCACCACAATTTTAGAAAAGAAAAAGTAAGGACTAAGAGCTCTTGCTTCAGGAGGGCCTGAATTCTGCCTGCAGATTCAGCCAAAGTGACATCTCGCCTCACCACCTCCTATTTGCCTTCACGTGCCCTCCCTGCACCCGTGCACAAACCCCGGCCTTTTCTGCCTCCCGGACGTGTCCCCAGGTGTCCCCTCCCCACACACCATCTCTGGCCCGAGGTGCTCTCACTTCTCTCAGCCCGCATCTCCAAGGTTCCACCCGCAAACCCTGAGCACTCCCCACCCCTGTCAACCCACCTTGCAGGAGAGGCTGGGCCATGATTTTTCCTGCTCTTAATGAAATACTAGCAATGCCTGATTCCTCAGCAATTTGCATTTGCTTTTTTTCCAAATGTCAAATCAGCTCCTCAGTCACCAAGCATAAAAATGTATCCTTATTCAACCCCAAACTCCCCCGACTTACAGGTACAAAGCTTTCTCACAACCCATGGGGCCCACAAAGTGCCTCTTTATCCTCCTGGCATCTCACAGTGCCCTCTGCCAAGCTTTTCCATGCTCTGCACTGTTCCCCCTCCACACAGTGGCCAGAGCCGAGGTGACCTGCCCATGGGCCACCTGTGATCATAGGAGGCCACCAGAGTCACGTGGGGAGTCCTCTGTAGCACCCACATCTCTGTCAGGAATGCTCCCGGCACTCCTCCTGAACAAGTTCATTTTCTTCTCTGCTTTGGTTTCCCTCCCTACAAATCCATCAGAAAGCTCTTCCCCACCCTAGTGAGTTGAATAGTATCCCCACCAAATTTATGTTTACCTCAGAATTTGAGTTTATTTGGGAGTAGTGCCTCTGTAGATGTAATTAAGAATCAAGACAAGATCACACTGGATTAGTGGAGGCTCTAAATCCAGTTAGACGACCTTGTAAGAGACAGAGAGGGACACACCAAGATGAGGGGAGAAGGGGCAGGATTGCCTGATAAATCTACCAGCCAAGGACCAGCAGGAAGCTGGGAGGAGACATGGGGACGGGTTCTCCCTCAGAGAGGCCAGAAGGAGCAATCCTGCCAAGTCCTTGATTCCTGACTGCTGGCTCTTTCCCTGGCCCGGGGCTCAGCCAGCTCAATAGTTCTTCTCTGCAAGCCCCCTGTGCCCAAGTCTAGTGACTAGACCACCAGTGATGGGGGCATTCCCCTGTAGTATGGTTCCTGTCATCAGCTCCCTCTTGGAATAATGAAATGGAATCTCTCTAGAGGTCCCTAAGTTTGATCAGGAAAGACTCAGTTCACCCTTTCTGCAGCCCTCTTAGCCTTTTAGGGCTCAGAGAGCATGAGTAGCTTCAAACTTCCACCAGGATCCACAGATCCCCAGACACCAAATTCTTCCTCCAGCCCTGCTGTCCTTGGGCCTCTCCACTGGACTTTGATGGCCCCTCAGGAGACAGCTCCTCTTGTTGGGGAGGACCAATGGAGGGGACGACAGAGGATGAGATGGTTGGATGGCATCACTGACTTGATGGAAATGGGTTAGAGCAAGCTCCAGGAGTTGGTGATGGACAGGGAAACCTCGCGTGCTGCAGTCCATGGGGTCGCAATGAGTCTGATACGACTGAGCAACTGAACTGAACTGAATGGAGTTCCCTCATGAGGTAAGTTAATTGTGACTTCAGCCTCACCTCCACCCCATAACCCTCTGGTGGCAGCAACTCAGGTGCATTAAACAGCTTGGAGATGGAAGCACAGGTAAGAGAGCAGGGTTTGGAAAGCCAAGTCCTTGATCCTCTGCTGTTAATACAAACCATTTCAGGATAGAGTTGTATTGGCGTTCTTTTAGATTTTAGAGCAAATGGCAGTAGAACATGGGAATCATAAAACTCTCAGGCCAATGCACAGACTCACTTATTCTCTGGATGAGAAAATACCTTGGGTCCTCATCATAATCAGACATACCAACAGAATATCCAGAACAACTGCCACCAATTTGGATGATGCCAATAACTTTTCTCTCCAGATACCCAAGACCCAGGCTAGTGCAAACAGTGTGGAATTCACTGATGCCATTTAAAAAAGAAAAGAAGAGGTTGCACTATATGCAGACCAGTCACTTCTCAGACAGATGCTGACCTTTGCTTTAGAAAATCTCTCCATGCAACAGAGGGCAGGACCAGGGCCAAGGGATTAAATTTCCGAAAACGGACCTTTATCCTTAACCTTTAGTTTTTAACTCCAGTCAAATATTTCTGTCATTTAGAAAGTGTGATTAGCTTTTAGATAAGTTTTATTTTTTTCCTTCAGCAAAGAACATTTGTAGTTTTTCCACCAATATCAAGGGGATGTGGTTGTGCCGTGCTCAGCTGACTCTCTGCGACCCCAGGCCATCAGGGAAGCCCCACCGATATCAAAAGCAACTAGAAATGTCTCAAAAATGATTATTTGGTTTCCATTTCAGGAAGGGTGCTGGTAGAATGATGCCAGATTCAACAGGCCGAGATCCCATCAGCCCTGAGCAACTCCAGGACATCTCAGGAGCTGGGAGCATCTTGGAAGCTGGACAGAACCAGTCTAAGTAAACAGCTAAAATTCAGGAGAAACACTGGAGTCGTTCTGGCTTCATCTGAGTGAAAGTGCATATGCAGGTTCCTCTCTTTTATACAACTGCTTTTTATATTAGCAACGAGAAGAAAGAAAAAAAGAAATGTGTAATTATGTTGTCTTTTCTCATTACCTACGCAATTACCTTTACTGAAACTCTTCTTTTCCCTGTGGATTTGAATTACTGGTGCCCCTACCTTTCCAGCTGAAAGAACCTCCTTTAGTATTTCTTTTAAGAAAGGGCTGCTAATCATGAATTCTCTGTTTTGTTTTGTTTTTCCTTTTGAAATCTGGGAATGTCTCTCTCTTTTTTTTTTCCTGCTGCATTGCACCATGTAGGATCTTAGTTCCCTGACTAGGGATTGAACCTGTGCCCCTCTGCATGGGAAGTGTACAGTCTTAACCACTGGACAGCCAGGGAAGTCCATCTCTTTCATTTTTTTTTTTTTTTAATTTTAACCAGATGTAATTCACATGCCATACAACTCATCCACTGAAAATCTGCAATTCAGGGTTTTTTTGAATAGTCAAGGAGCGGTGCAACCATCATCATACCCAATTTTAGAACATTTTTATCACCTTTAAAAAGAAACCCTACATTCCCCAAAAGATACGCTGAAGTATTAACCCCTAGTAACATGTGAATGTGACCTTATTTGGTTATGTCTATAGATGTAATCAAGTTAAGATGAGACCATTAGGGTGGGCCCTAACAAATATGATTGGTATCCTTACAAGAAGAGGGCAATTTGGAGACTGACATACACAGAGAGGAGAATGCATGGGAAGCCAGACAGACACAGACAGATGATGGGGACAGAAACTGGAGCTTCGCAGCCACAGTGAAGGAGTGCCTGGGGCCACCAGAGATGGAAAAGACAAAGAAGGATTTTCTTCTAGAGTCGGTGGAGAAAACATGGCCCTAGCAATACCTTGATGTTGGACTTCTAGCCTCCAGAACTGTGAGAGAATAAATTTCTCTTGTTCTAAACCATCCAGTTTGTCGGTATTTTTTTGTTACACTGGCCATAGGAAACTAATACACACTCATTCTCTATTCCCTCCAGAATTTGCCAAGCTAGGCAACCAACAATATACTCTCTGTCTCTATGGATTTGTCTATTCCGGAAATTTTATATAAGTGGAATCATACAACATGTGGTCTTTGTGACTGACTTCTTTCACTTAGCATAGTGTTTTCAAGGTTCACCCAAGTTGTAGCATGCTTCAGGATGTCATCTCTTTTTATTGCCTCACACTACTCCTTTGTATGAATATATCACATAGATCCTCTTAACATTTGATGGACATTTGGATTTTGCACACTTTCTGGCTATTTATGAATAATGCTGCTATTAGCATTCATGTACAATTTTTTGTGTGGCCTGTGCCTTCATTACTCTTGTGTAACGACCTAGGAGTTTAACTTTTTGAGGAATTGTCAAGCTGTTTTCCAAAGCAGTTGCTCCAGTTTTTAAATTCCCACCAACAATGTTGAGGATTGCCATCATTTCTGGATGGTAGCTTTTAGGTTGACAGTTTTTTTCCTTTGAGCACTATGCATGCACAATAGCCTTTCAGACCCCTTGAAAGTGAAGTGAAAGTCGCTCAGTCGTGTCCAACTCTTTGCAACCCCATGGACTATACAGTCCATGGATTCTCCAGGCCAGAATACTGGAGTGGGGAGCCTTTCCCTTCTCCAGGGAATCTTTCCAACCCAGGGATCCAACCGAGGTCTCCCACATTGCAGGCAGATTCTTTACCAGCTGAGCCACCAGGGAAGCCCCAGGATACCGGAGTGGGGAGCCTTTCCCTTCTCCAGGGGATCTTCCCGACCCAGGCATTGAACTATGGTCTCCTAATTGCAGGTGGATTCTTTACCAACTGAGCTATCACAGAAGCCCTCTAGACTCCTTGGGGTGGTATAATCTCAGGAGGGTTTTTCTTAGCTGGCTGTCTCTTTTCAACCTGCCACTTTGCTTACTGCTTTAATATCACTGAGCTATCAGCATCTCTGTAACTGCTCACCATCAAGACTTCCATTGTTTCTGGCAATGACCTTCGGCATGAATTTCTCTGTGCTCTATTCCAAGTAATGACCATCCTCTTTGCAAGAAATGTCATTTTCACATCCTGCCTCTCCTTTGGGATCGAACCCTGTACCAGAGTTAAGGGTAGGGACAATGATTCATTTCTGGAGCAAAACCTCTGGTCTACTTGGGAACTGATAATCTTTGGTCTTCTTTTCTTAGCCCATCTGACATGGTAAGTCCACCCTACAAGCAGACCTGGGAGGGGATGGTTGAGGCCTCAGTGTCTTCAGCTTTTTATTCCTGGGACAGAGCCCCTGTCACATGAGTAAGAGCTGAGTGGGGAAAGGGAGCCCAGACCTCTCATTCATATTTGCCAGAGAGAGCTCCTCCACACACAGGACTGGAGAGGATACAGTCAATCTGACCCTCCCAGAGCAAAACCACCGATCTGGGCTAGGAGCTGGGGGTGAGGGTGGGCAGCGGGGAGACCAGGAGCTGCGTCTTGCATCTTCTCAGCCACACTCTCTTGGGATGGAGCTTTCATCATGTGGAGCAAGGAGAAGAGGAGAACAGGCCATGGTTCCAATGCTACCAACTCTCAATAGTTACTGAGATATTTTCTTGAAAAAATGTTTCTGTGTTTGCTGGACGCTTTGGGGACAATTTCCACAGACTTTAAATAGTTGTTACAATTTTCACCAATTCAATGGTTTTGTTGGAGAAAGGGTCTACCAAGCTCCTCACACCACCATCCTGAAGGTCTGAAATCCTCTCTTGTATTCAGACATACAGACGTTAATTGAGTTCTCTTTTTCACCACCATCTAGGACATCCTCCACGGTCTGAAGTGGCTATTCTGTCTTTGTTCCATGTTAGCTATGTGGGGTAGACAGTCCCAGTCTTCAGAAATATTTCAAGTACTTTTCTCTTTCCAGGAATATGGAATGATTTTTTCCTGCCCTCCTTGAAGTTGGGTGTGACCTTGCAATCTTTGGCCAATGACATGTGAGACTTTTGTCACTTCCAAAAAGAATCATTTGCTTGGAATTAATTGCTTAATTGCTGCTATGTTTCTCTATTTTCTCTCTTCTGCTGTAACATACCTTGGGGCAATGGCATCATAAGATGGGGAAGCCTCTGTTATCCTGGGTCCTGAGTGAGGATCAAGAGAAGCAGAGCCTTCACCCCGTTGCTTGGACATGTGACATAAGCAAAACAAAAAAAAAAATTGTGGATGTTCTAAGCCACTGAGGTTTGGGAACTGTTCACTGCTCACCACATCCTAGCCTATCCTGATTGATAGGAATCCTCTTCTTTTTAAAACTTCAATCACATGCAGTATATTTTTTTCTGAATTTCAGAAGATCCTGATTAGTGTTAGTTTAATCCATTGGTACGTGTATGGAATCCAAGCTTCTTAGCAAGTCCACAAGGTCTGTGCCCTGGTCATCTATTGGTCTCCACTCCTTTGAGGAAGCATTAGCTCCCCTTTCCTCTCTTGCTGTGTATAATTGCATGAGACTCCCACCCTCATACTAGCCATCTGTCCACTTCCCACTTCCTTCACATGGTACCACCATCCACCGTCCTAGACTCAGCCTTTTTCTAGGCCTGGGATGGCTAGGAAGGAAAGATGGAATGAAGAGAGAGAATAAATAAGATACTGCATTCACATGTAAGTTGTTACGAAAGTGAGAGGGCTCAGAGACAGTCTTAAGACAAACTGTGTTTTTAGAAAGAACTTCCCAAATTATTTACAAGCATGTGTTAAAGTTTTATTTCAAACACTCTGAAAACATTGACAGTAAGAAAAAAAAAAATAGTATGATCAAAGATTATTAGATCAGTCAGTCAGTTGGGTGGACAAACACTAACTTCCCAACTCTTAATCATTTAAAAGTATATCAGAGAATTGTTCAGGCATTTAATCAGGAATGCAAATTACTTCCCAGAAGGAGGTTGAGAATTACATCATGCAGAAACTTCTATTGCAGACCTGTTTTGGACAATTTTTCTTTCTCAGGATGCTTATAGGCAAGAGGCAATATTGCTCAGAGGCAATCTTAGCTTGATTAGTTGTTTCACTCATCAATTTCCTTTTTAGAATTAAAAGGCATTCCTGTATTTTGTTTTCATGTATTCAAACATTTATTAAATACCAACCAGATGACTAGATGCTGATGTTATAAAGATAAAAAGAAAGTCTTTGCTCTGCAGAGAGTTCCCAGCCTTTGGAGGGAGACAGACATGTACACACAATATTGTGTAAAAAACCCCAAAGCTATGTTAAAGGGGCTCCAGGTATATACACCACATATGTCCACAAAAAAACCTGCTGATGAATGTTCACTACAGCATTTTCCACAATAGCCAAAAAGTAGAAACAACTCAAATACCCTTCAGTTGAAAAATTCATAAACAAAATGTGGTATATCCATACAACCAAAACATGAATGAATCTTGAAAGCATTATGCTAAGTAAACGAAGCTAGTCACCAAAGGTCACATACTGTATGATTCTATCTATGTGAAATGTCCCAATAGGCAAATCTATAAAGAGAAAAAGTAGGTTAGTTGTTGTCTAGGACTGAGCAGTCATGAGGAGAATCGCAAGGGGCAGAGGGGGGAGTGAAGTGAAAGTCACTCAGTCGTGTCTGACTCTTTGCCACCCCATGGACAATACAGTCCATGGAATTCTCCAGGGCAGAATACTGGAGAGGGAGCCTTTCCCTTCTCCAGGCGATCTTCCCAAACCAGGGATGGAACCCAGGTCTCCCGCATTGCAGGCGGATTCTTTACCAGCTGAGCCACAAGGAAAGTTCGATGGGCATATGGTTTCTTTTATGGGAGACAAAAAATTTCTAAAAAAACATTTAATCATACACTAAAATATATAATTTAGATGGTGATTTGTTTAGTACGTAAAATATATCTCAATAAAGGTGTAAAATTTTTAAACAGTAATTTAGAAAGAAGAGCTAGAAGAGAGAAAACACAGACATCTGGAATTCAGGACCATAGGAAAGATATTTGAAGCAATAACTAAGACTGCTTAATGGTGAAGATACCTTAGTTACTTATGTATGTTCCTCCTCTTTTCAGGTGTTCAGATCTAAATTCAAGGCATTGGCACCCCAACGTTCATAGCAGCACTATTTATAAAAACCAAGATATGGAAGCAACCTAATTTCCATCAACAGATGAATGCATAAAAAGGATGTAGTGTCACAATATTGTAATTAGCCTCCAATTAAAATAAATAAATTAACTTTAAAAAATAATCTCAAAAAAAAAAAGAGGATGCAGTGTCTATATATCCAATGGAATACTACTCAGCCGTAAAAGAGAATGAAATAATGCCATTTGTAGAACATGGATGGACCTAGAGATTATCATACTAAGTGAAATAAGTCAGACAAAGAGAGACAAATACTGTATGATATAACTTATATGTGGAATCTTAAAAAGTACAACACACTAGTGAATATAACAAAAAGAAGCAGACTTACAGATATATAGAACAAACTAGTGGTTACCAGTGGGGAGAGAGAAAGGGTAATATAGGGATAGGGAGTTAAGAGGTACAAACTATTAGGTATAAAATAAGCTATAAAGATAAACTGCACAACACAGGGAATATGGCCAATATTTTATAACAACTATAAATGAAATATAACCTTTAAAACTGTGAATCACTATATTGTAAACCTGTAACTTCTATAATGTGTGTGTGTATTAGTTGCTCAGTTATGTCCAATTCTTTGCAACCCCATGGACTATAGCCTGCCAGGCTCCTCCGCTCATGGAATTCTCCAGGCAAGACTACTATAATATCATACAGCAACTATACTTCAATAAGAGAAACTTTTTAAAATAAAATTCAGCAATACGTGAACCGTGAGCTTTCAGATGTTCAAGCTGGTTTTAGAAAAGGCAGAGAAACCAGAAATCAAATTGCCAATATCCGCTGGATCATCGAAAAAGCAAGAGAGTTCCAGAAAAACATCTATTTCTGCTTTATTGACTATGCCAAAGCCTTTGACTGTGTGGATCACAAGAAACTGTGGAAAATTCTGAAAGAGATGGGAATACCAGACCATCTGACCTATCTCTTGAGAAACCTATATACAGGTCAGGAAGCAACAGTTAGAACTGGACATGGAACAACAGACTGGTTCCAAACAGGAAAAGGAGTACGTCAAGGCTGTATATTGTCACCCTGCTTATTTAACTTATATGCAGAGTACATCATGAGAAACGCTGGGCTGGAAGAAACACAAGCTGGAATCAAGATTGCTGGGAGAAATATCAATAACCTCAGATATGCGGATGACACCACCCTTATGGCAGAAAGTGACGAAGAACTAAAGAGCCTCTTGATGAAAGTGAAAGAGGAGAGTGAAAAAGTTGGCTTAAAGCTCAACGTTCAGAAAACTAAGATCATGGCATCTGGTCCCATTACTTCATGGGAAATAGATGGGGAAACAGTAAAAACAGTGTCAGACTTTATTTTGGGGGCTCCAAAATCACTGTAGATGGTGATTGCAGCCATGAAATTAAAAGACGCTTACTCCTTGGAAGGAAGGTTATGACCAACCTAGATGGCTTATTTAAAAGCAGAGACATTACTTTGCCAACAAAAGTCCAGCTAGTCAAGGCTATGGTTTTTCCAGTGGTCATGTATGGATGTGAGAGTTGGACGGTGAAGAAAGCTGAGCGCCGAAGAATTGATGCTTTTGAACTGTGGTGTTGGGGAAGACTCTGAGAGTCCCTTGGACTGCAAGGAGATCCAATCAATCCATCCTAAAGGAGATCAATCCTGGGTATTCATTGGAAGGACTGATGTTGAAGCTGAAACTCCAATACTTTGGCCACCTCATGCGAAGAGTTGACTCATTGGAAAAGACCCTGATGCTGGGTAGGATTGGGGACAGGAGGAGAAGGGGACGACAGAGGATGAGATGGTTGGATGGCATCACTGAATCGATGGACATGGGTTTGGGTAAACTCCGGGAGTTGGTGATGGACAGGGAGGCCTGGTGTGCTGCAATTCATGGGGTCGCAAAGAGTCGGACATGACTGAGCGACTGAACTGAACTGAACTGGACAAATTTAATTTTAGTTAATTAATTAAGGCAAGGGTCAATAATTCCTCTATTCCACTATAGGCATACCTCCTTTTATTATGTTCTGCCTTATTGTGTACATTTTAAATAAGTTGATGGTTTATGGCAATTCTGTAACAAGCAAGTCCATTGGTGCCATTTTTCCGACTATTTGCTTACTTTGTGTCTCTGTGTCACATTTTGTGATTCTTGCAATATTTCAAACTTTTCACTATCATTATATTTGTTATATTGATCTGTGATCAGTGATCCAACTTGATGTTACTATTGTTAACTGTTTTGGGGTGCCGCAAACCACACCCACATTAAACAGCAAACTTCATTGACAGGGGCTGTGTGTGTTCTCACTGACCAGCTGTTCCACCATCTCTTTTCCTCCTCTCCTTAGGCCCTTCTGTTCCCTAAGACACAACAATATTAAAATTAGGCCAATTAATAATCCTACAATGGCCTTCAAGTGTGCAAGTGAAAGAGTTACACGTCTCTCATCTCAAATTAAAAGCTAGAAATGATGAAGCTCAGTGAGGAAGGCAGGTCAAAAGCTGAGACAGGCCAAGAGCTAGACCTCTTGCAACAGACACTTAGCCAAGTTGTGAATGAAAGAAAAAGTACTTGAAGGAAAGATAAGTTGTGTACTGCAACTAAGACTCAGTGCAGCCAAATAAATTTAAAAAAAAATTGTCACAGCCACCCCAACCTTCAGCAAACACCACCCTGATTAGTCAGCAGCTATCAACATCAGGCAACACCCTCCACCAGCAAAAAAGATGACTAAAGGATCAGATGATGGTTAGCACTTTTTGGAAAGAAAGTATTTTTATATTAAGGTATGTCTTTTAGACATACTACTATTGCACACTTAAGAGTAAAGTTCAAAAATAACTTTTATATGCACTGGGAACCCCCAAAATTTGCATGACTCACTTTATTGTGATATCCGCTGTACTGCAGTGGTCTGGAACCAAACTGGCAGTGTCTCTGAGGCACACCTGTAGTTCTCAAGGCGTGCTTTGTACCTGCAGCATCTGCATCATCTGAGAACTTGTCAGAAAACCAAATTCTTCTGCCCCACCCCAATCTCTGGAATCAAAACCTCTGAAGGTAGGATCCAGCCGTCTATATAATAAGTGCTCCAGGTGATTCTGAAGCACACCCACGTTTAAGTGTTTCAGTTCTTCAAAAAGGTAGGAGTGCCATTTGCCTGAGAGTTGTCCATGTTGATGACAGCCCAGAAGCAAGAGTGAGACAATTTACCTGCTTTGCTTGCCATCACTGTAGTGATGGAAAGTCATATTATAATCATGAAAAAACAAAATGAGAAAAGGGTTTGACCTGGATGATGAAGTATTGCTATAAACCCTCGTCTTCAGTGTAGCTTTACAAGGGAATTTGCTCACCTGATAATCACCTGTACCTATAGTCAGGTTGATTTTTATAAACAGAAACATAATGCTTTTATTAAGAAAATTTTGGTCACTAGACTCAGAATTTGAAAAGGCTTATTATGTTGATGACAGTTCTTGCAACGTTAAAGCAAAATGAAAATAGCCATACTTAAGTATTTATTTGCATAATCTCAAACATATTCTGGGGCTGAATCTCAGATCCTAGCAGTAGCTCTGAATCTTCAGTAAAAGAGAGGACAGAGTGGAGGATCCTGGCCTTGGGGGTAGTGAATAGTCTGAGTGCAATGACAAGGCTGAGAATTGAATATGGGAACTTATTTTCCTCTCTGCCCACCTCGTTCTCTGACTCCCAGCACTCTTCCCTAGCACCATCCCCAGGGCTGGATCAGGCTGAGATAAGAGAATTTGGGGTACACAATTAAAGGGGACATGACATGCTCTCTCAGGCCCCTACACAACTCCCACGGCCTAGGATCACGTGGCTTGCATTGTCCCCTAGAGGCACCTGGAGAAGAGACCCGCATGGGGCCCTGGAAGCCACTCGGCACTGCTGCACAGGAGACTCTAGGGCACTGGGTACCCAGAGATGATCTGGAAGCAGGGTACAGGCTCGAGGTGGGCATGATCCTTCTGCCTCTTTAAATCCTTGCAGCAGCAGGCCTAAGTGGAGCCCTCTAGCTTGAGTCTTTGAGAATTACACTGGTTTGGTAGAAACGCACATGACAAAGAAAAGAGATGCTTCACGCCCTAGAAGTAATTTGGGAAATAGGAATTCAAACAGTAGTATAGCTTGGAAGGGCTTAAGCAGGGAAGAGATGTGGTCAAAATGCTTTAGAAATGAAATAATCTGATCCTACATGTAGCATCCAACTTACTGGAGAAATGATTTCTATTTTAGATTTTCTAACATACTGAAATGGCTAAATTATACCAACCAAAATATCTGTTTTCGGTACTTTCAAATCACAAAAGAAAACAAGGATACTGAAAACCAGCACTGCCATCTCTAGTAAAAGGAGGGAGTCTCTTGGTGTGCAGGAAACATACTCTTCACCTCTGGTGGCCACAGAGCTCAGCATGGCAGCTGGCTCATCCTTGCCTTTCACCTGAACAAAATCAGAACAGTTCACACACAGAATAGGGAAGTTCACACACAAAGAAATGGGGCTCGGACTCAATAGAGACTCAACTGAGATCAAAGAAGAACTTTCTAAGGTTCTTGAGTTGCTATACAGTGAGTAGGCTGCCTTAGAGAAGTTAAAAAGAAAACTCCTTTTTACCCCAAAAACACTAAAATGTGGCAGTAGCAACTAATTACTCAAGGACAAATTCTTGTCATCTGTCATAGTACAGAGTTGTCAGGAGGAAACTTCTTAATTAGTTAGCCCCTGTGCCACAGCGATTGGAAATAGCATGTTAAAGACAGCAGAAGCACAGTAAGAATGTAGTCTGGATCCTGAGTCACCTCTTGCTGGAAAGTTGCCTGACAGAGTACATGAATATTGTATAAACAAGACATAAACTTCTGTTGCGTCCAGGCACTAAGATTTGGGAATCTTTTGTTACAGCAGCTAATATTACTTTCCTTGACAATATAGCAAATATGGCCAACAGGTTTTGACAAAGTGGGCACAAAGGTATCTACTTTATTCCCTACAGTTTGCTACCTACTTAGAATATTTCATAGTAAATAAGAAACCAGGATGCTCCATATCTTTAGAAACTATGGGAAATCCACTACAGGTCACCGTTTGGGAAAAAGAAGCAAATGGGAAGGAGAAAGTATACACAAGGGATTTCAACTATATTTAATGCTCTATTTCTTTAAAAACAAGCTGTTCTGAGATAACTTAGCCGAATACAAAAGAAAGACTGCTTGTTCCACTAAACAACGCTAAATCATATTTCTTAATTAGTCAGCTTTCTCCTCAGGGAGGATAATGTTTCATGGAAGGGATGGAGAAAGTTTATGATACCAAGGCGACCTTGGACTTGCTCTACACGACTGGACCCAAGGCAATCAGGAGTGATGTCCATGACACCTTCTGCATTGGCAAGTGCTGGGGGCGGGGTTGTGGCATATCTACACTGCTGTTGGAATCTTTGATTGTACACTCTGAAGATGAATAAATAAGGAAGGAATTTACTGTTTTTCCTTCCTTTGGCAAACAATGACATTTCACATCATAAGAGTGGAAAAATACTCTTTTTGAAACAGTTGACTTTTAGGAAACTTATGTCATCTGCCTGCATGGTCAAAGTATGAACAATGGCTGGGTTACTTTCCCCTTGATTGATTCATCTAAAGCCACAGGTATAAGAGTCAAGTCCTCACAGGTTCTTTAACTACTTTTTACTATAACTACTTTTTACTATGTCCCTTCAAGAAGAGCTTTGTCCCAGAATGCCCTGCTTATTTAGAGCTCAGATCCACAATTATTTAAGATCTACAAACTCCTGAGATGTTCCCAAGCAGCCCCAGAATAGGAGTGGCTGAGACAAGGGTAAGGGGTCACCCCTGGGAGAGGGATCAACAACACGAAAAACCACATCAGTTCCTGGGACCTCACTGCTGGTGCTGGGAGGGTGTGCCTAGGTCCATTTTCCTTCCGTGATTTCACTTTTTATAGTGACAAACATTCAGCTGCAGTGATCCATTCAAGGAAATAAAACTACCGAAGCTAAAACTACCAAACAACTAGCTTCCACCTCTGGCATCAGAGGCTTGTTTTCCATTTAGCAAACTGATGGAGAACCCCTAAACAATGCTGCGGGAGTACAGAGCAGACAGTGCAGTAGCAGAGGTGTGACCTGGATCTGCCCAAAAACGAGGCACTAATTTGTATGGCAGGATCCTGGGCACATTCTTTCAGCCACCGATTGGAATCAGAGCTGTTTTCATGGAGGAAGTGACATTTGAACCAGACTTTAGAGAAACAATCAATCTGTTCAGGAAAGGTCAAGGTTATTGAAAATCAGTAAAGTGCTTACTGTGGGTTGGGATTCATCCCCATTTTATGCCCCAATCATGGTATGCTTTGTTTTTAATGGAATATTTCAAGCAAATAGAAACATACAAAGAGTAATATAACAAATGTTACTGTATCTGCTTTCCTGCTTTGTCAAATCATAACATTGTTTGGTATTTGCTTTGGGTCTTAATATCACATAGAAGCTTCCTAGGTAGCCCTCTGCTTTGTATTCTTCTCTCTCTCTCTCCAGAGATACAACAGTCATTTCTCTAATTTGGATTTTGTATCCTCTGCTTCTTATTTCCCCTCCAAGACAGATGCCTTTCATGGACTCTTTGTTCTTTCCCATGAACGTTAGAAGAGTTCTCCACCCAGGATTCCACTGAATGAGGCTGGCTTGAATGCTCAAGCATCCTGGCTTTGTCTCAAACTCCAACTCTTTCCAGAAGATCATGTGAGGCTTAAAACCTAAGAGGTCGAGGAAAAAAAGACCTGAATCTGATGTGCCCTTTGGCTCCTTGCTTGTCCAGAAGCTAACTGGGGCCTGATGTGGACACTCAGAAATCACATCTCTAAGAAGACAAAGACCTCACTAGACCAACAGTCAGAAATCCTGATTTCAAACTGGAGTTCCTCCAGCTCCTAGCAATGTGACCATGAGCAGGACACTTAGCCTCTCTGAGCCCATTTATTTACCTTCAAAACAAATACACCACATGCCCGAGCTGCAAGCCTCCTGGGGCTGAGTCTGTGTACCTTTGGTGTGCTTCCTTGGCACCTTGTACAAAGAGTCGGACATGACTGAGTGACTTGGCACCTTGTACAGTAGAAGCTCTGCTGTACATTTCACAACTATGTATTATGCTTTTTCATTTTGGGTTTTTTTTGTAGGTATGAAATGGTGTCTCTGTATTTTTTTAAATTGAACTATAATTGATTAACAATATTGTGTTAGTTTCAGGTATACAACAAAATGATTCAGATATATGCATGCATGCAAAGTTGCTTCAGTCACATCCAACTCTTTGAGATCCCATGGACTACTGTAGCCTGCCAGGGTCCTCTGACCGTGGGATTCTCCAGGCAAGAATACTGGAGTGGGTTGCCATGACCTTCTCCAGATCTTCCCAACCCAGGGATCGAACCTGCATCTCTTATGTCTCCTGCACTGGCAGGTGGGTTCTTTACCACTAGTGTCACCTGGGAAGTGCATTCAGCTATATATATATGTGTGTGTGTGTGTGTGTGTGTGTGTGTGTGTGTATATGCACATTCTTTTTCAGATTTTTTTTCATTATAGATTATTATAAGATATTGAATATAGTTCCTGGTACTATACGGTAAATCCTTGTTCGTTATCTGTTTTATATACAGTAGTATATATCTGTTAATTTTATATTCCTAATTTATCCCTCTCCTCTTTTATAAACGTAAGTTTGTTTTCTATGTCTATAATACAACAGTTCAGATTATTAGTCCGTGGCTCTGAGGGAATGCCATAGCGTCAGTGAGTCTTGATATTGGTCTCAAAGCCCTGGGATCTCCCCAGACTGGGGTGGCAGGAGCTCGGCTTTGCCCCAGCAGAGTGACCAATGCCAGAGGCACTGATGGGCTTGTCTAGTCCTCCTGGCTTTGTGTGGTATACCTCCTAGGACAGACCACAGGCCATGAGTGGATCTGTCCTTTGACTCCTTCACCTCCACCCTCATCCCCATTCTATCAAAATTCCTGGAATACAAATGTCCAGGACACTGGATAAGACATACAAGAACCCATAAACTGGTAGAGAAATGTTTACAGCTGGGAGGAATTACATGAGCAGGATTTTCTGGCACCTTGGCCTGAAGTGAGAGGGCAAATGTCAAGCATATTAGATTGGAAAGAGTAATAAGCATAGTGCTACTATGTGGGGAATTCCACAAACATATGGGAAATATAAGATGGTATTAAGGAAAGGGTAAGTAATTTAGCCATGTGTTTACCTCCAAGTCTTTAGCCTTGACACCTTCAAGCACCAACATCAGACCACTGCTCTCTTAAATAACATTTGTATTGTTCCCTGATTTCAAAAGCTCATTCCATTTATCATAATTATAAAAAGTTCACTGTAAATTCTTGAATTATTAATTCCAGAAGAATAATTAAAGAAATATAAAAACATCACTACCACCAGAGATGTCCACTGTCAACATCTTGGTAAATCTCCTTTAGTATTTTATAATTTATACATAACTTTTTCAAACAAATTCATGACTGCATTGCAGAGAACTGAATATTGTGGGTTTTTTTCCATTTGGACTGTGTAAATCATGTTATTAAGTAGACTGAAAATTTTTGCACGTTTTTACCGTAAAGCAAGAAACAGGCTTCCCTGATGGATCAGCAATAAAGAATTTGCCTGCAAATACAGGAGATGCGGGAAACATGGGTTCGATCCCTGGGTCAGAAAGATCCCTTGGAGGAGGAAATGGCAACCCATACCAGTATTCTTGCCTGGGAAACCCCAAGGACAGAGGAGCCTGGCGGGCTATAGTCCATGGTGTTGCAAAATCGTTGTATACAACTGAGTGACAGAGACAGAAAGCAAGACATGTGTACAAAAAGAGCTACATAACATTTATGTGCATTAAAAAAATAAGAATAAGGAAAATAAAATGAACATTCTGGAATATGATTCTTGCTAACTACATAGTATTTAAGCCAGGGATGTGTCATAATTTAGTCTTTCTCTTATTAAATATTTAGGATCTAGGCTCTTTTTGCCAACCTCTGATTATTCCTTTAGGATGAATCTTGGGGAGTGAACTATACTGAGAGGAAGAGTATATTACTATCTACATATTCAAACTTTTTATGTTGATATAATTGTAGATTCACATGTGGTTATAAATAAAACAATACAGAGAGGTCTCAACACTAATATAGTCAAGATACAGAACATCTCCAATTAGCATAAAGATCCCATATGTTGTTCTTTCATAGCCACAGCTTTCATCCTGGTTCCATTCCATTCTGATGACTACTAATCTTTTTTCTTTTTCTGTAAGTCTATAATTTCAAGAATATTACACAAGCAGAATCATATAGCATGTAACCTTTTAGGATTGGCTTTATTCGCCCAGCATAGCAACAGTTCCTTCTTTATCGCAGAATAGCCTTCCACGGTACAGAGGCACCACAGTTTAACCATCCACCTTTAAGAAAGGCATCTGGGTTGTTTCCAATTTGGAACTACTACAAATACAGTGGCTACGAACATTCGCGTACAGGCTTCTGTGTGAACACAGTTTTCATTTCTCTGGGATAAATGTCCAGGAGTGCAATTCCCAGGTCATATGGTCAACTGATTTGTTTAAGATAACTGCCAAGCTCTTCTCTGGGGTGGCTGTACCATTTTACCTTCCCACCAGCAGTGTATGAGTGACCCAGTTTCTCCACCTTTCCCCCAACATTTGATGCTTTCACTACTTTTTATTTTAACCATTCTGATGAGACAGCTCATTGTGATTTTAATTTGCTTTTCCCTGATGGCTAATGATGTTGAACATCATTTCATGGGTTTATTTGTCACCTATCTATCTTCTTCAGTGAAATGTCTCCTTATGTCTTTTGTCTATTTTCTAATTGGATTGCTTTTCTTTAGTGCTGAGTTTTGAGAGTTTTTTTTTTTAACATATTCTAGTTCCAGTCTTTTATTGGATGTAGGGTTTGAAAATATTTTTCCCTGTTTTTAGGTTATGTTTCCATCCTTTTAACATGATGTTAAAGTCTACTTTCTCTCTGTTATTCAGATTATATGTAATTTCCAATAGACTATCTTTCAATTCATGGCTTCTTCCTCTGTCTCAACCATGCTGCTATTAAGCTCATCACTGAGTATTTTGTTTTGGTTATTGTATTCTGTAGCTTTAATTTCTATTTGCTTCTTCTTTATATCTTTATTTTTGTTGTTGTTGTTGAATCTTTCTCTCTAGCATGTTCGTAACTGCTCATGTATTTTCACCTTGGCTGCTTTAAATCTTATCATCATAATACTAACATCTCAGCCACCTTGGTGTTGACATATACTATCTTCTTCATTCAATCTGAGATCTTCCAAATACTTGGCATGATGAATGATTTTCAATTACTCTGAACATTTTGGATATTATATTATGAGACTCTGAATTCTATTTTAACTGCTTTACCCTGCTCCAGTAGTGGAGGAAGCCAGGGCTGCTTGATAATGCATAGTAAGGATGGGAATCCTGGATCCTTCCTGACTTCTATGGACACTTCTCTGCTGGGAGAGGTAGGAGAGAGACTCATTGCTGATCACCGTGTGATCACCACCACTGGGAGGGGTGGATTTGTTACTCTTTGTATTAACCATGTCTTTCATTTTATAAAGCTTTGATATCAGGAGCCTTGCTGAGCCAGGAGGAATGGCCCCTCCACAGCTAGGCAATCCCTAGAGAAAATAAATGACTTCCCTGTGAGAGCACCTTTCATATACAAACCAACCAATTCAGAGTCCAAACCTACAACCACTTCTTATATCGGGCTCTTGTATGTTGGGACCCTGTTCCTCTGACCTAAATACCCCAGAACCAGGTATTAGGTAACTCAGGACAACCCCTTAAGTTCAGTGACAGTGTTACTCACTCAGTTGTGTCTGACTTTGCGATCTAATGGACTATAGTCCACCAGGCTCCACTGTCCATGGAATTCTCCAGGTAAGAATACTGGAGGGTGTTGTCATTCCCTTCTCCAGGGGATTTTCTTGATCCAGGAATCGAACTTGGGTCTCCTGCGTTGCAGGCAGATTCTTTACTGTTTGAGCCACCAGGGAAGCCCAACAGTCCAGAGCTTGCTGCAATTATTCAAACTGGCCAATCTTAGGTCTATGTACCCTGCCTCATCCATTCTTTGGCATGGAAACCACAATAAAGAGTCTTGTCAAATTCTCTCCTGCTCCTTCTGCATCTGACACACCCCAGTGATTCCCTGTGAAGCCCTGAGTGGTGTGCTATGCCTCCTGTTTCGAGAGAACTGTCATGATCAACTTCTCTCTTCATGAGTCATTTCTGAATCTTCATGTCTTGCCACATCTGGTTAAAACAAATCTTAGCTACCCTGAAAACACTAGTGGGCCATGATAAAAGTCCTGAACCTTCACTTGGCCTGGTATGACATCAACCCCGTAGGAGAGGCAGGGCCCCTCGTTACCTCCCGAGGGGAAGTAAGTTCTAGCTCTCTCTGACACTGTTCCAGCAGAGGGGCTGAGGCGGGTTGTTGGAGCCTGGTGACAGTAGATGTCTTGGTTCCCTTCTGACATTTTGCTGGCATGAGTGGGATGAACCAGTTTTTTTGTGGTGTTTGGCTGGAGTAGAGTGGTTATTGCTTAGAAGTTTTCTGTCTTGCTAGACTGCCTTTTCCTGGTCTCTCAGCTAGAAAGAGTAGCCTTGCTGGATGACTTTTCATCTGTGCCTGTTGTATTGCAAAGTTACTGGCATCTTCAGACCCAAGTCTGGAATATATGATGTAATACAGAAACTCAGGGGACTCTGCACTGTGTTCCTCCTGGGGTCCTGAGGTCTCTGCCAGTCTTCCTTCTCCTCTCTACCTTTCAGAGTCTTCCTATAACATTCAGGGCTTTCATTTGTACGTAACAGGATGAATAGGGAAAAGTATGTCTACTCCAATTTTCTGGAAGCGAAAGACTCCATTTCTTTCTTTTTAAAAAAAATGGATTACAATTGCTTCACAATATTATGTTAGTTTCTGCTGTACAATGAAGTGAATCAGCTATATATATACATATATCCCCTCCCCCTTACACCTCCCTCTCACCACC
The DNA here is from genome assembly GCF_054371585.1 of Giraffa tippelskirchi. Classification (NCBI taxonomy): domain Eukaryota; kingdom Metazoa; phylum Chordata; class Mammalia; order Artiodactyla; family Giraffidae; genus Giraffa; species Giraffa tippelskirchi. The sequence goes on from NC_137275.1 coordinate 171,738,535, forward strand.
CCTATCCCATCCCTCTAGGTCATCACAGAGCACTGAGCTGAGCTCCTTGTGCTATACTGCAGGTTCCCAAGAGCCATTTATTTTACACATGGTAGTGCATTTAATGCACAAACATGGCAGGACCTGTTTTGAATGCCAGTCTTCATGAGTTAACCAACTGTTTCCAGTGGGGTGTGATGAATACCAGTCCTCATGGGTTGACCTTCAAGGAGTTTTAGGGAGAGATAAAGCTATAAAAGGTAAGGAACCTGGATAGGAGGCACCCAGTAAACGCTTTCATGCTGAGTAAACCATTTCTGTGCAACAATTTCAAAAGCTTCAGCTGAACTTCCCATAGAAATACAGAGGAACTTGCTAAGTGAAAATTGACTTCAGAAAATACATAATGTTACTATCCCTCCCCATTTCCCCACTCCTCTGGACATGAACTATTAATATGTGCTTGCACTGATTTCTAAAAATGTTTTGTGGAATATAACAAATATCTAACTTGACTGAGCACACAAAGATATTTACATCCTACACAGGCCAGAACACATGGATTCCAGGGGAGAAGCAATGGATGGCTTGCACACAAAGTTGCCTCCAGGGAGACGCATCTCACCTCTCTACTCATCCTGGCCCCAAATTACCAATTCCAACAACTTTCATCGTCCACTTTTGTTAAGTTTCCATCTAAGAACTGAAAATTTAAACAACTCCCATCACAGCGGACTGAAGCTATGAGTAATGGAAACAGATCTTTTTGCTGTCTTCCATCAGAAATTCTTTGCAAGGGCCCTTATAAACACTGTCATTTTTTAAAGGCCTTAAATATTTGATCACACACTTGAGACTATACAAACCGAAGCGTTGTTTCACGAGGCCTGCTTTCACAGGGAACCTGCTTCCCATAGGCCTTCAGCCTGCAAGGCAACCTTGTCAGGACCACACAGAGCTCTCTTGCGAAGACCAAGTGCCAGGAATGTTTACAGAGGAAAAATCTCCCGAGAAGACTCATTACCCATGACCAACATAGGTCTTGGAATGCCTGTTTCAGAGTGTCTTCACTACCATCTCACCATCTCTCTTAGAAATCAGAATACTCCATAGCAGGAAAAACAGCTTGTTTGAGCATTCAGTAAGGAAGAAAAAGAATCTCATGTTTAAGTATGCTTACCCAACTTGTACACAAAAGGCCAAATGGCTTGCTGGGGTGAGAAAGAGGTTAGGTCTCCAAAGGAAGTTATTTTCCCATCTTGAAAGAGAGATTTGGTTCTCTTCCAAAGACAGGAGAACCTTTGAAAAATAAATCAATTCCTCGTTTCAAGAACAACCATGTAGAGCATGTCTGCCGGATCAAATGCCACATCTGAGAAAATGTCACCATCAAAGCCAAATGCAGCAACTGAACTCCCCACACAGGATAAAAATCTTATCGGAATTCATAAAAAACATCTGTCTTTCTCTCTATGTTCACTGAGTCTAACCTTCTGTACTATTTCTTGTCTAAGTAAACATACAAAGCGTTTACTCCAAAAGTCAGCAAACCAGATTCTTTAAAAAAATTTTTTAAAAATCAATTGGCTCCTCTCCTCCCAATTCTTACTTCTACTATACCTCACTTTTATTTAGTGGGGTTTTTCATGGGAAAACTTGAAATGTTGAAACGCTTTCTCATTCTCTTTCTCTCTCCTCATCCCTCCACTCTCCTCTTCCTTTCTCTTTTTAATCTCTATCAACACCACCATCACCACCAACTCAATGGACATGAATTTGAGCAAACTCTGGGAGATAGTGGAGGACAGAGGAGCAGTCCACGGGGTCGCAAAGAGTTGGACACAATTTAGCGACTGAATAACACAAACACCACCGTGACCTTAATCTCACCCTCCCTGCTCAGTAAGGAAGAAAGGAAAACAGGTCCAGAAAATACTTTTAGCACTGCTAGTAATCTGAACATGTGAATTTTATTCTTTAGTGTTTAAAATGATTTGTGGTGTTAGTATGATAAATCTGAAACTCTTTTGCTCACTGAAGGATAGAGCAAATTAGTAAATATGTAGGTATTCTTGGGAATCAGAGTTGTTCCTATGGAAGAAGGGGGATAAATATGAACTGAGGTGAGGTGGGGAAAATGTGGCATTAGATTTAAATTGGAGACTAATCAAGAATATGTCTAAATATATTTGCATGTGTGTGCATATGTGCATGTGTGTGCATAAGTAGTAGGCATGTGTGCATATACGTGAGTGTGTGTTTGTTTTCCTAGCTCTATCTAATCAAAGTGTGAGAAGCGGATGACGACTAAATGATGAGCTCACTAAGCATCTCATCTTGGTTTCTGACTACAATCCCTCTGTAACTGGAATCAGGGATGGATGGCTGTGTCCAAGAGGGAACAGGAGTAGCTTGAAGGGCTTCCTGGTGGCCAATTTCCAGTATCAGAAAGAGTAATAATGATAATATATTGAAACAAAAAAGAGTAAACAGGAATCTAATGAGGGATTTTGTGATAAAATATGCATAAACATTAAATTTACCATCTTAACTTTTTAAGTGTACACTTCAGCAGAATCAAATACATTCACCTTGTTGTGCAGCCATCATCCATCACCAGAATTTTCTCATCTTTGAAAACCAAAACTCTGGATCTATTAAACAATAACTCCTCATTCCTACCTCCCCCCAGCCCTGGCAAATACCATTCTACTTTCTGTGTCTATGCATTTGATCACTCCATGTACCTCATATAAGGGGAATCAATTTGTGTCAGTTTATTTTACTCAGCATAACATGTTCCACATTCACCTATGCTGTAGCATGTATCAGAATTCCGTTCCTTTTTAAGGTGGCATGATATCCACTGAACATATACATCACCTTTTTTTGATCCACTCGTCTGTAGATGGACATGTGTGTTGTTCCCACGTTTTGGCTGCAGTGAATGATCCTGGCATGAACACACAAGTATATGTCTCTGCTTCCAGTTCTTCTGGGGACACACTCAGATGTGGAACTGCTGGGTCATATGATAATTCTTCTTAATAATGGATGGCATCACTGACTCAATGGGCATGAGCAAGCTCTGGGAGCTGGTGATGGACAGGGAAGTCTGGCATGCTGCAGTCCATGGGGTTGCAAAGAGTCAGATGTAACTGAGTGACTGAACCAAACTGAAAAGAGGGAGAAGCATACTTTCTCTACAGAAAGCTACAAGTTAATAAATGGAAGAAATATGACCATTAAAAATCATTTTGTATTCATCTGTGAAATTGATCTTACTTGCAAGGATCACCAGTGGATACTAATAGGTGGAGAACAGGATGTCCACACAGCGGTTAAGTGTCACCCTTCAGATTACTTATTAATCTCAAGGTGAGAGACCCCTACACAATGGTGGGATATGACAGGAGCCATGCTGCCCAAGTGATCAAAGCTTAGCATCAACAATAGCAGGACAAATCGGGATTAAGTAGCTCTTAAAGTGCCCAATGGGGAGGACACATCACCACATGGTATTCTTTATTTTCTAGTAACAATTTTGTTTAGATACAATTCACATACCATACACATATCATATACAACTTAAAGTGCACAATTCAATAGTAACTTTTAGTTATATTTGCAGAATTGTGCATCTATCACTACAATTTTTAGAATATTTTAACTACCTCCAAAAGAAACCATATACCCCTTAGCAGTCACTTTCCATTTCCTCCAATTCCCCCAGCCCTGGATAACCACAAATCTCCCCTCTCTCTCTGGATTTGCTTCTTCTGGAAATTTCATATGAATTGAATTCTATAAAATATGACATTTTGTCACTGGCTTCTTTCATATAGCATAATGTTTTCATGCTCGTTGCAGCATGCATCAGTACCTCATTTCTTTTTATTACCAAACAATATTTCATTGTGTGGATATGCCACATTTTATTATCCATTAGTGTTGTCTCCCCTTTTTTCAATTACAAATAGTGCTGCTATGAATATATATTTACAGGTTTTCGTGTGAAGCTACGTTTTCAATTCTGCTGGGTATATACCTAAGAGAGGAATTGCTGGGTCATATGGAACTCTGTTTTAACCTTTTGAGGAGCTGCCTGACTCTCTTTCAAAGTGACTACATCTTTTATACCTGTGGTGTATGGGGTTTCCTCTATATTTTTTTCTTGCCCAAATATTTAAATCTAATGAGAAAACAAAAATATAAATCCTATATTTATATAGGACATTCTATAAGGTAATTGGCCAAAACTCTTTAAACTATCACTATCACTTGAGACAAAAATTAGAAGATGGGGGATATTGTAATTCAAAGGAGAATAAGGATGACTGCTAAATGCGATTCCTGATTCTTTCCTAGATTAAAAAATAGACTGTAAAGGGCATATTGGGGGCATATGGAGACATCTGGATATATCTTTTTTTACTGTATAATATTAAAGCTACAAAGTGAACTTCCCTGGGCATGCTAAAGTGATTGTGGTTCTGTGGGAGAATGCTCTGGCTCTGAGCAGACACTGGTTGGAGTACTTAAGGGTGACATCACAATGCTTACAGCTGACTTTTACTTACATAAAGATAGTGTGTGTGTGATTATACATGAGCAAAAAGTACAGAGAGGGACAGGAAGGAATGGAGAGAATCACAAGATACTAACAACTAACAGTGGGTACATAAGTGTTCATTGTGCTATTCTTTCAACAATTTTTCCAGTTGTGAAATTTTTCTTAAAAAAAATTGAGAGGAACAGTTACTTGAAAAGCACAAAAATAAAATAATGCCCCAATCTATATAAAGCATGAATTGAAAAATAAAGAGACAGTACTTTATAGATGCCTCTTCAATTTATGATCTTCACAACTAACAAGGTGATGTTTCAAACCTCAGAACCTCACTTGAAGCCTCATGTTTAGATCCCTACTAGATTGACATGAAACAGAACCCTATGGGATTCTTCCCAGTCCTCACTTGCCTTAGGCACAGCTTTTAATCTCTTTAGACTTCAATTACCTAAACCAAATAGAAAAGATCTTGAGTTGACCTAGAGGATACTTGAGGGTTCTTTCAAGCTCTGAAAATCCGACTCTATAATCATACTTCCTGAGTGGGATTCAGGATGAATCTCCCTTTGAATATATCCTCATTGGGTTGACACTTTAGGGCTTTTGCCTCACCAGAACTGATGAAATAAGTACTTTATTTCAATATTAGTCAAGAATGTTTAATCACATTTAAACAGATGAGCCTGAGCACAGTAAGAATATCCTTCAGTCCTTATGCCAAAGCACACTGCTCTCAGATGGGTCTTTGTCACACATTTAAGTTTGATTCCCAGTCAATGGCCTCTGGGCATCTCACTAAGGAGCAGCCTCCAAGATGCCCCTGGGACAGCCAGGGAGACAGAGAAGCAATGTTTCCTTTGGCCTTTTCTATATGAGGCTCCTAGGATATCATTAGTAGGTAGCTCCCAGAGCAGACAGAAGTTAAGTACAAAAGTTGAAAAGTGTCCACGGAGAGAAAAGGGAGAGAATGAGGAGACATCTTGTCTGGAGATGCTCTAAGATTCAAAGATTATGTGGTAAGTGATGACAGAGTCCAGCCTTTGGGGGCCAGGGAAGATGGTCTCAAAACCAGCCAAAGTCAGGAAGGCACCGAACTATCTCCATATTATGGGAGTTGAAACTCAAGCTCCAAGATTGCAGGGCACTAGACATTTTCTTGTCTCAAAAAGGAAAAAAAAAAGTTTATTTTTTTTAAGGCAGGAAAGAATAGAAGTTAAAAGAATTTTCCCAAGCTGACCATAACCTTATAAAATCCTATAATGTCCTCACTGTGCTATTCTCTAGTTCTAAGATGGATCCCTCATGCCTCTACAGTTCAAAAATTTAAAGATCCATCAGTCCAGTCCCTCCTTTTAAAACAAGGAAGCAAGCTTAGAGTGGACCACTAACTTGTCCAAATTATCCAGCTAATTAGCTGGACACAATTTTAATTCCTGCTTTGCTCCCTTACTCTTAGACCCCAAGCGTGTCAAAGGGTCCATAAAGTTGGACAAAAAGCAGAAGATCCATGTTCTCGGTACAGGTGCCCTATGCCAGCTTGCTAAGGCACTGGGAGGCAGAGACTGCTCTTCACTGAGACAGAGAGTTTGGTGGTGCAGCAAGTATGTGTGCTTTGGGGGAGATGAGTGTGATCATGGGTTTCCCTGGTAGCTCAGTGGTAAAGAATCTGCCTGCCTGCAATGCAGAAGCTGCAGGTGATGTGGATTTGATCCCTCGGTTGAGAAAATCCCCTGGAAGAGGGCATGGCAACCCACTTCAGTATTCTTGCCTGGAGAATCCCATGGATAGAGGAGCCTGGTGGGCTACAGTCCGTAGGAATACAAAGAGTCAGACATGACTGAAGCAGCTTAGCATGCAGAAAGAGATCATGTTCACAGCCCTCTTCTTACTCCTCCTGTGATTTTTCCAACTGAATTAAACCATGCTCATGAGCAGGTCTAGAGGTCTGAATAGATCGGGGTGAAATGGGTTAAAACACATAACTGCTCTTGAGATGCAATCCAGGCAGAATGTCAAAGCCAAAAGGAACCCCATTTATGCCACTATCAGAATATATTCTTCAGATTTTATTTGATCTTTCCTAACTCTCTGGCATTGGTTCGAAGGTCACTGTTATATTTTGATTGTTCCAATTTGCAAAACAAATTTGAAATCATTTCTGGTTTGTTTACTTTGCTCATCTAGGGAAAGAAAAAAATATATTCTCCAAGCAACCATTTCAAATCCACTCAACAGAGAGCTCACCAATCCTTAAACTTCATCCAACAGATGTACTAACATTCTGATATTTCTGGCTTTTTTTTTTTTTTAATTGCATGACCCTTTTGTGTAAATACTGATTGAGATAGCACTGACAGTTGTGTGAGCTGGTTGGATTCCAGCCAGGGAGAAAGGAATTAATGAGAGCAGCCAGGAATAGAGATTTCAAGACAGAGAATCCTCCTTTCACATCGTTTACTGCTTTCATAATTAACTGTAAATGACGACCCAGGACCTCCACTGCACATGGCCTTATATGACCATAGCGAAGTTCAAAGCATAGGGGTTAACAGCTCTGCCTGGGAAGTTGCCTGGGTTCAGCTTCAGCTCTGACACACAACCCCTGTGTGATCTTGGGGATGTCATTCAACCTCCATAAACCTCAGTTTGTATATCTCTAAAGTGGGGGCAACTGCTAGCACCCACACTGAAGAATTGCTTAAGATAAAATGATGCGTGCTTAGTTGCTCAGTCATGTTCGACTCTTTGCGACCTCATGAACTATAGTCTTCCAGGCTCTTCTATCCATGGGATCCTCTAGGCAAGAATACTGGAGTGGGTTGTCATGCCCTCCTCCAGGATCTTCCCAACCCAAGGATGGAACCTGTGACTCCTGCATTGCAGACAGATTCTTTACCACAGAGCCACCACGGAACATCTTCAATAAAGCACAGCACAGATTCACACTCATTTTAATGCCCAAAAGTATATACAGTTCTCTCCATGAGGGAGCTAAGTACAGGAAGAGAGGGCCTCTGACACATGCTATGACACAGGTGACAACCACTCTCCCTAGGGGGGCATGTCAGCTGAGGGGCAGTCCTGCCCTCTGCTCCTTCCTCTCTTCTGTGCTATTGGAGGCCTGCCCCTGTGGGTAAAGCCTGGGTCTCCCAGAGCTAATGATGACCCTATGGGTCAGTCTATCACATTATGGATTCAGTATTAGAAAGGTCAGATGCCTTAGTTATGAGACACCTTCTCTATCCTTAGCTTTAGCAATAATGAACTGATCACCTTACTTCTTTGTCTTATTTCTTTATCACTTTAGAATTTGGTTGTTGAAGAGGGTTATTTATTGAGTCTCTCTCAAGCTCATCAAAAAGCCATTCTTCCTATGGCACCTTTTTTTTTTTTTTTTTTTTAGCCCCGTGGGATTCCAAAACCATTGCCTGGTGATTCAGCTTGAAGAATCATCACCACTGACCCAGCTCTCACAGTTGGAGTACTTTTGTAGTTCACTAAACACATCCCAAGGGCTGAATATGCCCTATCCCAAGCTTACTGCAAGGGATTTGGAGCCCCATAACTCTGCAAGGCTTTTTGAACTATCCTAAAACTCAGAAGCAATATTTCCAATTGCTCAATATTTCTTAGAAAAAGAAAAATATGGTCTTATAGACTCTGTTCCTTTTTGCCCATTATCACAATTCCAAAGGGAATGCAAAAACCATCATGTAAAGAACAGCTCAGTCATCCTCTGAGATTGTGGATTTCACCCCATGGGCAAAGCTCTCAGGAAACGTGGGGTTCATGACAACTTCACACAGGTCTTAATGTCACTTTGCTAATAATTAATGAGCCTAAAGGAATGCAGAGATAAACAGAATATGATTTCTACTCTCAAAGATCTCCTAGACTGAAGTGGGAGAGATGCATAAATAATTACAATGTACTTTGTTAATACAACCTGCTATGGGTGTACTGGAAAGAATGCCTCATCCCAGGGAAGATGGGAGAGGAAGGTATCAAAGAAAGTTTGCTACTACATTGGATACCTTACTCAAGACGAATAAATGAAGTTAGCTGTTTATGAGTGCAGAGGGAATGGGTGTCAGGATGCTCCAATGGATGCAGAAGATGAGAAAACTGAGAGGCATGGGATGTGCTGGAAGACATAATCCACCAGGGAGAGCAGATGAGGCCGGAAGGCTTGTCAGAGACAAGCTCAGGAGAAGCCAGAATGTCACCCTAAGATCACCTGGGACAAAAGATAGGAGGTCACTTTGTTCAGAGCTGAAGGAAAGAGAGGGTAGCAGTCGAGATGCTCATGTCAAAGCCAAGATGCTTGCTAAAAAAACACAAACACAACAAAACCTATGTGTGGGATCCTAAAAATCAGATTTCTTTGCCCCAGATATTGGTTCTTCAGTGAATAGTTTTTTGGCAAACTGGCCTGCGTGTATGTCAGTGCTGGAGTTGCAAAGGTATGTGGATGCCCACATGTTCTTGGCCTTCATGTCTAGTGGAGACCAAGAAAGACTTGGCTAGGCAAAGAGAGGAGGGAAGAGCAAAGAAGACCATGTGCAAAGTCCTGGACTTGAAGGAGCATCAGGACTCCTGGGGTCAAGAGACAGGAGGTCACTGTGTTCAGAGCTGAAGGAGAGAGAGGGTAGCAGTCGAGATGCTGATTCCAAAGCTAGGATGCTTGTGTAAAAAAAAAAAAAAAAAGCCTATTTGGATGATTATATTTTGTTTTTAATGCCAAAACCATGATGTAACAACCGGAGATTTCTAATACTGTCCACCTGGAATTCAAAAGGCATATTTTGGGGGGCACCACCTTTGTCTGAGAGCTGAAGGAAACAGACATGATACAGCAGCCAGGAGAGACTGCGCTGTAATGCTCTCAACCACTGGAAAGAGAACCACTGACACTGGCATGGGGCAGGTGTTCCTGCAAGAGCTGTGGACAGTCACTGAGGAGATGGGGGCAACTGAGAGATCTTCACTCAGGGCACCCTGCTTCAAGAAAAGCCAGTCAATGTCAGACTCTGGAAGCCCTAGGATTCTAGGCTAGCTGTCCGTTTTATTGCCTCCTGGGCCCAGCTTTTCATCAAGAAAGCACTTGTAGCTTGTACATTCACTTAATTCATAAAAAAGACACAGCAAGTGTCTACTATTGATATGGGTTGGGTCTTCATCTCTAAGTTTCCTAGGTGGCCATGAGTGTTAGGCATCATCAGCCATTCACATTAACCTCTAGTGGCAGAAATACTACCCATCTGGAAGCTGGGATGCAAAACTAGCATAAGCAGACTTTCATACCCATATTGAATGTACTTTGCAATGAGGTTAGGTGTGGTTGATCACCTTTACTAATAGTGAGAAGGGTCATCTCTGGCCAAATGGGAAAAATAAAAACGAAAAACTCTACAGTGGTGATGACTTGTCCTTTGTGGATAAGAAAATGGAGAGTGTGATCAAAAGGACAAGTTCCTGGTTTCCCTTGAAACAAAGCCCACCGCCTGGGTTACAGTCAGGTGTGGAAAGCCAGAGCTACCAACTTTCTGGTCCAACCTGGACACTTCTCTTTGAGGGAGGGAGTGAAGAAATCACAAGAAATCACATCATTTTGCCAACTACAAATTGGCACTTGCCATCTCCCTCCACAAGAATTAAATCATGAGCTTATGCAGCTGATCTTCAACATCCCCTGAACCGAGTTCAGGGCAGAGATCAGGAATCAGGCACTCTGTGCTCTGGGAAAAACTGTCAGAACAGGTCTTCAGATAGTTAGATACTTTCAGGAGAAGATTTTATGAGCCCAGTTCTTGCATCTCCTCATATCTAGAAAAGCACTAACTTTCTTCATGGTGACATCTGCACCTCATGACCAGCAGCAACCTTCTGAAAAAAGGTATGTGCCTGATTGCATGCACTTCCCCTTCACCAAAATCACATATATACTGACCTTCCACCCTGCCTCTTCAGAGCAGGTCCTCAGAGCTATCTGAAAAGCTGTCTCCAGAGCTATAGTCTTCGTTTTGCCCCAAATAAAATTTAACTCATAACTCTCATGTTGTGTTATTTTTTTCAGTAGACAATATGCTAAGCAAGATTCTTCTTCAATCCTTTAACCTTGACATTTAAAATTTTTTAAGGAAATCAAGCAACTTGAAAGACACTGCGTGAATCCTGTCTCATCTGTCTATCATTGTGACCCAAGATTTCTGTGAGGGACATTATTGTCCACAGATGCTTGTTCTCATGGTGAAATGTGAGAGTAGATGCAGGAGATGCAGATACTATATCTGAAAAGAACTCCTAGGTTATATGAAAAAAAATAACTTATGCTGACATGCTATATATAACATTATGTTAATACCTGGTGTAATGTCTCATTAATTAGGAAGTTAGTAAGATAAAATAACAAAAAATAAAATCTTAGTGAGAAAAGTAATAATTTTAGGTCACAGCAAAATGTAATTTTTTGCTTCTGAAGGTAGGTTACTTATATGTTTAAATTTTGTAATATCACAGGGAGCCAACATAGCCTTCAGTTAAGGACGGAAATACAAAGACTAAAAGCATTGGTGACCTGTCCAAGGTTGTTGATGTAAATGAGAGGCAGAGCCAAATTCAACTTTATATCAGTCATGGTCTCATTCTAGCACACCAAGAACTAACTTGAACTTGCAAAGAAAGACTTTCTTGTTTGGAGAAATTCCTAACACTGTCAGGGCTCTACAAATGGACTGATCCAAATTATAGTGATCATGCATGATAATAATAATAAATGATGATTAACCCCCAAAGTGAAGCCTCTACACAGCTCAATAGGAAAGACATTCCATGTCAACACAAACCAGAGATACAATAGGAGCCGGAGAGTTTGGGGTCTTGGGGAGAACTGGTGACCACTGGTCAATCACGATGGTCTCCCACAAATGCCATCATTCAACCACTTGAGCTCTCAGTATAAATGGAAGGTAGAGTTTTGATGTACCTCAAATACCAAGTTGTTCCTATTGATTTCAACCTCTTTGCAACTAGCTCCACTGTAACTATTTAAATGACTAAAAGACCAGATTAAATGTGTTTTTTAATAAAGAGAAAACTAGTCAGCTTTCTATTCTTTATACACATACACACAAAAGCAAACAATTTTCTAACCAAATCCATAAATGGCCAACTGAAACAAATGTGCCCATATCTGTACAGCTAATTACAGATACATAAAATGCCAAAATGTTTAAAAATTTAGGGAAGGTACAAAGCAATGGTAACAATGTGAAACCTATTTTATGTTCCTTTAGATCATACTTAATTAAACCTGACAAAGTTTTAGGTGTCAGAAATCAAGGTCAATAGAAATTCCAGAAATAAACCCAAACTCCTATGGTCAATTAATCTACAACAGAGGAGGCAAGAACATACAATGGAGAAAAGACAGTCTCTTTAATAAGTGGTGCTGAGAAAATTCAACAGCTACATGTAAAAAAGATGAAATTAGAACATGCTCTAACACCATATACAAAAATTAATTAAAAATTGATTAAAGATCTAAATGTAAGGCTAGATACTATAAAACTCTTAAGCAGAACACTCTGACATAAATCACTAGCGATATCTTTTTGAATCTACCTCCTGGAATAATGAAAATAAAAACAAAAATAAACAAATGGGACCTAGTTAAACTTAAAAGCTTTTGTACAGCAAAGGAAACCATAAACAAAATGAAAAGACTATGCACAGATAGGAGAAAATATTTGCAACAAGAGATTAATCTCCAAAATACACAAATAGCTCATATCAAAAGCAAAAAAAAAAAAAAAAAAGCAAAATTGGGCAGAAGGCCTTAATAGACATTTCTCCAAAGAAGATATACAGATGGTCAAAAACCACATGAAAAAATGCTCAACATCACTAATTATTAGAGAAATGCAAATCAAAACTATAATGAGTATCATCTCACACAAGTTAGAATGGTCATCATCAAAAAGTCTACAAACAGTAAATGCTAGAGAGGGTGTGAGAAAAGGGAGCCCACCTACCCTGTTGGTGGGAATATAAATTGGTACAACCATTATGGAGAACAGTATGGAGGCTCCTTAAAGAACTAAAAATAGAACTGCCATATTACCCAGCAATCCGACTCCTAGGCATATATATACCCAGAGAAAACCATACTGTGAAAAGACGCATGTACCCCAATGTTCACTGCAGCATGATTTACAATAGCCAGGACATGGAAGCAACCTAAATATCCACCAAAGGAGGAATGGATAAAGATGTGGTACATATATACAATGGAATATTACTCAGCTGTTAAAAAGGAAGAAAATAATGACATTTGCAGCAATATGGCTGGACCTAGAGATTGTCACTGAGTGAAGAAAGTTAGAGAAAGACAAGTATCACACAATATTGCTTATATGTGGAATCTAAAAAAAAAAAAATACAAATGAACATATTTACAAAACAGAAACAGACTCAGACTAAGAAAACAAACTTAATAATTACCAAAGGGGTAGGGAGGGATAAAATAAGGGTTTTGGATTAACATATACGCACTGCTACTGCTGCTGCTAAGTCGCGTCGGTTGTGTCCGACTCTGTGCGACCCCATAGATGGCAGCCCACCAGGCTCCTCCGTCCCTGGGATTCTCCAGGCAAGAACACTGGAGTGGGTTGCCATTTCCTCCTCCAGTGCATGAAAGTGAAAAGTGAAAGTGAAGTCGCTCAGTCGTGACCGACTCTCCGATACCCCATGAGCTGCAGCCTACCAGGCTCCTCCGTCCATGGGGTTTCCCAGGCAAGAGTACCGGAGTGGGGTGCCATTGCCTTCTCCGCATATAGACACTACTATATACAAAATACATAGTCAACAAGGAACTAGTATATATCACAGGGAACACTACTCAATGCTCTATAATAATCTATATGGGAAAAGAATCTGAAAAAGAATGGATATATGTATATGTATAACTGAATCACCTTGCCATACACCTGAAACACAACACTATAAATCAACTATAATCCAATATAAAATAAAAATGTAAAGAAAAAGGAAATCAAGGTGAAGTATATAAGATGCAATGTCTCAAAGCTCCCTGGAAACATTTGAGTTTCCAAAAGGATGTGTCAGTGGGAAAAAAAAAAAAAAAAGCCAACTGTTTTAGCTTCTAATGAATATGCTTTTAACTCTGAAGGTAGGTTTATTGGTAAATATGCCCACGCACTCACGCCTACACACACACTCATACACCCAGACACATATACACAAACCTTTAAACAATTTGTTTCTGTTGATTAGTTACTGTGTCCCATTTGAGTCCCTGTCTGAATTTTTTAAAAAGCTTTTTAAAAAAAGAAAAAATTATTTGGCTGCACAGGAGTCTTAGTTGTGGCATGCAGGATCTTTACTTGAAGCACGTGGGATTCAGTTCCCCAACCAGGGACCAAACCTGGGCCCCCTGCGTTGGGAGCACAGAGTCCCAGCCACTGCAGTACCAGGGAAGTCCCTACAAAAAAAACCAACGCTTTTAACAGAGGACGCTTTCTAGAATGGTTTGCCTATGATAACACTGCAGTTTATTAACCAGTTAATAAAAATCTACCTCTAAATTCAATAAAACCAAGTAAACAGATGATTCTCTCGGCAGGACTCCAAAACAAACCTGAGGGTTAATTTACCTCTTGGCACGTGTTTATGGCATTCATTCACAGTGAAGAAACTGGGTGATGAGACATCTGTTACCTCTCTACCATCAGAAAATGAGTGTGGCTCTGTCGTGAAGAGAAAGCAAATTGTGAAGGACTTTGGATATAATAAGAATTTTTGTGGACAAACAATGAGGTCCTACTGTATAGCACAGGGAACTATATTCAATATCCTGTGATAAATCATAACGGAAAAGAATATGAGAAAGTACATATTTGTATAACTGAGCTACTTTGCTGTATTGCAGCAAAACACAACACAGTAAATCAACTATACTGCAATAAAATTTGAAAAAAAAGAATTTTACTAGCATCACCAATGATGATTCTAACTTTTGTCAAGGAGTTTTGAATTGTGAAAGTGTTCCACATGTTCCCCTTTGTATATTAAGATAGCAACAAAGTTGGGTGCAATTTAAAAGATGCAAAGAAAATGTTTCACATATATTAGATGGATGGATAGGTGTTCAAACAGCCTAATGGTCACACTAGTTCCTGGACTGTAACTTTGTGAGATTTTCCCTTTTCACTAGATTTTTAAAAGCATTTCTTTGCATGTGGTAGGTTCATAACTAGCCTTGAGGTTAGGGAAAAAATTAACATTTCAATGGTCCAGTCTATCTCATTACTCATCACTGACCTCAAACCTCCTTTATCTCCCAATGGGCAGTGGATGGTCGATTTACTTGTGATAATGATGAAGGAGAAAATCAGTTCTTTCTCATTTTTATCCTATTCTTTCTCATTTTCCAACTTATTATATTTCAAGCTGATTAAGCAATTTTCACACTAATGTCAACATTGATTAATCAGAGAACTATTGGGATAAATGGAAAAACTCCAGCCCAGGATTTTGGTGGAGGATTTGCTTTTGTTGTGACACTAGCTAGAATTCCAAGTTCTTAGTAAGGAGAAAAATGCACCACGCCATTTTTAATATCCAATAAGACATGGGAAGAAAGAGCCTGGGTTTAACATGTGCCAGAGAACCAGTGACCCTGGGCTACAGCCGAAGTCTGAATATTGGCCTCCCTATTCCCCAGAGACTCATGCATACTCTGACTTTTCAAACTGGATAAGGAAGTGGGACTGAAAAGTATATTTAAATAGATGTTATAAAAATTAGAAAACAAGGGGTCTTAATATACATCAAGCTCTGAGAAACTTTTCTATAAAGAGCCATGTAAACTGATCATTTTTACCTGACTGTGCTCAATTTCCTCACATGTGTCTTTAATAGACCCTTCTGGAAATTCAGCCTTGTTTTCTGAGAAAAGTTAGGCTGGAAGAGTTAGAAACAGACAGATATGAGACATGATCGGAGTTCCTTTTGGTATTAAAAAACATCTCCTGCAATTCTACCCCATAAATATCAGACTTTATTGCTTAAACGTGAAGTTGGATATTTGGTGTTTAAGTTTTATATACCTAGTGAACTGCCATCTCAATAAATAAAAATATCTATTAATGAGGAGTGAAAATATATAATTTGTATTATATAATATGTACATACATTGCATATACTTATATATAATCTATATATTATATATAATATATATATACTTCCTAATAAAATGTCTCTACAAAACAAAATTGTAAGGTATTTTTATTATAAAAAATATCTATACATTGTATATGTTATCAACATAACCTGCATCCCTGTGCCTTTTCTGAATAAAAAGAAATAACTTCCATGTAGCGACAATAGGAAAAGGAGGGTGAGAAGGCCCCGTAACGTGACTTCCAGAGAACAAGATGCAGCTCCTCCTTCTCCTGACCCCCACCCTACCCCTGGAAGCTCTCCGCATGATGCTGCGCTAGGCTCATGCAAGACTCAAATGAAACAAACACAGTCTGCCTGAATTCCAAAATGTCACCTGCAGATGCTGTCAAATTTACCATCACCTCATCTCACCGAAGCCCCCTCGGGACTGCCCAACTAAACAAACATCCTCAATGCTGGCCACACAATTTACCTTTGGATGGAGATTAATTAGGTCAGCCCATGGAAGAGATTACCAGAAGTCTCCCTCTCCTCTACAGAAAGACTGATAAGAAAGTAGAATCCAAACTGAATGCCTCCAGATAGTGATAAGATACATATAGAGTATCAGTGGTTCTCAAACTTGACTGCCTAACAAGAATCACCTGGGAGGTTTCTAAAAATCAATCCAAAAGCTCTGGCTGCATGCCAAGAATACTTAGCTCCAGCTCTGTGGTGGGTGGTACCTTGGGCAGCAATAGAAAAGCCTCCCAGGAGACGCTAATGTGCAGCCAGGGCTGAGGGCCATTGTTTTGCTTGTTCTTGATATACCTGGCAGTCAGAAGAGGGGACATTCTGTTCCAAGGGCCTGAAACTCAAGACACTATAGGAAACTGACAACAAAGAGGTCTGCTTACCTAAATGTAGAATCTGAAAAACTTGAAACAAAATTAGCAGAGACCTTGTGAGTCAATTAAACCCCCGAAATTCAGCCTTACAAGAGCTGTGGTTGGCTGGAGAGCCCAAGTCCCCTGCCTCAAGTGTGACTTGGAATTCAGCACAAGCTTCTGGTAAAAGACAAAGATGCTTTCTGAAAGGAATTTCAGGCTTCACGCTTCTAGAAAAACTGAATTCCAAATTAAGTTCTTGAGGCGAATGGCAGGCAAAATACTCCTCTTACTGTTCAATTACTAACTCTTTTTAAAGACGCTGTTTTTCTTTTTATGATGAGCCCTTGCAGTTAAATGTGTGTAAAGACCCTGATGCTGGGAAAGACTGAAGGCAGAAGAAGGGGGCAACAGAGGATGAGACGGTTGAATGATATCACTGAGTCAATGGACATGAGTTTGAGCAAACTCCAGGAGATGGTGAAGGACAGGGAAGCCTGGTGTGCTGCCCATGGGGTTGCAAAGAGCTGGACATAACTTATCGACTGAATAACAACAAGTTACATGCAAATATGATGTGACCCCAGTGTGGTGAAGAGCTCCTATAAGTGGGAGGGCAGGGAAGAAGCTGGGGTCAGCTACCAAAAGAATCTGTAGACCTTGTTCTTAAAACCAAGCATTTTTGAAAAGTCAGGCAGGGCTGTCCTTTGCTCTTGGGAAATTCTTATCTAAATCATCCAAGCAGATTCTGCAGAACCTTAAAAGGAGATAAGATTTCCTTCACCATACTACAGGCCTCGAGTAAGAATTTCTCAAATTGGAAACAGTATAAAGAGTTAACAAAAAAAAAAATGAAGCTTTTCCATGAAATCATCACCAGGCAACATAAGATATAAGCTAATTCAATGTTAGGAGTCCTGACACCGAGTAAACGCCTCTGTAAAATTTATTCAAGAAGTCATAAATTCTAATATGTGCTCATGACACTCTTGAGAGACATTCATAAAAATTAAGGCTTATCAACAGAGTGAGCAAATACATATGAATCATTTCTTTAGAAAAAAAGGCAGGCAATGTATAAGAAAATAATCTTCAAGGCTAAATCTTAATTGAGTAAACATATTGGTTAAAAACCAAATGCTACACTGAATTTCTGATTAATTTCTTCTCAAAAGCAGCCTGTCAAGTAACAAGCAAAGATTCTCAACAATCTGGCGGAGCAATAATCCTGCTAACATTTAAAATAAAACCCTCTCAAAGTGCTCTTAATCCTCCTCTACATATTTTTAAGAAAGTGTTTCTAGCTGTGAAAAAATCAAGTAGAAATAAATATTCAGCAACAAGAAGTGAGAGAAGGACTGAACAGAAAAGCTAATTAGTTTTGTTCATACTCATCTTAACTAGTCAATTGTTTTAAATGAAGCAATACTTTGTAAAGAAAATAGGTCATGTTTCTTCAGTAATTACTTAAACCCCTGGAACATTAACCATTTGATCATTTTATGACCTAAGAAGGGTACTTGGTTATAGTTTCACATTTGTGATTAGGACTAGTCCACAGAGGAAATCACTCAGAAAATAATAGAGAAGAAATTGATCAAAACTTCCAAGTGGAAGAGGTTCCACAGCTTCCCCTAGGACTGAGTCAGCAACTCCAGTCCATGGACTCCATCCACTCCTGGGCTGTTTTTGTTTGGCCCATGAGTTAAGAATAGTTTTCACATTTTGCAAACAGAGTTTATAAGCAAGCCTCACTCATTTTTATGCACCACTCATGCCTGGTTTTGTACAACAGCAGAGTTGAACAGCTGCAGCAGAGACTGTGTAGCCTTCAAAGCTGAAAATATTTCCTCTCTGGCCCTTTATAGAAAAAGTGTATAGACTCCTATCTGAGATCTACAAGGGAGCTATGAACAGAGCCCAGATTTGTAGGACCAATCCAGTGATTTTTTTCTGCTCAACATTTTGCCTCTCCTTGTTGGTCGCTCAGTCATGTCTAACTCTTTGCGACCTCATGGACCATGTAGCTTGCCAGGCTCCTCTGTCCATGGGATTCTCCAGGCAACAGTCTGGAGTGGATAGCCATTCCCTTCTCCAGGGAATCTTCCCGACCCAGGAATCAAACACAGGTATCCTGCATTGCAGGTGGATTCTTTACCATGTGAGCCCACCAAGGAAGCATCTCTTTAAGCCATTTCAATATGTGGTTCACCCCTGGCATATGTTTGAGAGATAAGAGGAAGTTGATGAAGCATGAATGCAGGTACTTGAAGTAGAAAGAAGGCATTGAGAATGGAGCCAGAGACAGCAAATGAGGAGGGGGACAGAGGTACAATTAATTCACTTCCTAGTTTCACAGGTGTGTGGAAGGAGAATTCTGCTCTAGGATGGACCACATCCAGAGTCTCATCATACCTGATATAGAGGATTTAAATGATGAGACTGGAGGCCTTCTGAATTGATATTAGATCAGATTTGAGGCTTAGAGTTCATGCTGTTTTGGGGGGTAAATCTTCGGGGGATATTAGAATGGAGTGAAAGTATTTTGCTAATGGACATGACACTCATGGGAGCAGGCAGAGGTCGGACCATACTGGGTTGAATAGTGTTGCCTTGAAATCCATGCAAATCCCAAATCTCAGAAAGTAACTTTATTGAGAAATAGAGTCTTTGCAGATATATCAAGCTATGATGAGGTCACACTGAATTAGGATGGGCTCTAATCCAATGACTGCTGTCCTCACGGGAAGAGGGAGAAATGGACACACAGTGGGGAATGCCCTGTGAGCACAGAGACACAGGGGAAGAACTCGACGTGAAGACAGAGTCAGGGGCTGGGTGGAGGCATCCACAAGCCAAAGGAGACCGCAAATTGTCAGCAACCCCCACAAGCCAGGCAAGCCGCATGGAACAGAGACTCCAGCTGGAACCAGGTCCTTGGTTTCAGACTTCGAGCCTCCAGAACTGGGAAGGAAGAAATCTGTCTCAAGCCACCCAGTTTGGGGTGCTTTGTTATGGCAGCTGGAGGAAACTATTGCAGATGAGTGCGGACATGGCCTTATGGAAAAGAATTCAGATCAAGAGAACAGAAGAAAGTGGTGGAATGTCAAGCCCTTTAAAACCTTTCTATTTGAGACACAAACTCAAAATACCTCTAGAAGACCTTGAGGGAAAACAAAACAAAAATCCAGAGACCTTGATTCCTAAATCTGATTGGGTTTTTACAAACACATGTTGCCAAGGTAAGCAGAACTGACTCATACTTGAGTCTTCTCTTCCCAACAGGCCTGTTTACAAACCCATTCCTAAATTTCAAGCTTTCCCCAGTCACCCCACTATGACTGGGAAACAAAATGCCTTTTTACCAAGGACGAAAGTAGATTAACTAAAATCACCACGAGGATGTTCCTGACCTATCTCTTCTCTGAAATAATCTTAAATTTCCACAGATGACCTAATTTTTAAAATTTCTTGTATAGGGTGATTTTTTTAAAAAATTGCACACATCCAAAAAGATATAATGAAAATTCAAAAAATTAAAATATGCATATAAAAAAACCCAAAAAGGTATAATGCACATATTCAAAGCCAACTTGTAAAGGAATCAGAGTTACTTGTAGAATTTCCCAATGGTTCATACACACCTCTCATATTACTTGGCACCAGATATTCTAAAGGTTAATTTTCACCACTACCACCACTCCCACCTGTCACACATGCACACACACACGCTTTTCAACATAACGCTGTTGAAGGCTGAAGCTGTAGGTAAGATATCATACATTCCTTCATTTCCTCAAGACTGCAAGGAAATGGTAATAAAGACACAAAGCTGTAGTCACACTATAAACATATGTCTAAAACTTGGTGCATGTTGAGTTTTCCCTATGTAATGCAGTCACTGAATGATAAAAAAAATTAGACTTACTGCTTTGAAACTCTGTATAATACACATAAACACAAATGCCACAAGCTCATGATAAAGCTGGAGAAGGCAATGGCACCCCACTCCAGTACTCTTGCTTGGAAAATCCCATGGACGGAGGAGCCTGGTAGGCTACAGTCCATGGGGTCGCTAAGAGTCAGACACGACTGAGCGACTTCACTTTCACTTTTCCCTTTCATGCACTGGAGAAGGAAATGGCAACCCACTCCAGTATTCTTGTCTGGAGAATCCTAGGGACGGCGGAGCCTGGTGGGCTGCTGTCTATGGGGTCGCACAGAGTCGGACACGACTGAAGCGACTTAGCAGCAGCAGCATGATAAAGCAGTTCCTGAGGTCCATATTTAAGCCACTATTCCAGCTTTGGAGCAGCTAAATTCTTTCTAATCAGTTCACAAGGGACTCATCTTGGAATTTTTCTCTTTATCATCATGTCGTGTTATAACTTGGTATGAATTATTTTACAGAAATTCTGTCATCTCGATTCTTAATGAGCTCATAGTATTTTCCCATGGATTTACATTCCTATACACCCTAGAAAATATTGTCTCCTTCTCCCACTTTCCTGTCTCATTATTCTCCTATAGTCGCAAACAGATATGGATTTTAAATAACCCACAGAGAGAGTAAAGCAAACGGCAACTTGATACCATTACTTTGGGCGAGTCCCTTGCTAGTCGAGACACAAGCATTACTCTTCCTAAATTATCAGTTAGCTCCTAAGAAGGGCTAGCTTCCAAAAGAAACAAACAAAACCCACTGACTTCTCTGAGTAGTCTGCAGGACATTAATGAAAATATTTCCTAAGACTAGGAATTCTTAAAAAGTTGTCCTTTGTAAACCCAAGACCACCATTGCTCAAAGCAAGAAAGTAACCAGGTATCTTAGCTGAAAGAGGAAATGTAAATATATGTCTTCCTTTTCTCAGCACCCCCCAAAAAAGGCACTGAAATGACTGCACACTAGGCAGCACCACACCACCACTGTGCTAGAGCTTCTGCAGAAATAAGACCGCAACACTGTTCCTAAATTCATCATACTCCTCTGGAGGAGCTCTACCCCAGAGTCTGAGCTCAAGAGCTTCTTCTGGCCTCTGATGCAAGCACTCAGTAAATCTTTCGGTTCAGAGGCTAACCAGAGGAGGAGAGCATGGCATTCACAAATGGCTCCAACCCTCTTAAGCACGTTACCTTATTCTGCTCACACACATACTGTATCCTCAGGGTGTCCATGGCTCTGATCATGGCTTGCATAGCAGTGAATATGTTTTGGTAAACCAGCTTCGTGAACCCCTTTCTGTCTTCATCGCTGTAACCAGACCCATGGATGATTCTCATCTGCTTGATAAAGGTGCTTTTGCCACTTTCACCAGTTCCTAATAAGACAAATCAAGTGAAAAATGCAGTCAGCAGACTTTAAAAGGAATGGAGTGAGAAAAAAGCACTGTGTGGCAGTGTTGGTCAATATCAGGATTAGTAAGTCGACATGGGGACTTGGAAAGGGACTGCTGAATACCTATGCAGTTTATGCTGCAAAGTAGTGCCATCCTAAACCCCAGGGCCTGTGCTTTAGAGGGCCACAAATATCACACACACACAATTTATTAAGGACACATAAGTGTCCATGTCACTTGGAGTAATCTTAAGCATCAGCTCTCATGACTAACACTGTTTAGGCCCCAGGGAATTGCTCCCCCACATCCCTTGCCCTAAGACCTTTGAAACAATTGGCCGCTGTGCCTGAAAGCCCCAAACATTTAAGGGTTTTCCTACTGCTAATCCCAGCCATAGCAGGGCTGGGGGTGTGCTTCAGAGGGCAGGGAGGGTTTGAGGAGCAGGAACACCTGGACAGGAGAAAAGGCTGACTTGCCAATTCCTTTCTTTCAGACACATGAGTACAATGGATCCTTGTACAATAAAGCACCTTCCCCAGTTGTACCAAAAGTCTATATTCCTCCCCCTCCTCATATTCCAATTTGCTGTTCAGGAGGCCCTCCAAACTCATGACACTTGTACATGGCAACCAAGGAGCATTTTACAACATCAAACCATTCCTATCACCATTAAATATGTATAGATGCCCAGACAACCTGTATGAAACATGATGCTGGGGCTTTACATTAATATTAGACTGAGATATTGCTTGGACAGAGAGAAAAAGTTGCAATATAAGTGGTAGATTTGAGTGATGGAATTAAAATACTTTCTGATAGTTTTTATGATAATTTATCTATGAGATCTTATCACCATGTTTGGAACATAATGTATTTATGGTTCATTTTCAAATTCAAGTATTGCTTTAAAGAAGGTGTTTTAAACAATTCAGGATGATATGACCTCAATAGGGCAAAGTTTCTTCAAACTGGAATTAATGAAAAATGATCTGAGAACTAAAATGACTCAAGAAAAGTTGGATATTTCAAATGGATGAATTGTAATATATTCAATATACCTGTTACAAAGAGTCATTTAATTCAGCATTTCTAGTAAAATATCATGAGTTATATGAAAATCTTAATTATAGTAATATAATTAATGATTTTACTATAAAAGCCAAAAATTATAAAATAGAAAATGACTGATTAATTATAAAATATTACTCATTCACATTTCATTGACCCCACAGAATATCCAGACAGTGTAGTTACAGTTAAATTCAATCATCTTTGATACTTTATTGACTATTAGTCACATTAAAAACCATAGTTGTTCATATCTTTTTTGACATTTGAGTTAAAGATATGTTTGTCGTGGTAAGAGGATTCAACATAATAATGGTTTCTTAGCTTGATTACTCCAGAGAAGGCACTGGCGACCCACTCCAGTACTCTTGCCTGGAAAATTCCATGAACAGAGGAGCCTGGTGGGCTGCAGTCCATGGGGTCACTAAGAGTCGGACACGACTGAGCGACTTCACTTTCACTATTCACTTTCATGCATTGGAGAAGGAAATGGCAACCCACTCCAGTGTTCTTGCCTGGAGAATCCCAGGGACAGGGGAGCCTGGTGGGCTGTCATCTATGGGGTCACACAGAGTCAAACATAACTGAAGCGACTTAGCAGCATCACCAGCAGCTTGATTACAGTCTATAACTATTTAGACTTATTGGGATGTGGGTCTTCATCTGTATTCTTGTCAGGGTCTTCTAAATATCAGGCCCTAGAGAAATATCTAGGGGACTTGTTCAATATTTCCATATGGATGACTGAGACAACTGAGTATTTGATAAGATCTTTCCTTGTAAGGAAAAAAAAATGTTCCTTCGGATTGATCTTTTCAAAGCACAAACCAGCTTTTCTGTCTCCCCATCCTCAGCTCAAGACCCTCAATGGGGTCCCTGTGGCTCAGGAAGAAAGACCAAACTCCTTACTGTGGCCAGTGAGGCTGTGGGGTCTGGCCCCTCCATGTTCACCAGCCTCTGTTCCCAACACATTTTCTCCACCCTCTGTGCTCCAGCCACACTGGCCTCCTTGAGGTAGCCTTGGTTCATGCTTTGCACATTCCTAGGATGGTCTTCCTTCATCTCTCTCATCTTTGCTCTTGGCCTGACTTCCCTGTTGCGCTCAAACCCCTGTACTCTAGGTTCTCAAGGGACCATGAACGTCTCATTGGAGCACCTGTTCCAGCTGCACTTTTGCCCATTAATGTCATTCTTCCTTTGACATGTCTCCCCTACTAACCTGTAAGTTTCATAAGCAGAGACAAGGGCCATGTTTGTTTTTATCATATTGTTTCCCCTTGGGCCAGGACACAACTGAGCAACTTTCACTTTCACTTTCCCCTTGGGCCAGGAATAATGCTATACACTTGGCACATGCTTGATAAGCTTTTATAAGATTGTGGTAAAATACACATAACAAAATTTACTATCTTCGCTATTTGTAGGTATGCAGTTTGAAAGTGTTAAGCATATTCACACTATTATGCAACCAATCTCCAGAACTCATTTCATCCTGCAGAACTGAAACTCATACCCATTAAACAATTCCCCATTCCCCCTCCCCCCAGCCCGTGGCAGCCACCTCTTTACTTTCTGTGTCTAGGAGTTTAACTACTCTGGGTACCTCATATGAGTGGGATGGATCACACAGCATTTGTCTTTTGGTGACTGGCTTATTTTACTTAGAATACCCTCAACGGGACTTCCCTGACGGCTCAGCAGTAAAAAATCTGCCTCCAATGCAGGAGATGCTGGTTTGACCCCTGGGTCACCAAGCTCTCCTGGAGGAGGAAATGGCAACCTACTGTAATATTCTTGTCTGGAAAATCCCATGGACAGAGGAGCCAGGCAGTCTACAGTCCATGGGGTCACAAAGAGTTGGACACGACTGAATTTGCACATATGTACAGCACCCTCAAAGTTCATTCTTGAGATAGCATTTCCTTCCTTTTGAAAGCTTGAATTATATTCTAGTATTTCTGAATACATGATAGTGATAAAGGAATTCACACAGTCTCGGCCACCCGCACTATCTACAAATAGGAAAATAGATGGCTCATCCTTTCTCAACCACCCAGGGTGCTATGTGGGTAGCAGTGACATCAACCATGGCAGGAACAACCATGAAAGTGGCCAAGCAGGAGCCTTATCCTGATCCTCTGTGACCCTCTTCTGTTACTCCCCTAGTCCCCACAATGGTGAATATTAGAGTCACGATATTAAATATTAAAGCCCGGTACTTTGCACACACTCTGTCCTTTGATCTTCACAACCATCCTACAATGTATGAATTATTACCATCACCTCTATTATACAGATGAGAAACCTGGGGCTCATTCTGTTTAGTAACCCCTGCAAATGCACAGGATCAGCAAGAGAGAGAGAGGGGATGTACCCAATCAGACTCTAAGGACAAAGCTTACTGTCAGAAAAGAATGTCAGGGTCACAGACTTAGTCATGCTGGTCTAATGAGGACAAATGTGAAGTTCACAGCCACACTGAACCCTAAGCCCAGGCAGATCCACCATCCTGCAGGCGCACACTGCTGCTGGGGCCCAAGGAAGAGCCTCCTGACAGGTGTGTATCCTCAAGAGCAGTCTTAACAAACAGTGAAGCAAAATGCTTGTTGCTTCCCTTCCACCTCCAGAGGTGGCAAAGGTGGGTGCTGTCTTCTCACATCAGAGATGAGGAAACTGGCTGTGAGTCACCCAACAGGGCAGAGCTGATGCAAATGCAGAGCTGTGGCTAGAAACCAGATTGTCAATGCCTCAGCCTTGGAAAGTGAAAGTCACTCAGTCATATCTGACTCTTTGTGACCCCATGGACTATACAGTCCATGGAATTTTCCAGGCCAGAATATTGGAGTGGATAGCCATTCCCTTCTCCAGGGGATCTTCCCACCCCTCTGAAGGAACTGTCTTTCACTTCATCCCTGGTAAAGCATCTGCCTACAATGTGGGAGACCCGGGTTCAATCTCTGGGTCAGAAAGATCTCCTGGAGAAGGAAATGGCAACCCACTCCAGTATTCTTGCCTGGAAAATCCCAAGGATGGAGAAACCTGGTAGGCTACAGTCCATGGGGTCACAAAGAGTTGGACACGACTTCACTGTCGCTTTCACTTTCATCCCTTCAAGAGTTAGTCTTGCCCTGTATAAACTCTCAAAGTGCCTGTGGACATCCCAGTGGGGCACAGCCCCTGACTGCTCATTTGCAGATAGGTTATTGTTACACTTTTAGTCCAGGAAGGGTAGGGCTTGGGAGTCACTCATTTGGGAACCACAATCATGGTCCCTGCTATATAGTCAGCTCTTAAAACATGGTTAAATGGATAGAACAAACACGAGAAGTCCTCCACAGGTCTTATATCATGGACAACTGAAGAGAGTTGAGATATGAATTGTCTAAATACAGTTGTGATGAGACCAGTTTCATGATGGCTCTCGGCTGTCGAGGCCCCATATGATAACTGAGGACCTGAGGGAAGACCCTGCACTGTCAGAGCTTGGTCCCAAGTCCTGGATTGGATTAGGTCTCCACTCTTGCAGAATCTTGGGGTCCCTGTATCTCCTCCATCTATGATGCTGCCATGCTTGCTTCTACTCCACCCTGGCAAAGTTGACTTCAGGTCTAGCACTACTTTATCCCAAGCAAAGATTAACACTTCCATGTTCTATATACCACAAAGCTGACATGAACAGAGAAATTATGTAACTCTCACATAGCAAGCTGTGATTTGGGCACTCTTAAGTCAGAAAAATCACTCAACTCACCCCAAAGTTCTACACCAAAGTAGAGAAACTTGAGTTATAAAGGCCATTCACTTATAAAAGGTTAAAGCCAAACCTGTCACCAGCCCCAAAAACAGAAAAATTTTTTAAAAGTCATTGATCTTGCTTTTGGACACAGAACATTTTGAAAAGAAAAGGTTAAAAATGATTTTAAAGATTAATAAAAAGATGACATAAATTTATTTGATCAGTACCAATATTTTAAAATAGTCTTCAATTCTACATTGTGGTTATTTGAAGAATTAAAAAACAAACATGGGGCGAAAAAGGATAGGTTAAAGGCAAAGAGGAGACATTGAAAGACATATCACCGGGACTGAGGTCACAGAGCAGAGAGACTTCATGGGCTGGGTAGGGTGTTGGGGTGAGGAGTTGTGGGGTGGGATGTACAGACTGGGGGATCCTCTCTCTTTTAAGCCTCAACACAACCCAATGAGTATCTTCTTTTTCCAGAAGGGAAACTGAACAACAAAAAGATGAGTTTATTTAATCTCTGTCCAAGGTCAAAGTCTGTCCAAGGTGACTCCACTTGGAAGTGATGGTTGAGTCTTGGGTCTACTTCTAGGTCTCTGCTGATATATGCACTTCCCGTGATAACACTGTGTGCTAGTTTTAACCTGAGTGTTTCCCAAAATAAATGGCCAAGTTACGCCCTCCTATCAGCTTGAACACGGTCTTCACCGGGTTCAGATATTCCAACACTTGGGACTTTATCTTTAATTCTTCAGAGTTCTGCTCTAAATGAGATGGCCCCAACAGCACCTGCAGCTAGGGGCTGAGGTGGGGGTGGACACGTGAGAGGTAAGTCATTCCCTGCAATGACAGCTATGACCGGGACCACAGGCACCAGTTAACTCAAGCTAAGGATCTGAACTGAGTTTCTGTCTGGATGACCTGTCCATTGATGTAAGCAGAGTGTTAAAAGTCCCCTACTATTATTGTGTTATTGTCAATTCCTCCTTTGAGATATAATCGGATGTGACAAGGGGGGAAGGGGGAGGAGAGCACAGTCCAGAAGGACTTTCATTCCAGGACCCAATCCCGATAAAACACAGAGCAGGGAAAGGAATAAAATTACAATTCTATCTTTAGATTTTGTTCCAAATACCAACAAGGGAAATGTCTCTTCTCTTCCACTTAAGTTTTTCCTTCACTGTTTTCATACTTGGGAGGAAAAAAATAGCTATGGGTTATAAGTACTTCAAAACTTTTATTATCACTGAGAGCCTGCTAGCTTGAGGTTCTTACTTATTGTCATCCTACTGCAAATGTGATCTGCAATCAAATCAGTAGATAACTTTTGGGTCAGGTGGTCGGGCCAGTAACAGAGATTCTTCAGAGGGCCTGTGTGCGTTCCCTGGTTTTGTGCCCGGTGACCTCAGGGCAGGAGACCAGCCTGCTTCTCACTTAAGGTTTCTCACACTCTCCTGAGTCTCTCACGGTAATACCCTGCCACCCCCAGTCCCTTTTTAAAAACAATTTTATTTATTTATTTTGGGCTGTGCTGAGCCTTTGTTGCTGTGTGGGCTTTTCTCGAATTGCAGTGAGTGGGGCTACTCACTAGTTGCAGTGTGCAGGCTTCTCATTGTGGTGGCTTCTCTTGTTGCATCTGAGAAGATCCCACATGCTGTGCATAGGGTCTTCAGTAGTTGTGGTTCCCAGGCTCCAGAGCACTGGCTCAATAGCTGTGGTGCACAGGCTTAGCTGCTCTGCGGTAGGTGGGATCTTCCTGAATCAGGATCAAACCCATGTCTCCTGCATTGGCAGACATATTATCTACCACTGAGCCACCAGGGAAGCCATGCCCTAGCCTTAAATGTGGGTTATTTCCTTTTCCAGAGTAGATGCTCAGTAAGTCATTAATCCACAGGTTAATACTCCAGCATGGTTGGCACACGTGGATAACTATTCTATTTAAGCGAAAGCTCACCTCCGCAGGCTTCCTGCATCCTTGGTTGAGGGGCTTGCCTTCTGCAGGACTGGGAGCTTTCCTCCAGGACGCTTGTTCCTGGCATTCACTTAGTCAGTGTTTCCCCAAACTCCGTTATGTATCTACCTTGTTATTTTTATCATATCCATGTACCATCTGTATGATTATATAATATTAAAAATTTTTATTTAAATAAATTTGTTATGTAAGGAAACATGATTGTTATGAGTGAAAAACCAGTATCATTTTCCATGAGTAATCAAATTAAATACACTATAATAAGACTTTAGTGAGATTCTAGCTACAAACATCTGGTCTATTCCCAATGATATGGGTACTTCGTTTTGGAAAATGATACACATGAATTATTGTCCTTTTTATGTGAAATATACCCCTTTACTCTCTGTCTTGAAAGGAACTTTCCCCCTCTTTCTCTCAAGGGGCTTCTTATATTCTACCCAGGAACTTCACCCACATACAAAAAAACTGAGGGTTGAAACTCATGTAACTAAAAGGGAGCCAGAAAAATGTCTTAGTGCTAAAATTTTAAATTCTTTTTGAGATTCGAGAAAGCAATATGAGGTTCAAGTTTCAGCATAACACTCAGAAAGGCTCATGAAGAAAAAAAAAAAAAAGTTTCTTTTTAGGAGCCAGGAGAGAACAGTGGCCAAAGCAAAATAAATCCTTTTCCAAGTGAGAGACCAAGGACATCTAAACAGAAAGCCAATTGTTCTCAAGTTACAATCTTTAGTCAAGACCACCTCCTGAAGAGTTAAATCGAGGTGCTGATAAAGCTTCCCAGATAGACACAGCCATCTCCCACAGTCTGTGATGCCTTCTGAAACCATCTGGGAGAAGTCGTTGGTTTTTAGCTCAGTTTTACAGAAAATGATGTACTGATATGTAAACAGAACAGAAATGGGGACACAATTCTAGACATTGGTGTAAATGATCTATGAGACCAGCATGGAAAAGAGAGTATGGACATTCTGATGTGACTGGCATGTTGGCTCTATGGGGACAGGGCCTTATTTCTCTTGTTCTCTGGTGTCTTTGGATCCTAAAATAGAGCACGTATTAGGAGCCTAATAAATACTCGTGCGTGGGTATTTATTGATTAAGACAACCAGGATGATCACAGTTTGGGAAAGCAATAGGAAGAGGGTTTGTCTGGCCAAGAGAAGACTCAGGACTAATTGGACAAATCTGTTGAGTAACAAAGCATCCTCACATGGGGGCAGGAGAGCTGCCATTTGCCCTTTCTGATGAGGACTCTCAGGACCCGGGGCCAGCCACACAGGGCAGCTCAGGTTGTGTACTGGGTTTCCTGGTAATGGGGCACATGGTTTAAGAAAATTCCTTTTGGAATCTTTAAGCAAGAGTGGTTCTCAGTAGCAAGGAGGGTGGTCCAGAGGAGAACACCTGGAATTGAGGGCACTCTGCTTGGACCCTATTACACTGACCTTGGGCAGCAGCTATGCCACGTGCTGGGCATTTCTGCCCCTGTGAGTGCTACAGTCCTGGTACTTGTCATTCTAAAGATAATGATTTATGAGAGAATCTGGCTAATGCTGGGGAAAATTCCAAATAATTCGACTGCTATGGTCAAAATGTTTGTGCCCCACCTCCTCCCAAAATTCGTATGTTGAAAACCTTATGCCCAAAGAGATGGTATTAGGAGGGCCTTTGAAGGTGATTAAGTCATGAGAATGGAGCCCTCATGAGCAACATTATTTCCCTTATATTATAAAAGAGCCCAGAGAACTCTTTTGCTCCTTCCACCATGTGAGGCCACCAGGAGACGTCTGCAATCCAGCCTTGATAGCACCCTCATCTCCAACTTCTAGCTTCATGCTGTGAGAAATACATTTTATTGTACAATAACTACCCAGTCTGTAATATTTTATAGCAGCTCAAACAACCTAAGACATTTAGCCAAGTGCAATCCAATGGAAGGAGAGATACTCAATAAAAATGCAAATTCTTGGGCTCCTCCTCAGTTCAACTCTGACTGGCCCTTTCAGGAGCCTGGCAATATGCATTTTAAACAGAGCTCCAGGGGTTCTGATGTTCCCAGTTCATGGAGTGATTGAGAAGCCCTTCTCCAGGTCTCTAAGGGGAACCTCTATTAATGTAATCTGCCTGGGGCTGGAATGCTCGAGATTTTACATCATATTCAGTTTGGCTGATGGGTTTCCATACCAAGTTCCAATTTCATTTCTAAATGAATAAAATATCTCCGCAGGAGCTCTGTTTTTCAGTTTCCAGAAAGGAAACATTTTTAAGGTGCCATAAAGATTCACTTATTTAAATCAGTCCTTCCTGCTTCTCCCCCACCCCTTATCACCATCACAATCATGTCACCTTCTCCAGCTCTGCTCTTGTAAAGAGAAATGGTGCTATTTTCACCATGAAAGAAGAAGTGGCAGTGTCCTAGGCAACACAGAATTGGAAACAACTGGAGACAGGGTTCATGGCTGCTCTCAGCATAAGAGGTAAGTACAAGGCTTTTGAAACAGAAAAGCTGAAAGAACTTAAGTGATGAGGCTCAATACACAGTTTGAGATTCTTTTAGAAACCAATTAAAACAATGGAGCAGAATTCAAGAGGCCGTCTCATATTTTATAGTTCTTTTGTTTCATTAATCTACAAAATCATTTTTATTGCCTAACCAAGAAAAACAGCAATGCTAAGTATTTATTTCCTGCCACTTTCTCTTTTGGGGCCTCATTTTGATCAAGATGGTATTTTCAAGTCCAAACTTGATTTCTGAGTAGTTCTTATATGAAGCAAAGCCAAAAGATCATGCTAACAATTTTCAATTACAAAGAATTTTTGAATAGATGTTTTGCCAATTTGAAGTATCAACAATAATATACTTCTCATATTTGCCACAAGTGCATTTAAAAGTTCAAATGCAAGAAGATAAGGCTACTTTTTGCTCTAAATTAATTTGAGCTATTTACCTATATAGCCAAATTTCTATAATTTGCTATAAATGTGGTACTCATAAAAAATTAATAGAAATATTCAGTTTATCATTAACTGCTTTACATCAGGAAACAGCTGTCATTAATTGACATGAATCTCTTGTGTGTAGTCAACATGATTCAGAGATCTTTGTCACTAGCGAAACATTGGAGAAGGCAATGGCAACCCACTCCAGTACTCTTGCTTGGAAAATCCCATGGACAGAGGAGCCTGGTAGGCTGCAGTCCTTGGGGTTGCACAGAGTCAGACACAACTGAAGTCACTTAGCAGTGAAACATTCTGACACTTCCACAAAGAGTTATACAATTTTGTTCATTCTAAATCAATAGCTCATCTGTATAAGATTTTGGAAAAGTAATAAAATATACAGAATCCTAAGAATCAAATGCTTGTTAATGGCAAAACTCTATTTTGGAAAATGCCCAGGACATCAATTACTTTTCCCTAAAAATGAATAAACCATACAAAGGATAGGGAGAAAACTATTCAAATAATCTTTGTGGCTTATAGCTAAAATATTAGCAATCTTATTAGAAGTACAACTCATTTCACTTATAAGGACAGTAAGGAAATCACTTTCTAGTCTATGATTCTGACTCAAAATTGTTTCTCTTTAAAAAGACAAACTGTAAGCATTTTTGTAAATGATTTTAGAATCTTCCAGTTCATGGCTCTTCCTGAAAATTGCCATTTCCTCTATTCTTACAGAAATGTTTACCAAGAAATAATACCACCAGGGCACTGATAAGAATTGAAGGTTCTCAATCTCTGGAAGGATATGAGGAGTCATATAAACCCAGAATAGTCAACACAGAGATGAATCTAAGTCAGAAACCTGTTCCTACATAAGTTATGGGTTATCTATTAAGAAAAGCTTGATGTTTGCTCATGTTGAAAAATAATTGGAGAAAGAATATAGCAAAGACAAAAATTACTTAAAGGAAAAGAAAGAAGCTCTAGAAAGAGAGCTGACAAGAAGAAAGGATGGACTTAAAATCCTCAGGCCTCAATAAGAGCAGGCAAGGAGACAAGGTGTCCATTTCCAAACACCAAAGCATTTTGCTGAAACACCAGCAACTAGAGTACCTGACCCACCCTTCTATCCATCCTCCTCCACCCCAAAGATAAATTTAGATGAAAATAAATTAAACTATACTGAAACAAAAGTAGATACTAGTGTAACTAAATGCAGGTTTGGGTTAAGAATAAAAGCACAGAGAATCCCCAAACTGCAGATGTTTCAAAGTACAATGCACTATCGCCAACTTTGGATGGTTAAACAATCGTTCTCTTGAAGTCCTGCTCACCATTCTGGCAGAACATGAAATGAGTTTTATTCAGATTTAAGTACAGGAGTCCACCCCCCACTTATTCACAGTATGAATTTGTGCTGTTTCAGCTACCTGTGGTCAACCATTGTCTGAAAATTCTAAATAGAAAATTCCAGAAATAAATAATTCTTCAGTTTTAAAATGCACACCCTTCTGAGCAGTGTGATGACAACTGGCACTGTCTTGCTCTGTCCTGCCTGGGATGTGAATCATTCCTTTATCCAACACATCCCATCCATTAGTCTCTCAGTAGCTCTGTGGTTACCAGATTGACTGTCCAGTTATCATAGTGCTCGTGTTCAACTCACCCTCATTTTACTTAATAATAGAACCAACACACAAGAGTAACAATGCTGGCAACTTAAATATCCCAAAGAGAAGCCATAATGTACTTTCTTTAAAAGAAAAGGTAAAAGTTCTCAACTTAATCAGGAAAGGAAAAAAATTGTATGCTGTGGTGGCTAAGATCTATGTTAAGAATTAATCTTCTATCTGTGAAGTTGTGAAGAAGGAAAAAGAAATCCATGCTAGTTTTGCTGCTATACTTCAAACTGCAAAAGTTATGGCCACAATGTGTAAGTCCTTAGCTAAGCTGGAAAAGGCATTAATTTATACAATATTTTCAGAGAGAGACCATATTTGCTTAACTTACATTATAGTATATTGTTAGAATTGTTCTATTTTATTATTAGTTACCTTGTTAATCTCTTATTGGGCCTAATTTATAAACTTGATCATAGATACATATATGTAGGAAAAAATACAGTATTTGTAGAATTCAGTATTGTTAATATTGTGTGGGTTCAGGTCCCTACTGGGGGTCTTAGAATACATCCTCTATGGATAAAGTTATGGCCACAGTGTGTGATTCTTTAGCTAAGATGGGAAAGGGGTTAAATTTTTACAGTATTTTCAGAGACTACCATAGATACCCAAATAGGGACATGGTGTCTTTCAACACTACTGTGATCAGAATATGTGAACTGATCTTTGGAAGATCCAGTTCAAGAACCCGTGGGTTAAGTAGTAGGAAGACATTGGCAATGTTGTATCAACCACATAAAACTCAGCCCATGTCCTTTCCCCCCTTCCTTTCTTTAACCCAGGAGGCCTGCTGGATCCTGGGCCAACTCGTCCAGCTCATCACACTGTACCGCCATCACTTTTACCGTGAATCCCCCTGCATTCCTGAGTAGGAAGACTCATTTTCTTCTTCCTGTTCCTATCAGATCTTTACATATCATTATTATTGTATTGTCATGACATTTATTAGTCTTCCTATTAGTCTGCAATTTCCCTTAGATTAGGAACTAACTCTCTTCTCTACCTTTGAACCCTAGCAGTTTGGACAATCCCTGCCCTAGAGTATGGAACCACGAACCATGGAACCGTGTGAAGTCGCTCTGTAGTGTCCGACTCTTTGCGACCCCACGGACTATAACCTATCAGGCTCCTCTGTCCATGGGATTTTATAGGCAAGAATACTGGAGTGGGTTGCCATTTCCTTCTCCAGGGGATCTTCCCGACCCAGGGATCAAACCCAGGTTCCCGCACTGCAGGCAGACACTTTACCATCTGAGCCACCAGGGAAGCCCTAGAGTAGTGCTCACTAAATGTCTGAATATTTGAAGAACTCCCTAATACCACTTTCCTTAGCATTCCTCATCTAATCACCACAAAACCCTGGACTCTTTCCTAAGGGCCTTCCTCAAATGTAAATGAAATATTACTCCTGCTTTAATTCTCCTCTCAATTTCCAAAACAACAAACCAGTTTGTGCCAACTCAGAAACTTGAGTTTTCATCACACGGTCTTCATTATGGCTTCACCTTCTGAAGAAGTTTCTTTTCTGGTGTACAGCTGTGACTCAAGTAAGATCACAGTCCAATTCAGAAAGTGCTTCGAGTCATTCCAATCATTATTTATTCAGCACATACTGAGTGCTTGGGCTGGGCCCTGATTCTAGGGTGTGAGTTTCAACCCAGTGGAGAAGACCAACACCCTCATTTCCTTCCCTGCCACCCAAGAGCCATTTGAGCCTCAGTCTACCCAGAACCATGAGCTCCAGGATGACCAAAACCAAAACACTTGGTCAAGAATTTTTCAATGTCTTACTAATATCCAAAAAAATTACATATATATATGCATATATAATTTCCAAGGGACCTAATGATTCCTGAATGATAATAATCTCTAGCCTGACTCATCGAGATCTATTTCAGGGGAGATGTTTGCAAAAACAGGCTGAACTCCTTTCTCTAGTATGGGTTAAAATGACCAGGATGACCATTTTTTTTTTCATGAAATATAGTTGGTTTGTAACGTATTAATTTCTTCTGTACAGCAAAGTGATTCAACTATACAAATACACACACACACACACATATATATGTATACTCTCTTCTTTAACATTCTTTTCCATCAGAATATTGAACATAGTTCCCTGTGCTCTGCAGTAGAGCCTTACTGTTTATCCATTCTATATATAAATAGCTTGAGGATGACCACATCCTCTGATTGTTTAAGACCAGATCTAGTTTATACCAGTTGTCCTGAGGTACTTATTAATAATATCCTTTCTCATTCTCAAAAGTGCTCTGGTTTGGATAATGAAGTATACAGTCACTCTCAGTATAACTTTGCATATTGGGGTTGGGAGAGACCTTACAGCCTCTTCTGGCATTACAGCACTAATTTCCTGCTTAAACATATAACCTAAGAGAAGAAAATCAATAATGCATCAGTTTATTCTTTTCATAAACTTCCACCTTAACAAAAAAAACGGTTTTTCAGTAAGACAATTATGGGAATTAGTAACATGTTTCTTGTATAGGAAGGATGCAGTTTTTTACTTTGCTATAAAACCAGCTGAACAACATAATCCAAGTAGCTGCTTTGTTATAGACAGTGGGAAAGTACATGCAAAAGAGGTCACTTCAACTAAAAGAAATCTGTATATGATAGCTATTGTTTGTGTTAATTATATCTCTACTGACCTACTTATGGGTGGAAAAAACTTTCCCACCAAAAGCCAATTTGATGTCTCATCTAAGGCTGTAATTAAACATATAAAAGAAATTCTGTTGTTACAAGAAAAAAAAAGAGGCAAATAAGCTCTCTCTTTTTTGTTCCATCAACACTGAGATGCCTTTGCTAGGATAATTAAGGGTTAATCCTCCAAGGTGTGGGGAAGCAAAGGAGAATGACTTGATTATTTTCATTTTACCCCAATGATACAGATAAATTCTTATTGTCTTTTCTTTCTTTTGTTTGTTTCTTTTTTGTCTTTTCTTTGGAAGGATGAAGAAGGCAGTATGGAAAAATAATTAAAGACAAGCACTCCATTTGGGATTCAGTATTTTTCTTGGAGTAAAGGGCCCATTCTTGCTGAATTCCCCCAATTTTACATATGCTAGAAAGCTGTTTGACTTTGGATGAATTACTTAAACTCTCTGAACCCCAGTTTCCTCATCAATTAAGTGGGCAGAATAATACTGTAATAGGGAAGAACAAATCTGACACCACATTAGATCTATGGCTTTTCCTGTGCTTAGTCATGCTGGCTCTGCACCTTTTGTGAAAGAGTGTTGCCTGTAGCCTGAAATATACGAGATAGCCTAGTCTCAGGGCTCTGACCTTTAAGAGTTCATTCATACAGAAATGGGGCTTCTCTGGTGGCTAAGCTGGTAAAGAACCTGCATGCCAGTGCAGGAGACACAAGAGACATGTGTTCGATCCCTGGGATTGGCAAGATCCCCTGGAGAAGGAAATGGCAGCCCACTCCAATATGCTTGCCTGGAAAATTCCATGGACAGAGGAGCCTGGCAGGATAGAGGTGACAGTCCATGGGGTCACAAAGAGTTGGACATAACTGAGCAGCCACATAAACACACACATAGAGATAAAGATGGTCCAGTAGTTAAGAATCTGCCTGTCATTGCAGGGGACACAGGTTTGATTCCTGGTCTGGGAAGATCCCACATGCCTCGGGGCAACTAAGCCTGTGTGCCACAACTACTGAAGCCCACGAACCCTAGAGCCTGTGTTCTGCAACAAAAGAAGCCACTGCAATAAGAAGCCTGAGCACCAAAACTAGAGCATAGCCCCAACTCACTGCAACTAGAGAAAGCCACATGCAACAACAAAGACCAAGCACAGCCAAAAATAAATACATAAAACCTGCTGACCAGAAAATAGCATTTGTCTTGTTGGAGGTTTGCAGGAATATGGTGATCTGACTTTTGTGGACAGATGCAAAAACAAAGGATTCCAACACTAACAAGTTTGCCACAAAAACCACATCCCTCCCTCACCTTGTCTTTAAAAACACTTTGAGGAGTTCAAGGCTTTTGGGGCATGAGCCACCTGTCTCCTTATATGGCCTTGCAATAAACCCTTCTTTACTCTGAACTGTGACGTTTTGGTTTGTTTGGCCTCAATGTGCATTGGGCACAAGGACCTGTGTTCAGTAACAATACCATCCTCATCATCATTTGTTGTCAAAATTAAAACTGCTTTAATTCCAGAAAATGGAATTCAAATATTAATTGTGATGCTAAGTAATAAGCATGATAACTGTGGAAGAAGAGGAAGAAGGAAATGTAATAGTTTGGAAGACTGAATGCATTTGTAAGACAAGGTTAGAAGCAGGAATTATCAACATTGAGACCAAGAATTCGGTGGCATTTCTAATAACAACAAGGAAGTTTGAAGTGGTGCCTGTATTCATTTTCTAGGCTCCTATAACAAAGTGCCACAAACTTAAAACAAGAGACATTTATTCTCTCAGAGAGGCTCTGAAAGAGAATCTGTTCCTAGCTTCTCTCCTAGCTTCTGGTGGTGGCTGACAATCCTTGATACTACTTAGTCTGGAGCAGCATAACTCCAATCTGCCTTTGTCCTCACATGGCCATCATTCGTGTGTATATGTGTCCAGATTTAACTCTCCTTTTAAGCACACCAGTCAGAATGGATTCGGGGCCCACCCTACTCCAGGATGACCGCATCTTGACTTGATTACATCTGCAGAGACCCTACTTCCAAATAAGCCCACATTCATAGGTTCCAAATTCATCACGAATTGGGGGCACTCTAGTGGGCACTCCAATTAACCCTGTGCAGTGCCTGTTTGGGAAAGGTGATCACAGGCTCACACTCATAAAAACTTGATATAATAATTATTCGTAGGATTTTACAGAAATGAAAAGACAATTGGGGATTCCTCTATGTTTTCCAAACAGCAGATTTTTAATACTTTCAGTATGAAAGAGGAAAAGGCTCTTCATTCTACTTGTCTTAACCATCATTTGAACTGTTTGCAGGACACTAAAGAATGAGATGGGAATACCAGACCACCCGACCTGCCTCTTGAGAAACCTGTATGCAGGTCAGGAAGCAACAGTTAGAACTGGACATGGAACAAACATAGTGGTTCCAAATAGGGAAAGGAGTACGTCAAGGCTGTATATTATCACCCTGCTTATTTACCTTATATGCAGAGTACATCATGAGAAACGCTGGGCTGGATGAAGCACAAGCTGGAATCAAGATGGCCGGAAGAAATATCAATAACCTCAGATATGCAGATGACACCACCCTTATGGCAGAAAGTGAAGAACTAAAGAGCTTCTTGATGAAAGTGAAAGAGGAGAGTGAAAAAGTTGGCTTAAACATTCAGAAAACTAAGATCATGGCATCTGGTCCCATCACTTCATGGCAAATAGACAGGGAAACAGTGGAAACAGTGGCAGATTTTATCTTTGGGGGCTCCAAAATCACTGCAGATGGTGATTGCAGCCATGAAATTAAAAGACACTTACTCCTTGGAAGGAAAGTTATGACCAACCTAGACAGCATATTAAAAAGCAGAGACATTACTTTGTCAACAAAGTAATGACAAACGTCTAGTCAAGGCTATGGTTTTTCCAGTATTCATGTATGGATGTGAGAGTTGGAATATAATGAAAGCTGAGCACAGAAAATTGATGCTTTTGAACTGTGGTGTTGGAGAAGACTCTTGAGAGTCCCTTGGACTGTAAGGAGATCCAACTAGTCCATCCTAAAGGAGATCAGTCCTGAGTGTTCACTGGAAGGACTGATGTTGAAGCTGAAACTCCAATACTTTGGCCACCTGATGTGAAGAACTGACTCATTTGAAAAGACCCTGATGCTGGGGAAGACTGAGGGTGGTAGGAGAAGGGGACGACCAGGGATGAGATGGTTGGATGGCATCGCCGACTCAATGGACATGGGTTTGGGTGGACTCCAGGAGTTGGTGATGGACAGGGAGGCCTGGAGTGCTGCATTTCATGGGGTCACAAAGAGTCGGACACAAATGAGTGACTGAACTGAACTGAAAGAATTTTCACTTTACAGCTTTTCCCCTCACATTTATTTTCTATGTGAAGCACCTTCCATAACTCAAGTTACTTTATTAGGCCTAAATGTGGGTGAGCAAGTAAGCTTTTGCCTCAATGTGGCAACATCACTTTAATATCCTCAGCAACAACCCCAGAAGCTTAGGGATCTCATACCTATTCTGTTTGGTCAGCACATTGTTCAGCTTTTTTTTTTAATCTGAACGTCTTTTGCTGGGGCACACATTAACTAGTTAAATGCAAACACACCCACGGTTTCTCCCTAGTCCTACTGCCTAGTGTCTGGCCCAGTCCCACATTTATGATACCTGTGGGAGCTCTGGAAACACAAGTTGCCAGCTCTGATCTCCATGATCCCTAAACCCTATGTTTCTGAAACAGACAGGCCAGGACCTGAGACCTGGAACCCTGTACCAGACAAAGTCTCCTAGATAAAGTCTCCTTCAATAACAGAATACCAAGAAGCTATAAGGAACGAAAATAATCATGCGAGGGCAGTTGGGACAAATTATAAACAGTAACATACAAAAAGCCAAAACCCAACTGCCATTTCTGAGGTGCTGAGAGCAAAAGCAGGGTACTGCACATGAACCCTGCCCACAACACCACCAAAGGGGTGAGAAGACCACCAAAGTCACCCCTCCACCTGATCCATGGATCCACCCCCACCCTCACCCCATTTAAGGCATCAGCTTGCACCCCCTCCAGCTGCAAGGAAATCTGTTGTTTATTTTTGCTCCCCCTCCCAATAAAGCCTTGCCTAAATTCTGCCTGAATTCCTCTTATCAATTTCTATTGATTAAAGAGTTCAAGAAAGCAGGTTGGTAACAAAATCAGTCACATCACTTTACTCCATTTCACCCCAAATTCTCTTCCTCAACAATTAGGGGCTAACCCTTCTCCCTCATTAACCAGTTGTTTTGTAATTATTCTCAGTTTGGCTTTTATCTCCCCCACAACTCAATTAAAAATAGTTTTGTATTTCGTATCCTCCTACAATACCCAGCCTCACAATCTGCACAGAACAGACATTCAGATGCATGCTGGCTAGAAACGAAAGGGCCAGCAAAACAGCCTCCTGCAATTATTCTCATCTTCCAGGGCTCGACACACTGCCACCTTTAGAGTGGGACAAAAGAGCTTCCCCCAGCAGAAAGCCTTGTTCTGCCTCTCTTCTGTCTCTCCTCATCCAACAGAGCCATAAGGCCCCAGGGTCAAGGACACATATCCACTTTTAGTCCGTGTCCTCTCTCCAGCTTCAAGGCCACGCTCAAGGCACTTAAGATCCTAGAATTTCACAACATAGGCCCTTTTCCAATCCATCCTCTTGAGGGTGAATATGACATAGGTTTGCACATCCCTGGGACTGCCAAGATACAGGTGTCTGAGAGGGGATGTGGACAAAGCCTGGATGGGCTGGCCTGAGTGCATGCAGAGACCTTTGCACTGTGCTTGGGAGGTGGTGGTGACAAGGGACACCAGCCAGGGTCTTCCATCTGTACTCCTGCCCGGGCCCTAAAGCGCCTCCCAGTGGCTCAGTGGTAAAGAATCTGCCTGCCAATACTCAGGTTCTATCTCTGGGTCAGGAAGATCCCCTGGAGAAAGGGAATGGCAATCCCTTCCAGGATTCTTGCCTGTAGAATTCCATGGACGGAGGTGCCAGGCAGGCTACCATACACGGGGTTGCAAAGAGTCAGATAAAACTGAGCAACTAAACAACAACGGGGCCCTAAAAACATTAACTGCCTCCCTGGCTCGACACACACATAGCATTGAAAGATTAAATATCAATGGCAAAATACTCTTATTTCTCCATTTTACCAGGATATACTCTCCCAGTCTGGATATATTTTGGTATGTATCTACCCAGTACAGAAACATCTGCTGCTACTGCTAAGTCGCTTTAGTCGTGTCCGACTCAGTGCGACCCCATGGATGGTAGCCCACCAGGCTCCTCTGTCCACAGGATTTTCCAGGCAAGAATATTGGAGTGGGTTGCCATTTCCTTCTCCACAGAAACATCTGACTTCCTGTTATTTGCTGAAAGGATGGCAGACTATAAGAAAGAGTATTTGTTTTCACCTAGAGCTTTTAAAAACTTAAGAAAACGTCAAAAGCATATAAGAATGGTTGTTATTTGCTCAGTATGCTAAGATTTTTCTGAGTCAACCAGTGTTTCTCCACTAGTCATATTTCCCAGGACAATTGGGAATGATGTCATGTGATCACATTTAAATCAATATCTACCCTAAAGTAATAATCACCCAAACATGGGCATTATCATAAAATGCATTCAAGTTAGGCAGTGCAGCATGAAGTCAATTTGGCAAACTAATTAAAAGTGCATTTAAAGTATCTTCAAAGTAGCCATCACATCACACTTTGTATCTTCTCCTATAAAGTAACCATTATCTATACTTTGAAATCCAAACAATCTAATGGGAGATGGAAATGAGGTGGCCTTGGCAGGACTTTTACCAGGGTCAGGCTGTCCGCAGGAGAAACAAGATGAGTTATAAGCAACAGTGTGCATATTGAAAGGGTCACTTCCACACTCATGCTTATACATTGAAAATTTAGTTACATTAGATCTCAAGATCAGATGTGAAATTTTCTGTTTAGAATATTGTGGGTCTAATTCGTGCTTTGAATCCTCTATGAAAATAAAAATTCAATTCTGATTTTCTTGATGAAAACAGTGTATATTTCCAAATAGTCTGCTTTGTCTCCCCTGCTCCTGCCCCCTTTTGAACATATATGGATGAATGTTTTTCCATGAAGAGCAAAAATTTCAACCTTTGGAAGATTAGCTAAGAATTTTCATTATACTTTTTGCAGAAATTTTGTGCCTGCAAATCAACAACCAATCAAATCAAGAATCCTTGTCTCATGTTTTTGCACAGTTTGATGTACATCCTTCTAGCTGTTTATTTCTTCCTCTCCCTTCCTCATTCTTTTCCAAATTCTGAATCTTCTTGGGTTTCTGGAGGACACAATTTCTATTCATCCACTAAGTTTTTACAATCCAAAATCTGTCCTGCAGATATGCAGGGTCTTTAAATTTCTTTATCCTGGTTGGAACATCCAGTTAACCATCAGCTGGCATAAGCTCACCTTTTTCCCTCCCCAGCCTGCCCTCTTCCCTCATGAAGTACATCTGTGGCAGACTTAGGATTAGTCAAAAGATCAGATCAATTAGGATCTCTTCATAGTCATATACACATGGCTTACCCATTCACCTTTCCAAGTGACCCCAAACCACTAGACCATCAGATTCTGAAGTGCTGTCCCCAAACTGAAGCTGCAGCCTTCCTTCACGGGACCCTCCTCTGCTCCTAAAGTCTGGTTAATTCCAGCCCCTCAGGAGGAAATATAGTTTTTTAAAAAGGCATTAAAGGATTATTCTCATACCAGATCTGAGAAGCACCTTTAGGGAACAAAAAAAAAGAAGAAAAGAAGAAAAAGGGTTTGGTGGCATGTTCTTTATTTTTGTTAAAAGACAATTATTTTCATTTTCTTGGCATATTTGATACAAAATATATACAGTGATTTTAGAATGATGATATTTACAACATAGCCTTAATACAAAGATATTCAGGCAGTCAACTATTCCCAAAAAGCTCTTATATAAAATAGAAAGAATCTATAATATCCAAATTCTAGGAGATTATTTATGTGTTTGCTTTTTTTAGTTTATTTTTATGGGGGGTTAGTGGTGAAAAGTGAAGGAACTGTGGAGGCTTTTGAGAGATTGGGAAATGAGCAAATCTGAGAAAAAGATTCAGAAATGAAAATAATGTGAGAAAAGATGCTCTGAGCAATTTTAGAATCATCAAATGTTGGGTTTTGGCATACAGCAGAATTTGTTGATGAATCTTCCTAACTAGAGTTGAAACTAACAGTCTTGTACTCTGAGGTATGATACAAGTTACATTAATGGGTAAATTAGGTTATCTTTTTTGTTACAGCCTACTATGTACAGATGTAAGAATTGGACCATAAAGAAGGCTGAATGCCGAAGAATTGATGCCTTCAAACTGTGGTGTTGGAGAAGACTCCTGAGAGTCCCTTGGACAGCAAGGAGATCAAACCAGTCAATCCTAGAGGATATCAACCCTGAGCATTCATTGGAAAGACTTGCTGAAGCTGAAGCTCCAGTACTTTGGCCATCTGATGTGAAAAGCAGACACATTGGAAAAGACCCTGATGCTGGGAAAGACTGAAGGCAAAAGGTGAAGGGGCTGGCAGAGGATGAGATAGATAACATCACTGACTCAAAGGATGTGAATTTCAGCAAACTCTGGGAAACAGTAGAGGACAGAGGAACCTGGAATGCCGCAGTCCATGGGGTCGCAAAGAGTCAGATACAACTTAGTGACCGAACAACAACAATGACACTAGTTATAATAGTTACTTTCTGCTCCTTTACAAATTCCAAGATGACCTCACAAAGAATGATGACTCTCTGATACAATAAAAGAAACAAATGGTACCAAAACTCCAATTCACCCAGTAAGTGGGCAGGAGTCATCCCCGCCTCCCCAAGATGATCTACCACTGTAGCTCTATTTAGCCTTGATACATCAGAGAAACAAGAGCTAATTTTAAAATCATGATTATTTTACCTTAGATTTTCTTTTAATACCTCAGACATTTCAGGTGCTTGTAACCAAATTAAATTAGTCTGGTTAAGCACCACCATGCCTATAACAATGAGAGTCTAATTTAGTTTCCATCTAGCAGCAAGCAATGGGAACACTGCCAGACAATGAAAATGAACCACTGTAATGCAGGCTATCAGGGGGAAAGCAAAGGTAATAACTCTGTCAGGGTTTTCTAAAGGTTGCTATATCATTATGAAAACCCAGGTAAGGACCAACTCCCATTTACCTAGTGATGATGTCACCTTCTGGAAAAACATGTACCAAGAAAAAATGCCTATCAAGATCCCAAACTAGCTTGGTGGAAGGTAACAATTCTCAGACATCACTCAGAGGAGCATCATAAATAGTTATTGTTGACGAAATGGTAAAATCCCAATTATCAGTCTTCCTCTTATTTCCTCTGCCCCAGCTCAGCTCTTGGATATGGCAAACTCCTTCCTTTGAACCTCTAAGACTACGCAAGAGACTGGGAGAGGGGGAGGCTAGCACGGTTTATGGCGACACTGTGTGCTAGGCACTG
Source organism: Giraffa tippelskirchi (assembly GCF_054371585.1). Lineage (NCBI taxonomy): Eukaryota > Metazoa > Chordata > Mammalia > Artiodactyla > Giraffidae > Giraffa > Giraffa tippelskirchi. Next base: position 171,783,141 of record NC_137275.1, read on the forward strand.
CTACTACCATTTTCACAAGTGGCATTGGGGGGAAAAATCGTATCTGTGTGGCATATCAAAAGTAATCTCAGATGAGTTAAAGATTTATATGCAAATATTTAAATAATCAATATGTCAAGAAAGTAAAGGTGGACATTTGTCCAACACTGCATTAGCAAAATTTAGATTTTTAACGTTTAAACAAAATATAAAATACACCATTAAAAAACATGAAAAATCAAAGGCTTTGCTAAGCAAAACTGTTCTAACAAAGAATTTATATTCTTCACTGAAACTGATGTTTATATTCTTCATTCTTCATTTATGCAAGTTAATTTTTAAAAGACAACATCAATAGGAGAGAAAACAAGGAAAATACAAAAAAGGCAATTCAAGAAAAGAAAATACAAGTAGGCACATGAAAAATGTTTGGCCTCCCTGTAATGAAAGAGTACAAACAAAAACCATGAGATACTGTATTCTATCTATTAGAGGGACAAATCTGAAAAAAACTCCAGTGTTAATGGGAATATAAGAAAAAAGACACCTACTCCAATCTATTCCTGCAGTACCTGTGCAGCAATATGAAGCAACACAGTAATGTGGATCAACATCATTCAAAATGTGACATCATGTCATCCAGAAATTCCAATTCTAGGATTTCAAAAGAAATTGTGGGACAAGTAGCCAAATATAAATACAATTTGGGACAGTGATCACGGCATTAAACACAACAGGAAAAAAAAATTCAAAGTAGTAGGTGATGCAATCAATTAGTCATGGTGAATCTATACAATAGAAATATTATATAGCTAAGAAAATCAATGTAGATGGATACTTACTGACATGAAATGATGTTTCTAGTACAGTAAATGAGAAAAAGTAACACATAAAACTGGCAGAGAGTACATTAAAGGTGAAGAGGTCTCCTGGTGCTCAAGTTCAAGGTCTACCATTTACCTGCTGCCTAACCTTGAACCTCAGTGACTGACTCTGGAAAATGGAGATGACATTATTACAAGCACTGAGGCCAGAGCTTAATCTTTAGCAAACACTCAATGAGTGTCGGTGTTACTTTGAGGTGAAAGTGATCTAGATTCTTCTTATGCTTCATACACACACACATACTTCTAAGTTGGAATTATCATCATCAACTGTCAATCACTGGGTAGCAGAGATACAGTGTTTGGTTTTATTATTATTTATTCATAAAAAAATCAACAAAATTCTATCCACATTTGGTCATGAGCATCCATGTTTATCGTCAAAGTTCAAACCGTAAAATTTTTGCTAAAAAAAATTATTTTTTTAAGTTTTAGCATCTGTTTTACTGTCACAGAGAGCAAGGACACAGTCTGTTCTGCTTCCTCACTATTCTCAATATGAGGGCTTCATATCCTGTAGGCTATTCTAATATTAAAGTTAACGATTTATATGAATTTTACAGTGATACTATTAATACATCACTGAAAAAACTTCAGATCCCCAAGATAATTGTGTCAAAATATTCTCTGACAAGATTTTTGGCTGAAAGGCCTATGTTTATAAAACAAAAAATTGAGCTACATTATATATTTTTTCCCTAAATTTTCAGAAAAAATATAAGAATCCTAATCTAAATTGCTCACAGACATGGAGCTTATTACCCTGTGCTAGAAGCCAAACTGGGATCTCATTTCTATTTTGACAATTAAAAATAAAATCTTATACTTGATTTACATGTTTTATGGCTGATTTTTCTTTTCTAAAATGCAAATGTAAAAGTTGACACTTTTCTATCCATCTCACTAGCAAAACTTAAAGTGAGATAATAAAGTGTCAGTGAATGTTTGGGGAAGTTTTCATGCATTGCTGCTGGGAACAATAAATTGGTACAGATGCTTTGGAGAGATTTTGGCAGTATTTTTTTAAATAAAAACATGTATATTCTCAATTGGTACCCTATGATACTCTGCTGCTGCTGCTGCTAAGTCGCTTCAGTCGTGTCCAACTCTGTGCGACCCCATAGACGGCAGCCCACCAGGCTCCCCCATCCCTGGGATTCTCCAGGCAAGAACACTGGAGTGGGTTGCCATTTCCTTCTCCAATGCATGAAAGCGAAAAGTGAAAGTGAAGTCGTTCAGTCGTGTCTGACTCTTTGCGACCCCATGGACTGCAACCTACCAGGCTCCACCATCCATGGGATTTTCCAGGCAAGAGTACTGGAGTGGGGTGCCATTGTCTTCTCCATGATATTAGGCAATGGTTTAATTTTCTTAGTCATGATCACTGTATTATGGTTATATAAGAGAATGACCTTGTTACTTACTAGGAGATCAGTGACAGGAATATTTAGGAGTGAGGTCGAAAACTAAAAGAATCAGTTTAAAAAAAAAACTTAAACACACACATATATGTGTGTGTGTGTGTATGTTTGTATCTATCTAGAGAGAAAGACAGCAAGAACGCTACAGATGGAATGTTTGTGTCCCCCCAAAATTCTTATGTTAAAACTTAATCCCCAGGGTGATGGTATTATGAGGTGAGGCTTTTAGGAAGTGCTTAGGTCATGAGAGTTCCCATCAATCTCACATGGGATTGGTGCTCTTATAAAAAGAGATTGCAGAGACCAACACTTCCCTCTTCTGCCAAGTGAGGATATGGTGAAAAAATGGTAACCTATGAGGAACACGGTGGGCTGCAGTCCATGGGGTTGCAAAGAGTCGGACATGACTGAGCGGCTTCACTTTCTTTCTTTCTATAGTTCCTTTTGGAGAAGGAAATGGCAACCCACTCCAGTATTCTTGCCTGGAGAATCCCATGGACAGAGAGGCCTGGTGGGCTGCAGTCTATGGGGTTGCAAAGAGTTGGACACAACTAAGCAACTAACACACACACACACACACATGAACCAGGAAGCAGGTCTTCACCAGATACAGAATCAGCTGGCACCTTGATCTTGGACCTCCCAGCCTCCAGAACTTCGAGAAGTAAATTTCTGTTGTTCATAAGCCACCTGGTCTGTGGTATGCTGTTCTAGCAGCCCAAATGGACTGGTATAGGGGTGAAGGGAAGAAGGCTGAAAACATATATAACAAAATTAAATACTTGGATATTTTGGTTTTAAAAAAGGTTGGTGATTATTGTATGTTCTTTCAGCTTTCCTACAGGTTTGAAAATTTTCAAAACAAGAGTTGGGGGGAAAAAGTAGCAAAGTTTCACATGCACAAGGCCACATGTACCACTACAGGATTGTTTATTAACGTGAAGAACTGAAAACTGCCCACATGTCCAAAGAAATGTGTTTCTGTTGGATGAAATGTTTCATAGCAATGAAAAGCAGTGCTTCTCATTCCACTCTAGTGGAATCTCGAGCACAACCACATAGATGGATTTAATAAAGCAGTGCCCAGTAAAAGATAAATACATCAATAATAGCAGGTTGCCAAATGAGTCTTACATACCATTTATTTCAACATTCATTTTTAAGTAAACACAAAATGTACTTCACAGTTGCATAGCTATGGAATATACGGAGAATGGACTCAAAGAACCATGGTGGATCCATCCAGATGGATGCTACAGTGGGGAAGGGGGCAGAATCATGAGGGAAAAGGAGAGGCCACGACAGAGCTTACAGATGACATTGATAAGAGCAGTCCAATCCCAAGCACCACATCTGGGGAAGGTTTTATTCTTATTATTAGTTTCTTAACCTAATGGACCAAGGTTTTAGAAAGCAAGAAACTGGACTCATCATAAAACTGGATTGTTCCAGGCCACCACCAAAGCATCACAAGGCATCTCCATTTGCATTAGCAAATCTGAGAGAATCAACCTTCCTCCTCCTCACAGCGGAGGCTGGTCACCACCGTATGCTCTAAGCTCCCCCACTTCTCTCTCCTAACCAGTCCCAGGTTTCTCAAGTCAGAAGCTTGCTTAGAAATTGCCATGTAACTACTACGCTACACAGACACATTCCATGGGCCCCTTTCCTTTCTCATTATGGGACTCAAGTAGGGTTTTCAAGGTCATGACCCTTTCACAGCCCTTCATTTCAACTTGCGTTGCAGTCAATGTAGAAATAAACTGCCCTGTGCCTGAGGCCAAGGAGGCACATGATAAAAGCATATACTGAACAGATGAACAAACGAAGTGAGTAAGAAAGAATGGAGAAGGCAGAGAGATAAAAGGATGATAGATACATAGATAAAGAAGCAATCGACTCAGTGGGACTATGTGAGTTACCACAATCAGCCACAACTCCAAGACTTATTATACCCAAGAGTATAATCATTCTAGCCCACTCGGAAAATAACCAGAACATGATGTGTATCAATAAAATCACAGTGAAGTTAGAGATGACCGTCATGGCCCTCCCAGTGTTCATGTACCAGGGCCAAGTACAGACATTTTGCTGAGCACTCTCACTCCATAATTACTCAAACAATGTTTCATTAAGAACAAAATATCAGCTAGCAGGGAATATGAATGGCCCACAATAGGGAGCCTTTTTGGCAAGGGATAAATCTGTTTTTTCAACGAGTAACAAAAATACGATAGAAAAACAAGAACAGGCCTGGATAAATGGTACAAAGAAGTCAGCTAAGTTTAAAACTGTTCTTCCTCCAATAGAACAAGGGGTACAGTGGCTAATAGATCATTATTTCATGAGAGAAAAGGGTAAGTTACCTTTCATTTTCAACACTAGACAATCCCTAATCAAGAATAAGAGGAGAAAAAAGCACTTTCTGAAAAAACCAGGACATCATTTGCATAATATCTTTATATTAGCAGTTTATAATCACATTTTTGAGGAGAGACTCAGAAGGGACTTTAGGGATTATTTTACCAACCCGCCTCAACTTGCCAATGAACTCAAAAAGCTAAATGATTTCCCTGGGGCCGTATAACAATTTAGAACCACAACCCAGGACTCCCCCTCCAAGTCTCATATTTTCCACATGGCACCATTTCATTCCTCCCTTTATAATTCTCCAACCTCTGAAATCTGTCTCAGTATTCCAGTCTCTGAGGTTTCTGTTACAAAGCTAATTTTTTTATTAAGAAAATTAAAAATATCAATCTAAATTGGAGATGGCAATGGCAACCCACTCCAGTACTCTTGCCTGGAAAATCCCATGGACGGAGGAGCCTGGTAGGCTGCAGTCCATGGAGTTGCTAAGAGTCGGACACGACTGAGCAACTTCACTTTCACTTTTCACTTTCCTGCATTGGAAAAGGAAATGGCAACCCGCTCCAGTGTTCTTGCCTGGAGAATCCCAGGGACGGGGGAGCCTGGTGGGCTGCCATCTACAGGGTCGCACAGAGTCAGACACGACTGAAGCGAGTTAGCAGCAGCAGCAGCAGCAATCTAAATTGGATAGTCGGTAATAGGAAGTGTGATTAATACTCAGGTGTGATAATGGTGTTTTGTTTCTATATAAAAATGTTCTTAACTAAAAGGCATTAGAGTTGCCATGCTATGATGTCTACAATTAATTTTCAAATGGCTCAGCAAAACAGAAAAGATAGATATGAATATAGATGGGTAGATAGATATCACAAAATGTTTACAATTATTGAATTTAGATGGAAGAGAGGGGGTCTTTATTATATCACGGCTTTGATGATTATTTTTATGACTGTTGCAAAATAAAAATAAGGAAACATAGATGTATTTTCAAAAATCATTATTTTAAAGCATTTCCAATTTTGAGTAACAGACTTTGACTCTGTGGCCAGCTGCTCAGACACTTCATGTGACACAGCTAAGCAGGTCTTCCAGGGAAGGGGGTTTATGGAGTTCCCAGACAGTATGTCTGAACCTAATGACATCAAAATCATGTCTAGAAAGTGTGTATAGGGAGTGGTAGAAACCAGGAGAGGTTTTCCACTCAGCGTAGATGGGGAGACCTTACATCCAGATGCACTGCTTGCCATTCCTCCCATAAAAGGCTGGGGTGGGGATGGAGTCTGAGGCCTGCCTTCTATTGAAAGGCAGAAGAAGCCTATAAGAAACAGAATTCAGACACTCACTACCTTTGTTTTCCTCTGCATTCTAAAGCAGCAACTTTCCAGTATCTAAGCCCATGCTGTATCTCCCCTAGGAAGTACCATTAGTGAAAATGGAAAGCCTCCCCTGAGCATCTGAGCAGATGAGGCTGAGTATCTGGGTCGTCTCCGGTGCTGCCTGCCTTTGGTCTTTCTCTTCTCTTTGAGCCTGATTTAAAGTCTGCTGTTCTTACCACTTTCACATGAACCAGAGGAAATATCGTCTCTCGGGATTCTTGGCTCTCCTCCACAAATTCCTCTGAGTCTCAATTCATATTACTCCAGAGAGCTCCCTCAGACAGAATAATAATTCTCAAATGTTTAGTCTTCCCTCCCAGAGCTTTCACAAACACAAACTTAGATCAGAGTTCTTTTTCAGAGTTTTTACATGGAGATTTAAACAAGCTCACAAGTGTCACCTTGCACTCTTTAAAATATATGGTATCATTCCCTGTAGGCCTCCAAAGGCACCTCCATGCAGGGCCAGACAATAAGGATGGGGCTTGGTTAAGCTGATCACACCTGGTCTCAGCCGTCTCAATCTGTGGGGTCATAATGCCTTCCCAGACTAGTTGAGCAAACTTGTTCACTGGGATGTAGAAATCCCTCTGCAGAGGTCAAACAGAGGATAAGAAATCTTTTAAAGAAGAAGAAGGGTGAGGGTGAATTAGAAAAACCACTATTACAAGGCAAGCAAGTGATGCCAATATTTCACAGCTTAACAATTGTTTATCCATCAACAGAAAAAAGGATAAACAAAATATGGTATATACATACAGTGGAATATTATTTAGCCATAAAAAGGAAGGCTACTTCAATACATGCTACAACACAGATGAACCTTAAAAACATTATGCCAAGTGAAATAGATCAGCCACAAAAAGGGAAAATACGTGATTCCACTTACATGAAGTACTTTGCTAGAAGAGCAAATTCATAGAAACAGAATGTATCCATAGAACAAAGGTTTCCAGGGGCTGGGGCAAGAGGAATGGAGAGTTATTGTTTAATGGGTACAGATTTTCTCTTCGGGATGATGGAAAAGTTCTGTAAATGGATACTGGTGATGGTCACCCATTTTGTAAATTTTACTTAATGACTGAGTTGTACATCTTAAAATGGCTAAGATATATACAAGATGTTTATATATTTCATCACAGTAAAAACTTGTGGTGCTCACATCAGCAGCACACATATGAGTACTAAAACTGGTACATACAGAGAAGATTAGTAGGATAACATGAAGTTAACGAAGCATTCCATATCTTTATAAAAGTGAATCATTATGCTATACACCTGAAACTAATATAATATTGTAAATCAACCATACTTCAATTTTTAAAAAGTGTTTAATAATGTTTTCTACCCCTTACATCAATACTTAGCACAAAACCCAGGAAGCTAAGATGTGATTCCACTCTCCTTCAGCGAGCTAGCTTATTATTATACTAACAAACATCAAATCTATATCTTATTTTCCTGTTGCCTAGTTTCTACCAGTCAAATAGGGCCTTACAAATGGCTTTTCTTTCTTAGGAAATCTCTCCCCTTCGCCAGTGCTTCATCTTTCACTTTAGAATAAAGCTCAACGGTGTATTACTGACTTTCGTAGAAGGATTTCAAAGCCTGATGAACTAGGAAGTTTTTCATCCACAAATTTTCAGCCACCTGAATTCTCTCTATATACATATATTTAGAAATGATTCCCTCTAATGTCCTATGAGTCTGTATCTGGAACGGCTGCCTATGAGACTTTGTTAGAAAACTTAAGAAGTCGTAAAAAAAAAAAAAAAAAGTAAAATTATAGGCTAACACTATGTATTCAGAAAACTGGAATCATTGAGTTCAAATCACTGAATGAAACGTAAGAATGGAATCTTGAGAACCCATCATGTGAATAGCTTTGGGTTAGAGTCCTGAAGACACATCATCACTTCTCTCAAGGACATTTTGTGAGTAGGCAAGGCATAAAACAACACATCATTTAAATAAATTTAAGAAGTAGCATGCGATTAAGTACCACAGTGAGTGGAACAGATAAGTGCTATGGAAAGTCTAAGGAGAAACAAAGAGTAGAGTCTTAATAATCTTAACAAGGACAGAGCATCTAAAGTGAATGAGAAAAGTGGAATAGGGCCAAGGAAGCTACTTGAAGACAAATAAAGGGACAGAATCCAAAAGGATTATCACATAGGAGGTAGGAGGAGGGCACAGAAGGGAGCCACAGAGCTGGAATAAGGTATTTATTCTAGGAAGTAGAATGTAACAGGAAGAAGGGAACCAGAAACCTACTGCGGTGGCAAAGAGGGGATGGTGTGAATCACTGAAATATTCAAATGCCAGAGCGGGACTTCCCTGGTAGTCCAGTAGTTAAGAATCTGGCGATTCCTGGGCCGTGATGAGTCCACATGCCTCGGGGCAACGAAGCCCATGCACCACAAATATCGAGCCTCTGTACTGCAACTACTGAAGCCCTCACACCTAGAGCCTATGCTCCACAAGAGAAGCCAGCACCCCCCAGCAGGAGAGCAGTCCCTGCTCACCACAACCGGAGAAAGCCTGCACGCAGCACCAAAGGCCCAGTGCAGCCAAAAAAAAAAAGTATATATATATATTTATAGTGGTTTAGTCACTAAGTTCTCTCTGACTTTTGTGATCCCATAGACTGTAGCCCGCCAGGCTCCTCTGTCCATGGGATTCTCCAGGCAAGAATACTGGAGTGGGTTGCCATTTCCTTCTCATACACACACACACACACACACACACACACTAAAAAAAGATGTATAACTTGAGAGTTGCGAGTTAAGTTTTACTTGGGGCAAAAATAAGGACTGCAGCCCAGGAGGCAGCATCTCAGATAGCTCTGAAAGACTGCTCCAAAGCAGCAGTGGGGGAAGGTCGATATATGAGGTTTTGGTGAAGGTAGAGTTCAATACCGTGAAGCACTGATTTTACAAAAGGCTTTTTTGTTAGTCATGAGGATCTGATGTCACCATGAAGGAATTTAGTGCTTCTCTAGATATAAGGAGATGCAAGAATTGAGATTATAGAATCTGTTCCTCAGTTCAGTTCTGTCGCGCAGTCATGTCCAACTGTTTGTGACCCCGTGGACTGTAGCACTCCAGGCTTCCCTGTCCATCAACAACTCCCGGAGCTTAGTCAAACTTGAGTCAGTGATCCCATCCAACCATCGCATCCTCTGTCGTCCCCTTCTCCTCCTGCCTTCAATCTTTCCCAGCACCAGGCTCTTTTCAAGTGAGTCAGTTCTTCGCATCAAGTGGCCAAGTTATTGGAGCTTCAACTTCAGCATCAGCCCTTCCAATGAATAGTCAGGACTGATTTCCTTTAGGATGGACTGGTTGGATCTCCTTGCAGCCCAAGGGACTCTCAAGAGTCTTCTCCAACACCACAGTTCAAAAGCATCAATTCTTCAGTGCTCAACTTTTTTTATAGTCCAACTCTCACATCCATACATGAGTACTGGAAAAACCATAGCTTTGACTAGACGGACCTTTGTTGACAAAGTAATGTCTTTGCTTTTTAATATGCTGTCTAGGTTGGTCATAGCTTTTCTTCCAAGGAGCAAGTGTTTTTTAATTTCATGGCTGCAGTTACTATCTGCAGTGATTTTAGAGCCCAAGGAAATAAAGTCTCTCACTGTTCCCACTGTTTTCCCATCTATTTGCCATGAAGTGATGGGACCAGATGCCATGATCTTAGTTTTCTGAATGTTGAGTTTTAAGCCAACTTTTTCACTCTCCTCTTTCAGTTTCATCAAGAGGTGCTTTAGTTCTTCTTCACTTTCTGCCATAAGGGTGGTGTCATCCGCATATCTGAGGTTATTGATATTTCTCCCAGCAATCTTGATTCTAGCTTATGCTTCATCCAGCCCTGCATTTCGCATGATGTACTCTGCACATAAGTTAAATAAGCAGGGTGACCATATACAGCCTTGACGGACTCCTTTTACTATTTGGAACCAGTCTGTTGTTCCATGTCCAGTTCTAACTGTTACTTCTTGACAGATTTCTCAGGAGGCAGATCAGATGGTCTGGTATTCCCATCTCTTTCAGAATTTTCCAGTTTGCTGTGATCCACACAGTCAAAGGCTTTGGCATAGTCAATAAAGCAGAAGTAGATGTTTTTCTGGAACTCTCTTGCTTTTCTGATGATCCAACGGATGTTGGCAATTTGATCTCTGGTTCTTCTGCCTTTTCTAAAGCCAGCTTGAACATCTGGAAGTTCACGGTTCATGTACTGTTGAAGCCTGGCTTGGAGAATTTTGAGCATTACTTTACTAGCCTGCGACATGAGTGCAATTGTGTGGTAGTTTGAACATTCTTTGGCATTGCGATTCTTTGGCATTGCATTTCTTTGGGATTGGAATGAAAACTGACCTGTTCCAGTCCTGTGGCCACTCCTGAATTTTGCAAATTTGTTGGCATATTGAGTGCAGCACTTTCACAGCATCATCATTTAGGATTTGAAATAGCTCAACTGGAATTCCATCACCTCCACTAGCTTTGTTCGTAGTGATGCTTCCGAAGGCCCACTTGACTTCGCATTCCAGGATGTCTGGCTCTAGGTGACTGATCACTCCATAATGGTTATCTGGATCATGAAGATCTTTTTTCATAGTTCTTTTGTTGTATTCTTGCCATGTCTTCTTAATATCTTCTGCTTCTGTTAGGTCCATACCATTTCTGTCCTTTACTGTGCCCATCTTTGCATGAAATGTTCCCTCGGTAGCTCTAATTTTCTTGAAGAGATCTCTAGTCTTTCCCATTCTGTTGCTTTCCTTTGTTTCTTTGCACTGATCACTGAGGAAGGCTTTCTTATCTCTCCTTGCTATTCTTTGGAACTCTGCATTCAAATGGGTATATGTTTCCTTTTCTCCTTTTCCTTTAGCTTCTCTTCTTTTCTCAGCTATTTGTAAGGCCTCGTCAGACAACCATTTTGCCTTTTTGCATTTCTTTTTCTTGGGGATGGTCTTGATCACTGCCTTTTGTACAATGTCATGAACCTCTGTCCCTAGTTCTTCAGTGACTCTGTATATATCAGATCTAATCCCTTGAATCTATTTGTCACTTCCACTGTGACAAATTTGATTTAGGGATTTGATTTAGGTCATCTGAATGGTCTAGTAGTTTTCCCTACTTTATTCAATTTCAGTCTGAATTTTACAATAAGGAGTTCATGATCTGCGCCATAGTCAGCTCCCAGTCTTGTTTTTGCTGACTGTATAGAGCTTCTCCAAGAAGAAGCAAAGAATATAATCAATCTTATTTTGGTATTGACCATCTGGTGATGTCCATGTGTAGAGTCTTCTCTTGTAGTGTTGGAAGAGGGTGTTTGCTATGACCAGTGCATTCTCTTGGCAAAACTCTGTTAGCCTTTGCCCTGCTTCGTTTTGTACTCCAAGGCCAAATTTGCCTGTTACTCCAGGTATCTCTTATTTTCCTACTTTTGCGTTCCAGTCTCCTATAATGAAAAGGACATCTTTTTTGAGTGTTAGTTCCAGATGATCTTGTAAGTTTTCATAGAACTGTTCAACTTCAGCTTCTTCAGCATTACTCGTTGGGGCATAGACTTGGATTACTGTGATATTGAATGGTTTGCCTTGGAAATGAACAGAGATCATTCTGTCATTTTTGAGATTGCATCCAAGTACTGCATTTTGGATTCTTGTTTACAACGATGGCAACTCCATTTCTTCTAAGAGATTCTTGCCCACAGAAGTAGATATAATGGTCATATGTTCCTAAAAACATCCAAATATATAAAGACCTGTCCCACCAGATTTCCTGGAGCAGAGTGCCTCATTCCACCCTGAACTCCTTCATGGGTTGTTGAAGGTCAACAGCTATAGCAACATGGGTTTCAATCTCCTTAGAGGCAGATGGCAAATGCCTTTGTTGTTCACTCTTTGACAGTGTTCTTGCTAAGCGTCAATTTGTAGTTGACATCTATTTGCAGTGTTTACATATCTGTAAACACTAGCATGTGGCAAAAGTCCCACATACCAGAATACACCTATTAGCTACCAAATTCTGCTGGAAATTTTACAAAAAATAACATACTTGTGACTATTGGGTAGGTGGTGAGTTGGAAGGTGGCATCAAAATCTACACATGCTTATCACAGTGTGTTGTACATATAAATTTTGTTTAAATGCCATACTTGTTTTACGCTTGATTCAACCTATATTTACAACCATTCTTGATACTAAAAACTAATTTTTAAAACTGTAAGATCAAATAACTTTTTAATTTTTGTTTTACTTTTTAAAATGAAATTCCAATTAAGTCACCTCACTCGCAGTATTTAATATGAAATACTGGGATTCATTCTGACTAGGCTCACTTTAAGTAGTGTTTTCCCTGAATCAACCATTTTCAGATCATGGAGCCTCCTAAAGGTTTTAACTAGTGGATTCCAACCCCAGAGTTAGAGCCCTATACCAGATTTCTAGGTTTCTGGGAGTAGACACGGGTACCTGTTCTCAAATGCTCAGCAAATTCAGTCAACCAACTGGGCATTTGGGTTGTTCACACAAATGCAATAGCTCCGTGGCAATGGATTAAAGTATCTATTTTCACCATGTACCACTGTTCTCAAATGTAAACCTAGGGGCTAAACACAAGGAAGGGAGAGATTTGTGGATGAAGGGGATGTCATCATCTCAATTATAGAATCTGACATAGACCCTTGTTCTCCTCAAAGCTCATGCTGTATTCAATACTATCATTAGGAGGGAGGTACTGAATCTGTTTCCTTAGGATGTGATTTAGTTTCCATGGTGACAAGAGTGTACTCCTTTAAACCACAGGACAAATGAATGGAGCATTCAGTAAATCAAGCAATTTCCGGGTATTTTCAAAGCCCTGGAACAGACAGATATTGGCTGTAAGTCTTACCAAACACTGATTTGTTTCATTTCTAAAAGTGCAGAGGAAGCCAAAGATGGATAAATATATGAGAACTGCATCCCAAACCAATATTGACCCTGGATCAATTGTAAAATATGCCTGATTCTCAGAAGGGCTTATCTTGTCGAATGAAATTACACTGGCTTCACCTTGGATGGCTCTGACATTGTAATTGTCATGCATTCAAGCAGAACAAGCAATAAGGAAAAAAATGTTAATGAGATTTTTCCAATCAGTCTAACTGAAGTGGTGCTTTCTAAACACCAAGGATGGTTAATCTCATGTTTTCAAATGGTGACAATGAGCTCAAGAATCTAAGTAAATAATTTTTAAAGTCTATATGATCCTTTCTTTTGTGAACCACCTATTAGACAATTTTCTATGGAGTGCAACTTTGAGTCATGTTTGTATATATGTTAGTTTGATAGAGTTCATACGGACTTGCTTCAAAGAAAGACTAGCATTACTTTTTGGAGAAGGCAATGGCACCCCACTCCAGTACTCTTGCCTGGAAAATCCCATGGACGGAGGAGCCCGGTGGGCTGCAGTCCATGGGGTGGCGAAGAGTCGGACATGACTCAGCGACTTCACTTTCACTTTTCACTTTCATGCATTGGAGAAGGAAATGGCAACCCACTCCAGTGTTCTTGCCTGGAGAATCCCAGGAACGGGGGAGCCTAGTGGGCTGCCGTCTATGGGGTCGCACAGAGTCGGACGCGACTGAAGCGACTTAGCAGCAGCAGACACAGTTTTGGTTGTCACAACTGGGCGCACCACTGGGATATAATGGGTAGAGGGATGCTGCTAAACATTCTATGATGCACACAGCCCCCGCAATAAAGAATCATCTGGCCCAAAATATCAACAGTGCTAAGGTTGAAAAACCAAGTTGTTCACAAATCATTGTCCACATGTGGGAGTGTTTCTCAAAGGTAGACCTGAAGTCAAACAATTGCCTGTGCTTTTAAAACATTTATGGACAGGACAAAACTGCCCTCCAGAATGGTGATGCCAGTCAGCATATCTCAACAGAAATGCATGAAAATACTCAAATTAATCATTAATGGACAAATAAACCTAGCCAAGATAAGCTCAAAAGGCTTCCAAGTGTCCACTCAGTATTCTGAGTTCTTACTCTCATCAACAGGAATGACAATACAGTTCTAAGTCCCAGAGTTTTAAGTAATATTTGGAAGTTTATCCTATTCCCATCCTTTTAAAAACTGTGTTTTTTGCTCTCAGAACACAATTCATTTGGGCCCCTGGCACAGTTAATTTGTAACTGAATTAAACAACTAAGTAGTGTATCTCTCTGCTTTCAACTATGGCTAAAATTTGAATCTTGGGAGAGTGAACTGCAAGTCTAAAATACTTTGCCAATGTTTTAAGAATTGTTTGTATTTATCTTACACCCATACCCAGAACCTTAGAGCACTGTTTTCCTAGCAGAGTTAGTCGCTCAGTCGTGTCTGACTCTTGGCAACCCTAGGGACGGTAGCCCGCCAGGCTCCTCTGACCACGGAATTCTCCAAGCAAGAATATTGGAGAGGGTTGCCATTTCTTTTTCCAGCAAATGTCACCCATAAGATGACCTCCATGTGTGGTAACTGATAATACAAGTCATGCACCATGACCAGGTGTTTGTTCTCAAATGTACCATATATTCATTAGTTAGGGATGATTTTGACAAAGCAGCATGTAGAAATACTTTACAGATCTCAATCTGTTCTGCAAATCCAGAGGAAATGCATTGTCCCCATACTTACATTTTACCTAATCTTTTTTAGAAAGCAGGATTATTAACCTCCTATTTTCAGTTTCCACATTTAAAAAAGTACAAACTGTAGCAAACATGGTTCCTATTCCAAGTTCTCTGCATGATAAATGTACTCTACAGCCATAAAGTTTTTTAGGAGAATTGTGGCTCTTCTAAGCTTCCTCTGTTATGAACTCCTCATAAAGAACTAATTTTAACTTTCTTCCTGGAGTGAATTTGAATCATGAATTCATTCTCAGTATGAGAGCATGCAAAATGAGACGAGTACTAGAAACAATTACAATTTGTTCTGACTTGCCACCATTTCCCTCCACAGGTTTTAAAAGGTATGTTTTGGTGGGGGGGGGAAGTTTTCTGGGTAAAGTATTCAAACTGAGGCCAGCAAGAGTTCTGATGACCTTTACCATGTCTTGGTATAAGTTGATATTTATTGACTTTCTTATTTGGGGCCTGAAAGATAACAGATAATAAAAGAAAAAATGAAGGGGAGGAAGAGGAGAAAGAATAAACGCTGGACTGGAAACTCCTAGAAGAAAGAGACTCATCTTTATTGTTTATCACTCCATTCACAGCTTCTAGCTCAGGTCTCAGCATAGCTGCTACTGCTGCTAAGTTGCTTCAGTCGTGTCCGACTCTGTGCGACCCCATAGACGGCAGCCCACCAGGCTCCGCCGTCCCTGGGATTCTCCAGGCAAGAATACTGGAGTGGATTGCCATTTCCTTCTCCAGGGCATGAAAGGGAAAAGTGAAAGTGAAGTCGCTCAGTCGTGTCCAACTCTTAGCTAACCTAACTCAAACATATGATTAAAGAATGCAAGATGGAATACATACTAGCCCATATAAAATAGATACTCAACAAAGACCTACTGTATCGCACAGGAAACTATACTCAAGATTTTGTAATAATCTATCAGAGAAAAGAATCTGAAAAAGAATATATACGTATAAACACATACATACGTATAACTAAATCACTGTGCTGTGTATATGAAACTAACAGATACAGTAAATCATCTATATGTCAATTTAAAAAAAATTCAAGATGGAGAAAAATAATTATCTGGATTAAAGAAGCACACAGATTAGAGTAAAACACTGATTCAGAAACACAAATGAGCACCTGGTCAAACTGGGAGAGCTGGATAGGCTGGTGGGAAGTAAGTAGAGCCTCAGGCAGCACTGGGGGTACAGGAGGTGAGTAGGCACGGGAAAGTCTCCCGGGATCTGTCAGGGGGACCCCCTTGTTCTCCTGCTGCTCACTGTTTGCAGCCCGCTCAGAGCAAACAGGGCTGAGCCCAGCAGACCCTCTTTGGCTGGCCTAGTGGAGACGGCAAAGATACAATGTAGAAATCAGCATGACTCTTCAGAAAATCTTCATGGGATTCTATTTGTAAACAGAATGTCCCATCACTTCTGAGATCAGCAGAACCCTCTCCTACTTGAGAGTTTCAGGTTGAACTTCACATCAAACAAGTTCAACAATGCCCAGGCAGCAAGGGTCTCCTATTCAGCTGAGTCTTGATGAGAAACCTAAGTCCCATATGCCCATTCTCATTTCGTGGGCATTTGGAGCTACTGCTCCAAATGCATTCTTTTTTTATTTGCTTTGTTTTTTTTTGCCACACCTCAAGCATATGGAATCTTAGTTCCCCTACCAGGGCTCACACTTCTGCCCTCAGCACTGGGAGCTCGTAGTCTTAGTCACTGGACCACCAGGGAAGTCCTTCAGATGCATTGTAGGCTGAATATCCAGGCTCTAGTATCTCTTTTGCCTGTTTTTTTTTTTTTTTTTTAACAGGATAAAAGAAATGTTTCTTCCCCACAGAAGGTGGCTTGAATGTACTTGTGCTATAATATTAACAACATCTCAGCTGTGCTCTTATCTTGATCCTGGCAGTGAGGTAGTAACTAACATGAGGGGCTAAGAGGTTAGCACAGTGGCATTGAGGTCACTGGTACTTTGGTGTCTAAGATGGCACAAGTGGTAAATAGAAGTATACATTGCCAGATGTGGCTGGGGCTTTAGCTGCTCCTCTCCTGGGCTGGAGGGGCCAGAATTGTCCTGCCCAACAGGTTTTCTGAGCAGCTACTATGTCAGGTCCTATGAAATGGTTATGAATAAGATGGACATGGTCCCTGCTCCCAGGGAGCATAGAGAATGGTGAGGGATAAATAACTCAACAGAAGTTATGCCTTTAATGTAGACAAGTAAATATGCATGCTCATAATTCAAAAATGATGTCCCCCTCAATTTTTAGTCACTTTGAGATATATTCTACAAACTATAAAGTTTATCCATCCATTGTGTACAATTCAATGGTTTTGTGTATGTGTCAAGCTGTGCAATCACAACTTGATTACACATAATATCATTTTAGAACATTTCCACTATCCCAAAAGGAAATCTTGTACCCATTAGCAGAGATTCCCCAGGCCCACATCATGGCAGTGCAGGCACCTACTAACCCACTTTCTATTTTTAGAGATTTGCCTATCCTGAAGACTTCAGAGTAGGATCATGTAACATGTGCCCCCAAGGCAGGGGGCCCAGGTTCAATTCCTAGTCAGGGAACTAGATCCCACATGCTGCAACTAAGAATTTGCATGCCATAACTAAGACCCAGCACAGCCAAATAAACAAATATATTTTTAAAAAAGATAAGGAGCCAATGTAGGATCTTGTAAGGAAAGAGTACAGGAAAATTGGGACATAGGTTAAGTCAAGAGTGTCAAGAAGGACGGAGCCAGTGATGTCAAATGCTGAGCAGGAGTGAAAACCGACCAAGAGGAGATGGGGATTTGGCCCAGGTGGAGCAGTGGTAAAGAATCAGCCTGCCAATGCAGGAGACGCAGGAGATACGGGTTCGATCCCTGGGTTGGGAAGATCCCCTGGAATAGGAAATGGCAACCCACTCCAGTATTCTTGCCTGGAAAATTCCATGGACAGAGGAGCCTGGCGGGCTACAGTCCATGGGGTCGCAAAGAGTCAGACACGACTGAGCAAGCATGTACTTTGTTATACAGGCCTCAAAGAGAGCAGGATCAGTGTGGTGGCTGAACAGAAAAAAGCGGTGTTTAGCAAACATGAAGTTCTCTGAATCCTCAGAAGTGAACTGGAGAACTGGCTGTTGGTCGCTTGAAGACATAAACAGATCAAAGGAATTTCTTTTTAGGAACAAGAACCATTTAGAGGAAATCAGTCAGACAGGGGAGTGATTCTGAAGATCAAGGCAAGAAGCAGCATCACTGAAGGAGCAGGGTGAGAGAAGGACAAAGAGCACAGATGGAGTCTTGGAAAAGGTAAAAGGTGCTCATGTCCACCTGAGGCTCCAAGTGATGCTCATTTAGGCCACGGAGTTATTCTGGAGTGGTGGGCACAGTGGCTAAGGGCATGCAGAAAGGTTTGGTGCCGTTGGATTGAGACCAGAAATAGTGGTGAGTGGCAGGGAGGGCCTGGCTGATACTGGACTCTCCCATAAACACCATCTCAGGAGTGACCAAAATACCAAGGTTACCCAGGGTTTCCCAAACTAGGTGCAAAAAAGTACCCACAGAATGTTGAAGAAGTGAAGTCTTGCTAAGAATTCAGACTGGATATGCAGAAAAGCAAAACAAAACTAAAGGGAAAGACTGGGAGACTAGGCACACACAGGCCCCAAAATATAGCACAGGGCAAAGGCCAGTCTGTGCTGCTTACATGTTGTTACAAGCAGTTAATAGTCAAATGAGAAAAAATACTCATTTTGCCATTTATATGTAACCCCAACACTGTAGTCATTTGGGTAAATGGTAAGCTTTATGTCAACTCACAAGTGGGAAAAGACATAGAAATATTAAAATATAGCAACTGATTTTCTTCAACCCTTTCACTTTTCAATGCCATCATTCATTCAGTCATTCTGGTATTCCTACAACATGCTAGTTTCTGGAGGATGAGAATATGAAAAGAGTAGAATGCCCAGTTTACTCAACCTGAAACTAAACCTTTGTCCAGAGAATTTGAATTCAATGAGTTTGAGGCCTCTGTTTATAGACAAACCAAGAAAATAATCGGTCCTTTCTTTCAGGAGCTGGAAGAAGGTCACAGATGGACTGAAGAAAGTCAGAAGCCCTTGACTTTGATGCTAGGGTGTCATATTATAAGAGAATCTGTCTTCACTTGGAGTGTATTTACACTGTGGGAATGTTGGTATTCTAGCAAAACACCGAGGAGCAATTCAAAGAGGCAGCTGAGATCAGAGGACTTGATGAAAGCCTTAAGCAGTATGAACTAGCAAGTTTGTGAAAACTCCTCAGATTAAGCAGCAAAATCAGGCCATTTGGAAAACTACAGTTGGTTTCCAATGGCAGTGAGTGATTTTTTGGCCAGCAAGTGATAAGGAATTGAAAAAGGAACAGTGATAGTGACAACAAATGTTTCACAAAAAAAAAAAAAAAGCAGAAGAAAGAGACTTAACTTGGAGAGAGAAGGGATTATAAAATGTGTCCATAAAAGTACTTAGACTGGGAAATATATAAAAAAAATTCAGACAAATCCTTCATCTTCCTCCTATCTTGGATCAGTCTTAATTTTCAGACATTTCTCTCTTTCTTCCTCCTCTCTTTCTTTCATAAATGAAAACAAACATATATTCTTCTTAATCCTACAGACTATGTAATGAGACACTCATTTCAAGTACATTCCAAAAGATACCTTACAAGAGGCAGCTTTGCTTCAAAATGCAATAAACTGATCTGTGACCTAGGACCCAAGGTTTTTAAAAATATTTACGTTAGAGTCATAATCTGTAATTAAAAACTGAAATTAACTAGCTACAAATAAAAAAATCAAATTGGTTTGAATTAGCCAAGGTAATGAAGTCTATCAAAGACATTAAATATTTTAAAGCAGTCAATTAGCCTAAAAGGCATTCTGTGCCTTGCAAATCTTGTAAAAACCTGCTGCCTGTGTCTCTCCTGGGGACTCAGCACATTTTAAAAATGAGGTCAGGCCAGATCCAGATAGAAGGGTGAACACAGGATGCTTCTGAGTGTTTTGGGGTCACAATTTAATGAGCTATAGCAATAATTTACTAAACGTTCCATTGGTAGTTTTGTGGAGATAATATTGCAGGGAGACAAGCACAAGTCTGTAAGTCATTAGGAACTGCAGGTTGAAGCCATGAATAATAAGCCTGTTATTAACACACTGTTAGTGTTAAATGAATACTTAGTGAGTTATTTCAGCTAAAATTAGATTATAGGTTACTTTAATACCCTGCTTGAAAATTACTTTCCTCAAACCTTGAAAACTTCGAGAGAATTATCTAGGTTAAACCTTTCTGCATAAAGAATGTTGGAGATGTAGAAAGGGGAACATTGATAGCGAAGATCTAGGTTTCAGCTTCCACTGGGATGTAATCGACCTATGCTCAAGGGGTTGAATGTAACTAAGCTGGCTCCAATTCCCAGGGCACCTGTAGGCTCTGTGAGGGAGTGAAGTGGGGAGGAGGGAAAGTAAAGGGATAAGTAGAATGAGAAAGATATTCCATCAAAACCTCTAAGAGACTCATATGCTTGATGTCAGGTGGAGAACCATCAAAGTTCAAAGACAGTCAGCCAAAAACAACTGGACTCCTTGTATCGTCTAGGCGTCACCATTTGTTTATTTAAACCTGTGCCTGCTTCTCTATGGTCACTAGACCAGAGGTGGGGGGAACATTTGGGTGTTGACATACTAGTAGTTTCAGCTCAGGGAGGAAGGGAATGCAACACACAATCTGCCTAGCAAAAGAGTGGACCTGCAGGAAACACAGGGGAGCAAGGTGGCACTGAATATAAACAAGGGTTTGGTGTGAAAACTAGTCTCAGCAACAAAAGAATATGCTTGACTTTATGGGTATTTACAATGTAAGGATAAAGGCAAAGCAAGATTGAGAGAAATCACGACTTTACATGCCATATTTCTGAACTAAAGAACCTGCTTGGTAATTTCAAGTGAAACGAAGAGGCCCTGCTCAAGCAGTAAAGAACCCATCTGCAACGCAGGAGACATGGGTTCTATCCCTGTTAGGAAGATCCCCTGGAGGTGGAAATGACAACCCACTCCAGTATTCTTGCCTGGATAATCCTATGGACAAAGGAGCCTGGCAGGTTACAGTCTACAGGGTCGCAAAGAGACACGACTGAGCATGTACGCATGCACACAGACAGTTAAAGTACACAGGAGCAGTACTGCTAAGAATAATGGAAGAAACAACATTTACACAATCTGGAATCCATATATTGTATATACTGTTTTTTTTCTCTTAATTTGAATAGATGGGAACATAAGGATTTTACACTTCATGCTGTTACTCAACATTGAGGCTTGGAGTTTTGGTCAAGGCAAGGTACAGAAAATAGCTGCTGGAGTCCCATTTGATTTTAAATCTGGCTAAAATCCAAGTTTCTCAACTTCAAGTCCTATATCATGAAAACTAGACATTTCTTCCTTCTAGAAGGTAGGGCTCCTACAGAAATATCAAATTTGCCTAAACTTTCCACATGAAAAAAAATTGAATCCAGGTCTTACTTAAGAGTACTATTATTTGGTAGAAACAAATACAATACAGTAAAGCAACTATCCTTCAATTAAAAATAAATAAATTTTTTAAAAAAGAGTACTGTTGGTCAACCCTTTCTAATTAGGATCACCTAGATGATTTTTTTTAAACTAATGATGTCTGTGCCCTAACTCAGGCTACTTGAGTTGCAATGTTTAGAGACAAGCCCAGGTAATAATTTTTTAGTTACCTGCGCAATTCTAAAAGGCCATTAAGTTTAAAAATCTCTATTTTAGAAGAAAGCCACCCCATCTCCTAGAAATTATCACTTGCTATTGGTTTTAATGCTAAAAAGTTTTAAGAAGTTAAATTAAAGCTCAGAACCCACCCTAGATAATCTGGTTTAATTGATCAGAGTGGCAGGGGCTGGAAACTGGGATTTTCTTCAGGTAATTTTAACGTAACACCAATAGTATAAGTATTATTTTTGGTAACACTCTTGTTGTTTAGTCACTTAGTTGTGTCTGTTTTGCGATCCCAGAGACTGTAGCCTGCCAGCCTCCTCTGTCCATGGAATTCTCTGGGCAAGAATACTAGAGTGGGTTGCCACTTTCTCCTCCTGGGGATCTTCCTGAACCAGGGATCTTCCTGAACCAGCGATCAAACCCATGTCTCTTGTGTCTCCTGCTTTGGCAGGCAGATTCTTTACCACTGAGCCACAAGGGAAGCCCTTAGTCATACTAAACACCCTTGTCAGAGGTGGACTAACTAAAATTGGGGGGCGGGGGACAGCACCAGGTGGTGCTATCCGTGGTGCTGAAATGCCACTGCAAGGAATTTTTAATTGGTAATGACAAGCATTTATTTTAAACATGATGAAACAAAATCTATTATTGCATATTTTTCTTTTTTAATTAATTCATTTTTAATTGGAGGATAATTACTTTACAATATTGTGTTGGTTTCTGCCGTACATCCACATGAATCAGCCATATGTATACATATGTCCCCTCCCTCTTGAACCTCCTTGCATATTTTTAAATTGAGAAACATAAAAGTTCTTCTAAGCACAGAACTACTGCTGTGTATTTTCAGTTCTATATTATGACTTGTTAAAGGAGAGAGATCTTGAAAGAAAGAGGATGTTCTGCTATTTTCTCAGCGATCAGATAGAGTGAAGATCAAAATAATATGACTGGTGCTCTTGGAAAACCGACATATTTTTATTTGTTAGCTATAATAGTGTCCTGAATATTTTTTAATGTTCAAGTTACCAGAATTTTTAAAAATATAAGGTACTTTACTTTCCATCTAAAATTCAAAAGCATAAATGTTTATCATTTTTATTTTTCTGCTTAAGAAGATCAAAGTGAAATAGTTTGAGAAACTGTCTATTTTCACAGGATAACATTTACCTTCTACTATTAATACTATTTAATGATACTACCATTGAAGATGTCTAGTTGATGCATTTGTGAGCTTTATTTTAAAAAGGAGTTAACGTGGTGTTATAACTCCAATAATTAGACATAGCCTAGAGGTTAATGTTTCCCACCATTCGGTCCACATTCCTTATATAATGACCACAACTGAATTGCCCAGTCAGCAATTTCTTATAATCTCCATGATCTAAAAACCTATGCTTATCCCCTCAAACTTCTATGGAGATGCCATATGTTCCATGATTCTATCCAATAACAACTCAGTAACAAAAGGATTGGATGAAAACTTTAAACCTTCCCTAATTTATGACTGTTCTCTCAAACAGAGAAAACATTTTCCAGAGTGAATGACATTATGAAAACATGAGCCTGATATGCTAACCTGAAAATGCCAAACATTCGAATGCCACTTAATCAGCAAACAGCTCGAAAACATATTCCTCTTCTTTGCTAAATGCTAACGTTTCCCATAAGGCAGCATGTGCATTCATGAAACATAAAGCAGCAGTATGTGCATGCATGAAACCTAATAAATCACACAGGAGTTTCCTTTGGAGCAATTACTTTCCCAGCCCTCTAAACAAATGGAAACTAAGAGCTTTAAGCTAGACACCAAGGCACTTGCTAATATGATCCATGGGCTGTTTGAAGAGTTAATGAGGGGAAAATATCCCTCATCTTAAGTTTAAATCACTCAAGAATTCATAACTTGAACACTTGAATTTACCTCTTTGGGGGAAAAAAGTATGGAGCAAATACTCTTCATCTTAAACACTCTAACTTCAAAGAAAGAATTTCAGATACATCCCATTCTCCCTAAATGAACGTTCAGAGACAAGGCTTTAGTGGATTCAAATCAAGGTGTTTTTAAAAAGAGTCAAGTCCAACTGTATTCCAATAGTGCCCCTCCCCACTCCAAGGCTGTCATAAGTCAGATAAGACTTCTCTTTGCCAAAAGGGCTCTCAGGAGAGAGTTAGTTACCATTAACACAATTAGTCATTTGAGCACAGTCTCTTTAAACTACTGATATTTCCTATCTATAGATTAAACACTCTGGGAACCTATTTACTGACCACTTTCAAAGAGGGCTCTGTAGAATCCAGAAGGAGGAAGACAGAAAAAGATTTTGAAGGAGGTTCTTTGAAATTTCTGGTCACACCAGAAATCAGAGCTCCAGGGGGCTGATTTTAATGGTAAACTCATAACTTCCTCATGTTCCAATAGATCCCAGTACCCCAATGTCTGGCTCAGCTGCTTACACAGCTCTGTAGTAAATTTGTTTGTCCCATAAAATGATCTCAAAACTCTTTTCTCCAAGGAGTCATACTTTTTATGGAAGTAAACAAAGAAATCATAAATACTTCTCTCTTACCATTAAGCATTCCCATCACTTTAATGTGAAGACACTCATCATCAGAACTCACAAACAGAAGAATAAGGGTGATGGAGTGAAACGATGAATGATGATGGCAACAAGATGAAGGCTTGCTTCACTTTTATATGAGGACCTTTGGGACTGTTCTGCATCAGTGACTCAGTGACTCTGGTCTCTCACATAATTCCAGAAAACTGTATTATGTCTAGGGCCAATGACAGTTTTATATCACTTGAAAAACTTGTTTAGAACTTGTTCTACATTGTGTTTCCAATATGACTCAGCTGTTGGAATAAGTATAATGGTGAAAAAATATTATTCTATCACATGCAAAGAACAAGTTTGGTCACAAGTTGCTACAATCTTAAATTATAGATTAGCTACCTTAAAAGACAAAACTTCTTAAGTTGAACGAGAATGAAAAAAATATTTTTATGCAATTACATCTGGATTCTCAGTCTGAACAGTAATGACTGTTTTTCCAACACTTATCTCACTTAAAACCTTGTCCTCATTTAATGTTTCCCATATCGTAGTTTAGTTGAAATACTCAAGTGCCTGATTTCTGCACATATTTTGTCCTTATAAAGAAGTGAGTTTCCTACTGTATATAACACATGGAACTCTGCTCAATGTTATGCGGCAGCCTGGATGGGAGCGGAGTTGGAGGAGAATGGATACATGTATATATATGGCTCAGTCTCTTCCCTGTTCACCTGAAACTATTACAACATTGTTAATTAGCTATACCCCAATACAAAATAAAAAGATTTTTTTAAAAAAAAGAAATAGGTTTTAAACACAAAGAGGATTCATTATCAGAAAAGTGAATGAACCCGTTAGTCGAGAGGGGCAGAGACTATGGACCCACCTAAAATACTCTAGTAAAACTTGAAATTCATTGTTTTCATAATAATAAATCTTTCCAAATTAATTCTCATCTCAAGAAAAGCCTCTTGGGCCTAGAGAACACTATGGCCCTTATCTCAAACTATAAGGTGACACTGGTCATGATGCCTAAGACAACTGCCAGGTCACTCTTCTGTCCTGTTCTTGGGGCATCCAGCCCTGGGAGGCTGGGAGATGGGACAGGCTGTCTCTAACCAGGCTCACTAAAATCTTGTCATTAGTCTCATCCTCTGCCGCTCCTGTAAAGTTGGAATACCAAACTATGTGGCTGGCCCTCTGGCACCCTGCAAAAATGAGGGGTCTTTCCTCTAAGGCTGGGTACAGCTGAGTGCAAAGGAGCAAACCAGGTGAAGCTACGGTCTTCAGGTGAGAATACCTTGTGCCTACATGAACAATTTGCCCTCTCTCACATACCGCAACTGTTCCCCCAAACCCCAGTACCACTGGGACTAGACGCTCTAGGAAAAGGGGTGTCCCAAGCCTTGCCCTCCTCCAACAACAGAGAAGAAGAAAGGCTTAAGAGTCAGAGACAAGCTGCTTGTTTTCTCTCTGCTAAGTGACCTTGGGGCTTGTACGTATACATGCTCAAAGGTGTCCGATTCTATGCGACCCCATGGACTATAGCCCGACACACTCTTCTGTCCATGGATTTTCCAGGCAAGAATACTGGAGTGAGTTGCCATTTCCTCCTCTGGGGGATCCTCTCAAACCAGAGATCAAACCTGCGTCTCTGTGTCTCCTGCATTTGCAGATGGGTTCTTTACCATTGTGCCACCTGGAAACCCCTTGGGCCACATTCTTTCAATTTCCCAATAATCAAGTTTCCCTGGTTTTGTAAAGCAATGTTGCTCTGCAAATTTAAAGGCAATCTTGATGATGCCTGCAGTCCCTAGTCTTGGGCTTTTCAAAGACCTATTACTCCTCCTTTAGCCTTTCTACAGTAGGACATGCTGACTGGACCCCAAGTTCTTCCCAGGTACAGATATTTTAATGAAGTCTCAGAGACAGAGGCAAAAACAAGATTTAATGTTTCCTTTGGGCCTGCTGAGTCATTTCTTCAGTTTAACAGCAAGCATTAGTTTATTCAACTGCAAAAAGCTTGGACAGAAGTTACTGCTAGGAGTGGCTCCTTGGCACTTCCTAGCTCTGCCCCTTCCTTACATCTGGCTATGTACTAGGTTGGCCAAAAAGTACTAGTCCGAATGAACTTTTTGGCCAACCCAATACTTCTGTCCTCCACACATCTTTTTGGGATATAATGAAACCCCATCTGTTAAGTACCTACTGTGAACCAGATCTTTTAGAATTTGGGTTTGGGAAGTTTCTGTCTCCCTCTGGCAGATCAGAAATATCATGGGTCCACTTACAGCTCCTTCCAATTCTCATGTAATTTATAATATATCACTAGAGTGACCATATGTGGTGCTTTGCCCCAGACAGTCCTCATTGGTGCCTGTGGGGCTAGCAAAGCTATTAACAGTGTCCACATTCACTCTCAGACTGTCCCAGTTTGAATGATAAATTACATCACCCCCAGACAAGTACTGGAGGTCCACCTGCAGTTTTCATAGGCTTGGCTGGAGTGAAGGGGGAGGAGAAGGACTCATATTACAGGGATCACAAGAAACCTTGGTTATGTGCTAGGCTGTGACAGGCTGTAGGAGGAAACCACGAACCCTGCTGTCACCTTTGAAGAAGCAAGCTTAGAATCATTTCTTTCCAGACGCAGCCACATAGAGAAGATGAACACACGGACTCCATGGCCAGATAAGCCGGCACTGCCATTTCCAAGCTATGTGCACACAGGCAAGTTATTTAACCTCTCTGTACTTCAGTTTCCTCCTATGTGAAACGAAGGTACTAGAGAGCCTTTGTGCACTGTTGGTGGG
Source organism: Giraffa tippelskirchi (assembly GCF_054371585.1). Lineage (NCBI taxonomy): Eukaryota > Metazoa > Chordata > Mammalia > Artiodactyla > Giraffidae > Giraffa > Giraffa tippelskirchi. The sequence goes on from NC_137275.1 coordinate 171,809,999, forward strand.
AATGTAAACCGGTATAACTTTTATGGAAAATAGATTGGAAGTTCCTCAAAAAACTGAAAATAGACCTACCATGCATGTGTGCGTGCTAAGTTGCTTCAGTCATGTTCGACTCTTTGTGACCCTATGGACTGTAGCCCATTAGGCTCCTCTGTCCATGGGATTCTTCGGGCAAGAGTACTGGAGTGGGTTCAGAACTACCATATGATACAGTAATTCCATTTCTGGATATATTTTCAAAGGAAATAAAATCAGTATCTCAAAGAGAAAAAACAATAAAGTTAATAATAGTACCTACTTCATGAGGTGGTTGTGAATAACATGACACCATGGACTCGTGCACACTAACTGCTATAAAGCGTTTTCTGCCACAAAGAATTGCCCCGCACCTAGATCCTAGTCATAGTCAATGACACATTGGCAAAACATAAAGGAGGTCCACTTTCAGAGGAGAACTGGTGCAAGAGACTTTGGTTTGGGTGACAAAATCAACCCAATGAGATTCTCCCTTTTAGGATACAAATGACTGATGAATAAGGCAAGGTCACTGAAGTCGAATCTCAAGTAACAGGAGGCTCTCTTCCCACAGTTTGACCCAATCCTAAGGCCCCAGGGTTCCTGAACCCCTGAAAGAAACCTTGACTCCACATTCCTGTGGACACTTGTTATACTCTCCCAGCACCCAATTTCATCTGTTGATGGGTCTCGTCTGCCATCTTAAATAAATTCAGCAGGGGGGACAGGCCAAGCTTAGAGGTGCAGGAAAAATCTGGGATCCCAACTGGAACCTTACACTTGTGAAATCAGAAATTCTTCACCCTACTCTCTGACCACAGCTTCAGATCAACTTAGCTCCTTGCAGCTCATCTATACCATGGGTTCCTTGAAACCCTCAGTGTTCCTCAAATTATTTTCCCTCCTGGCTTCATTTTCTTTCCTACACAGTCTGGATCATGTGTCCTACCATTTTAGCTCCTTTTCACAAGCATTTTACTTTCACCTTTCAGTGTTCCTCCAACCTGTTGTGTTTTGGGGGGGGTCGGAGGGTCATGCAGCATGTGAGATCATCATTCACAGTGATCAAAACCGTGCCCCCTGCAGTGGAAGCACTTGAGTCCTGACCACTGGACTGCCAAGGAAGTCCCCCAACCGTGAATTGATCCTACTTTGCACATGAAAGCTCCAAAGCAGCTACAGTATATCTGAGATGTGTGCTACTATTCAAATTACAGTTTACAATCTCAGCAGGCCCTCTGTGTTGTACTGTGGTCAGTCACTCACCCGCTAACATTCTCGCCATCATCACTGCGTTCTACAACTGTACCAATCTTTCCCCCTCAGCTCATGGATTTCTCTCTCCTCCACCACTTTGCACTCCAGGCATATAGACTCTGGTTTAGGAAACACTGTTCATCAGGATAAAATCCAGGGTCCTCAGTTGCTGTTCACCTGATTCTCCTGCAATCCTGTCCATCCCCTTGGTCTTATAGTCAGCCAACACTCAATGCCAATTTGCACATCTACTCTGTGTAAGCTGTTATATCTATCCAAATCTCTTTTTATTTTCCCTTGTCCACCTGACAAATATTCAACTTCTCAAACACAATCCTCTTCGCCTCATCAATTCAGCTGCCATAAAATCTAATCCTTCACTTCCCTCCCATCATGTGACACCTCCTATGTATTTCAGTGGTTGTATAAGGTATCTATGGGCTTCTCTGGTGGCTCAGTGGTAAAGAATCCACCTGCCAACGCAGGAAACATGGGTTCAATCCCTGGGTCAGGAAGATCCCCTGGAGAAGAAAATGGCAACCCACTCCAGTATTTTTGCCTGGGAAATTCCATGGACAGAGAAGCTTGGCAGGCTACACAGTCCATGAGGTCACAAGAGTTGGGATGTGACTTAGCGACTAAACAAAAACAACAAAATAAGGTATATGTGGTGGCTTAAGTATCTGTCTGCATATCTTATTTGCCATAAGAAGTTGACCTCCATAAGGTCAGAGGTCTGGTCTTGATTATGACTGCATTCTCAGGATATTGAGAATTTCCAGGTGCTCAAAACCACGGATTGTATGAATGGAAACCTGGTCTGGCTGGTAGCGCTGGGTTTTCACACCTCCACTCAATTATGTCAAAGGCTCCCCACTGCTTCTGCAGTGCTGGCATCTGAAATGTGTTCTGGTCACACTGCACATAGATGGATGCACAGAGACTTCCCCACTAGGCCTAGGTGTCTTGGGATAAGCAAGAGCTTTACCGCATCGCCAACAGGCCCAATTCCCAAACATGTAAGAGACAGCAAAGCCTTTGTTTTTTTAATCTGCTCAGGAAAAGGAGGCAAGGCCTTAGAGTTCAAGTTTGGAGGGATGAGAGGAAAGAAAACAATCAAGGGAGACAAGAAAGCATTAAATGTAATTCTGAGGTCATTAGCCCTTCAGTGAAGAAGGCAGATAAATCGCAGGCAGCTGGGAAATGTGGAAGCTTTGGCAACAACAAAAACAACAGCCCATTTGAGGGATTTGGACTCCTCTGACTCCAGATTCCAAACAAAGGCTTTCTCTGTAAGTTCATGAAATTCCAGTAAACTTCTCTTTGGGATTTTTATTATTTTTGTTTTATCTTCATTTTGGCTAAGGAGGTGAAGATTTTTAAAACTCTTTTCATATTCGTTCTATGTGGCTTCAACTGACCCACTTTTTCACTTAAAAAAAAAATTTTAACTGGAATATAGTTGATTTACAATGTCGTATGAGTTTGAGGTGTACAGCACAGTGATTCAGTCATACATATATCCATTCTTTTCAGATTCTTTCCCCATATAGGTTATTACAAAATGTTGAGTATAGGCCACTGAACTGTATGGTAGGTTCTTGTTGTTTCTCTATTTTATACACAGGCATGTGTATATGTTACTCTCAGATTGCTAATTTATCCTTTCCTGCCCCCACCTTTCCCCTTTGGTAAACATAAGTTTTTTTCTATAAATATGAGTCTGTTTTTGCAAATAAGTTCATTTGTATCATTTTTTAGATTCCACATATAAGTGATAGCATATGGGATTTGTCTTTATGACTTAGAATAACGATTTATAGGTCCATCCATGTTGCTGCAAATGGCATTATTTCATTCTTTTTTATGGCTGAGCAATATCCCAATGTATATATATATCACATCTTTATCCACTACTCTGTTGATGAACATTTAGGTTGCTTCCATGTCCTGGCTACTGTAAACAGTGCTGCCATGAACATTGGGATGCATGTATCTTTTTTTTTATTGAAGGATAATTGCTTTACAGAATTTTGCTGTTTTCTGTCAAACCTCAACATGAATCAGCCATAGGTATACATATATCCCCTCCCTTTTGAACCTCCCTCCCATCTCCCACCCCATCCCACCCATCTAGATTGATACAGAGCCCCTGTTTGAGTTTCCTGAGACATACAGCAAATTCCTGTTGGCTATCTGTTTTACATATGGTAATGTAAGTTTCCATGTTACTCTTTCCACACATCTCACCCTCTCCTCCCCTCTCTCTCCATGTCCACAAGTCTATTCACTATCTGTTTCTCCATTGTTGCCCTATAAATAAATTCTTCCATACCATTTTCTGGATTCCATACATATGTGTTAGAATATAATATTTATCTTTCTCTTTCTGACTCACTTCACTCTGTATAATAGGTTCTAGGTTCATCCACCTCATCAGAACTGACTCAAATGTGTTCCTTTTTATGGCTGAGTAATATTCCATTGTGTATATGCACCACAAATTCTTTATCCATTCATATGTCAGTGGGTATCTAGGTTGCTTCCATGTTCTAGATATTGTAAATATTGCTGCAAGGAACAATGGGATACATGCGTCTTTTTCAACTTTGGTTTCCTCAGGATATATGCCTAGGAGTGGGATTGCTGGGTCATATGGTAGTTTTATTCCTAGTTTTTTAAGGAATCTCCATACCATCTTCCATAGTGGCTGCATCCATTTACATTCCCACCAACAGTGCAAGAGCATTACATTTTCTCCACACCCTCTCCAGAAATTGTTTTTTAAGGAATCTCCATACCATCTTCCATAGTGGCTGCATCCATTTACATTCCCACCAACAGTGCAAGAGCATTACATTTTCTCCACACCCTCTCCAGAAATTATTGTTTCTGGACTTTTTGATGATGACCATTCTGAATGGTGTGAGGTGATATTTCATTGTGATTTCAATTTGCATTTCTCTAATGAGTGATATTGAGTATCTTTTCATGTGTTCATTAGCCATCTGTATGTCTTCTTTGGAGAAATGTCTGTTTAGGTCTTTTTCCTACTTTTTGATTTGGTTGGTTGTTTTTCTGGAATTGAGTTGTATGAGCTGTTCGTATATTTTGGAAATTAATCCTTTGTCACTTGTTTCATTTGCTATTATTTTCTCCCATTCTGAGGGTTGTCTTTCACCTTGCTTATAGTTTCCTTTGCTATGCAAAAGCTTTTAAGTTTAATCAGGTCCCACTTGTTTACATTTGTTTTTATTTCCATTATTCTAGGAGGAGGGTCATAGAGTATCTTGCTTTGATTTATGTCATCGAGTGCTCTGCCTATGTTTTCCTTTTAAGAGTTTTATAGCTATATAGTTTTATAGCCTTACATTTAGGTCTTTAATCAATTTTGAGTTTATCTTTGTGTATGGTGTTAGGAAGTGTTCTAACTTCATTCTTTTACATGTAGGTGTCCAGTTTTTCCCAGCACCATTTATTGAAGAGGCTGTCTTTGCTCCATTGTATATTCTCGCATCCTTTGTCAAAAATAAGGTACCCATAGGTTCATGGGTTTACTTCTGGGCTTTCTATCTTGTTCCATTGGTCTACGTTTCTGTTTTTGTGCCAGTACCATACTGTCTTGATGACTGTAGCTTTGTAGTATAATCTGAAGTCAGAATGGTTGATTCCTCCAGCTCCATTCTTCTTTCTCAAGACTGCTTTGGCTATTCAGGGTCTTTTGTGTTTCCATATGAATTGTGAAATTTTTTGTTCTAATTCTGTGAAAAAATGCCATTGGTAATTTGATTGGGATTGCATTGAATCTGTAGATTCCATTTGGTAGGACAGTCATTTTCACAATATTGATTCTTCCTACCCAGGAACATGGAATATCTCTCCATCTGTTGATGTCATCTTTGATTTCTTTGATTGGTGTCTTACAAATTTCTGGGTACAGTTCTTTTGTCTCCTTAGGTAAGTTTATTCCTAGATATTTAATTCTTTGTGTTGCAATGGTGAGTGGAATTGCTTCCTTAATTTCTTTCTGATTTTTCATTGTTAGTATATAGAAATGCAAGTGATTTCTGTGTGTTGATTTTGTATCCTGCAATTTTGCTAAATTCAATGATTAGCTCTAGTGATTTTTTGATACTCTCTTTAGGGTTTGCTATGTACAGTATCATGTCATCTGCAAACAGTGAGAGCTTTACTTCTTTTCTCATCTGGATACCTTTTATTTCTTTTTCTTCTCTGATTGCTGTAGCTAGGACTTCTAGGACTATGTTGAATAATAGTGGTGAAAGTGGGCACTCTTGTCTTGTTCCTGATCTTAGGGGGAATGCTTTCAGTTTTTCATCATTGAGAATAATGATTGCTGTAGACTTATCATATATGGTCTTTACTATGTTGAGGTAGGTTCCTTTTTTTTTTCTGTTGACTATTCTTTGTTGTGATTAAACTTTTATTTTTTTATTTATTATTATTTTTTTAATAAATTTATTTATTTTAGTTGGGGGCTAATTACTTTACAATATTGTAGTGGTTTTTGCCATACATTGACATGAATCAGCCATGGGTTTACATGTGTTCCCCATCCTGAACCCCCCCTCCCACTTCCCTCTCCATCCCATCCCTCTGGGTCATCCCATTGCCCCAGCCCTGAGCATTTGTCTCATGCATCGAGAGGTAGGTTCCTTTTATGCCCATTTTTTGAAGAGTTTGCATCATAAATGAGTGCTGAATTTTGTCAAAGGTTTTTCCTGCATTTTTTGAGATTATCATATGGCTTTTATCTTTCAGTTTGTTAACATGGTGTATCATATTGATTGATTTGATATATGGGAGAATCTTTGCATTCTTGGAATAAACCCAACTTGATAATGGTGTATGAGCTTTTTAATTTTGTTGAGGATTTTTGCATCTATGTTCATCAGTGATATTGGCCTATAGGTTTCTTTTTCTGTGTGTCTTTGTCTGGTTTTGGTATCAGGGTAATGGTGGCCTCATAGAATGAGTTTGGAAGTGTTCCTTCCTCTGCAACTTTTTGAGAATTTTAGCAGGATAGGCATTAGCTCTTCTCTAAATGTTTGATAGAATTCTCCTGTGAAGCCATCTGGTCCCGGGCTTTTGTTTTTTGGAGATTTTTGATCACAGCTTCAATTTCAGTGCTTGTAATTGTGTTGTTCATAATTTCTATTTCTTCCTGGTTCAGTCTTGGAAGATTGAACTTTTCTAAGAATCTGTCCATTTCTTCCAGGTTATCCATTTTATTGCCATATAGTTGTTCATAATAATCTCTTGTAATCCTTTGTATTTCTGCATTGTCTGTTGTAACCTCTCCTTTTTCATTTCTAATTTTGTTGACTTGATTCTTCTCTTTTTTCCTTGATGAGTGTGGCTAAGGGTTTGTCAACTCTGTTTATCTTCTCAAAGAACCAGCTTTTAGTTTTATTAATCTTTACTATTGTTTCTTTCATTTCTTTTTATTTCTGCTTGGATCTTTACGATTTCTTTCCTTCTACTAATTTTGGAGGTTTTTTTGTTCTTCTTTTTCCAGTTGTTTTAGGTGTAAAGTTAGGTTGTCTATTCGATGTTTTTCTTGTTTCTTGAGGTAGGATTGTATTGCTATAAACTTCCCTCTTAGAACTGCTTTTGCTGCATCCCACAAGTGTTGAGTTGTCGTATTTTCATTGTCATTTGTTTCTAGAAATTTTTTGATTTCCCTTTTGATTTCTTTATTAACCTGTTGCTTATTTAGAAACGTGTTGTTTCATCTCCATGTGTTTGTGTTTCTTACAGTTTTTTCTTATAATTGATATCTAGTCTCATAGCATTGTGGTCAGAAAAGATGCTTGATATGATTTCAATTTTCTTAAATTTACTGAGGTTGGATTTGTTGACCCAAGATGTGGTCTATCCTGGAGAATGTTCCATGTGCACTTGAGAAGAAGGTGTATTCTTCTGCATTTGGATGGAATGTCCTGAAGATATGAATGAGATCCATCTCATCTAATGTATCATTTAAGACTTGTGTTTCCTTATTAATTTTCTGTTTTGATGATCTGTCCATTGGTGTGAGTGGGGTGGTCAAGTCTCCTATTATTGAGTTACTGTCAACTTCTCCTTTTATGTTTATTAGTGTTTGTCTTATGTATTGAGGTGCTATGTTGGGTGCACAGATATTTACAATTGTTATGTCTTCCTCTTGGATTGATCCCTTGATCAATATGTAGCGTCCTTCCTTAACTCTTGCAATCTTCTTTATTTTAAGGTCTGTTTTGTATGATACGAGGATTGCTACTCCGGCTTTCTTTTGCTTCCCATTTGCATGGAATATATTTTTCTATCCTCTCACTTACAGTCAATATGTGTCTTGAGGTCTGAAGTGGGTTTCTTGTAGACAGCATATATATGGATCTTGTTTTTGTATCCATTCAGCCAGTCTATGTCTTTTGGTTGGAGCATTTAATCCATTTACATTTAAAGTAATTATTGATATATATGTTCCTATTGCCTTTTTCTTAATTGTTTGGGGTTGATTTTGTAGATCTTTCTTCTTCTGTTGTATTGCTTGACTATATAAGTCCCTTTAACATTTGTTGTAAAGCTGGTTTGGTGGTACTGAATTCTCTTAATTTTGGCTTGTCTGAAAAGCTTTTTATTTCTCCATCAATTTTGAATGAGATCCTTGCTGGGTACAGTAATCTTGGTTGTAGATTTTTCCATTTCAGTACTTTAAATATATCTTGCCATTTCCTTCTGGCCTGCAGAGTTTCTGCATAAAGATCAGCTGTTAAGCATGTGGGGTTTCCCTTGTATGTTACTTGTTGCTTCTCCCTTGCTGCTTTTAATATTCTTTCTTTGTGTTTAGTTTTTGTTAGTTTGATTAGTATGTGTCTTGGTGTGTTTCTCCTTGGGTTTGTCCTATATGGAACTCTTTGTGCCTCTAGGACTTGATTGACTATTTCCTTTTCCATGTTGGGGGAGTTTTCAACTATAATCTCTTCAAAAATTTTCTCACAACCTTTCTTTTTCTCTTCTTCTTCTAGGACCCCTATAATTTGAATGTTGGTGTGTTTGACATGGTCCCAGGGGTCTCTGAGACTATCCTCAGTTCTTTTCATTCTTTTTACTTTATTCTGCCCTTCAGAAGATATCCCCACCATTTTAACTTCCAGCTCACTGATTCATTCTTCTGCTTCAGATATTCTGCTACTGATTTCTTCTAGTGTACTTTTAATTTCAGTAATTGTGTTGTTTGTCTCTAAATGTTTATTCTTTAATTCTTCTAGGTCTTTATTAATTGATTCTTGCATTTTCTCCATTTTGTTTTCAAGGTTTTTGATCATCTTTACTATCATTATTCTGAATTCTTTTTTGGGTAGTTTGCCTATTTCCGCTTCATTTATTTGGACTACTGTGTTTCTAGTTTGATCCTTATTTGTGTAGTACTTCTCTACCTTTTCTTATTTTTTTTTTTAACTTATTGTGTTTGAGATCTCCTTTTCCCAGGGTTCACAGTTAAATTCTTTCTTCCTTTTGGTTTCTGCCCTCCTAAGGTTTGTCCAGTGGTTTGCGTAAGGGTCATATAGGGTGAGAGTTGTGCCGAGTTTTTGTTTGTTTTTCCTCTGATGGGCAAGGCTGAGTGAGGTGGTAATCCTGTCTGCTGATGATTGTGTTTGTATTTTTGTTTTGTTTGTTGTTTAGATGAAGCATCCTGAACAGGGGTGCTACTGGTGGTTGGGTGATGCTGGGTCTTGTATTCAAGTGGTTTCCTTTCTGTGAGTTCTCACTATTTGATACTCCCTAGGGTTAGTACCCGGAGAAGGCAATGGCACCCCACTCCAGTACTCTTGCCTGGGAAACCCCATAGATGGAGGAGCCTGGTAGGCTGCAGCCCATGGGGTCGCGAAGAGTCAGACACGACTGAGCGACTTCACTTTCACGTTTCACTTTCATGCACTGGAGGAGGAAATGGCAACCCACTCCAGTATTCTTGCCTGGAGAATCCCAGGGACGGAGAAGCCTGGTGGGCTGCTGTCTATGGGGTCGCACAGAGTCAGACACGACTGACGCGACTTAGCAGCAGCAGCAGCAGGGTTAGTACCCCGGTAGCCTGGGGTCTTGGGAGTCAGCGCTCACACACCAAAGGCTCAGGGCTTGATCTCTGGTTATGAATGAAGATTCCACAAGTGGTCTGTTATGGCATTAACTGAGATTAAAACACATATTCAAAAATGAGAAGCCAAAGATGAACCCAAGACAAATGGCAGTTATAAAATCAGGCAAATAATAATTAAAATAATGGAATATACACATATACATATACACCCATGAACAAAGTCAAAACAGTGCAACAAAAATACAGTAGATTGACCTGGTGATCAAAGGAAATCAAAAATTATATTTACCAGATAAAACAAAACTAAAGCACAAACTGGAAAACAAAACTAGAGCAAGGTGCCAAATCAGCAATAAAGCAATGAAAACAAAACTAACGAATATGTTGAGAGGAAAATAAAGAAAGAAAAGGAAGAAAGAATAGAAATGCAAAGTTAAATAGAGATAGATGAAGAAGATTCATAAATATTAAAGATTTAACTGCAAGGGGAAAAGAACAGTAGGAAAGGCAAACAAAGGAATAAATGTAGAAAACATATAATAGGTTTAAAAAAATTAAAATTATAAAAATGAAAAAAAAATGGAAGAAAGAAAAAAAGGAAAACTCCACAAAACTGCAAAAGCCTAGTGTAGAGGCAGAGATTTATAACAACAATAAAAAGTGTGGCTGAATATATACATATACATATACATGCATAAGCAAAATAAAATCAGTCCAACAAAAATAAAGTACAATAGACTGACCTGCTGAACAAAAGAAACCAAAATTTTATCTACCAGAAGAAAACTAACTAAAGCACAAACTGGAAAACAAAACTAAAGCAAGGTGCCAATTGGGGAATAAAGCAATGAAAATAAAACTAACAAAATGTTGAGAGGAAAGGAAAGAAAAATAAAAAAGAAAAAATACATATGCAAAGTTAAATAGAGGTATATAAAGAAGATTTATATACATTAAAGATTAACTGCAAGGGGAAAAGAACAGTAGCAAAAGCAAACAAAGGAATAAATGTAGAAAAGTAATAATAGGTTTAAAAAATTAAAACTTAAAAGAGAGAAAAGAAAAGAAAGAAAATGGAAGAAAGAAAAAAGGGAAAAAAAGGAAAACTCCACAGAACTGCAAAAGCCCAACGTCGAGGCAGAGGTTTATAACAACAATAATATATGTGACTGAGAAAAAAAATCTCAAAAGCTTAATTAGATTTCATAGTGCCAATAAAATCAACAACTACAACAGCGGGGGAAAACAAAGAAAAAAATCCAAAAGAATCTATAGAACAAGTCATAACATAAGAATAACAAATATTTTTCTTGAGTCACTGCTGCCAGAGTCCTTTCCCTTGCTGCAAGTCACAGTCCACCTCATCTCCCTAGGATGCCCTCCAACACTGTGCTGGTCTCCGGACCTGCTGCAGGGGCAGCTCAGATTCTACTCTGGTCCTACTCCTGTGTGTTCTTGCCTCCAGTGTCCACAGCTATCAGAACCAGTGTATTTTCTTTTGTGGGAGCGCTCAATGACCTTTTATATACCCCACAGACACAAAGTCTGCCTAGTTGACCATGTGGATTTAATCTGCAGCTTGAACAGCTGGTGGGAAGGTTTTGGGTCTTCTTCCTTAGCCACACTGCTCCTGGGTTTCAACTGTGGTTTAATTTCCACCTCTACATGTGGGTAATTCACTGGGGTTTGCTCCTGGGGCTGCCCTGGAGGACTTGGGTTTGCCTCTGTGAGGGCCAGGTGTGGCGGTGGTGCAGCTGCTTGAGTCGCAGGGGTTCTGGCAGCACCAGGTATTCAGGGGAGTTGCGGCTAGGGCAGCAGGAAATTAGTGCTCCAGCAGGTTATGGCAACCAGTATTGGCCAATATGCCTGGCAGGGCACAGTCTACAGGGTCACAAGGAGTTGGACATGACAGAAGCAACCCTACGTGCATAGACGCCAGACTTTTTTTGCCTGTGGTAGCTCTGCCCCAGTGACAATTGAGCATGAAGGTGGTGCAGCTGCTTGGCTTGCGGGGACTCTGGCGGCGCCAAGTGTGCAGGAACACGGACTGCCTCCCTCGCAGGAGTTATGGCCCTATCAGAGTCTTTTTTCGAGCCAATTCTAGCTGGCAATCAGAAGGCCTCTTTGGCCAGTCTTTCTCTGCCCATTCAGGCACTTAGAGGGCTCCCTTGGTTGGGGTCCTTCTCTGTAGATTGGAACGTCAGGGATTTAAAGGGGCACCCTGGGTGGGGTCCTACTCTGTGGTTCCCTGCATCAGTCATTTAAAGGAGTACTCTGGGTAGGGTCCCACTCTGTAGTTCAGTGCGTCGAGCATTTGATGGGCCAGCCTCTCTGTTGTTCTGCTGACTGATGCTGGTGTGTGGGGAGAGAGAGGCTATGGTGATGACTCAACCCCCTACGCATGACTCAGCAGCATCGCCTTGCTTCCATGGCTGCCTGACTTTCCTCCATAGGCATTTCCCACCACAATCTCCTTCCTCACATCTCCTAGATCCATCTCTCTGCAGTCAACAGCAGCCCTTGCCCTGGGATTGCTCCACAATCCCTAAACTCCAGCACCCAGCCGCTCCACCTTCCAGGGGACCTCATTCCATTTAGGCTGCCACAGATCAGTTTCACTCTCAGCCTTAAACGTTTCTCCTCTGACTCAGACAATTGCCCCAGTATGGGGATCGGATCCCTGCTTCAGTTCCCCCACCCTCCGAGGGCAGGTCCAGTCCTACTAACACTCTCGTTTTTCCCCCTAGTTCTTTCGTCCTACCGAGTTCTGCGTGGTTCTATATATTCTTTTCCTCTGGTCAGGTAACTCCTGTTGGCTCTCAGCTGGTGTTCTGCATGCACTTCTGTTTCTGAAGGTGTGTTCCTGATGTATCCATGGAGAGATAAGTACTACACATTCATCTACTCCTCCTCCATCTTGTTCTCACATGTACCTTTCTGAAGTATGGTTTTCTCCAGATACATGTCCACGAGAGAGACAGTAGGATCATATGGTAGCTCTATTTTTAGTTTTTTAAGGAACCTCCATACTGTTCTCCATTGTGGCTATACCAATTTACATTCCTATCAACAGTGTAAGATGGTTTCCATTTCTCCACACCCTTTCCAGCATTTACTGTCTGTACACATTTTGATAATGGTCATTCTAACCAGTGGGTGGTGATACCTCATTATAGTCTTACTTTGCATTTCTAGTGATGTTAAACAGCTTTCCATGTGCCTTTTGACTATCTGTACATATTCTTTGCAGAAATGGCTATTTAGGTCTTTTGCCTATTTTGTGATTTGGGGTTTTTTTATTTTAATATTGAGCTGCATTAGTTGTTTATATTTTTGGAGATAAATCCCTTCTCAGTAGCACCATTAACAAATATTTTCTCCTGTAGGCTTTTTGTTTTGTTTATGGCTTCTTTTGCTATGCAAAAACTTAAGTTTGATTAGGTCCCATTTGTTTATTTCTATTTTTATTCCCATTATACTAGGAGATGGATTCAAAAAGATATTGCTGTGATATATGTCAGAGTGTTCCAAAAAAAAAAAAAGTGTTCTGCTTATGCTTTCTTCTAAATATTTTATAGTACCCAGTTTAACATTTACAGTTTTGAGTTTATTTTTGTACATGATATTTTAAAACGTTCTAATTTCTTTCTTTCACATGCAGTTGTCCAGTTTTCCAAGCACCACTTATTGAAGAGACTGTCTTTTCTCCACTGCAAATACTTGCCTCCTTTGTCATAGGTTAATTGACTATAGGTGCACGGGTTTATTTCTGGACCTTCTATTCCATTCCGTTGATCTTTGTCTCTGTTTTGTACCAGTACCACACTATGGCTTCAGCTTTGTAGTATAGTCTGAAGTCAGAAAGTGGGATACCTCCAGCTCCATTCTTCTTTCTCAAAATTGTTTTGGCTATTCGGGGACGTCTGTGTTTCCATACAATTTTAAAATAATTTGTTCTAGTTCTGTGAAAAAATACCGTTGGTAATTTGATAGGGATTGCACTGAATCTACAGACTGTCTGGGGAAGTATAGTCAACTGACCCACATCTGAGTGTGGGTATGGGCAGAGGCTGAACATACTAACTACTGTGTCTAGTGTTTATAAGGCTACAATGAGATCCTATTATGCTCCACATGTCTCCTGCCCTCTAAAATACCCCCACCCCCCACATACACAGATCCTTGTTTGTCCCATTAATTAATGTTTCTAAAAACTCTATTTATGTTAATTTTATCTAAAATTTCAAAATCTAAACACATACAAGTACCTACATCTCTCAGATGGCTTCCCATAAGGATGAATGAAAGAACTCCTAAGAAAAGAGTGGAAATAAAATTGTGCAAATCAGGAAGGGTTGACAGAGGTGAACCAACTTTTTCATTCCCATTCAGCTCACTGCCATATGCTGAGATGTGTATGTCACAGAATTTATGGAATGCATTATCTAGTTCAGTTGAACTAACCATCACAAAATGTATGAGGCTTAAATAATGCCAAGAAACTGCTAATTAAAGATGCCATTAAGAATGTACATCTGCCAACCATAAAGTTGGCCCAGAAATTGAAAATTATAATGAAAATTATTTGGAATATGGACTTATAGTCTTCTTTAATTATGACCTTGAGAGTATACTGCATCTGGAAATAACAGGAGTATATATATATAATTTTTAAGTAATAACTCCTACTTTGAAGGGTACATATGCAAATATTTTTCTGATGAGGTACACAATCAAGGTTTGGAGACCACTGCTCTATATACTATCGCTGGGCTCCCCTGCACATGGAATAAACATCCCGGCATCCTTTGGCCAACCCCACCCTCATCCTATCTTGTCTCTAGTGCTGCAGTCCCCTCACCCTCCACTCTAACTGATGTTTCAGGTGAAGTAGCTATAGGAAAAGCCAGTGATTCCAAACTCAAGTGCCCACAACAGTCAGGAAGGGATCACAAGATCATAAAAAGAGAAGAATATTTTTAAAAAAGCACACACACACAGTAGAAATGTGTTAAGTGGAAACTGACTTTAGGTCTCAGCATTAAGAAGCAAAAGGGATTAATAGAGAGTGGCAGCATGGAGAATGCATACCTCCTATTCTTGCTATTCTTACAGGCATGCAGACCTGGAGTGGTCAGATTTTATGATATTTCAAGGAAAAAATACATCTCAAATTATATTGGATACTATACAACGTTTAAACAGGTGTGCGTGCACACACACATGCACACAGACACACGTACAGACACACACACACCTGAACTTGCCAAGATTTCAAGGCACATTTGGACCATGAGATATTAATTTGCTCTACCCACTGTGTATGTTATAAATACAGTCATAATTCATTAATAAAATTATTGATAATTAATAAAAATCACAGAGAGGCAGGAAAAAAAGAACAAGTTTCATAAGTCATAAAGTCAGAGTCAACACAAAATTAAAACCAGTGACGGTGAAGGAAAAGAGAAAGAAATGACAAGAGAAGGTGATGAAGAGGCCAAGCTAATGAGAACAAAGGAGCAAAGGCAGGCATTCTTACTTGCTTCCTACTTTTTCCTACTAGGGGGTCAATAACTAATGCACCTTGCTTTCCCAGAGTTGTGGGCCCACTCTGTGCAGCCCTGAGAAAGTGATCATGCCCACTACTGTCTGTGTCACCATTTCTTTCTGAATAAGACTACATTTCCCAGCATTCCTTGAAGCACGTGTATTCACGTGAATGAGTTTTAGCCCACAACCGCCTGCTGTTGTCCAAGAACACACACACACAGAGTCGTTCTTTTCTCCCCTTCCCTAACTCCATGTGGAGGCAAAGGTCTGAAGGAATTTGGAGACATATGATCCAAGAAACAAAACTCAGCTCTTCCATCACAGACCTAACAGAATTGTGATGTAAGTGACAAATAGATTTCTATTTCCTTCAACTACTTAGATCTTAGTCTTGATCCTCCCCATTTTGAATTCATTTATCCCAGTTTACATCTTCTTGCCTAGAATCTTTACTTATTCAGGTAAACATGCCAGTCCCTCTGACCATTACTCTAATGGCATGAATC
Source organism: Giraffa tippelskirchi (assembly GCF_054371585.1). Classification (NCBI taxonomy): domain Eukaryota; kingdom Metazoa; phylum Chordata; class Mammalia; order Artiodactyla; family Giraffidae; genus Giraffa; species Giraffa tippelskirchi. Next base: position 171,825,431 of record NC_137275.1, read on the forward strand.
CAGCCTCCTGGCCTCTCACCTTTAAACACGTTCTATTTTGCCTGTATGACCCTCAAGGTGGTGAGCACAAAATGGAGTTCCTCATCTGAAGTGGGGCATGACCAGTGTAGAACAAATAGGATCATCACCTTTTCCTCCAGATGCTATGGCAATAATGATGGAGCCTGTGATGCCTGTCCACTAACCCTTTTTTTTTTAAGTGGTGCTTGTTTTCTGCTATGTCTTCCTTATCTTATAATTACAGATTTATCGCTTGAGCTATCAGAGCTTTTAAGTCTCTATCACATTATGTTTTGTTTGCTTCTTTTCCTGAACTATTACCTACTTGTATGCCCATGTGGGTCTCTTTTGCTTTTGCCTTTCTAGTACCCATCTGCCTTTCTTCTGGTGATAGCACTTCTATTTTGTTTACATGAAGTCTTAGTGGTACTAGGCATCAAGGATGTCTGCTTTCTTCTGACCTAGGCCCTGAACATTCCTCAGGCTATACCAGCCACTCTTCCCTCTTAAATCAGGGACATAAGAACTAAAGGGAATGTGAATACATACATCTTAAAAGAAATGTCTCAAATGGATTGTCCATTAATTCCTATGACCCAGAATCCGAAAGCATCTTTCCCACAACTTGGGGAAACTAAAAATCCAATTAAAAATTGGATGGGAGGAGGGAGTTGGGGGAAAATGGATACATGTATATATACAGCTGAGTTCCTTCTCTGTTGACCTGAAATCACCACAACATTGTTAATCGGCTATACTCCAATACAAAATAAAAAGCTTAAAGTTTAAAAATAAAAGGTTGAGAATAAAAACAAACAAAAAATGGGCAAAGGACTTCAAGACATTTTCTCCAAATAAGATATACAAATGGTCAACAAGCACATGACCACAAATGGTCAACATGCTCAATAGCATTAGTCATTGGGAAATGCAATTCAAAAACCACAGTAAGATACCATTCATTCCCATTAAGATAGCTAAATTTTTTAAGAGGACAAATGAAAGAGTAAGTACTGAGAAGGATGTAGAGAAATTGGAACCCTTGGAGGCTGCTGACAGGACTATAGAGTGATTCAGCTGCTAAACAGTTTGGCTGTTAAAAGTGAAACATAGAGTTACCACACAATCCAGCAATTTCAATCCTAGGTTTACATCCAAAAGACTTGAAAACAGATACTCAAGTATAGTTGTGTACATGCATGTGTATAGCAGCACTAGTCAGGATAGCCAAAAGGTCAAGACAGCCCAAATATTCATCAGTAGACGAATGGCTAAAGAAACTGTGGTACATTCACCCAATGGAATATTACTCAGGCACAAAAGATGAAGGTGAGATGGGCTACAACATGGATGAACCTCAAAAACATTCCAGTAAGTGAAAGAAGCAAGATACAAAAGGTCACATATTATATAATTCCATTTATGTGGAATACCCAGAATAGATCAATCCATACAGCAGAACACAGATCGGTGGTTACCAGGGGAAAAGGAAGAACAGAAGTATGAGGAGCATCTCCTGAATAGGTACAAGGTTTCCTTTAGGGGTAATGAGAAGGTTTTGGAACTAGGCAAATTAGGGGTTGTACAACTTGGAAAATGTACTACATGTCACTGATCATTTTTAAGTGGTTAATTTTTTGTATGTAAACTTCACCTCAATAAACACATATGCACACATAAATGTATACTCTCACAATTCTAGAGGTCAGAAGTTCTATAATCAAAAGGCTGCCAAGTCTGCCTTTCTTCTGGAGGCTCTAGAGAACAACTCGTACCTGCTTTTGCCAGCTTCTAGAGTTACTGCACTCTTGACTTGTGGCCTCTTTCTGGCAATGACATCCCTCTGACCTCTACTTCTGTCATCATATCTCCCTCTCTGACTCTGACCTCGCTGCCTCCCTCTGAAGGACCCCACGATTACACTGGATCCATCTGGATAATCCAGGCTACTCTCTTCATTTCAAGATCCTTAACCCACCTGCAAAGTCCCTTCTGACATATAAGGCAATACACTGACAGGCTTTAGGAAGTAGAATACGAACAACTTCGGGAGGCCATTATTCTGTCTATCGCACCCCACTACCCCTTCAATGAATTCCTTTTCTTACTTAAGTTAGTAGAGGTCTGTTGCTTGTAACCACAGAACCTCAAGCAGTAAAATGCTCTCTATTTTTCAGCATTGCATTTTGAATGAATAGAGAACATAAAAGTATCAGTAGCCAGCAGGAGTTAGATGTCTTGGCCATGAGGGGAGAATAACTAAGGAAATATGTAAGAATTGCATATTTGGTACAATTCTTTCCCTGGGAACAAAGAGGTCAGACAAACAGATACTTAATGAGTGTCTGGTGGCTGAATAAACAAAAGGATGAGAATAAAATACAGAAAGTTTAACTAAAGCATTGAATCAGAGGTCATAGAAGCAAAGGTAAGACTGCATGGAGTTGGGAAAATGTATTAAAATATAAAAATACAATTTAGAGCACTGTTTCGCACCTCCAGCATGAAAGTTAGCCACGACCCTTCCTTGTGGGGTGACACCCTCCTACTGTCAAGCCTAAATCTACATCAGAGATCTCCTCAGTGCCAGGAAGTCCCCTGCTGTTCCCAGACAGAATGAACAGCTCCCTCCATTCCACACGTGTGTAATGAGCGCTTACTGTGCTGCTCCGAACTGTCAGAGTCATGGTCAGCTCTTCAAATTGGCTTCAGTCTCCCCTCAGCCACTGCCTCAAAGTGCCCAGGAATACAGTGGGGGTTTGCATGCTAAGTAAAATGGCAACAGAGCCAAAAGAGAGTTATTGGAGGCAGCCTGCAAAGGCATCTTCATTTTTCTCCCCCCACTTTTATACAGACTCTGCAATATATTTGAAAGTATCAAGTTTGGAATTACAGAACCTTTGGATGCCCTGGTACTTTTAGGGTGAGTTTGCTGAAACCCGGTGTTAGTTTTCACAGGTCCATTTCCTGCATGCCCTGCTGGCTTGGTGAGCAAATAATCCACTGTGGGGACAGTCTAACTTTCTGACAGGCCAGGCCACTTTATTTCCCTAAGTCTTTTGAGAGCAAAGCTATTTGACAGCCTCTGCCTTAAACAAACTCTTAGTACGGTCAATTCATTCAACTTTGACCTAGAAATATTATGCACGCAAAGCCAAGTGAACTGGGTCTTTATTAGGAAGTCAGGGTTCCTGAAAGAGAAAAGAACAGTCTTTGTTCAGTGTATCTATCATCTTGGGGTTCAGACATTCTTTGTATATCATTCTTAAAAGCTATAGCATGAGTCAGATCTACATTTATGGGTATGTGTTTGTTGAAAGGGGAGGGGGGCGCTCGTTTGACCAGGGTGGAGAAAGCACTGAGGGTGGCTGGCTATTGCCTTTTCCCTTTCTGCTTGAGTTATAGCCTTTAGGCAGTACACACTGGGTGAACTAGCTTACCCAAAGTGGCACTGATGGTTGGAGTTACCCACAAAGGCAGAATCTCTAGGATTTCTGCTGTGACCATCAGAGTTACTATCTTCAATACCAAGAACTTAATATCCTGAAATGATAATGTTCGCAACTTATGTCTTTTATGGTCAATAAAACACTGAGTAAAAGTATTATCATGCTGTTCTCCTCCAAAATGAGGAGAAAACCAATGCTTAAGAATAAGGAAAGTAGTAAGATGTCAAGTTTAAACTCAAACTTCCCATTATTTTCCTAACTCTTGCAGCTAATTACTAAGTGATTTCTCCCTGTAAAAGAAAAGTGTCTGAGTTTAGGCTTTGCACTGAAGGAAATGCTGTGTGCACACTCTTGAGGAAAAACCTTCAACAAAAATCCAAGTGATCTAAAGACACAGATGGTGAGAGTGATTTCATGTTTTCTATGAGCCTGAAAGTGTCCCTCCTCTCTGCTTCTCTGCTGGAGAAATGGTGTGCCGACCAGATGTCCCACGTGTTTCGTGACAGCTTGATTTCATTTGTTCTTTCCAGCCATCCCACAGGTCTCCTGAGAGTTATCCAAATGCATGCATTGGTTTTCTGTCAGAATGAGGGGCAGATGTAGCATAGCATGGGGCGACAGACATCACCTTTTAAAAGAGCCATTCACTTATGGGGACAAGCAAACAGAACTCCTGGGTCACTCACATTTTAAAAATTGAAATTATGCATAAACTTATGAGGAAGTTTACTTCTCAATATAAACATTCTCCATATCAGCTCATTTTCAAAGAATTAAGAAATTCCAGAACTTAGTGGATCTTAAACTTTATCTTATTCACTTTCCTGATTAGAGAACTACAAAGCCAAGTATCCGAATAAGAATGATATATTGTACACCTTAAGCATGTTTTTGAATGTAGTCATTTTTGAAATCACTACTGTGACAGGTCAGGAGCATGGTGAAAGTGAAAGTGTTAGTTGCTTCAGTTGTGTCTGACTCTTTGTAGCCCTGTGGACTACAGCCCACCAGGCTCCTCTGTCCACAGAGTTCTCCAGGCAAAAATACTGGAGTGGGTTGCCATTCCCTTCTCCAGGGGTTCGTCCCAACCCAGGGATGGAACCTGGGTCTTCCACAATGCAGAAAGATTCTCTGGAGTGATTTTTGAAATCACTGCTGTCACGGGTTAGGAGTGTACACTACATGTCAAACCCAGCTCTGGGGTGAGAGACTTCACATTTCCCATGAAACAGGAAATGTGGGTCGCAGCCTAGCAGGAATCAGTAAACTCAGTCATCTCATATATAGTGATGGACGATGAATGACAATGTCAACATGCCCTTGAAGACGGGCCTCGCCCTCCAGGAAGGCAGATGCTGCAGAGACATAATGCTCTTTCAGGATGATGATCACCTACTGTTTCTAAGGAGAACTGTACTGACTATGCTCTTTCTGTAGCCAGAGCTCTCCCTCCTACAGCAAATTGCTTCCTAACACTTTCAACCTTTCTGGGTGAACTGATTACTGGCTGCTCCATTCTTCTGCTCACATCTTTGATTATCTGGTGAAGTGACAGGAAGACAAAGTTACCAGACTAAAGGAAATATTAGACCTCTCCTTCCCTCTCTCTAAATCTGGGTACACCAGAGAGGCTAATTATCTAGGCTTAACAATCAAACATCCTTGGATTCAAATCCTGATCCCCTCTTCTTCCCTAGCTATATGACCTTGGGGGACTCCTGGAAGCCTCCATTTGCTCATGAGTTAAGTGGACATAACTAACAGTATCTACTTCTACCTTAGATTCTTAGAGTGAGATGGCATAATTTGTAGAAAACATGTGGCCAGTGGTCTGTAATACAGTAGGACAGTGCCTAGCGCTCTGTGATCTAATGCATCTCAGTAGCGGATCAGATTATTCTAGTATCTGGTCATTCCTTTCCCTTGCTCAAGAAACTTCAGTGGCTCCCATTCTGAGAGGATAAGGTTCAAATTTCCCACGTGACATGGAAGGTCTCTGACATACTTTTCAAGCAGATTTGCCACAAAGTACTCCTTGCACTCAATATTTGAGTTTCATGTGAACCACCTGAGTTTCTTGTTCACATACAACACTTCACTTTCTCCACCTTGAGTGCTTCAATCCATCCCCCCAAATTTAAATGTGTCTGTCTGTGTGCATGCACAAATGTACTTGCATTGAATTTTAGCTTGTTTTTATCAGTTGTCAAAAATTAGAAGATTTTACCTGAGTAGATTTCTGCATTCTCATAAAATGTAAGATCTGACTACTTGGGGCCCACATTATCAGGTGGAAAGCACTGAGTTGGCTTGAGTAGTGGCCAACATTTTAGCAGAGACACTAACTTTTTCCAATTTAGCCCAGTCACCACCACTCCCTATAGTGTTATACCCCCACTCCCTACAGCAGCCTGATTTACTCATTAGCTTATCAGCTTGGAATTCCAAAGGCATTTGAGTTTGCAATTCCTGATCTAAGTTTTACCCAACCTAAGCCCTTCATAAATTCTTCCTTGATTCTATTGTATCATAAATAATTTTATTTTTTTCAACTCCCACAGCTGTGTTTGTTAAGGCATGTCACTGCCACAACAGTAACACTACAGAATATTGTAGTATGACACTTTATATGTTTACTTCATTGCCCTTCCTGAATTACAAGCCGTGTGAGTCAGAACTCATACCTGGACTGTGCCTGGCTTAGCATCAGATATTCTAAGCAGCTATTTGATTAATAATTTTAATTGAACAAAAATCAAACAAGGTCCTACTGTATAGCACAGGGAACTATATTCAATATCCTATGAAAAACTATAATGGAAAAGAATATATATATATATAACTGAATCACTTTACTACAGAAATTAACACAACATTGTAAATCAACTATACTTGAATAAAATTTTTTAAATCAAGTATTTAATCATGGGAAAGTCCACATCAAACAAGTCAAGCACACTTTTCTCCCTGGAATGGGCTAAATTTCAGTCATCAACTATTCCTCCTAGGAAAAATTATCAGGGAGCTGGAGTAGGGAAGATGGCAAGAAGTAGTGGGGGAGGGTGGGTCTACTGGGAAAGGACAGAGAGTCACACTTATAAGCTTGATGCCCAGTTTCAAATTTTGTCCTAAATTCATTTGCAGGAAGATATTCCTTAAACTCTTCAATAGCAGATGTGTTTTAATTCTGTATCCGGCTAGCACTTTATTTTGTTCTGCGTATTCTCAGAGATATTATTTGTGTAGAACCACACAAATCCATGAGGTCAAGGCAGGACTACTGCCTCCAATTACAGAGGTGGAAGCTGAAACCGCACTTGGCATGAGCCAAATGCCCTCCCTTAGCAGCTCCTAACTGCTGAAGGTTGAAATGATTTGAAGACCTGCATGGGTAGAGCAGTGAGTGCTTGAATCCATCCCCTAATATTCTTGTGTGTGTGTGTGTTTGAGCTGAAGGCAACATGTTAGTCTGCACCATCTAAGCTCTCATCAGGGTTGTCACAACACATCCTGCATAAAATCACACTCACTTTTTTCTACAGATTCTCCTTTTCAACTGTGCTCTTCAACTATACACTGGCAATGCAGAGAAAAGACAAAAAAAAAAAACAAATTCAGGTCAAATGTGTACATAGTTTTTTAAAGCTTGCTTAAAAATCTTTTTTAAAAACTCTTCCCTCCTAGTGAGCAAATGAGATGGTCTGATAATGCTTTTATTCTACAGTTGTTCACCATTTAGAAAGTACTTCCTAGAGTTGCTTGCTTTTTGTCTAAAACATCAGAATCTGAAAAGTTCATTCACAAGCAAGGCCTCATTTGCCAAAGTCTTCTTATAAGGGAGTGAGTGGATGGGGGTAAGATTTCATCACTGTACAGACTAAATTGTAAACAGTTATAGGGATAAGGAAATAATTCAGCAGCAGCATGTTGGATCCTCAAACAGGTCAGAATATAAGAACTCTGAGTTTAGAGACTGGGTAGGCCTATTCCTTGAACCTAGGCTAACATTCTTCCAGATACTCAGTTTTTCTAGTTCCAGGAGGACATCCTGTCTGCCCTGCAGAAAAAGGCAGGGTCCGAGTTTCCGAAGATCACCACCGTTCCCAGCCCTTTCTACCTTGGCTCAGAGTAGCGGAAGGAAAAGGTATATTTCCACAGACCATCCTATGGCTCTGGTCTCCAACTGGCACTAAAGAGGGTAACAACAAATCATATCCTACACCCAAAGTTTCAAGTGTCCATTGGTAGAACCCCTTGATTCTGAAGAACCCAAGCTGAGATGACATCAAGCTCTAAAGCTACAGTCGATCTTGGTAAAACCACTTCTTCCCTAGTCTTTCCACCTTGGAAAGGGTCCTGCACTCACTTTAAAATCACAAGACCTTGGCTGGTTTCTACAATAAGTGAAAGCAACTGAAGTGAAGGACTTATCAACTACCATGAGAAACCCTCTACTGAGTTACAACTGAATTCGTAACTAACAGTCCTTTCTTAGAATGGAGGACACTGGGCTTGACCTTGGCCTGGCCAAGTTTATTCAACCACAATTATCTTCCCTACATGTGGGGGAGAACAGCAGCCTGCAAAGTCCATGCCCACTGCAAACAGCTCTGTTTTTTGTTGTTTTTTTTTTTTTTAAAGCAAGAAGATACTAATGTTTTATATTTTAAAAAATAAAAAGGAAAGAGTACTGCTGGCCCTTGGGAACAGAAATAAGTGCCCAGCAATTTATGTGGAAGTATGGGGGATTAAACAAAGCCTCTGTCTGAAATATCTGTCCCCAGGATTTCTCCCACTCTTCAGTGCTCAGCTCAAATGTCACCTTTTACAAGAAATTTCTGACTACTTCCAAACCACAACGCTTTACCTCCCTCACTTGGCACTAGAAATGCCCTGTGATGTAGCTGCTTGCCATGTGTTATGCCCTCATTAGACTGGTGACTACTGTTGCCACATCTTCTATATTTGCATTCCCCACACCACTTGGCATGTACACAGCTGAAGCCTGATGAACATTTGTTAAATTAACCTCTAGACTTATGCTTTGGCTTAGCTCACCAAGGATTTAAGGAGTGAAATGAATGAATTACAGATGGGCCTATGCCTTCCCTATCCAAAATGGGTCATCATCGCTCACGAGCACAGAGTGACAAATGCCTTCAGCAACTCTCCTTAGCTCTTAACTCATATTAACATAACTAACATCTATCAAGGACATTCCATATGCACTGTGCTGAGTGCAACACACACACACACACACACTCCTTGCAGAAGATGAAACCAGTGGCTATTTCACTTCTCTGAGCCTGAGACTTCACAGTTAGGAAGACGCAGCAGTGTAATTGGTCATCAAGGCCCCTGCTTTTATCGAGCCATCCTACAAGACTCCCTTCCCAACTGTTGTTCCCAAAGCAAATGCTGATTGTGAGATTGGAAAACACCACGCCTCTCATTTCCTTTCCACTTCCTCCTGCTCTCAACTAACCCGCGCTATCACTTGACAAGCATGTGAGTGTGATAAAGTCAATCTGGACAGCACCATGGACAGGAAATGAATTTTACTGTGGTGAAATTCAAATTGCAACCATTCTGACAAGAGACAGATAGGAAAGACGCACTCAAGGCTTTTAGGGGTGTTTTCAAAAGACAAGCAACCTCTTCTTGGCCTGAGTGATTTTTTTTTTTTAAACAAAGACAAGATATGAGTCCTTTGGAAGATGGCTCAAGCATAGGGCTTTGTTTCCCAGGACAACGAGAATGGAAACAGCAGATCGAGGCTCAGGCAGACCTTCAGGGAGGGAGCTGTTATCTCCGCTGTGGGCCAGGGGCCATGAGCACATCACTCTGTGCACTGCATGAAAAAGTCCAGCACCACAGATGCTTCTGAACAGAAAAATTCAGAGCCACTTCATGTCCCTCTGTGCGATGACATGCTTCTCTCTGAAAGCCAGTATGCCTTAGTTCATCCTCTACAGACAGTGTTACCAAACATGTTATTCACTGCACCAAGAATAAATGTAAATGGTGGGATCAATACAAAGATATCATTTTCTTAAGAAATTAAGCTATGGTTCAGCAAGTTGATGATAACAACCTTGGAAGGATGACTGTTTTACATTAATTTCTTTATTTCTCTGGAAATAAAGAAAACAACTTGGTGAAAATCACATGGTACTGCAGAACTGATATTTGTTGACTGATTTTACTGAGGATTAGTAATAAAGCCCTGAGATATCAAAAAGGCTCCCTTTTAACCAACATTCTTGCTCTTTTCTATGCATCCTCCCCACACCACACCCCCAGCATCCTACAATGAGTGGTTCTGATGCTGCCGTGTTACACACGGTGACTACAGGAGATCAAAGGCTCCTTAGGACACATTTCAGGTGGTAGCATCAGGGAAGAAACAGGAATGAGATTAAGATAATTCCAAAATACTCCAAAAGGGAGGAAAAGGAAGTCCAGCAATTTTATTATATTGAAGCAAGTCGTGAATTTCTATCCTGGTTGAATTTGCTGAAGGCTGATTTAATAGCTACTGGCAGCACTTCAAACAGCATTCCTGACAGCTTAATTCGACCCATGAGAATGGCACCATCAAAGTCGATATTTTGCCCACATTTAGGTGCCTTCTAAGATGTTGCATTTGTACCAACAGCCCAACCTTCTCTGGAGAACTGATGGACACATTTAGTAGAACCGGCTCTAAGTGGCATTGAAGTGGGCATGGTATAACTTCAAATGCAAAATCGACTTTGAAAACAAAACCCACGACATCATATCCAGTCATGGATGAACAGCCTCGGCCTCAATTTAAGATTGTTTTTGTGACATCTTTTTCAGTAGGTTTTTAAAATATTGGTCTCGCCTGGTGTTCCTGCCTCAGTGCCCTTCTTGGTAGAATCTTTTCCACATATACAGGAAGATGAGATATTTGATAAAATTCTAACTTCCTCCAACAAATTTCTTTTTAAATTAATTAATTTGTTTTAATTGGAGGCTAATTACTTTACAATATCGCAGTGGTTTTTTTCCATACATTGACATGAATCAGCCATGGATGTACATGTGTCCCCCATCTTGAGCCCCCCTCCCACCTCCCTCCCCATCCCATCTCTCAGGGTCATCCCAGTGCACCAGCCCTGAGTGCCCTGTCTCAGGCATCGAACCTGGACTGGTGATCTATTTCACATATGGTAATACACATGGTTCAATGCTATTTTTAAATTAAAAAAAAACTTTGAACATGTGGAACCTCTTTCGTTTTGTTTGTACTGAAACCTGGCTGATACATTACTGAACCCATTTAGTCAACTATCTTTTGTTAATTTGGCAATATTTCATAAGGTTAGGCAAAGAACTATATAACTTATAGGGGCTGAACCACTTCAAAAGTTTGGACCTAATACAAGTATACTCCTGACTGAGTCACTTTTGTATCCTCACACCCTAGGACAGAATGGAGCACATCAGATAAGTGTTTCTCAGTTGAATGAACAAACAGAAACCATACTTATCATTCAAGATCTGGCTCAAAAATCTACTTCCGCAAAGACTTTTTTGGTCACCAAAGACTGAGGTAATTTCTGAAGAGTGAAGTATTCATCACTTCACCGATTTAGCTTCCCAATAACAATGAATGTTACCTACAGACGTGCTTCCTGTTCAAAAAGACACTAAGCAAATGTAAATGGTAAATGTGCCTCAAATCCAGAAAACCAAAAAATTTCCTGACATATATTTGGAGGTTCCCATTGCTTCTGAGGCTCAAGGAATCCAGAAAGCAAGGAACAGGGATAAAATCCCTCTTTATAGAGTTCTTACTAATTCCTGATTCAACTACAAATGGAATGCAAAACACCAACTGTGATCCAGGCAAACAGCCAAGAGGGTTCTGTCCTCGGGGCTGTCCATGCTTTGATCAAGTAGACTGCTTTAACAAGTAGTCTCCAGAAGGCCCCTGTGGAAGCCAAAAGCACTGTGGCGGGCACTAAGTCTGAGTGATCAGTTCATTCAACACCACGATTCGTATTTATTTGTTGAGCACCTATTTACATCTAAATAATAAACCATGAGCCAGGGATATAAAAATGAGTAACACTGTCTCTGATCTCAACGGAATTCTCCCATTAGGAGAGATTGACAGGAAAAATACTTATTAAGCAATATAAGAAATATGAAAACAGATGAGCACAGCAAATACTACAAGCATTCAGAAAAGGAAATACCTAACTCAGCTGAGAGTCTCAGGATTTTTTTTTACAGAGTAATTAATATTAGAGTTAAGTCTTGCAAAATGAATAGGAATTTTAGCAGATGTCAAGCCAGGAAACAGTATTCTGGACAATGAAAAACAGCCTTGTCAATATAACTGCAACCTGCAACAACCACTGCTGTTAACATCTTAGTGTGAATTTATTCACTGTGTAATTAGGTCACTCAGGAAAATGAAGGCCCTGGAAGAGAAAGCCACACAACAGAGAAATCTTAAGTGGGGAAGAGAAAGGCTAGATGCCCCAAGGATGCTGTGATACTGAGCATCCTTGTAAGGGGCTGTGGGCAGCTCACGCTCCACACAAAGGGTGATGAGCAGGCTGAATCTGGACACTGGATTTGCTCTGAGAGGTAATCCTTCCTAATGCCCACAAAGGCACTACAGAGTCAACTGCAGCTTTGCCAGTTAACACAATTTGATTGCCATGCAGAAAACAGAGGAGAGTGGGGACAAATACCAACAGTTTTATCACTGAGATAAGCCCAGCCCTGAGAATACAGGCTCTGCCAACCCCAAGGGAGTTGCCCTGGTCTATTGTGATCTATTTCCTGTAACAGTCAGGTAGGGATGTGTTGGTGTGTGGACTACCGGCTGCTGGCAGCCACTGGGGCTCCTTCAATCTGAGGCATTTCTCCTGTGAAACATTCCTTTCTTACCATGATCTTCTGTAATATTGAGTAACATGAAGGTTTAAGGTTATGGATGTCCCTTTCCCGGGATATGGGGACTGCTGACAGAAATAAAGCAAATGAAAAACTTTAAACTAGCTAAACAAAGAGTGATGAGTACAGTAGGCATTTACATCAAGTATCTCAATTTTAAAAGAGAGATAACAACACTTCTCTTCCTGTTTTATTTAACATCCAACTATAAATGGTCTGAATGTCCTTGTATGGAGGGTTTTTCAATTCTTTAGTTTAAAAAAAGTATTGGAGGCCCAGATTTGACTATGAGGTGAAAACTCTGTATCTCCCTAATGGAGAGAAAGAAGAGAGGAAAGTGAGAGCATGTCCTCTTTCATCTTCACAATTTAATCCAGTAAAAATTAACAATGGTCAAGTCTCTGTCCTGACATCAAGAGCTCAAGTATTCTTAACAAGAGCTTTTGTCAATAAAATTGACTATTTAAACCTTTTTATTCATAGGAATCATGATTGTCGGGAGAAATATCAATATCCTCACATATACAGATAAAACACCACCCTTATGGCAAAAAGTGAAGAGGAATTCAAGAGCCTCTTGATGAAAGTGAAAGAGGAGAGTGAAAAAGTTGGCTTAAAACTCAACATTCAGAAAACTAAGATCATGGCATCTGGTCCCATCACTTCATGGCAAATAGATGGGGAAACAGTGGAAACAGTGACAGAGTTTATTTTGGGGGGCTCCAAAATCACTGCAGATGGTGATTGCAGCCATGAAATTAAAAGATGCTTGCTCCTTGGAAGAAAAGATATGACCAACCTACACAGCATATTAAAAAGCAGAGACATTATTTTGCCAACAAAGGTCCATCTAGTCAAAGCTATGGTTTTTCCAGTAGTCATGTATGGATGTGAGAGTTGGACTATAAAGAAAGCTGAGTGCCAAAGAATTGATGCTTTTGAACTGTGGTGTTGGAGAAGACTCTTGAGAGTCCCTTGGACTGCAAGAAGATCCAACCAGTCCATCCTAAAGGAAATCAGTCCTGAATATTCATTGGAAGGACTGATGCTGAAGCTGAAGTTCCAATACTTTGGCCACTTGATGAAAAAACTGACTCATTGGAAAAGATCCTGATGCTGGGAGATATTGAAGGCAGGAGAAGGGGACAACAGAGGATGAGGTGGTTGGATGGCATCACTGACTCGATGGACATGAGTTTGAGCAAGCTCCGGGAGTTGCTGATGGACAGGGAAGCCTGGCGTGCTGCAGTCCATGGGGTCGCAACGAGTCAGATACGACTGAGCAACAGAACTGAACTGAACTGATTCTTAGGAAAGTTTGAGAGCAATTGATTTCTCCTTTTACTAATGCCTGGAGTACATAGGAATGTATAAGGGTTCTCCTTGACACAACTGGAAACTCATGGCCTCTAGTATCTCCTTCCCAGCCTGCCATGTAAAAACTCTGTAATGCTTGTCACCTAACACTGAGAGCTGGTAAAACATATTCAGGCAATTCCTCTTGAGAGGCAAAAGGAGTCCAGAGAGCAAGATGAGAAACCAGAGTGTGAAAAGCAGAGTATGAATGATGCAAAGATCTAGGGATCTTTGGCAAAAAGAGAAATCAAAGGAAGAATCATTTTTACTCTCTGTTGACAGACAGAACCGTCATTTATTCTGATGGAATGAAACTCTCTGGCCCCGCACACTATGTTTTAAAATTTAGGATTTCCAATATTTTCAAATGGGGAAAACAACACAAACTCTTGTAACAAACATAGAAAAATATGTTTTTCTATGTAGAAAGATATGTCAACCTTAGGAGAAGATAGCTCTACACAAAGTGGAAACAAGATGAAAATGAAATGAGTTTGTCTAAAGCAATAAAAGAACTTCCTGACTAGTAATTAAACCCTAGTAGACCATGAAGGTAGCCTACAGCCTTCTTAGGGACACTGAACAATGTCAACGCTGAAAAGCAGCCCTATATACACCCAATAGAAGCCCTGTGCCTACCTCTTGCTTAAAAGATACTGATTCAGTGCTATTCTGAACCACAATAGGGTCTTCTTTTTCTCAACGACTCATTCATCAGGGCTTATAAACTGATGGCCAAGCAATTAAACCTAACTTCTGGGAGGATTCTGCTCAGGCCCCACTGAGTTTTAGAAGTATTTGATTCTGAGCATCTTTCAATGGGTCCCACACTCTCTGGTTTGCCTTAGTCACCATTGCTCTCACAAATATACTTTCCTCACAAATATACTTTCCTGCCTGCTCATATTTATGTGGCAGTTTGTCCTCTCACTCCTTTAATGGTATTGCCTGAATAAATGAGCAATGCATTTACTTATTCTCTGTCCTCGGGCCTGAATTATGCTCATGGCCTTTAAAGTTCACTGATGCTCAAGTTTCTATCGTTTAAGACATAGAAATCACCATCCATGACAATCCCCTCAATCTCTCCATACTATAGACTGAGTTTTTTTCCCCAAGGTAGACAGAACAAATAGTCAAAGCTCACTCACGGTTTTCTGACCTCAAAGCAAACACAATTGCCACTGAGTTTCAACGAAAGGTGTGAAAAGGAGTCTTATAATTAATTAACCAGCCAATTCTGTGTTTTGTGGAGGTGCTACTCTGTCCACTAGGATGCTACCCATCAGTGCTTACCGCTGATCCCTGGGAGAGACCTGGTTACAACCCTGACGCTGGATCTCTGTTTCCATTCTTAGCCTGCATCATTCTCCTCTGAGTCAGGACCACCACCTTTTTGCACTCCACCTACAAGAAAACTGCTCCTGTGTCATTCTCATTCCCTTTTTTCGCTTGTAACATTCATATTTATGATCTCTTCCTTTACTTTCTAGCCACATTCAGAACTTTCCCAACTGAAGAAACTTTATCAGGGCCAGCTACATGACATGTGAGCTGTGTGATTTGCCCAGTGCTTCCCACTCGGAGGAGGCCTGGGCTTAGTTTAAAGCTCTGCTGTTGCCATCTTGACATTCTTCATCATTTTTGCACAAGTGACTCAACATTTTCACTTTGCACCTTCAAATTATGTAACACATCTCGAACATCATTTCACCTGCCACCAACTCATAAACGCCCTACGTGTCCTGGATTATATTTGCTTGTCCTGGATTATATTATATTTGTTAGTTACCTGACCTGGATTATATTACCTTCGTTAAAGCAGGGCAAACATCCAGTCACGCTAGGCTCCTGACAAATCTGTGGCTGTCAAAGACTGCCCCATGAAGCTCTTCTCACAGTCGGTAGGCTCACACTGATCTGCTTTGTGGGCCCACTTATATTCTTCCATGAATGGTGACATTTACATTAAAATTAAGCATCACTTCTTACTGTTACGGAAGCAATGCCGCTCCTCCTTGACAAACGGCTGTGACAGCTTAGGAGTATAGAAAATGGAGAGTGGGTGGGTGTGACATGGTTTCGTCTGACGAGCCACTGATGTAGCCCCCCAAACCACACCCACCTGTGTTATCAGGAATGACCTCAAGCTCCCACTGTCCTGGGAAAACAGAAGAACTTGAGTACCAGCCTTGGTCTGTGCTTCTTAAATTGGGGATGAGAAACCCAAGGGCAGTCAGCAGTGTGCTGGGTTCACAAAGTCACAGATGAAATGTCTAGAAAGTTGCTAACACTCAATGCAATTAATCTGAAAAAATTTTTTGGTGTTTTGGTTTGTTAGTTACCTGACCAGGGATTGAACCCAGGCCATGGCAGTGAAAGTGCCAATTCCTAACCACTGGACTACCAGGGAATTCTCTGAAATGTTATTTTTTAATATGGGAATAAATGTTTGAGAGATTTTAATGTAAAATCATTTTTGTAAATACAAAACTTCAGAAGTATTTCCTTCTGAGATACCCTGAGCTTAGGCCCAAGTGCCCAGGGTTCTTCCTTCACTCTCCTCTGCGGCTAAGGACACTTGGGTAAAAAATTTGAGATGCTCTGTTCTGCTTATGTCCAAAACTGAAATATGACAAGGTCTCAAAGAAAGACAGTCCTGTGGTCTATATTTAAAAGAAAGCAAATATCTGGTGGAAACAGATGTTCCTGAAATCCTATAAAAATGGCAGAGGTTGAGCTGCTCTCACTTTGGTAAAGTCCTAAGTAGAGGTCCAAAGTCACAGAGATAGGTAGAAGTCAGGGTGAATGGTATTCCTTACAGATCACCACTAAGGTGAATCTGGTCATGTGGGCAACAGAACCAGCTGATCATCCCGGCAAGTCTGCATATCTAGATACTGTGTGAAAACATGACAAGATAAAGCCCATCTGGTTCTCACTCATCGTTAACCACCTGGAAGTCCTGCAGTTCTTACCAAGGAAGTAGAATGACATGAAGCAAAAATGCAGGGGTTAGGTGAAAAGGTGATGGAAGAAGAGATAAGAAACCTCAGAGAACTTTCACTTGGGCTAACTCAGAGAGCAAGATGAACCCAGAAAGTACCTTAAGACTCCCTCGTGTTTCTCTCTCCTATCATGCACCACATCTCTGCATTTGAAGGCATATAAAGTCTCTATCATTTCCCCACTGACAAGAGTCACTATCATAATTTTCTTTTCTTCGTTTTTTTTTTCCTAAGAAGAACTAAGTAACAATGCTTAGTGCCCATGATAGTCACTGGCTGTTGAGTGAATGCCATTTTGACCCTGGGACCTGTGTTTGGCACAAAGAAATAAATGCTCAATAAATGTGGAAATTTTTCAAGAAGCCAAGATTCCTGTTTTCTGGTGACAAGTCTCATACATTCTTGCATCGTATAGAAGGCTCAAAAAAGAATCCTTGCATAAAGTTTGCCACGGAGAGTTGCTCTTTTGCTTGTCACTTCTCACAGATGAGGATGAAATATAGCTGACAAAGACCTAGCCAATGAGAAAGGACGCCAGTATCTTGGGTCAGAAACCACACTGAGATGGGAGCCAAGGACCCTTGGTTCTAGTTCTGATTCTTTACTAATTAGCAAAATTCTCCTCTTGGTCCCAGTAACCTCAGCCTGAAATCAAAGTTGAACTATTAAGATTTCTAAATTCCTTCCAAGTCCTAAAATCTTATTATAAGCAGCATTATTTTTCCATTCCAAAACAAAACTAGATAGAAGCCTGTCAATTAGCAAAGAGCACATCTTGATAAGTTTAATATTCTCTGTTGAGAGATATCTCCCTTTCCTGTTAATGGGGTTGGGGTAGGGGGTGGGGGGCAGGGTGGCAGGAGCCGTTCTAACAATGAAGTGATTCAGGAAATGTTTGCCAGAGCAAGATGAACTAGATTCTTAGGTGGGCAGCCTGCGAAATGAAACAGAAACATTGTAGATGCTTCATTATATGCCAGGAAGGAAGAAAATCTTTCTCTTTTTTTAAGGCCTTGACCCAGGAGAAGGCATTATAATTGATCTGGCTAAATTACCAGCAATTAAAAGCTACTGTTTCCTAAAAAGGAAAAAAAGGCTATCTCAAACAAAAATATTTATTATGAGAAAGTAATTTTCCTGTTATCAGGGTTAAAAAAAAAAAAACACCTCATCCTTACTAAATCTTTCTAGTCCAAGTGTGTACAAATTTCTTTGGAGTCAAGCAACATTTCTCCCTATAAACCCATTATGTTGGTTGTTATGTTTGGAACAACTAGCTAATGAATATTATCCTGTGATGATACAAAATCAGAATCTCAACCTCTTGAATTCCTTCTTCATTAATATGCATAGCTTCCCTCTTTTCAGGAGGTGAATGGCCATTATCATTTAAACAAGTATAATGAATAAAAAAGCTGAAATCTCTGTCTTCAGATAGCATGTCTCCTACATATTAGCATACCCACTGTGTCTTAGCAAAGCTCAAGAGAGAATTTCTGCATGAATGCCGCCATGAGATGGGTTATAAAGGGCTTAATTAGAGTTCATGGGGGAGTTATTTTCTGAGTAGATACTACAAAAGGAAAAATGCTGTGTGGTTCAAAATCTTCAACTTCCCTAAGCCTTCTGTTTTAGATTGAATGTTTGTGTCTCCCTATGTGTCATATGTTGAATCTCTAATCCCCAATGTGACAGTTATAGGAGGTGGAAATATTTGATAAGTAATTAGGTTTAGATGAGGCCATGAATGTGAAGCCCCCATGATGAGACTGCATGCTTGTGTGCTCTGTCGTGTATGACTCTTTGTGACCTTGTGGACTATAGACCCCAGGCTCCTCTGTCCATGGGTTTTGCCAGGCAAGAATACTGGAGTGGGTTGCCATTTCCTTCTCCAGGGGATATTCCCGACCCAGGGATCAAACCCATATCTCTTGAGGGATTCATTACCACTTGAGCCTTCAGGGAAGCCTTCATGATGGGATTAGTCCCCTTCTTAGAAGAGATACCAGAATGTCCTCTCTCTGCTATCTGAGGATATAGCAAGAAGGCAGCCTTCTACCATCCAAGAACAGGGTTCTGACCAGAATTCAACCATGATCTTGGACTTCCCAGCCTCCAGAAGTAAAGAAATAAATGTTGTTATTTAAGCCACCCAGCCTATGGTGTTTTGTTATAGCAGCTCAAGCTAAAACAATTTACTTTCCTCATCTAGAAAATAATGGATTTGCATGGGATGATTTGAAATTCTTTCAAGCTGCAACCGTCTATGATAATAAAAGAAAGGACAGGTTACCAGAGCAGTATAATAAGAGAATTTCAAATTAATCACTGGCTCATAAAGACAGAGATATCAAGTGACATGCTGGGAAGGCATAGTAAGAAATCAGAATAGTAAGTGATTGCTGATGAATCCTGAAAGCAGAAACCACTATAAATCAATGAGCAGGGAAAGTAACTTGATAGAGCCACTATCTGAGGCATGGGAATTGAAATGGCTTAATGAAGGTTCTTGAGGTGGGCACAGTAGGCCAAACTTGTTCAGACATATCTTATGCAGATTAACATCATCTGAGCCTCACACACTTGAACATAGTATAAAGAATGGCTGTGAAAACCAGAAGAAGGTTTCCCAGGGAGATCAACTCCAAAGACCCTCAGAAACTTTTCTGACTTGGTAATGTCTCTTCAGGAGAAGGCAATGGCACCCCACTCCAGTGTTCTTGCCTGGAAAATCCCATGGATGGAGGAGCCTGGTAGGCTATAGTCCATGGGGTCGCTAAGAGTCGGACACGACTGAGTGACTTCACTTTCACTTTTCCCTTTCATGCACTGGAGAAGGAAATGGCAACCCACTCCAGTATTCTTGCCTGGAGAATCCTAGGGACGGTGGAGCCTGGTGAGCTGCCGTCTATGGGGTCACACAGAGTCGGACACAACTGAAGCGACTTAGCAGCAGCAGCAATGTCTCTTCAATGCCTGCTTCCTGATCTATACTCAGTTCTCAGAGCTGCCATAACAAAATATTACAGGCTTGGTGGCTTAAACAACTGGGTTAAATTTACTTCTCATGGTTCTGAAGGCTAGGAAGCCCAAGGTCAAGGTGCTGGTCCATATGGCTGGCAAGAGCCCTCTTTCTACTTTGTAGATGGCTGTCTTCTTATGGTGTGTTCCCATATGGGAGAGAAAAAGACCAACAGACAGACAGAGACCAGGCTCTCCAGTGTCTCTATATGGGTACTAATCTCATTGGATCTGGGGCCCATCCTCATGACCTCATCCCTGTTTAACCTCCCAAAGGCCCATCTCCCAGTGCCATCTCACTGGGGATTATGGGTTCAACATATGAATGGGGTGGGGAAAAACACAACCATTAAGTCTATAACATGCTTCTCTACATTCACAAACTTAAATTTTAAAAAGTCATTTATTCATTAGTGCCAATACTTGCATAAGTTTGGTTAAGTGCAGGCAATCAAATAAACTACTTATACATAATTCTGTTATAATATTATAGACCAGAGCAAAGAAAACCAATAATCATCTGTTGAAAGTATTTGTGAGATGTTAAGATTAGACTCTTGCTTGAAAGGGAGAGAGGGGATTCACATCTGATGCTACCCATCTTCCCTTTCTCATTTGTGGATTCTGGTTTCACTCCTTAAGCTTTTCCTCCTTCTTCATCCTTTAAGGATGATTTTGCCCATGTCAAATTATAATGCACAACTAGGAGGAAAAAAGAGTAGTAGAATAAGAAGTAAGTGAATTAAAGACACACTCAGAATAGACAGCAGGAATAGGCACTCAGGAATTAGATCCAGTTACATTTGTCTTACTCTGTCTTATTCTAAAGTGGTTTTAAGGCCCCTAGAAGACTGGGACTACAGCGGTGACTGTCAAGAACTAAGAGGAGTCTGGGATTTTACCCTACTTGCAGGCTAACAAGTTAGCCTGCTGCAGTTTTCACAGATGCTGGCAGGAGGCACAGAACTCCAGTGTCAGAGACAAAGGCCTTTACTACAAACAGCACTGAAAGAAGCATGACGTGCTTAGTTGCTCAGTGTTGTCTGACTCTTTGTGACCCTGTGGACTATAGCCCGCCAGGCTCCCCTGCCCATGGGATGCTCCAGTCAAGAAAACTGGACAGGGTAGCCATTCCCTTTCCAGGGGATCTTCCCAACCCAGGCATCGAACCCAGTTCTCTTGCATTACAGGCAGATTCTTTACTGTCTGAACCACCGGGGAAACCCAGCACCAGCATATTTGTATCAGTTCTCCTGCCTGATCTCAAGGATGGCTCCAGATGGATACCGGAAAGCTCTGTGGTTTTACTGCAGGAGAGGAACTCTGAGTTTAGGAAACCTGAAGTGTTTAGAGTAAGCAGTGAACAGGCATGCCCTTAACTCAGGAGAATGACACCATCTTTCAAGACTGTTAAACCAACATCCTTGAAAAGAAAGTCCAAGGAAACGACAGTGGTGCCTTCCTTTCAAGACATGCAGACACAGAAGACATCCCTGAGGAATTACCTCCCACCACTGACCACAGAGGTGGAAAACAGATCTCAGACAACTAATCTCCCTCAGTTTCAATGGTCATCCTTTGTACTGCCCCCTTTCCAGTCCTTTTCTTATACATGTGATATTCAAAGAAAATGAAGAAGGAAGCAAAGCCAAAGCAATGAAAATTATAAGAAATTTTTCTGCTACTGGTGGATCTGAGTAACTTGTACCCACCACAGCCTGCTGCTGAAGTTAAAAATGGAAAAGACTATTTTGGGTAATCCAAACAGCATTTATCCTTTAGATTTCTACACTGAGCTGCCATTATGGACACAAACCTACTCAGAATACTCTCATAGTTTCGAAGTTTCTAAACTTCAGCTGCCCTCAAAATGCAAAGTACAATGATCTATGATCAATGCTACAACTTAGAAAACACCAACATAAGAAAAAACTAGAGGGAATTCCCTGGTGGTCCAGTGGTTAAGACTCTGCCTTGCAATGCAGGGGACTCGGGTTCGATCCCTGGTTTGAGAACCAAGATCCCACATGCCAAGGAACAACCGAGCACATACACCACAACTAGACAGCCCACAAGCTGCAACAAAAGATCCACATGATGCAACAAATGTCCCACGTGCCTCAACTAAGATCCAACTTAGCCAAGTAAATAAACAAACCACACTGAGGTATCATCTCATAGCTATAAAAGAAAAAAAAAAGGAAAGAAAAAAACACTAGAGAGGAAACAACAGATAATATTCTCACTGATAATAATATCAACAAGAGTTTTTATTTAATGGACATAATAAACCAGAAGCTATGTTATACCTAGCTTCCCTGGTGGCTCAGACGGTAAAGCGTCTGCCTACAATGCAGGAGACCTGGGTTCGATCCCTGGGTCAGGAAGATCTCTTGGAGAAGGAAATGGCAACCTACTCTAGTACTCTTGCCTGGAAAATCCTATGGACAGGGGAACCTGGTAGGCTACAGTCCATGGGGTCACAAAGAGTCGGACACGACTAAGTGACTTCACTTATGCTATACATACATGCATACATATATATATATATATACATATATATACATATATATGTGTATATATATATATATATTACAAATAAGAAAGTCAACAGAGTCCTAAAAAATTAAGTTACTAATTATGGATCCAGGCAAGAATACTGGAGCGGGGTGCCATTTCCTTCTCCAGGGGATATTCCTGATCCAGGGATCAAACCTGAGTCTCTCGCATTGGGAGCAGATTCTTTACTCTTTGAGTCACTAAAGCATTCATTAGACAGTAAGTGACACTTGAAATATAGACATCAAAAACTAAATTTTGCCTCTGACCAGAAAGAAAAAATAAGATCATGCTCATTCAAAAAGCCAAAATTAAAATCCTCGCTAAAGACCAAGGCTAGCACGTAGTCAAAGTGAGACAACCATGGGAAAGGTTTTCCCCCAAGATCCTGTTTCAGACATTATTCCTACCAACCTGGGATGGTAGGTAGCTCCAAATGCTCTCTGTATCTGGCAAAAACCTTCCTGAGAACTCTCATGCTTTTTGAGGCTGAAACCAGGTAAAATGGGTACTAATAAAACTAAAAAGCAAATATCAAGACCTAAAATGCAAACAAATATGAAGTCACAGGGCAAAACAAGACAAAGACTCACTCATTCATTAGTGAAACCTGTAGAACCAGAACTGGCTTCAGGAAAATTCTACCAGAATTTGGTAGGTTCTGATAATTTGCCAGTAAACTGTCCCCCATACTCTATCTCCTTTCTTGTTGCCAAAGCAGCATCATTATTATAATCCTGTTGTAAAACATGTTGAATATGAGAGGAATATATTCACTAGGATTAGCAGCTGTTTCTCTCACAGTATGAGGAAAGAAACAGCAGCTAGTAGAGTGGTTAATCAGTGAGAGGAGCAGAGGGGTTACTGCTGGACTTCTTGCTTGGAAATAAGAGTTTATTAGTCAGAGTAGGCTAGGCTCTGCTGTAGTAACAAAAAGAAATCCCATAATCTCAATGACTTGATACAATGAAATTTTTTACTCATATATATAAAGTCTAATGCATGCATTCATGGTTAGGCAGCTTTCTTCTAAGTGGTAACTCAGGTCTTGTAACCATATGCTCTCCAACTAATGGCTTCAAAGTTGACTATAGGAAATAAAATATAAAATACAGGATTGTGAAATGGGAGGTTTATTATAGGCCAGATTTAAAGGTGCCAAATAGGTGATACTCACCTAAGTGGAAAAAGAGAGAAGACTGTAAATAAATCTCCCTTAAGATGGATTTCCCTTTAATGACTTAAAGAAATTATCTCCTAATGTCCCAATTAATACGTGGAAAGGGTGTACATCACATTCACTCATATTCCAATGACCAAAACTGGACATACGTTCCATTTATCTCATTATCTCTGTCACCAGGGGTCAGCCAAACAACTCTGCTTCCTTCAGTTCTTGGCACATCTGGGTCAGAGGTCTACGTATTTGTGTTTGCACTGTATTTCCTCAATAAATCCTGGGGCCCCATGCAGCTCGGTTTTGACATTGTGTCACATTCAAATAAACACCATGAGGCAACAAACACCCATTTTATTTTCCAATTCTTTCTCAATCTTTATAAAATGCCAAAGAGGAGGTATACTATTATTTTTCAAAATGTATCCTCAAAATGTTCTCTCATCACTGTTCCTCTGAATATCTTCCACACAGAAAACATTCTCTGAAATTCTCCTAATCTGAAACCTCCTTCCCTCACAAGTCCCCTGCCATACAATCCATGGCCTCTCTCTATCGTCTTCCCCACTTCGGTTATGTTATCCATCAACTTGGCCTGCCTCACTTCTTTAGCATTCTCTCGGCCAGGGAGAGCTACTGGCTGACCTAGTAAAAAAAAGAGTCTTGTCCTCAAAGAAAGAGCTGGTGGTGGTAGATTGCAAATACTCCCATAATTATAATTTACTGTAAATGCCAAAAGCATTTAAAGCAGTGGAAGCCAGCTTGCCTCCTAAATGGTTATAAACTTGGGAAGACCAGGGGGTTAAAAGGCTAATTTAACTGAAAATCCACTTATATTTGTCAATCTTACTCTCCTCTGTACCCACAGCTTTTAGCACAGAGAAAATTCCCTAATGCCTGTAGAATAAAGGCAAATGGATCTGTGGCTGAAACAAATGTGACAGAAGCACCATCATCAAACCCTGACCCAGTAAGAAATATGACGACCACTTGAGTCCATGAGGCTCCAAACTAGCCATCAAATTTTAGAGAACAAATTCTCCCAGCTCTACTCAGAAATTACCCCAAGTTAATTGGTATGTCTGAAGAGAATGGTTTTTAAGCCATTAAAGGGAAATCAATCTTAAGGACTATTTATTTATGATCTAGAATATGGTAAGCGCCTTCTCTCTTTGTCTCCTTAGTTAAGGACTACCAGCATGGCAAGGTCCTGATCAGTTCTCCTACCTCCAGGTAAACTTTCCCAAGCCCAGGCCTCAGCAAACTGCACTTTCAGCTCTTCCATCACCAAGCCCCCAGGATGTGCTTCATCCAGCTCTATCACTCCATATCTGTGTCCCCTCTCTAAGGAGAAGAGATCCTCTGGTCAAGCAGGATGATCAAGGAGGAACTGTGTCCACACTCTCCCTGTACTCAACTCCCTTCATCAACGAGTTTATCATCATACACAGTCTGTACTCAAAACATCCCCAAACTCAATATTGGTGGTTGGAAATGATGTAAAATTATATTACTGCATATAATATATACACATATACCATTATATCTGTACATATACCATTTAAATTATGAGTAAAGAATTTTATCAAGTCTAAGGCTTTATTTTGCATGCAAGCCCTCAAAATATAACAGAATCACTAGTTCTTTTGCTCTTGTTTTCATTTTTAACAGAGAGAGCTCAAAGTATAAAAGATAAGGTGGAGTTAAAAGGAGACAGCACGATCTTTTCTTTTTTCTTTGTATTTCTTATTGTTGTTCAGTTGCTAAGTTGTGTCCGACTCTTTGCGACCCCATGGACTGCATCACACCAGGCTTCCCTATCCTTCACTATCTCCTGGAGTTTCCTCAAACTCATATCCATTGTGTCAATGATTCCATCCAACTATCTCATCCTCTGTCACCACTTTCTCCTCCTGCCCTCAATCTTTCCCAGCATCAGGGTCTTTTCCAATGAATTGGCTCTTTGCATCAGGTGGCCAAAGTATTGGAGTTTCAGCTTTAGCATCAGTCCTTCCAATGAATGTTCAGGGTTGATTTCCTTTAGGATTGACTGGTTTGATCTCCTAGCTGTCCAAGGGACTCTCAAGAGTCTTCTCCACAGTTTGAAAACATTAATTCTTGGGCGCTCAGTCTTCTTTATGATCCAACTCTCACATCCAAACACGACTACTGGGAAAACCATAGCTTTGACTAAATGTACCTTTGTCAGGAAAGTGATTCTGCCTTTTAATATGCTGTCTAGGTTTGTCATAGCTTTCCTTCCAAGGAGCAAGCATCTTTTAATTTCATGGCTGCAGTCACTGTCTGCAGTGATTTTGGAACCCAAGAAAACAAAATCTGTCACTGTTTCCACTTTTCCCCTAACTATTAGCCATGAACTGATGGGACTGGATTCATTTTAGTAACTCAGATATTTCTTGTCTTAGTCTTGGAGCCAAGATTAAGTTTGATTTATGGTATAAATGTGAAGTAAAGGAATAAAGGGTCTGTCTGGAATCTTATAGTGCTTGCTCACATTGTAAGACAGGGAGAGCCATCTGCAGTATTTGTGCTGGGATGTATGTCAAGTCCTTGTCAATCCAGACACCAGCTACTATAAAACATGTTGTGCCATATTCACAGAATGCCAAAGTAGAATGGAGACATAATTTATGCAAGAGAACAAGGACATCACCACTCTGGATTATTTGCAAGTGATTGATTGATCCATGAAGGAGACTCTTCCTAACTTCACATGACTTAGTCATGGCCTACCCAGGGGTAGAACCGGTTACACTCAAAATATTTAACAATGCTAATGGTATGGCATGGGTGCTGACGAATCAGAACAGATGCTGGTCCATTCTAGTGGCTGGAATGGGGCCAAGGAAACTAATCACTGTTGGAGGCATTACTTACTAGTTGCTAAGTAGAGGGAGATATGGAATATTCCAGAGGTGAGGCCCTGATGGCTAGGTTGACAACATCAAGAGGAGGGCGCACTCAGGCTAATGGTTATTTACCAGTTGGTATAGGAATATTTCAATATCAAACACCTTGTACCAGTGTGCCTGCTTACCATCTGATTACTCATGCTGGTTACAGCTCTTTCCCAAGCACAGAACCAAAACCCTGTACCAATAAAGGGAAATACTCCTTTAGTTAAGTCATGATCCTCGGCTTTGTCAAGTGTATCATTATCCAGAGCTATGCATCATAAAGGTTTCATCCATATCCTAGGGAAAAAAATTACCCAGTTCCCAGATGAAACAATATACTGCCAGCTCTCTGCATCATAGAAAAGTGCTCTCTCCAAACATCTAAGGTGAACCAGATAAATCTCTCTAGCCTCAATTTTAATCTTTACTTCTACATTCATTTAGACATCAATCTGAAAATGTCTAAAACCAAAACTATTGATTCCCTGCCCCCTTCTCCCTGCTGCCCAATCCGTCTTCACCTTACCCTCAGTCATCTCAGTAAATGGCATTGCCACTGGCATGGTGGCTCAAGCCAAAAGCCCCGGGAACTGCCATCATTCCGATGTCAATCAAGTCACCATGACAGATCACCTCAACAATTACATACCATCCTGATTGGTCCTCCTGCTTCCACTCTTACCAAATACAGTCTATTATCTGTCCTATTATCTGTCTGAGTTTTCTTTTATAAAAAACAGTCAAACCACCTCTCTCAGCTAATCACTGCTCTCCCTTGGCCTCCCAGAGCATTTAAATAGAAACTCTTCCTTCCCAATCATGGTTCCTGTCATCGTCTCTGTTGCTCAGTTCAACACCTTCAGCTCTTCCTCAAACTAACTGAGCCCATTTCCACCGTAGGCTCTCCCCAGCCTAGAATACTCTGTCCCTCCCTGGTCCCTGTTCTCTAGATCTTCATGCAGATTGTCCCATCTCTCAACGCAATCTCCCCTCAAAAGTCATCTCCTCACAGAAGTCTTCCTATAAACAGTAGACTCACTGATCGCCCAGGACTCCACTCTCTAACCCCTTAGCCTGCTACTTCATGGTTCTTGGCTAATCTCAAATCATCGTACACATCTATTTATTGTCACATTAAAGTGTAAGCACCAAGAGGGCAGAGGCTTTGATTCAAGTTCTCTTCTCAATCCCAGAGACCTGGAACAACAGCTGGTCAACAGCAAACTTCCAAAATTTTGTGGGGGAAACAATTGAGTTTTATTACTATTATTATTATTATCAGTCCTCTTGCCTGGGAAACCCCGTGGACGGAGGACCCTGGTAGGCTGCAAGTCCAGGGGGTCGCCACGAGTCAGACACGACTGAGCGGCTTCACTTTCACTTTTCACTTTCATGCATTGGAGAAGGCAATGGCAACCCACTCCAGTGTTCTTGCCTGGAGAATCCCAGGGACGGGGGAGCCTGGTGGGCTGCCGTCTATGGGGTTGCACAGAGTCAGACACGACTGAAGCAACTTAGCAGCAGCATTATTATTTTATCTACTAAAGCACAATTACTTTCTGAAAATCCTTCTTTGGTACATACACATTATCTTGACATTACATTGCCTTTGTGAGTCTTCAGAATTCAACAGTGAAAAAAATTCCTTATCTTAGAAGGTATTCTCCATGCTACTTAAGCAGGGAAGAAATAAGTCATCTCACAGTAAGTCACTTAAGCAGTACAGATGTTTCCCATCATAGAGTCCTACAATTTCAGAGCAGTGGTTTTAGTGAGTATCCATCATCATGGTCTCATTTTACAGGAGCTTCCAAGGGTTCAGAGTTATGCTGTCCAGCATGGCAGCCACCAGCCACACACGGGTACTGAACACTTAAAATATGGATACTCTGAATTGAGATGTGCTGTAAGTGTAAAATATACACCAGGTTTCAAAGATTTAATATGAAGAAAAGAATATATCTTATTGATACATTTTATTGATTACATGTTAAATGATTATATTTTGGCATATTGGATTTAACAAAATATATTCTTAAAATTAATTTCACTTGTATCTTTTTACTTTAAAAAAAAATGTAACTACTTGAAAACTGTAAATTAGGTGTGTGGCTCACATACACAGTTCACATTCTATTCCATTAGAGACCACTGATGAGATTAGATGACCTGCCCAAAGTTGCCACTGCACCGTAATGGAAGATCCAGAAGCATGTGCCAGACCTCCGCCTCCACTCCAACTACCTTCCACTGCCCAGTCCAGCCATGGATGCCCTTCAGTGCTTCTTTACCAGGGGCAGGAGAGAAGAGCCCGTAAGAAAAGTAAGGAATCCCTGAATCAAATTACCTGCTCGATCAAATCCCAGTTTCACATCTAGTAATAAGTGACTTTGGGAAACTCATTTAATCATTCTTTACCCTCAGTTTCCTCATCAGTAAAATGGAAGAAAAAGATATTGCTTACTTCAATAACTTGTAAGGATCAAATGAACTCATAGATATAAAACCCTTAGAATCATTTCTGACATATAAGCAGTGTTATGTGAGTTTACTCCCATTATTATTATTAAATGTTCATATGCGTGCATGCTAAGTCACTTCAGTCATGTCTGACTCTTTTCAACCCCTTGGCTCCTCGGTCCATGGGATTCTCCAGGCAAGAATACTGGAGTGGGTTGCCATTTCCTCCTCCAGGGGATCTTCCCAACCCAGGGATCAAACCCACATCCCTTATGTCTCCTGCATTAGCAGGTGGGTTCTTTATCACCACCTGAGTTCTTTAGCACCACCTGGGAAGCCCTAAATGTTCTTGTCAGTCAGTTCAGTTCAGTCGCTCAGTCGTGTCCAACTCTTCGCGACCCCGTGGACCGCAGCACAACAGGCCTCCCTGTTCCTCACCAACTCCCGAAGTTTACTCAAACTCATGTCCATTGAGTCAGTGATGCTATCCAACCATCTCATCCTCTGTCATCCCCTTCTCCTCCTGCCTTCAATCTTTCCCAGCATCAGGGTCTTTCCGAATGAGTCAGTTCTTCACATCAGGTGGCCAAAGTATTGGAGTTTCAGCTTCAGCAGCAGTCCTTCCAATGAATGTTTAGTACTGATTTCCTTTAGGATGGACTGGTTGGATCTCTCTGCAGTCCAAGGGCTCTCAAGAATGTTCTCCAACACCACAGTTCAAAAGCATCAATTCCTCGGTGCTCAGCTTTCTTTAGAGTCCAACTCTCACATCCATACATGACTACTGGAAAAACCATAGCTTTGACTAGATGGACCTTTGTTGACAAAGTAATGTCTCTGCTTTTTATGTTCATATACTTTATAGTAAAGTATGTTCATATACTTCATAGTAAATTAAAGGCTAGAAAGTTTTTGACTAATGACAAATAGTAATAATTTAAGAGTCATTTATTTTTTTTTAATTTTGGCTATGTTGGGTCCTCGTTGTAGCTCAGTAGTTGCAGCATGGGCTCTCCAATTTCAGCATGAGCTTAGTTGCCCTGAGGCATGTGGGATCTTAGTTCCCCAACCAGGGATTGAACCTGCATCCCCTGCATTGGAAGGTAGATTCTTAACCAATGGACCACCAGGGAAGTCCCAGAAGTCATTTTATTTACTTACCATTTATTTATTTTTGTACACTACACACCCATGACTTATTTATGTCTAAAAGTTTATACCTTTGGACTCGTTTCACCCATTGAACCTACCCTGCCCCCAGGAATCATTTTTATGTCAATAGCTATTTCTACAAACAGAAGTTCCACTTAGATTACCAATTCAAAACATTTCTGTCCCTGAAAAACCTGTTCTGATACCCTGAGATTATCGCACATGTAAAGTCTCATGTTACTTGAAAATTCAAACACAGTTAGAGAACAAAGGAATATGAAGAATTCTATTTCTGCCACTCGTTACCCAGAGAAACAGCAACCAGCTACTACTTCCTCAGTTATGCTTGGGGCAGGCACTAAATACACACACACACACACACTCACTCACTCACACTCTCTCTGTCTCTCTCTCTCTCTCTGAGGGTCAGTTTTTGCCCTGAGTGATCAAGGTAACACTTCCACTGTGGCTGAAGAGTTACCACGGAAACTCAGAGCTGGAAGAATTTTTAGAGACTGATGAATCCAGCCTCTTCCTTTTACCACCAAGGAGCTTCTATGCCTTTCTGACTTGCCCAAGGTCACAGTGCAAAATAGAAACCATTCTTGGACCTACACCAAAGTTTTCTGGCAATTCATCACAAGCATATAGACGACATCCAACTTTTTCAGGTAGTTGAAAGTTTAAAAATATTAAAGGGAAAAGTAATTCATTAAACAGGAAATGTATCAAATGAAGTAGGGAATGTTTAGAATTCTGGAAAACGTACAAATCAGATATAATATTACTGATTACTGCTTTATCAGATAGCATAATGTAAATTAAGGCATTCTTTGAGTTTTTTGATTCATAAAAATTAAAAAAAAACACCTCCTCTGTTTTGGCCAGCATGATTCTCCTTAAAGAGAAGATGACTTTAAACAGAAATTTTAGATGCTCAAAATAAACACTTTAAACAAATAAATATACTTTTGTTGGATAATAAGTTTTCTGGCCATTTCCTGGTTTGTATCAAGATACAGCTACATTGCAGATAGAATTGATTTAATTCTTCTAAGGGCAAATTCAAAATGCCTTGTAAGTGCAAATTATCTGGTGGTAGTTGTGGTGGTGTGTGTATATGTGTACACATAAATTGGCTTCATCAAGGCCGTGCCTAATTGATAGACACTTTCTTTAGTGTCCAGTCTTATCTTGATGAATTTATGTCAAATAAACCAAAGCCGCCTCCTCCTCTCTTCCACCTGTCTATCCTTGAATAGAGACACAAATTAACTTATTAGGCAAGGCAGAAAGACTTCCTCATCACCCTAATTTGAAAATGGTCAGGGAAAGTTCCAGTAGTTTCCTCATGCATGAGCTACCTGTAGACAGTTTGCAGTTCCACAGTGACAAATACAAAGGCAGAGAGAAGACATGAAACGAGTGATTCGGTCAACTTCTAGACAGTTTAGAACACACAAACAGCATTTAAACTCAAACACTTGCCTTGAAGGCTTACAGCTGGTGGAGTTTGGATAGGCTTATGGTTTGTGACAAGGGCTTTATATTTAATTCACTCCATTTCATCTTGTTCTTTCATTCTTAAATAACAATGTTTCTATTGAAAAGGAAGAAATGTATAAATATTAGACTGATATGTTCAAACACAGAATAACAAAAGCAGAATGTAGACAAGCTTTTTTGAAAAATGTGTTTATTTTTAATTGGAGGATAATTGCTTTACAATATTGTACTGGTTTCTACCATACCAGACAAGCTTTAAGAAACAACCTCATATGAATGAACCTGCTGCTGCCAAGTCGCTTCAGTCATGTCCGACTCTGACTCCACAGACGGCAGCCCACCAGGCTCCGCCGTCCCTGGGATTCTCCAGGCAAGAACACTGGAGTGGGTTGCCATTTCCTTCTCCAATGCATGAAAGTGAAAAGTGAAAGTGAAGTCACTCAGTCGTGTCTGACTCTTCGCCACCCCGTGGACTGCAGCCTACCAGGCTCCTCCGTCCATGGGATTTTCCAGGCAAGAGTACTGGAGTAGGATGCCACTGCCTTCTCCTATGAATGAACCTAGAGCCTGTTAAAAAGTGAAGTCAGAAAGAGAAAAATAATACTGTATACTAACACATGTATATGGAATCTAGATAGATGGTACTAATGAACCTATTTGCAGAGCAACAATGGAAACACAGACATAAAGAACAGACTTACAGACATGGGGGCTGGGAAGAAAGGAGAGACTGGGGCAAATGGAGAAAGTAACATGGAAACATACACACTACCATATGTTAAATAGATACCCAATGGGAATTTGCGGTATGACTCAGGGAACTCAAACCACAGCTCTGTAAAAGCCTAGAGGGGAAGGATGCAGTGAGAGGTGGAAGGCAGGCCTAAGAGGGAGGAGACATATGTATACCTATGGCTAATTCATGTTGATATGTGGCAGAAAACAACACAATATTGTAAAGCAATTACTCTTCAATTAAAAATAAATTAAAAAAGGAACACCCTCGTAGCTCATCTCTTGAATCTGAGACCTAAGTTTTTCTTCTTTAAGGTTCAGTGACAGTAAAAGAATCAGAAATGATGGTCACAAGACAACTAGAAGAGTTTATAAATTGTACAGTCTTTTCAACACAAATTAGGTAGTGAAGAAACTAGTTGTCCCTGCAGGTGGGAGTGGATACAAAATGCAGTTAAAATGAGCTGATTAAACGGAGTTTTTTTTAATGATAAAAATTGGAATAAGTGAGGCTTAAAACAAAATTTATGGGCTTGAAAAATTATCCTAACATTCATACTGAGATTCTAAATCTTCTCCTCTTGATTGCATTGAACTTTGGAAACCACAAAAGGTGAAGGAATAAGAAATGAATCAAATATATAGTAATAATACTCAAGTTAAATTTAAGAATAGGTATAGGCGGGGCTAAGATGGCGGAGGAATAGGACGGGGAGACCACTCTCTCCTCCACAAATTTATCGAAAGAACATCTGAACGCTGAGCAAACTTCACAAAACTACGTCTGAACGCTGGCAGAGGACATCAGGCATCCATAAAGACAGCGCATTATCTTCAAAAGAGGTAGGAGAAATTATAAAAGATAAAAAGAAACAAAAGAGTTAGGGATGGAGACCCGTCCCCGGGAGGGAGTCGTAAAAGAGGAGAAATTTCCAAGCACCAGGAAACCCTCTCACCGGCGGGTTTGGGGGAAGATTTCTTATCTCGGAGGGCAACATAACTGGGAGAAAAAATAAATAAAACCCACAGATTACGTGCCTAAAGCAACTCCCAGCAAAGAACCCCAGACGCTCGCATCTGCCACCAGCAAGTGGGGGCTGAACGGAGAGGAGCGGGCGGCACTGCTTAGGGTAAGGACTGGGCCCAAACGCCCTGAGGGCAATCTGAGGCAGCTAACGTGAGATAGTAACCTAAACTGTGGGACAGCCAGAGAGAGAGAACTATCCCGCGAAAAGCCCAACTCTAAGGCACTGCCGGCCCGCTCACAGAACAAAGGACTGAGCGATACCAGAGGAGAGCTAGCCGGCTGCGAACCGCCCCATCCCCCGCCGGACACAGTGGGCAGGCGGGGCCAACCAGAGCCGGAAAGGGGCAAACTCGGCCCCAGAGAGGGCACCCCCTACCAAACTGCAAACAGGCTCCCAGTTTCTAAGTAAAGACTGCCTGAGATCCCGGAGGGTCGACAGCCGCTGGGAGGGTCGCAGCCAGAGACCAGCTCCCCAGAACCGACACAAAGCACACCGGAGCCGGGCGCGCCCGTAAACCGAGGCGGGGACCAGGGAGGTGATAAGCCGCACCGCCCCAACAGGGGAGAGCGCCCTCGCCAAACTCCTGGCCGCCTGGGCAGCCCTGACCGGGAACGGCACAAGCCGCGGGCGAAACCGAGTCTGCGCCTTTGTGGAGTAACCGGGAGCCTGAACCTGAGCAGCTTAGACCTGGGAAGTGCACGCAGCTCAGGGCGCGCTCCCCGGCCGAGTAACCTGAAGTCTGAGCAGGGTAGACGGGGAAAGCACACACGCCGTGAGCGGGGGCGAACCCAGTGCGGCGGAGACACTGCGAGCTCACCACACACACGCCAGGTTTGCAGTGTTCCTCCCTCCCCACAGCACGACTGAACAAGCGAACCTAAAGAGACCACCTCCACCCCTTTGTTGCAGGGTGGAAATTAGATACAGAAGAGACCTCAAACAGAAGCCAAATAAACAGAGGGAAGCGCCTTGGAAGTGACAGGCCAACAGATTAAAATCCCTGTAGTTAATACCGACTGCATTGAAAGGGGCCTATAGATCTTGAAAAGTATAAGCAGGAACAAGGATCTATCTGAAACTGAGCAGACCCCACACTGCTCACAACAGCTCCAGAGAAAGTCCAGGATATATATTTTTTTACTATTATCTTTTTTTTTTTAATTTTTTTTCTCTTTTTTCCTTTTTCTTTAAGTCCTCTATTACACCTTTAACTTTCATTTTCATAACCCACTATTAACTTGCAAAAAAAACCCCTATTTTTAAAGCAAACTGCATACATATATCTTATACCTTTTGTGTTTTCTTTTTTTTACTGTTTTTTTCCTGTTTTACTTTTTTTACTGTTTCTTTTTTTACTGTTTTACTGTTTTTTTTCTTTTTACACTGTTTCCTTTTTTTTCTTTTTTTTTATATTGTAAGTTTTATAAGAGTCTAACCTCTACTCTAGATTTTTAATCTTTGTTTTACATATTTGATATCAATTTTGTACATTTAAGAACCCAATCTTTAGGACCCATTTTTACTCAGGAGTGTGATCACTGGCCTGATTACTCTCTCTCCCTATTGATGCTCTTTCTTCTCCCCCAGGGAACCTCTATCTCCCACCCTCCTCCTTCTCTTCTCAACCCAATTATGTGAATCTCTGAGGGTGTTCTGGGTACCAGAGAACACTTCGGGAACAGAATACTGCCCAGATCTCTCTCTCCCCTCTTGATTCCTCCCTTTCTACTCATGCTCACCTCTATTACCTTCCTCCTCCCTCTCTATGTATCTCTGTGAACCACTCTGAGGGTTCCAGACTGTGGAAAGCAGAGAGGGAAGTGCTTACTGGCTAGACTGCTCTCTCCATATTTGAATTCCCCTCTTCCCCTCCTGGTCACCTCAACCCCCCCCCCACCTCATCTCTCCAGGTAACTCAGTGAACCTTTCTGGGTATCCCTCACTGTGGAGAATCTTTTCACCATTAACCTAAAAGTTTTATTATTGATGCTGTATGGATGGAGAAGTCTTGAGGCTACTGCAAGAATAAGACTGAAAGCCAGTAACATTAATTAATAAGAGACCATCCAATAGCCTCCACATATACACTGAAACCAAGCTCCACCCAAGAGCCAATAACTTCCAGAGCAAGACATACCACGCAAATTCTCCAGCAACGCAGGAACATAGCCCTGAGCATCGATATACAGGCTGCCCAGAGGCACACCAAATCCATAGACATCTCAAAACTCAATACTGGACACTCTATTGCACTCTAGAGAGCAGAAATCCAGCTCCACCCACCAGAACACCGACACAAGCTCCCCCAACCAGGAAGCCTTGACAAGCCACCCGTCCAACCCCACCCACAGTGAGGAACCTCCACAATAAAGAGGAACTTCAAACTACCAGAGTACAGAAAGGCCACGCCTAACACAGCAATCTAAACAAGATGAAAAGGCAGAGAAATACTCAGCAAGTAAAGGAAAATGAGAAATGCCCACCAAACCAAACAAAAGAGGAGGAGATAGGGAATCTATCTGAAAAAGAATTTAGAATAATGATAATAAAAATGATCCAAAATCTTGAAAGCAAAATGGAGTTACAGATAAATAGCCTGGAGACAAGGATTGAGAAGATGCAAGAAATGTTTATCAAGGACCTAGAAGAAATAAAAAGGAGTCAATATATAATGAATAATGAAATAAAGGAGATAAAAGACACTCTGGAGGGAACCAACAGTAGAATAACGGAGGCAGAAGATAGGATAAGTGAGGTAGAAGATAGAATGGTGGAAATAAACGAAGCAGAGAGGAAAAAAGAAAAAAGAATCAAAAGAAATGAGGAAAACCACAGGGACCTCTGGGACAATATGAAACGCCCCAACATTCGAAACATAGGAGTCCCAGAAGAAGAAGATAAAAGGAAAGGCCATGAAAAAATACTCGAGGAGATAATAGTTGAAAATTTCTCTAAAATGAGGAAGGAAATAGTCACAGAAGTCCAAGAAACCCAGAGAGTTCCAAACAGGATAAACCCAAGGCGAAACACCCCAAGACACATATTAATGAAATTAACAAAGATCAAACACAAAGAACAAATATTAAAAGCAGCAAGAGAAAAACAACAAATAACACACAAGGGGATCCCCATAAGGATAACAGCTGATCTTTCAATAGAAACCCTTCAGGCTAGAAGGGAATGGCAGGACATACTTAAAAGTAATGAAAGAGAATAATCTACAACCCAGATTACTGTACCCAGCAAGGATCTCATTCAGATATGAAGGAGAATTCAAAAGCTTTACAGACAAGCAAGAGCTGAAGGAATTCAGCACCACCAAACCAGCTCTCCAACAAATGCTAAAGGATCTTCTCTAAACAGGAAACACAGAAAGGATGTTTCAACACGAACTCAAAACAACAAAGTAAATGGCAACGGGATCATACTTATCAATAATTACCTTAAATGTAAATGGGTTGAATGCCCCAACCAAAAGACAAAGGCTTGCTGAATGGATACAAAAACAAGACCCCTATATATGCTGTCTACAAGAGACCCACCTCAAAACTAGGGACACACACAGGCTGAAAGTGAAGGGATGGAAAAACATATTTCATGCAAACGGAGATGAAAAGAAAGCAGGAGTCGCAATACTCATTTCAGATAAAATAGACTTTAAAACAAAGGCTGTGAAAAGGGACAAAGAAGGACACTACATAAAGATCAAAGGATCAATCCAAGAAGAAGACGTAACAATCATAAATATATATGCACCCAACATAGGAGCACCACAATATATAAGGCAAATACTAACAAGTATGAAAGGGGAAATTAACAATAACACAGTAATAGTGGGAGACTTTAATACTCCACTCACGCATATGGATAGATCAACTAAACAGAAAATTAACAAGGAAACACAAACTTTAAATGATACAATAGACAAATTAGATTTAATTGATATTTAAAGGACTTTCCACCCCAAAACAATCAATTTTACCTTTTTCTCAAGTGCACACGGAACTTTCTCCAGGATAGATCACATCCTGGGCCATAAATCTAGCCTTGGTAAATTCAAAAAAATTGAAATCATTCCAGCCATCTTCTCTGACCACAATGCAGTAAGATTAGACCTCAATTACAGGAAAAAAACTATTAAAAATTCCAACATATGGAGGCTAAACAACACTCTTCTGAATAACCAACAAATCACAGAAGAAATCAAAAAAGAAAAAAAATTATGCATAGAAACGAAGGAAAATGAAAACACAACAACCCAAAACCTATGGGACACTGTAAAAGCAATACTAAGGGGAAGGTTCATAGCAATACAGGCATACCTCAAGAAACAAGAAAAAAAATCAAATAAATCAACTAACTCTACAACTAAAGCAACTAGAGAAGGAAGAAATGAAGAACCCCAGGGTCAGCAGAAGGAAAGAAATCTTAAAAATTAGGGCAGAAATAAATGCAAAAGAAACAAAAGAGAACATAGCAAAAATCAACAAAACTAAAAGCTGGTTTTTCGAGAAGATAAACAAAATTGACAAGCCATTAGCCAGACTCATCAAGAAACAAAGGGAGAAGAATCAGATCAACAAAATTAGAAATGAAAATGGAGAGATCACAACAGACTCCACAGAAATACAAAGGATCATAAGAGACTACTACCAACAGCTATATGCCAATAAAATGGACAACTTGGAAGAAATGGACAAATTCTTAGAAAAGTATAACTTTCCAAAACTGAACCAGGAAGAAACAGAAGATCTTAACAGACCCATCACAAGCACGGAAATCGAAACTGTAATCAGAAATCTTCCAGCAAACAAAAGCCCAGGACCAGACGGCTTCACAGCGGAGTTCTACCAAAAATTTAGAGAAGAGCTAACACCTATCCTACTCAAACTCTTCCAGAAAATTGCAGAAGATGGTAAACTTCCAAACTCATTCTATGAGGCCACCATCACCCTAATTCCAAAACCAGACAAAGATGCCACAAAAAAGAAAACTACAGGCCAATATCACTGATGAACATAGATGCAAAAATCCTTTATAAAATTCTAGCAAACAGAATCCAACATCATATTAAAAAGATTATACATCATGACCAAGTGGGCTTTATCCCAGGAATGCAAGGTTTTTTTAACATCTGCAAATCAATCAATGTAATACACCACATTAACAAGTTGAAAGATAAAAACCATATGGTTATCTCAATAGATGCAGAAAAAGCCTTTGACAAAATTCAGCATCCATTTATGATAAAAACCCTCCAGAAAGCAGGAATAGAAGGAACATACCTCAACATAATAAAAGCTATATATGACAAACCCACAGCAAACATTATCCTCAATGGTGAAAAATTGAAACCATTTCCCCTAAAGTCAGGAACAAGGCAAGGATGCCCACTTTCACCACTACTATTCAACATAGTTTTGGAAGTTTTGGCCACAGCAATCAGAGCAGAAAAAGAAATAAATAAAAGGAATACAGATAGGAAAAGAAGAAGTAAAACTCTCACTGTTTGCAGATGACATGATCCTCTACATAGAAAACCCTAAAGATTCTACTAGAAAATTACTAGAGCTAATCAATGAATATAGTAAAGTTGCAGGATATAAAATTAACACACAGAAATCCCTTGCATTTCTATACTCCAATAATGAGAAAACAGAAAGAGAAATTAAGGAAACAATACCATTCACCATTGCAACAAAAAGAATAAAATACTTAGGAATATATCTACCTAAAGAAACAAAAGACTTATATATAGAAAACTATAAAACACTGATGAAAGAAATCAAAGAGGACACAAACAGATGGAGAAATATACCGTGTTCATGGATTGGAAGAATTAATATAGTGAAAATGAGTATACTACCCAAAGCAATCTATAGATTCAATGCAATCCCTATCAAGCTACCAATGGTATTTTTCACAGAACTAGAACAAATCATCTCACAATTTGTATGGAAATATAAGAAACCTCGAATAGCCAAAGCAATCTTGAGGAAGAAGAATGGAACTGAAGGAATCAACCTGCCTGACTTCAGGCTCTACTACAAAGCCACAGTCATCAAGATAGTATGGTACTGGCACAAAGATAGAAATATAGATCAATGGAACAAAATAGAAAGCCCAGAGATAAACCCACGCACATATGGACACCTTATCTTCGACAAAGGAGGCAAGAATATACAATGGAGAAAAGACAATCTCTTTAACAAGTGGTGCTGGGAAAACTGGTCAACCACTTGTAAAAGAATGAAACTAGAACACTTCCTAACACCATACACAAAAATAAACTCAAAATGGATTAAAGATCTAAACGTAAGACCAGAAACTATAAAACTCCTAGAGGAAAACATAGGCAAAACACTCTCCGACATAAATCACAGCAGGATCCTCCATGACCCACCTCCCAGAATATTGGAAATAAAAGCAAAAATAAACAAATGGGACCTAATTAAAATTAAAAGCTTTTGCACAACAAAGGAAACTATAAGCAAGGTGAAAAGACAGCCTTCAGAATGGGAGAAAATAATAGCAAATGAAGCAACAGACAAACAATTAATCTCAAAAATATACAAGCAACTTCTGCAGCTGAATTCCAGAAAAATCAACGACCCAATCAAAAAATGGGCCAAAGAACTAAACAGACATTTCTCCAAAGAAGACATACAGATGGCTAACAAACACATGAAAAGATGCT
Source organism: Giraffa tippelskirchi (assembly GCF_054371585.1). Taxonomy (NCBI): domain Eukaryota; kingdom Metazoa; phylum Chordata; class Mammalia; order Artiodactyla; family Giraffidae; genus Giraffa; species Giraffa tippelskirchi. Next base: position 171,865,434 of record NC_137275.1, read on the forward strand.
CAACATCACTCATTATTAGAGAAATGCAAATCAAAACCACAATGAGGTATCATTTCACACCAGTCAGAATGGCTGCTTCCAAAAGTCTACAAGCAATAAATGCTGGAGAGGGTGTGGAGAAAAGGGAACCCTCTTACACTGTTGGTGGGAATGCAAACTAGTACAGCCACTATGGAGAACAGTGTGGAGATTCCTTAAAAAACTGGGAATAGAACTGCCATATGACCCAGCAATCCCACTGCTGAGCATACACATCGAGGAAACCAGAATTGAAAGAGACGCGTGTACCCCAATGTTCATCGCAGCACTGTTTACAATAGCCAGGACATGGAAGCAACCTAGATGTCCATCAGCAGACGAATGGATAAGGAAGCTGTGGTACATATACACAATGGAATATTACTCAGCCATTAAAAAATTACATTTGAATCGGTTCTATTGAGATGGATGAAACTGGAGCCCATTATACAGAGTGAAGTAAGCCAGAAAGAAAAACACCAATACAGTATACTAATGCATATATATGGAATTTGAAAGATGGTAATGATAACCCTATATGCGAGACAGAATAAGAGACACAGATGCATAGAACAGTCTTATGGACTCTGAGGGAGAAGGTGAGGGTGGGACGTTCTGGGAGAATAGCATTGAAACATGTATATTATCATATGTGAAACAGAACACCATTCCATGTTCGATGCATGAGACAAGGGCTCAGGGCCGGGGCAATGGGATGACCCAGAGGGATGGGATGGGGAGGGAGGTGGGTGGGGGGTCCAGGAAGGGGAACACATGTAAACCCATGGCTGATTCATGTCAATGTATGGCAAAAACTATTACAATATTGTAAAGTAATTAGCCCCCAACTAAAATAAATAAATAAATTTATTAAAAAAAAAAAAGAATAGGTATAGTAATCATGAGCAGCATTGAGGGTTTTTTGATGCTGTTATTATTTAAAGTATTTAATCTGATGTAAAGTAATCTGAGGATTAGAACTGTGATTAATTTATAGGAGTTAATAGTATAAATGATTATTTGATTATACTTAGGAACAGTATTTTTTTTTTATTACCTTTAGAGACAGTTTTGACTGTTTAAAAGAACAAGATTAATGTAATATATCACTTTACATTTATGAGATCACTGGAGACACTTAAATGCTTAGCTTTTTCTTGCCAGCTTTGTCAGGGGGTTGATATATTTGAGGATATTCAGGCTTTTTAAATGTGTAAATAGGTTTTTAACTGTCTAAGGGAAATTTCACTGAATTAATAAGTAGAGTTAACTTATTAGTAACTTAAAAGCTAATCAAAGAACTAAGTGAAAGTCATGGCATACATATTTAAAAATTGAAATGAATGTTAAAGATTTAGGACAACTAGGGTTTTACATTTCTCAACTTCAACAAATTCAATATCAAGTAAAACAAGTAGCTTCAAATGTTTATTTGCTTGCAAAAAAGACTCTTTCAAATACCTGAAAAGTCAACTGCAAGATACAAGAATGCAATATAGTCACCAGAATGTTGGGAAAATGAGAGACCCAGATATGGTATTGACTTCTGGCCAGCCAAGATCTCATCATATTGGATATTCGATACCTCCTCCACAAACATAGGGTTTCTCAGGTAGTGTAGTGGTAAAGAATCCTCCTGCAATGCAAAAGACACTAGAGACTCAGGTTTGATCCCTGGGTCAGGAAGATACCCTGGGGGAGAAATGGTAACCTGCTCCACTATTCTTGCCCGAAAAATCCCATGGACAGAAGAGCCTGTCAGGCTATAGTCTGTGGGGTCTCAAAGAGTCAGACAGGACAGCACACACACAGGAGAAAGGGTGCCCCAAACATTACATTCTGGTTTTTTTACCTTAAAATTGCATGTGATTGGGAAAGAACTCCCAGATATCAGGAATTAAAAAGCTGAGTGCAAAACAGATTGCATAATATTTTATTAGCTAGGATACCAGTTTAGCAGCTAATGAAAAAGGGTGCCATCATTCCTAGCTCAGAGCTAGTATGGCACCTTCACAGTATCAGGAATACAAGCCTCTCCTTGTTGCCTTTTCATCCTCAGCATCCAACTTCCATCTCATGGGAAAAGATGGCTGCTCTTACTGCTATCACCAAATCAGCATCATTCTCTAGAAGGGAAGAAAGCCTCCTTTCTTTTTAAGGTCACAACTCAGAAATCACCTATATGACTACAGTTTCCATCCCATGGGCTATAAAGTTAGTCAAACGACCACACCTAGCAGCAGGTAAACTGAGAAATATAGTCTTTACCTCCATGTCATGTGTCAAGAGATTACCTTATTACAGAAGGAGGAAAGATATTTAGGAGACTGATAGCAGTCTTTGCTACAAATATGCCACTTTCTAAGCCAAAAAATATTTTTTTAAACACTCAAGAATATACACTTTTGTGCATAAGAAAATGTGAAAACTTAGAAAACAAATAAGACATATGCAATACATCACTGATCCCAGAACATCAGCCCACATTCCAATGTCAGTATGTAATAAAGTTTTCATTAGTCCAAAAGGGAAAGTTTAATATGAACAAATATGAATTTTGTTATAAATGTACATTTATCCAATTTAAAGTATCCTCTATTAAGAATAAGCCCTTCCCACTATTTGAAGGTAAAATATTCCTTAAGCAATAATACTGATACTAAATAACAGTACATTTGTTCATCCAGCAAATGATTCTGGAATATCCAAGCTCTATACAAGATCTTCAGGATTCACTGGTTCTAATAGTACCTATGCTCAACAAATATAGAGTCTAGAGGGGGAGATGGAGAGTAAATAAAACATCAGAAATAGAGTTTTAAGCCACGATGACAACTATTTTTAAAAAGAAATGTAGACTATACCTATGGCTGATTCCTGCTGATGTATGGCAGAGACCAACACAATATTGTGGAGCAGTTATCCTTCAATTAAAAAAATAAAGAAAAAAAATGTAGAATGGGCTATGAGAGAATATTCTGGGGGGACTTATTTTGGATCAGAGAGTCAGTGAAGGCTTCCAGGAGGAAGGGATGTTTAAGATGCATTCTGAAATGAGTAGCTAGAAGACTAGTAAGGACACACGTTGGAAGCAGACAATTGCTGTGTGCAGACATATAAAAAGGAAGCATGTGGCCCATGAAAGGTCCTAAAAGGAAGCTCTATGGACAGAAGCGAGTGATCAAAGGGAATAATGGCAGAGAGGTGGCAGGGGCTGGATAGAGGGTCTCATGGGCCATGCACAGATTTTATATTTGCATCCAAAGGCAAAGGGAAGACATAGAAAGGTTTTGAGCAGGAAAGTTCAGTTCAGTTCAGTTCAATCGCTCAGTCGTGTCCGACTCTTTGCGACCCCGTGGACCGCAGCACAACAGGCTTCCCTGTCCATCACCAACTCCCGGAGTTTACTCAAACTCATGTCCATTGAGTCAGTGATGCCATCCAACCATCTCATCCTCTGTCGTCCCCTTCTCCTCCTGCCCCCAATCTTTCCCAGCATCGGGTCTTTTCAAATGATTCAGCTCTTCGCATCAGGTGGCCAAAGTACTGGAGTTTCAGCTTCAGCATCAGTCCTTCCAATGAACATTTAGGACTGATTTCCTTTAGGATGGACTGGTTGGATCTCCTTGCAGTCCAAGGGACTCTCAACAATCTTCTCCAACACCACACTTCAAAAGCATCAATTCTTCCAATTCACATTTAAAAAGTCACTCTGGCTGCAATGTGGGGGGTGAACTCAGGGCCAAAGAGCAGTAGAAGATGAAGTAATCCAGACAAGAGATGGGGCAAATAGGGTGGCAAAAAGTGCACACAGAGAGATTTGGCCTCCTGAAGTAGATTTTGGTGAGATGTTGGCTCTGGGAAACAGAAACAGGACTGTGATTAAGAACCATAACTCTGAAGTCAGACTGTCGGGCTTCAAACTCTGGTTCTAAGCTAGCTGGTGAACCTGGTTTTAGAGCCTCAGTTTCCTCATCTGTATAATGGGGTGGACAATAGTTAACTGTACCTCCAAGCACAGCAAGAAATAAATGAGATTATTCAAGTGCCTAGAATGGTGACTGGATGTATAAATGTTTTATTATCATTATTTTATTTCTAGTGTTACGTGTAGTAGAAGATCAGGAGACACAGACACAGAACTGACATATAGACATGGTTAGGAGGGACAAATTGTGAGAGTAGAATTGACATATATATACTACCATGTATAAAACAGACAGTTACTGAGAACCTGCTGTATAGCACAGAAGTTCAGCTTGGTGCTCTGTGATGACCTAGAGGGGTAGGGTGGGGTTGGAAGGGAGGTTCAAGAGGGAGGGGATATATGTATATATGTAGGTGATTCACTCCATTGTACAGCAGAAACTAACAACATTGTAAAGCAATTATACTCCAATAACAAAAGAAAAAAAAAGAAAGACCAACAAAGACTCCCTGGATTCTGGTTAGAGCACTGGGTGGTCAGGGGTGCCATCTGTTAGTAGAAATACATCAATCAGGGAGAGAAAAAGAGAAGACCCTTCAATTTGGTTCAATGTGTTCTATTTTGGATATGTCAAGAAGGGAGTTGGGAAATATGTCTAATATCACCTTTTAAGTTGCTTTTTAGATGAATATACTAGAATACTTTTAACATTCTCACTTGGTAAATTGTTTAAACGTTTAAACAATATTCTCACTTGATAAATTCTTTAAATACTCCAGTTTGATTCCTGGGTTGGGAAGATCCCCTGGAGAAGGGAACGGCTACCCATTCCAGTATTCCAGCCTGGAGAATTCCAGAGACTGTATAGTCCAAGCGGTTGCGAAGAGTCAGACACGACTGAGCGACTTTCCCCCCTCAAGGCCCAAACCAGGCCAGTCTTCCTTCCATGAACGTTTCTATGACACCCCAAACAACAAAGACCTCCAGCTCTTGTAAGGGATTCACACTACTCACCTGATATTTCATGGAAGCCCCTACAGAGAGAGAGAGAGAGAGAGAGAGACATATATTTATTCAACCTCTGTTTTAGCTAGGCTCTGTGCTCAACTTTGTGGGTTCAATGGTGAACAAAGCCATCATGGATTTCAAGGTCTCATGTAAAGCTCTTCCTAGACTCCACCGACCACCTGGATGTGGCCCATCCACAGCGGAGCAAACAGTAGCACACATCAGTGCTCTCACACGTGGTTGCTCTTATTTCTTTCTTACTGTTATAAACATAACAGTCCCACTAACCCAGGAATCAACCCTTTTCAGAGTTTCACAGAATAAGATTACTTGAACTCAATGGGCCGATGGAAATAAAACAGAGGCATCTTTTCCAATCTAATTTCAGCACTTAAACTAGTTTTATGAAATTGAATTATTTGTCAATAATTGGAACAGTTTTGCTTTATTTTAAATTTGTACTATTAGAGGAAAAAAGAAATTAAATAGCCTTCTAGTCTTGATTCTGAGATTTACTGCCACATTAGATGATGATTCTATAAATGATTTATCATCTTCATTTGTCTGATTTTGTTTAGGAATACAATTAGCTTGTATGTCCCAGTTACATAGTAGTTGAGCAACAGAAAAACATTCTGGAGATGAGTTACACAAAATGTCAAAATGAAGGTGTCATTCATGGCAGGTTCAAGAAAGCAGTGGCATAGTTCCTCTCTGGGTCATGGACAACTAGCTGACCATACAAAAGATACCTTTCAGACAAAATAATAGAAGATAAATGTTCTCTTTTTCTCTCATTTACGACCAAGTACAAAATACCAGAATGTATCAGTTACTTGGGGAAAAAAAAACAAACAAACTTGACAACCAGGAATATACAGCCAATGTTCCATTTTCCTTTATCCATATCAGTTGTGCCCAACTCTTTGCGACCCGGTGAACTGTAGCCTATCAGGCTCCTCTGTCCGTGGGATTTTCCAGGCAAGGGTACAGGAGTGGGTTGCCATTCCCTTCTCCACAGGATCTTCCCAGCCCAGGGATGGAACCCAGGTCTCCCGCATTCCAGGCACTTGACCATCTGAACCACCAGGGAAGCCCCCAAGGTTGAATTTTCAAAGAGCAGACTGATGTTTGGTGGCTTGCACCACTTAGTCCATAATAGAAAGATAATTACTTAATGATAATTGGCCATAAAACCATTACAATTTATAGGAGCACAACTTTAGGAGTTCTACATCAAAGTTCAAGGGCTAACGCAGATGCACACACTGTTGCTTTTGTAAGGACTCTTGCTAAGGTAAGATGTAGGTACATGTGTGCCTGCTTCTCCTCTTTGCCCAGCAACCTGACACTGGGGATAAAGCCTAAACAGTTCCTACAGATTACCCAGTTCACATTCTGAAGACCTTTCATCAAGTTGGTGAGAGAGACTACTTCACATCAAAAAATAGAGAATCCCCTAGGCAGGTTGATCCCAGGGGCCTCCCAGATATCCACAGAAAGAGAAGGCACCTGCTTTAGAGCCCAGGGTGGCAATCAGAGGCTGGTCCATCCTGAGGTCCAGGCCAAGGTTATAAGACACATTCACCAACTTATGTGCATCAGGATCACCAGGAGATCCTATCAACATACAGCTTGCTGGCCCTATTTTAGAATTTGATTCAGAAGGCCATGCTGAGGACTGAGAGTTTGCATTTCCAGCAAGTTCCCAGAAGTGCTGATATTGCTGGTCCTGGGAGTACACTTTGAAAACCACCGGTATAAACCATCTGATGCCAGAATTGGAAAGACCTCAAAGAGTTCCTTGGACAGCAAGATCAAACCAGTCAATTCTAAAGGAAATCTACCATGACTATTCATTAGAAGGACTGATGCTGAAGCTAAAATACTTTGGCAACCTGATGCGAACAGCTGACTCATTAGAAATTTCTAATGAGCTGGGAGAGATTGAGGTCAGGAGGAGAAGGGGGCGACAGAGGATGAGATGGTTGGATGGCATCACCGACTCAATAGACATGAGTTTGAGCAAACTCCGAGAGATGGTGAAAGACAAGGAAGCCTGGTGTGCTGCAGTCCATGGGGTCACAAAGAGTCGGACATGACTGAGCAACTGAACAACAATAGAGGTCATCTGATCCAAAACTTTCATTTTACAGATGAGGATCCTGGGGTTCAAAAGGGAATGTCTTGCTCATGGTCATATGTTTACTACTAAGAGGCTACCTGCACCAAAACAACAACAAAAGAAAACAATCCCTCAGGTTTCCAGAGCCTTAACATGCTGCTCACTTCACGATGCTACGTTATGGCCACACGTCTGGTCCATGTTCTCTGAGAAGGGACACCAGTGGAGATTTCAGGTCATTGACTGTCCTATTTGCATGCCCTTCTGGAAAAAAAACACTGCTTCTATCAGTGACCTTGTAACTGAGCCCAGTTACACAGTTGTAACTGAGCCCAGACAGAGGGTTGGCAGCACAACGGGGACTATTTACTGCCTAGATTTTATTGTTTATTTTTATTATTATTGTTTTGTCTTTTTTACTTCACTGCACAGCAGGTGGGAGGTTAGTTCTCTGACGAGGGATTGAATCTGCAACCCTTGCATTAGAAGCATAGTCTTAACCACTAGATCACCTAGATTTTAAACTCACGAACGCTGGCTCCAGAGAGCATGTTCCCACCACTACAACATCCTATCTCTCCCCAAGCTCCCTGTGCATATGTGTATATGCTAAGTCGCTTCTTTAGTCTCTGACCCTGTGTGACCCCACACAGGGGATTGTAGCCCACCTGGCTCCTCTGTCCATGGGATTCTTCAGGAACAAATACTGGAGAGGGTTTCCATGCTCTCCTCCAGGGGATCTTCCCGACCCAGGGATCGAATCCGTGGGCAAAATCAGATGGCCTGAGGTTTTGCAAAGTGACAGAAAGTTGCAAGAGATGATCACAGATGATTTGCTGCACTCACGTGGAGGTAGGCATCCAGGGCAGCCTCAGTGACTCTCAGCTCTCTGGGTGGTAAGTTTCTGGCTGTGCACTTGGCAGCCTGGTCTGATTCCAGTGTCAAGACTCCCTTGGATCCTGCCCTTTCACTTAGCCTGCTCTTCAATTCCCATCAATTTTACAAGCTTCCTGTTTCCCCTCCAATAAATTATTCTTACGTGAAATTATTCTTCTGCAACCAGGAACCCTGGCCAACATGATAAGTCATTAATTTACCCATTAGCAGAGAGCCAACTGTGGTAATGAAAGTTGGGGTTCCACACAGAGTCCTGCAGAGCACTAGTCCTCCTCTAGTACCCTGGGATTTCCGCTGGTACGCTTCTAATTCCTTAAACTGCAGCAGCGGCAGCTGCTGGCCTTACAAGGCACCCAGCTTCAGGCCATGGGCATTCAGATGAAGCTATGTCTGTGCTATGGATCTCCCAGCCTAAACTGATTGATTCAGGTTCACACCCTCACTCACATGGGGCTGCAGGCTCAACGACAGGGACAAGAAAGGCCCAGAGGGTTCTAGAGCTTGGAAGGGAACTGAGCCAAGTCACGTTAGTGATTGTGCCCTGGGAAGGCCGTGGCATCTGCTTTCCTGGTTTTTACTATTTGATTCTTTTCATTTCACTAGATGCCCTGGTAAGAATCCTTCCAATAAAGTCCTCCTTTTGTGTGAATTTCAACCTGTCTTTAGTAACACAATAGCTTTGCTACACTTGTTGTACACTCTTCTCTGTCTTCTCAGTCCAGCCACCTCCCTGCCTGCCACCCCACACAAGGGAGTTCTTATAAGGAAACTTTTCTCTTGTGATTCAGGTATCATAGAAAAAGAGAAAACAAAAGGTGATACAGACTAGAAGCCAACATGTACACCCATGGCGGATTCATGTCAACGTATGGCAAAACCAATACAATATTGTAAAGTAAAAAAATAAATTAATTAAAAAAATAAATATCAAAAAAATAAAAATGAAAAAAATACCCTTTGAGGACTAACACTTTTTTACATTGTTTTTCATCTAACTTTACTGTTAGATTTTTCCCTTTTATATATACTCATAGCATTACAACCTTAAAACTTTCATCTTCTAACTCAGAGCTTTAGAAATGTGGTTTCTCAGATACTTACATACTGGCGACTGATTTGAGTTAGGGGAGTTGATATCTTTGTTTCAAGTGTTTAATTATCTTCAGAAAAAAAATGTACAGTTTTCCACTGAAAATGATCAAGGCCCAGCAGTGAAATGACTGATTTCCAGACTGAGAAGAGGGGTACAAGATGAGCCTCTCATCTTGTAGTTATGTCAGAAACATGTAGTTATGCCAGGAGAATGTAGTAATGCCAGAAAGTAAGGAAATGCTCCAAAAACTGATGGAGGTGTGATACGGGGACTAGTGTGCCAATTGGGTACAATTTGAGTACCAAAATGATTCAGTAATGAAATAAAAACCACTCGTAAAACTTTCTCACACACAAACACACACAATCCTAGCTATACGTGAGTTTACATGGATAATAAATAAACCAAAAAAGGGGCAGAGGAAGGCTTATAGCAGAATGTCTGGTGCCAACTGGTCAGTGGAGAGAAGCTGGAGCTGGAAAATAATTTTCTAGCCATTAAGCCTAAACAGACTTCCAGCCCAGGAACATGAAAAATAGTTTTGAAATGGAATTTTGTTATAACCAATGCAACAAAACTTTGGGGGATTCAGATTTTTCAACTCATTAGTGTAAGAAGAGTAAGAGATTTAAAAGTCAGCTTAAAGCTTAGAAAACAATAAGGGGAACTCCAAGCAAAACATTTTTGTTAAAGCACAACCAGGAGAACTTAGACAAACCGCTAGCAACCTACAACTGGTCAACTAAAATGGAAATGGCACCTCACTGGTGGCTAAAAATGCTACAAAATGGAGTGATGCTAGCTGACACTTACTAGCTGACAGAGCCAAGTTAGCCTGCAGTTAAGAAAGGGTAGAACCAGAGTTTAAACTCAGGCAGTCAGACCTAAGAACCTACATTTTTAATTCCTATACCAGCATAAGTTAAATACCAATTCCCCGGTACACAGTCCAGTTCCAACATGAGGTCTGCATCCAAAATCAAGACTCAGAGTTGCTGGAGACACTCAAACTGATTAACAAGCAGCACTTTTCCAAGCCTCATCTGATACCAAAAATCAATAAAAATCACATCTCCCCCCATTTCATTGCTATTGTCCACTTTCTTCCTACATTGAGTGATGTTCATCAAGGTTCTTATCAGAACCCTTTAGTCTTACGTTTATCTGAGGAACTGATGAGGAATTTCTTTCTACTAATTATAGCCATCTCCTTTGTTTCTCCCCTATCTCCTTCCACAAGAAAGTACCACGCTGACACCTTGCAAATAGCAGCCCCAAATGGACAACAAGTTTTATCTTTCCCTGTGGACACTGACCCATGCTTTTATTAAGCACAAACAGGATATGGCCCCACTGAATGTACTTTGGAAATGTCCTTAAATCACTTCGTTGCAACAGCATGCTTCCTTGTCAAAGAGCTGGTGGCCTTTTGGTTCATTCCACCTTCTACACGGGATCCTCAACTTCTATTTGCAAAACAGTTTTCACATGAGGTACTCAGGCAGTGGCTCATCTAATGCACCCATTATAGCAGCTCAGGTGATTTTTATTTTCACTCAAACTGCATGGCTTTAGACAAAAAAGGATTCCTCGATTTCTGTCTTTTTGGCGTCATGGCCTCCTTCTCTTCTGTCTTAAGAAATGCAAGTATGCCCTGCTCCCTTACAGAGCAAACTAAACCAGAGGTTTCAAAGTCCATCCTTGGGGGTTTGGATAGTTCCATGTGGTATAGCAACTTTCTAACAAGCTCTGGATGATTAGCACTGAGATGGTATGCTAGTCACAGCTGAGGATGATTAAAAAGCGGTTCCTGGGAGGTCAGGCAGTGCTGAAAGGGGCAATAAGAGGGTTAGGGCAAGGGCCTGGCAGGTACAAAAACAGATTCTAGTCACCTGGATTAAGTACAACTTCCAGGGAAAACATACCTACAAACATCCCTACCCTAGTTTGATTTTAAGTAAATACAAGCATTTTACCCCTAAACAGTATTATCACCAATACAATATGGTCAGCTTCCTGCTTAATTTTCATTTGTCAAGCTCCTGGTATATTTCAGGCACTGAATTTTACACAGACACAGATCAAAACGTATTTCACAAGAGGACTCAGTCTGTCCTTAAAAAGAACAAGTATGCAATTAAAGGGCTTCCCAGGTGGCTCAGTGGTAAAGAATCTGCCTGCAATGCAGGAGACACAAGTTCGATCCCTTGGTTGGAAAGATACCCTGGCGAAGGAAATGGCAACCCATTCCAGTATTCTTACCTGGGAAATTCCATGGACGGAGGAGTCTGTAGGGCTACAGTCCAAGGAGTGGGAAAGACTGGGGCTAAACAATAACAACAATGCAGCTAAAGCCAGGCCCACCCCTAATCTTCGTGGAGCCTCGGACAGGAGGACACTGGGGGCCCACATAATTACTTTCCAGTGCTGTCCACCAACAGATGGTCACAGAATCCTCCTTCCTTGGCAAATGTAGCTTTATAACAACTTGGAAGGCCAAGTACAATTAGAATTCTCAGACCCCTCAGAGTTCTGGGCCAGGCATGAAAGGGCAGCCCAGGCCAGTGAACAGAATCCTTTCCCTTCCCCACCTAGGCTCCATCTCCTCCCAGAGTGGCCTCTTAGGCCCACCTGCAGACCTGAGCCCACACTTCCAGCACAGCTGCCTGGGCCTGCCCCACCTCAATGTGCACAGAGCAGGCTTGGGCCTTTGGGCAGGGAATTCAGTGGGGATCTGGGGTGCGGTGGGCAGTGTGGACTCTGGGTGGGCAGCTCCATCCACCTGCAGACAGACACCTGCCCAGTGGGGAGAGGCACACCCCACACCCCACCCCCAAAACCCAAAGAATAATTACACAGGGGTTCCTTTGTCCAGGTCTGAAGGCAATACTTAAGAAATACCTCTATTTTTTTCTAACTAGATGCATTTTTCTTTCCTTGAAAAGATTAAAGATTCTGATATAAGCAAGGATTCCTGTCCAGAACAGATGAAAGAAAAAAGTTGAAATATTTGCAGCTATCTAGAAAGATCTGACAGCTGCTACTCTGGTATCAAAGAAGGAAAAGGTAAATATTCCTCAACAGCAAACAGACTGAACAGGGTTCTAAAAAGTCACAAGAGAAGGGATCCTGCCCTAAGGCGTACACTGGGAAAACTTTTAACATTCTCTTTCCATTTTTGAAAGTGAGCGTCCTACCTAGACCTGTGCAGACACCCAAAGAGCCCGATGAAGAACTAGCCAGAGCGGCTGGGGAACCCGAGTCCCAACCCTAGGAACAAACACACGGTGAGCTGAGCTGAGCAAGGGAGGTTTGGACCTTTACGCAACCAGGCGTCCCCAAAGGGAGCTCGGGGAGGCAGGCGGAGGCCGTCACAGCGGGGAGAGAGGTTAAGGCTTGGGCCGCATCCCCACGACAGACCCGGTATCTGCTTTGCCTTTTCTCAGTCAGGGCAAGTTCGCCAATTTTGCGTCCTGTTTTTAATTCTCTAAAATGGGGATATCGCTTGTCCGCATCACTGGGCGGCAATGCGCATAAGAACCGAGCGCAGTTCCACACTTCGTTAGCGCTCAGTCAACCTTACTTACTTAGACTCGAGAGCGCAGGGACCACGATGAACCCAGAATGTGGATTAATCAGCTCCCCACCACCATCCCCCAACCTCCAAGATACGTCCCGCAGAGGCGGTGCGCGCTGAGGACGGAGGGGTGAGGCGGATGAAGCTTTAGGGAGAGAAGCAAACAACGGAGAAAGCAGAGGTCAAATGTTACCTCTCAGCCCTGTTTGGGGTTAGGAAGGGGGTGCCTTCCAATGTCGCCCAGCTGGAGGTGCAAAGGACTGCCGCCTAAGGGCCCAACTTGCTGTCATCTGTGAGCCCCTGGGAGGAGGAGAAAGCCGCGCAGCAGCATACTGCTCGGTTCCAGGTCCTCCAGCCAGGGATCCGGGCGAGGGAAGCGGCCGGGAGCGAAATGCCTGGAGCTCAGGGGTGGGAGACGCTCACTCACCCAGCAGTAGCAACTTGAGCTCGCGGCGCGCGTCCTTCTTGTCCCGGCGAAGCTGCCGCTCGATCTCGGCGCTGATGCGCTGCGACTCCTTCTCCTCCGCGGACAGGCAGCAGCAGCCGGCCATGGTACGCGCAGCCCCGGATAGGCCACGAGGTCTCGAGCGTCCGGGCGCTCCGCCGGCCGATCCGCGACGGCACCGGAGTTCGGAGGGAAAAGACCTGGGCCGACTCGAGTTTCTGAGTAAGAGACCGGGACCGCCCGGGTTCAATACCTCCTGGAAAGGAGTCTCCGGAGCGGGAGCGAATCCGGAGCTCTGGGAACGCTCAAGTGCACCGCAGATCCGGACTCACCCAGCCCCACGCCGGGGAAGGTGAAAGGCGAGCTGAGAGAGAGAGCGTTGCCGGCCCCCGAAAACCAGCACGCCCCTTGGCACAGGAGCTCGACAGTCTGGGAGCGCAGACCGCCCGCGAAAAGTTGGGGCTTCGGGGAGCGGGATCTCCTGGACTCGGGGATGTCCCAGGCCGGCGGCAGGCAAGGCGTGGGTTGGAGGGAGAGGTCCTAGCTGACCCTCTCCTGCAAAGTTCTGAAAACTTCAGCAGTGACCGCAGCCTAAGACAGACTGGAAAAGTTCCCAGAGGCGCTTGTGGCTCTTAAGTGGCCGAAGGAGGCGGAGCCTCTCGAACCCGCAGCTCTGGCGTCGGCTCGAGCTGGCCTTCGCTGCTCGCCAAGTCGATGGCGCCCGGGGGCAAGAGGGGGGAGTAGGGAGCTGGGGAGCGGAGCCCAGGCGTCTCGAGTCTCAGGGAGCAGCCCCCGCACCCCCTGGCCGTGGTGTTCCGGCGCGGGGAAGGCCGAGGCTGCGGTAACCAGCGTGCGCTGATCTCCAGGCCCCGCTCCCTGTCCGGATCCAGGTTCCGACAGGTGAGTGAGGTTTGCCAACTCCCAGCCTCAACTCCTTCCAGCTGCAAAAGGAGCCGAGCGCGCCTGGGGCGAGGGTGAGTTCCGCCCAGTTGAAACTGAGGCTCTCACAACCAGCCTCAGCACCAAGCACCCCGCGGGTTCCTAGACGGGCTCCCTAGGCTTCCCGGACGCCCCAGCCCAGCGCGGGCTCTGCCAAAGCCCTGTGTGAGCCTCGGTTGGGCCTGAGCCGGCTGGCGCTGCTCTCAAAGAAGCCGCTGCCCCCGAGTTCTGTTTAATAGAGAAGTGCGAAAGCGGAGGGTAAATACCCTCCCCGCCCCTTCCTATGCCGCCGGGGATGGGGGAATGGAAAACGGCTGGCTACTTTGCATTTTATGATGGGAAAGACTCCTGCTTTGGAGAGAGGGCTGACCCGTTTGCAGCAGGTTCCCTGCCCCAGCCCTGAAGCCTGACGGCTGCCTGTCTCCTGGAACGTCGGGATCACATTTGAGTTGCATTAACAAAAACTTGTTTTTGCAGAGTACATCATGAGACACACTGGGCTGGGGGAAGCACAAGCTGGAATCAAGATTGCTGGGAGAAATATCAATAACCTCAGATATGCAGATGACACCACCCTTATGGCAGAAAGTGAAGAAGAACTAAAGAGCCTCTTGATGAAAGTGAAAGAGGAGAGTGAAAAAGTTGGCTTAAAGCTCAACATTCAGAAAACTAAGATCATGGCATCTGGTCCCATCACTTCATGGGAAATAGATGGGGAAACAGTGGCAACAGTGTCAGATTTTATTTTTGAGGGCTCCAAAATCACTGCAGATGGTGATTGCAGCCATGAAATTAAAAGACGCTTACTCCTTGGAAGGAAAGTTATGGCCAACCTACATAGCATATTAAAAAGCAGAGACATTACTTTGCCGACAAAGGTCCATCTAGTCAAGGCTATGGTTTTTCCAGTGGTCATGTATGGATGTGAGAGTTGGACTGTGAAGAAAACTGAGCGCTGAAGAATTGATGCTTTTGAACTGTGGTGTTGGAGAAGACTCTTGAGAGTCCCTTGGACTGCAAGGAGATCCAACCAGTCCATCCTAAAGGAGATCAGTCCTGGGTGTTCATTGGAAGGACTGATGTTGAAGCTGAAACTCCAATACTTTGGTCACCTGATGTGAAGAACTGACTCATTGGAAAAGACCCTGATGCTGGGAAGGATTGGGGGCAGGAGGAGAAGGGGACAACAGAGAATGAGATGGTTAGATGGCATCACCGACTCGATGGACATGAGTATGCGTAAACTCTGGGAGCTGGTGATGGACAGGGAGGCCTGGTGTGCTGCAATTAATGGGGTCGCAAAGAGTCGGACATGACTGAACTGAACAAAAACTTAAACATTAAAAAGTATCTCTATGTATCCAAATGGAACAATAGAATGCGTATTACAACAACTGATTTCTGTCTTCTGTGTACATTTTGAGGCAGAAGGCAAAAAGGTTGACAGGGAAAGCAGAAAAGGGAAGGTGGAAGGAGGGGATTCTATTGTCCATAGCAATGAATTTTTTTTTTTTCCTTCTCTTCAAGTCAGCATGTGCCATGTAAACACTTTTTGGAGTTAGGCAATTAGTTAATACTTCTTCTATTAAGAGCAAGCCTGAGTACCTTTCCTAAGAGTAGCATAAAGTGAAAGTTGCTCAGTCATGTCCGACTCTTTGCGACCTCATGGACTGTACAGTCCCTGGAATTCTCCAGGCCAGAATACTGGAGTGGGTAGCTGTTCCCTTTTCTGGGGATCTTCCCAAGCCATGGATCGAACCCAGGTCTCCTGCATTGCAAGCGGATTCTTTACCAGCTGAACCCCGAGGGAAACCCAGTCAGTTCAATCTAAGGAACATATTGAGTGGAGAGAGTGGCATATGTCATTACATAAAGAACTTGGCATTAGGATACTATCTGTCTGCAAAGGTCTTATTATTTACAGTTTAGGGAATGTAGAGGAATCAGGCATTTAAAATAGATGTGCCTACATTATTTTTTTTTTAATATTTATTTTTTAGGCTACATCGGGTCTTAGTTGCTGCAGGCAGGATCTTCTTTGCGTCATGGGGAATCTTTCCTTTCCTGCACAGAATCTCTAGTTGTGACCTGCAGGCAAATGTGCATACATTCTTAAATGCGTAACTATTTTAGTTACCTTGCAGACATAAATTGACAGTAATAGTGACCCCTACAGGAAAGCTCCTGGACATTTCTTACTTGATCATTACCCATTTATTCATACATTTCTCTCTTAGCTCTTACAGATGCATTTACAATTTAAGGATAAGACTCCTTAGCTTCTCAAATGAATAATGGCATCATAATTATTAGTATTTTTTCAATGATGAAAATTGGGAAATTTTGAACTCCCAAGTTAACTGGAATAACTGACCTGTTAGATCTAAAGTTGCTAAGATTTCAAGAAAGACATGAAGCTTATTGCTTATGGCAAATCTGCAAAACTTTGCTGGGCTAACCAACTTGGCAGTGTGTATTAGAAGGCTTGACATGTCTATCCCCTTTAACCAAACTAGTAATTCCCCCCTTAAGAAATAATAAGACAAGCCAAAGGTTTTTATTTCTAATAACAACAATAATGCAAAAACAATCTAAATGCCCAACAAGGGTGAGAATAGGTCAATAAATTACAGTACATTCATACAATGAGATATATCAGTTCAGTTCAGTTCACTCGCTCAGTTGTGTCCGACTCTTTGCAACCTCATGAACTGTAGCACGCCAGGCTTCCGTGTCCATCAGCAACTCCCGGAGCTTGCTCAAACTCATACCCATTGAGTTGATGATGCCATCCAACCATCTCATCCTCTGTTGTCCCCTTCTCCTCCAGCCTTCAATCTTTTCCAGCATCAGGGTCTTTTCCAATGAGTCAGTCCTTCACATCAGGTGGCCAAAATACTGGAATTTCACCATCAGTCCTTCCAGTGAATATTCAGGACTGATTTCCTTTAGGATGGACTGGTTGGAACTCCTTGCAGTCCAAGGGACTCTCAAGAGTCTTCTCCAACACCACAGTTTAAAAGCATCAGTTCTTCGGTGCTCAGCTTTCTTTATAGTCCAACTTTCACATCCATACCTGACTACTAGAAAAACCATAGATTTGACTAAATGGGCCTTTGTCGGCAAAGTAATGTCTCTGCTTTTTAATATGCTGTCTAATTTACTCATAGCTTTCTTCCAAGGAGCAAGTGTCTTTTAATTTCATGGCTGTAGTCACCATCTGCGATGATTTTGAAGCCCAAAAAATAAAGTATTTCACTGTTTCCATATTTCCCATGAAGTGATGGGAACAGATGCCATGATCTTCGTTTTTTGAATGTTGAGTTTTAAGTCAGCTTTTTCACTCTCCTCTTTCACTTTCATCAGGAGGCTCTTGAGTTCTTCTTTACTTCCTGCCGTAAGGATTTTGTCATCTGCATATCTGAGGTTACTGATATTTCTCCCAGCAATCTTGATTCCAGCTTGAGCTTCATACAGCTGGGCATTTCGCATGATGTACTCTGCACATAAGTTAAATAAGCAGGGTGACAGTATACAGCCTTGATGTACTCCTTTCCCAGTTTGGAACCAGTCTGTTGTTCCATGTCTGGTTCTAACTGTTGCTTCTTGACCTGCATACAGGTTTCTCAGGAGGCAGGTAAGGTGGTCTGGTATATCCATCTCTTTAAGAATTTTCCACATTTTCTTGTGATCCACAGTAGTCATTAAAGATGTGAATATGTAACAAATATGTGAATAAAAATGATTTAGTGGGAAAACCACAAAATATGTTCAATGTAAAAGTATAATACAAATTTTATTATGGGAACGCACATATGCATCTTTAAGGGACTAAAAGAACATACACCAACAAGTTAACCTGCTCTGAATCATAGCTTTTTGGTTGATTTTAATTCTCTGACATAAAATTATTTGGAGCCGCTTGCATTGAGTAATCTAGGCCCTAATTTCCTCAACTGTAAAAATGAAAGGTGATAAACCAGAATAAACTCACAGAAATCTCCTAATTCTAACATCAATTATTCTTTGAAGATTTTCACTTATAAGGTAGTATAAAAACAATCATAAAGCGAAAGTTATTGACCAATGATAACTAGAGAGAATTGTAAAACTAATATATCACTAGTCAATTATTTTTATACTTCTATGTTTTTTATTCACATCTCTTATTTTCCTTTAAGATCTAGGGAAGGGATGGGAATAATTTTTAAGTTACTGCTTCATTTGCAACATTGTTGCTGAAATTCAGCTTATTGTTCATCAGTGCCGGATTGAAGATCAGAAATAGAGGTTTCGGTGAAGCAGAAAGAAATAGCTTTATTGCTTTGCTGTGGCAACGGGTGCCACAGCAGGCTCATGCCTCAAGGCTGTGTGTCTGGCCTCTGGAGGGGCTACTGAGGAGTCTTCCTGTGTGCAAGGAGCAGGACGTGATCAGCTCGTGGACATTCTTCTGATTGGTTGGTAGTGAGGTAACTAGGAGTCAGCATCATCAGCCTTCCGGTTCTAACTGGTCTGGAGTCTAAGTGCAACACACAGTTAACTTTTTCCACCTGGTAGGGGTTTCAGTATCTGCCAAACAGCTCAAAGGCCATGGCTCAGAATATTATCTGTAGCCCTTGAGGAAGAACTAAAGAACCTTGACTTTGTTTAATGGCTTAAGTATTATTTTTTCTTGCTTGACTGTTTTCTTCCTTTCTCCATTTTCTCACTTCTTGATTAAATTTATTCCTTGACTAAAGTTTTTCTACAGATAAAAGGCAGACAGAAGACAAAGATGGAGGTCTTTTCTGGGAAGGCTTCCTGGGGTCCTGCTCAGTTACAACATCTTTACAAGAAGGGGATTTTTGAAAAGAGATCTCAGTAAAAAAGCATATTTGTTTTCTTAGGTTATTCCCAAGGTGCTGCAATTCCATTTCATTCCTCTTGAAGATGAGAGCACAGCCTGAACTTTTCTGATACCTGCCAAGTGCTGGGCTGCAAAGGTGAATTAATTGCCTGAATGTCCACTGAGCCCATGCCAAGGCTATTACCAGGCTCTGAAAATTCAGACACTGAGACATTCCAGACTTTCGGTGGGCTATAGATAGTAGAAAGAAATAAGACTAAAAGACTGTAAAATCTGAAGTCAGCCCTCCTTGCTTCCTCTGAGAGAGCAGACAGTGCAGCACAGAATAATCTGGGTGGTTGCCCACATCCTACAGAGGTACACAGTGGGCGCTTGAGCTAACATCTCCCTTCTGCTAAGCCTCACCTCTCCCATCACTCCTGGAATTTCAGACAAATGTAACTATGTGTTCTCCCTACCTCTGTGTCTCAGTTCATGCTGTTCCCTCTTCCAGGAATGCTATATTTTACCCAAGACAAAATTAGGTACTTTCTTTCCCAAACACGTCTCTTCTGAGAAACCATCTCCACCCCTTGTCAGTCAGACACATCTTTCTCTGCTGCTTGAGCACCTCCTATGTTCCTCTCAACATCTCACTTTATTACGCCTCTTTGTTTCTTCCCCTAATTCGTTAGTTACAGGTAGAGAGTTTTTTCTTGTTCATCTCGGTATTTCTAAATAAAATTTAGTTGACTGAATAAAACTGAAACCAAAAAGAATTAGCTGAGATAAGAGAAAGAAGAAACTAGAAGAACATAAAGTTATTGTGGTGGAAAATAGTAAGCAAACAAACAGACGTAAAACCTACCACCACCCCAACAACAAAAACCAAGCAAGTCCACAGCAAATCAATTTATGTTTAGAAAGGACTTTGTCCCTTAGAGGGAAAGAGTGCCCTGTTTCTAAGGAAATTCCAAGGAAATGTGCATGTAGAGGGCTAGATAGATATCATTCTCTTTGACAAAGGTAGCATGTTAGAATTTTAACAAATATCATAGAATAAAATGAACATCCTGGTGGTTCAGACAATAAAGAATCTGCCTGCAATTCAGGATACCCGGGGTTCTGTCCCTGGGTCAGGAAGATCCCTTGGAGACAGGAATGGCCACCCACTCCAGTATTCTTGCCTGGAGAATTTCATGGACAGAGGAGTCTAGTGGGCTACAGTCCATGAGGTTGCAAGAGATGGACATGACTTAGTGACTAAAACACACACATCACACCAAATAGAATAAAAACATGACTTTGAAGTCCATAAGGCTAAAATAGCACTAATAATAATACACCTATGCTGCTTTTCAAATTGCACATATGACCCATTCTTAGGTTGTGACCAGCATTTTTTAAGAAAAAGAGTAGTATATCAATAGGAAATAACAAAAAATGCAGCATGTATTTCAGTTGTAAACATAAGTATCAACTCAAGCAGACAAGTCATTAGTGGGGGTTTGCTTCTCCATATGCTAAGTGGGTTGGTCTAAAATAATTCCCAATTTTCAAATTCATTTTTCTGAGACCAACATGTTCCCAATTTTTCATTCAATTTTATGAGTTCAATGTGTTCTCTAAAATGTTTTGAGCCCTCCTCTCCCCTCTCTACGCTCCTCATTCTCCACCCAGTCATTTTCAGTTTTGATGAGTGTGGAATGTAAAAGTCAATGGGGTGGTGATGGGTATTTAGACAAATAGGTAATAATTATAACTGGTGATTGGATGTACTTAACATCCGTTTTTCTAAGACAGTCAACATGTTTCTCCAAAATATTTTCTGCCCGAAGACCAGAAACTGTTTATTACGTAACTTCTACTGAAAAGGCTAGAATCATAGACAATGAAGCCTGCCTTCAAACACACATGACTGTGAGTGGGCAGGAATTGCTATTGTTTGTTTCTGAATCTGACTTCCTACGGAAGTTAGGTATCTGAAGAATTTAAGAAGTAAAAATCTTTAAGATGAGGAGTTTGCACATTTTTATTTTGCTTTTCTTTCCCTTTTTGCTTAAGTCCTCCCCTCCTCCACTTATATCACTCTCCCCCTGAATGAACAAATGTTAATAACCTATGTTTTCTTCTTTGTTATACTCGTATAATCATGTATAGACTTATAAACACTCATTAATGTAAATACACATAGACTTACAAACACTCGTTAATGTAAATCCACATACATGGACAGAGTTTGTCATCTTTAGTTTAAAAATGATACTGTATTGTATCACATGAACTCTGTATTTTGATTTTCTCTTTTAACAGTTTCTTGTGGAAATCTAAGTAAACTCTGATTCAGTCTTTCATACATAATATTCCTCAGTGTGAAAGGACTATAGTATATTCATTTTTCCCATTTGAAAGACATTCTCTTTTATTTCTAATTTTGGCCACCAAAAACAAAGCTGTAATAGCATCCTTGTATGCAAGTCTTCATGTACTTGTGTTTTTATTTCTGTGGGATAGATTCTCAGGGAAAAAACTGCTGAACTGAAGGATGCATACATTTTTCATTTCATAGATGTGGCCAGATTCCTTTCCAAAAAAATGAAAATAATTCACATTTCTACCCAAAATAGAAATACTCATGTCCCTATAAATAAATATGACCACTTATGAATTTTTGGCTGCCTGAAGGGATTCAAATAATATTAAAGTGTTGCTTTACTTTGTATTTCTATGACTACTCGTGAATTTGTACATTTGTTCATAGCTTGTTAGTATTTGCGTTTGTTACCCTGTGAATTGTCTATCTGCATCCCTTGCTTATTTTTTAAAATTGGGTTATTTGTCTTTATCTCGACAATCTGTAAGAGGTCTTTAGTAGTACATATCAACTCTTTGTTATCTAAATTACAAATTTTCAAATATATTGTTTGTTCTTTTATCATTTTAAATGGAATCTTTTGCCATCAAAAATTTTATTTTTACATATCCAAGTATATCTATTTCTTGGGTAACTTCCAGAGCCCCAGTCTCTGTAAAAAGGTCTCTCCATTTTTAGATTATATATGCAACATCTTAGATTTTCTTGCATGCACTTCTATTATTTCATTTTTTAAATTTAAATATTTAATCCATCTTCTGTTTATTTTTGTAAAATATGTAAGATAGGACAGTAATTTTATTTTCTTCCAGTTGGATTGCCAGTTGTACCAACATTCTTTGTTGAATATTCCATTCTTTTTCCAATAAATTAAACTTCAATCTTTGTCATGTATTACACTCTTATATTGATTGAGATCCATTTCTTTGAGTCTACACTGTTCCATTGAGCTAGCTATTTCTTTCTACATCAATACCATCCTGATTTGATTACAGGGGCTCTTTGAAACATTTTGATATCTGATAGGCCATTGGAGAAGGAAATGGCAACCCACTCCAGTGTTCTTGCCTGGAGAATCCCAGGGATGGGGGAGCCTGGTGGGCTGCCGTCTATGGGGTCACACAGAGTCGGACAGAACTGAAGCGACTTAGCAGCAGCAGAAGCAGCAGGCCATATCACACTTTAAGAGTTATCAAACTCTTCTTAGTTGTGTTCAGATATTTATCCTTCCATATGGACTACTCAAATATTCCTCAACTTATTATGGAGTTATGTCACAATAAACTGATCAAAAATTGAAAATATAATAAGTCAAAAATGCATTAAATACACCCAATCTACTGAACAAATCACCTAATCCACCATTCTTAGCCTAGCCTACCTTAAAGGTGCTCAGAACACTAACATTAGCCTACAGTTGTGCAAAATCATCTCACACAGGGTCTATTTTTATAATAAAGTGTTGAATACCTCAGATAATTCATAGAATACTGTACTGAAAGAAAAACAAAATGATGATATGGATACCAAGATCCTACATTTCTAAGAGTCTCTCAAGTGATGCCAATGCTTCTGTCAGTTGACCACACTCTGCCATACAATGCCAGCCCACCACACAAGGCCTAGGAATTTCACTTTGCTCCCAGGTCTAGCACAAATTAAATCATCTTCAGAAAGGGTTCCCAGGAACCCCTGTTCTCTCCCTCCCCCAGTTCAGCAGCAATCATTGTAATATCGCACACTGCAATGTGATGGGGTTGTTGTTGTTTTTCTGCTGACATACTTCGTCTCCTTCAGGACAGGAGGCACATTTTCACATCTTTTTCATCCCCTCAGGAAAACCTGGCACCAAACATATGGAAGTACTAAAGAGATTTGTTGAATGAACAGAGCTAACATGCATTGAGTGATTACCAGGCACCAAGAACTGTGCTAATCACTTTTTACAGCTTAAGTCACGTCCTCACAACAGCCCTGTGTGGCAGGGGCTGTTTTTTCTCCCACATTTTACAGATGAGGAAACGAAGGTACAAAAAAGGGTACAATTGACATATTCACAGAACTGGAGGGTGATAGAACTGGGATTCTAATGCCAGTCTGACATCAGAGCCCATGCTCTTACCCACTATACTATGCTACCTACAATGAACAAACGAATATAGAAGTGGATCTGGCGCAGGAATCATTACTATTTATTTAGAATATATTTCACTTTTTTGTTGGAGTCCACGTGCCTGAGCTGTATTTGCGCATTCAAAATAGATTCATCTTGTCTTTTGGGGAATAATTGAGCTGTTTAACTTTGAATCTGCCCTGAACACTGATTCACCATTGTTATAGCAATTTTTCAGTCCAAGAAAAAGTAGATGGTCTAAGCAAAAGACATGTTTGTTTGGCATCCCTATGGGAGATTGTGTCCACCTTATATGGAAATCCTATCTCATCCCTGAGGATTACAAGGAACTAACAAGGGTTCTTTAGCCACCTGATGCAAAGAGCCAACTCACTGGAAAAGACCCCGATGCTGGGAAAGATTGAGGGCAGGAGGAGAAGGAGACAACAGAGGATGAGACAGTTAGATAGCATCACCCACTCAATGGACATGAATTTGAGCAAACTCCAGGAGATAGTGAAGGACAGGGGAGCCTGGCATGCTGAGGTCCATGCGGTTGCAAAGAGTTGGACATGACTTAGCAACTGAACAACAATAATAATAAATGAGGCTTCTGGGTCCATTCACAACACATGACCCAGGTGTGACCTATCAGAGCACTCCATCTCCTTAAGCAAAGAGATTGGTTTAGAGCAGGGCACATGACCTACATGCCTGGCCAATGAGAACATTCCATCTTTTAACCAGAGATTGGTTCAGGGAATGCTAAAGGAAATCCTTCTTGAAACTTCCCAGAGCCATCTGAAAGTCTGTGTTCCCCATTCTCTAGAAGAGCAAGTTTGAAAATATGAAATAATCTGATGGCCATCTTTGCAAAGATACGGGACATCTCTCCCTGTGTATGACACCAACATAGACAGAATGTGAGCCAAGAAATGGAGAGAAAGAGAATATTCTTCTCATGATTTGAACCCTTGAATTCAGATACCTAGTTACTGGGTCAATAAATTTCTTTGATTGTTTAAGCCAGGTAGATTGGATTTCTATATCTTGCAACCAAAAGAATCACGGCTAATGTATCTGAACCATGAGAAATTAAGAGGTGGATATTAATTTGTAGAAAAAATTGAATACCTTGATTTCTATTAATAATTTATAGTGCCCTAAATTTCAATGCCTACTTTATTACCTTCTATAAGAAAGACTAATGGTAAATGACCATCAAATTCTTCTTACTTTGTCACAAGAATAAGCTGGACATGGATCAGGAAGCAATCAATATAAATGAGCAAATCGGTCTTTTTAGAGTTGGCATGGGGATTGTGTTTTGGTTTGACTTCCTACCAAATTTTCTTTCTTGATTACTGCTACTTAAGGATCTGTGGTCAGATAGGATTTTTAAAAATGCATGTGTTAGTAAATTTTTAGGAGTGGCAAATTTACAAAAATTTCTGAATATGTAAAAGAACTAAACATTTGAACCAAATTGTCTAACAAGCGCTCTCTTTAACATGGGGTCAGTTGATTTTTAAAGGCCAACTTATCAGAAAGATCTGTACTGTATCAAGATTACATCGTTGAATCTGAAGAAATACAAGCAATAAGTGTATTGCTAGTGAGGCCAGTCTAGCACTGGCACTGTAGAATTTGGAGAGCAAAGGAGTCCTGGTAATGATTACATAAACTGAAAGACTTCTCTTTAGTCTGAGTGCTGTTTGTTTCTGTTTGGATGATTTATGTAAGAGTAACATGCTTTCCCTCTGGCCATTGTCTTTATTTTCTTTGGCTCTTTAACCATTATGTGTGCCAGGAGCTGCCTAGGACCCTGAGGTGCCTTAGGAACCAAATGACCTACTGGCCAGAGCAAACACGTCTGACGGGTTCAGTGACCCCCCCCCCCCCAACCTCTCACATAAGGAGCTGAGCCAGCCAGGCACCGGCTCTTCTCCAGCAGTACACAAACAGGTCCAGGGGTATTTCTGAGTTCAAATTCTAACTTGGGCTGCAAGGCTGTCTTCCAAACTACCCTGACGAATGCTGTCAGTCAATCCATGCCGTCTTCTTCCATGAATGTTTATCCTTATGGCAGGGGTCAGAGAAATGAGGAAACTCATTCTCTTTCTTGAGGAACTACTGGTCTGCAGGGAAGCTGGTCTAGCACTATTTTTCCAGCCTACTCGGAAAGCACTTAGATGTGGATCATAGGCTCCAGGATCACAAAGGAGGGGAGCTCTTTGGGATAGAGAATGTTTTCTCTATTACAAATATTCTCTTAATGAGTACATTAGTGTGTAACCTCCTTCCTTGGACATAGTCTTTACTCAGCATAATACTTCTTTTATAAACAACTAATTAATTCACTTTAAGCTCTGCTTTTTTGGGAGTTTTGCTCATATGCCTACTGAGGTTTCTCAGAGACGTGGACTATCCAGAGAGATTCCCGGTGCCCAAGAACTAGTTGTCATGATTTGTTCTCATCCTAAAGGTCTGGCTGGGGCAAGAGCTGAGGAGCTTGTCACCAGTGGTGGGATGAATGCTGAGGCTCTCAGGGTTCTTGATTTGCCTCCCTTTTTCCATCCAGCTCCTGCCTGCCCTCACCTCTTAACACTAAAAGACAGCAACAACAGCCCCATTCGTTGTCATGAATGTGTTGCAGGCACAGCATCAAATTCTGTTGGTGGATCATCTCATTTAAAGGTGCTAGGTTTATCCACCTTTATCCTTCTTTAAAGACGCAAACATTTAGGGTTGTAGAGGTTAAGGTTAGGGAAGTGGTGGACCTAGAACTGTTAAACCCAGAATTATCTGCCTCTCACATCTTTACTCTTAACCATAATCATATACTGGGCTACTTTAGAGCCTCCCTTGCGAGGATGTGGGGGTGGGGGTGGGGTGGGGTGTGTGTGTGTGCAAGTATTGTTTAGTCCACCAGGCTCCTCCATCCATGAAATTTTCCAAGCAAGAATACTGAAGTGGGTTGCCATTCCTTCTCCAGGGGATCTTCCTGATCCAGGGAGTAAACCCGTGTCTCCTACTTGACAGGAGGATTCTTTACCTTTGAGCCACCTGGGAAGCCCTGTGGGGGTACATGGGGTGTGTGTGGTTACTCAGAATACTTCTAAATAAGATTAAAAATTAATTTATATCTCTGTGTGCTATATAACTTTAATATGACTAAAATTTTCCTTACTTGCTATTTGGAAATTGTTCTAGTGTAGAAAAAATTTGAAAGAATGCTATAACGAACACCAGTAAACTCTTCACTCATTGTGAACACTTCCCCCATATCTGTTTTATCTTCTCTCACTCTCTCAAAATGTATATTTGCTGAACTACTTGAAAGTAAGTTATAGACATCATGGCACTTCTCCCCTATATAATTCAACCAGTGTTGCCTGAGAATTAGGATATTTTCTTACGAAAACTCTGTATAATGATCACACCTAAGAAATTTAACAATTTCATAATATAATTTAATGTACAGTACATATTTAATTTTAACCAGTTGCCTCAAAAATATACTTTATAGCTTTAAAAAAAATCTAAGATGTAATCAAAGCTTACCCGCTGCAGTTGGTCTTCATCTTCTTAGTCTCTAATCTAGAGCCTTCCTCCTGCCTTTTGTTGCTTTTCATGCTATTGATTTTTTTTTGACAAGTTCAGGCCACTTGTAGAATATCCCACAGCTTTAATTTATCTGAGGGTTCCTCATTATTTGATTCTAGTTAAAAAATATTGGCAAGAACACTACAGGTCATTTGGGTAGTTCTTATTTCATTATCTTTGGAGTAGAAAATGGCAATCCACTCCAGTATCCTTGCCTGGAAAATTCCACAGAGGAGCCTGGTGGGCTACAGTCTATGGGGTCATAAAGAGTCAGACATGACTGAGCACTCACACACACAGTGGGAATATGATTTAAAATTTTAAACTCATTCATTAAAACAAACCAAAAACAAGAGTGGTTGATTTCTTTTCTGATCCATGGATAAGAAAACCCAGTGACTTGAGCCCTTGCTATTCAAAGTGTGGTCAGTAGACTTTCTTCGACATTGAAAGCCCCAGCCCCGACTCCACCCAACCCCACCCCACCCCACCCCAGATCTACTGAATCAAAATCTGCATTTTAACAATATTCCCAGGTGATTTGTATGCACGTTAAAATTTGAGAAGGACCAATTCAAGATATTAACTAGAGGATGGACACCTGGCATGCTGGCTTTTCCAAATCAAAGGTTTACTTGTGGCAGACACTCTTAGGACATAATATCCATTTCCTCTTTTTTTCCTGACTTAAAGGAAAAATTGTACCTAGCTAAAAAGCTATTTTTCAATCTCTCTTGAAGTTAGAAGTTGCTATGTGACAGAGTTCTGGCTGATGAGGTGGAAATGAAAGTCACTGGGGGAAGGTTTTAGAAAAGAGTGAGGATTCATTAGGGAAAACACTACCATAGTAACCACATACATGAGTTATTTTAAGAACAGGAGGTCCTGGTAAGGAACGCAGAACGAACAAGCTACCACCAACCAGAAGAATTAGGGAAAGGTCAAAAGGAGAGAGGAGATGTCAGTCCATCTGTCCTACTAACCTCCCAGAATCATCCTCGCTGCAATCTCCATTTTGGCTGAGCGCTGCGCAGGTTACCAGGAACGACCTCGAGTCCGAATGATTGGCTGGAGACAACCTGAGACTGTGAGCCATGTAGTGGAGCAGTTCTCCTGGGTTTCCTTACCCTGCTACTCTCCACCCAGGTGCCCCCTGCCCAGAAAGCCTGTTTCTTTGTCAGCATATATGTCTCCTTGGACAGTTCACCTCTAAATGTTAGACAGAAGCCCACTCTTAGGTCCCCCTTCCTTCAAGACTCATCCGGCACACACATTTTGCCCTTCCCCTTCTTCCTTCCCAGTTCAGGGATAGGAAAGTGGAGGTGGAGATGCTATTGGTGACCCTGAAGCATCAAACCACAGACTCAGGATGGCAGTGTGGCAAGCGCCTTGATGAGCCCTGGTCTGGCTACCTCCGCACCTCTTTTATGCCGGAAAAATGGAAAAGCCTCTGGTTTAAGTCACTGTTCAGTTGAGTTTCTTGTTACTCACAGTCAAATTGAATCTACCACGAACTATGCTGTTTGAAAGATTTCTTGTTGGGAGATTCTGAGGAACCAAAATCGCAGGGAGAGGAATTCTTTCTCGATTTTTTTGCTCCGCTTATGGTTGTGTCCATTTAAAGAGACTGATGTGACATGTATTCCTCTCTCCCTTGTGAACAGCAACAGCTAGGTCTCCTCGGGAGGACTGTCATTAGGGAGATGGGTTTCAGCTGCAAGAGCATTTTCACTGAAATTCTGGCTTCACAGATAGGTAGTAATACACATATTTTCCTGCATATGAAGACTATCTCCTACTAGCAAAAAAGAGTGAACCAAAGATTTGCCTTGCCCTGTGTTACAAATGTTTTTTCCTTCTCATGAGACAGTAATTCTAGCTCTTTTGGTGGCTCACTATCTCTATAAATTTCCTTTGACTTTAGCATGGAAAGGGAAATGTATGTGTACATGTATACACTATGGCATGTCTTTCCAAATTGTTATGTGTCTTGTTCCAAAAATATGTGAAATAGTTCTTACATCTCAGTTTTTATCACTGCTCAGGACTGGCCTTTGCCCAGAAAAATATTTAATCTCTAGTACTTGGCTTCTTCTCTCCTAGGTATAATTAATTCCTGCTTGGATGTAATGAGTTCTCACTCCAATTTTGAAATCCCTCCCACCCCATAATCTATTGGTAAGTCCTTTTAGTCAGTAGAAGAGTTAAATATTTGTTGAATGAGTCTATTTGTTAAACATTTATTAAGCACTCTATTTGCAAGGACTGCACCTGGCCAAAGTGCTTGGCAAACTTTTCTATAAAGGGCTAGATAGTAAATATTTTGGCTTTATGAATCAAGAGACAAAAGTGCATCTTACATTGCCACTTATGTGATTATTTAGAATATAACCACTTAAAAATGTTACTTCATACT
This sequence comes from Giraffa tippelskirchi, assembly GCF_054371585.1. Lineage (NCBI taxonomy): Eukaryota > Metazoa > Chordata > Mammalia > Artiodactyla > Giraffidae > Giraffa > Giraffa tippelskirchi. Next base: position 171,894,798 of record NC_137275.1, read on the forward strand.
TTACTTCACATCATATACAAAACCTAACTCAAAATGAATTAAAGACTTAAATGTAAGAGCTACATCTTTAATATTTTTGGAATAAAACACAAGATTACCACTTCATAACTGTGGATTAGGCAATGGTCTTTTAGATATGATACCAAAAAGCAAGAAAAGAAAAAAACAGATAACTTTTATTTCACAAAATTAAAAATGTTTATGCAGCAAAAGAAAATTATTAAGGTAAAAAGGCAACCTATGGAGGGGAAGGAAATGTTTGCAAATCATATGTCTGATAAGCATTTAATATTCAGAATATATAATGAACTCCTGCAGTCAACACAAAAAACCAAATAACCCTTTTAAGATTTTTAAATGGGCAAAGGACTTGAATAGACATTTCTCCAAAGAAGATAAACCGAAGTTTGAAAAGATGCTCAACATCATTAGTCACTTGTGTGCACATGCATGTTCAGTCATGTCTAACTCTTTGGGACCCCAGTGGACTTGTAGCTTGCTTGGTTCCTCCGTCCATGGGATTTTCCAGGCAAGAATACTGGAGTGGGTTGCCATTTCATCCTCCAAGGGGTCTTCTGGACCCAGGGATAGGACTCACATTTCTTGTACCTCCTGCATTGGCAGGGAGATTCTTTACCACTGTGCTGCCTGGGACTTAAGTAGTGACCTTAAAAATCAGTAGCTTAAAATTGGGAATGGTGGAGGAGTATTTCAACCATGGAAATCCACACGCATTATCAGTACCACAGTCCTGCACTGCTCCCTGTTAACCGTTTACCAGGATACCACTGGGTGGGTCATCTCACATTCTATGAAAAGAAAGCAGGCCCCTTTCGGTAATGCTGCTCTGAGCCTGGGAACATAGCCATTGCATCTCCAGCAACTGATGTGGGCCCTGCACCTGAGATGTGCCCCAACAGCAAGTGTGGGATTCCTAAGAGGCATGGTGTCCTAGGTCAGGGGACCTCAGAGTAGACACAAACATGGTCTTGTCAGTAGCTATGGGAGCTTCTCAGCAGCTAGGCACACAGTGTGGAATTCCAATTGCAGACTTCTAGGGTTTGCCAAGTTTCACTTGCAGTTCTTTTATCCCGGGTCTCTCATCTCTAAAGATGCTTAAAATACCCACCATAGAAATGTATTGGGCAAACTGAAAACAGAATGAAAGTTTCAGGGACCTTTTAAAAGTTTCAGCAGCCCATCTCAATGGGACAGGCCCATAGTCCTCTAAACTGCAAAACTCCTCCTTCAAGGCTGCCAAGGGCCAAAGCAGTGTGGTGAAAGGCCTGTGCCAAAGGGAACCCCATCAGCTCTTTGCTACTATGGTTTGGTTTAATTACCCTCTTAATTAAAGAGGGTAAGCTGCCTTATTTTACCCACGGGTTTTTGGAACAGAAAAATATCTGGCCTTTGCATTCTTGAAGAAAACAGGAAGAGAGAAAATCAACCCAGATCAGATTTCAAGTCTTGAGGGATAAGAATTCAAAGAAAAAAAGAATCTTTTCAGAATTCCCTGTGTATCTTCTTAGATGTTAAAGAGACCCTCATTTTATAACCAAGGCCTTGTTTTGCAGGGATCTAGTTGGCTCCCTTAAAATAGACTGGGTTCAGTGCCTTGTGGCTTCCCTGGTGGCTCAGATGATAAAGAATATGTCTGCAACGTGGGAGACCTGGGTTTGATCTCTGGGTTGGGAAGATCCCCTGGAGAAGGGCACAGCAACCCACTCCAATATTCTTGCCTGGAGAATCCCATGGACAGGGGAGCCTGGCGGGCTACAGTCCATGGAGTCGCAAAGGGTTGGACACGACTGAGCGACTAAGCACAGCAACCACTCTAGTATTCTGCCTGGGGAATTCCATGGACAGAGGAGCCACAGGGTCACAAAGAGTCTAACTTGACTGAGCGCCTTTCACTTTTTAGTGCCTTGTAATAGCTGGACCCAAATTTTAGTTAGCTTTGGCAATGAAACAAAGATAATGCACACATAACTTAAGAGAACAACCAGAAACCTACCCTGAACCACGGCCTTTCACTCTCCAAACCTGATCAACACTTCAGTAAAGGCTTTCAATACGGAGTAGCTGATGAACACGGAAATGACTCAGAATCAGACAACAAAAGGGAAAAATAAGACGCTGGCTAACTATAGAAGTTGCTCTGTACACATTGTCAAATGAACCGCTGTTGTTCCTTGGTGTCAAGTTCTACTCCCGCCTCTTCGCTATGGTTGAATTGGCATTTCAAGAGGAGAAACTACCTATCACATCCTAAGAGAAAAATGGGAGGAGGCAGGGAAGATGAAGGGCCAAGCAGAGCAGCTCTCAACAACTCTTTTATTGTTTCCAGGATAGGTCAGAAAAAAATCTGACCAGGCAGGCTTGCTCTAGGAGTTGAAAGGTCAAGTTAAAATATTTGGCTCAAATAATATTCAATGAGTTCCTGTCTTTTTCTGTGCGTGGAGGGGTCTTCAAGATGATGATAGAGATGGACCAAAGGTCAGGTCCTGGTGGGTCAAACCCCAGCCAGAGTGAGGAGTGCTAGGGGTACTGCTTAACACCCCTGTTTCTGGGCAGAGAGGCTGTGAGAACTATCACTCCAGGCCTGTACTAATAATGACAGTCCCCAGCACACCATTTCCTTCATAGGAAGATACAAAGAGAAGGGATACCACCAACTGAAAATAGTCTCTAAAACACAGAAAGGATAGCAGAGCCTTAAAACTAAGGCTTTTAAGTAAAAATGACACTTTCTTTTCAAAAGTGTATGGACAGAATATGATTTTAAAAGATATAAAATTCCATAAGCAAGGATTGGGCTGCCAAATACAAATACCTGATCACAAGTAGCAGGAGTCTCCTGTTATGGTTTCACATCCCTCCATACACACCAATTTTCTGGAAAGAACTTGCCGCTATCACCCCAACTTCACAAAACTGCTAGAAAAAGAAAAGCTAGATTTCAGCCCCTCTCAAAAGCTCTGATGTATGTTTCTAAAAGCCACAGTCTTAAAGGACATCTACCTCAGGTCCTTCTGTCATGTGGAGTGGACCTTTCACTCCCAGGCCCGAGACAGGAAACTCTAAGCCAAGCCTCTGCCTGTGAGGCCTGCATTCTTTCTCTGAAGAGATGGCCTCAGGGTGAAGACAGGTGGCTTGTTATAAGTCTTTACTGAGCAGCTATTTAACCTTGTTTTAACAAATTGCTTGCAACCTAAATCAAGATTTTTTAAAAAAGAAATTTGATAAATACTATCAGTATAAATGTTTCCACTAAAGAAGTTGGAAATTTCTGATTATATTCAGAAAGAAAATTCTTTTTTATTTGTTTAAAAACTATTGAACCTATCTTACTTTGGGAAATGGATGTGCATCATTCAGTTGATACCAATACTCCTTATAATGAAAAAACATTCTAGGAGAGGCTTAGGCAACTTCAAGAGAAGGAAAACTCAAGAATGAAGAATACTGTAGTACAAACTTATGGCCAAAAATACTGTATTTTTAACCAGCAAGATCATTGGGGCATTATTATACAACATTAGGTGTTTTTTTTGCAAAACTAGTTCCCATCCCCAAACAATAGACAATACATGCATTTGAATGACATTTTAAGAACAGTAAATATGATTCTTTTAAATACTGCAAGTTAAAAATGTTTTCTGACAAAACTCCCTAAATACATAAGTCTAGGAAGGGTTTCCAACATGATGATAGGTGAGGAATCCAGCAAGTTGCATTAGAGAGTTCTTTGAGGAAAAGAAATCCACCAAAAACATGTGTTTCAGTCAAAGTAACTTGAACAAAGTTACATAGTAATTTTCCATCTTTCTTTTCTAAATTTAAAAATATTCTACTGAAGAATATCTTCCTCCCTGTTTTTTTTTTCTGTCTACCAAAGCTTATATGGAAGTTAGAATTCCTTCATCCAAGTGAGATCCAATTTTACCCATAGATGTTTTCATAATGCGTAAATGTTGTTTACTATTGGGTTGGAATCATACAGGGAAACGGAGGATACATGATAAGGGAAAAAAGAAGAAAATTAATGCTTGAGCACCTACTATGTGCTAGGTGTGAATGCATACTTTGAACACATGATTCTAGAGGCAAGAGGGTTACTGAAGAGCATTGGTAGTTGAAACAGCAAGAAATTGTTATTCTGTGAGAAAAACAAATGGCAACTTTATACTAAGTATCTACAAAGTAGCAGGTGCCTGGCTCCAAAAATCTCTAGCTAATCTTATACAACTAAGCCATTTCTTTTCCTAAATTGATGGAATCAAAATGAAATCCCAAAGACATAGTTACCAGGACAGATCTATTAATGCTACATATGCTGGAAATATGTAGAGATAGATAAACATACAATATTACTAGTTTCAGTTTTTGTGTGTTTCTAACCAAAGAAAAATCTTTGGAAGAAAATATGTATACCAAGCACACCTTATCTGTCAATTGAGATGTTGTCAATTACCAATTAAGTGGTTTTAAACCCTTATTTAATTTTAAGAAGAGCAGCAATATACGTTACAATATTTGGGTACACTTTATTTTTATATGGGTTAACATTCTGCTATATTTCATTTCATTCATTCTTTTTGAGAAACTGAAAACAAAGGGAAATTGAGGGTAACTTGAAGATTATTTCCAACCAGTATCTGAGTCTTGCAGTATCTCATTATGCAGCCCTTTCTTCCCATTATTTTTATATATTTTTTTGCAAATAATAGTCATTTTTGACCCATATCCAGCATAAATAGCTTTTCACCCATTACTAACTTAAGACAACTAAAATTTACAATCATGTGGCAGTATAAATTTTAAAATTACAGTTCGTACACCTTGACAATCAAGATAGTCTGAAGTACAAAAAGTAAATTGTCCTTTAGCTGAATTACCTTTTTAAATATTAGACCTGCTAGCTAATCTACAAAAAATCACAAGTTTCGGTGTTCTTCAAATACCTTTTGTAGATGTCATCTGCTAGTAAACAACATATGCAGGTTTCTAGAATATTTTCTCCCCCAGTCTATTCATGATATTCAACAGAGCTCTTTATATGAAAATGTATTGAAAAACAAACACTTTGAGGGGAGTTATTTACTTTTGAATGGGTGTGTTATTTCCCTTTGTTTCAGATATGAGGCACAAACTTCTGAATTTAAGCTCTGTAAGGCATAGTACAAACCTCCAATTTACAAACAAGGGATTCTCTGTGGGTTGGAACTGCCATGTCACGCAAAAAGGGCAAAATCATCTGTAAACTGGTACACTGCAATGTGTTAAGTGAGTCATGAGACGGCTGCTTGCCTTGGTCTGTGGAAGAAAGGTTTCTGTGTTTTTGTTTTTGAATAAGACATGCCCAAGTCACCACACAACTTGCCACAGGCCTCCGTTACTGAGAGCATCAACAAGAGGGGTCCAGCGGCACACGCTTAGAACGCTTGCAATCACAATAATAATATAAAGCATGAGTAAACTTTGTTTTTATACAAAACTGAAAAGAATCCCTTCCCACCCCAGCCCATTCAGTAAACCCCCAAAGAAACAAAAAAGAAAATCCTTTAGCTTCAATTGACTAGTGTGGATACAATTCGGTTTCTATGTATCACTGTAACTAGGGTGATCAATTTTTTCCCTTCTCAAGAAAAGGGATCTTATCATGCACCCTAAGATGAACAGTGAAACCACAAACCTCAATTCTGCATAGCAATTCCATCCCAATTTCATGAAGACAAATATAACAATCTTTCCCTGTTTTGCTCAGCTTCTTGGAGCTCTGAGATCAGGTTTAATTGACTACATCTACTATAGCTCTATTAAATAGAATATCCTGATTCCCTAAAACTGTAACACTTATGATCTTGTGATGAGGTTTTCTCTATACACACTGTAGGCCTTCAAATGTTGTTGTTTATACTTTTTTTTTCTTTTTTTTTCTTTTTTTTGTTTTGTTTTTTGCTGCACCAAATTTAAGATCGCCCTTTCAGGCAAGCAGTGGTCGCTAGCTATTAAAACATTTCCTTAGTGGATCACAATAGCTTCTAAAACTGCCTTTCTAATAAAGGCCATCAGAGAGGTAATACTAAACTGTGCATTTGCCAAATAAGAATATGAATTGTATAAAAGCTCATATTCCAATCCTAGGTCAAATGGCAAAAGTTCTACAAAGTTGGTTTCCATGTTTGTATAAAAGCTCCAACTGATTTTATGTATTTTGCTATGAAATTACCTTTGGGTCTTATAATCAGTATACCTCTACTTAGGAATGTGCAAATGATTTTATATAGCACGATGCTAGTACCGCTCTGTACGATAGTAAGGTTGTTTTTTTTTTCTTTTCTAAATGGAAAAAAAAAATCCCTAGTCAGAAATAAACTGACAAATTTACATTCTCCTCTCTTAAAAAAGTAAATAAAATAACATTATTCAAAATGTGAATTAGCTATGAGACATACAGTACAATTACATAGGTACATATCAATACAGCACATTCAATCTGCCAAAAAATTAATGATTACAAAGCCAGTATGGATGATGCAATATCAAGAGAGAGATGTATGTACAATGATTAGAGCATTCATAATTGCACTACACCTACAGGTAGTCTGTTTCTTAATTAAATTATAGGTGCTTTCTGAATAAGGAGAGAAAAACCAGGTAACCTGTGTACTTTGAGGCTGGCAGAGTAAAGAATGGGAACATTCCATTATTATTGAATAACTCTGGTACTTATCTGATAAGCCATTAATTTTCTCTCTCCTTTGTTGTTCCAAAACAGTGATTTACATAAAAGTTTATAGACTCCTGCCAAATAGTACTGTAGTAAAAATTAGACCAGGATCATGGCCTAATTCTACCTTCCCAGCAGGTTTAAACCATCATGATTTATTTTCTTAAATTATATTTCAATTCAAGCTGCTTGACAGAAGATCATCAATACATGTGCTGTGTTTTTTGCATTGGTTGAAAAATTGCACATATAGAATTCTAGATCTCTCTCCTACTACGTTCAGTTACATAAATACACATTCTATAGAACAGAGAGGTTTCTTTCGAGTTTCGGTCCACAAATCTTCCTTAAGTTCAACTCAATCAGTCACCAGTTTAAGATCCCAAAGATGGTAAACTAGCAGTAACTTCAGAGTCTGCAAATTAAAGGTGTGAGAGTAATACTATCGACCAATGTTTTTGGCAGACCTACTTGACCTTAAAGAACACAAAGAGAGTAAAACTGGCTTCAAATGAAAAGATGAAAGCAGATTTCATGGGGTATCACACAAGACAGCTTTTCCACATTGCTGATTTAGACGCTCAACACGGAATGTGGACATTAAACACTGTGATTTAAGGGCAAAGAAAAGGATGGACTGTAAGAATCAAATTTACAGCGACCAACAGTTTGGCAACTGGTGTTTCAGGTTCATTCTAAGCCAAACATTTTAGGCTTCACAGTCTTACTCTCTTACGTCTTAAGATACTGGCTTTCATCTTTTAAGCTCTCATTAATTTTTTTTTTAAAGCCAGCTTTGGCAATACATATCCATAGTTAAAAGTCATTTTAAAATTGTGGCCCGAACACTAAGGAAAAAAAAAAAAGAGGGAGAAAAAGTTTTAGGAAAAAAAATATTAAGAGCAACCTATGAAAAGGATCTGGGCAGCAGCCATTGGGATAATGTAGTGTCTGTTGGCATATTTTTTTGGCATCTGCAATTTGAAGAAAAGAGGGTGGAGAAAAAAATGGCAAGAAATGGAGGAAAGAACAATGGCACATGATATTTCAAAAGGAAGAACTCCTTCTGTGTGTCTTGGCCCTTGCTTTACTGACTTCTATATGGTTTGCTGAGCAACCAGTTATGGCTGAAGGTAAACTTGAAAAAAAAAACAAAAAAACAAGACACTTAACCGTTAAACAGGCATCCACTGTCCCAGCCCAAAGTGAGGCAAGACAATATATGTATATAAAAAGAGCTCTATATGTGTATCCAGAGCAATACATTTAAAACCACAGTATTAATACTTATAATCCTTCAGCAAAAACCACAAACTGTTAAATTAAGCTGATGTTGATGGCTTAAATTGAATGACATTGTCCTGACTGTATCATTTGAGAAAAACTTGACCAAGAATGGAACTAGGATAAAGGCCATTGTAATGTGGGAAAAATCAAGAGGAAGGGATGGGTTGGGAAAAGGAAAATCAACTTCATTTTGCTTAACAGAAAAGAAAGAGAGAGAGAGAGAGAGAGGAAGAAACAGCTCTTATTTTTGTGAGTGCATGACTGAGAATTTAAAATACATTGAGTCACAAGATTTTGCCTAAAAAAAAGAGAGGAAATGTGCTGGGACTGTACTTCAGCATCCTGTTTTTCCTCTGAATAGTTTAAATAAAATCATAATATTTACTACAAACTCTGTGGACACGCTCACACAGAGTCCAGGACGGCAATAAATTAGTATTATGCAAATTGTTTTCCACAGAAATACAGTCCCTCTTGTTTAGCTTCACTAGCCCACCAGGGAAGGGAAGGGTGGTGTCGAGGAGGCACAATTAGACCAGGTTGTACTCCTTCAGGTTCAACTGGAGGATGGTGTCCTTGACGGCAGCAAACACAAAGCGGATGTTCTCGGTGTCTGTGGCGCATGTGAAGTGCGAGTAGATGATTTTGTCACTGTCTGGGTTCAGGTCCACGAACATCTTCAGGATGAATTCTCGAGCCGCCTGGGCATCTCGCTGGGGTCCTGTTGGCCAAGGGAGAAGAGAGACATTTGTCAGTTAGCTGATCTGTTACTGCATTTGCTCAGTGTTTACTAGTGCTCATGAGGACCTCCTCACTGCAGATCTGATCTGTTATAAGCACCTTCCCCAACACGACTATGTGTCACGGCTCCTCTTTCTCACTTTAGCTGCCCATCCATGCAACTCCATGCATCCACAGAATGTGATCTTGTGAGAACAGGCAGGTAGTGTGAAGGCCAGACTAAGTTTAGCTCTGATTCTCTGGGACATAAGGAGCTACTGCAGAATCCTCAGGTAGGGATGTTATTAGCTTACTTCTGGTTGGATTGAGTTAATTGTGATGGTTTCAGCTGCATAACAAGTGTGCATATGATATAACTGCCTCAAGCTCTCTCGTCAATTTGCCCCTGTGTGCTCTCCACCCAACCTGCTCCCACTTCTTTATCAATCATTTCACATTCTCCAGACTGAAATCTCTCTAAGAATAGAAAACCTGTTTCTTAACCTCTGGTCTGTCTACAACTGTCCTTTGCAGGCTCATTTCTGGTATTGCTGGAAAAAACCACATTTACGTAGAATTTAATTCACTACATGTGATGATTAAAAAAAGCTGGTTTATGTTTTCTTACGTTTATCCAGGGTCTCTTATGTGCCAAGCACTGTCTTAGATGTTTTTAAAAAGGATTATGATACATTTATCAGGATATATTAAGAACTTATTTGATAATTTTGCAATAGATTCTTAGATATGACACCAAAATCACAGACAACAAAAAAGAAAACAGATCAATTGGACTTAATCAAAATTAAGAACTTTTGCACATCAAAGGACATTATTAAGAAAGTAAAAAGACAACCTACACACTTGACTGTACAGCAGTAATTAACACATTATAATTCAACTATACTTCAATAAAAATAAATTTAAAAAGGAATGACAAAAAAAGACAACCTACAGAATGGGACAAAACATTTGCAAATCATACATCTGATAACAGATAAATATTCAGAATATACCAAGAACTCCTACATCTCAACAATAAAAAGACAACCTGATTAAAAGATGGGCAAGGGATTTAAATAAACATTTCTCCCAAGAAGATATACAAATGGCCAATAAGCACATGAAAAAAAGTTCATTATAAGCACATGAAAAGATAAACATCATTAACTATTAGAGAATACAAATCAAAACCACAATATGATACCACTTCACATCTACCTGAACGGCTATAATCAAATCAAGTGGAAGATAACAAGTGTTAGCAAGCATGTGGAGGAATCCGAACCCTTGTGCATTGTTGCTAGGAATGTAAAATGGAAAACAGTGTGATGGCTCCTCAAAAAGCTAAACACAGAATTACCATATGAACCAGCAATTCTATTCCTAGGTATCTACTCAATAGAAGGAAACAACCCAAGGATCCATCAACAGAAGAATGGAAAAACAAAGGGTAGTAGATACAGACAATGGAATATTATTCAGCCATAAAAATTAAGTTCTGACAGATGCCACAACATGTATGAATCTTGAAAACATATCAGGTAAAATAAGTCAGACACAAAACAACATATACTGTATGGTTCCACTTAGGTGAAGTATTGAGAAAAGGCACATTTATAGAGATAGAAAGTAGATTAGAGTTTAACAGGGGCTAGGAGGAAGGGAAAATGGGGAGATATTGCTTAATGATTATAGAGTTTTGGGGGGCAATGATACAGTATTGGAAATAGAGATGGCTGTTCTGCACTGTGAATGTAATTATAGTATCCCTGAACTGCATGTTTAAAAATGGTCAAAATGACAAAATTTCACATTACATATATTTTACCATAATTTATGAAACTAATGACACATACAACAAAGAATTGAATGATATGCTTTAAATGGATGAATTATACATTGTATGCGAATCATATCTCAACAGAGCTGTTTTAAAAACATAATAGACCCTGATAAATATGTTAATTTAAAACTTGTTATAAATTAAAACCAATACCAAAACATTACCACCTATCAAGGGCTGAGCACTTTCTTTCTTTTTCCTTTATATAATTTATTTCATTTTCGGTCTGTTGTTCTAGAATGAGCACCTTTCTTATATGCATCTTTGTGGCACTATGCATCTGAATTTCTCCCATTTTCCAGTTAGCTCTATACCATGAAAGAGGGATAAGCACTATAACCTCCATTCCTCCTCTCTCAGAAAACCCTCTTGGGATCCACAGCTTAGATTTTTTTTTTTTTAATCAATATTGTTATTTACCAGTTAGGATAAAGAAATCTTTGACAATTCTACTGAGGGCCTACAGAGTCTAACAAAATACATGGTAAGCTTCAGAAAGTCAACTTGAAAACTTTTCAAACCAATCTTATAAGCAAATAAGCTTATATCCAACACTGCCAGACACTGGGAGGAAGAGTCATGAAAGCAGATTATTCTCACTTGTACAGCTTACAAAAGGAATGTTTGAATTCCTGACTTAGCCCAGATTTGAAATTGTCAATGATTAAGAAGACTGGCATCATACTGAATTAAAGATATGTGATATATATATATATATATATATATATATAGTGATTACTGTTATTGTTCAGTTGCTCAGTTGTGTCCACCTCTTTGCGACCCCATGGACTGCAGCACACCAGGCCTCCCTATCTTTCACCATCTCCCGGAGATGGACTAATAGATTGTTAGAACTGATGCAGTCTTCCATTTTCATAAAAGAACATTATCTTTCTGGCTTGTGAATGAACTTTTACTTGTTTTTTTTTGGGGAAACAAAAGTCTACTCTTTTGACTCTTTTGTTCTTTTTTAACTCTAAAGTATATCAGAACATAACTCAAGTTCACTGAAGAGCACTTGGAGTCTGTTATGCTTTTAAGCATAATTTGTTATCTGAATAAACATAAACTACAAAGAAATCATTATGGCCATCATGGCAGGAGCAAAAATTCCATCGTCTCTATGAACAGTTTTGCAATTCAAGTCCATATGGAAATGGTAACTTTCCTTCCTGAAGAGAAATAAAGAAATGACATTCATTATGATTAAGACCTTGTAAGTACAGAAATGTGGAAGTGTGAAATTTATAATAGTATAAACATGTGTATTATAAACATATCACTGCAGAGTGGGCCTAGAATTTTTTCTCTCAGCTCATCTTACAAGGGCCTGAAGTCTCCTGGAATGACAGCTGCATCTGCTTTAGGAATAACTACTGGCACCCCACTCCAGTACTCTTGCCTGGAAAATCCCATGGACAGAGGAGCCTGGTAGGCTGCAGTCCATGGGCTTGCGAAGAGTTGGACATGACTGAGCAACTTCACTTTCACTTTTCACTTTCATGCATTGGAGAAAGAAATGGCAACCCATTCCAGTGTTCTTGCCTGGAGAATCCCAGGGACAGAGGAGCCTGGTAGGCTGCTGTCCATGGGGTCGCTAAGAGTCAGACATGACTGAAGCGACTTAGCAGCAGCAGCAGCAACAGCAGCATCTGTGTCTTTTATTCTTTTTCCACAGACAAGTTTCCTATATGCGTGATGTGTGTCACCAGGGAAGATGGACAGTAAAAAAAAAGTATCTTCAGATTTAACAACATTCACAGTGGGCTCATGTTGGAAGGAAGATGCTCTTATTCATAGTGATGGGGAAGCTGTGGAACTCACTGGACAAAGGAGATATGTAAAAAGAGGAGGAAGAATCCGCACAGAGAAGGAAGAACAGTGCTCTAACACTCACTGCAGGTCCTCACTGCAGGAAAACCAACCCTGGTGCGCTGTCCTATGTGTGCTGTGTGTGCCTTGAGCCTTGGTGGGTCTGCTCTGTGCTTTGACCTCTGTCATTCCGTAAGTATGCACATTATGAAAACATGCTGTCTATAGGCGTGTGCTATGTCAGGGGGTGGTGGTCATTTCTCATTCGTGGATTTTCACCAAAGTCTGAGAAAAATTAAAACAAGTCTCCCCTTCCAAGCATATGAGGCAAGCATGTGTGTTGGGTGGTAAGCCAGACGCGTCGTGCCCATCTTAATTGGGCTGGTCTCGTGTCTAAGGAGTCAGCCTGTTGCTGTGGGAGAGAACTAGTGCTAGGTTCCCCCCTTCCATGGTTTGCTCAGGGGCACTGAGGACTATGGGCTCCGGCATCTGTGACTTGGTGGCAGGCTAGTGGCCAAGTAAAAGGAGGAAAAGAGAATAGGCTAGGCAAGTATTTGTTTTTAAAGGAACCTCAAAGCACAAAGGAAAAGCTACTTGGACAGAGGATGGGAACACACTGCTGACAAAACCAGTATAACATCCCTACATGTTAGAATCCTATGTGCATCTGAGAAGGAACTTCAGTTCATTAACATGCAACGTTTCCCTTCCAAGAGCAGCACCACACCAAATGTGCGTGTGATGAAGGATGAGTGAAACTCCATCCTCGATGTGTTGGCATCTCTAGGGAAAAGCTATGAGGCCAAACTGAGTATTAGTTTTGAAGTAATTACCTTTCTTAAGGAGTTCGTAGAAGTACAAAAATGCTGCTGAGTTGACATACACACCAGATAGCTTATGCTGATAAAGTATTTTTTTAAAATAGCCCGTTCTCTTGTTGCACCTCTATAATAGGTACTTTTGGGTTTGTGTTCTTCTCTCTGCCAGGCACTGAGCTATGTGACTTACATACGTGATTCCATTCAATTCTTTTTTACGCAGGAGGAAACTGAGTAGTTAAACTTGACTGAGGCACAGCTGCCGGTAAGTGGCAGAGCTGGTACAGTACTGTGTGACATTCAAAGTTCGTCCTCTTACCTACTATTCACTTAGATCTGGGTTTGGCAAGCTTCCTCTGTTTAAAGACCACAGAGTAAATATTTTGAGCTTGTGGGCCACTTGAGCTCTATTACAACCACTTAGTTCTGCTGCTGTAGCATAAAAGCAGCCAGATAGCATATGAATGAGTGGGTGTGGCTGTTTCAGTAAAATTTTACCTACAAAAAGAGGCAACAGGCCATAGTTGTTTAGTCATTCAGGCATATTCGACTCTTTTGCGACCCCACTAGGCTCCTCTGTCCATGGGATTTCCCAGGCAAGAATACTGGAGTGGGTTGCCATTTCCTTCTCCAGGGGATTTTCCTGACCCAGGGATCAAAACTGAGTCTCCTGCTTGGCAGATGGATTCTTCACCACTGAGCCACCTAGGAAGCCCACAGTTAGCCACTCCTAATCTAGACTCGAGTGTGTGTGGGGAGCTAAGTGTGGATTCTGCAGGTAAGTTCTTACAGGGCAGTGGTTGTGACTCTTTCACCTGTTTCAGAGTGGCTGGTATGGACGCATTTTGTTACCAATCTGTCAGCAAGTAATATTTCTCAGAAGGGCTTGGGTGTTGTGCTCAATCATCCAGGATTTCAGTCTAGTTGAGGAGGCAAGATTTGTTATAAGAAGGAAGTAAATAATGCAAAGTACATACACAGGAGTCCCAAAGTGGGTGCTACAGGCAGAGCTTAAAAGATGGGTGCCTTCTCTCAGAAAGATGGGGCTTCATGGGGACATGAAGCCCTCCAAAGAAAATATCTGTGTCAGACATCATGCTGAAATGTCACACTTATATTATCTCTTATAGTCAACAAAAGTTTGGTCCTATAGCCCAAAGCAATTAAGTTACTCGATCAAGGTTTACAAATAGGAAGTACCAGAACTGCGATTTGAAGCTGGTAGATCGACTTCAGACCATGGGCTTTTGACCACAAAATTCTGTTTTCTCTCCAGAGAGAGGGAGAGGCAGACTGTTACCAAATGAAAGGGAACTCAAGAGGGAACTATAATGGTGGTTGTTGCTGCTGCTGCTGCTGCTAAGTAGCTTCAGTTGTGTCTGACTCTGTGTGACCCCATAGACGGCAGTCCACCAGGCTCCCCCGTCCCTGGGATTCTCCAGGCAAGAACACTGGAGTGGGTTGCCATTTCCTTCTCCAAAGCATGAAAGTGAAAAGTGAAAGTGAAGTTGCTCAGTCGTGTCCGACTCAGCGACCCCATGGACTGAAGCCTGCCAGGCTCCTCCGTTCATGGGATTTTCAAGGCAAAAGAGTACTGGGGTTGATACACAGTCAAAACTAGGGGATGGTTCCCTCTGATATAAAAGAAAGCTTCTTATATGTTTTGAAGTAAGTGTAACTTTCATCACTGTTGGGACGTGAAACATTTCAGGTCATTAAAAGACAGGACAAACAATGATTCATACTCCATCAATTACAACACGCAGGCTTCCGAGGCACTGATGGAATATGGGAGTGTGTCAGCCCTAGCCCTGGTCTCAGGAGGCGGCATACTTCCCTGGCTAACTCGCTGGCTGAAGAGTGCAGACTTACCATCGTATTCTGGGAAGTAGTCAACTAGGTGGGAATACATAATTTTCTCCTCTAGAAGATCTTTCTTGTTTAAGAACAGAATAACTGAGGAGTTCTGGAACCAGGGATACGTGATAATTGTTCTAAAGAGTGCTTTGCTTTCCTCCATTCGGTTCTGAAAAAAAATCATCAGAAAAACAAGGCGTGAATTACATGATCACTCAGCCTGGAACTGTTTGCTTTGTAAGTCCAACCCATCTTTGGTATGCATTCAATTTCGGTGGCCTTGGGCTGAGCTTCCATGGCATCAGGATTTACACGCAAAAGGCTCAGCAGCTCTTTTCATTAGGCAAACTCTCAGGCTGACAAGCAAAAGAGAATAATAATAATAAACATCCACTGATACAACTTTTAAGGTAGGAAAAGAATCATCAAAGCCTAGAGAATCAAGTTGTACCTGGCGCATTGTCACAAATGCCCACCAAGAATTATTCATTCATGGCCAAACACTTAAGATTAAAAACTAAGTACCAGGCTTCATTTTGCATTTCTTAAGCTATATGTACTAGGGACTTCACAATTAGTTCTATTACATAACTGTCAAAACAAAGTTACTTTATTCGTTGCCCAAGTGCATCAATATTTTTTAGAAGTATTACTTTTTTCTATACATATATATATATATGTACATTCCTTGATTAGCAAAACACATGGAAAAATATTTTTAGATCACACATTTCCTATTTATCAGAACACACTGTCTCCCTAAGTTTCACTATAATTTTCATACAGAATTGTGGACCTATACATAGTAATTAGTTGGAGATACAAATGTAATATTGCTCACCACCTTCAATGTTTTCAATTGAAGCTATCTATCAAGTCAGCCTAGGTAACAGAAAACCTCAATGAATTCTTAAGGAATTAGTCAGCCTGCTCTTACAAATGAAGATGTTTCAAGGGTACTTCTGACTCGGGTGATCACTCACCAGCCAAAAGCTATACAGCCTCCTTGCTTAGCCCACATCTATTCACCAGCTCTTCTTTCTACAGACACACTTGCTTTTAAATCATTCCCGCCCTCAGGTCACAGACGGAGGTGGCAGATTTGGAGAATCCTCCTTGGGCCTGCTTTTTCTCAGACAACAGAGAGCACTCTCTGCCCCCCTGTCTTGGTTCTATGTGTTATGACCAAGTCTGGGGCAATGGCAAAGCCTGCTGAGGATTGAGCCCACATCTACTGCTAACAGGTGGCTTAATGGTTTCAGCCAGAGGATCCTATTCAAGAAGTGGGTTCAATCCCTGGGTCAGAAAATCCCTTGGAGAAGGAAACAGCAACCCATTCCAGTATTCTTGCCTGAAGAATCCCATGGACAGAGGAGCCTGGCAGGCTACAGTCCATAGGGTCACAAAGAGTCAGACATGACTTGGCAACTAAACAAATAATCCTATTCTCCTGGTACCTGGGGTGATTCAGGGCTGGGCTCTGAATCCAGGTTCCTGTCACTTGGACTATTGCTTCCATTGTATTTTGGTCACCAGTGTAGCCAAGCTGCGCAACCAGTCCAGTTAAACTCCAGGACTGTTGCCAAGAGCTTTGGAACAGAGAACCAGATTTCATGAAAAGAGTGGAAGAAGCATCGTGTAGCCTTGAGCTTCCAGCAACCATTTTGAAACAGGAAGAAAAAGAAACTAGGTTTTAACTTCTTGGTCAAACCATGCCAAAACCTGGTGATGCTTCTGCATTTTTTAGTAACATCAACCAATTAAGTACTCTTTAGTTTTTAAGCTAGTCTGAACTGTATTTTTTCTGGATCTTATATATAAAATACGTCTCAGAGAAAAACAATATATTAATTATATTCAGAATCCCCCCAAAAATGATGCAAATGAACTTATTTATAAAACAGAAACAGACTCACAGACTTTGAAAAAGAATGCTATTTATAACTGAATCACTTTGCTGTACACCTGAAATTAACACAATATTGTTAACTCTAGTTCAATATAAAGTAAAAAAAAAATTGTAATGCTTCTGATTGATATAGTTGGATCCACTTCATTCTCAAATTTCTAAAAGGAAGTGAATGAAAGATGTTTGAAGGATGACCTTGAAGACTAATAAGAGTTCAAGCTGTTAACACATTCTGCTCAGCTTTTGCCTTCCTGATGTAGAATGTGTCCTGAGTTTCACAGTTCAGCATTATAGAGGCCAACTACACTCTTCTGCATTACCCTATGACTGCTGTTCCAGAAAAAGTTCTGGGAAGTTGAGCTCACCAAGCAATTTCCTATATCCTGAATATGTCTTACTCTTTTCTTCTATAAAATGTTTCAATTCAAATCAAGTTAAAAAGGTCTACTGTTCAAAACGAGACCTTTACCGAACCTGATAAAGTCCATCACCACCAACTGAAATTGAGCAGAATGCTGTGGGCTCCTGGTCATGGAAGCCTTCCTCTGTCCTCCATTTCTTGTTTGTAGGAGACAGGCTTCAGCTCCATGACCTTCCCTGAGTTTCAAAGGGCAGGTTCAAACAGCTGCTAATCAGGGAAGTGAGGGATGCAACCTTGGGACAGGGTCCTGGTTCCGCCTCAAGGGGTACACATAACAATACCTTTGAGCTTGTCTGCAGAACTAAAACCCCCAACAAATGAAAGAAATTAACTGCTAGACGAAACATGTTTCATTCCAGAGAACAGGTCACAGTAGGGATAACACCCAGAATCATAAAACCTTATCAGGAGGCCACCTGAGGCCAGATGAAAGGAGTGCAGGTCCTGCACACACCCCGATCCTCACCAGCAATCTCACCCTGAACACTGCTATAAAACTCCTCACCAAGCCCCCCTGGGTTGGGACACACCGTTCTGAGAGCATGAGTCCCCTGTGTTCCCCTTTGCCCGGAAAAGCAATAAAGCTATTCTTTTCTGTTTCATTCAAAACTGTCTCTGAGATTCGATTCGGCTCTGGTGCACAGAGGCCAAGTTTGTGGCATCACAATCTCTTTACCTTTACACTTTGTGCCTACCATTACTTAGATAATTAAATATGGAGGGATGGGTTACTTCAAGGGACAGTATTTATTTCACAGCACATGTTTATCTTTAATATAAATAATACGCACAGCCTTTAAAAACAGTATTTTTACAATCTATGTGCCTTTTACTGACTGTCATCACCAGCAACAAAATTTTAAGCCTGGAAACAATATTCACTGAGAAATGATCTCTTGTAGCCTGAGATTTTACAGGTTGAAAATTTCATGACTGAAGGAAAGCAAAGGCACTAATAAGAACTGAAAGAATTAAAGGATCTAAAAATGGTTAAATAGATAGTGACATCCCTGATGGAAAAATTAACATTTTTTTTTTCTTATTTACAGTTACAGCAATTCCAGAAAATCATACTGTGGCCTTCAGAGAAGTCATGTCTAAAGAGCGGGTATGTACACCTTGGTCTCAACCAGGTAGCCTCCATCCGAAAGACTTACCACTGTGATTAGCACTCTTCAGAAGGGGTATGATAGGGTCCCCAGGGGAGGGCCTAACTGGGACCTTTTTTAGGTTGAAGTCTAAGGGTAAGTGGTTAGAGCCTGGGTAGACCCAAGAAAGGGGAGAGGAGTGGTCCTGACTTTGAGTTCATGCACAAGGAGGAACCTGAGGTCTCTCTGATTAAGTTTCAAGTCAGGACTGGATCCCCCAAGCTCCAGATGGGGGTCTACTGGAAGGGGGCCTCATACTAGGACACAGTGAGGACAATGGACTGTGCCCAGCCCTGGGTCCTAGACATGTCTTGTGGCAGTGGCTGTCCCTCTGTGCCCAGGGCTGCTGTACTCAGGGCCATGGTGGCGGTGAGCCTGCTGACTGGCCTGGTCCCACTGAAGCTTTGCCAGTGTCTGCAGTCTGGGGTTGCTCTAGGCTGTTTTCCAACTTGGCAAATGCTGTGTGGCCTCGGCAGGAGCTTCTCACTCAGGGGAAAGCTAAAGAGCAGCAAAGTGGGTGGCTGATCAGCAGCATTAGCACCTATAGACCTCCAACCAGATCTATCAAACTCAATCTTAGGGACTTGCCCGGTGATTCAGTGGTTAAGACTCCATGCCTCCAATGCAGTGGGCATGGGTTCGATCCCTGGTCAGGGAACTAAGATCTCGAATGCTTTGCAGCACTGCCAAAAAACAACACCAACCAAAAAACCCCCCAATCTTAGGGGGTGAGCCCTAGGAATCTACATTTTATCAGGCCCTCCAGGGGATTCTAATGTCAGCTTAACTTTGGGAAGCACTGTGAGGGAGGTGGGCTTCCCCAAATTAGCATGTGTCATGAATCACCTGGGGACACAGGCTGTGACTCAGCTTGGGGTGGGACCCAGGAGCCTGCATTTCTAACAAGCTTGGAGGTGAGGCTGATGCTGCTGCCACACAGCATGCACTTGGAGGTGGTAGGTGCAGAGAGCGTGCTGAGCTAGGGACCACAGCGAGAAACACGACGCTCTGTCCTATTTTCGTGATAAGAAGTACTAGTCGCACATCCAGCCCAGTGCCCGAGTCGTGCGATGAAAATCTAACTGTGCTGGCTCTCTGCTTTTTGTCTTTCCTAATTAAGATTCATCATGAGAAACGCTGGGCTGGAGGAAGCACAAGCTGGAATCAAGACTGCCAGGAAAAATATCAATAACTTCATATATACAGATGACACTACCCTTATGGTAGAAAGTGAAGAAGAACTAAAGAGCCTCTTGATGAAAGTGAAAGAGGAGAGTGAAAAAGTTGGCTTAAAGCTCAACATTCAGAAAACTAAGATCATGGCATCTGGTCCCATCACTTCATGGGAAATAGATGGGGAAACAGTGGAAACAGTGTCAGACTTTATTTTGGGGGGCTCCAAAATCACTGCAGATGGTGACTGCAGCCATGAAATTCAAGAATGCTTACTCCTTGGAAGGAAAGTTATGACCAACCTAGACAGCATATTAAAAAGCAGAGACATTACTTTGTCAACAAAGGTCCATCTAGTCAAGGCTATGGTTTTTCCAGTGGTCATGTATAGATGTGAGAGTTGGACTATAAAGAAAGCTGAGTGCTGAAGAATTGATGCTTTTGAACTGTGGTGTTAGAGAAGGCTCTTGAGAGTCCCTTGGACTGCAAGGAGATCCAACCAGTCCATCCTAAAGGAGATCAGTCCTGGGTGTTCATTGGAAGGACTGATGTTGAAGCTGAAACTCCAATACTTTGGCCACCTGATGCAAAGAGCTGACTCACTGGAAAAGACCCTGATGCTGGGAAAGATTGACAGCAGGAGGAGAAGGGGATGACAGAGGATGAGATGGTTGGATGGCATCACCGACTCAATAGACATGGGTTTGGGTGGACTCTGGGAGTTGGTGATGAACAGGGAAGCCTGGCGTGCTGCAGTCCATGGAGTTGCAAACAGTCATACACAACTGAGCGACTGAACTGACTGACTGAGTCCCCACCCTCTAGAGACATGGGAAAAGCAAAGGGTCACAGAGACCAAGGACAGTCTGCCAGAGAGTGAGCACAGTGGGTTGAGTGGTCTCCACGCAGTCACCCTGCCTCAAGTAAACGTGGCCACAGAAATGTCAGTCTTGCCCAGACCACACTTGCTGTGAACTGAATGTCTGTCACTCTGACATACATATGGTGAAATCCTTATCCCCAATGTAAGTTTTCAAAAGCTAGGCCATCAGGAGGTAACTGGGATTAATGTCGTTTTTAAAAGAGACCTCACAGAGAGTCCTCACACCTTCCGCAATGTGAGGACACAGCAAGAGAATAGCCATCTATGAACCAGGAGGCAGGCGCTCACCAGATGCTGAAACTGCCCAAGGCTTGATCTTTCCAGCCCCCGGGGCTGTGAGAAACATATGTCTGTCATTTATAAGCCACCTGGTCTGTGGTGTTTTGTTGCCTAAGCTGAAAGAGACTTAAGACAACACCGATCAGGTGAGTCGCTCCTCCCAAGGTGGAATCAGTGAAGAGGTGGAGTGCCTGATCTTGATCTCTGGCCTGGGAAGGAGAGGCTCCCTGCTCCCCACTGTGTAAATCACAAGCAGAATGGTGGAACCAAGATCATCAGGAAAGGACTGGCTCAGCCTATTGTTGAGGGGGTCTCACACTTCTAATCCTTAACATCCCATATTGATTCTCAAGATTCTCACACACATCCAACAGCAAAAACACACAATTTCTGATTAAAACATGGGCAGAAGATCTGAACAGACATTTTTCCGAAGAAGACATACAGATGGCCAACAGTAACTACATGAAAAGATGCTCAACAAGACTAATCATCAGGGAAACGCAAAATCTAAATCACTATGAGGTATCACCTCACACCTGTCAGAATGGTTTGCATCAAAAAGCCAAAAAAAAAGTAGGGGCGAGGATTGGAGGAAAGGGAACCCTTGTGGACAGTTAGTAGGACTATTAAAGTGGCGCAGCTGCTATGGAAAACAGTAAGGAAGTTCCTCAAAAAATTAAAAACAGAGCTATTATATGATCTAGCAGTTCCACTTTTGGGTATTTATCTGAAGGAAATAAAAACACTAACTTGAAAAGATATCTACACACCCATGTTCACTGCAACATTATTTACACTAGCTAACACATGGAAGCAACCTGTGTCATCAACAGATGAATGGATCAAGAAAACTGACATATGTATAACATATATACATGTATATGTAAAATTATGTATAATGTATATATATATACATGCATATATAGCATGTTTAATATATACACATGTCAGTTCTTTATAATGTGTATATGTATAATATATATAACACATGCACACATACATATACATGCAATGGAATATTATTCAGCCATAAAAAAGAAAACCATTCCATTTACAACAACATAGATGAACCTTGAGGGTATTATGCTAAGTGGAATAAATCAGACAGAGAAAGACATACCATATAATCTCATTTATGTTGATTCTTAAAAACAGGGGCTTCCCTGGTGGCTCAGGGATAAAGAATTCACCTGCCAGTTCAGGAGCCATGCATTGTCTAGGAAGATTCCACATACTGCCGAGCAACTAAGCCTGTGTATCACAACTACTGAGCCTGTGCTCTGCACCAAGAGAAGCCACAACAATGAGAAGCTTGAGCACTGCAACTAGAGAGTAGCCCCCGCTTGCCACAACTAGACAAAGTCTGCGTGCAGCAACAAGGACCCAGCACAGCCAAAGCTAACTAACTAACTTAAACAAAAAAATAAAAACAAGTATAGATACAGAGGACAGATTGGTTACCAGAGGTAGGGAGGCAGAAGATGGGTGAAACAGGTAAAGGTGGTTAAAAGGTACAAACTTCCAATTATAAAATAAGTAAGTCCTGGGGATGTAATATACAGCATGATGACTACAGTTAACAATACTGTATTATATATTTGTAAGTTGCTAAGACAGTAGATCTTAAAAGTCCTCATCACAAGAAAAGAAATTATAACCGTGAGGTGATGGATGTTATCTAGACTTATTGTAGTGATCATTTTGCAATATATACAAACACTGGGTCATTATGTCATACACCTGAAACTAACACAATGTTATCTGCCACCTGCATCTGCATGTGTGCTCAGTGGTGTCCAGCTCTTTGTGACCCCATGGACAGTAGTCCACCAGGCTCTTCTATGCAAGGAATTTTCCAGGCAAGAATATTGAAGTGGGTTGCTGTTTCCTTCTCCAGGGGATCTTCCCAACCCAGGAGGGATCAAACCCGTGTCTCCTGCATTGGTAGGCGAGTTCTTTACCACTAGGGACCAGGGAAGCACAGGTCTATGTATGAGCCCCTAAGAGTGGTTAAAAAGAGGTCACATACGCAGGAAAGGTTTGAATGGGGAAGGCTTAAAAGCAATGTAGTTCTCAATTGACCCTTGAGAGATGGAGAGACTACAAGGAAAGAAGAAGAGCTAAAGCAAAAGGGAATCAAAACCCAGGACACTCTGGAGGGACCTGTGATGATTCTGTGTAAAATAGTTTGTGTAACTCTGATCTCTGCAACTTAGGTATCAAGTAAGAAAAGTTTCCATGTTGAGACTGTGAAACAATTCCTCTTCATTTGGATTTTACAGTGGGGGCTGGGAGGCATAAACACACTGGGCCCCATGGAGAACATATGCACTCCTGCTGGCTCCCACCGCCTGCTTGTCTCCAGGGCTGGCAGGGAGCAGAGGCCAACAGGAAGCTCCATCAGACATCTCCAGTGTGGCTTGCAGAGAGAGACACAATTACCTGCCTGGAGGTAAGCAGCCTCTGCCTTCCTTCCTTTTGGCTCTCGTACAAACCTCCCTCCTATCAAGAAAAAGGCCAGATCCTATGGATGTGGCCCAAGATCCCTACAGGAAGTTGGCTTTCTTCAGGCTAGGACTTTGCCCAAAACTCTGCACAAAAAATTATCAACGGGCCTCAAGGGACACTAGTTCATGTCTCTACCCCTTGTAGTCCTGCTGCCAAAGACAGCGTGGGTTGGCACTCTGCCAAGGTGGTACTTCCCTCCAGCAAGAACCAGAGTTAAACCAGAGATCTGAACATCAATTTTCCTAACTTTTGCAAGTCATTATTTTGCCAGTAAATACAAGTTCTCAGACTTTGCAAAGAATACAATTTAAAAGAGACCCTCATTCATTTCTATAATCCAAGTCACTCACCTGCCAGCTCTCCCTGTCGCTATTTACCCCTCATATCAGAGCCTTGATAAACAGCATTTATTTGTATTCTCCATAAGGTCTAGAAAATAGCCTTTAAACGCAAAACTAGACACAAGAAATAAGTGTGCGGACTGCTGAATCACCACTGAGGGCCTTACAGTCATCTACAAGTTGTTCTCAGCTGCTGTCTGAGGTAGGATGCACCCCAGATACAATGGGATGCAGCTTTTCAGGGCTCAGAAATGCCCTCTGGGATCAGAGATGCAGATGGTCTGAGTGATCCTCAAATGCACTAACTGATGCCAGAACTTGGGTCAAGGGCCTGTGATTCTTTGCTTATAACTTGTGTTCACAATTCAGTGATTCTGCATTTCCTGAGCTTTCTTCTAAAAAGGGCCAAGTGACACACTTGATTTAAATGAGTGAGGTGAGATACATGGACAGAGTGGTTACATGAGCATTTTGGTAAAGTAACAGATTGTTTAGCCAAAGGGAAAGATACACATTTTATCATGCCTTAAATATTCTTCAGTTACAAGTTAAGACATCTGCTGGTCACACAATCATGCTAAATTTTAATGCCTAGCTGTTTGTAAGGCTGCTTCTATATACTGCGCATGATGAAAAACGTGCTTCCAAGTACGTTCCACTAGGTACCAGTTTTATTAGCATCATATCTGCTTCTGAAAGTGATTAGGAAAGGAGATTATTAGGATACAGGATACAGGATTATTAGGATATGCATTTTAAATACCACTCTTACTGCCACGACAAGCTTCATTATTTCTTCTGTCATAATTTATCAAAGAATACCTCATAAATTACTTTATTACAAGTTTTAAAAGAGCAAAGACTAGTTGACTTTTAATGTAATGATCCATAATAATGTAAAATTTGAATCAATCATTATCATTGTAGTTTATCAAACACTGAATACTGTGAAAAACTCACATCCTTATTAACAAGGACTTAGGAACACACTCTCAGGTATTGATTTAATTTACATATGTCGACTGGGTAAATAAATGTACCAACTCAAAAGACAGGAACTCCAAAGCCTTTATGAAAAAAAAAATTTGCAAGCCTTGTCTGCATCTCTTTCTTTCCTTGATTATTTAGGAAAAAGCTTGATGTGTTTGACTTTGTATCTCCAGTAGGATCTCATTGATATATGTCCGGGCTGACATCAACACGCATTCAAAACACCTGTGCTGAGCTGCTGTTGCTGGGGGAAGGTAGGAGTGGGAAGGGCCAGGACTGTGAACTCGCTTGGTTTGAAACATAACTCTTGTGACCTTGGGCAAGTGACTGCACCTCAGTTTCTTCGAATCTCCCAGGGTTTGGGAGGAAACAGAATAGAACAGTGCTTAGCTGTGACCCCAGCACACAGCAGTTTTCTATAGTCTGCTATCAGACATGGCAAAATTGGTATGTAAGAACCTCCTGGTAAGGTGATCGCTGACCTCAAATCTTTAGCCAAACTATACATCCAGTAAAATCTATTTCCTGAAATTGCACAAAGTTAATCTATCCATGGTTTCAAGTCCAGATACATCTGATTTATAAACAACTGGAAAAATCATCCAAGTTTCTGCCAAATGCTTAGAGTCAGTTTCTTCTAAGATTCTCCACACGTTAAGGGGGAGTATCTTCAAAATCTCTATAAACGGTTAATACTCATATAATTGGTCCGCCCAAAACGATTGTTCTCTTGCTCTCTGTACATCCTCTGCTTGACCAGTCCCTGCTTGAATGACACGCTACTTACATGACTGACCTTCCCTCTTAATCACAGAACCTAAAAAGTAAATGTCTACATACTTGCCCCTAGGCCTCAGCTAAAGGCTTCCCTGGTGGCTCAGACAGTAAAGCGTCTGCCTACAATGAGGGAGACCGGGGTTCAATCCCTGGGTTGGGAAGATCTCCTGGAGAAGGAAATGGCAACCCACTCCAGTATTCTGCCTGGAAAATCCCATAGACAGGGGAGCCTGGTGGGCTACATACAGTCCATGGGGTTGCAAAGAGTCGGACACGACCAAGCGACTTCACTAGCCTCAGCTAGTGATTGTTCTAATCTGTGGATCAGAACATCTCCACTGTGATAGTTTATCAAAGGGCCTCCAGAGAAGGGCACACCCATCTGCTTTCCCCGGTAACTGATGAGCCAGCCTGATGTCAATTCTCCTTGTAATGGTTAGCCTCCCTCCACCCTTGGGTAGAGAAGACTGCTGCTCTGTCCTGCCTGCTCTCTGCCCCCACAGTGGGGTATCACTCCAGGGCCCCTGAACTTCAGATGTGTAAGATCCCCCATCTATGAAACCATCAAGATGTCTCTGTTGCTGACTCAGGGCTGTTGCCTTATTCTCGGGACTGGCAAATACTGGGCTTGTAGGTGTGCAGCCCAACAACTCTCAACCCCAGAGTAAACCAAGAAAACAACTGATTAATATATAAGTGGAGCATTTGGAATGAGAAATAATTAAGGACAGCTCCCTAGCCATCCCACTTCTGCTATCCAAATTGACAACAGGAAGAGAAATAATAAAGATACTAAATTTGGCCGGACAGGTATCATTTCCTCTGTAATTTTCTTAGTCTTTGCAAATATTTGCAAGTGATTATTGGAGATCAAATTTGGCAAACTCTTTAGGCTTGAAGACAGCTCCTGAAGGTTTTAATAGTATAATTTCTACCCGTACATGAACCGATGTCTTCTACCTGCACGGGATGTTTAGAGAAGCAAAGAAACACAGCACATTTGCCTGTGACCTCCAGGTCTAACTTTTCTAGCAGAGATGAGGTCACAGAGCAGACAGGCCCTTGTGCAATGAACTCGTGCAGACCAGAGCGTGTTGTAGGAGAGCAGGGATGAGAGAAAAGGGAAGACAGAGACATTAGAGGGACAGGGCGAGGAGAAGCAGTCACCCTTAGACCAAGGAGACACCAAAGCCTCAACATAGGTGAGAAGAAATATGACAAATGATGTAGAAGCCCCCAGTCCCATAGCTTACAGAAGACAGGACTACTTCCTTTCATATTTTCTAATATTTTACTTCAGGGCTTCTCTGGTGGCTCAGTGGTAAAGAAACAACAAGTGACCAAATAGCAACCTCCTTTCAAAGACTATTCTATAGCACATTGATCTTGCTATTGTTTAATTTCAATAGTTACAATATACCCTGTGCTCCAAGTCCTACTAATTGTATGCTTAATGCCTGTGAGCCAAAGTCTATCCTTAACTTATATATGTGAATTCCTTCTTTTTTTCCCATAGTGTTAGCTGCTCAGTCGTGTCTGACTTTTTGCGACGGCATGGATTGTAGCCCTCCAGGCTCCTCTGTCCATGGAATTCTGCAGGCAAGAATACCGGAGTGAGTTGCCATACCCTCCTCCAGGGGATCTTCCCAACCCAGGATTGAACCAGGTCTCCTGCATTGCAGGAAGATTCTTTACCATCTAAGCCACCAGAGAAGCCTATAAGGCTCCTCAATTACTGAGCTAGGATTCAGAGAGTTAACGCCTTGAGTAGTCACACCGTTGACTTTTCAATTCACTGACCCTCCCCCCATCTTTCCTGTAATCCATCCACACCTCAAACTGAAAAAGGATTCTTCAGACTGTACTAGAGCTATTTGCAAGCAGCAAAGTGTGTTTGAGTGCCAGCTTCCTTTGTTTCACTTGTCCACTTTTTGATTCTATAGTTGATGAATAGTGACCTGGCCAAATTGCTGGAGAAGTTGGATAAAGAGAAATAGAAACAGGCTGTCGGGATGTAGAGGTAAGAAATTAAAATGAAAACAGGCATGGACAATACAACTGAGCTTGTAAACACTGAATAGCCTGAAAAGGTCCAAGGAAGATTTGACTGATCTACACAAAGCAATCATGCACACATGAGTACATCGGATTGAATCTGAACACACTCCTAGTGTGTTAGTAAAGTCTGGGAAAAACAGGAGTAAAATGAAATAAACTAAGCAATTAAGTAAAATATCTCCTTTGCTGACTTAAAATTTTTTCAGGGATGGGTCAAATTTGGCCCTGAAACATGTGGTTGCTTAATTCTTTGCCCAACGCAATAGGTGTTAGATAGGAATTTGGTTTGTCTTGTGTCCACAGAGATAAGCTCAAAGAACTTGTATGGACTGCATTTTTGAGCCCTGTTCAATGGGGGTACTACCTGACCTGACTCATCCCTGATCACACATCAAAGGTCTTGCCATTAACTCTTGGTTCCTAAGCCTTTTCTCTCTTCTTCCCCTGCAGAAGGATTAGACAATAAGTAAAAATGGAGAATTAAGATAGGAAACAAGTCTGGAATTGGAGCAGATAAACTGAACACATAACAAAAAAGTTTCAGAGAAAGGAGATGTAACGTATTGACTTAAAAGTTTTCTCAAAAGGAATATATATTCTAAAACTAAGCCCTTTGTAAAGTAAGTTTGGAGTATTATATTCCTAAGGCCTTTTTTTCTTTTTAAACATCTTTAAACAATAATAATTTGTCATGTAATTAACAGGGTTTTAAAAATCTTTAGTCTTATTTTCAGGGACAATATTTGATGAAACATTTCAGACTGTGACATGTATTTTTGGCTCTATGAATGTTATTATTTATTTTGTATAAGGTTTAATCATATTAATAATAATAACTAATATTTGTTTAGTGTGCATATATACTAGACATTGTTCAAAGGACTTTAGTATGTGAAAGGAATTGGCAGTCTTTTCTGTAAAGGACTAGACAGTAAATATTTTAGGCTTTGCAGGACACACTGTCTCTATTGTAACAACTTAACTGCCCATGGAGCAGGAAAGCATCTGTAGACAATATATAAATGTATGAGTAAAGCTAGGTTCCAATAAAACTAAGTTTTATAATCATTTTCATGTGTCACAAAATATTATTATTATTTTGACTTTTTTTCCCAACCATTTACAAACGTAAAAACCAATTTTAGCTTGCAAGGTGTACATGAACAGATGGTGGGCTGGATTTGGCCTGAGGGCCAGTCTGCTGACCCTCGGTGTAGAAAAGTATTTAATTCTCACACCAACCCTAAACAGAAGGCATTGCTGTGATTCCTGTTTTCTAGGTGGGGAGACTGATAAAAAGCAAGTTCAAGTAACACACCTAGTACGTAGTTACAAAACTATCTGAATCATTAGCAAATTTATATCTATATGTTTCATATTCAATTTATGTTCAGAAAATTTATAATGTATGACAAAGCACATATATGTTTGCTGTAATATCCTTCACCTTGTATTTTCCTATTTACCTTTTTTTCTATAATTTTTAGTTAGATACTGAGGTTCTAAATTTATTTTCCTTTTCTTCTCCCCAGGAAAAAGTTTCCGTTTTCTTTCTTTCTACAGCATGGAGGATAAAACACGAGAAAGACAGTCAGTGTTTTAATTCATTTGCTTGATTTTCAGTGTCAGGGCAGTAGATCTATTTACTCAGATGTTGCACACATGTAAAAAAATGCTTTCCAGTTGTTTTAACACCATACATCTGGCATTTTAAACCAATAAAGTTATTGTGAAATAGTCCTCATTTGAAGATGGAGATATATTTTTCATATTACTTTAAGTAGCTTCTTAAAAAAGTTAATTCTACAAACATTCTTCGTTAATAAGAAAACATTATTAAGGATCTATGTGTGGATTGGCTCTGTCTCTGCTTTTATTCTCTTCTTCCGGAGGACTGAAGACAACATGGAGGGAGGGCAGGGAAAATAAACACAAAATATTCAAACCACTCAACTTCAGTTTGTGTGTCTACTAAAACATGATTATAGGATTTGAAGGTAAACTTGTGGCTAAAATTCTGTTGCATGCATTATCTGTAGTTTTCAATGATCTGTTTGATCCTTGTTCTATTACCAGTGCTTTTATTTTGACACTGCACACTAGAATGAGGTCTCGGCACCTTTTAAAAGCAGTGTTTACTGTCTGCTTAAAAAAAAAAAATCAGTATCCTCATCTTGAATGACTTATTTGGAGGCATAAGAAATTCACCAGATGAATTTCACCCGACCTTGTTGGCCAATTCAAGAGATCCCTCCTTGGAAAACAATCAAGTACTCAATTATGCTTTAGACTAAAAAACTTTAAGAAACAATAGGCTCTTTCCCTTTTGTAATTCCCAGCATTTTGTGTAATTGCACGTGACAGGAATTAACAGAAGGTACAAAGGATATATTATAAAATTTATAAAGATTAAGTATTATTTTTCCAACAAAAGAGCATTAATTCCACCAATGAAAAACTGAAAACTGGTTGTAAATTGGTAAAGTGGAAAGCTTCAATATTCTGCCCTAGAGAAGAGTTTGCTTCTTCTCTTTGTTCTTTATTCTGACAAAACCTTGATGAATGATTTTTAAACATTTTTAATAAAGTGTTTTATATCAAACATTTGCAATATGATCTTATTACTAAACTGGGCAATCAGACAAAAAAATTTAAAGTATCAATATTCTACTATGTATGGAAAATTGTATTCTGCAGGTGATGAGAAGCTATAAGATCTCTCCCAGAAACTAATAACCAAGTGAGATCAGAGACAAGTCCAACAAAAACACCATTTGAATAAAAATAACAGAAACCTTAAAAACATACAGAATCAACTTCTTTTGCAGTTAAAGAAAAGAGGTGGGAGGTGTGGGTGGACAATTCAAGTATCATGAAAAAAGCAATTTTGAAAGACATAAAGGAAGACTTGGAAAGACGAGTACATGAGCCAATAGCGATTCACATGGGAAAATCTGTGCCTGTGGTCACAGACACACCATCGTTAGACTCACATGGTGTTACCATGGAGGTTCAGTGGGAGAGGGCACACAACTGGCATACAGCCTTGAAAACGTATATCCAACTTAAAACCTTCGTGGTTAAGTAACTTCTCAGGTATCTGGACAATACAAACGTGTTAAGAAATTTGTGAACCCACAATCCTATTGCGTTGCAGACTTGACGAGGGATAAAAGGAGAAACAATTTGAACTAATTATACAGTTGAAAAGGACCAGATGAGGGAAATGGACACCACAGATCTTGAAAGTGCCAGGGGCTGAGTGAGGCAACGATAGTTCAACTTTAAGGATGGATGTGTGTTGTAAACTGGCTAACATTCAGTTGATGGTGACTGTCTACTGTGTCTGATCATCTTTTCAGATTGACTGATAGCTGAGTTGTGCCAAACTTGTCAAATATTCAATACATTTTTAAGGTTTTGCAAGTTTATAAGCTATAAATTTCATTCAACTCTAAGAACATCTGAAATCCCCCAGTCTGTCTCCTCCACCCCACCAATATTTTCATCTTCCTGCATGCATGCTTAAACCACTTCAGCTGTGTCCAACTCTGTGTCACCCCATGGACTAGAGCCTGTCAGGCTTCTCTGTTCATGGAATTCTCCATGCAAGAATACTGGAGTGGGTTGCCATGCCCTCCTCCAGGGGATCTTACAGACCCAGGGATTGAACCTGTGTCTCTTCTGTCTTCTGCATTGGCAGGTGGGTTCTTTACCACACCTGGGAAGCTCCTAAAGCCAAGTAAATGAGTAAGAACTGATATTCTTGATCTAGCTCTGAAGACCCAGTCCAGTGGAAGTTCAAAAACAAAGTAGAATGGATTTTGGGTGATAAGTGACCATGTGCTCATTCATGGCTGTGATAAAAGAAGAGGGGCCTAAGTCTTATACATGTATGTTTTCATGACTTTAGGAATTTAATAAAATTAGGATCAGGGTGGATGGTGGAAAATACATGAAGTCTAATCAAAATGAAACACCAACAAAGTCTAATGAAAAAACAGAAACAAATCCAGCTGCAGATGTGTTAAGAATATATGTCAGATACACCACGTCTGCACTGACCCAGAAAGGATGCTGAAAGTTATTATACACGTTTTCATATGTCAGGCAGGCTAACACTCTATCAGTGCTAACTTTTCACTGAGAACAGAAGACTGGAACTGCACTGGTCCTTGGAGAGGAAGAAGAACCGAGTGGAGTCCAACTCTGCAACTCATGGCTGTATAGAAACTGGGACTGGTGAGAGGAACAGCAGGGTTACCTGGACTTCTAACTCCGAGAATTGCCTGGAGAGGAGGCATGGAGAAGAAAGCTGCTTACTGTTTCATTATTGTAAAATATGGTCTTCTCAGGTGGCTCAGTTGTAAACAATCTGCCTGCCAAGCAGGAGATGCAGGTTCAATCCCTGGGTCAGGAAGATCCTCTGAAGAAGGAAATGGCAACTCACTCCAGTATTCTTGCCTGGGAAATCCCATGGACAGAAGAACCTGGTGGGCTATAGTCCATGGGGTGCAAAAAGAGTCAGGTATGACTTAGCGACTAAACAACAACTGTAAAACACCTAGGGATTCCAAACCTTTGAAAAAAATTTCCAGCATGAAAGAGAAACCTAAGCAAAGAGACAGAGAGGAAGAAAAAGAAGAAAGGCAGAAAAAGAAACCTTAGGTAAGAAATTAATGAAAAAAACTGAAAATACATTGAAAAGGGAAAAAAAAAACCCTCAGGAAGACATTCCCGAAACTAAAAGGATACTAAATTAAAAGGGAAAATATGGAGAATAAAAAGTGCTCTGAGAGGTTTTTTAAAAAGAAAATCTATAAAAGCTAAAATACAAACAATCAAAAAAGATAGTTTGAAAGATAACTTCAGGAAATTTGTCAGGTAGTAAAAAGAAATAGAAAATTGGAGAGAAAAGTTCAGAAAAATAAAAAGCAAAAGTAGCTCTCCATTTAGTCAAAAGAAGTTATAGCAAAAGAAAACAGAAAATTTTCATGTGAGTTCTAAGTAAAATTTCTTATAATTAAATTTCTAGGTAAAAGGGTCCCAGAAGAGCTGAGGGGAGGAGAGGTAGGAAGAGAGCTACAGCAAAACAGATCTTTCCTCAAATTTGAGAATACCTAGGATAAATAATGGAGAAGACAATGGCACCCCACTCCAGTACTCTTGCCTGGAAAATCCCATGGACGGAGGAGCCTGGTAGGCTACAGTCCATGGGGTCGCTAAGAGTCGGACACGACTGAGCGATTTCACTTTCACTTTTCCCTTTCATGCACTGGAGAAGGAAATGGCAACCCACTCCAGTAGTCTTGCCTGGAGAATCCCAGGGACGGCGGAGCCTGGTGGGCTGCCGTCTCTGGGGTCGCACAGAGCCAGACACGACTGAAGCGACTTAGCAGCAGTAGCAGCAGGATAAATAAAAGTTTCTAAAACCTTCCATAGGAAACAGGTTGCATGTAAAAGAATAAGGAAGCAGAAGAGCCATGGATTTTTGAAAGGGAATACTGGCAGACAATGGAATATTTTCAGAATGGTTTCTATCTGAGAATTCTATACGTAGCCAAAAGAGCAATCAAATTTGAGGTCAGAATATAGACATTTTTAGATACGGATGGAATTTTAAAACTATCTCCCTTAGACTCTTACTCAGAAAGCTACAGGAGGATATGCCCCAGTAAAAATAAGGAAATAAACCAAGAAAAAAGGCAACACTGGATCTAGAAACAAGGTACTCAACATAAGAAAGATGTTGTGAACTCCCAGGATGATGGTGAAATAAAGTTCCAGAATGATATGTGCATAAGATGTAGCTGGTCATGATTAGAAAAGGAGGACAAAGGAAACTAGAAGGGAGGTCTTCAATTAAAAGAAAAAAAAAAAAAGGACTGGTATGTTATCAGATACGTTAATGATGTTTTTGTAAGATTTCAAAGATCTGTTGATGAATTAGAAAAAAAATCAGTAACATACACAAACACAAAGAAAATAAAAGAAAAATATAAGGCAATTATTAACTCCAAAGAAAGTTTACCACAAAATGATTGAAACCACAATCTACTATTAATACTTAGCTCATCAATGAACAATACTTATATTGTCACACAGTGTAAACACTGAATTATACAAAAATTGTGCTATACATATGTGGAAAGTATGGGAGAAGAAATGGGGTAGGAGGGTTAAGATGGTATGATTTTTATCCACCATATCAGAAGGAAAATAAACTTAACAAAATCAACAAATAGTGGTATAAATATAGCACTTAGAAATATGAGGGAAATAACAAAAAACAAGAGATAAGAGTTGACAGTAGTGTATCTGGTTATCAGACTGGTGGTGGGTTGTCAGCTGAGGAAGTGCTATTTTTAAAATTATACTCTAAGTTATTCAGCTTTGTCACCATTATTGATTTAAAAATACAAATTAATTTTTAAACTAAAAAAAAAAAAAGATGTACTGATTCATGTGGAAAAAATAAAGTTCCGGGAAGATGTACACAAAACTGCTTAGTATTCCTCTAAATTTAGAAATGAAGAATATTGAGTAAGAATATGAAGCAATTTTTACTCTCTTCTATAGTCATCTGAATATAAAGAATTTTAAACGATGAACATGTATTCCTTTTGGTTATTAAAATAGTAAAAAGTGGACTAATATACTTTAGGAAGTTAACAATATAATTATTTTATATTAAAAAAGTAATATAAAAATAAAAAAGCAAGAAGTCCAAGGAAAAGACAAGCCCATTGCTAGATAAATGTCACACACAAAACCAGACCTTTTAACTTCTACTTTGCTCTTGATTACTCTGTCAAGGAGATGACTTCATATAGAAAAAGGCAAAGAGAAGATCAATAAGAAAAAAATAAGACTAGCAAGGAGATTATGAGAGAGCACTCTAATTGCTTTAAATGAGATCAAATCTCTAGCTGGAGAGATGACATTCTAAGGCAATACATCAATCTGGTTTTAGTTATTACTGTCCTCATGAATACCAGTTTATAACATTAGCAAGACCAGCAGGGAATGAGTCCAAGCTATTTGGAAAACCTTAGGTATTCTGGGAGCAACATGAAAGTCTATGCACCTATCCAGAGGACCTTCTAGACAACAGCATGGGTGGGCAAGGTAGAATTAGAGATCAACCCCCCTGATTCTATGAATGTGCCTAGAACTGGTAGTTCCTGTACAGGAACTTATTTTCTGAGCATATGCTTTCTGCCAGGTGGTTCACATGTTACCTCAATTAATTCACAAAACCTTGTGAGATGAAATATTCGTTTTTCCCACGGTACACATGGAGAGACCTGAGGCCCAATTCTGAATTACCCTGGCTACTAGGCCCATGCTTTTCCAATGCAGCCATGTTGGATATCAATTGGAGAAGAATTTTTAAACAGAATTCTCATTCAAAGGGCTTCCCCAGGTGGCACTAGTGGTAAAGGACCTGCCTGTCAATGCAGGAGGCCTAAGAGATGCGGATTCTATCCCTGGGTCAGGAAGATCCCCTGGAGGAGGGTATGGCAACCTATTCCATTATTCTTGCCTGGAGAATCCCATGGACAGAGGAGCCCAGCAGGCTACAGTCCATGGGGTCGCAAAGAGTCAGACACCACTGAAGCAACTTAGCATGCACACATGCATTCTTATTAAAAAGCAACATGTTTAAGCTGCTAGTGAACATTCCCCACGTTTCGATCTAGCCAAACACTGTGGTATAGAGACGGGTATCAGGACAGTCTAGTGCTCAGCCAGGTCCTCAGGGCCACTTTGAGGGAAGTCCATTCACCTCTAGAGGCTCCAGATTCCTGCTCTAGAGACCCGTCTAGCTAACATTTTAAGATGAAACAACATTCAGTGAAAGAAATACTAACAGGATAAATATTTCCAGCTTTTATTTTTAAATGGACTATTTCAATACTTAACCTTTTCTTTTAAATCTACATCTCACTGCACTTCAAACAGTATCTTTTTGTAATGCCATCATTCCAAGGAGCTGAAAATCTAAAACCTAGGCCATGAAAGTATAGTCAATGACTGAGGCTTTCCTTAAATGCCCTGGAAAGATCAAAGGATTCACTGCCATTCTGGGAAAAGGAAACAGATGTACTTAGCACTCGCTTCTTCCCTGACACCCCTAATTAGCTTTTAAGGACAAATACACAAAGCTTTGCAGAGCTGATGCCTTAAGCAGGCACTACAGTGAAGTGGGGCATGAATTGCCTCCCATTCAACAACTGTGAAGGGTGATGAGCGGGTCAGTTTTGAACAGCTCTGCCCAGTAGGCTGCTGCATAGTAAAATTTACCATGACTCTAGGGCTTTGGTATTTTTGAAAACACTGGGTAATAGAAAAAGTTAATTAACCCTTCTTCGCTCAAACTCCCAACCTTTCCTAGTTTTAGAGAAAATGTCAAATGTTCTTGCATAAAAAGAATTTGGAAATCAATAGCACAGCATGCACAGGACAAATGCTTAATAAGTGGTTATTGGCTCACTAGTGTGGGAATCAAGTGCACCACGTGGTCCAGGCACAGTGGCTGGTGTTATATCAGGATTGTTTCCATTATTATAGTAAGATACCTCCAGTTTTAAAAAGTTGAGCACAGGGATGGAGAGATTCCTCAGTGCAAGCTGGAGACAGGGTAAGCAGGGAGGAGGCCTGAGATGAGGAAGGACCCTTGGATCCTTGCTGCTGACATTTCCAAAGGCTGACATATCCAATGCTCTTGGCTCCTACACTCCCCCAGTTCTTAGCCTCTGCATTTGGGAAGAACAGGGGTCCTCACTCTTCACTCTGCCCCCTAGACTCTCCATACTATGCACAGCTTTGGCATTCTTCTCCTCTCTCCCCAC
Organism: Giraffa tippelskirchi; assembly: GCF_054371585.1. NCBI lineage: Eukaryota > Metazoa > Chordata > Mammalia > Artiodactyla > Giraffidae > Giraffa > Giraffa tippelskirchi. The sequence continues at coordinate 171,931,216 of NC_137275.1, forward strand.
CGGCCTATGCCCCTTTCCTGCTTGTAGCCCAGTCAGACTGGCACCAGTCCCTTGTGGCGGAAAAGGCTTGGCCATACAGGAGCAATGAGCTGATGATACCAACTAGACCCTCACAAAGTAAGGCTCCTGGGTGTTCATCCCAGCGTACCCCTTGTCAGAATTCCCTCAACCAAGGTAACAGAACGTTTTCAAGAAAAACAGGCAGCAAACTTTAAATATGTTAGCAGGTCCTTCTCATCATTCCTTTGCTCTCAGCTTCTCAGAACATGTATGTATGGAAAGAACCTCCTGATGAGAATGGAAGTACTTTAGAAACATTTATTTACATAAATGATAGGCTAAGAGTGGGTCATTTTTCTCTAGTCACTGACACCGGGCCTTAGACGGGTCTTCCAAACCAACAGTTGTGGATATAATTCCACTTATTACGTACACAGTTGAAAGAAAGAAATGGACATTTCTCTAAAACAATGTTTTTCAAACATTGTTAAGAAATTTGGTAAGAAATACAGTTTATACAGCTATCTAGTAACAAATGCACACAGAAACCACACAATTGAAGCTGAAGTTTCACAAAACAGTATTTTTCCTTATAATATGCAATGTATTCTCCTCTACTCAACTGCATTCTGTCTTCTCTAGGCAATTTCAATTACTTGTATTTAAAAAAAAAAATTATGAACAAGATCCATTAAAGTGATTTTATACTCAGTGATGGGTCTTGATGTGCTGAAGAAAAATATTGTCGGTATTCTGTATTTCTTCACTAATTTGGACTGTTGTCTCCTCAATCATATTACAGTAGCAAATATTTTGCAACACTGGGCTAAAAATCTCTAGCCAAATGGATACACAGGTTTGAAATCTTGCAGTAGACTTTCTAATTGGCAAAAGTATATCTGATCAGTCACAACTAGATCATCTTTTAAAAAATACTATTAAAGTTTCCACTGAAAATTAGCTGCAAACATTTTCCTTTTATAAATGCCAAATTAATACTACATTAAAGAAGTAATCCTACAATTCTTTTCTATCAATGTAGAAAAATTTCTAATGCATAGACTAATAACTTACCGTACTGATCCTTGTATTTGTTAGATTATCAAGAACAGATGTTTTGGATACCCAATCTTAAATGTAAAATAGGAAAAACATTCAAGCAAGCAAACGAACCTGCCTCTTCCCAACAGTTTAAATCCTAATGTAGCTTTACTTAACTAGCAAATATAAGGACTTCCTGGGTGCCCAGTGGTTAAAGAATCTGCCTTGCAATGCAGGGGACATGAGTTTAATCTCTGGTTGGGGGGCTAAGATTCCACATGCCATGGAGCAAATAAGCCTGCGTGCCACAACTACTGAGCCTGTGCACTGCAACTAGAGAGCCTGCAGGCTGCAACAAAAGATCCCACATGATGCAACAAAGATCATATGTGCTGCAACTAAGGCCCAACATAGCCAAATAAATTAAAGAAACCAATTAGCAAATACAGATGCTGTGCTGTGCTTAGTTGTTCAGTCATGTCCGACTCTTTGTGACCCCATGGACTGTACCCCGCAAGACTCCTCTGTCCATGGGGATTCTCCAGGCAAGAACACTGGAGTGGGTTGTCATGCCCTCCTCCAGGGGATCTTCCCAACCCAGGGATCAAACTCAGGTTCCCTACATTGCAGGCAGGTTCTTCACCATTTGAGCCACCCGAGAAGCCCATGAATACTGGAGTGGGTAGCCAATCCCTTCTCCAGGGGCTCTTCCCAACCCAGGAATCGAACTGGGGTCTCTTGCATTGCAGGCAGATTCTTAACCAGCTGAAGTACCATGGAAGCCCAAATACAGATAGGAAATTAATAAAAACATTTTAAAGGTAAAGAGGCTTCTGTGATAAAAAACCCCATTGGTAATCAGATTATTATCAGTATGTAACTTAGAAAAAGAAAGAATATGAATCAGTCAAGGTCATTCCCAAGATGGTATATAGAGGCTGACCCCACACACTCTAGCCAAAGGCAGTGGCTCAACCTTCCCTGAATAGGCCTATATATTTTTTTTGATTTATTGCCTCTATCTCCACCATTCTGTCTGATTGGAATATCTTTAATTCTTATCTCCCTCTTTTGAAAATTGCCCTATCTTCAAGTTTCAGCTTAAAAGCCACCTCTTTCTTGAGGCCTCGTCATTTATCAAGCTGGAAAAAAGATCTCTGAAATCACACATGGTTTGTTAACATCACTTGTGATATCAACCCCCTTGACAAATTTCCTTACATTTATTCATGTATATGCTACATCAACGCAGACAGACCAGGAGCTTCTTGGAGGGTAAAGGCTGTGTATTACTTCTTATTTCTCCCCAAACCCAAACAACACCTCATCATGGCAGGTGAACAAGAAGTCTGTTGGGTGAGCATACATTTTGAATAGGAGTAAAAAATGGCACATACCTAAAACAGTGGCAGTAATTCATTCAACTCTAAAGTAACTGAAAAACATACTCATAAGTCTAATAAAGGGAGACCTGGTACTGCTTTGCCTTTCCAAGTTTTCCCCTTTAGGTGTACTCCTTTACAAATCTCTTTCCCTTCATAGTCTTTATACATCAGGCAACAACGTACAGTCAGGAGAATCCCATTTAGCAATTAGAGGTGCTTAAGGGTGCCATTAGGCACTTGCTTTCAATATTATCCCAGACACGGGAATCAGTAATATTCTACTTTTCCCCCCCAAACCCACTGCCTCATACCTTGATTTTGGAAGAGTCTGTCTAGCTTTCTTTGTGGTCTTACCTTGCTGAGGTCTGTGGTGATTTGATAAGTGACAAGGAGGGGCTACCAAAAGAACAGACGATTCTAGAGTGGGATGGGTGGCTTCTCTGATTGAACACTTGGCCCTGAAGGAGTCCTGTACTGAGATCTAACTCTAGGTGAGCCTGGCATATAACCAGTAAAATGAACAAGCAGATGCTATGATCGTCACTTAAGCAACCTGAATGCACTTTGAGGTAGCTGAGTGCATTTTGTAAAGCCTAGTGAAGGGAAGATATGAATACAGTGGTTAGTCTAGAAGTGGGCAGAAATTTTATAATGGGGGTGGGGTGGGAAGGTGGGCAGAGGAGAGAAGGGTTTAGAGAGCCTCGACCTCACTCAAAGTAATGCTGCCACCCTGAGGATACCACGAGTCAATCTGTCTGAGTCCACAGCTCTCCCTTCCCCTTAGTAATAAACAAGGAAGACCTACTTCCTGTAATTTCAATTTGATGGCTGTTGCCAGGACAACTAGGAAACGAGGCAAGGAAAAGAAAGACCTCCCAAAAAAAAAAAAAAGCCCTCCAAAAAAGCAAGCCACCCAAGTGAATTATTATATTAATTCTAACAGGAACTGTAGCTCTGCCAAGAGAAATGTAAAACGGAATCAGAAATGAGGTGCCACGGTCCTGATATATGATGGTTGCAGGTCTGCCGTGCTTGCATTCAGGCAGTGTGAGAGACTCGTACATCAAAGAGTGCTAGTAAATGCTTCCCTTGGAAGTGGATGACTAAGTCTTACACACTGAGAAGGAAAAACTCATTTCAAAAAAATCTGAAGTCATTTGTAAGTTAATCACCATGGCATGTGTTTCTGTTTGCAGTTGAATTGTCAAACAGACAATAAAACAAACGGCTTACAAAGGTCTCTCTGCCAAACTGGAATAACTGTACCTCAGTAAAAAGTGGCAGAAGCATTCCAAAATACTACAGAATTTGAAAAACTGAAGATAAAGTGTTCCAATGGTTCATTAAGAGCCTTATTAAAGAGTGACATTCTTGAGACTTAGGAGTGTCTCATGCATTGATGGGTTACAGTAACTAGCGCTGGGCAGGTGAGCAGGTACTCAATAAATGTTTCCTAATAAATGAAAGGCCAGCTTGATAAAAGTTTGATAGGACGATGTGAACAGTGCTTTACACTCCCCCTCAAGCATTAAGAAATAAATAGGAAGGAACACAGTTCATTCAGACCCAATCTCCTCTGTTTACCACAGCTCCAACTGCAACTTGCACGATTGAAGAGCTGGCTCAAAAACCCACAAAGCATTTCTGGCAACACCAACAGGAGAACTGGTTTTCTCATCCTTCACTCCAAGGCTCTCTGTTTCCTTGTTCTGTTATGTAGAACAGTGTCTGTTGTTAAACCTTGTAACCCTTGTGCAAACTTGCTGGTTTTCTATAGATGTTATTCTGTCTACGATTTTTGTTTTACTTACTCCACAGTGATTTTAAACTGAGGGCAATTTCAAAATTAATGTTATTATAGATGCATTTGTTGAGGATTTTTTTTTCATAAATAGGTAAGGTAGGGAATTTAAGTCCAGTTTTGGAGTAACATTGTTCTGACATATACTTGAGATACACATTCTTCAGTATGACAATTGGGAGGTGGTATACTCTTTAATTTATACGTGTGTGTGTGTTTTGACAAAGTATTCAGGGTAAAATATGAAATAGCTACAAAAGGTACATCTTAGTATTCACTTTTTACTAGTCTAACATGTTTTCTTGGCTTTGATGATGGATGGTTCTTTCATGAAATCAACAGTCACGCTTATTTTGCCTATGGATGGCTCTGTGGATGCCACTATTTTCAGAATAAGAGCTAAGATTAAGAGTTTCTTTAATTAGAGCACAAATAAGCTTTCACAGGTTAAAAGATGCCAGCAGAGAGACTCAAATTTAAATATATTTAAATTTTGCATATTTAAATATATTTTAAATTAAATATATTCAATATAAATATAAAATTGTTTTGGGAGGATCCTTGGGAATATGGTGATATGATTGGGGGTGACAGGGAAAGGAAGTATATAGTTTGATAATTTAAACCATTCTCATGGGGTAGATAAAAATACTTTTTTCCCTAGAGAAGTCTAGAAATACCGATATGGTATGTAGCTGATGATTATGTTTATCATTATTTAAAATGCTTCCTAAAACCATGACTACATAATATGAATGGCAGAAAAACCAGTGGATATTCTCCCTTGAAAAACAATATATCTGAATTAACTGCAATGTTCACGAGCCACTGGGCTATTTAACAATGTCAGTCTGTGTATGTGTGTATATATATATATATATATATATATATATACACACACACATACACACATATATATATGTTTATATGTTACAATGATTTACTAACTTGATTTTTTTGGGGGGCCACACCTCATGGCTTGTGGGATCTTAGTTCCTCAACCAGGGATCAAACTCAGGACACGGTAGTGAAAGTGCCAAGTTCTAACCCCTGGACCCCCAGGGAATTCTGATTTCCTAATTTGAAACAGTGAAAACAAAACCTCCTCGAACTATTATGTCCTGATGTTATCTTTATCAAACCACTTTCCTTTCTTTGTGTGTGGGGATCAACTTCAATGCCAAAGTAAAGGTAAGAAATATCTTATGAAAGAAAAATCTCGATCTTTTTTATCCCTGTGACTCCTGATGAGTGGACTATTGAAAAGGAACACTGGAGGAGTGTGGGGAGGCCAAATTAAAAAAGGATGTTCAAGATCCCGGAGTCTGTCTGGCAAACGCCTACGTGTTAGGCATTAGTACAGGCATGGTTCCTTAGGACTAGGTTCCTCCAACCCAGGGTTAGGGGCCTTTTTGCTTCTGTCCCCACATCACCCACATGTACTGCTACGGAAGTGCTCTGCCGTCACTCTGCACTATCACTGCCCACTTACTTGCATGTCTCCTCTAGTGGGCTGGGGGCTTGTTAAGGACAGGGGCAATATCTTACAGACAAGAACATCCTAAGCTTCTAGCACAGTTCCTGGATCATTCCACTCTGTAAGTATTTCCTGACATTTTATATGTCTTATCTCCCCTAACATTCATAACAAGTTCCCAAATCATAACAGCTATTTTATTTTAATGACTCCAGTTAAACAAAACAAAACAAAACATACAAATCCTCCCAGGTCTGGATATAATAGTAGGACCTTGACAGCTGACACCATGTGATTCTGGGTTGTGGGCATGTTATGACCAGGAAAGTGATGCTCTTTGCTATCTGAGTGTCCAGCATAGGATGAGGGAAGATTCCCTCAGGAGTACTAACAGGAAAGATGGTTCTAAGACTTGCCATGTATGTCAAATTAGGAAACTGACTTCAAGGGCACATTATAACCTGGATGGAAACCATGTGACATGGTTGTGGATTTCTGAAAACCATAACTGCTGACCACCTGACTGGGAGTCTGGACCATTCGCTGTCCATCCAAATGGCTTTCTCCCTCCTCCTTTTAATAACAGAATTGTAGCCAGATACCTGACTTTCTAGCCAGACTCCATGTCCAAGCATCTCTTGAAGTTACATGTGACCATCTGACTAAATTCTTACCAACGGGACAGAACAAAGTGATGGGTGCCAGTCTGAGTCTGGGTCTTAGACCGCAGATGTAATCCACATGCTGTCCTCTACTTCCTGTTGAATGAACCCTGATGGGGCAGTGACCCAGCTTCAACTGCCCACATGATAACCGTGCCCTAGGGAATGCGGAACAATGATCTGAGAGAACTTGGGCTCCTGACTGTTCATGAGCAGCGGAACTGCTGGGCTGAACTGGGTTGCTTCCTTAGAAAAGAAATTAATGTCTATAACTCTTGAAGCCACTGTATTTTCAGGATGCTTTGTTACAGCAGCTGAGCTTTCCCCTAATAAACTAAGGAGAAGGTGAATTAGGAGAAGATGGTGGCCTCATTTCCCCTTCACATTTCTGTGCTTTAAGTTTCCTTATCTGTAAAATAAGAAGCGTAACTGATATCCTTTTGGCTGCAAAATTCTATGACTCGTTTTTCTCCTTCCCATGAGACCTACCCAAGCCCACCCTAATAAGCACTCCGCTTCCTCCAGCTTGCTTTTACTGGGCCTTGTCAAGGTCTGCTCCACAGCTTTCACTTACACTGGTAACAGCTTTTTATCTCAACTTGGAGCTTGTGTCATTTACTGAGGATCAAAGCCTTAAGACTGAGTTTGTATTTGAAAGTTCAGGTACCAACTGGAATTGATGAGATTTTAGAAAGGCAAGGACTCCATGAAATTATTCTAGTGAAATAGAACCTTCAAGTTAAGGCCTGCTTGTATTAAAAACATAAACATGCTGTAAATTTGTAATAACTATTTTCTAACAGGCTAAAATCTATCCCAAGTACTACAAACTACATCCCCTTTGTTTATTTATTTTTAACCAGTAAAGGACACATCCTCAAGGACCTATGATCACAGAATGATTTCTGTCACTTTAGGCTACCCCAGTATTTATTTACCTTCAGCAGACCTACAAATAATCATCAACGTTCTCTCAGGTTAAACATCTCTTCTCCCTATTTCTACAATTACTCTTATGCCACTAAGTCATTTTCTTTCCCTTTCTGCCTCCTCCTTAGCTCATAAATAGTGTCTGTTAGAAAGAGAACTGCTAATATGACTTTCATATCTGTATCTCTTAGAGTCCAGTATCTGTTTTTATAGGCTTGGGCTTTTAATTCTTACTGGCACAGGAAATACTCACTACAATATTTTCTATCACTACTACCAAGCCATCAGCTATCACCTTAAAGCTCTCACGGCATCTCGGATATCAATTTGTATAAGGACCTTATCAACCAAAGCTGCATTTCTGGCTTCTACCAGCTCTGTGAGTCCATGAGCTACACAAATGTTCTCCAGTTTCACTAACTGCACACATACCTGCCACTGTACACCAATTATTTCTTCAACTTCCAAGAGTCCAACAACTAGCTCCAGGCACAACTGAAGCCCTTTTTAGTTCTTACCAATCAACATACAGCTCCCAAGATACAAATATCACACACTTGAACTGCTTTGAAATTTTCTAAGCCTGCTAAATTCACCTTTGTCCCTAAGAGCTAAAAGTAAAATTCTAAAAGATACAAATATCAATCATTGCAAGTTCTTTATTAAATACTTAGTCTAAAAATATTATATAAACTTAAGTCAAATTAAAGTCTAAAAGTTTATTGGAAACCTCAAGTAAAAAGGATTATTTACCTCCAGCAGTGGTATTCTTGTATTTGAGAATTTTATTTTTACCCATTTCCAAATTATCTTTTCCTTTATACAAGCTACATGTGTTTTTTACATGATTTTCCCTAAAGTTACTGAGTATAGGTATCAATATCTTTGAGTTAAAGCAGCAACTCAAATAAAAGCCCTGAAGACATAAACATTCAAAACACAATGTCAAGGAATACATTCAAGAAACATTTCATAAGTAAAAAGCAGAAGTACACTGAGACGGCACAAATGATATACATGACACATCTATGTTTTAATAGTTACTAAATATGAAAGTATTCGTTTCTAAACTAAATTAATTGCTTGATTTTAAAATGAAAAGTACATATACATGGTAAAAAAATTTTAACATAAAAAAATAAACAAACAAAAGTAGGAATTCCTTCTATTACAGATTCATATTACCTCCCATTTTTTCTTCTATCATTTTGGAGAAATGGTATGTACATACAAACATATAATATGTATTAGGTATTCATAATTTTTAGATAAATGGAAATATACTATATGTATTGTCGATGCTTTGTTTTTTTTCCACTTAATTATATGCTTTTGAGACTATTCTATGTTAGCACATGTAAACCTAGCTTACATGTTTTTGAAAAGTTTGAGTAATATTCTAAGTCAGTCATTTTGATGTTCTTTCAATTTTTTTTTCTAGTCTTTTCATTCTCTGCACATAAGTTTTTGTACAAATGTGCACAAACAAGTAAAACTTCTGAGGCAAAGGACATGTGTATTCAAAATTTTGAAAAATATCCAAATTGCTTTCAAAAGAGACTGCTGTGTATTTGATTTAAAAAACAAATCATGGCATTTGTAAAGACTAAAGACAGCCCATTAAAATAAATATACAGATAAAAGTAAATAAAAGAACTTAACAGAGTGTCCTTAGGATATGAACCAATATGGATATGTATAAGCCTCTAAAGACATACTTTCTTGGAAGAATTCCATAGACTCCCCTTGAAATTACATATTTCAGATTTTATAAATCAATGTTATGTTTTATGTTATGTTTTCAATGTAAATAAGGTATTCAAAACAACATCATGCAAATGTTATCAGTAATCCAAACCTAACACCATTATGTGCAGAAAAGAAATCATAATTTTACAGCTCTCTAATATCTTTACACATTTTAGTAAATCATTATTTTTTTGGCCTTTCCATGAGTAATTAGAAAATACCTGGGTGTTAAATGAACAGGACAAATCCGAAATCTTCTACATTTCTGTTAAATTCAATCACAGGAAAAAAGGGGACTTTCTTCATTAGGGTATTTTTCAAAACAAAAAACAAAGATGGGATAGTCCCTTGTCAATCAGAATTTTGAGATAACATGTTTTTCTCTTTATATGCCAAATATTTAGAAGCCCCTGTTCAGCTCAGTTTCCTTAATCACCAAGTGCAGGATGTTCCTATAATTACTGCTCTCTTTACTGCAAATAGGAGGTAGGTCTGTGGAACAGGGCAGAGGACAGACTGACATGGCCTCCTTCAACATGTAACCCAGGAAACCATGCCCTCAACCTTGGGACAACTTAGGAAAAGGCCAGACAGTGACACAGATATTTTCCAGATATCTAGAAGAATGAAACAAAGGAAAAAGCTAGCCACAGAAGCAAAGCAGCTGGTTGGAAATTTTTTAAAACGTAAAACAAAGCTCAAGACTGCAATGTGTGTACTGAATAAGAGTACAGTACATGAAAGGGGAACAAGGTTTTCACCTCTCTTTGCCTTCAAGAACTATATACACTGTGATAATAATATTTTATGCACAAAGCAGTTTAAATTGTTTTTCCCACATCCCTGTTTTCTGTGAGCCAATGATCTTGCCATTTGTGATTTCACTAATTGGTGTACTTTTCAAGGAGGTAATAACTCTGACTTTGGTGAGGGATTAGTGTATTGTGATAGATCAAATGTGAAGAGATATCATTTATATTTATTGCCAGGGTAAACAAAAACTGTTACTCTGAACATTATGAGCTGTACAAATGTGAAGCTGAAAATGTCCTGTCTGGTGGGATGACTCTGTAAACAGACATACATGGAGTGAAAAGCAAAGCACACTGGTAATGCAGTCACAATTTACTTAGAAGATAGGTGAGAAACAGCAAGTGAAAATCTGTAAATGATTAGCAGCCTTGAAGACTACAAGCTGCTCTGGGAAGCCCATAGAAATGTTCTACATAAGTGCTATATTTATACATTCTGCAATAGATTGCTATAAAATAGTATTACAGCATCTTGTTAGTAGTGCTGTTTTAATTGCAGGCTTATGTATTACTGGTACTGTTAAGCGCCAACACTAGTAAATGTGAAAATTGCAAAAGGTTTAAAAATGGTTAGCTGGTGCCTAAATTTTCATCCAAAGCCATTAGAAAAGATAAACAGAAATTCATACCATTTTACTGTGGAAAAAGAAATATAAAGCTATGCTCTGAAACTAGAAAAAAAGGTTAAGTGAGGGAAGTATTGGGCTTCCAGGTGGTGCTAGTGGTAAAGAACCTGCCTGCCAATGCAGGAGACATAAGAGATGCTGGTTTGATCCCTGAGTTGGGAAGATCCCTGGGAGGAGGGCATGGCAACCCACTCCAGTATTCTTGCCTGGAGAATTCCAAGAACAGAGAGGCCTGGCAGGCTACATCCATGGACTGCAAAGAGTCAGACATGACTGAAGCGATTTAGCATCCCTGCAGGGAAATAGCAGGCTTCTGGACTAAATTTTTACATAACATAGAGCCTGAGGGTCATCTACATACAGTTAATTCAATCTCTTAATTTAATGATAAGTGTACTCAGACTGGGATATTCAGTGATTTTCCCAAGATTAATAGGTAAACTAGTGGAATTCTGTTTTCTTAATCTATAGCTCAAGGATATTTCACAAGATCGATACAGTATCTTGCTCATTTTCGTAGTTTGCTTTACGCATGGAAGAAGTTACACTAGCCTAGGTCCTAGCACCCTCCAGGACACTGTAGGAAGACTTTCTAATAGTCAGCAATGGCAATATGGGAAATTAGATTAAATATCAGATGGGGAGTAGGACCCTGGCTTCGTCAGTAACTAGCTATGACATCTGGCAAGTACTTAACCTCACTGGATCCCAATTTTCTCATTTTTAAGGAGTAGGTCAATAGAGGTAAACCCTAACTTTCAGTTCTAACATTTTATAAATGTGGTCAGTTTGTCAAAAAAGAAAAAAAAAATACCATATTTTTGTGAAGCAGCAAGTCTTTGTCAGGACAACTTTGGAGTTTACCTTCAGCTTTACGCAAATTCTTCCCTTCTTTAGCTAGGGTACCATCTAGTGGACATTTGGTTGACTAGACAGTCAACAGCAAGAAAAACTTCAATTTACAAAAGTGCTAATAAGAACCATTTATCTGTTTTCAAAAAAACAAAGGACTGGAAGGACATTCAAAGGTCATACTGATCATTCTCCCTGCCTTCAGAATGGGTCAAAATGATTATCATTGATACATATGAATCTATCTTCTTATTACTAAAGTGACCGTGTGCCATTAGTAGTATGCTAGAAGAACAATGACTTCAAGAAGCTGGTATTACCTATGGAATGGGAAAGAATATGCAAATCATATATCACTGAGTTTAATATTCAGACTATGTAAATAACTCTTAAAACACAACAACATAAAAAAAAAACCTGATTCAGAGGAACTGAAAGACATTCCTCCATAGACACACAAATAAACACATAAAAAGATGTTCAACATCACTAATCATTAGGGAAATCAAACTCACAGTGAGATACTACTTCATATCTATTAGGACTGCTTTTATAAAAAACAAAATAATGACTGTTGGGCAAGGACGTAGTAAAATTTGAATCCTTATACTTGAATAAAAATATTCAAGCCATTGTGAAAAACAGTATGACAGTTTCTCAAAAAATTATAAATAGAAATACTATATAATCCAACAATCCACTTTTGGGAAGAAGAAAGAATTGAAAGCAGTTACTCAAAAGAGGTGAAAGCAAGAACTTGAATATTTATATATCCATTTCATACTTTGGCCATCTGATGCAAAGAGCTGACTCAGAAAAGACCTATATTCTGGGAAAGATTGAGGGTAGGAGGAGAAGGGGACAGCAGAAGATGAGATGGTTGGGTGGCATCATTGACTCAATGGACAAGAGTCTGAGCAAATTCCAAGAAAGAAGGACAAGGAAGACTGGCATGCTGCAGTCCCTGGTGTTGCAAAGAGCTGGACACAACTGAATGACTAAACAACAACAAACACCCAATTCATAGTAGCATTATTCAAATAGCCAAAAAGCAGAAGCAACCTAAATGTTTACTGATGGATGAATGGATAAATAAAATGTGATGTATACACATACGGTGGCTTCCCTGGTGGCTCAGTTGGTAAAGAGTCTGCCTGCAATGTGGGAGACCTGACTTTGATCCCTGGGTTGGGAAGATCCCCTGGAGAAGGAAATGGCAACCACTCCAGTATTCTTGCCTGGAGAATTCAAAGGACAGAGGAGCCTGGTGGGTTACAGTCCAAGGGGTCATACATACAGTGAAGTATTATTCAGCCTCAAAATGGAAGGAAACTGTGATACATACTACATGGATGATCCTTGAAGACATTATGCTAAGCAAAATATGTCAGTCAAAAAAGGACAAATAATGTACGATTACACTTATGAAATGGGCTTCACTGATAGCTCAGTTGGTAAAGAATCTTCCTGCAATGCAGGAAATCCCGGTTTGATTCCTGGGTTGGGAAGATACCCTGGAGAAGGGATAGGCTACCCATTTCAATATTTTTGGGCTTCCCTTGCCACCTGCAATGTGGGAGATCTGGGATCAATCCCTGGGTTGGTAAGATCCCCTGGAGAAGAGAAAGGCTACCCACTCCAGTATTCTGGCCTGGAGAAGTCGCAAAGAGTCGGACACAACTGAGTGACTTTCAATTTCAGTTTCACTTATGAAATACCAAGAGTAGTCAAATTTCTAGAGGCAAAAAATAGAACGGTCATCGGGGTGGCGGGGGAGGGTAAGTGGAGAGTTAATGCTTTTTAATGAGTTCAGCTTGTTTACAAAGAAAAATTCTGGAGAAGGATGGTGGACTGATGGCTGCACAACAGCGTGAATGTTCTTAATACCACTGAACTATACACCTAAAAAGCGGGAAATTGTATGTAAAAAAAATTGGTATCAGTAAGAAGCAAAAAATGAAGACTGTTTTTAAAGAAAAACTCTTGTTTCCTTAAAACTTTATTTTCAAACTCTCCTAGTTCTTTTATCATTAACTCAAAATACATACAGAGAGAGTGAATTTTCCTTGATAACTGTTGGAACACTTTCAAAAGAGGAAGGTATACTTCTAAGAATTTGGGAGAAAGAAAACAACCATCATTGTCCCTTGTGAAAGTGTTAGTTGCTCAGTCGTGTCTGACTCTTTGTGACCCCATGGACTGTAGCCTGCCAGGTTTCTCTGTCTGTGGAATTATCTAGGCAAGAATACTAAAGAATACTAGAGTTGGTTGCCATTCCCTTCTCCAGGGGCTCCTCCCGACCCAAGGATTCAACCCGGGTCTCCAGCACTGGAGGCAGATTCTTTACCGTCTGAGCCATCAGGGAAGTCAGTCCCTTGTGATTGTTGACTAATAAATAAGGCAAATTTGATGAGACTTCCGAGTGTCCCTGACTTTCTCTGAGTGTGATCCGGAAGGAAGAGGTGTTAACCGTACACACACTCTGTTTCAGGCTGAGTTCCGCACCAGGGGCACAGAAGACCATGGCACTCAGATGCCAGGCTACTGGTTATGTGGTTTTGTTGCCATGGTCTGCAGCCCAAGGGAGGAGGGCTTGTAAGCTAGTGACAGCTGGCACTGCTTCTGCTGGAGCGGACCAGCACTCCATAAAGAGTGACTGCCTCTATGTGAGAACCCTGTGCTCTCGTTTTCAAAGAGGTGGCTGCATGGGGCCCGGGGCAGGGGCAGTTTACAAAAAATGGCTGTCCTCAGCAAAAATTAATTAACTTTAGGTTCTGGTAAGGCCTCTCCAGTGCCTTTGCCTTCCAAAATACTCTCTGTGCTCCTGTACTTCATTTTTCTCTACAAAATCTACCTTTGGGAAGAGATCTTGGGCAATTGACATAGACCTAATATATAATGCCAGGGGAAGCCTGATGTGTGTTGCCATTTTAATGAGGTCTGACACAGGCCAAATGTAGGAACCTCTAACTTTGGAATCCTTGATTCAGTGAGCTGGCAAGGGGATGAACTAAGAGCAAGGTATGGTGGTTCTCTGGGTTCCTTTAAAGCTGTGTTTTCCAACCTCAGCCCTATTGACATTTAGGGCAGGATAATTCTTCATTCTGAGGGGCTGTCCTGTGCATTACAGGATGTTGAGCAGAACCCTGATCTTTCCCACTAGATGCCAGTGGTACTCCTCTAACTGTGAGACCTAAAATCGTCTCTAACATTGGCAAACGTTCCCTGGGGAGCAAAGAATCCCCCCTGCAAACCTGTTGTACTGCCACTGCTGCAAACGTACCATGTAGGTTGTCAGCTGCCCTACCAATAGGCATCACTAGCTATTCTTGCCAAGGAGCTTATAAGCTCACTAAGGAATTCAGATCTACATAGAAGCTATTAGAAAATGACATATGCCAGGATACAGGATTAAGTGCTCAAAAGTGAAACAATGACAGTAACTCTTGTCAGATTTCCACAAGGACCTTCCAGTGCAATTTGATAAAATGGAATGAGAATATTAATGTCTAAGGAGAAGTCTCGCCTTTTAAGATGACAAAACTGCTTAAAGGAGAAAGAACAATATAAATCTCAAATTGGACTATTTTCATGGCATCTCATGTGCAAAACCTTCCACCTTCTTCATCCCCCTTCAACCCATTGTGAATATTTAATCAAGACTACGAAGTTTTGAAGTAACAGTCCCCCCTGCCCTCCATCTGGTTCCTTCTGGAAGGGAATAAGCCCTACAACATCCTCTAATGCAGATAATTCATGTTTTAATGTTTTGAGGCTGTACCTTCTGTTTTTAAATAATTTGGCTGCACTGGGTCTTAGCTGTGACACACGGGATCTTTGCTATGGTCCTCAGGCTTAGCTGCCCTGTGGCATGTGGAATCATGGTTTTCCAACCAGGGATGGAACCCACTTCCCCAGCTTGCAAGGTAGATTTTTAATCACCAGGGAAGTCCTGAGGTTGTAGCTTTTGAAAACAAGGGCCTGTGTTGCCCTGGAAGGCAGAGAGCAAAGATGGCCTTTATTCCTTGTACCCCACTGGAGTAGCACCCTACATTACACCACTCAACAAGAACAAATCTGCCACACAACACAGCAAGGGGAGAGAAGAAACTGCAAACTCCCCTCAACCTTCACACAGCCATCCCCAGGCAGGTGTGTGCATGCTAAGTCGCTTCAGTCGTGTCACAGGCATAAGGTACAATAAGAATGTATGAGTTTCATATCTACAGAGACTGTTATACTATCTCAAAAGAAGAACACCAATTGTAATAATTCCAAAAAGAATTACCTTTTTTCAAAGAAACAGACTCTTAACAGAGGGTTGTACACTTGATTAATGAAATAGTGATGACCACTAGTTTTTCTCCTAGTGATGATGCATGTTGGTAACTGGAACTGAATAATGAGCAAAATGACTGGCATAACTTGAGAAATTTCAGGTTAGCTTAAGAATTTAGCATATGGTCTGGAATATTGATAAATCTATGTTAACTTCAGCATTTATTATGTATATCATTCAACAAGATTAGGTTTCAAATTTATCTTCAGTTAAGGTTTAAAAGGTACTCTCTAAAGAAGAAAGACAATGGTGACGTCTAACAATGAACATTCATTCACTGTCTGATCAGAGGTGGCAAGAATACACAGAAGAACTGTACAAAAAAGATCTTCACGACCCAGATAATCACGATGGTGTGATCACTCACCTAGAGCCAGACATCCTGGAATGTGAAGTCAAGTGGGCCTTAGAAAGCATCACTATGAACAAAGCTAGTGGAGGTGATGGAATTCCAGTTGAGCTATTTCAAATCCTGAAAGATGATGCTGTGAAAGTGCTGCACTCAATATGCCAGCAAATTTGGAAAACTCAGCAGTGGCCATAGGACTGGAAAAGGTCAGTTTTCGTTCCAATCCCAAAGAATGCTCCAACTACCGCACAATTGCACTCATCTCTCATGCTAGTAAAGTAATGCTCAAAATTCTCCAAGCCAAGCTTCAGCAATACGTGAACCGTGAACTTCCAGATGTTCAAGCTGGTTTTAGAAAAGGCAGAGGAACCAGAGATCAAATTGCCAATATCCGCTGGATCATTGAAAAAGCAAGAGAGTTCCAGAAAAACATCTATTTCTGCTTTATTGACTATGCCAAAGCCTTTGACTGTGTGGATCACAATAAACTGTGGAAAATTCAGAAAGAGATGGGAATACCAGACCACCCGACCTGCCTCTTGAGAAACCTATATGCAGGTCAGGAAGCAACAGTTAGAACTGGACATGGAACAACAGACTGGTTCCAAATAGGAAAAGGAGTACGTCAAGGCTGTATATTGTCACCCTGCTTATTTAACTTATATGCAGAGTACATCATGAGAAACGCTGGGCTGGAGGAAACACAAGCTGGAATCAAGATTGCCAGGAGAAATATCAATAACCTCAGATATGGAGATGATACCACCCTTATGGCAGAAAGTGAAGAACTAAAGAGCCTCTTGATGAAAGTGAAAGAGGAGAGTGAAAAAGTTGGCTTAAAGCTCAACGTTCAGAAAACTAAGATCATGGCATCTGGTCCCATCACGTCATGGGAAATAGATGGGGAAACAGTGGAAACAGTGTCAGACTTTATTTTTTGGGGCTCCAAAATCACTGCTGATGGTGATTGCAGCCATGAAATTAAAAGACGCTTATTCCTTGGAAGAAAGGTTATGGCCAACCTAGATAGCATATTTAAAAGCAGAGACATTACTTTGCCAACAAAAGTCCGTCTAGTCAAGGCTATGGTTTTTCCAGTGGTCATGTATGGATGTGAGAGTTGGACGGTGAAGAAAGCTGAGCGCTGCAGAATTGATGCTTTTGAGCTGTGGTGTTGGAGAAGACTCTTGAGAGTCCCTTGGACTTCAAGGAGATCCAATCAATCCATCCTAAAGGAGACCAATCCTGGGTGTTCATTGGAAGGACTGATGTTGAAGCTGAAACTCCAACACTTTGGACACCTCATGCAAAGAGCTGACTCACTGGAAAAGACTCTAATGCTGGGTAGGATTGGGGGCAAGAGGAGAAGGGGACGACAGAGAATGAGATGGTTAGATGGCATCACTGACTCGATGGACATGGGTTTGGGTAGACTCCGGGAGTTGGTGATGGACAGAGAGGCCTGGTGTGCAATTCATGGGTTCACAAAGAGTTGGACACGACTGAGCGACTGAACTGAACTGAACATGAATGATGATCAGACAACTGGGTCATTCAACTACCCTGGAAGGCAGGGAGCAAAGCTGGTCTCTGTTCCTTGTACCGCACTGGAGTAGCACCTTACATTACACCACTCAACAAGAACAAATCTGCCACATAACACAGCAAGGGGAGAGAAGAAACTGCAAACTCTCCTTGACCTTCACACAGCCATTCCCAGGCAGGCATAAGGTCCACTAAGAATGTATGAGTTTTATCCAACTAGATGTTGGTTCATTTATAATCTGCTTGTTGCCTGGAGGATTTGTGGAAAGGCAGGTAAACACTGCACTTCACATGCCAAGACCCCAAAAACACAATCTCAAATGAAACCAGAGACCAAAGCCTACCTGACTCAAAAAAAACCTGGGAAATCATTATTAGTGTCAACAACAGGCTTTTGTCAGAAAAGACCTCCTTCCCCTGGTTCTTTTCTCTTGACTGTCTTTCCCTTTGAAAAAGCTCACTTCCGTGTGAGGTAGCGTCTGAAATTCCAACCTGTGAATCATTGAGCTGATGGCTCAAACCGCACTAAATTCCTGCTCCAAGTTCAGGAAGTTTTTGGCTTTTGGCTTTTAGGAGCTTTTCCTTTTTGGTTTGACAAATTCCAGAGCAAGACCTCAGGCAAGACCTTCCTTCTCAGTAGGAAAACAACTTAAGGCATGGAACCTCTGGTCACTGTAGTAAATCTGAATCAAAACAAAAGATTATATATGTTTTATATCTGTGCCAATGGGACTCTTACTGGGCACTGGGCAATCTGGACATTCAATCACAAAGCAAAGGGAAAACTTTTAAGATTTTTATTTTTCAGGTTATGAAAAATAAAACATGCTTCACCCGTTTCCTGTATTGTTTTTAATTAGTGGGGGTTTTCTTGGCAGGGAAGTGTTAGCAGCGGACTGGGTCTAGCCGTTAACCTAGTTTCATGGACAATCGTAAGATGAGCCGAGAAGCACTCTGGTACATGAACACTATCTGTTAAAAACTCAGTTTAATGAATACACAGCATATGTGAAAGACCTTTTAAATCTGATGCAGTCTCTCTCCTTTTAGTGAGTTGACAGCCTGCTTAAAGGATGCAGGGCCAGTGAAGGGATGGGGAGAAATAGGGCATACATTAAACATAAGCTTGGGCTGCCACAGATTCAAGGATTAGTTTAGCCTGAGCACGTTGCGCGTGTCAGCCTGGCACCGCTGGGGAAGTGAGGCAGGAAACCAGCTGCTAATTATGGTATGCATTAACATGCTGAAAATTAATCAGGAAGAGCATGTTTGGTGTCATTATTTTTTTAAAAAACAAAAACTAAGAGGCACCAGGTGAAACTAAACAGAGAATTAAAGATATATTCCTCTTGTCAGTATCACATGCCCCGTGAGCACAAGTGAGCGGGAAGGATGTCTACAATCTTCTGGGTGGGACAAAACTGACTCGAACTACTGATTCCTCTGGTTCAGTGTTTAGTAGACAGGACTGACTATGTAATTTTCAGGGCCCAGTGCAAAACAAAAAATGTGTGGCCCACATTCAGAAACTAATGTGGTGACATCAGAGCATTAAACCAAAAGTGAGGCCCTGTGTGACTGCATGTGCTTGAACAACCTGGGAAGCTGGTCCCGTCACTGGAAGAGATTCTCTAAGTTAAAACATACAAACCAAATGGAATTTACAGTTGCAGCAGTTTCTGACAGTTTTACCTTAAACTGAGTCACAGGAAAAAATATGTCCCCAGACTCTCAAACCAAAAAAAAAAACCCAAAGCCAACTCTGTTAACTGGGAGGTTGGGAGGTAACTATTTCCCACATGCCTACTCCAAACTTGCTGTTCTTCCTAATGGAGACGAAGATCCCAGCAACAAGCAGACCACCTTCCCACAGATGACAATGACTTGCCAGCGAAGAGCACTGTGCAATGCAGACCTGGAATCCTTCTAATCTAAAGTTTACATTGCACTTGGTCCAAACACACACACACACACACACACACAAACGGAAACTGAAGTTTCACAAAATGATCATTCTCCTGACTGTGACATTCCTTGACAGCTTCTATACTATTTCATCTAAATTTCTCTTTTAAAAATAAAATATTATTTTTTAATGAGAGCGCTCAAGACTCACCATATGGAATTCACAGCTCAATAACGGTTCCAACTCACTGTACTGAAATCACAATTTGGAAGCACTGTTACAGTGACTATTGTTTTCCTTTTTTCCTGCCAGGTATGTTCTCCTCCACACGCCCCAGTCTTTTGGAAATCCAATCTGCCTTTGACCACTAGGTCAGTGTTACCTTACACTAAAACAGTCAACATAATGTATCGGCCCCTCCTTGAGATTTTCAGTTCTGAGCTGGAGTGGAAACTCCATTTTCTGTTGGGTTGCTAAGCTGGGAAGATGTGATTTGGGGTGGTTTGAGGAGGAGAAAAGAGAGATTACCAACTAAATTCCTGTTTCAAGGAACCTGGAAGGCAGCTTCCCAGCTGCATGAACCACTATGTGCTTGACTAAGTTTGTGAGAATTTCTCCTTTTTTTAAATTCCAAAGTACTAACATAAACACTATGATAAGCAAAACATGTAAGCAGATAACAAGTTATAAATATGAATAGCTGTATCTTAAAAGCATATTGACTTCAGCTCCTTTATTAATGCATATTAAAAAAACCTTTCCTTCTGTTTGTAAAGGAATTTAAAAAAAAAAGCTTCTTTTTTTTTTTAGCATTTGCACAAATAATACTCTTTATATCATGTTTTTATCTTATATTACTCTGGCTATAAGGCATAAATGTCAAATTAGAGTTCTTTTAAAGAAATCATCTCTACTGAATTAGCCACAGATGATAATGTTTAGAAATGAAACTTACAACAGCATTTCTTTCACCACTAAAATTATCAATAATACGAATTCAGTTCAGTTCAGTTCAGTTCAGTCACTCTGTCAAGTACAACTCTTTGCGACCCCATGAATTGCAGCACGCCAGGCCTCCCTGTCTATCACCAACTCCCGGAGTTTACCCAAACTCATCGTCCATCGAGTTGGTGATGCCATCCAGCCATCTCATCCTCTGTCATCCCCTTATCCTCCTGCCCCCAATCCTTCCCAGTATCAGGGTCTTTTCCAATGAGTCAGCTCTTCGCATGAGGTGTCCAAAGTATTGGAGTTTCAGCTTCAACATCAGTCCTTCCAATGAACATTCAGGACTGATCTCCTTTAGGATGGAGTGGTTGGATCTCCTTGCAGTCCAAGGGACTCTCAAGAGTCTTCTCCAACACCACAGTTCAAAAGCATCAATTCTGCGGCGCTCAGCTTTCTTCACAGTCCAACCCTCACATCCATACATGACTACTGGAAAAACCATAGCCTTGACTAGACAGACCTTTGTTGGCAAAGTAATGTCTTTGCTTTTTAATATGCTATCTAGGTTGGTCATAACTTTCCTTCCAAGGAATAAGCGTCTTTTAATTTCATGGCTGCAGTCACCATCTGCAGTGATTTTGGAGCCCCCAAAAATAAAGTCTGACACTGTTTCCACTGTTTCTCCATCTATCTGCCATGAAGTGATGGGACCGGATGCCATGATCTTAGTTTTCCAAATGTTGAGCTTTAAGCCAACTTTTTCACTCTCCTCTTTCATTTTCATCAAGAGGCTTTTTAGTTCTTCATTTTCTGCCATAAGGGTGGTGTCATCTGCATATCTGAGGTTACTGATATTTCTCCTGGCAATCTTGATTCCAGCTTGTACTTCCTCCAGCCCAGCGTTTCTCATGATGTACTCTGCATATAAGTTAAATAAGCAGGGTGACAATATACAACCTTGACGTACTCCTTTGCCTATTTGGAACCAGTCTGTTGTTCCATGTCCAGTTCTAACTGTTGCTTCCTGACCTGCATAAAGGTTTCTCAAGAGGCAGATCAGGTGGTCTGGTATTCCCATCTCTTTCAGAATTTTCCACAGTTTATTGTGATCCACACAGTCAATGGCTTTGGCATAGTCAATAAAGCAGAAGTAGATGTTTTTCTGGAACTCTCTTGCTTTTTCGATGATCCATCGGATGTTGGCACTTTGATCTCTGGTTCCTCTGCCTTTTCTAAAACCAGCTTGAACATCTGGAAGTTCATAGGTCACGTATTGCTGAAGCCTGGCTTGGAGAATTTTGAGCATTACTTTACTCGTGTGTGAGATGAGTGCAATTGTGCAGTAGTTTGAGCATTCTGTGGCATTGCCTTTCTTTGGGATTGGGAGGAAAAATGACCTTTTCCAGTCCTGTGGCCACTGCTGAGTTTTCCAATTTTGCTGGCATATCGAGTGCAGCACTTTCACAGCATCATCTTTCAGGATTTGAAATAGCTCAATAGCAGGATTTGAAACAGCAGAAGCGTGGCGGCTGAGACGGACCAAGGTCAAGGGTGGCAGCCGAGAGGAGAAACCCCATGTCCAAGGAGCGGCAGCTGTGCAGGTGCAGGAGGGCTGAGAGGAGCTACTCCACACTCAAGGTCAGGAGGGGTGACCGTGAGGAGATACCCCTCATCCAAGGTAAAGAGCAGCGGCTGTGCTTTGCTGGAGCAGCCATGAAGAGATACCCCACGTCCAAGGTAAGAGAAACCCAAGTAATATGAATTATCATTTGCTAAATGGACATCTATGTGCTCCAATTAGTCTACATTTTATTTATTTTAATAATCCTCATAACACTGAGACAAATAGCATCCTTATTTTGTACATTAAAAGGGAAGCACAGGAATACTAATATACTTCAGCTATACTTTAATACAAAATAAAAAGGTTAAAAAAAAAAAACAACACATTACACAGCTTGAAATGGGTGTAGCTGCAATTCAAACCAGGACCCTTTTAACCTCCTACTTTCCTGTTGCCTCTTAAAGGACTGTCTTCTAATGTTCCTAAAAAGAAATCTCTGTTCCCTTATTCCTTTTGGAAAGTGACAATTCACTTCACATGAACTGGCAATTCAAAAAATAAAATATTGCTTTCATTCATTTTATCACTTCATTGATAAAAACATACTAGTGATGTCACTGTAGCAGATTTAACTAAGGCAGCAGAAAAAATGTAAACAATGGTGGCTATTCTTGCCTCAGAAAGAGTCTTAATCTAATCTCTTTGAAGAAAATTTCATGCAATCCGGACCTCCTATTAATACTGAGTCTGGAATTTCATCAAATGTGCTATTTTTCTGGAGTAAATGATCCATCACAACATTGTATATAACTGTAAATAATTGAGAACAACTAAATTATCCAAAAGTAGGAGATTGGTGAAACAAATCAGACTGCATCTTAAAAAAATACTATTTTAGATACTAAAAATGATATTATGGATGTATAATTAATACCAAGTATAAAGTTATTCATTATATATTGATGTAAAAAATAAATTCAAAATAACATTATTTTAAATATAATTTTAATGATTTATTACATTTTAATTATTATTTTAATATTTAATGATTTAATTATTTAAACACATTTTTAAATGCATCTGATTTTGATTATATAATATAGGTGTTTTTACTGATGCATACAAAATGTCTGGAAGGTTAATGTGAAACTGTTAGTAGGGATTATCTCTGAATGGTTGGATTAAGGCCAATTCTGTTTTTATGTGTCATTATTTTACTCATCTGCGTTTTCTGATGTTTTCCATGAACATATATATTGTGTGAATTAAGAAATTAGATATTTTTAAAGTTTAAGAAATCTTATTTTTTAAGCTCTTGGATTAAATGCGGTTAAATTTTTTTAAAAAGCTTTTAGTCTGCTTTTTCTTTTCCTAATTGCTTTAAGCACAAAGTGGAGGTGTGAGTGAACAGAGAAATAAGTACAAATGGCTAGTCAAAGAAGCTTAGCCATATTAGAAAACATCCATTTTCTGTCAATTTGCTGAAAATGTCTTCAAAACTGAGACAGCCTTTAGAGATAATGCAAATTAAGGAGTTCATTGAAGTAAGGGAGAGAGTTTTATGAGGCTAGGGTTTATCTCAATATTTGTTTGTTCATCTTAGATGGAGCAAATGCAGAGGGTTTAAAGCTCAAAATAAATAAAACCTCTACATTTGCAGATGCTCAAAATGCTGTGAACCGGAGGAATCTGGACCACTTTAGTGGCTTCCTAGGTGGCTCAGTGGTAAAGAATCCGCCTATCAATGTAGAAGACAAGTGTTTGACTCCTCATTTAGGCAGATTCCATGGAGGAGGAAATGGCAACCCACTCCAGTAATCCTGCTGGAAAAATCCCATGGACAGAGAAGTCTGGCAGGCTACAGGCCTTGGGGTGGCAAAGAGGCGGACACAACTGAGCCATTGAGCATGAAAGCATAAATCCCTAGCAGTAGAATTACGGGATCAAAGGGTATAACCACCTCAAAGGGTTTTTTACAAATTACCATACAACTGGCAGACTGTACCAATTTATCCTTCTACCAGCAATACAGGGCTTCCCTGGTGGTTCAGACAGTAAAGACTGTGCCTGCAACACAGGAGACCCGGGTTTGATGCCTGTGTCAGGAAGACCCCCTGGAGAAGGGAATGGCCGTTCACTGCAGTATTCTTGCCTGGAGAATTCTATGGACAGAGGAGTCTGGTGGGCTACAGTCCATGGGGTTGCAAAGAGTTGGACACGACTGAGTGACTATCAATTTTACCAGTAGTATATAAGAATGTCTGTTTCTCTACATCGCTTTCTTTTTAATCATTGCCATTCTAATTGGTTAAAAAAGGCACTTTCACACATCAACTGTATTTCTGTGATTATAGAATTATCAAATTTACCTTTAAAAACCAATTTAGAGAAGCACATACAGAGGATGGAGCAAGAACCTCCACAACTGCACCAATAACCTCCACAACCGCACCAAGAACCTCCACAACCGCACCCTTCCACAAAAGAAATGAAGTGGCACACACTGTCAGTATATAATTTCAGAACTTTGAAAATTAATCAAAGGCTTGCTACAATCTAAAGAGCAATTACTTACGAAAAACTGCTGAACTGGGTGAGAACAGTGAGTTTTGTGGCATTTTAACTTGTGCTATTCCCACCTCTCTGCCCAGTTCTACGGTAGTCTTGAAAATTAACAAGTCTCCCAGCCTCAGCAGCTGTAAACACCAGCAATAATATTAAATTTAAATGAACTAACACTCCAATAGGCATACTGGCAGAATGGGAAAAAAGATACGATCCAACCACATCCTGGCTACAAGAGATTTACTTTAGATTCAAAGACACAAAAGGTTTAAAAATGAAAAGATAGAAAAAGACATACTACACAAAAGTAATCAAAAAAGAGTTGAAGTGACTACACTAGTATGGGACAAAATAGACTTTAAGACAAAAAATTGTTACTAGAGACAAAATGGGACATTTTATACTCATAAAGGTTAAATTCATCAAGAAAGTCTAACAAGTATAAACACATAAATGCCAAAAAGTAAAGTCCCAAATACATGAAGCAAAAACAGACAAAATTGAAAGGAGAAAGACAGTGGAAGAGTTTAAAAACTTCAAAACTTCACTTTCAATAATGGATAGAACAACTAGGCAGAAGATCCACAAATAGAAAGGAGACTTGAAAAACACAAAAACCAACTAGAACCAACACATATGAATAGACACAACAACAGAATTCACATTCTTCTCAAACGTTCAGATGGCAATACTCTCCTGATTGAAAGACATCTTAAACATCATCCCTATCAAATCCTAGCTGGATTATTTTTTCAAGAAACGGATAAGCTGATCCTAAAATTTATATGGAAAGGCCCAGAATAAGGCCTTTGCATTAAGGAAAGGCCTTTCTTTAACCATATTTAAAAATTGACTCATATGGATCAAAAATTAAAATGTAAATGCTAAATGCTCATTTTTTTTAGAGGAAAACATAGTTGTAAATTTTCATAACCTTAAATTATATTTCTTAGATATAATACCTCAGCATAAGCAATAAAAGAGAGATTGTTGTTTAGTTGCTAAGTTGTGTCCAAACTCATGACCTGTATAGCCCACTAGGCTCCTCTGTCCATGGGATTTCCCAGGCAAGAATAGCGGAGTGTGTTGCTGTTTCCTTCTTCAGGAGATCTTTCCAACCCAGGCATCAAACCCATGCTTCCTGCACTGGCAGGAAGATTCTTTACCACTGGCCACCAGGGAAGCCCAAAGAGAAATCAGACTTCATTAAAACTAAAAATTTTTGTTCATCAAAGGATACTTTCAAGAAGGTGAAAAGATCATCCAAAGAATGGGAGAATATATTTGTAAATTATATTTCTGATACAAGCTTGAAAAGTGAATGTGAAAGCCATGTGCTACTCTTTGCAACCCCATGGACATGGGATTTCCCAGGCAAGCAAACCGGAGTGGGTTGCCATTTCCTTCTCCAAGGGATCTTGACGACCCAGGGATCAAACCTGGGTCTCCTGCATTCCAGGCATATTCTTTACCATCTGAGCCACCAGGGAAGCCCAGTGAAAGCTTAGAATGTACTTATACATAAAGAATTCTTACAACCTAACAATAAAAAGACAAAAAAGCCTATTTAAAATGGGCAAAACATTTGGATAGATATTTCTCACAAAAAGATATACAAATGGCCAGTAAACAAATAAAAATGTTATTGGTCATTGAGGACATCAAAACTACAATAAGATATCATTTTATAACCATTAGGATGGCTAAAACTAAAAAAAGCAGACAATAACAAGTGTTGGCTAGGATATGGAGAAGTTAGAACTTTAATACTGGTAAAGTAATATTCAGTTCAGTTCAGTCGCTCAGTCGTGTCCGACTCTCTGCGACCCCATGAACTGCAGCACGCCAGGCCTCCCTGTCCATCACCAACTCCCGGAGTCTACCCAAACACATGTTCATCGAGTCGGTGATGCCATCCAACCATCTCATCCTCTGTCGTCCTCTTCTCCTCCCGCCCCCGATCCTACCCAGCATTAGGGTCTTTTCCAATGAGTCAACCCTTCCCATGAGGTGGCCAAAGTATTGGAGCTTCAGCTTCAACATCAAACCTTCCAATGAACACCCAGGATTGATCTCTTTTAGGATGGATTGATTGGATCTCCTTGCAGTCCAAGGGACTCTCAAGAGTCTTCTCCAACACCACAGTTCAAAAGCATCAATTCTGCGGCGCTCAGCTTTCTTCACCGTCCAACTCTCACATCCATACATGACTACTGGAAAAACCATAGCCTTGACTAGACGGACTTTTGTTGGCAAAGTAATGTCTCTGCTTTTAAACATGCTATCTAGGTTGGCCATAACCTTCCTTCCAAGGAGTAAGCGTCTTTTAATTTCATGGCTGCAGTCACCATCAGCAGTGATTCTGGAGCCCAAAAAAGTAAAGTCTGACACTGTTTCCACTGTTTCCCCATCTATTTCCCATGGAGTGATGGGACCAGATGCCATGATCTTAGTTTTCTGAACGTTGAGCTTTAAGCCAACTTTTTCACTCTCCTCTTTCACCTTCATCAAGAGGCTCTTTAGTTCTTCTTCACTTTCTGCCATAAGGGTGGTGTCATCCGCATATCTGAGGTTATTGATATTTCTCCCGGCAATCTTGATTCCAGCTTGTGTTTCTTCCAGCCCAGCGTTTCTCATGATGTACTCTGCATATAAGTTAAATAAGCAGGGTGACAATATACAGCCTTGACGTACTCCTTTTCCTATTTGGAACCAGTCTGTTGTTCCATGTCCAGTTCTAACTGTTGCTTCCTGACCTGCATACAGGTTTCTCAAGAGACAGGTCAGATGGCCTGGTATTTCCATCTCTTTCAGAATTTTCCACAGTTTATTGTGATCCACACAGTCAAAGGCTTTGGCATAGTCAATAAAGCAGAAATAGATGTTTTTCTGGAACTCTCTTGCTTTTTCGATGATCCAGCGGATATTGGCAATTTGATCTCTGGTTCCTCTGCCTTTTCTAAAACCAGCTTGAACATCTGGAAGTTCACGGTTCACGTATTGCTGAAGCCTGGCTTGGAGAATTTTGAGCATTACTTTACTAGCATGAGAGATGAGTGCAATTGTGCGGTAGTTTGAGCATTCTTTGGCATTGCCTTTCTTTGGGATTGGAATGAAAACTGACCTTTTCCAGTCCTGTGGCCACTGCTGAGTTTTCCAAATTTGCTGGCATATCGAGTGCAGCACTTTCACAGAATCACCTTTGAGGATTTGAAATAGCTCAACTGGAATTCCATCACCTCCACTAGCTTTGTTCGTAGTGATGCTTTCTAAGGCCCACTTGACTTCACATTCCAGGATGTCTGGCTCTAGGTGAGTGATCACACCATCGTGATTATCTGGGTCGTGAAGATCTTTTTTGTACAGTTCTTCTGTGTATTCTTGCCACCTCTTCTTAATATCTTCTGCTTCTGTTAGGTCCATACCATTTCTGTCCTTTATCGAGCCTATCTTTGCATGAAATGTTCCTTTGGTATCTCTAATTTTCTTGAAGAGGTCTCTAGTCTTTCCCAATCTGTTGTTTTCCTCTATTTGTTTGCACTGATCACTGAGGAAGGCTTTCTTATCTCTCCTTGCTATTCTTTGGAACTCTGCATTCAGATGAGAATATCTTTCCTTTTCTCCTTTGCTTTTCGCTTCTCTTCTCTTCCCAGCTATCTGTAAGGCCTCCTCAGACAGCCATTTTGCTTTTTTGCATTTCTTTTCCATGGGGATTTTCTTGATCCCTGTCTCCTGTACAATGTCACAAACCTCTGTCCATAGTTCATCAGGCACTCTGTCTATCAGGTCTAGTCCCTTAAATCTATTTGTCACTTCCACTGTATACTCATAAGGGATTTGATCTAGGTCATACCTGAATGGTCTAGTGGTTTTCCCTACTTTCTTCAATTTAAGTCTGAATTTGGCAATAAGCAGTTCATGATCTGAGCCACAGTCTGCTCCCAGTCTTGTTTTTGCTGACTGTATAGAGCTTCTCCATCTTTGGCTGCAAAGAATAAAATCAATCTGATTTCGGTGTTGACCATCTGGTGATGTCCACGTGTAGAGTCTTCTCTTGTGTTGTTGGAATAGGGTGTTTGCTATTACCAGTGCGTTCTCGTGGCAAAACTCTATTAGCCTTTGCCCTGCTTCATTCTGTACTCCAAGGCCAAATTTGCCTGTTACACCAGGTGTTTCTTGACTTCCTACTTTTGCATTCCAGTCCCCTATAATGAAAAGGACATCTTTTTTGGGTGTTAGTTCTAGAAGGTCTTGTAGGTCTTCATAGAACTGTTCAACTTCAGCTTCTTCGGCGTTACTGGTCGGGGCATAGACTTGGATTACCGTGATATTGAATGGTTTGCCTTGGAAATGAACAGAGATCATTCTGTCATTTTTGAGATTGCATCCAAGTACTGCATTTTGGAGTCTTTTGTTGACCATGATGGCTACTCCATTTCTTCTAAGGGATTCCTGCCCACAGTAGTAGATATAATGGTCATCTGAGTTAAATTCACCCATTCCAGTCCATCTTAGTTCGCTGATTCCTAGAATGTCAATGTTCACTCTTGCCATCTCCTGTTTGACCACTTCCAGTTTGCCTTGATTCATGGACCTAACATTCCAGGTTCCTATGCAATATTGCTCTTTACAGCATCGGACTTTGCATCTATCACCAGTAATATTGGTAAACTTTAATACTGGTAGGATTGCAAAGCGGTACAGTTACAATGAGAACAGTCTTGGTAATTCCTCAAATGCAACCACAGAATTACCAAACAACCCAGAAATTTTACTCCTAGGAGTATCCAAAAGAAGGGAAAATACATGTCTAAATAATAAAGTGTACACAAATGGTCATAGCAGCATTATTTGTAACAATAATAAATGCATCAACCGAAATGTCCATGCAATGGAATATTACACGCCAATGAAAAGGCACTAAAATATGTTACCACATTATACGATTTCATTTACGTGATTGTCCAGAATAGGCAAATCCATAGAGACAGAAAGCAGATTAGTGGTTGCCTAAAGGTAGGGAGTGGAAGGAAGAGGGAATGACAGATGATCATGAAAGAGTTGCACTTTGGGTGATTAAAATACCCTGAAATAACAGAGTAGTGACTTCCTGTTTCTAGTCTGGCATGTAGGGAGCTTGGAAGTTGCCACTCCATCCTAACAAATAAAAAGGTGAACAAAAGTTAAGATCAACAACTCTTTTCGAATCCAACAGAGAAGGACGGCCATAAAGCAAACTACTGTCCCCCAAACTGGAGAGACAGATATGTGGGTACAGAATCATAACTTGCTGGAGCAGAGACCATGAGAAAAAGTCTCTATGGGAATCACTGCTGAGGTAGGAAAACCTAAATTGTAATCAACAAATTGCTGGAGGCTCAATGTGGACAAGAACCATTATGAAAAGAACAGAGCATTCTGTTCTTAACAAGGGCTGCCCTCAAGAGAAACTATTTTACCAGAGTCTAAAGTATCGGAATTTTATTAGAGCTTAACTAAGCTGGGGAAAGGAAATGGCCACTTTCAAATCATTTGAGCCATCCTATCCCACCTAACGGGGCAGGTGTATATGTTGAGGGGTCAGGGAAAATATGGGAAGTATTTGCAAAGGTCATAACTTAGCAGCACAGGTTTAATAAAAGACTGAGACCTCATCATAGGACTACAGAATGCTTCTCCTTCCCCATACCTGGCCACCACATTACTAACAGACCTACTTACAGAAGTTCCTTTCACCCAGTATATCTTAAACAGCTATCAAGAAAAAATTACAAGATATATGTAATTAGTATTAAAAGGCTAAAATTCAGTTTAAAGAGAGCAAGTGTCAGAATGAGACTTAGATATGGTAGGGAATGTTGGAATTATCCAACTGGTAATTTAAAACAACTATGATTAATACGCTACAGAAGCTAATGGATAAAGTAGACAGCATGCAAGAACACATACTATAAGGAGAGAGATGGAAATTCTAAGAAAGAATAAAAAAGAAATGCTAGAGGTCAAAAACACTGTAACAGAAATGAAGAGAGCATTTGATTACTAGAAAAAAACATGCTGAGGAAAGAACTGCTGGGCTTGATAATATCTCAACAGAAACTTCCAAAACTGAAACGCAAAGAGGAAAAAGACTAAAATCATTACAGGAGCATAGCCAAGAACTGTGGGCAATGGCACGAGGTGTAACATATGCATAACGGGAATAAAAGAAGGACAAAAAGAGAGAAAAAGGAACAGGAGAAATACTTGAAGCAGTAACAACTGGGTATTTCCCCAAGTTAAAGTCAGATACTAAGTGGGATAAATATTTTAGAAAAAGCAAATACAAACAGAAAAACCACATGTAAGCATATTATATTCAAGCTGCAAAAAAGACAAAGAAAAAATCTTGGAAGAAGCCAGAGGGGAAAAAAGCTCCCATAGAGAAGCAAAGATAAGAACTGCACCTGACCCTTTCTCAGAAACCATGTAAGCAAGAAGAGAGAGCAGTGGCATATTTTAAGTGTTGAGATGCAAAAAAATAACCACCATAGAATTCTGCACCCTATGAAATTATCCCTCAAAAGTGAAGGAAAAATAACACCTTTCTCAGACAAAATGTGAGAAAACCTATTGCCAGTAGATATGCCTTGCAAGAAAACAAATTATTTAGAAGGAAAATGATATAGGTCAGAAATTCAGATCTACATGGAAATATAATAAATGAAGGTCAAATAAAAACTTTTGTTTTTCTTATTCTTAACTGATTTTGAACCGTTTGCTCAAAATAATAAGAGAATAATGTATTTGACTATGAGTGCTTATATATATGCCTGTGTATTCTTACATAAGTAGGAATGAATGACAGCAATGATACAAGAGATGAAAGGGAGGAATTAAGATTGTTTTGTTATGTTATATATACAACCTATATGCATTCATATAAAATATTCAATTAAACCCACAAGAGACTGAAAAGAAGACAAAACAGGATCAAAGAATAAAGGCAATGGATAGAAAACAATATCAAATATGGCAGATACTGATCCAACCACATTAATAATCAGTTTAAATGTTATTGGTTTAAATACATCAATTTAAAAACAGAAATTATAAAAGTTGATCAAAAAAGTAAGACCAATTATATGTTATCTATAAGAAAATCACTTCAAATATTCAGACACATGTCTATTAAAGGTAAATGGATGAAGATATATATACTACACTAATACTAATCAAAAGAAAGCTGAACTAGCTATATTAATTTCAGACAGAGCAGACTTCAGAGCAAGGAGAGTTATCAGGAATAAAGAAGGACATTATGTAAAGGGCTTAATTCTCCAAGAAGACATAACAATACTTTAACATAAGTGAAAGCAAAACTGAAGTCGCTCAGTCGCGTCCAACTCTTTGCGACCCCATGGACTGTAGCCTACCAGGCTTATCCGTCCATGGGATTTTCTAGGCAAGGGTACTGGAGTGGGTTGCCATTTCCTTCTCCAGGGGATCTTCCCGACCCAGGAATCGAACCCGGGTCTCCCACACTGCAGGCAGAGGCTTTACCCTCTGAGCCACCAGAGAAGCCCCACGTTAATGTAAACCTGCACCTAAAAATAGAGTGTCACAATATATGAGGTAAAAACTGATATAACAACATCCTTCTATCATAAACAGACAGATTCAGCAGGCAAAAAATCAGGACATAGCTGAACTCAACAGCACTATCAATCAACTGAATATAACTGACAGCTATTGCCTACTTCATTCAAAAACAGCAGAATAGAAATTCTACTCAAACTCACACTCATCATTAATAAGACAGACCACATTTTGGGTCATAAAACATACCTTAACACATATAAGAAATGACACAATGTATGCTCTCGAACCACAAGAGAATTAGACTAGAAACATGACTGGAAAATCCAAAAATATGTAGAGGTTAAAAAACACACAAAAGGGGAAAAAGAAATTTTAAGATAAATTTTACAATATTTTGAACTAAAAAAAAAAATATTACACTTTGTGGGATGCAGAGAATATAGTGCCTAGCAGGAAATTTATAGCATTGAATGCATACATTAGAAAAGAGGAAAGATCATATAAGAGATAGATAGGAGAAAGATCAATTATTTATGCTTCCACCTTAGAAAACTAGAAAAAAGGAGAAAACCAAATCCATAGTAAGCAGACAAAAATAAATAATAAATATTAGAGCAGAAGTCAATGACACTGAAATCAGGAAATTACCTAGTTGTTCTCCACAAACTGAATCATCGAAAAGATCACATTAGATCATTAATAATAAATAAATAAAATTGATACACTTCTAGCCAGATTAACTGAGGAAAAAAGAGAAGATACGAATTACCGATATCATAAATGAAAGAAGGGACACTATTACAGATCTCAAGAACATTAAAAGGATAATAAAAGAATATTATAATTTCCCAAAATTTGATAATCTTCATGAAATAGATCAATTTGTTGAAAGAGACAATCTGCCAAAACTTATGCAAGAAGAAATACACAATCTAAATATCCAGTAAAGAAACTGAATCAACAGTTAATAACCTTCCAAACCAGAAAACAAAAAGCCCAGATGGCTTCATTAGTGAATTTTATCAAATATTTAAGGGAGAAGTTATGCCAGTTATCTGTAATCTCTTCCAGAAGACAGAAGCAGAAGGAATACTTTCTAACTTATTCCATGAAACCGCATTACCCAAATATCAAAAGCAAAGACATTAAAAGAAAACTACAGACCAGTACCTCTCATGAACTTAAGATGCAAATATCCTCAACAAACATTAACAAATCAAATGCAACAATGTATGAAAAAATTGTACACACCATGTCCAATGGGATTTATCCATGTAGGAAAGGATAGTTTGATACCTTAAAATCAATTAATGAAATTCATCACATCAATGGGCTAAAAAAGAAAAATCACACGATCCTATTAATTGATGCAGAAAAAGCATTTGACAATATCCAACACCCATTCATGATAAAAATTCTCAGCCAAACTGGAAATAAAACAGAACTTCTTCGACTTGATAGAGAACATTTAAAAAAGTCCTACAGCTAACCTCATTCTTAATGATGAGAAACTAGAAGCTTTCTGGCTCAGACCAGAAACAAAGCAAGAATGTCCTCTCTCACCAATACTTTTCAACACTGTAATGGAAGGCCAACTTAATGCAGTAAGACAAGACAAGGAAATAAAGGTATATAATTTGGGAAGAAGTAAAGGTTTTGTTTGTCATAAATGACATGATAATTTTTCAGTATCATTTACATTAGCAGAAAAAAATGAAATACATAGGTGTAAATCTAACAAAATATGTACAAGATCTAAATGAAAAGAACTACAAATTTTGATGAAAAAAATCAAAGAACTAAATAAATGGAGAGCTATTTCATGTTCCCAGATAGGAAGACTCAGTAACACCAAGATATATCAGCTTTTCCTCACTGATCTACAGATTCAACAAAATTCCAATCAAAATCACAGCTAGTTACTTTACAGATATCAACAAACTGATTCCAGGTTTATATGGATTAGTAAAAGTCCCAGAATAGACAACACAATATTGAAGAAGAATAAAGTTGGAGGACTGACACTATCTGACTTCAAGACTTAGTATAAAGCTGTCATAATCAAGATAGTACTGGTGAAAGAACAGACAAACAGAAAACCCCAAAACAGACCCACATAATTATAGTCAACTGATCTTTGACAAAAGAACAAAGGCAATAAAATGGAGAAAAGATTGTCTTTATAACAAATGTTGCTGGAACGACTGGACATCCATTCATTAAAAAAAAAGGACTCTATAAACACAGATCTTTCACAAAAATTAACTAAAATATTGATCATAAACCTGAAAGTAAAATGCAAAACTATGAAAACACAGGATAAAATCTAGATGACTTTGGTTTTGCAATGATGTTTTAAGCTATAACACCAAAGCACAATTTATGAAAGAAATAACTGAGAAACTATAGACTACATTAAGATTAAAGACTACTCAGCAAAAAACAATGTAAAAAGAATAAGAAAAACTACAGACTGGGAGAAAATATTTGCAAAAGATGTAATGGATAAAGATGGTTATCCAAAATATACAAAGAATTCTTAAAATTCAATAGTAAGAAAACTAACAACCAGAAAAAAACAATGGGGCAAATATCTAAACAAACAACTCACCAAAGATACATAGATGACAAGTAAGCTTATGAAAAGATGCTCCATATCATATGCTGTTTGGAAATGTGAACTAAAGAAATATCTCTACATACTCAGTAAAATGGCCCAAATCTGGAACACTGCCAACATCCAATGTTGGCGAGGATATGGAGCAACAGTTTTCATAAAATGCTACTGGAGATGCAAAATGGTACTGCAATTTTGGAAGACAGTTTGGTAGCTTCTTTTTTTTAACAAAACAACATACTCTTATCATATGATCCAGTAAACTGCACTCATCAGTATTTACCCAAAGGAGATCATAACTTAGGTTCACACAAAAACCTGGACATGGATATTGATAGCAGCCTTATTCGTAATTGCCAAAACTTGGAAGCAACTAAGATGTCCTTTTGCAGGTGAATAGATTAATACACTACAGTACATCCAGAAAATGGAATAGTATTCAGTACTAAAAAGAAGCCATAAAAAGACATGGAGGAAACGTAAATGCATTTTACTAAGTAATAGGAGCCAATATGATAAGTCTACATACTGTATAATTCCAACTACATGACAGTTACTGAAGACAGTGAAAAGAACAGTAGCTGCTGGAGAGCAGGAGGGAGGGAGTGAGGAAGGATGAAGAGGCAGAGCATAGAGGGTTTTGAGACTAGTAAAACTGTTCTGTAGGACACCACAATGGTGAATACATGTCACTGTATCAATATATTTTTCAAAATCCATAGGCTATACAACAGAAAGAGTGAATCCTGAAGTAAACTATGGACTTTGAGTGATAATCAAGTTTCACTGTAGGTTCACTGATTATAACAAATGTACCATGTAACCAACTCCTTGCTAGAGGATGAAGATAATGGGGAAAGCTACTCAGGAGTGGGGAAAATAGCTGTACTTTTTCCTCAATTTTTCTGTGGACCTAAAGCTGCTCTCAAAGAAACTCCAGTGTCTTTATATATAAAAAATAATTATATAAGAGTGATTTTGTCCAATTCAGTTAAAATACTAAAATCCACTGATGTGTATACTTTAAAAGAGAAAATTTGACGTTTTATAAATTAAATTTTAATAGGATGTTTAATCAGTTTAATGGCTCAGTCCTATTCAACTCTTGGTGATCCCATGGACTGTAGCCTGCCAGGCTCCTCTGTATGTGGAATTCTCCGGGGCAGGAATGCTGGCGTGGTAGCCATTCCCTTCTCCAGGGGATCTTCCCGACCCAGGGATCAAACCCAGGTCTCCTGCATTGTAGGCAGATTCTTTACCATCTGAGCCACGAGGGAAGCCCCTTAATCTTTTCTACTTCCTATATGGCTGGACTCTGCTTGTGACATCCTCTTTCCCTCCCAAGTGAGCCACCAGTTTAACAAATCTCTCTCACGTGTGTACAGTCTGCCCATTGCTGCCCTCACCCCGTTGCTGCCACCAACTGGCTTCCTACTGCTCAGTCCCCACCTCTTATAAAAAATAAAACTGAGCGTCTTTGGTGGACTCACCTAGACTGAAAGAAGGGACACTAGTACTTCTGGTTTGCTCTTGCGCAACTGCTTTATTTCAGCAAAGAGCATTTCTGTCATCTTCTTGATGACAAAAAGGATAAATCAACAGGAAAAATAAAAATTTCAAACTTATAATGTACATAATAACGAAGTCTCAAAACATAAAAGTGTGGAATTTAAAAAACAGACAAGTTTATAACCAAAGTGGGATATCAGGGGGAAAAAAAAACTAAGTTGGGGGAGGGGAACATATGTATTATTTTTCAGATGGCTTTATTTTTTCACCCCCAAAGTGAGAGGGCACTTTTTTCTCTTTTTTTCTCCTTCTTTTCAGGGATTCATTTCTGTATACTTTTATGAGTCAAGCAAGCTATATAAAATATATTTTTAATAACACAAGATTGTGTATTATATATCAAATTACCCTACAGTACATGTAATTTTTACTTTACACATATATTTTCATTTACCTAAAAGAAATATATATATCTTAAAATAAAAAAAGAAATATATATATCTTAAAATAGAAGTTTAATTTATATTAAATTATTTAAATTTTCTTCAGTGTTCCCAAGTTACATAAATGGGTAGTTGCTATGCAAATTATTTTAATATCAAAGAAAAATCACAAGCGAGTGGTTACTTATAACATTAAAATGCTGGTGTTAATGTTAGCATTTAATTTTTAAATGAATGCAGAATTAACAAAAGGTCTATATAGTCAAAGTTATGGTTTTTTCAATAGTCATATATGGATTTGAGAGTTGGACCATGAAGAAGGCTGAACACTGAAGAACTGATGTTTTCAAACTGTGGTGCTGGAGAAGACTCTTGAGAGTTCCCTTGGACAGCAAGGGGATCAAACCAGTCAATCCTGAAGGAAATCAACCCTGAATATTCATTGGAAGGAGTGATGCTGAAGCTGCAGCTCCATTACTTTGGCCACCTGGTGCAAAGAGCTGACTCACTGGAAAAGACCCTGATGTTGGGAAATACTGAGGGCAGGAGAAGAAGGTGACAGTTGGATGGTATCACCAACTCAATGGACATGAGTTTGAACAAACTCTGGGAGATGAAGGGAAGGATGGGGAAGCCTGGGGTACTGCAGTCCATGGGGTCCCAGAGTAGGACATGAATAAGTGAATGAACAACAACATAGAATCAAAAAAATAAAGGTGGAACTGTACAGGTAGCAATCAAAAAACAAAAAAAATATAGCAAATGTCATGTTAAGAAGTCCATTTCCAAAATATACATGCTATGCACTACAATTGGTAGGAAAGATTCCTTATGGAGGATATGTAAAGGAAAAATTTAAAAGACCAATAGAATGAACCACACTAAAACACAATATTTAAGGACATAAAAAAGCAAGTCAGTGAGTAGCAGAAGTTACTTGCAATACAGATAACTTACAAAGAACCCGTATCAAGAATATAAAAAGAAAAAAAGAATATAAAAGGAACTCTATGTTAATGTTTTTCCAAAGAGGCAGATCAATATAAAACTGGCAATAGAAGTGAATAGGCTCTTCAAAATGAGAACATACAATGGTAAAGAAATATACAAAGAACTCAAACTCATTATAATCAGGGGAATGCAAGCTGACACCACAAAGAGATGCTACTACACAGCTAATATAATGACTAAAGTTAAAAAGTTGACAATATCTATGCTGGCAAGGATACTGATCAACTGGAACACACATATACTGCTGGTAGAAGTGTAAAGTGTTTTCAAAGTTCAAACTGGTAGCGTAAGTGGGTTGAATGGTGACCCCCTCAAAAGGTACATCCATGTTGTATCCCTTAGAACCTGTGAAGGCAACCTGATTTGGAAAAAGAGTCTGTAACTTATAATGAAGTTAAGGATCTTGAGATCATTTTGGATTATCTACTAGGCCCTAAATCTGATGACAAGAGTCCTTATAAGACAGCAGAGAAGACAGAGACACAGAAGAGAAGGCCATGTGAAGACAGGCAGAGACAGGATGAGAAAAAGAAGGGATCCTCCCCTATAGCCTTCAGAGGGATTTTAGCCTGCTGGTACATTGACTTCAGACTTCTAACCTCCAGAATTATGAGCTAGTAAATGTCTCTGGTTGTAACCCACCAAATCTATGGTGATTTGTTATAGCAGCCCTAGGAAATGAATACAGGCAGTATCTAGTACAGTTGAACATACACATTCCTTGTGAATGATCAATTCTACTTCTATCCAAGAGACAATGAGGCATATATAAGACAAAAATATGAGAAGAATATTCATATTAGCATTATTTGCAACAGTCCCAAAGAGAAAACCACTTACATATCCATCAAAAATAGGATGGAAAGATAAACTGTGATATATTCATTCAACTGAATAATATAATATAATCAAAATGAAAAACTGCAGCTGCACACAACATGGATTTATCTAATAAACTTATTCTGAACACAAGAAGGTAACACAAAAGAATTTACTTTCATTTATATGAAGTTCAAAATAGGCAAAATTAATCTACAGTGTTAGAAGTCAAAATAGTACCCTGGGAAAGTGGAGATGGAATGGTTTTAACATACATAATATGTTAGAACTTTGTACCCCAAAATATGAAATCACAATTTCAAGCACATATGGAACATTTGTAAAATTGACCACTTCAATGATAAAAGCAGCATTCTAAACAATAAATGGTGAGCTATACAATGTCACATTTATGGATAGTGATACTTAATAAAGTTGAGAAACTAACCTCAAATTTACCTATACAGTTATTAAGTGAAAGTGAAAGTGAAGTCGCTCAGTCGTGTCCCACTCTTTGTGATCCCACGGACTGTAGCCCACCAGGCTCCTCCATCCATGGGATTCTCCAGGCAAGAATACTGGAATGGGTTGCCATTTCCTTCTCCAGGGGATCTTCTCGACCCAGGGATTGAATCCAAGTCTCCCGCATTGCAGGCAGACGCTTTAACCTCTAAGCCACCAGGGAAGCCCTATACAGTTATTAAAATCCCAATCAAATTTGTGTTTTGGAATTTGATAGGCTGATCTTAAAATTCAAGTGAAAGACTAAAGGACCAAGAATACCCAAGAAAATTCTGAAGAACAACGAGATAGGTAGATTTGATGCTCTAGATACATAAACTAGTGATTTTATAACTTTTATATTGCCACAGGAGTAGTAAATAGATCAAATAGAGAGCCCAGAGAAAGACTCAGGCCTGTAATAAAACTTGATGCACATCTCCTATGTCACTAATATCAGTGTGAAGGAGGACTATCAAAAGAGCTGACAAAAACAAAAACAAAAAACATCTGCTTAAAGTCTTTGGAGAGCTCTAAGTAGTGAAGAAATACAGTTCAGGATTTGGGGAGGGACAAGTTTGGAGGAATGATCCCAGGTTTGGGGGCTACTTTCCGAAGGAGTTATTTGCTGATTCTGGAGATGGCAGCTAAGAGACTTCAAGGGATGAGGCTTAGTGAACCTCAGGGATCTCACAGGCTATGCACTAGGAGTGAGGGTATGTCCAATGAGAGAGGCCCCTGCAGGCACTACAGCTTAGGTCTACAGCCACCAAAAGGGCTAACATGACAACATCACGGGTTGGCAAAGATGGGAAGCGACAGGAACTTTCAGGCATGGCTGGTGGGGCTGTAAATTGGTTCATTCACTTTGGAAAATACTTTTTCCTTATCTACTTAAGTTGAAGATATGTATTCCCTAGGTGCCTTCAATTCTACTCCTAGGTAGATAGACAACAGAAATGTAAACCAAGGTGCACGAAGAGACTTTTACAGGAGTATTCACAGTAGCATGATTTGTAATATTCCCCTATTGGAAACACACAAGAAGTCTATGCTTAGTAGAATGGATAAACAATTTGTGTTATTTTTAGGCAATAGAGTACTATTTGGCAATGTATTGATAAATGAATGAACTATATAAAATATACATATGTTACAAACATAACACTGAACAAAAGAAGCCAGATATCAAAGTTTATATAAATAGCATTCCATCTGTATAAAGGTCAAAAAGCACACTATTTGATTCCCTTTGTATAAAAGTTAAACACTAGTAAAAACTGTAGTGTTCAGTGATACATATTAAAGCATTAAAACTAAAGAGAAAAACAAAGAAGACAGGACAGAACAGTGGTTACCTGCTGGGGAAGAGGCATTAGCAGGGCTGTGGTGGTCTTGCAAAAAGCAATGGTTTATTTCTTGACAGGGGTGTTGGACACACAGATGCTTTGTGATAAACCAATATGGCAGTACATTTTTTTTATTTGTGTACTTTTCTTTACATATATGTATGTCTTTCAATAATTAAAAAGGTAAGAAAACATCAGTAGATATGGATGATGGATTTTATCATTCCATAAGTGGTACTGGATCAACTGAACAGAAATATGGCAAGAGTATATCAAATCTTTACTTCCTATCAGATACAAAAATCAACTGGAGGTGTATAAAAAACCTAGGAAAAGCAAAAATCTATTAAATTTTACTAGAAAATATGGGATAAATCATCATATTCTATGGGATAAATCATCATATTCTATGGGATAAAATTAATACCTGAAGAAAATACAATAATACGATCAATAAAAGCAAAGAGTGAGTTGACCACATTATGATTAAAACTCTTCTCTAAGATAAAGTGAAAAGACAAACCACACATGGAGAATTTTACAGTCTCCTGTATCACTGAAATAGTTTATAAAAACAAAAGTAAACAAAATCTACTTTCCTGACCATTCTTGGTTTTATTCTTACATCAAGCTGTGTATTTAGACCTCATGTTACTGGCCTGTCACAAACATTGATGTTACAACACTGACTTACACTGAGATAAACTGGCCTTAGGAATTCTGATATTTGGTTTCCTCGAAGAGTATTATCACAGATCAAATTTACTACCTCTGGCAGCATCTCTGTACAAAGTTGCTGGAACAGTCATTTGAAGGGCTCTGTACCAGGAGAAACTTTTTTTTTTTTAAATAGACAAAGTGAACACTGTAACAGACTATGATTACTTCCTTTTATTGGTTACTAAGAGACACTTGACTAAATCTATGGACTACCACTGGAAAGGTACCTAATTGTGTGGTTTTATTTCAATTCTTAATCTCATTCTCCAATCCTTACTGTCTTTTCAACCAGATTTTTTAGGTCACTTACTTTATCCTACTGTGTGTATGTGATTATGTACACACACACAAACACATATACACACAGAGAGAGGCATATAATATTAATATAAAGGAAAATCTAATAGATATTTATTATATTAAAGTTTATAACTTCTGTTGATCAAAAGGTATCATTAAGAGAATAAATGGTAAGCTACAAAGTAGAATAAGACGTTTGAAATACACATAACAAAAAGCTCAAATCCAAGAATATAAGCAACTTCCACAAATTAGTAAAAAAAAAAAAAAAGATAATTCAAAAGAAAAATGAACAAAGTTGGCAGACAGCAGAGCTAAAGTTCCAATCTGATGTCTTACTTTATTTTACTTAAAAAAATTATCATTTTACTTATTTGTAATGCTATCACCTAGCAACAGTGACAATCACTGTTTACACTTTGGTCTTCGTAGAAAATCTTCTATTTCCTTTCTTTTTTCAGGGGAAGGGGTGGATGCTAATAACCTTCTCTATATAATATTTACATATATATGCAATTTGTTGTGATTACAGAAATCAGATTATACCAAATACAGTATTTTACAATATTTTCCATATAATTAATAAAAAAACTATTTCAGAGATTATACTAATACAGGTTCCATGTAAAGTCTTTAAAAGATCTGCAATATACATCTACACAAAAGGTATCCCTGTGATTCTACTTCCCCACACCCTTACCAGCACCAAGTGCAGGGCTCTGGTTCAGACTCATAAATGGTGATCAGAACACTTCCTCCTGGCTTCCTTCAAGCATTGAGAACAAAGAAATTAAGAAGAAGCAAAATAATGAGCAAACAGAAATGCCAGGGAATGAAAAGGGTGTGTGATGGAGTTTAGAAAAGAAACAAGTAGCTGGAAGTGAACAAAAGAATGAGGAAATGGGAAAGGGGTTAAATCTTTTTTTTTAAAAAAAGTAGGACATCTTTCAGCAATATTCCTATTAATCAGGTCATGACTCTGAGATAAGCATACTAATGACTGAGGAGCAAGATGTAGTTTCTGACTTCATAATTTGAGAGTGGATAAAGGAGGGCTAGAACCAATCCCACCAAGATTGAATATCTTAACCTAAACTCTTACTTTTGGAGTTTGGGTTTCTTCTCCTCGAGTTTTAGTCAGTTTCCTCCCCCCAGAGCTGAATTTTATCTGAGAAAAATTCCCAAACTTCACTTGGAGTTTTTAGAGCAAAACAAAGCATGTGCTTCACACTTTCAAAGAAAATGTTCAGGCTTTGCTTGCAGTTGAATAACTTCAAAATGGCTTCATTTAAAGACTTCATATAAATATGAAAAATTTTATAAAGAAATTTTTAATCTATAAAGAAAGCTGAGAGCAGAAGAATTGATGCTTTTGAACTGTGGTGTTGGAGAAGACTCTTCAGATTCCCTTGGACTGCAAGGAGATCCAACCAGTCCATCCTAAAGGAGATCAGTCCTGGGTGTTCATTGGAAGGACTGATGCTGAGGCTGAGACTCTAATACTTTGGCCATCTGATGTGAAGAGCTGACTCATTTGAAAAGACCCTGATGCTGGGAAAGATTGAGGGCAGGAGGAGAAGGGGACGACAGAGGATGAGATGGTTGGATGGCATCACCGACTCAATGAACATGAGTTTTGGTGGACTCCGGGAGTTGGTGATGGACAGGGAGGCCAGGCGAGCTGCGATTCACGGGGTTGCAGAGTTGGACACAACTGAGTGACTGAACTGAACTGAAAGACTGCATACTGGAAAAATATCTGAAGGAAATGCACATTTTAGACTGTTTGAAGATAGTTTAAAATCACAAGAGCAATAAAGAAAGTGAACGACTGGTGAAGGATCTCTGGCTGATCTTCTATGAGTATAACAAGAGCTTAGAGATGGAAAAGAGTGGTTTCAATGCCTTGCAGAGTCAGTGTTTTCATTCTACCTCCGTGTTCTTGGGTACCTTTAACAGTTCCTCTTGCTTTTTCTCTGAGCTCGTCCCTAACTTCTGGAAGACACTGTGAAGCAGGGGAAAGAAAGCTGGTCTAGAAGGGCAGGGGAATGGGACCTTGAATGATCTTGCCTATGCCCTTAATCTCTCCATTCTCAGCAAACCTGATCTTCTCTGCAAAGGAGGTCAGCCAGTGAGATCCAAATGAGTAATGGTTTAAACAAGTTTTGAACGGGCATTAAGTGCTAAGGTATTACAAATGTCTACACTCTCCTTTTACAGTTTTTTTTTTTTTTTTAAATCAATTGAGCAACTCTAAGAATCAGATTTGAAGAATAAACGTTCAGGGGAACCAATATTGGGGAATCCGTCTTGGTGCAAAGGAGGACCTGGGATACAGGGAACTATCTCAATATTTTAATAAAACTAAAACCCAATTGGTTGTGACCATTTCAAGAGGATTAATGTAATTTAGAAGCATACACATCCTGCTTATTTAACTTATATGCAGAATACATCATGAGAAACTCTGGGCTGGATGAAGCACAAGCTGGAATCAAGATTGCTGGGAGAAATATCAATAACCTCAGATATGCAGATGACACCACCCTTATGGCAGAAAGTGAAGAAAAGCCTCTTGATGAAAGTGAAAGAGGAGAGTGAAGAAGTTGGCTTAAAGCTCAACATTCAGAAAACTAAGATCATGGCATCCGGTCCTATCACTTCATGGCAAATAGATGGGAAACAGTGGAAATAGTGGCAGACTTAATTTTTGGGGGCTCCAAAATCACTGCTGATGGTGACTGCAGCCATGAAATTAAAAGACGCTTACTCCTTCAAGGAAAGTTATGACCAACCTAGATAGCATATTAAAAAGCAGAGACATTACTTTGTCAACAAAAGCCTGTCTAATCAAGGCTATGGTTTTTCCAGTAGTTATGTATGGATGTGAGAGTTGGACTATAAAGTAAGCTGACTGCCAAAGAATTGATGCTTTTGAACTGTGGTGCTGGAGAAGACTCTTGAGAGTCCCTTGGACTGCAAGGAGGTCCAACCAGTCCATCCTAAAGGAGATCAGTCCCGGGTGTTCACTGGAA
The DNA here is from genome assembly GCF_054371585.1 of Giraffa tippelskirchi. NCBI lineage: Eukaryota > Metazoa > Chordata > Mammalia > Artiodactyla > Giraffidae > Giraffa > Giraffa tippelskirchi. The sequence continues at coordinate 171,975,652 of NC_137275.1, forward strand.
GGACTGATGTTGAAGCTGAAACTCTAATACTTTGGCCATCTGATGCGAAAAGCTGACTCATTTGAAAAGACCCTGATGCTGGGAAAGACTGAAGGCAGGAGGAGAAGGGGACGACAGAGGATGAGATAGTTGGATGGTATCACCGACTCGATGGACACGAGTTTGGGGAAACTCCGGGAATTGGTGATGGACAGGGCGGCCTGGCATGCTGTGGTCCATGGGGTCGCAAAGAGTCAGACACGACTGAGTGACTGAACTGAACTGAGAAGCATACACTCAAAAAAGAAATGTTGGAGAAAAAGAGTCTGAGTTTTTGTGATTCTATAAAGAGCTTGGTCTGTAAGACAGTCCCTGAGTCAGTATCTGAGAAATGAAAATGTGTTAGTGCTCAGATATTCACATAACAGAGAACCACAAAAACAGGATTAAAAGATGGCATGTGGATACACACCGATGACCTGAACTATGTGTTATGCAAATGCTTTATTGTGTTTTCTGGGCTTGTGAAAGGATTACAGCAGAATAGCTGTCTCCATGCTGGTATGCTATCACAGGGAAACCAAGACAGCAAAAGGAATATGGAAATCAACACAGGTCTACAATCCTGATTATGCTCACCCACTGTTTGACCACATATTTCCTTCTTTGGAGAAAAAAAATAAAGAAATTCATTCCCAAAATAAAGAAATTCATTCCCCAAACTCTTGGAAGACAGAATCTAGACAGACAAAAGCACATCTACATAAAAATTCTGAGGACTAATATATAAAGCTTTAAAATATTAAAAGCCAAAGCAATAACCTAAAATAAAATACTTCCTTTAACTGCTTTTGCTAGTGGTCTGCAATGCATTTTCCACAGTTCCCCAAGATAAAAAGGCAACTGTCAGTATCCATTCCTACGTTTTTCTCATGAATATATATCAAGGGAAGTACAACAAAGTCTGCTTTGGATTAGAGTTATGAACATCATATTTCAAAAGAACAAAATGTTTTAGGAGTTTATTCCAGCTTTGTCTCACCAAACCCTAAAAATATGGGGAAAGTAGAATTCTATAATTCTGAGTTTTCTTAAAGATATAAGAAAGTAGAGAGGCAATGACATTTTCATATATTATTCTAATTGGAAAATAAAAAAGAATAATGGACTACATCCTGACATTTAAAAATACTTTTGATAGTGTTTTCCAATTACCAACAGTGATGACTATGGATAACATGGATGAGGAAACTGATGAGCAGTATTATTTTTTCTTATTATGTTTAAGACCATCTCCAGTACTACCAATCAGACTTGACTTGATGTTTGAGAAAAGAACACCATAAAATTACAAGGTAGGCTTAAAAAGTACGCACAAGTGATTAGGGAGTCCTAATGAATAGTAATAGATTTATTATCTTAATTTGCAGCATAAGACATCACCATAGGAATCAAGAAACTGATATATTTTTAGACGTACATGAGTACCTATACATTGAATGGCAAGTTACTGTGGAAACTTTCATTCTGTGGAAACTTTAACTGGATTTACGTGCTAGAATTAGCTGATGAGTTGCAAGTTTTGAAGTGGTAAACTCATTAGCATTAAATCACAAAATGTATTTCTTTATAAACATAATGCATTTCTCTTATATAAAATATGTGTTGGTAACATTTGTTTCCCTCTAGTTATATGTAAATAGTGACAAAAGAAATTAAATTATGCATGCTTCTTACATCTTCTGTATAGTTGAAAACACCTTCAAATTTTATTTCACTGGACAGCAAATTAAAGAAGAAAAATGATGACCTTTATAACTAAGGCCTTTCTCCTCTCCTACTCGCTATACTGACAAAAGCATCCTTCTTTTTACGAAGTCCTTTAGGCCAGTGTCAATTTTTTTCCCCCATTTCTGTATCTCTTTAGATACCCTGGTACCCAGCACATGGTAGAATGAGCCCTCAAAATATCTTTTGTCTTGATCCAACATTCAAATAAATAAAAAATGTTGTCATATTCTTCCAAAATATATAATGTCTTTAAAATATTATATCCAAAGATTATGGAATAACAAACAGATATAAAAATAAAAATACATATTGAGATATCATAGCTAAAATTCTGATGGCAACTGCTTAACTCAAAAGTGTGATAATTAATTCTCATGTATCTTATACTTTTCAGGTACTTTGTGTTACAGAAGCAAATGGTGATAAACCTCATTATTAAAAAGAAGTCCCTTAAATAACAAGATATACATGAAAAAAAAAAAAGAACTTCTTTGGTTCAAAAGCCCATATACTTGTAACCCAGGAAACATTCGAAATGTATAAATAGGTAACTTATCTCCATATGGATATTTGTTCATCAACTTTTTATCAATCCTATATACAAAAGAAATGCTAAGGAGGACTGGATCTGTATTTTAATGGAAATACTAACACCTGAAGAAAAATAAAATATTTAAAAGGACCAAGAAGCCAGAATTTTTGTGTACCCCAAAATTTTACAAAATCAGAAGTACATTTTAATATGCCAGACCTTATTTTAATCAGCTATTGGGGATTTCTCACGTCCTTCTCTTTATTTACTACCCTATTAGGATGATATTTAACATCTGCTATTGGCATGCCAGTCTGCAAACTCTGCCTCGAGCAGGAAAACAATGGTGTCTTCTCTATTTCCCCAATACACACACTGAACTCCAGATCAAAGTCACAGCTTTCTATGCCCCTTAATTAGTCTCCACAATCAACTCTGACTCATGATGGCACCTTTATCATCCTAAAAATCCTTATTTATACTTGTTAGAATTTCATGCAATAGGGAGATGACAACCCTGAATCAGCTTTCCAAACAGGCATATCAAGGATGCTTTTTCATTCACTTAGTGCTTAGAAGAGATCAAGTTATGCAATAGCCTCCAGAATTCTGAAAGAGCAGAGAGGCCACATCACCAGGACACTTCCTGGCTCCAGAACAAACTGATTTAGAGCCCAGCTGCAAAGTCACTCACATTTGCCAAGAGGGATTTTGAGTATTCTTTGGGACCCACCCCTCACACAAACAATGATTCAAACAAAATGAAAACAAAACAAAACAGGCTGACTCACTCCAACACTCTTAGCTCCACCCTGTAGGAAGAAGGCTATAAAATAGTGTGATTATTAGCCTAGGGATTTCCTTGTTATTTTCATCTGCAGAGCCTCTGTCTAGTGTAAAAAATATCAAGTAGGGTCTAATTAGACCTGAACACACAGACCTGCTCAAACATCTTATTGTTCTGAGTGGTACAACAGGTTTATTTTGGGTTATTTAAAAAATTCTCAAATCAGTAGTCAAGAAAGCAATGAAGTCAGTTTATCCCAAGCCCTATCAGTTATTTGTATCAGATATTAAAATGATAATCCATTGCCTGTTCACAGAGCACTCACCTCATTGTCTGACTCCACGAGAACTTGATCATATTCACTAAGTGCTACTAGAAACATGATAGAGGTGACGTTTTCAAAGCAGTGTATCCATTTTCTTCTCTCTGACCTCTGGCCCCCTACATCGACCATTCTGCAAGGTTAATAATATTCATATTAATAGCACATAAAGAAAAGCATCAATATAAATATAGCTTTACTTATAAACTTAAGAAATATACTTTCCGAAGAGAATGGTCACCAAAGTCAATTCAATTAATATTTATTGACCATCTACTAATTTTCTGTTACCCAATATCAAAGTCAAGACATTCCACATAATAAATCATTGCAGTTATTAAAAAATTACCTGGTATGTATGAAAATTATGACTTTGTAAAAAAAAAAAAGAAAAAAAAGAAAGAAATCCTGTGCCAAGCCAAGCAAAAAGGGTGTTTTATTTGACCAAGCACGAAGAGTCAGAAACAAAATGAGTTTTATTTGTGTTCAGCTCTAATGGCAAATACTGTCTTCGGTTTCTTTTCCTATAAAATGAGAATGAAGATCTTCATGTATTTCTCAAGGAAGCTAGAAATGACTGCAAAGGCATTTAAAAAGTGTAAGATGCCATGCATTTCAACATGAGTGTGTAAATCTTCAAGTAAATGCAAACACAACCCCACTGATCTTCAAGCGTTTGAGGCTGTTCTTTTCTTCCAATGTTGACAATAATTTGTACAATCATGCCGATAACATGGTGCAATAAGCCTTATGCACAAATCAACTTGCTATACTGCTAGAAGTCATGTGTATAAAATTAAGATGCTGTAAGAAGCCACCATATGAATTATTTCAAGCATTTGTTTTTTACACATCAACTCTGTGCTAACTCATTGCTCAGGAACCGACATCAATTAACTTGAATGCTAATGTATACATGAAAATATCTAGCAGAACTTAATATTGAATCTCAGTTTCTTCAAATTGTTGACTAAAATGTGGACAATGTTTACAAGATAAGTATTTTCAGAAAATGAGAGTTTTAGGTACAAAAGTTTGAGAGCAGGGCTCTGAGAGTGTTTGTTGAGAACTGCGGTTGTTCTTGGTGTCTTCCTGGCTCTCAGCGTCAAACCTAAATTAAGAAATCAAGGATGTTCCAGTGATTGTTTTGAAAAGTTTTCATGAAAGAGATATCTGAGGGGCAAAACAATGGATCCAGGGAGACCTATGAATCACAGACATCAAAACTAGATTCTTAGGTCTTTATAAATATTAAAATGCTAGCTCTTCTCTGGTATTGAGTGAATATGTTCATTTATATGAAATCCTCATTCCTTGAAATCCTGTCATGCTAAGCTCTATAAGATGCTTTTGAGGGTAGCAAGAAATTATTATTCTGTCATTACTTTTACTGAAGTACCAAAAAATGTCCTTTAAAAGCTAGTGCACAAAATGAAGGAAACAACCTCCCAAGATGGCATAGTGACATGGTTTCAGATTTCACTAATCATAAAGCAAAGAGGAGATGAAAATCTCCATGAAATGCTACATGTTTTCTGAAAATATTCTAACAAGGTTAGAAGCAGATGGAAATGTGGTGTTTCAAATTAAAGATCTCTAAATGCTATGAACTCAAAACTTAATCCAGAATGTTGAAGCTATAAGGAACCTTAGTGATCATCTAATGTAACCATTTTATTGATGAAAAAAACGATGCTCAGAAATTATTTCCAAAGTGTCACCTTCTTTACAGATATGTCTAACAGAGTAGTGTATGGCAGCCAGATGCCACCACAGGTGCTAAGACTGATTAGAATAAAACACACAGTGCTTTGCAGGCAGTGATGGAGGACCTGCTTATCAGAGTAGCATGGAAGAGTTACACTGTAGAAGTTACATTAACTCCCACTTCACAACCCTGTATTCTATGTAGCTACCTTAAATGGGATGGGTTCTTACAAGTAACTCAACTTTCTAGACCCAAAAACATATTCACATGCTTTCATTCCTCCATGCACCATGTGGTTTGTATTCTAACTAAAAGTACATCTGAGCGATTGTGTAATAAGAGGGTAAATGAAAGCAGTCTTATTTTTCTCTCATCTTAAAAAAAATTAGACTACTTCTGCTGAAATGTTACCCTCTTCTACTTCCTCTTTCAGGGACACATTACTTCATTTGTGTATCTAATGATAATAATTGGTATAAAGGTGTTATTGTTTTAAAGTCTATACATGATTTCAATATATATTCACCAATGTGCTCTAGGTGTAAGAGCTGGGAAGTGGATTTTATGGACTCAGTTACTACCTGAAAATGACACTTTGTAAATCGAAGGGGTATTCGATGATCCCTGTGGTGGGGACTCGAACTCTGAGCACATCTTGTTGCGTAGGCAGGTAGGCAGGGTCGGCAACACGGTCCAAGTCATTAAGATAGCTGGAGGAGGGAAGACACAGTGAGAAAGTCAGTGACACCATCGCACATGGCCTGCTGATGGAGAAGGAAGGGAAACAATGCATCCTAAGAGAAAAGAAGGAGAAAATCAGAAAGTGACAGATGCAGTCACCCTTCCACAAGTCATAGCAAGGTTGTCCATCTATGATGATACGGTTCACAGTATTTCTCATTTCTTCTCTTACAGTCAAATAGAACCCAGACCAAAAGTAAAGGGGAAGAAAAGAATTAAATCAGTCTCCTGCCCTCTACTTGTTTAGCAGGTCTGGTGATTGAGCAGGAGCTTAAAGCAAATAGCTTTTGAATTATTTACACAAATGTTATTTGTATAAATAAACAGATAACAGAGTGACACATAAGGTCAAGATACATTTTTTTTTGTGCTTTTTTACAGAACACCAGAGTTCTTTCCTGGAATGTATTTCCTTATAAGACAACAGCATACTATGTCTCCAACTCTATCCAAAGTTTGAGTCATTCACAATTAATGTGAAGCCACGAGATTTCTAGCTACTGAGGTATCAATATCTAAGGCCAGATAGTCCCAGTGTATAGAATCATCACACCTAAACTTTAAATTTATCTGCTTATATAATACTTCTCCATTAAAAAAAAAAAAGCCTTTTCACTGTGAAATAATTTTAGACTCACAAGCAGCTGCAAAAATATTACAGAGAATTCTCCTGTGCCCTTCATTTAATTTCCCCCAAAGATAACATCTTATGTGACCACAGTACATTATCAAAACCAGGAATCTGACATTGATCCAATGATATTAACTAAACTACAGACGTTATTTAGATTTCATCAATTTTTACACACATACACACACACATTTTTGGAGGGTATATACAACTATGAAATTTTATTTCACATAGAGATCTGTGCAGTCACCACCACAATCAGGATACAGAATTGTTCTGCTATCAGAAAACAAAAACTTCTTTGTGTTACCCATCCCAATTCTAACCCTTGGCAATCACACATATGTTCTCTATCAGTAGAATTTTGTCATTTCAAAAATGTTATATTTCATTCTCTAAAATTACAAAAATATTTGCAACTGTGAGAATCACATAATTGGTGAAAAAATCACATAACTGATGAGAAACAGGTAAATATGACTGTCCTGCATGGTATCCTCATGATTTCAAAGAGACCCTATGTTCCCTTTGGCCCTGAAAGTGATGGAGCACAGATAAGATTTCAAAACATACAACTACAAAGGATATACAGAAAGTAACTAACATGTGAATAAGATTTAAAGAAAAGGTAGAACCATTATAGACATGAAAGAGACTATATCCTCAATATCTTTATGCCCACAAACAAGACAGAGTGAGTTCTGAGATACAGAACAGGGAATGTCTGGTGTGAGGCATAACTTATTAGCAAGAGCATGAATACTCAGTTGACATGACCTATCCAGGATAAAGACTTTGTCTCACCCTCTGTTATTCCTTACTACCTAAATGAGTGCCTGGCAAATAGTACTTCATGATTATTTGCTGAATGGATGGATGATTTCCTATGCTGAGAGTTAGTTTTAACATTATTCAAATATCCTTCTTACTTGTGGTGTTTCCATATCAATGATACGGTTAAATCTGCAACTGAGTAGTGAAAAAATATACCACATTAAGCCTCTAAGATTCATGGGATCATAAAATAGTAGAGCTAGGTATGGCTTTAACAAAGAAATAAATTATCACCTTTTTGTAGCTGTATCAATTCTTTAAGACAAAACAGTATTAGTCTGGAAATTTTTAATACAAAACAACTAATGAGTATTCTAGTGGCCTTACCTCAAACACATCAATGATTCTCTAGCTGGCAATTAGCTCTCTACTCACTGATAGGAACCAGCCTGATACTTTTAATTATTACAAAAGTAGCTAGGGGACAAAAGGAGGGAGAGGCTGGGAGAATATGAGCTTGAGAGGCAGGAAGGAAGTATAAAAATGGACTGGACTCCAAATTTTAGGCAATATATTGGCGCAGTCTTGGAGGTGCCTGATGGGGTTAATAAGCCAATGTTCTGGGAGCTGGCCTGTATCTCGTTCTACAGATAAACCAGCTCATCACTCCATAAATGTAAATATAACTGGTTACTCTGTATAATGGATATTCTGATTTATCAGGTACTTGATTTGAAAAACTTGAAATGAACATACATTTTGAAATCTGCAAGATCATAATTTATTTAACTACCATATACAAAAATTTAATTCAGAGGAATCAGAGAACTTCCAGTTCCCATTGGCAACTTGTTTAGAAACAGGCTGCCCAATAAACCACTTCTACTCACTTCACCTTATCCAGAGGTCAGAACAGAAAGTGACCGAGTCTTGTACACAGGTGTTCATGTGTTCCTGTGGGAAGAGAAACTGTAGCTTTCTGTTTCTTGAAGATGAACTCAACAAACCACGCATTGCCACTTTGTTTTTAAATGTGCATTTTGCACAGAGGGCTTCCCAGGTGGCACTAGTTATAAAGAACCCGCCTGACAATGCAGGAGACATAAGAGATGTAGGTTTGATCCTTGGGTCAGGAATATCCCCTGAAGGCATGGCAAGATCCTCTGAAGGAGGGCATGGCGACTCACCCCAGTATTCTTGCCTGGAGAATCCCCATGGACAAAGGAGCCTGGAAGACTACAGTTCATGCAGTCACAAAGAGTTGGACAAAGACTAAGGTGACTTAGCATGTAGGCGCATGCACTTTGCACAGAATTGAAAGAACCAGCATATGAAGTGGGAGATTTCCTGTCACACTGCACATGCGAACCTTGCAGATCTCTCTTCAATTCAGGAGGGGAACTGAGCTCTGGGAAAAACATGATGGAGTAAGCCAGAGTCAGGATACACATCTATGACTGAAAGCCACTGACCTGAGTTCAGAGGCTGCCCTAAAAGTACTGTCAGTGGTGTGTCTTCCTAAACCTCGGGCACTACTGAGATAGTAGCCAAATATCTGAAACATTCACACTTGCAAGAATATTTCCCCCCTTCATCTTTCTTTTGCTCCTTTTCAATATAAGCATAGTTCAGAGAGTAACAACGTCAACCTAACAATTAGCCTATACTGGGCGCTTGCTGCTTGCTAGGCTCTCTTCTATTCATTGCCCAGGTTTCAAAACATTTCAAGGCAAGGAAATGGTTATTAAAGATTCTCATACATTTCCAATTAGCTGGAAGGCAAACTGCACTTCTTGCCTGACATTCTTGTTGTTTTGCTTCCATTGGATGGTGGAAAGAAAGGTCCAGTTCACTGATGTAGTCCAACAACAACAAAAAAACACGAAAGGAACTGGTATCAAGGTCTGCTAGTTGCAACATACATTATCTAGAACCAGAACCAAGTCAAACAAAATCCAACCTAGAACGCCCCAAAACAAGACTAGAAAAACAGGACAACAACAAACCCTCCAACCAAACAAAAGACATACAAACTCTCTTCTACTACAGGAAGATCTGGGTGTCTCAGAAGCTACACCAGGACTGAAGACCTGTTACAGATAATTGGAGGAACTGGCAAAATATGCCTAGATGAGCATCTTTCACTGCCAAAGAGAGGCCAATGTGGACATCTTCTACCTGCATAAGCCTCAATCCCATGTGGCCCCCTCATCCTGGGCTTCAGAACTTGGGAGAGACTCACAGCACCTCCTGCATTTCACATTTGCTTAGGGAAAAAAGCCACTCTATTCCCTTAGAAATGGAATTCTAGCACGATAAGACTAGTGCATGCTCATTTGTTGATTCTTGTCTCATTCTGAGAAGAGGTAACAATGGAATAATCCTTAACTGAATTGCACTTTCCACCGAAGTACCTCCTATTTAGGGGGAAAATTTTGATGGAATATGGGAGGTATGGGTTCATGCTGGATTATTCCATTCATTTAACCTTTAACAGAGAAACACCGAGGTCTGGACAAACTTATATTGCAGAGTAAATTCAGAGAGTTAATTATAGCTATAATTTGTTTTGTAGGAATGATTTTGAGTGGCTGCTGAGGTCATTCTTGGGGTGTTGCTATGGTGACAGGTACAAGGTACATTTCCAAGGCAATGTATATGTAACAAGTGGCTGGTAGTAGCTCTTTCCTGATGTCAGAGAGAGAAAACTCCATGGTTCACGTGGGACTTATTTAACTGTCTAGGAGCAAACACTTATTTAGGATTGTGCTAGAAAATGGGAAGTTTAGGCGATTAAACTCATCTTACTCTAATCCATTCATGGGGATTTAATCACTTGTCACTGCTTTGAGATATTTAATAATTAAAAACTTCATAACTGCTTTTTAAAAAAAAAAACATTTTCCCCACAGACGTTTGCCCATTTAGGGTTCTCACACTCCACGGGGTCAGGGACCATGACTCCCTTTGTCCGTGGCTAGTCACCAACACTCCACCAAGGGACTGAAACATAGCAGTTGCTCAACATGTGAGCTAAATTAAGACTCCTTTATAGAAAACACTGTAGTGGTTAGAAAGGTAGGTTATACCTTCTAGGAGAAAACAAGAGGATGGGGGTTGTTAGGTACCCATTTTCATGTAACTACCTCTCTGGGTTATTACTGGCCTGCATTGTGCAAGAACCAAATTCTGAATTAATATGCCTCTGATGAATGTAAAGACAACACAGAAAGGAAAGGCAGCATCCATTTAACTTCATTTAGTTGATGTGCTTCCTGATATTCTTTTAGGGACTGGACACTGAATGATATAATTGGTACATCCATTTTATGCCTATCAGTATCAACCTTTCAGGCCCTGGAATTCACTCTAATCCAGGGCAAACACAGGGAGTGGTCCCTTATTAACAGATGGTTGTGACACAATATCTTTAACAGAAGAAACAGGCTTCTGATGGTTTTCAGCAAGACAACAAAGAGATTTGTGTTAGTAAAATTTCCATGGTTCCTTTTGTACCATGAAAAAATGCAGGGCCATTCTGAAATTCAACAACCATCTTGATGGGAGCTGATCAGGATATGATCCCTGCCTGAAAGGAGTTTACCAACTTGTGGGAAGAAAAGGGTTATATGAAGAGGAGGAACAGGGGAGTTTATCAGGGAAGGAAAGAATGCGTATTTTGGAAAGAGTCATTTTCTGGGAAACTGTTTGATCTGTCTCTAATCCTTGGTGATTATCCACGAAACATCCTTCTCTTGCATGACTGATTTATATGAAAGACTTAAGGAAATGATGCCCATTTGTTTATAATTACACTTTGTAATTGCTAAATTCCTTTTACACTTAAGTCCAGGATCCCATCTCTGGTTGCAGAACAATAATAAACGGGATATAATCATTACTTTAAATGATTAAAAATATATGGGATAAACTTGAATGTCACTAAAATGATATGCTCCAATCAAATTAAATATGGCATCTCTCTTCTGAATATTTTTAAAAGAGATTCCTTAGTTTTTGACATGTTTGTCAGTAACAGTTCTGAAAGTGTTCGTCGCTCAGTCATGTCCAACTCTTTGAGAACCCATCGACTGCAACCTGTCAGGGCCCTCTGTCCGTGGGATTCTCTAGGCAAGAATACTGTTTTGAGTTGACCTTCAAATTTAATTTATGCTCCAATTTGACATGTAATGAGAACTCTTTTAAAGTAAAAAGAAAAAGCTCTACTCTACTACCTATGACTGGAAGGATAATTGAAATCTAAGCCAAGAATAGCATAGAAATTAGAAATTCAAGTGGTTTTATTTTTTAAGTGAAAGAAACATGAATAAAATTTTGAGATGACTCAGCAAGTAAACTGTATCATATTACAGCTGGGGTTAAAAAAATTTAACACAAGTATTAGGCATACAAGCCTTATCAATTATACCAAAAGGGGGAAAGAACCCGTGGGTGGTAAGTGGAAAAAGAAATCTCTGACATTGGGTCTAAATCCAACCAAACACAGTGAGATAACTGAATATAGCACCTTGGAGCATTTAATGAACAACACCATCGGCCAGGTATCGGGGTTCTTTAACTCCTGTGTAAGAGCCTCCTACCTAGGCTGTATTAATAAGAGATTTGCAGTTCAAGTCAGATATTAAGATGAAGCCCTGGCACAGAAAATGATCCTGGGTAGAATTTTACATTTTTAATTATTGAAAAGAAGGTTAGAAAAACTAGGTCGACTTCATTTAAAAAAAAAACTAAGACCTCATTGTAAGAGGAACAGTTTTAGGGTACTTGAAAGCTGGATCATGCCTGAGATCTTGTTTGACACTGTCAAGAGCAGTGAGAGCTAAGAAACTAGAAACACACAGTCACTGTACAGTTGCTATGTGACCACAGGATTCAAAGGAAAAAAGTAAAAGAAACGTTCAAAGTGAACTTCTTTAAAAAAAAAAAAAGAAAGTAACCGTTCTGCAAAACTGCCATCCCGAGGGGACAGTCAAGCACAGGTTTTGGTGCCAAGACCCACCCATGTGCCCCCTCTCCTTTGGTAGATCCTGCTGTTCAGAAGAGCCTGGCTGGTAATCTGGTTAGGTGGCTTAGCTGCACAGGATTTCTGATTACTCATTACACAAACACTTTCATCTCCTCAAGAGCTCAACTTTCCTTTTTCCTCTTTAACATCTGGCACACCATGATCAGAGTTCAAGGAGGTACAGCAGAGACTTTGTTCATAAGAAATTATTTGTTTTAAATACAAAATTACAGATTTAAAACAAGATCACATAGTGGTAGCAGGGGGCCACAATCTCACAGTTTATGAAAGCTACTCAAAGGAAAATATTCTGTGGGATAAAACAGGAAAGATAGTGTATTTTGGTCTTCCTTTGCCAAAAAACTAAACCAACTCAGAAAATCAGATTTTTTGAAAGTAAATTAAATAGCTCATAAAAAGATATTATATCACTGCATTTATAAACAGTTTCAGTATGTTATATATGGATAGCTGAGCTCAATGTCAACCATAAAGAGACTACTAGTGCCAAGTGGGGGAGGAGCTGGTAGCTATATGTGATTCAGGCAGGCTCTAGGACCAGGCCTAGGTCAGAGCAAAAGATTCCTAACTGTCTGTTGCTCAAACAAATTGACCTTGTAATTAAAAGAGCAAAAAAATAAACAACAATGGTGAGGGAAGGGATAGATCAGGAGCTTGGAATGAATATACACACACAACTATATATAAAATAAATGACCAACAAGGACCTACTCTATAGCACAGGGGACTCTACTTAAGGTTCTATGATAAGCTATGTGAGAAAAGAATCTGAAAAAGAATGAATATATGTATATGTATAACTGAATATGTATATATATAAGTGAATCAATTTGCTGTGCACCTGAAACTAACACTGTAAATCAACCATGTGGTGTGGTGGTGGTTTAGTCACTAAGTTGGGTCTGACACTGGGAACCCCATGGACTGTGGCCCACTAGGCTCCTCTGTCCATGGTATTTCCCAGGCAAGAGTACTGGAGTGGGTTGACATTTCCTTCTCCAGGGATCTTCCTGACCCAGGGATTGAACTTGCATCATCTGCATTGCAGGTGGATTCTTTACTGTGGACCTACCAGGGAGTCCCAAATCAACTGTACAACAACAACAAAAACAACAGAAGAGAATAAAGAGAAGAGGAAGGAGAAAGAGAGGCCTTTTCAATTTGCCTGTTTGGCTTTGTTAATTTATTCATCTTTTACATGACAATCTTCAAAGCTGTTGACTAATTTTGACACAATTTTTGTACTTCTAAGATGTATCAAGCATCAGAAGGCTACTTTTTATTCTAGTCTGCCTCTCTTGAACTGTAATGACAGTGCTTAATTCATTTTTCAGTTAATTTACACATATTTATTGAAAATCTGTTGTATGTTAAATTCATATCACTGTGTGTGTTGGAGAGGGAGGAGGGTACAGGGAGCTGGTAAAAAATAGTTATATATATATATATATATATATATATACACACATACACACACACACACACACACACACACACATATATACATATTCTTTGCCTGAAGGGACATCAGGCTACCTGGGAAGTAAAGATAGCACAGATGAATCAATTAAGAAATAATTAAGTGCCAAATTGTGAGGTGCTAACTATGAATGCATTAAGAAGGGAGAGATGATTATGAACTGGTCACTGGAGAATTGCGTAGAAAAGTGGAGGATGAGTTACATGGTGCAGACCTAAGGGGACTAGAACAGGCTAAAGAAGAAAGAGAAGAGAGATGGGAAGAAACCAGCAGACACATAAATTACTTACTCTTTTATCATTCAACAACTTTCCCTGAAAGCCTATATTGAAGGCTAGGCACTGCGCATAGCCCTGGGTGGGAGCCACAAAGAAAAAAAAAAGATGTGAATCCTGTCCTCAAGGAGCTTGTGTTCTAGCAATGGAGATAAATATGCCAGCTAACAGCCACCTTACAGTGCAGATAAGATGTGGCTCACAAGACAGCTTCCAGTGATGGTAGACAAGAGACGGCTGTGAGCAAAAGGTTGCTGACTAAAGCAGGTCTCTCACGGTCATGTCTCCTTAACTTGGATACTGGTTCTATAGAATCAAAACTTCCATTGTAACAAGGATGTCTGGGTTTGAGGAGCTGGTCATATTAAGCTAGTTGAACTAATTATAGATCAAAATTCCTTAAATCAAGAAGCCCTTGTGCTCATGAAGAAGAACATCAGGGTAAGCCCATCAGAGTTCAAAAAGGGGCCAAAATAAAGGAACGGGCCAGATGGAGAAAGCAAAGGCCCTGGGCTCACCTGAGAATGGAGGTGGGGTTACCTCCTAGTCAGGCACGTATTACGTTAGGCCCCTTTCAGAAGCAGGTCAGTCCTACCTTTGGTTACACTGACTGTTGAATCCTATCACACCCTCCTAAACCAGCTGTAGCAGGCACCCCATGGGGCCAAAGCCAAGACACATGAGACACAATCCTTGTTCTCAAGCTGAATCGACTCAGTCAACGTCTCTGCTCATTTATTCCATCGTTAGTACTGGACATCCTTTGCATGGCATTTAGAGGTACTGTCAGGGAATACAATCTAGAGCTCTCTCAAGCTCACTTCCTGTCTGAAGTTTTGTTGTGCAAAGCAAGTTTACTGATGGAGCACTGCTGAGGGACAGCAGGCCACCCTTTCTCCATTCTCAAAAACGAATCTCCAGGTTGATTTTGAGCATCCCAGGCATAAGATAGGGTCTTCCTAAATGGCAGAAGCGGAAGCAGAATACCAGCTGCCTTTTACTCTTCAGTCTGCTTCCATGGAGGAAGAAGTTGCAACTTTTTTCTTTTCTTTTGTGGGGCCGGGGTGGGCGCTGAAATCAGATAGTAAGTATTTTAGGCTCCGGGTGCCATTCAGTTTCTGTTGCAACGATTCAAACTCTGCCCCTGGGCACAAAACGAGCTTTGGACAATACATAAACAAACGGGCTTGGCTATGTTCTAATAAAGCTTAATTTATAAAGACAGGCAGCAGGCTGAGTTTGGCCTGCAGGTTTTCCAATCCTGTTCTGTAGTAACAGCGCCCCTGTTGTCATCTGGGTACCATGTCATCCTGAGTGGATTGTGGTAAGGACTGTAAAGAAGAGGTCAAGCAACTGAACATGCAAACGCTCTGCCAAAACACGAGCAAGCAGCAAAGTGATAGAGTGAAGCGTGTCTCCCGGGTCCAGTCTACTCTTCAAGCAGTGAATGAATGATCAGCAGGTATTGAGGTAAGCCCTTTCCCTATCACATCTCTGTAATAAAGGTTAGAAAGAAGTTAGTCTTATCTAAGTCTTACCATCTCTAGCAGCTCCAGGCATTTTGAAAAAGCAATACTAGAGACCAAGTCTTAGAATTTGATGGGTTCTTCACTATGGAAGACAAATTACAGGATGCGTGCATGCTCAGTTGTGTCCAACCCTTTGAGATTCCATGGACTGTAGCCCTCCAGGCTCCTCTGTCCATGGGATTCTCCAGGCAAGAATACTGGAGTGGGTTACCACTTCCTCCTCCAGGGGATCTTCCCAACCCAGGGATCAAACCAGAGTCTCCTACATCTCCTTCACTGGCGGGCAGATTCTTTACCATTGAGTCAACTGAGAGCCCAAATTACAGGGTGTATTTTGTTTCATTCTTGTGAAAGGTTATTAGGAGATATGGCTCATTAGATACAAGAAAACAAAAATAGAAGTAAATATGTCACTCAGGTGGAAAAAGGTCCATTCCATGTTATTACTGTCACTCTTTGGGAAAAAAAAAAAGCAAACATATTCAAGATCAATTATCCTCTTCTGAGCTCAAAATAGCATTTTGAGTAATTTAACTATGTAGAGAATAATCTCTCTGCCTATACATTTCCAGGTAAATTTGGGGAGGAGAGCCAGGTTTTCACTTGACTGCATAGAATAATGGTTCCTCAGATAAAGGCAATCTACTGTTACAGAATCAAAGGATTTCAGAATTCACAAGGGAGTTTAGAGATTACAGAGCACATACCACTATCTGAGGCAAATGAAACTTACAGAGCCAAAGTCCCACAGGTGAGGAGAGGCAGATGTAATTCCACTAAATGCTAGACTTTGACCCAATGGTCTCACCATATGACGTTTCATCTGCCTCTAAAAGCCTGCAGTAGGCTTACACTTCTTTTTAATCATCAGATAAAGAGTAAAGTTATAAAGTTATATATGCGAGAGTCAGAACCTACACACTCTTGGGTTCAAGTATTTGGCACATGAGTCAATTAACAAGGTACTTCTTCAAGGATTCAGCCTGAAATCAGGTAGATATGCTAATCTACCTCCAAAAACTCATTTTGCATTTAAAACCTAACATTCAAATTCCTTGTGCATTTTTAAATTACAAATTTAAACATGAAGTTAGAAGTAAACTCCAAATCTGACTTATGCTCAAAAGTCAATTGTCATGTACTTTGGATTTATGGGCTGTGGAACATGCGAAAATTTCAAAAAGGTGTCTGATTTACTGACAACCTTGGAGGACACTTCAGGAAAGCAAGATTAGGGATTACTTGGTCCCTTATGGTGAACATACACTGTATAGTCCATGGGGTCAGAAAGAGTCAAACACGACTGAGTGACTTTCACTTTCACTTTACAGTAAACATGGACAGAGCAGCCTTTTGCCAAACACCTGCAATGTGAAGACTTCACACTACATGACAAGTTGATTGAGATTTGTGTTCTTTAGCTAATGTCAGGGAGCTTTTGGTACTGTAGGCAGTGAACTCATTTGACCTGATGTCTCACTATATTAAGGCAGGTGGTGAACCACAGCAAAAAAAGGCAGAAAAAAAAAGTAAACCTACAGCCATCTGTTTATTGTGCTCTTCATCTAAAGATATTCAGAGTCCTCAGATGTTTTTTAAAAAATCAATAAAAAAGGTAACAAGGGAATCTACAAAACTCTCCTGCATCTTAGAATGCTTTTTTAGTCTTTCATTAAATAGAACTGGAAGAATATGCCAAATAAAAGCCAACTGCAAATTTTTCCTAAACTGCTCATCTAGAATTTCGCATCTCTTTGCTTCTACCAGTGTTGCCTGTCCTTTGAGCCATCTGATTGTTTTATTATAATCAGCAAGTTGGCTAATCAAAGTAGAAAAAGGAAAGCTCAAATTATTTTAGTGTTTTTATGGCTCTAGTTTGACTCCAGTAAAAAGTTATTGGATGGAATATGGGAAAAAAACGTTAAGACTCTAGACTAAAATAAAGAAACAGTATTTCTCAATTATCTGTGACTTACAACATCTTTCATGTTGTATGAACAACTGATATATTGTTAAACATAGTTAGAGCTTCCCAGGTGGCACATTCAAATTTTCTGGGTGATAATCAAAACCCCTGTGGGTCTATTTCCCAGTAAATTCTATTTAATTTTGCCATTGATCTTACACATATAGAACTACATACAGGCAACACTATCATGCTCATTCTCAGTCATGCCTGACTCTTTGCAACCTATGGACTGTAGACTGCCAGGTTCCCCGTCCATGGAATTTTCCAGGCAAGAATATTGGGACCCAGGGACTAAACCCATGTCTCTGGCATCTCCTGCATTGGCAGGCAGGTTCATTACCACTGTACCACCTGGCACTGCAATAACATTATGAAGATGAATAAATAATTTGCATCTTTCATGGTAAGTGATTTTAAACTCATAGGTATTTATTTACTGGCTTCCCTGGTGCCTCAGTGGTAAAGAATCTGCCTGCCAATGCAGGAGACATGGGTTTGATCCCTGGAGAAGGAAATGGCAACCCACTCCAGTAGTCTTTTCTGGGAAATCCCATGGACAGAGAAGCTTGGTGGGCTACAGTCCATGGAGTCACAAAAGAGTTGGACATGACTCAGGAACTAAACAAACAAAAAATTTATCTATTAGTCTATCATCAATATACCTGTCAATTATCAATCAATCAATCTCTTATTCATTCATTCAACTATCTATCCATCCATCCATCCATCCATCCTCCTCTGTGAGGGTAGGTTTCAGTGATTAAAAACTTGGGCTCTGGAGGCAGCAAATCTGACTTTAGTTCTTACTTCTATCACTTACTAACTGTGTGACTTTGAACAAGTTACTCAGCCTCTCGGAGACCATATTTTCTCCTCTGTTTCATGGAGATAATAAGAAATATGTACAGCTGTACAGCTTTGCATGTAAACAATTACACAGAATCTAACACGTAGAAAGTGTTCAGCAAAAAAAAAAAGTGTTCAAGCTCTTTTGCTAATAGCTTTTCAAGGATGGCAGACCTTCAAAAATGGCAGGAAAAAAAAACGACTTAAATGCCTGCAGCTCTGGCAAGATAGTGCCTACATCATGGTCACTGAAATTGTGGAAATTATCTAAGTGTTATTTCATGGAACGATCATTTCCAAAGATCAAACGTGAGCACCCAACGTTAAGCACTATGGGCAGAGGGGAGAGACACTTCAGTAAATATGATAACAGATACAAAAGAGATTTGTACAAGTGTTAAGATACAGGGCAGGGCTTCCCAGATGGCTCAGTGGCAAAGAATCTGCCTGCCAACAGAGGGGCATTGGCTCAATCCCTGGTCCGGGAGGACCCCACATGCCACAGAGCAAGCCTGTGTGTCACAACTATTGAGCCTGAGCTCCAGAGCCTGGGAGCTGCAACTTCTGAAGCTTGTGTGCCCGAGAGCCCATGCTTGGCAACAAGAGAAATCACCGCAATGAGAAGCCTATGCACCACAACTAGAGGAAGTCCCTGCTTGCCGCAACTAAAGAAAAGCCCATGAAGCAACGAAGACACAGCACAGCCATAAAAAAAAAGCTACATGGCATAGTGACACATAACCTCTGGTATTGGGCAAGACTTTCAGAGGATGTGACTCTTGAATTGGGTCTTGAAGGATAAATAGGAGTTCACCAGAGAGAAAAGAAAAAGAGAGGCACACTTGCTTCTGTTCTCAGTATTCCTGGCAAGTAGCCTGCACTGACTCTTACAACCAGCAGGTTTCTGGAAAAAACTGCTGTTAAGCTGCAAACTTTAAGCAGATGTGCATGGCAGGCACCGATTCTCACACTGCTAGAGATCAGATATTAATATCTACATGTTCCCCAAATCTAAACTGAAGAGCCACAAGAGAGACAGTCAGTACTCAGGGAGGCTGGTCTTAAATTCTGTAAGGTGGTGATACTGTCTAAGAAATTAGATCCAGAATATCAATAAAGTTTTAAAATTTTAATCATAAACATAGAGCAACATAGAAGCCCCCACATGAAGCAAAGCTGCAGGATAAAATACTCAAGATACATCAGTGGAAAGTACACAAAAGTCAGAAAGGAAAAGGGTAACAACTATCTTGAATTCAGAGAAAGGAATTGTGTTGAGTCATTCTGTGAAAATGAATTCAGTTTTGGGAATGAGTGATGCTCAAGACAGGTGAGCTACATCCTCATCAGCACTATTCCCGAACTTCAGGGGACCTTCCCTGGACCACGCTGGAATGGCATGTGGAACACACAAGCAAATGGGTGAATCCAAAGAGCCCTTGGTCTTATACGCGTGCTGGGAGGGTTTTCCTGGCTAAGAAAAGGAAAGTGCCCAGGACTAAGATGGGGAAGAATAAAGTGACTCCAATACTTGGCCTCCTGGCACAACGGAATTAAAGGCAGGCCAGCTAGGCATCTTGGGCACTGAGCTATAATACAAAAAGTCCCGAAATATCCTAAGAAGGTAACAGAAACATGGGGCCAGCTAACTCAGGTTTCCACACACAGTTTCCATAATTGGCAGGAACTGATTGGTTCTAATCCCCGAAAGTAAACAAGAGTCTTCTAGAGAAAGCAAAGGGAATAAGGAAACCTCCCTAGGTTTCATTTAGCTAAGATGATCAAATGTTCCTGCTTGACCAGGAGATTTCCAGTTTATACCTGCTATTTCACTATAATCATTAATAGTAACCCTTTCCTTCACAAAATGTCCTGGTTTTGATGATAAATTATACAGTCATCATCTATTTAGTCTATGTAACAAATTACTGTAACAAAAAGACGGAAACATATACTTTTTGGCAGAAAATGTATTTCAGGATAATCAAATAGCATCAAGAGAGGAAAACCTTGTACTTCACAGAAGAATACCATCGCAGACCAACTGATAGAAGTTGGAATTCTTATACCAGACAAGACTTAAGGACTGGAATTAAAACATCAGGTGAAGAGTTGATGGGGAGCTGGAGACTACACAATGACAAAGTCACACCACACAGACTGTTTTTGGTGGCAGAAGGAAAACAACTTAAGTTTATAATGGTGGCTGTCAGTGCCCAAACACTGTGGTGAACCTTAACCTACCAGTGACGGGTAAACCAGTGCACGAGATCACTTAGAGTGTGTTCTACTCACTGGTGAACCTTAACTTACCAATGACGTGTAAACCAGTGCACAAAATCTTGTGTGTTCTACTCACAGTGTTTAACTGGAATCTAACCAAGCCTTTAAATGTGACTTTCAGTTTGTAGAAAATCCAAGAGGTAGCGGAGAAAGTTAAATCATGCAATGAGGCAGCAGTCAGACCCAATCCAGGCCAGTCTTTTTGCCATGCCAGTGAAATGCAAAACAGGCTTCTACTAGATTATGAGACTTAAGGGACATAAAAACCAAATGCAGTGTGTTGTCCTAAAATCAACTGACTCTAAAGAACATTTTGGAAGAATTTGGGAAATATGAAAATGAACTGGATATAGAATGATAAAAAGGACTGATGATTAATTTTTAGGTATAAAATGGTATTACTTATTATCTAAGAAAATGTCCTGTTTTTTCTTTAAAGATGCACACTGAAATGTGGATACAGGGACATGTTGTTATAACTTACTTTATTACTTTTGCATAAATATATACAAAATGAAATAGGTGTAGGTGCATATACACATATATCCACATGTATATGTTTAGAAAATAGAGTTCTCCCTATCCCCGCCAAGGGAAACTAGAACTGTTTAAACAGTCATCATTTGCAGGGGTTGATATCAGCCTGTCCAGGTGTCCCCGCGTCTTGAGCTCTAACATGAGGGATGTGCCTACAGAGCGAGTGTGTTTTTATGGCAGATGCAGCCCATGTGACCGAAGTCTAAGATGGTGGTTTTCCCAGCATCACAGTGCTAACATGGGCCTGGAGTGACTGTCGCGGATAACTCTTAGCCTTAAAGCAACTCATGGGTACCTGTCTAGGAATCCACAAATCTGAACTGAAGTAATGTCACCAGACATGTGGTGGAGCTTTGTCTCAAGAATACAGCTGCAGCAGCTGACCTAGGTGTCCGCAGGGCAACAGAAATCTCTCAGAGAGCCTATTCCAGGAGCAGGAGGCAAATTGTTTCCTAACGGGGAGCCCTAACTCGGTAAGCACATCATTATCGGGCACTGGTGCTCTGAAGCCCTAGTCACAGGACTTCTCTGTAGGGAGAAGAGATCTAGGTGACAGGTAGAGACTAGAACAGGTGAGGAGGGGGAAAGACAGGATTTACACTAAAGTAAAAAGAAAAGGATTTAGAAATGATGGGAGGCAAGAGGATTTCTTAGTGAATGTAACTTTTTAATGGAGGAGTTCTTCATCGGTAGGGGCCAGGAGAGGCACCACAGTAGTGAATCGAGAAGTGGAGGAGTTAAAGGAGGACCAGAGCAGAGGGCGGATGAGGCAATCAGCAGGCAGGGGAAGACACAGTGAGCAGGAACAAGGACAAGAGGTAAAACACAGCCGCAATGTGGGGAGAGGAATGAGATCTGAAACGGCAAAGGAAACAGAAGGACGGGGGGGGGGGGGGCAGAATGGAAAAGGAAGACAGCTGGTCAAAGGTTGAGGGGGCAGAATTTGGAACAAAAAAGAGTTGAACGCATCTTCTCATCTCTGTACTTACAGAAACTTACACAGTTGGAACCTGGGGAGGGGAGAGGAGAGAGGGAAAGAGGAAGGGGGAGGTACGAAGGCAGGCAGGCAGACACAGAAGAGGACGACAGGCAGTGTGCAAGGAGGACAAAGGAAGCCAGGAGCAGGAGGCAAATCATTTCCTAATAGGGAGCCCTAACTCGGTAAGGGCAAGGAAGCACGCATTTTAGAGACACATGAGGTGGGTATTGGCTTAAACACGACAGACACGGTCTCCTGAGCATTTCATGTCACTTTTAAGAATGACGTGATTCAGATTTACCTTGGGAATCCAAGTACTGTTTTGGCCAGGCAATATTTCTGTGGCTGACCTGAATCATAACTTATCTTAAACAAATGCCTAGAACTAGGGTAACAGCGTGATCTACTTTACTGCAAAAACAGAGTCCAATTTCTCTTGGATCTTCCGGTACTGTTAAGCGATGTCAATCTGCATGTAGGGCTTCTTATTTCCCCTATAGTCTGGCCCTCATTCAGAGGGTCATTTCAACATACAAACTGGCGTAAGGCTGCTGAATACTTTCCACCCTTTCTTCCGTCTGCCCAGAACCAATAGAAGAGGCAAATGCTGGCTTAACATAATTAATGGAGACAGAAATCTGAAAAAACCACTAAAATAAACAAAATTCCATTTTTCAGGCGCCTGATTATCTACATTGCTGACCACATTGATTACATTAATCCAATGATTGCCAAATCTTTACTTTCTTTCTGTTAGGCAAGATTTAATCTAGAGAATTAACAAATCTCTCTAGGATGCAAATCCCTCCTAGGACACATGATTGTGATTGACAGCTCACAAAATAATTCTGGAATGCATGCAAAATTAGACTCACACGCAATTTCCATGCAAAAGCAAACCTATCCATCAACAAAACAGTAGGTCCCAGAAAGCACTCAAGGTCCTATGTCTGGAAACCAGGAAGTCTGATGTTTGAGAAGCCATAATCAAGTGAATTTGTTAGAGGTTCTTCTGTGTAGGTGCTTTCCAACACATGAATAAGACCAGAAACTTGCATTAAAATTGATTATTATCAGATTTCAAATCACAATGAAGTACATGTTTGAGAATCACTGGTTTTTAATTTGGGGGAAGAGATGGGTTAGTGAATGCAGATTCCTAGTCTTCAGTTGGTTTTCAAACAGAAAACAATAAAAGAAATACTCTCCCTGACTCATGATGCCAATCCCTTACACAGAGTCTAAATTTATAAAGCTGGCACAAATTTAATATCTATACTTCCTAACTGTGCAGTCAGAATCAGATATGCTACATAGGACAGAGAAGGTCTCATTGCAGAGAACCACGAAAGAAGAGAGGAAGATGCAAAGGGCCTCCTGGAGGAATACTCACTATTTGGTAGAGTCAGATAACTGATATTCTCGTCGTCTGTCATAGCATTCCTGGATTCCAGGATCATTCCATAAACTCTTTATTGCATCTACATATGGATTCTCAAATGCAGACACCTTCTCCACATCAACTTCTCGAACTAACTGTGCATGAGCCTGTTTAAAAAAAAAAAAAAAAAAATAGCAGTTTTAATCTCCTTCCCATCGAAGAAAATTGCCTTGGCTTGCACATTGCATTATGCACAAGTGAGGTCTTTCCTCATATATTGTTTTTCAAACTGGTTTATAATAAAGTAATACTGCTTCTTTTTTCTTTTCCTTAGATAAAACCCAGTCCCAAATCTTTTCCTCCAGAGTAAATGCTGAAGCTACCTAGAGATGACAAGAGAAAAGCAGACTGTTCAGCTCTCATGGGAACAATGAGGATGGTATGCTACAAATAATGACTATTTTCAGGTGATGATCATAATCCTAAAAGAGTTCATATTATTAAAGGGAAAAAGACTGGGTTATTTATCCTCTCTATGTTTATAGTTTATTATAATCAAACACATAATATACCCAGCCCATGAGTGTTATACCTTAGCAGAAACTCAGTCAGACTCAGCTAATCAGCATTAGTTTCTATGATTCACTGTGAGGATTAGGATGTAAAACTACTAGAACAGTTAATAGTAATGATTTGATTTGCACAATAGTGACCATGCCCCTTCTACTCCCACACAACCAAATTTTCAATATTTACTTTACATCTACCTCATATCTTATCAGATTGAAGAGACTATTCAATTTTTTTTAACACAGAAAAAGGACTTTGTTATTTTCATTATATACAACATTCAGTAGGAAAGAGGTAAAAAGACTTTTAAAACATTTTCAACAAGATTAAAATCAAAATGTATGGTCAACCTCCAAATGAACCAGCATACACCACTGCCTAACAATCTCAACAAAACAGGTTTCATAGGTGTAGTATACATGTAAATTATACAGTACATAAATGTGCAAATCAACAGATATAATTATCTTGAAAACTGAAGGCAGATGGCTGCTAATTTATTAAAACAGTCTTGATTTTGTACAGATATACAAACTTCTGAACTAGGTTAGTGAATGGCTATCTTGATTACATGATGACCTAATTATTCCTTTCAGAGAGTTTCAAGCAGATAGAATTTAATAAATTTAAACTTGTGATTAGGCATGTCTGGTTCCTAATCTTTCTCTTCATCCCATAAGATGGAAGGGAATCCATGTCATTAGACTACTCTTTACTTAAATAAGGTTTTACAAAGCCTAACATGCTGAGATTGAAGAAACCACCTTTCTTGCTGGTTCTACTATGACCCTGACCATCAGATCTGGTAAGTGAAAAGCCCCATAGCTCTGCCCTGCACCCCAATATTGGAAGATGAATCCCTAAAACTGTTTTATGTACCTAGTCCCTGTCCAGACAATCTGTCCTATCCCAGCAATCTGACTATCCTGAAGTCCTGTTTCCAAGTGTCACTCTAGGCAGGCCTAGGCCAATCATAGCCTCCCATGAAACCCCCTTTGAAAATATGTCACTGGTTCCCCAACGAGTCCCCAGTGCTATGTGCTGCCTGGCTCTGCGGCACCCGTGGCTCCATGTTGATGCCAAAGACTGTCCTGGTCCCATCTGCTCAAGTGGATCTCCTCCAAGCACAAAACACGGGGTGTGGGGTGTGCTCCACTCTGCCCAGCAGGTATGTCTCAGACCTTACACCTTAAGGTCAAGCTTCGGGCCCTGTCCTTCTGCCCTTGCTCACTGAATACCAACAAGTTCTAATTCTTTGTGTCCCGAGATATGACAATGATCATGCATAGTATAATCCTAAATTCGATTTCCTGGCTACATCTGATTTATAGTGTTCTCTATAGGATTCTGTGCAACTTAGAAGGCAGATGCAAGGCAGAAACAGGCATGCACAGGATGGTCTCCTACTGGACACACTCTAAAGACATGGTTTTCATCGGACTCTGCTTCTTCTTTTGACACTGGATAAGTTGCTCAATCTTTCCAAATGTTATCTCTGGTGGGCAACATCTTGTCCCACCAAGTCCATGTGGCTTATTATTGTGCTACAATACAGTAGATGAGTGGTTCTCAAAAGGTGGTCCACACACCAGCAGAATTACTTGGGAATTTGATAAAAAGGCAATCCTTCAACCCTACATCAAACTTTCTGGATGAGAAACTGATTAACAATCTGTTTCAAGAGGCCCTCTGGATGATTCTGATGCATGGAAAAGTTTGAGAACCACTGCAAGCTATCAAGCATCACGTAGACACTAGTTGTTGTGGTCATAATTAACTGGCTAGCTGGCCATGAAATTGTTATTGGAAACTAAAGAGAAGAGGCCCAGAAAGGCAACAGCACTCCAAAACAAGGGGGATTATAAGGGCCAGGAAGCCACAGAAATGAGTAAAACAGGCTGGATGTAGGTTATAGTGAGTGATGAGAACTGTAGCACATTGAGAAACACAGACCCTAAAGAAAGAGGACAGCTGCTATTTAGCTCCAACTAATTGTTGCCAGTGGGATACAAGCTGAGTGTTGCCAGATTTTCCGAGTTATCAAGGGAAGCCGAAAATCTAAATTTTTCCAGGAAATATCCCTAATTTTTATTATTGGCAATGCTATAAAAGATAAAGTGTATCTGTGGCTGAGTTGGATCAGGTCCCAATCATTTGCTTCTCCATGGACTTCCCTAACAAGATTGACCAATAACACCATGTCCTACACAGAATCTGGGACACAGTAGCTGGCCACTTAACACATGCTAATGGGGAAGTAATTCTGCAGCACTTTCCTACAATAATATTTAGACAAACTATTATACTATCCATAGGGAGAAATGGTCGAGACCTCTTTGAATTGCGTAAAAGCTACATGATGACACAGAATAGTGTAGGCAATATTTAAAAACTGAATTTGATACTCATTACAATGGGCCAACCATGTCATATGGAAGGAGTTCTATTTCTGTTTCTAAGGTAGGGAACTTATATCAGAGAAAACAGTTTCAACAGAGTACTTTTCACGATGATTAAATGTTTATTGAACCCCAGTGAAATGCTAGGTGACACAGCAATTGAAGACTTAGACACAGTTCCTATGAGGTGCAGGGGTAGGGCTGGGGGTGGGGGTGGCAGTCCACAGACACAGTTCCTATGAGGTGTAGCAACAGAGTTAGGTGTGGGGGAACAGTCCATAGACACAGTTCCTATGAGGTGCAGGGGTAGGCTGGCGGTAGGGGGAACAGTTCATATAGCTGGCAACCAAAGCACAGGATTATGTGCTCCAGGAGGAGAAATGAGAGGGAACATTTGCATTTCCATCTTTAATTTCAGTTGACTGAAGTAGACAACATTCTCAACAGTTGTACAACTAAAAAGTCTTTCTGTAAAATGATTACTTTTTACTACTGGAAAACTCCTTTAATTCCCTCTCTTGGTCTTCCTCTATGTGCTTTTTCTTACATCTGGAAGATCTTCTCTACTCCTTTCCGTACCTCTTTTAGCTTTTGTTCAGGCACCATATCCTATGCTGTCTCTTATGAAGATATTCCCAACGTTCCTCCTCTCCCTCAAAATGTGATCTTTGCATCTTCTGAACCATGGAACTTCTACATTTCTTGACTTACTGTCTTCTAGACCATACACTGAAGGAAGGGGCTGTAGCTCCTGGCTCTCATTTCTTTTGGGGCCCAGCAGAGTGCTGCTGCTGCTGCTAAGTCGCTTCAGTCGTGTCCGACTCTGTGCGACCCCATAGACGGCAGCCCACCGGGCTCCCCCGCCCCTGGGATTCTCCAGGCAAGAATACTGGAGTGGGCTGCCATTTCCTTCTCCAATGCATGAAAGTGAAAAGTGAAAGTGAAGCCCCAGCAGAGTGAGCAGACAACAAATATTTGTCTGATTTAAAAGGCATACATAAACCCAACTTCCTACAAGCCAAAGTCGACTTTGTGAAGGCTTCCACCCATTACCTACTCTCTCAGAACTACATAATCCTTAACAGCACTTATGTCAGTAGCTAGTGTATATCTATCCGGATGATATTTGTTAGTCTCCTCCTCCCTAATCACAGTACAAGTTCTGAGACAAACTCAGTGTTGCAGTATTAGGGTCTAGCAGAGTGCCTGTCACTGATGCTCAATAAGTATTTGTTGAATGAAGTGTACAGGAAGGAAGAGTAGAAATTATACTGAACTGGAAACAGGGACACCTAAATACTAGGCCTGGCTTTACACCTAACACAAGCAATAACCCTTAGAAATTATATACTTCTTTACAACTTCATTTTCCTGGTCTATAAGATTATGCAATTGAAACAAACCATCTCCCTATGGCTTCATCTAGACATATATAAATAAATAAATACATCATAAATAAATACATCTAGAATACACTGCGCACCAAGGACTTATGACCCTGTCCCTCCAGGAGCACATAATATTATCGTTTATTGCAACAAAACCTCACTATTTCAAAAGTGCCAGACAATACGGGGCAGAACATGATGAAGTCTGTATATGAGTTAATGGTACACTGGGACTGAAGAAGCAGAACTCAGTATGGCCAGACAAGGTGTCAGAGAGGACAGGATTTAGCTGGCAGGTGGAGATAAAGATGTGTGACGAGAGGAGGAGGAATAGATGAACAAAGGTTTGGTAGACAAAATAAACATGGCACTCTCTTAACTATTGGAAATTACATGCTCACCCTTAATGCAAATTAACCTCCACAGTGAAAGCTATAATATTAATCTCATCTATGAACCATAACCAATAGCCACTTGGTTTAAATCCTGTATGAATTGGCAGTAGAGGTAATGAATAGATTCAAGGGACTAGATCTAGTTAACAGTGTGCTTGAAGAACCATGTACAGAAGTCCGTAATACAGGAGGCAGTGAACCAAACCATCCCAAAGAAAAAGAAAAGCAAGAAGGCAAAGTGGTTATCTGAGGAGGCTTTACAAATAGCAGAAGAATGAAGAGAAGTGAAAAGCAAGGGAGAGAGGGAAAGATACATCCAATTAAACACAGAGTTCCAAAGAACAGCTTGAAGAGACAAGAAGGCCTTTTTCAATGAACAGTGCTTAATAATAAAAGAAAACAACAAAAGGGGAAAGACTGGAGATCGCTTCAGGAAAACTGGAAACATCAAGGGAGCATTCCTCCCAAAGAAGGGCACAATAAAGGATAAAAATGGTAGAGACCTAGTAGATGCTGAAGACATCAAGAAGAGATGGAAAGAATACATGGAAGAACTGTATAAAAAAGATCTTAATGAACTGGATTACTACAATGGTGTGGTTAGTCACCCTGAGCCAGACATTCTGGAGTGCAAAGTCAAGTGGGCCTTAAGAAGCACTGCTGTTAACAAAGCTAGTGGATGTGATGAAATTCCAGTAGAACTATTCAAATTCCTAAAGGATGATGCCATCAAGGTTTTGCATGCATTATGTCAGCAAATCTGGAAGACCCAGCAGTGGCCAGAGGACTGGAAAAGGTCAATCCTCACCCCAATTCCCAAGAAGGGTAGTACCAAAGAATGTGCTAACCACTGGACAATTGCACTCATCTCCCATGCTAGTAACCACTGGTGAAGTTGCTCAGTCGTGTCTGACTCTTTGCGATCCTGTGGACTGTAGCCTACCAGGCTCCTCCGTCCCTGGAATTTTGCAGGCAAGAGTACTGGAGTAGGTTGCCATTTCCTTCTCAAGGGGATCTTCCCGACCCAGGGATCAAACCCAGGTCTCCAGCATTGCAGGCAGACGCTTTACCGTCTAAGCTACCAGGGAAGCCCTCCATGCTAGTAAGGTCATGCTTAAAACCTTGCATGCTAGGCTTCAGCATTATGGGAGCCAAGAACTTCCAAATGTTCAAGCCGGGTTTAGAAAAGGAAGAGGAACTAGGGATCAAATTGCCAACATTTGCTGGATTATAAAGCAAGGGAATTTCGGAAAAACATTTATCTGGGTTTCATCGACTACACTGTCTTTGACTGTATAGATCATGACAAACTGTGGAAAACTCTTAGAGATGGGAATACCAGACCATCTTGTCTCCTGAGAAACCTGTATGTGGGTCAAGAAGCAACAGTTAGAACCCTATATGGAACAACTGACTGGTTCAAGAAAGGAGTACAATAGGGCTGTCTGCTGTCACCCTGTTTATTTAACCTATACGTTGAGCACATCAAGAGAAATGCCAGGCTGGATGAGTTATAAGCTGGAATCAAGATAGGTGGGAGAAACACCAACAGCCTCAGATATGCAGATGATACCACTCTAATGGCAGAAAGTAAAGAGGAATTAAGAGCCTCTTTATGAGGGTAAAGAGGAGAGTGAAAGAGCTGGATTAAGACTAAATAGTAAAAAACTAAGACCATGGCCTCCCGTCCCATTACTGCATGGCAAATAAAGGGGAAAAGGTGGAAGTAGTGACAGATTTCCTCTTCTTGGGCTCCAAAATCACTGTGGACGGTGACTGCAGCCTTGAAATCAGAAAATGATTGCTTCTTGGCAGAAAAGTGATGACAAACCTAGACAGTGTGCTAAAAAGCAGAGACATCACTCTGCCGACAAAGGTCTGTATAGTCAAGGCTATGGCCTTCCTAGTGGTCATGTATGATGGTGAGTGGAATGTAAAGAAGGCAGGACAACCAAAAACTGATGCCTTCGAACTGTGGTGCTGGTAAAGACTCCTGAAAGTCCCCTGAACAGCAAAGAGATCAAACTAGTCAATTTTAAGGGAGATCAACCCTGAATATTCACTGGAAGGACTGATGCTGAAGCTCCAGTATTTTAGTCATCTGATGCAAACAGACGACTCACTGGAAAAGTCCCTGATGCTGGGAAAGATCAAGAGCAGAAGGAAAAGACAGCGTCAGAGGATGAGATGGTTGGACGGCATCACTGATGCTATGAACGTGAACTCCCACCAACTCTGGGTGATGGTGAGGGACAGGGAGGCCTGGCATGCTGTGGTCCATGGAGTTGCAAAGAGTCGGACATGACTGAGTGACTGAACAATAACAACAATGAACCATAACCAATGTCTACCATCTATGAAAGTATACTGGCCTCAAAAAATGCAAAGATCACTACTTTGCCTTCATCCAGGTCTGAATTTCTAAGTCACTTTTATTGCCTCCTAAGCTTTGTTTTTTAATTCTATCCTTGCTATTTTGTAAAATAACATTCAAATATAATCTACTGTAATTTGCATTTATGTAAGAGCTTTCACCTGAAGTTCTCAAGTTATTTAAAACTATGACAGCATTTTACAAAATACTCATAGAATTTTAAAAATGCCTATATAAATGTCCTCAACAAAAGTGCAATTCTCTCACTATTTTTTGGTAAAAAATATTCTGTATGTGAAAAGAATATTTTTTAGTGTGTTAGAGTAGGAAGATAAGTTAGACCCTTTTCTATTTTTCCAAATATCAAATGTGAAGTAGTAAAAATCACAAGTAATTATGCAAAATTAAACCACTTACTAAAGAAATAGGCTATGATGAAAAGGAAAGAAATCATTTCTAATAATACAAATAACAGTGACAATTGACTTTCCTTTTTATTTTGAACACTGTACATATAAAAGCAAAACAGGTATGAGTTAACTAATCATATATAGCAAATGAAAAATATAATTCTATTTCAAGTTACAGTTGAACACACTGGATGGAAATATTTAATAATGAATGTGAGCTTTCAGAATTCTTAGCAAGCTGGTGGCAAGCCTCAGAGGGAACATTGTGAGAACCAAGTAATTACTCTTAGGAACTCTGGCAAAATTCTAGGGAAAGACCACATGGAAACCACAGGATGTGCCAATGTGGTAACGTCTTGTTTTTGTGATTCGGTGGTCATAAAATTCAGGTAAATCTTAGGTCTGTTGATATTTCCAAGGCTGCTTCAGCAAAAGGAAGGAAGAAGTGAGTTCCCACCACAGTGAGTCTTACCCTGCCCACAGAAGGCCAAGTCTTCAGATGAAATAAAAAAGATCTTATAGTCACTTTGGAAGGATTTTCAAAAACTCATTAACAGCTCAGGGCGGCTTTAGGCTGGAATGTCACACCTATTCCGGTTCCTACACTCCAGAAGTAGAAAACCAAATGGTAATTTCCACATTTGCTGAAGCTCTTAGACACAAATATTCAGCTCATTAGGGCAGCTCTATTTGAAAGGATGCCCAGCACAGACAGAGGGCCTCTGATTTAGTAAAATCCTGAACTTCTGTCTGAGTGTGTTTTAATCCTGAACTGAGAAGCACATTTTACTCTTCCCCCCACTCTCGGTGCTTACTTCCATTTTGACATTTGATTCTAAATTGGCGGGGGGGGGGAGAAAAAGAAAAATCCCAGGCTTTTTTTCGCTTTCTTCTCAAAGGAAATACAGAAATGGGATCAAATCTCTGCGTTGCAATACCACCTCCAGCCAGAACTGGCTGAACATGACCTTGGGCAAGCTATTTAATATTTGTAAACCTTTATTTCCTAATCTGTTAAATGGGGTAACAACAGTACTTACTTTGATGGTTAAATGACCTAATGGATGTAAAACACTTAAAAGACAGCATCTAATACCCAAAGCTGCTAATTGTTTAGAAAGCAAAAGAAAAGGAAAATAGCACAGAAAGTGCAAAAGGCATGGTACATGCACTTCTTAGCTCTGAGACTTAGGGCAAACTGCCCACATTTATTTGCTCAATGTGAAAGAACATTCTAGAGATCATCCTGGATAACGGATATCAATGAGTTCTCCAATTTGCAAATAGTCTGTAAAATTTCCTACCAAAAACTTGGGCAAGAACTGTCATTTCTTAGACCATTTCACCTTCTCTGACTTCATCAGTGTACCCTTCTCTGTGTACGGTGCACTGTACACAGAGTGACAGCTGCTGATGCATTTTCTTATGGGCACGGCTGCAAAACCGACAAAGAATAGCAAAGTCACACTGAGCTACTGCTGGCTGGGTTCTCGAAGCCGGTGACTCATTCCTATAGTACAGCCTCTCTACACTTATGATTCAATTCATGGCTCAGCAAAATTACAATTTACTACATGACACAGCCTTTTGAAGTCTCTGATTAAAATTTTGAATTATGTATGTAGTCTTTCAGTGATAGGGATCTACTGATTTTCCTTTGTTCCAGCACCCGTGTCCCTCTGCGGGCAGTATCAGAAGAACAGAGTAGGTATGTGCAGATGCTCAAGACCCTTATAAAAATGTCTTGGTATTTGTATATAACCTATGCATCCTCCTGTATATTCAAAATCATCTCTAGATTACTTATATTACCTAATACAATGTAAATGCTATCCTAATTGTTGTCAGGGTACAACAAATTCAAGCTTTGATTTTTGGAGCTTTCTGGAATTCCCTCCCCCTAACAATATTTTCCATCCTCAGTTGGTTGAATTTGCTGATATCGAGGGTCAGTTGTACTGAATCTCTCTCTCACTGAATAACCCGGAGAACCAAAGTAGCAAAGAGGAAGTCCAGGAACAATAGCTTGAGAACCAACCAGACTTCAGTTATAACTGTCACATTTCAGCCCTGTGTCTTCAGGCTGGTCTCTCAAGTTTCCTGAACCTCAGCTACCTCATCTATGAAACAGAAAAACAATTTGTTTTAGGGTAGTTAGGAAAGTTATAAGAATTGTTAACAAAATACATAAAATACAAGTACTATAACTGCTATGAAATCTTGTGGTATTTAAAAATTATCATTAATAAATATTAATTATTTCAACAAACACAATACTTACCTACTATGTGTCAGGCAAATACTAGATACTAATGAAGTGAATCTGTGTTAAGTAAAATGTTCCAGAGAGCAAAATATTCAATAAAATTTTATTAAACTGTTGCATATTGTTCTACTTTAAGATTTTACAGATTATCATGACTAGATTTGCTTTTCTATGGTGAGAGGTTTTTTTCCCCCTGACAAACGTCTTTTTCTTCCTCCAACATTATTTACTTATTTATGGCTGTGTTGGCTCTTCACGAACATTATTTACTTATTTATGGCTGTGCTGGCTCTTCACTGCTGTTCAAGGTTTTCTCTAGTTGTGGCATGTGGGGGCTACTTTCTAGTTGCAACTTATGGGCTTCTCATTGCAGCAACTTCTCTTGCTGCTGCTCTGCAACATGTGGAATCTTTCTGGACCAGGGATCGAACCTATGTCCCTTACATTGGCAGGCAGACTCCTAACCACTGGACCACCAGGGAAGTCCTAGAGTTTTATTTTTAATCTTTACTGTGGCATTCACCAAGGTAATCAATGACTATAAGGCACACTGCTTTCCCCCAAGGCGTTTGCTGAAACTGTGTTTCTCTTTTTGGTTTTGTTTCACTAGAAGGTACATTTGCTAATTCTAACGTGTATTGGATTCCTTCCTTGGTGGAGAAAATACCCCTTTATTATTTAAAATGTTCTTTTTCTTTTAAAGAACTCTATCTCTTTCTTGGCTCTACCACTATAAATTTCACCCAAATATGCTTCTATTTCGTCCTCTGCTTATCATTTTCCCTTTTTATGTCTGCAGGCCATGTCATAATTATCAGGATCAGCAACATCCGTAGGTCAGAGCTTGATGCACTATGGCATAACACACTCCAAGTAGTTCCAAAGAGTCTGTTGACTGATGTAATTACATGGTTCCATTATGAAGAATTGTGCCCTCAGGTCTTCAAAATCTTGGGATGAAATAAAAATCTCTGCACTCTTTGAAATGCTACTTATTACCTTCATGATTATGATGGTAATAACACATGAATACATTATCAATGCTACAAAAAAAGTTTATTTTCAAAGAGTTTATTCAAAGTCATAGTGAAAAAAAATAAATTAGAAGATTCTTTTAAAGTTATACATGTTTATTAAGATTAAAAAGAATCAGGTATACTTGTATGGCTGCTTTCAAAGAATATTTGAGGACCATTAGTTACTTGGGATTTTAATGGCTTTTTGAAAAGTGGGTTCTATAGCCAAAGTCACATAACTGTAGAGTGAAAGTCGCTCAGTTATGTCTGACTCTTTTCGACCCCATGGACTATATAGTCCATGGAATTCTCCAGGGCAGAATATGGAGTGGGTAGCCTTTCCCTTTTCCAAGTTATATTCCCAACCCAGGAATCGAACCCAGGTCTCCTTCATTGCAGGCAGATTCTTTACCAGCTGAGCCACAAGTGAAGCCCAACTGTAGAGAATATTTATAAAAAATTAAACAGATGGTTTATACTACAGGACTCAGTACCTTTAATAAGATAATGCTGCTAGGAATCCATGAGGACAGGGTAAGGGTGGAGACATCACTGTATGACCATGGCAGCATTTTCCCCCTCGAATCAGTTGATGAGACTGGTGTTCTCTGAATCACACTTTGCAAAACAGTGACTAAACAAACACCGAGACTCCCAATAACCAAGTGGGGACTGGTTTTACACATGCAAAACAACTGACTAACTGGTTCTCCCCCACGCTGGCATAATAGGCTAATGCCTGCTTTATAGATTCACATCATCCTCATTGTTGAGTTCACATTTTGCATGTGGTTCATTTCCTGATATTACATCTCAGAAAAAAACATAATCATTTTAGCCCTTTGCAATGTCTGGGCTCCTACAATCTTATTAACCAGAGGAGTGTGCTGCTGGTTTGGAATTTTATTTTGTTTGACAATAGGAAAAACAGATCAAGAAGATTTCCGTGCCCAGCTTGGTAGACATTCAGACAAAGATGTAAAAAATAATGGAAAAGACAAGCTTCTCAATGAAGGGAGGCTCAGATGTACCCAGAAATTTCAAGATCCTACAGTCTTTCTGGGACACCCACTACAAAACCTGACCACTGGCGGCTTCAGAAACTGCGTTCAGGAAAACTGAAAGTGAAAGGCTCCTAGCCCCAGAATTTTTCAGAAGAAAAGAAATTCCCTAAAACACACGTCTAACTATCTCTTTAATTCAGAGACCAAGAAGTTGTTCTAACAGTAAGACTGTAAAGAGAATCAACAGCAGTTATGTTTACTTGTCCAATGAAGAAGGGTAATGAACATCTAGAATCTGAATAGGAAGAGAGGAAGAGAAATAAGAGAATCCTATCTCACTAGGTAGGCACTCTTGGGGGGCAAATAGTAATAGATATAATTTGTCACTTTGAGGAAGGACCCAATTTCAGGAAGATTATGGATAAGAATCAATTGTAAAATGCTACTATTTGGACCAGTGTTGAGAAACTGTTAACATTCTAATGAAACTATGATATAGTTTATAGTCTATACATAACATTTTTGAGTATGAAAAAGACTATTAAAAATAGTTAATGCTATATATCTTTGAAATATTATTTATTGACCAACATATCAAGTATATTATATGGGTATTATTACAATATTTTCAAACATAAAGTACTTTCTAAAAAAATAAAACTTTCATATATCCATGTAAAGTTAAAAAAAATGCTGTATTTTTTCAATATGGATATATTATATATTTAACTTTCATAAAATTGCCTGAAATATTCTTCAAAATTGCATTAAGCATTCTAGGTTAATAAATTTGAAAATATAACATTTTCAATTGAGTCCTACTCTACAGATCTTAATATTTTTAATTGAAAAATATTCTCTCTGAGGGGCTGAAGAATCTGATAAGCACAAAACAAATTCTGCTACATGGTAGATATTCTTAACTCTATCATTTTTTCAAATGCAAATTTGTAAACTTTTCATAAGAAGTATCTCCTTTATCAATTCATAATATTATTCTTTCACACATACTTTGAGGAAACAAAACTCAAGATCGGTAGATTATCACAGCTTGTTTGAACACAAGTGCAACTTGTGTGTGAGTCATAACTAATTGCAAGTACATTTCTGCTCCAGAAGCTTAATTTAATAATTGTTTTACCATGACACTGTGCACCATCAACACTATATTCTTATCATTACCATGAAATATTTTTATCTTCAACATTTTTTAAAACGCAAAAACACTTATAGTATTCAAAATAATAATAGATATTTCACTTTATCCAAATTAACTATCAAAAGCTGCACCTTGATTCCACAAATTAAAAAAGGGAGAAAACCAAATTATCAATTGTTTGCAAAGATTTCCTTAAGCTAAGGGAGTTAACAGATTAATAGTTATTGCCTCATTTTTTTGCACCTGCAGAAGAAAACTTGGAATAAAAAATGAACTAAATTAACTTTGAAAGAAAGTCACTGGATCTAAATGAAAAGTCATGCTTCACAGAGTAATATAAAAATGCATTTTCTGCAGCTGACTATGCTAAAATGTCATCTTTGGGCACAATCCGCTGAATATAACAGCTAACTTTTGAAGTAGATGCTGATATTTATTTCAGAAGATCTGTGTCTTTCAAACTTCTTGTGGCTGATGATATCACTTTGGCTGTAATGGTGGATGCTAAATATCAACAAGCTGTTTTGTGTAAGTTATACATTACCATTCATTTTCTTGAGGAGCAAAAATTCAGTACTAAATTTTGTTACATATGCATTTTCAGGGTTTAAAAAACTTATTGTGGCCAGAAGAATTTATTACAAAATAAAAGCATTATCAAACAACAAAACAAATACCAAAAATAAATGATAAAACCATGGAAGTAAAAGTTATCAGACCACCATAGCAAGACTGTTCAACCTTGATTTTACACATACATTTCACATACACCTAACAATTTCCCACTGATTCTACTCACTGAAGATCTGGTGTGTTACTGGACCTCGTAGCTTATAGACCACAGCACAGCATGACTGGCTAATGACAAAAGGTTGATAAAGGCAGCAACAGCATATCATTCACTGCTACCCTAGGTGTTGGAAGGAACTGGCTATCCCTGGTCACTCTTGTCCACACTTATTCCATTATTAGCAGTGGGTGCCCACATGCTGTCTTTGAAAAACACATGTAGTTACACTGCATCTGGGAAGGATTTGGAAAAGAGCTGGAACATCTTTCAGATTTAACCAAGTTGAGAAATCTGTTCAACTGCATGGGCAGGGTTTGGAAATACTAAGTGAAAGTCTATCAAATCCATCTTGGATTATTTTAATGCAGCTAATAATAAGAATGAGCCATTAAAAATGGGGATGGGGGAGTTCCCTGGTGGTCCAGTGGTTAAGAATCTGCCTTGCAATGCAGGGGACCAGGGTTCAATCCCTGGTCTGGGAACTAATATCCCACATGCAGAGGAGTAACTAAGACTGCACACCTCAACTACTGAGCCTGTGCCCTGCAACTAGAGAGTTGGTATGCCACAATGAAAGATCTTGCATGACACAATGAAGATCTTGCATGCCACAACTAAGACCCAATGCAGCCAAATAAACAAATAAATAATAGTACTTATTTTTTAAAACACGGGAAACTAGAACAAATGCTCAACAACTGGGATGCTGGGACAAGAGGTATAAACTACAAATGTCTCAGGCAAATCAGGACTCAGGGGTGACCTCTGTGTGGGGAAGACTTGGGGCTGAGGGTCAAGAAAACTAGAAGTGAGCTGATGGTCTGTACACCTTCTTGGTCTTGTACAAATGATTTTTTTTTGAAAGACGTCAACATCTAAAATTGAGAACTTTTCCATTAGACAGATAAGCAGATTCTTTACTTCTCTTGATAAACTGTAAGATCCAGCAACACTGCCCATGTTCCAAGAAGACAAGAGGCCACAGTCAGAAAGCTACTATCCGCCCCTCCCCATTATCAATAATCATAAGAAAGAGCATAATTATTTCTGGAAGTGAAGAATAGCCTCTGTCCTGTAATGCCAAAACTACCTAATTAACTGAGTTGTGTCAACAGAATCTGAGCAGCTTCACAGTACCTGCATGCTGTTGCTGCTGCTGAGTTGCTTCAGTTGTGTCCAACCCTGTGCGACCCCATAGACAGCAGCCCACCAGACTCCTCCATCCCTGGGATTCTCCAGGCAAGAATACTGGAGTGGGTTGCCATTTCCTTCTCCATAATACCTGCATGGTCCTGAAGAAATCTGATTTTACTCTCTACCTTCCACCCCCAACTCCCATACAGTTTATGTAATTTGTGCATCCTTAGTGTGAGAAGGAAGCTTATACATCTGCATAAGAGGAACTGAGAATCACATTGCATTTGATTCCTACCAGTGAGCATTTTCTCAGCGTCCTGGTCACGATCCATTAAAAAATGCTGTGCACCTGTGATTGTCCAGTATTTTCCCCTCATCATCCCCTTAAGTTGTATCCCGAAGCCATGGTTAAAATGAACTGTGGATGTCTGTATTACCAGTTCCCACCCACTCTGGTTTAATCAAGGGAACCAGGGCTTGTGTTAGGTAGGAAATGGTCCTGTGTGGCTTGAGTTGTTTAAGGTGGTCGTGACCATCACAAGGTGTAGCTGAGGCAGGGCCTGTGGCTTAGGAGCCAGTGAGTTTCACTCATGCTTCCGTTTACTTGCTTTGGGGCTTCTCCAAGCTTCAATTTCCTTATCCCTAAATTGAGATAATGATACTTTCATTATAGCACTGTCATAAAGCCTGAAGGTAATAGTATACATGAAACAGCACAGTAAAAAGCACACACTAATGTCTCAGTAAACAGAAGCAGCCTTTAATTTGTACTTCAGATATGATCCAAGGGGTATTATGGTGAAATACCTTCTACCCAGCCCTTTTGTTACATTTAGTGAACCAATTCTTTGGGGGTTCAACTTTGGGGAATCTATTTGAAAAATATAAAATAATTTCCATGATTCCTACCAAATACGCTACATAGCCAACAGTCTGATATCTTACGGAAATGCTATGCTAAACTCTTAAATTATGGATTATATACAGTATTTAGAGTGGATTGGTGATTATTTTACAGTTAAAATTGTTTTTCAAATAGCTGCTGAAGATGCAGGTCACCATCTTCAGTTTTGGGAACTTTTTTAGCGTAACAATCTTTGCAACCAGATATTTTTTAAAAATCAAGCTTATAGATACCATTGCTCTATATTCAACTGGT
This sequence comes from Giraffa tippelskirchi, assembly GCF_054371585.1. Classification (NCBI taxonomy): domain Eukaryota; kingdom Metazoa; phylum Chordata; class Mammalia; order Artiodactyla; family Giraffidae; genus Giraffa; species Giraffa tippelskirchi. The sequence goes on from NC_137275.1 coordinate 172,015,310, forward strand.
ATACACTAAAAATAGGATAATAAATGGAAATACATGTTCTTATAGCATTTCCATGGGAAATGTTCATACTTTTCACAACATTCTAAATCATTTAGCAGTAACATATGCTACATGAACTAAAACACAGGTATTTTTTTATTGCACATTTCAAAGTTGTAAGGAGGCTCCAGCTTACAAGGTGATATGAAGATTTTATCAGATATTTTATATCCAGATGTTCTCTTTCCCTTAAATTTTGATGAGCTTCCCATGACTGGTTGATTGGTGAGATAGCACATGGGTCATGAAATAAAAATCAAACCAAATTCACCTTTATATAACTCAAAAAGGCTTAGCATTTTCACTGCTTTTTTTGGAAAATAAAGATGCATATTGCTTTTTTTATGTGTTCTTAGCTATATATCTATTTTTGAAAAGCTTTCATGTAATTTCTAAATTTAGCTCCTACTTCCTTTTTCTGTACCATCTGAGCTGTAATCATCTCTGATAACATTCTGATCTTTACTCCAAAGAACCTCCATAGAAACGGACCCTCAAAAAGAAGACTGACTTTCACTAACCTCTTCTTGCACGTAGTACAAGGTGACCACTTACTTCCCTCGGCAGTTTCTGTGGGCATCATCTACATATACTTTAAAATTACCTTCACTTGGTGGTAGGAAATACTAACTGTTCTAGGACTTCAACATCTTTTATCAGAATGACCTCTTGCTAGGAAAATGAGTTAAAGGAAGAAATTCACCTCTTTTAACCTAAAGCAGATGAATAGGTTAAAAAACAATGGCACATGTGTAGTTAGGGATTTCAGAATAGTTTATTTAGATTAATTATCATTCTATGAAAATGTTCTTCTCTTTTTATTTTCCACTCATTAATATCAGATTTAATACCTTGAATTATATAGATAAGAAAACTTTGGTAGGAGGAGGTAACTTCTAGCAATACAGTCATCCCTCATTATCTGCAGTAGACTGGTTCCAGGAGCCTCTAGAATACCAACTCTCTGGATGCACAAGTCGCTGATATAAAATGGTGTGGTACAATCAATACAGCTGGCCCTTGATTCATCTATGGTTTCTGCATCCATACATTCAACTGCAGATATGGTGGGTTGATTGCAGGCAGAAACAATCTGAGTGTGTAGCCAGTAAATGGCAGCATAGGAGCCTTGCATTTATGAAGGAAATCACTGGTCCTAAGGAGGCTGCAGTCCTTAATTAAAAAGGTAACCTACAGATCTGGCGAAGAAAGGATACAGAGTGGGGACTTAATCTTCCAAGAATCCTATTCATCCTTCCATTTAAGCTTTTCTTAATTATTCTTATCTTCTTGGTGCATTTACAGTCTTCATAAAACACTTGTGGGGCACCAAGCTATATACTGTCTGGCACTGCTATTTAAGTGCTCCATGCTTATATGTATAGAATTTCCAACATTTATGTAAATTACTTCAGGGTAGGGACTGCCTAATATTTCTTATATTCTAGCACAATGCTAGGGCTACTCAATAAATATTCTACTATGGAAATGAACTGTCTTCCTTTCTTATGTATTTGTCCAGAAATGAGATTTAACAAGACTGAGGATAAGAAGAAAAAAACGACCAATACAGAACAGACGAAAAAGTTCTGCCCAAGAAGTTGGGAGGTCTGGCTGGGGCTCTGGCATGATGTTAGACTAGTTTCTTTTTTTTTTTTTTAAGATTAGTTTCTTAACCTGTATAGGTTAAGTACTGACTTCTGTAAATAAGTTATTGGACTAGAGAATGGCAGAAGTGCCGTGCCCTTGCGATATACATTCAAAGGTAAGTTAGGATGAAATTATTCATCCAATGGTATCTCATGGACACTAAGTCAAACAGAACAGAGCAGGGCTCTGGACTTCCCTTGCCATGCCGCACATCAACCTTTTAGCTCCTGGACTGTGACGTGGTCAAGAGTGTCTCAGGTGCTGGGGTCACTGAAGGAACTTGGAGCAGTGGCTATAATAGAATTTTAAAAAATTTTAACGCTGGTACAATGGGTAACAGGTAAGGGCTGGATACCAGCACTACAAGTAATGTCTTTTGAGTCATAGATGGGCTTATTTTATTTGAAACTTATTATTCATCTGATGGTGCAGGACTACTAAGAGCTTACAATAAAATGAAAACAGAAATTTTCACCAATACTATCAATAATGAGTCTTCTTGTTTCCACTCCTCCCCATACTTCTAACTCAATACTTTTTTTTTTCCTTAAGATAGCCATTCTACAACTCCTGGCTTTTCCTCACGAGCATGAGTCCACCAGTATTCTTGCCTGGAGAATCCCATGGACCGAGAAGCCTGGCAGGCTGGAGTCCACAGGGTCACAGAGAGTTGGACACAACCTCAGTGACTTAGCACGCACACATGCACCTTGCAATGAGGAGCCCAAACCATGCTCCATTTCCTGCTTTGCTAAATAAATAAAGCATAACATCCAAGAACAGACCTAACTACAACCTTGGTTTCACAGATGAAGAAAGTGCTATTCTCTGTTCACAATAAAATTCCCTGTGACGTGTGACAGCAGTAACATTTCCATCTAGGGATTTGAGGCCCCTCTGGACACACTGCAGCTCATGGCATACCAGCAGCCCTGAGAGTCAAGAAGATGAAAAGGAGAAGTGGGGAGGGCTGATGTAACCCTTGCACAAAGAGGTACTAAGTATTAGTGTCACTGAGTTTTAGCACTTCGAGTGAACACTGGAATCACCTGGGGAACTTTAAAAACACACACACACACATGTCTAGGTCCCATCCTTGGAGATTCTTAGATTCTGTTCATAACAGCTTTATTTTTTTAAACTTTTTATTTTACATTGGAATAGAGCCGATTAACAACGTTGTGACAGTTTCAGGTGCCCAGTAAAGGGACTCAGCCATACATATACATATATCTATTCTCCCCCGAACTAACCTCTCATCCAGGCTGCCACATAACATTGAACAGAATTCCCTGTGCTGTACAGTAGGTCCTTGTGGGTTATCCATTTAAAATATAGCAGTGTGCACATTCTGATTTGGGTTTCCCAGGTAGCTCAGCGGTCAAAGAATCTACCTGGCAATGCAGGAGGTGTGGGTTCGATCCTTGGGTCAGGAAGATCCCCTGGAGAAGGAAATGGCAACTCACTCCAGTATTCTTGCCTGGGAAATTCCACGGACAGAGGAGCCTGGAGGGCTACAGTCCATGGGGTTGCAAGAGTTGAACATGACTCAGCAACTAAAACAACAACATTTTGATTTAATTGGTCTGGGAAGTGGTCAAAGTTTTATAACACATTCTAGTCAGTCTAACGTACAGCCAGAGTAGAGGAACACTGGTGGACACCTTGGTCTCCCGAGTTTGGTGCACATAACTAACCACTGGGTACAGGAAGAAACTATCAAAACCTGTGTGTTTAATATAAAAAGGAGAAAGATACTAAGTTGTCCTGTATTTAACAGATGGCATAACAATGGTACCCTCCGATGTCTGATGCCGTGTACGGTGTGAGTCCTGAGAGAAAGGCAGGAAGTTCCCGAGGAGTCTTCAGTCCTTTGTTCATTTTCAGTGTGCTGCTACACATCCCCATTAATATGTCCCCAGTGGCTGATGTACAGATTCTAGTATCTTAAAGAGAAGAACACTGACAATTTGTAAGGAGAAGGGAGATAATCAGGAAGACATTTTGAGCCATGAGAGGTTTCCTAATTATGTGATGGCAAACTACTGACAAGAATTGTAGAACTCAAAGAAGAGTTATACATTTTTCTTTTATAAATTGACAAGTGTTCCAAATATTTTTTTTTCTTTGTCATGACAAGGGGGATGAAGGAGCACTGTTTTTGGCTGATACTTTTATAAAAATAAATATATTTAAACTATCTCTTCAAGGCCAAAGAGCATTTTAAAAATTAATGAGAGAGAAACTGCTAGGAAATTTGCACTGTGGAAATGGGTATTTGGAAATGTTCCCACCATGATGTGATTTTGCTGTTAAAATCAACACAACATGTGATACCAGGTGAAAAAAAAAACTATCTTATGTGTAAACTTTAAAAGCTTGAGTAAACCATATTTTAAAGAAAGAGTTTTAGTGGGGTTTTTATCCCATTTGTTAAATATGAATAATGTAACACTCTTCAACTGGTTTGAAAAAAAGGCTGACGGATACACAGTAAGATGGAAATTTACTAGCAAAATTTCAATGAAAAATTTTCACATAATTGGCAAATAGGGTTGGAAATGAGCACTGGGATTTCATAGGCACAGCCAATGATGGAGCTCCTTCCATTGACAGGTACGTATCTTGTGTGATATCTTTTTAAGACACTAAAAATAAGTACTGACTTAAACTGAACCTAGAACCAGACCACCGAATCACTGTCACACAGAATGAATCAATTTTTTAAAACATTTAAATGTTTTACATCACAAAGAACTCAAAAATATCATCAAATATAACTTAATAAAAGTCAAAATAATTTTTATCGATGGGGTATGTGATTCCAGAAAGTGTGGACCATACTCTATTTAACAGACCCTGGGCATCACTCAGCCGCTCCAAGATCTGATGTGCAGTGAGGAGAGAGGAGATGTGCACTGCTACCCATTGGGTTGGTAGTGTACAATAGGAAACATTAGAAATCCTATGCTAGGCAGTGAGCCATGAAGAAACTTCTGGAACTCTGCTAAAGACCGGCTTGAAAATCAAGCATAGTTGCTTCAGAAGGCATGTATACATTTCACTAGTTCAATGAACCTGGGGAGGGACTGTGCCCCCTATTTTCATTGTCTCAGCATCTCGTATGATGATTTTATATGGTAGGTGTGCAAGAGATGTGGTTGACAAAAACAATGACTTTTGGTGAAAAAAACTGTACCTTTTCAGTATATTGGTGGGGTCCATTTCTACTAATGGAACACAAAATCACCATTCTTATCATAGAGAATGTGTTCCAAAACAGTATCTACAATGGTCAGCCACTGGGAAGTGGAAAAATTATTAACCAGTCTCCCTGAATTATAAAAAGCCTCTGTTAAATATAGTACAGTGGAAAACTACGAGACAGTGTTCTGAGCCCCAGAAGACACCCACTTTCAATGTGTCAGAATTATCTGTTTCACACCCCATGTATCAATGTTTGCTTTAGCTGCTAAAATCACTAAAACATCTTGTTCTTAATATTGTTCCTTTAAAAATGCCCGTACTGTTATATAGAGATTACATCTTATATGATCACAGAAACATTGTCTCTGCTTTTGTGAAATCTTGCCCTGAAAAGCAAATCTTTATGCAAATGTATTAGGTACAAGCAATAAGTATTCATGAACAGTTTTATATATTCCATATAATCTTGCCTTTGGTTCCTTTACAATGTCAGGGTCTCTCATGACCTAAACTAGTTGCATGCAACTGTCCTCACCAGCTCGCCTCTCAGAACACATTAATGAGCAGAAGAATCCTCCACTGGCTTGGCACCACGTGCTTCTCTCACCTGAGGTGCCCCTGCTCTGGGTAACTGAGGATATAGCACATGTAGGTCAAAGACATACTTTGTAAAGATTTAAATCCATCCCCAACCTCAGGCAGCATTTAGAGCATCCCTCTGACCTTCCACTGCTTTTCTATTTTTCAATATGGGGCACAAAAATCTGAATTTTAGTAGACAAAAACCTTACGCTCCTTATGGTTCTCCACCAAGTATCCATCATATACAACTGCTCTACTCCTTTGTTTTTTGCTCCCTGCTTGCTGATTCATGAGGAAGAAGAGACGGAAAAGGAACAAAGTAAATCCAGTCTAGGCTTCACCCACCAGGACATTTTATTTTTCCTTAAACCTAGATGTTCAATAACATAGCTCTTGCTCTAATTATTCACAATGGCTACTTGGTTTGAAAGTTAGGATAGAGACTAGATATCCAGCTCTGTAGACCTATATATACTACACTGAGGTGCCACCCTAGTGGGTGGAAAGAAATGGATGGGGTACACCTGGTAGAAGATTCAGGGTGCCTGGAGTCAAAGTTTATTAGAACAAAATTTTACTTGGATAGGTTAGACTTCACAGCATCCATACTATTAAAATGCATATTTAGAAAAGCACCAAGGAAACTCCCCAAAACATGATCTTGGGAGTACTCAAGTCCATGACAACAGGTACTTTCTGTTCCCCTTTTCGGGGAAGGCTGACTGAATGGGTATTTCCCAGTCCTTCTGGACTCTTTTTCATTTGCTACTAATCCTCCTATCATTTATAGGGAGTGATGTGGGAAATACTTTATTCCATTTACTGTCTAAGCACCTACTTTGTGCCCAGCACTGTGGTAGGCACTTCAGGACAGACACAGGTGCACATGGTTAGAAAGACAGCTATAAAGACGAATAATAAAAGGAAGGAAGCTGGAAAAGAATTCAGACATGGAACGGTTCAATTAAGAGGCATCCCTGAAGTGCACATTCTGGGGAAATATGCAGATCCTTCTGGGAGCCCTTCACAAGTTTACCCCCACACTAAAATCTGTGATGCCCCCGGGGGAGGAAGCTGAGAGAGCAGGTTGCCTCGCAAAGTCATGTGATTTGTTGCACATGGTCCTGAGCCAAGGGGGCAGTGGGAACTGAAGCCTTGCCCATGTGCTGCTGGCCAGGCACACAGTGTCCACTCCCAGGAAGGCCTTTTCCATGTCACACAAAAGGCACTGCCCTGATAAGGGCACGCCTGCAGGAGAGGCAGCAACTTTATAGCCCATAGAGATTTTTCTTTGTTGCCTCCAGGTAGCATTTATGGCATGTGCTAATGATATACTGTCTTGCGCTATTCTCATTTTTAAATTTTTAAATATCATCCCCCTAGCTAGACTTCACTTGAGCGGCATGTCTCTCCGTTTTGTGAGTCATTCCTTCAGGGGGTTCCCTTAGTTGGTTCTGAATGTCTGTTTCAAGAACTTGTTTGGATCAGAAGTGCAAAGTAAACAACTGTGCTTTGTACTCAGCCACTGAAGGTTAATGACAATTACACATGGTGTGTGGTAAATCATGTTCATTGCTTTCCACGGTTTTCTGGTTCCCACCTTTGTACCTGGCCATGAATAGACCTGAAGCCATTCTTGAAAATATGTATACAGGCTGCAAGTTTAGTTTCCACTTCCTCACACACTCCTGCTGAAGAAAAATGGGGAATTGAAAAGTTTTTCTAAGAATGTCCCTCGCATGTTATAGCAATGGCTTTGAGGAGTGAGGAAGCAAGATCCATTTCCTCTTTAGGCAGTGAGTCTGGTCATAGACACAACTATTTTTAATCCAACATTCTACTGCTAAGGAGGCAATTTGCTCAATAAGGCAAACTGCAAAAGTTTTACGTAAATCCTACAGTTGCCACTCTTTCTTTTGTAGAAACAGGCTCTTCACAAGGAGAAGCTGATCCAATGGTTAAAGTATGAAAGGCTTGGCTGTTGTAGAAAAAATATTTTCTTCCAACATCTAGGCAAAGACAATGTCCAAAATTCCTACAGTCTGATAAAATTAAAACCATATGCTGAATGGTGTTGAGTTGGTTTTTCTTTCCCCCCCTTTTTTTTAACATGGAGAAAAATATGTAATCATACATTTAGAAACTGAGTACTGGATACTAATGAAGAGTATCAGTTTTTGAAACTGAGTGTTGAAGTTCTCAGTGTTAAAAAAGAAAGTAATAATATTTGTGCAATAATGGCTTCCTGTCACACTACAACTATACATTTGTAACTGCTGAAATAGTGAGAAGAGTTTAAGATTTTTGTCTTAGCCCTCAAATGCACAGCAGGTGAGTTTTGATGGAAGGAGTTGTTATAATAGTTTCTATTTCTTCATCTTGTTTCCCTGTAGTTTACAATCATTTAGGGGACACATTATCTGAGAGGTTAATTATGACATACAGTATGAACTGTTAAATAACAGTGCTTTTTTATTTGGCTGTTTAAGGTCTGTAGTTCTTAGCAGATATGACTTTATACCTTTAGGCTACCCACAATTGAGATTTCGGGGCTTACACAAATTTTGGTAAAGAATTTTAAAATTGGGGACTGTTCTTTCACATATACTATGACTACACCTATTTTCAACAGAACACTGCCAAGATCTACATCATTAGCCAAATTTAATGTACCACATTCTGCAACTCTGGTTGATTTTAGAAAGAATTGCAAATCTTATTTTGAGAACAAAGCCTGGCCCACATTTGTCTAAAGTGCCCCGAGGCAATTGGATTCCTGGCATGGATGCTGGCAGAGAAGCCGCCTCCAAGTACTGGAAAGGTAGTGACTTCTGGCATCTGGTAGGAAGTAGTCTTTGGAATGAACGAGAAAGCCTGACCGACCTCCAATCTGCTCTTTTTAAAAAAATTTTTTAATGCCTAGGGAGATAGGAATAGTGAAGATCTACTTTCAGGTCCTTGAACTGGAGTTTTAAGAGAACTATGGCTTCTCAGGTGGTGCTACAGGTAAAGAACCTGCCTGCCAATGCAGGAGACCTAACAGATGCGGGTTCGATCCCTGGGTTGTGAAGTTTCCCTGGAGGAGGGCATGGCAACCCACTCCAGTATTCTTACCTGGAGAATCCAATGGACAGAGAAGCCTGGAGGGCTATGGTCCATAGGGTTGCAAAGAGTCAGACACAAGTGAAGCAACTTAGCATGCATACTACAGGCAACTTCTTATTGGCTGAGTTTTCAACTTCAGATTAGCAAAAGAACACATTACTGGGAGAAACTCATATATGGCAAGCCACTCCAGTATTCTTGCCTGGAGAATCTCAAGGACAGAGGAGCCTGGCAGGCTAAATCCATGGGTCGCAAAGAGTCGAACACAACTGAAGTAGCTGTGCACGATACACACTTGTTACTAACTTTAGAGCAGAACTGACTAGTGAGGAGATGAAATCTAATACTTTAAATCTAATGACAAAGTACTGGGACAGGAGAATAACTTCTATAGTGTCATTTTGAACCAAAGAAGGGAAAAATTTTTATACTGAAAAATTTTGTATAACCATAGATAGTATGGACAGAAAAATGTCTATCTTTGAACACTTACTGTGTGCTAGGCAGACACAGTTCTAAGAGCTCTAATACAGAATATGCATTTAATCTTTACAACAACCACAGAAGCTAGGTACTATTCTTAGATCTACTCATTGGGGTGGGAGTGGGGGAACTGTTAACTAACTTGCCCAAGGTCACTCATATAAATGGCAGAATAAACATTCAACCTTATAAAGCTGGTTCCAGAATGCTTGTATCATAATGATACACTAATAATGGAGAAAGAGCAAAAGTAACTTGTCTTTATAATTTAGATAAGCTGAAGATAGTAATTCCAAGTTGTTGAAACAGTAGAAATGTTTCCAAAAGTGTCTATGAGATGAGCTTCCTATAAAATGATTTTAAGATATTAAGGGAAAAAAAGAAAAGAAAAAAAATGAGGTCTGACCATTCGGCATTATATACTCAGGCTAAAACAACCAATCTAAGCAGCTATATTTGGGGAACTATGGTTGAAGACACAGGAGTGGATGGAAGCCACCAGGTAAAGTAAATTAGACCTGCAAACCTTTTCCTACACTTTTCTTCAAATACACTCATTTCCTGATCTCCATGATTACAGGCCACCAGGATCTATCAAAGCTCTCTCTTCTAACTCCAAGGGATTCCAATATACTTTTGGATATTCCATGACTACACTTCTTGGTCAAGTTCTTGGAATATAGGGGGAATTATGAAAGTGATAGGAAGAAAATGCTCATGCGGATTACTAAGAGCAGAAAAAACACCATTGTTTAGGCAGTGTTAGATTTGAAATAATCACTTTCATTTCTTCTTTTATATTATACACCAAACCTCTAGACAGAAAAATCAAGCCAGGTTCAAGGGGGAAAAAAAATCTTATTGACTTCAGTCTTCTCCATAGTAATTATCAATGCCGGGAAATACTACAGCAATGTCTACAAATTGAGGAGGGAACTCAAGATTTTCTGAAGACAGTAAGACTGGGAATATAGTACATCTTAAAATAAAAATTAATAATACAAACAAAAAGTAAATAGTAAAATAAAAACATAATCTGAAACAATAAAAATAAAACTACAAGATGTTTAAACTCATTGAACTTCAGAAAAGAACTAGTAGTAACTCCTGTATCTAGTAAGCCTACCATTAAAGTTAAATTGTGGAAATTATGTTTACATTTAGCTGGACAATGTAAAAGTAATACAATAACCTTCACATACAGAAAGATGGGTGAAGGAGAAGTAGGCCACAGAATTTTTCTAATTTCCTATCTTTCAATGGCAGCAAGTAAACAGATAAGGTGCATATTAAATGTACAGCTTTGAAAACTATTTCAAAATTATGATGTTTCTGTTATCTTACACTTTTAGCAGGAGAAACTATTAGGAACTACTTTTCTCTATGATGAAATGTATATCTGAAATTCAGTGAGTATTTTTCAGTGTCTCAGTTTCTTTCTACTACTTCTGAGTTGGAGTAAAATAATTAATATATAATATTTATGTAGAAAGATATAATAAAGTCAATCAGTCTTTCTATCCATTTGGAATGATGTTCACCAAATGCTGATGACAGCTGTTTCTCAAGGGTGGAATTCTGAGCATCTTTTTAAAGTTGTGTCTTCATAGAGATTGACTTAAAAAAATAGTGTATTATTTTTCAAAAGAGAAATAAAATCATTACCCTAAAAAAAGCATCAAATGTATATTAACTGACATGAAAAGGTGCTAAAAATATAATACTGTAACTAAATGATAGATTGTAAAATAGTAAAATGTCATTTTTATTTTTGAAAGCTATATACATGAAATAAATTCACACACACAAAAATAGAGCAAATGATTAAGGATGGTTAATTTCTAAATTGATCTTCATCAGCATTTGCTGATTTTTCTACAAAGAATTACATTACTCATGCAATTTAAGATAAATAAACATACACATTCTAAATAGTAACTTGAAAATTTTTACTGGGGTGTGATTTCTAATGGATACTCTGCAGAGAGTAAGATAGCACCTGTGAGTCTAATGAGGTGGGGGGAAAAAAAACTATTGTGAAACAGCCTTTATTTCTGAGAACTGATTTTGTGGACTGAACATAAATGGAGCCCTCTTTACAATTGTCATCTTTGAGGTCCATGCTGGCTGAGATGGAGACTCCCCTCCTCTCTCCTTTTGTTGCTCCAAAACTTCCATTTCTGGTTCTTAGGCTTCATCTTTCTTCCCTTCGGGTCTCCTGGTTGACTATATTATATTATTAGCAAGTGAATAACCAAAGGGCTTCCCAGAGACTCAGTGGTAAAGAATCTGCCTGCAATGCAGGGGATGCAAGTGATGTGGGTTCGATCCCTGGGTCAGAAAGATTCCCTGGGAGCAGGACATGGCAACCCACTCTTGTCTGTAAAACTCCGTGGGCAGAGGAGCCTGGCGGGCTACACTCCATGGGGTTGCAGAGAGTCAGTAAGACACAAGACTGAGCATGCATGCAAACAAAGAAACAAATCTCTTTCTGAGCTATGTTAAGCCAAACTGGAGTCAGATTTGATTGGTCAAGACCAGAAGACCTCATCAAGAATCTTGATTTTTAAAGTGAAAGGAGAGAGTCGTTCAAATATTGAGAATCCTCCAATAGCTTACCTGGGACTAAGATAATTAAAGGAGGACTGATAGGATATTTCCGAAAGACTGGAATCTACTCTCCATAAATCATTACACCTCTCAACTTCATTCAGTGGGTCTGTGAGCTACAAGGTACCCAAAGTCCTGGCTGACCATGTGGGAGAAAAGAGGGTGAGGAATCTGACACTTTCAAATTATAGCCTTCATACTCAGGCCAGAGTTGGTTTTGGATTCCTCAACTGATTTGGTTTTAACTACAGGCTTCCTGAAAAATGGCATTTTTCACTTTCTAGCATGTGCTGCCCTGTGATTACTGAAATCATCCGGGGGTTGCCAGGGTCAGCCAGGGGCTCATGTGCTACCTAGCCTTAAACATCTTGTGTGCCACGACCTAAAGACCCTCTGTGGATGGGAGAGAACCAGGCAGGCAGATAAGTGCAGTTCTGATGGCAAGAGTCAATTCTACTTTCCTTGGAGAAAACGTGATTAGATTTGGATAATGGGCAAAGTTTTCTATTAAGAAATAACACCTTACTCCACATAGTGGGTTAGAAACATGAATGTTATCCTTACCTTTCTGATAAGAGTGTTGAAAAACACACAAGAACTTTGAATTTAATTAGTACATTAACTTGGCGATACTCTAGCATTCTTGTGCCCAATTTATGATGACAGGGAGCTTTGTTTTTTAACACTGCTGAGATTTCAGAGAGGGCCAAGTTCAACTTTTGACTGTCTGTTTTATTTTCTTCACCAGCAACTGGAGACCTTTCCAAATGACTCAGTGATTCATCTTTAATTAATTTTTCCTGACTGGGAACCTGGACATTTCTCTCTGCAAATGCTCAAGAAGGACATGTTTCATTTTTTAAAGAAAATGTTACAGTTCTTCCTTTGCCATTCTGGATACACACTTCACTTAGTCAATGGTTGATTGAATAATTTTTTTTTAAAATACATAGTCTGGTGCTATGAAAAAATTCATGTACTTCTAAATAGAACATTTCCTTCTGTGTAAAAAAAAAAAAAATGAATGGATTAGCATGTAGGTAGGTGCAAATTATTATCTCAGTTCTCATTCCTGGATTGGGTGTTTGGTGCAAATGTGTGCAGTTTATTATGTTCTGCAACATTTTAGGTAGAGTCTTATGTCTTAATCAAATATTTTAAAACAAAAAAGTGAATGGGCAAATGATCAGTCTTCCATCATTAATGTTCAAGTCTAGGTCATGTAACTGCGCCAGTCTCAGGGAAGGGGTGAGAGGAAATGAGGTGCTCATGGACTTAAGTTGGCAGTGGCAGTTCCTTTTTCTTGGAGCCCAAGGTCACAACTCAGACTCTTCCTTTCCCTTCAGGGACAGCACTGGAGACAGTGTAGGAACAAGGTAGCAGGCAAGGAGAACAGATTAGACTTGGCTACACCTGATCACTATAAAAGCATCTCAACTGTGCTCTGGTGAGACATGGTAGGAGGAATACCACTCCTTCTGCAGTGGTTGCCTAGTCCCTCCTGGTACACTTGCACCCCCAGACCTTAGGCCTCATGCATTCGTGTTAAAAAAAAACTCAGCCCAGCCAAAATGGACTGAAGCACAGACCCACACATAAAAAATTTTCAATAATATTTTCTGCCTCCTATGGGAGTTTATGCTGACCTATAAAAGAAAAAACTCTCTGTACACATAACACACATATTAGAGAACCTTTCTTAAATGCTTTGTGGTGAGAGATTGGCATTAAAAATAGACATTGGAAGTATTTAAATAAAAAATTATCCAGCATCTCATATTGAAGTCAAATTTTGCATTGACATATCCTGCAAGGGCAAATGGGAGGGGGAAAAAAGGCCAAATCTTTCAGCATATATTTAAAACAGCATGGCCACAGAGAAATGATTGGCAAAGGAACAATCATCATTCTGCCATTTTCACACAATAAATTGGGGAAAAATCACTGCAATTTGGTATAAATGTCCCTTTCAGGTGTATTTCTCAGAGTAGCCATTATATTTTATTCTAATTTTTTCCCCTTCTCGCCTTTGACTTAGTTGCATTCTAGAATTTTCATTTGAAACAAATCTACAATAATCATTATTACTTTGTTTCAGATATATGAAGGGTTATTACACCCAATTATTAGTAAGTAATTAAACACAAAAAATGAGTTAGTAAAACAAAATCATATGTAATTTACACCAGCTTTTAGAATGATAGCTTGGCACTAATAAAAGTCCTCTGACAAAAAATTACTTCATTATAAGAATGACTCTGATTAGGCACCACCCTTCACACTGAGATTACATTTTTACTTATTTTAAAATTTTGTTTATTTTTGGTCACATGGTACAGCATATGAGATCCTAGTTCCCCAACCAGGAATTGAACCCACATCCCCTGCCTTGGAAGGGCTAAGTCTTAACCACTGGACCATCAGGGAAATCCCTGAGACTGTTTTTAAAAACAATTTCATTTTTTAAAAACAATGAGAAACTGAGGCAGATGTAAATTCTTACCACGGGTGCCCAGTAGTTGAGGTAAAAAATTTTGGTTTGTATATTAAAGTTGGGAGTGCCCTTCAAAGCCATGGCTTCAGTTATGTTATTCAGGAGGTTCTGTGTGATATATAACAAAATCTTTTAAAAAATAAGAATAGCCCTTTTACTCATCCATAGATACATAGCTTAGAAAGCATTCAATGACTATTTGAATTGGGAGTTTCACTTTCAATAAATCAAACCTTCCTAGGAGGGCTCATATGCCACAAGAAATGATATGAAATTGAACTTCTTGAGGATCTTTCCCCCGACAGGCAGATATCACAATTCAGCAACGTCCCCCAGCCCCTATCATGGCTTCCAGTTTTAACCTCTCCTGTTCTGAGGAGGCGTGGGAGTATCTGCTGCTGACCTTGAACTGGGATGGGAGCTACAACCCAATCTCCAGTGCGCTAACCGAAGTGAGGAAAGCTGGATTGAAACTATCAAATGCGTCCCCTCTTTACTGGCCTGATCAATCCCGACTGTACAGTATGAACAGAAGGGCAAAGACTCAACAAACAACATTCCTTGGCTGAGAATATGAACCCAGTATTCATCAAAACCAGTTTCAGCATGTTACTGGGTGAAATGTAGAAAGAAGCCTGGTGAATATTTGGGGATGGAAAACAACCGTGTTTTGAAGAAAAGAGATTTTTCTTAATTCTGATTTCTATTTGTTATGTTTTGAAGATGTTTCATTGAAGACTGCCTAGAGAGGTAGGAAAGTTGAAAGATCATGCTGATGATACACACCTTATAAGGCTGGGGATGCTGGGACCCTGAGACATCTGCCTGGTACCCCACATGCTGCTGACCCTGGACCTTGGGATTCTCTCAGTTTTGGCCGGAGAGCCCCTCCACTTCCTCAGAGACCAGGTTTGTGGCTCAACCAAGCTGAGCTGGCGTCAGTTTCCAGGGATGCTCTGATGAGTATATGCACTGTGAGGCTCTAATGGATATGTGCACCTCTGCCAGGCTCCCAGAATTCTGTAGGTAACCTCACTGCAAGGATAGTCATTATGAGCAGTACCATACTGACCCAGAACTTCTATTACACAGCAATGCCTAAGGTATGAAAGAGAATATCGACCAAGTTCCAGCGGGTTATGGTGTGTAACTGGCCCCCCTTAAGCCTTTCCTGAGCAGAAAACAATGAGAAGTACCAAGGGTTTCACCTCTAAAATAATGATTCCACTCCTAGGCAAGAGGACAAGGAGGTAGAAAAGAATTCCTCATCCTTTTCCTTAATCACCCCATCCACTCCGACTCTTCCCCCATTAAAATAAAGTCTAGGGGGAAAAAGATCCATTCAACTGACTGAATGGATGTTTACGTTATTCTTTATATTATTTTTCCAGGGACATATATGTTTTGACCAGAGACAAATACAGAAAAATAGAAGAAACCATCCAGATAAATTCTAATCGGAACATTTCAGGCTTCAGCTGCTAAGTGTAGGATGGATCCCTCACATTCTGAAAATCAGAAATTATAGGAAGAAATTAAAAATGGAAGGTGAATATTTGAACCATCTCTCTGTGTTCCCAAGGGCAAGTCATATCACAGCTCTAAATCCGGTTATTTTTAATGTATAAAATAAAATTAGAAATCTTTTCAAAAACTATTTTATCTACCTCATCATAAAAGTACAGGATGAGGTGAGATCCTAAAGGATGTCTGAACCTCTGAGTGATACTCTAGCATCAGATTATTTTTTAGTACGTCAAGGCTGTGACTGGTTGGGATTATAACTCAAAGGCTCAAGTTGTTAAAACAATCCATTTTTACATTGGTTCTTGGTGCCATCTTGTCAGAAAATCTAAAATTATATTCCATTTCACCTCCCCCAGTAATAATGTCTACTGTTCGCTCCTTGTAATTAATCAGTGGCAAGTGTCAAAAGCAACTGTGAAACCTAAGCTGGGGCTGAGTCTTCCCTTTTAAACACAATTTTCTGGTGGTGAATTCCTTCAGTGTATATACTTTCATTATAAACTTGAGGTGGAATCATGGAAATTCCTTACAATCCATCTGGCACCAAGAACAGATGTAGATTAAATTGGTATGTTCACACCGAAAACAATAGAAAAATCTACCCAATTCCTTTGTGGACATTATTTTTAAAAAGTAGCTTCACCTGAGCAGGGGTTATATCCTCACATAAACCCCTAAAAAGTCACTCCCAGGAAATAATTTCAAGTTCACCACATAATTGTAAGGCTTGTATCCACTCTCTGCAATCCATCTCTCACTGTCTCATAGGCATCTCTTTATAAAAAAAAAGATGACCTCCCACCCAGGAACAGGGAAAGAAGAAAATATCCTTACTGTAAACTTTTACAAGGTGTAAAAAATTACGCACAGATGAACAGTGATGGGTATAGAAGTCACCCCACTAAAAAGAGTGGTTCCTTGGAGTGTCAAACACAGAAAAACCTAGGATTAGAAGGGTCTAGGCAGTGTAGACAAAAAGATCCCAAGAGAATGCTATCATCCACTAAAGAAAGAGTTGTTTGCATGGAGTGGGAGCTATATTACAGTAGATTAGAGAGAGACACAGCCAAGGGAGGCTGTAGACAGGCAGAGGTAGAAAGGGAAGCTGATGGTCTAGCTAAGTATTGCAGCATATGAACCATCCAAAATGTGCTCAAACACCTAAGAAGGTCACACATCAGGAGCTCCATAGTGAAGCATGGCTCACAAATGTATTGTTTGGGTACAGTCTGTTTATTCACAGATTATTAAAAACACAGTGACAGCCATAAAAAAGAATGAAACATTGCTATTTGTAGCAATGTAGATGGACCTAGAGCATAGAATACTAAGTGAAGTAAGTCAGACAATGACAAATATTGTATTATATCCCTTATATGTGGAATCTAATAATGATACAAATGAATCCATGTAGAAAAACAGAAAACAGACTCACAGACATAGAAAACAAATTTATGGTTACCAAATGGGAGAAGGAGAAAGAAATTAGGAGTATGGGATTAACAGATACACACTCCTACATATAAAATAGACAACAAGGATTTACTGTGTAGCACAGGAGATTATAGTCAATATTTTGTAATAAGCTATAATGAAATAAAACCTGAAAAAAATAACAATCACTCTGCTGCACACCTTAAACACAAATTATCAATCAACTATACTTTAATAAAAAATAATGAAATAGATCCCAGTATTAAAAATTAGAAAATGTCACATATAAATTGGGATTTCTGCCTTCTCTTGAAAATTCTGGAGATGACTGACAGAGTCAGAGGCAGAGCTGCCTAAAGCTGAGGTGCAGCCACGCCTGCAATGGACATGCACCCCTGGCCCGCTGCTGTCTCCACCACCCCTCTCACCCTGCTCTGTTCCTTAGCTCACAGGTGCACACGCAGCTAGGATAACAAGCTGGCCAGGAGAGGCTGATCATGACAGAAAAGAAGAGGACTGCAGGGGTGAGATCTTCTTGGGTGGGCAATGGGTCTAAAGCGGCATGGGCAACCCTGGGTGGACCCACAGAGGACTAATTAGGAGGGCAGAGTAGTCACTGAGGGGGCAAGGAGGTGGCTGAAATGTGCATCTTCTTATTTTCTGCTTTAAACAGGGAGAAAACAAATATAAAGTACATATCCACTTTGACCTAAATGTAAGGTGTAAGGTTCTCTCCTTGGTTAATCTGCTCGTGGACAGCAGTGTCTTTAGAGGGTAATATAAACCACACTGTTACAGGGCTTTAGGATTAGTAAAACACTGTTGCATACATTTTCTTTCATGTGTCCCCAACTATAATTTTGTGAGCTGGACTAGGCAAACAGTATTATTGTGTATCATGGATACACACATAATGGAGAAAACAGGCTGAGGAACTTTGATGGGATTCAGATCAGGCTTTTGTCACCACAGCCCATAGACTTGCCAGTCCTTGGCAAAGACCTGTCCGAGACAAGGAGGAACACTGGGCCACTTTAACTGGCCTGGACAGAGGTTGTTCAGACACAAGAGCGGCCAGTGACTTAGAGGAGGTTTCTCCCTTACTAGGATGATCTTCCCCTGAGCCAATTCGCCCCCACTCCCAAACTCAGACCACCAGGAGTTCACTCAGCCTGCAAGGCAGTGGTCATTTGTGTCTAGAAACATCCCTTATTTGTTCACGAAAGGCCTGCAAATATTTTGGCAAATAAATTCAGAAAGCCGGAAACGCTAATTATTAGGCAGAGACAAACCCACGGTAATAACATAAACAACAAAGTGCCTTTTCAGCGCTGCTATTCTATGTGCCTTCCTGTGGCTGGTGCCACAAAAAACACGCTGGGAATGGCCTGGAAGGGATGGAAAGGGAAATGGCTGCTTCCAAGACCTTGTCCCATGGGCAGGCTGCGGCCCTCCCCTTTGCTACAGCAGATTCAGAGAGGAAGGGCAGGAGGGGTATGTGCAGGCAGAGAAAAATGGCTTGAAGAATGAGTTCCTTAAGAATGCTGGAAAGGTGGGACATGCATAACTCTTTAAAGGATGAACTTTTTTTTTTAGGTTAGAAATAAAAGGAGTGGGGAGATAAAGATTTTGCTTAACTGGTTGCAAATGCATGAAAACCAGTCCTTTGTCAAGATAGATGCCCATCTCAGTTCTTTGCATATGGTTGTGTTTGTGCTGTGCCTTGTGTAAAAGTGAGCACTCAGTGGGGTCAACCTGGGGCCTGAAACCCTTCCACCATTCTGCCCACCCAGCCGTGTGCCTTGTTGAGCCAGGAAGAAACACCTTCTTGTAAGTGGACGCCTGTTTTCATTCACACAAAGGCTCTCGCTGTGCTAGCAGTAGCCCTGACCTGGGTGGAGGTCTGCGCAGGTCAGCTTCTGGCCCTTCGAGCCTGTGTCATTTTAAGCAACAGGTCACGTTGGATGTCCTGAACTTGAGCACCAGCCACACAGAGCCTTACACAAACCAGGTAAGAGCTCTTTTGCTTGACTTTCTCCAGCCAGAGCAGTGAGAACAGCCCCATTTACCTGTCTCCTCAGGGCCACTGTGAAGCCACTGCCAAAAGGCTAATCCTATTTCTTTCTCCAACATGTCCAGAAATGTCTTCCACTGAGCTTTCCCACAAATTAACATCACATTCTTCCTCTTCATTTATGTTCCAAGGAAATAAAAGAAGAAAGATTGTGATTCCATGATGTGCTATGTGGCCAGGGACCACCGGCCCACTTTAATAGGACAACTTCCATTTCCCAAGCAAATCATACTCATTCTTGAGGCTAAATTCCAACCACGGTCACAGATTTTCAAGTCATTTCACTAGAGCCTCACAGTGCAACTTTCCTAAGCAACGCCATGGCTGGCATCTTTGAGGCTGCAAATCAAATGCCAGATTGGCTTGCTTCCCCACAGACTGTTGGGACACAGGCTCCTGACCAACTGCAAGAGAGCTGGCTGCTCAAGACTCCTTCCAGAGTTGGCCTGGCCAGGGTGACACTAGAACGACTGGTCTCACTGCCTTCTGAGATGATCGTTAATTAGTGTACAGGGAACGAGGAGCTGCCTCTCCAAGGAGCCAGGCCTCTGCTCTTTCCTGAGGGACGTGGCACTGGCCTCTCATCGGAGCCCACGTCTGCATCATAAGACGCACTGCGGAGGGTTTCTGGGCCCCCGTGAAGCAGCCTGGGGGGCACCTGGGACAGAAGACCTTCCACGGAGTTCTTGGCTGGGGAACAAGAAAGATGAAAGAACTCCAGTATCACCGAAAATTCAACTTAGAAGCAGAGATAAACATTTGGCTGCAAAATGCAGTATGTTAGAGGCTACATCATTCTAGACATAATAAAGGGGAAAAAGGACAAATGTTTCATTGAGAAGTGCCTCAGAGCATGGCATAAGGAATGTGTGGTGACAGGAATCCAGCCCACTGAGGAAAATCTGAGCTCAGTGACAAGATTCTCGGCAGGCTTTATTAAGCACTCGTACCAAGTGCTCTGCTCGACACGCTGTGAATGAGAACGCATGAGTCACAGGACGGCATCCCCCTGACTCGAGCTGACAGCAAAGGACATCACTTATTTAACTGCGGGAGAGGATGACTGATGACTCTCAAGGGCTTTCTAGAAAGGAACATAGTATCTCATCGCACGGATGGGTGAATTAAAACATGACTCTCAAAACAAGCATCCTAAAACTATTTTAAAAATATAATTATTTAGAAATAATGAAAAGTCTTTTATGAAAGGCTGTGTATGCTTCATAGTGCACCAAAATTCCTAAACTAAAGGCAAAGCCTTGACACTGGGGTGGGGCTGGCAGTTCAATTAATGCTCATGTGGAATCTAAAATTTGCTCTTGGTTTAACCATGAGCCCAAGATCCCTCATCTTCCAGTTCCCTCTGTCCCTTCTCCCAGCCAAATTGAATTACAATGGTCATCAGAAATGCCATTTCAACCTGTCTCCAGTCCACCAGCTCCAAGCCTATTAGAACTTACCTTCCACTCCCCCAACACTGCACTAGCCAAGATGATCAAATCTGAGGGGCCCTTTTCAGTTCTTGTCTTTTTTTCAATATTTGATAATACTGACCACTCTATCTCAAACCGTATTCTGTGATTTTTCTGATACTACATTAGTATCAGAATGTAGAAATGCCAGTAGCACCTGGAGCTTTTTCCCAGAACACCAACAGCATCTTGTCTTCCTAACAGAATTTCCAAACATCTGCAAGGCACTCTACTTGATGTTCTTAGTCACCTTCTATCCCGATATGTCCTCCAAACACTTCCTGTTCATGTCCCAACCCCTCAAAGCAAGTCTTGTTTATCTGTCACAGGTAATGGCGTTCTCATTCACCCAGTCACCTCAGTTAGAAACTCCGGACAGTTCTGGCTCCTTTCTGCCTCCTGAACCTCATACTCTCAGTCACTGAGTATTACTCAAGTCTACTGCCTACCCACCTGTTGAGCTGTGTCCCTCCTTTCCACCCCCTCATCCACTGCCTTGGGTCAGGAGGTCGTTCTGCTCTGTGTGGACCATAGCAACAGCTTTGTCCTCTCTTCCCGCACTGGGGGAGCTCTCTTTGAAATTCATCTTCCACACCACTATCCAAGAGTTTCTCGTGAACATAAACTCACATTACTCATCTACTCAAAATCCTCCAGCTCCCATTGCAGTTTCCCACTCTCTACAGGACAGAATTTCCAATGTAAACCCTGAAGAATCTCCTGGTCTCCTCAGCTCCCACTCTGCACCATTAATCTTAGCCAAGAGGACCCCTCTCAGTTCCCCTGGCAAGCCTATTCTTATCACCATGCTTCTCTCTCAAGATTCTCTTTGCACTGCAATCCCCGGATCCAGCCTTCAAAACTGCTACTTGTCCTTCACTAGCCAAATCAAATGGCTCCTTTTCCCTGAAGTCTTTCCTGCCCTTCACCATGCCCACTCCCAGGCAGTCACTCCTGTCTCTTTACTCCTCCAGGAAATGTGCATCTTCACCTGGTCAGTCTCAAAGAGGATCTAGGCTGGCCTGAGGACAGAGACCACCACTTCTCTTTCCTCTTCTCCTCTCTCTAGCTCCTAAAGTGATCAGCATCTTTTAAACTATAAATAAACACTTACTGTAAAAAAAGAGAAGATGCTGCCCATCTTAGACCTTCATGGATGTATGTAATTTTACATCCTTTCTCTCTCCATCCAAACCTGTGATGGGAAAGCACACACACATGTTCATTTCACCCAACAAGCACAAGTCTAAGATGGGGAAGGAGCAGCAAAGTTGTATGGTTAACCTAACATCTAGAAGGTAAAGATTCAGAAATCCAGATATTCAGATAAAAGATCTGCTTTTTTCCTTTATGACTGACAAAAAGTTTCTGCAATAAAACTCCCTAGAAACAAAATTGGAAACATTCAGTGATAAGTCTTCTGAAATGTATCATTACCTAGGTGTTTGGGTATTACCATGTGAGGGGTTAAGATCTCTGGTCCCATGGAGAGTATACAGAACACATGCTCTAAGGTCATTTTTGTCCTTACTAGAGGTCACTGAAAAGGACCCAAATTCAATGAGACGGGTAGATGACACTGTGTGCATGCTCAGTCGTTTCAGTTGTGTCTGACTCTTTGCAACCCTATGGACTGCAGCCCTGCCAGGCTCCTCTGTCCATGGGATTCTCCAGGGAAGAATACTGGAGTGGGCTGCCATTTCCTTCTCCAGGGATCCTCCTGACCCAGGGATCGAATCCTCGACTCTTACACCTCCTGTATTGGTAGGTGGGTTCTTTATCACTAGTGCCACCTGGGAAGATTACATTAAGCCAACTTAAAAACCACTGTTTTAACTGTTCTGCTTTTGTTTCTATTTGCAGGCTGTGTCCCTATGTGGTCCCTCTTGTCAGTCTCCAACTTGACTACCCCCTCTCCCACCAACTACCCTGCTTGGTTTGGGGGAGGTGATTACAACTGCTGGTGGTAGCACATAGTGGGACAGTGGGATGTTTGCTCTACCTACTTTTATTGCTGCTTCCCTCCTATTTGCTAAAAGTTCCCTTTACTCTCCTCTCTCCATCATTTTTCAGCCTCGTGCAACCACACACCCCATTTACCAAATGACCTGGCATCTTCCCTTCTACGTAAAGCTTCAGAAGAAGGTGTTTTTTTCCCCCTGACTTATGAGGCTTTTTCTTTCAGCCCTGGGTGGAAATCAGCACAGATTCCTGTTCTTATCAACTGAGTGCTTAGGTAAACAGAGCAGGTGCCAGAGTCAATAGGATATGGAAAATGAGATTTTGCTGAAGATTATTTGTAATGGGGTTCCGCTGCTGACACACAATCAGGAGTTCACACTTGGTGAGAAAGAGCATGACAGAGGAAAAGGGCCAGAACTTCACAAAGGGGGCAGGCTTGGTTTGCCTGGATCTAACGGGCCAGGTAAGGCCCATGCTTTTGTAAACCTGGACAGAATTTCCTCCTCTTGCTGAAAGAACACTCTCGTCTGTATGTGCAGACAAGAAATACATCATTCTGCCCCACCTTCATTTCAACAGACTGTCCCTTAGGCCACCTGACTACTTTTCCCACTTACAGTAGTGCCTCCTTTGCCTGGACTCTGAGTTCAGAGGTACAAGAGCTTTGGCAGAGGGATGAGGAAAGGGGACACACTGTCGCTGTACAGAGGAAGTACAGCCATGGTAACCACAGTTTGGCAAACTGTTCTGCCTTGCTAAGCTCTGGGAGTCCCATGCCCACTGAACTGGGGGTACTGCTCCTGGTTCTCACACCCTCTACTAGCAGCAAGATTCAAATAGTTGGCTCTTCTAGTCCAACTACAATATGAATTTACCTCCTCTTTCCAGGCATCCATATATCATCTCTAGAAGTATTGCTGCTCAGCTGTGGGGCCTTGGGAAGACTCCTGGCATGGTGCTCTTGGTCCCAACTCTTCTCTTTTGTCCTTCCAAACACAGTACCTTTTGCAGGCAGCTCAGGTATCTCAGTATCTGAGGAGGAAACCTCAGATATTTGTTCTAATATTTGCAATTATATCCTTGGCCTTGTATTTACAATTATACTTTTTCTAAAGAGCTGAAAGAAGATGACATCAATCTCTCATTTGTACTTTGATATCAAAGCAGAGATGAGTTGATTTTGATTTTACCAGTGGGGAAACAAAGACAAGGGTGAAGGATTTGTATTCTGGTAGTCAGTGGTAAGGCTGTCAAAATAGAGGCTCTTTTTAGCATATACCTTCAGGCATTCACAAATGGAGAAAAGACCTTCCAGTAGGCCACATATTTTTTCTTTTCTCTTTCTATAAAAATCGAAGGCATTTTAGAAAAACAAAAGAGACAAAGGTAGAGAAGAACTGTTATCAACCAAATGATGCCAACAGGAAGAAAATTTTAGAAGAGCATATCACAGGTCACTTTCCTTAACCCAGAAAAACAGAGAATCTGTTGGTAGCAGTCAGGAGTCAGATATGAGTTGGAGTTATATGACTGTCTGGCTCTGCCAGCAAATTTTAAACTTTTTAGTTCCTCATCTGAAAATAAGGATGGTGTGGTTACCTTAAAGGGATGCTATGTACATGAAATGATGTATGTAGATAGTGCTAACAAGGCCTAGTCCAAGGCAAACCGTTAATAAAATTCTTATTATTATTTATACCACCGGGGGCATAACAGATCCTGACTTCAGTAACAGCGAGCATAATATTTTGTTTTCAAAACCATAACCATGGAAACCATTCTCTTGACCAAGAACTTGACAGCCTTTCTAATAGTACAGATAGATCAGAAGCGTCACCGTTATGCTAGATTTTGCGTCATACCCTGAGCAATCTTGATCAATTGGCAGTTTGAAAAATGAACCTATGTACTCATAACCGTCAATCACAGATATAGACGTGCTGGGTATAATAGAGAACAGCGTACAATGGCTACACTCGAGTGCCCTATTATTCCACTAAATTTCAATTTAGGATCTTTGTAAAACTACGACAAAAAAACGATGGCACTATTTCATTAGAAAAAAGCAATTATCTTATTATATTCAGCCTGTCCCATTTCTAAGAATCTTTCCACTATTACATAAACCACCTAAATGAATTTTGGAGCACCTCCAGGCAAGAGGACAGAGCTTGCTGTGGATATGATAATGACAAGTTATTTCTATAGGAAAAACTGAGTTAGGGGCTCAAACTATTTTTGAGCCTAAATTGGAAAAATCTCTGATTTCCATCCTGCCACAGAAATACAAATATTTCATACGGATCACACATCTCCCTTGCATGCTTTATATTTTTGTAACTTTAAAATGTAGACTCATAAATACACAGTATAAGGGTATTGAGTCCCTTTCTGGAGAAGTACTCTGATTTTTTTTGTTTTAAATCACTTTTAGCCCAGAGATGAATGTATTTAAGATTATTAAAAAATGTAATGGTTGAAGAACACTATCTCATGAGAAATAAAGAATTTATCAACTTTGAGGTTAGATGTAATATAATTTATAGTCTCTACTTCCTTCTTAGAAATTATAGGTTACATCAATTTTAAAATTAAAATTCTGGACATGTTCACAAGAAAACAGAGGGACTTCCTTGGTGGTCTAGTGGTTAAGAGTCTGCCTTGCAGGGGATGTGGATTTGATCCCTGGTTAGGGAACTAAGATCCCACATACCACACAGTGAGGTTAAAAAAAGAATGAAAATAGGGAATATTCATCATGTGGCCAGACTAAAACACAGGTGAAGAGTCAGTAGTATGAACACTGGGGGAATGATCTGTTCATTCACTACTTCAGGTCTCATCTGTTAAAGCTTACTCTTTCTTTTTAAATGGCCTCAAAAGTCGGACACAAAGCAGGAAGATGTGAAAATGTCCTATTTTCTCTGCCCTGGTCTGTTCTACTCATTCATGAATAAATGTCTGAGTGCCTTTTAAGGAGATGAGGCCAAGGCAGGTGTTTTCCTTCTCTCTACACTAAACCAGCGCGTCATATACCTCAGCTGGAAAGGTGCACCTCACGTAATCTCTAGGGACAAAGATGTAGCTGGTATAATGTACAGGCTGGCATGGTGTGTGTGCCAAAGGTATCAATTCTGCGTTCCCATTGAGAAGGTACAATTACAACGTGTAAGATTTGCTCACCTAGAAGTTCAATGCTTTGTGTGGAATAGAAAAGTTTAGTGTAACTGAGAAAAAAAATAAAATCCAACCTTGTATTTTCAAAGAACAAATAACCAGGCACTTTAAAACTAGGAAATGAGAGAATCTGATAAATTTCTGCAAATAGTTTACTGGTTACTGTCTTTTGCCCCAAAAATGATTTCAATGGCGTGATATGAAAGTACCTTGTGCCCTTGTCCTAGCCCCAAAGAAATTACATAGAATTGCTTCCTAAGAATGGCCAGATGGCATCTTAGTAAAAAAATTTCTCTGAAAACACAAATGGAAATATAGAAGGAAAACAAGAAGAGACAGGAAACTTGGTATAATGGTGCAGGAAAAATTAGGATTAAGCCAGCAAAAGTAATTGCAGAGGATACAAATAATTAAAGAGATCAGAAAACCTGTCAAAGACTTTAAAAAGTTCCCCACTCCCCTACAAAAAGTTCCCTTTCATAAAAAAATAGGAATCAATAAAAGCAAACTACAGCATCTGTGGCTTCTTAGCTAGAGAAGTAAGCTATATTTTAAATCAGGGCCCCTAAAGAATGATTTGCCAGGTTTATATTTTGATGATGCTTGATATATCCATGAAACTAGTTCATTATCTCACCTCTTTTCCTCTTTGTTGGCTGAAATGAGATCTATTTTGCATGAAAACATGGGATATATCCATCATTGGAATGAAAATTCCATGATTAAACATGCAGAAACAAATACGATTACTCAAAGCAAGAAACAAATGCTGTCACTGGTAATGTTAATCTATTAAAACACTTAAAGGCAAATATGCTGAGTTTTAATTTCCTAGTGAAACTTCCAC
Organism: Giraffa tippelskirchi; assembly: GCF_054371585.1. Lineage (NCBI taxonomy): Eukaryota > Metazoa > Chordata > Mammalia > Artiodactyla > Giraffidae > Giraffa > Giraffa tippelskirchi. Next base: position 172,041,973 of record NC_137275.1, read on the forward strand.
TACCTTCCAATAATAATTTTAAAAATGAAATAAAATGAGCTATAAAGAGAAGCCCTCTGCCATTTGCTATAAATGTCATAACCATCTATGAGAACAAAAAAAGAAGTGAATCTATCAGATGCATCTATTGATATATTATAACTGCATTAAACACAGGAAAGCATTTCTTATAATTAGTTCTTTTATTTACTATAGACTTTAATCAAAATATACATTCAGTAAACTCAGTCAAAGGAATATGAAAATATCACAAACTATAGCTAAATTTCTGGCAAAGGGGTTGGTTCATGGGTTTTGTTTACTAAGTATTTGTTGAATGAATAAATAATCTAAGTATCATTTATATTTGCTTGCTATTTTGGCAATGGAAAGTGCTTGCTTTTCAATGAAAGGCACTCCTGGGCCCACACAACTATTTTCATTCCCTGACTGCTGTGGGCAGAGGCTGTGATTTAAGGATATGGTTTTACCCTACTGTGAACCACTACCTCTGGAGGAACTGAAGAGATGTCTAGGTTCTTAGTCTTTTCACTTCAGCCTCAGCTTTTCCCTATGAAAGCCAAGTGTGATAGCCTAGAACAGAGGAGACGTACATTTTATATTCATATATGAGTATATGTGTTGCATATATAAAGAACTGAAAGATTTAGAAATATGTATGTATTTCTTAGGAATGAAAGGTAGGTATATATATATTCTACATATAAACTTATTAAACTATTACATAAACTATTAAACTGTTACTAACAAGTAATTAAGCAGATTATCTCAATCTTTAAACAAACTGGAAACTAGAAATTTTTTCTAGAGTAATTGATTGTAATTGGCATTTCAGACATGAATAATTTACCTCTGGCAGCATGTAACATCTAAGTGATTCTTTTCTGATGGAGAACACCTTAAAGAGGATGAAATCTACCCCAAACTTTCACTTATATGATATCCTAAAATCACTTGAGAAACAAATTAAACTTCCAATGATGGTGGCAGAGAAGGGAAAGGACAAAGAAAGATTATCAAAACTAAGATGACTTTTTTTCATCTTTTTTTAACCATTTTTAACAATTATAGTTAATTTATAGTGTTGTGTGAGTTTCAGGTATACAGCAAGATGGCTTCTTTAGATACTTTAAAGTTATTTTTATGATCTATACTCTGCATGCGTCCTCAGTCGCTCAGTCATGTCTGACTTTGGGTGACCCCATGGACTATAGCCCACCAGGCTCCTCTGTCCATGGACTTTTTCAGGCAAGAATACTGGAGTGGGTGGCTATTTCCCACTCCAGGGGATCTTCCCGACCCAGGGATCCAACCCCATGTCTCCTGCATTGGCCGGTGGATTCTTTACGTGAGCCACCCGGGAAGCCCCTATATCTATACTCTCAGTATCTTCTAAATGGGTCTGCTTAGTAAGCAATTAAAAATTATTCTTAGAATAGTAAGGCTGGGTGTTAATTAAGCCTTTGTTACTTTTTAATTATTTTACCTTGAAAATCAACAACATGAAATACAGAAGGGATTTAAACATGACCTTTTATTGGCAGTTCTTTTAAGCATTTATTCAAATGAAAGGGAATTCTGTGAAGAGGATGGAAATAATTCATGAAATCCAGAGGTATTATTACCATCTGGATCCATACCTCTTTCAAATTCCCTCTCTCACTGAGCTCTCTCTTCCATTATGGAAAAAAGGAAAGTGGACCCTCTAGGTAATGGAATCAGCACCTTCTCTAAAACTGCAGAAAAGCTGAGAAGTGAAGTGAGGCAATTAGGGAAGGCAAGGAAATTCAGACCCACGCTGATTCACATGTGGTGGAAAACCCAAACATGGAATTGACTGGGTTCTCTTCATCACTGTTGGCCTTAGCATGTTGCTACCCTGGGCCCTTTACCACACATGGAATTCTCTGTTGTGAAATTCAATTATTTTCAACAGGCATCTAAAGCTTGACCTACATCTCTCAGTTTTGTGAGATTAGTGGTGTACCATTCTCTGAAATGCCATTTTTAACAATATCATACTGCTTATCTAGATCTCTGTCTAACCTGCAGAGACCCAGACCCTGTGTGGTACACACTGCATTATAATCCACAGGACAAGGAGGGAGGGAGAGAGGAATCTACTTAAATTCCTGCCTGTTAATAACAAAAGGAGAAACCTTCCTGTTCTTTTTAAAAGGCCATTTTCTTTTCTGTTTAACCTAATGGAAAACAAAACAAAACAAAACAAAAACAATAGGTAAAGCATGTTGAGAAGGCAATAATGGCTCTTTCTTTGCTGTTTTGAATTTAGGTTACATGTTTCACATAGCATTAGGCTTCTTTTAATTTCCTTACAAACTCCCCCAAAGCTTTTTTAAACAGAGCTGTCAGTTCTGTTTGTTCCAGTCTCTGATTTACAAAGAGCCCATGGATGGGAGCGAGCACCCAGTCGAGAGTCGCTGCTGCATTTCCACTATGATCCTGCTTGTGAACTAAGAGTAGGAATCAACCCTTCTTGCTTTCCACAGTGATGCTCCCAGCTCACCCCCAGTAGAAGGCAGAGCCAAGATGGGGTCGGGGAGGGGATGGTTTTCAGCCCTGGCTCCACCATGGGACTAAGTCCCCAGATGGGACAGTAGTATAGGTTCTGTGTTTCATTCTCCAGCACTGGGATTCTCATTCGGAGACTTGGAACCCGGATCATGGAACCTGGGAGAGCTTCTCAACATAGCACACAGCCAACCCCACATCCCCCACATAGAACCACAGCATCACAACCAAAGCAAGGAGCGAATCAAAGATAGAGGAGGGTTTGGATGCTACAAGTTGGTCCCCCTCAGATACCTGGAGTGACCACTGATATCTTCATTTTCCTGCGAGGCCAAGGGTTGGTGCATCACTTCTCACTATTCCTTAATTCCTCTCTCTCAATCAATCTTTCACTAGCAATGGGCAGCCAACATAAGTCTCCAAAGATCTACCTGCAGCCTGCTTCAGTCTTCATTCTCTTCCATAATACCTGACACCATTAGTCACCTCCTCCTTCTTGAAACAACCGGCTGGTTCTCAGCCACCCCGGTAGCTCCACCGCTTTCTCTGGCCACTTTCTCTCCTCTGGCTGACCCCCGAGTGCAATCATTCCTCCAGAATTTTGTGCCGAGCCCACTATTTTTCTCTCTGTCCTTGACTGTCCTGGCCGTTCCCTAAGCTGCAGCTATCAACACCCACATCTCTGGCTTTACCAGCCCACTCATCCTTCAAAGCTCCCGGTCCTGCTTGGTGATAGCCTGCCAGCATTTTTACTGTTCTAAGTTGGTGAGGGCTGTGTGTACCTCAGGTCAATTGACTCCTTCCCTGAGCCTCCTCTGTTTCTGTAACTGTCGTTCCCTCTTTATACTTAGGGCCAAACATACCAGCTACAAATCTCAGCTTTTTGATCTGTTTTTGTTGCTCCGCCCTACACACCAAACCACAGTAGCAGCGTCCTGTCTGTTCCTCCCCAGAATGGTCTCCCTGTTAAGTTCACATCAGCTGTGTGAGTGTCTACACCTCCTTAAAGGCTACCCCTTGGAAGATGTCTTCTCCAGTACCCTTTGAACACAAGGCCTCTCTTCTAAGGATTACTATATGTAGCACAATTGTGACACTGATGAATTACTAATAAACAACAACAAAATGAAACTCATAAGCTAAGAGTCAAGGAAGGTTTATCCTTACAGTATAGTCAGAAAAGTTAACCTATTCGTTCCCCTAATGGATTGGTTGGTTTTGCTTTCACTACAGAAATAGGGTAATGAGAAATAATGACACATATAATAATTTCAATAAATCAATCCCACACCTATGATCCATCTCTGGTCACACTGTGTATAATAAAAAGCAGATCAAGCTGATTAGCTCATTAGTATGAAACTTGAAAACATGATGTAGAAATTATCTCCATTTGTGTAAACTGGAATCTTTGTTATAACATAAAGAAGCAGTGGTTGCTTTGTTTAACATAAAGATATCAACTCTATAAGCCCTGGCAACCAGAAGTTCCACAATTATAATGGGATCCAAAGTTCAAGAAAATTTTGAACTCAGTGGGAGAAGGTGAAAGTGGGATGACTTGAGAGAAAAGCTGAAACACCTACCTTACCATATGTAAAATAGATGACTGGTATAAGTTTGATGTATGAAGCAGGAAGGATACCCAAACTGCGCTCTGGGACAACCCAGAGGGATAGGGTGGGGAGGAAGTGGGAGGGGGGTTCAGTATGTGGGGGACACATGTATACCTGTGGCCGATTCATGTTGATGTATGGCAAAAACCATCACAATATTGTAGTGTAATTATCCTCCAATTAAAATTAATAAATTTGGGGGAAAAAAAAAACAACTGTACCTAAGAAAACTAGGTACAGTCAAGATGCTCACGTGTTTACAGATGTGGACAAGCTATATATAACAGCATTTTTTCAAGAGAAGGCAAGATTTTTAAATGCTATTTTAAAGTACTGCTAAGCTGACACCTGCCATACAGAATGCAGAGAAGTATAAGGCCAACTATGTAGGATGAAGAGTAATTGCATTGAACCTACCCTGCAGCTATTCTGCATCTGAAGAGAGTGAAGCTCCCAATGGCCCCAGCAAGCCACTTGTGAGCGAGCAAAATTATAACTTTTTACGCTGAATATAGTAAATTATGTAGGAGTAGAAACATTCAACTGCTTGAGCAAAAAAAAAAAAAAAATCCCTAGGCAAAGATATCTATAATTTATCCTCTATATTAGGAAGGTCAGGAAAGAAATGATGAAGTGTGATTTCATCCAAAGATTCTTCTTCCACATATAACAGAAGCCAAGAAATACTCGTAGGTTGAGATTTCACATCAAGGTTGCGCGGGAGCCGAATGGGTATTTCTCAATAGAGGAGCCCATGGCCCAAAGGGCATCTGCTGGCCAGTGGGGGCAGGAAGCCAAGGGAGATCAGCTGGTCTCTTGTTCCCCAGGGCTTTCTCAGACCTGAGGCTCAGATTGCCCACCCTCCTGACTGGGTTCTCTGCCAGACTATGCACATGTGTTATCACTAGTGACACAAGTGACCTGGAAAAGTGGATATTATCTTTGATTTATAGATGAGGAAACTAAATCCAGGAGAACGGAAGTCATATGCCTTTACTGGGGAGATTGGTGTGCCTCTAAATACCAATACTACCCTTTTCACCTTCAGTGGTTCTCAGTGAAGGCTGACTGCCTCCCCCTACCCTCCACCAGGTATTTTGGTTGCTACAACTGTGGGACCCTACTGGTACTGAGTGGGTGGGGACAACAAATCTTAAATGTTCTGTAACATACTGGACAGTCCTCACTTAAGGAAGAACCAGGGACTTCCCTGGTGGTCTAGTGGTTAAGACTCTGTACTTCCAATGCAGGGGTGTCAATTCGATCCCTGGTTGGGGAACTAAGATCCCACACACCATGAAGCACAGTCAAAAGGGTGGGGGGAGGGGGGAGGAAAAACTGTCTTGCCCCACATGCAACAGCTGCCCATCAAGAAACCCTCTGCCATGATGCTCCTGGAGATTGAAGGGAGAGAAACTGCTTTGAGAGGCCTCATCAATTACTGGTTCTCAGTAGTCTTGGGGTGGCCTGGGGGCAGCAGGGAATGTTCACTAACACTGGTGTCTAAGTGAACACACATGAATCTTTTCTTAATTAACAGCATGTAGCTAACACAAGAAGGAACTATTTAAAGAAGACTTTACTATAAATACTTGCAGATAACAAAAGGGAAACAAATATTGGCTGAAATACAAAACTAAATGATACAGCTTCTCCCATCCTAACTCCTCTCCTGGGTGACGGGCACCTCATTAGCAATGACTGCACAATAACTATGCTTGCTTGCTTGCTTAGTTGCTCAGTCATGTCTGACTCTTTGCAATCTCGTGGACTGTAGCCCACCAGGCTCCTCTGTCCATGGGATTCTCCAGGCAAGAATACTGGAGTGAGTTGCCATGCCCTTCTCCAGGGGATCTTCCTGACCCCAGAGAGCGAGCCCAGGTCTCCCACATTGCAGGTGGATTCTTTACCATCTGAGCCACCAGGGAAGCCCAAGAATATTGGAGTGGGTAGCCTAACCCTTCTCCAAGGGATCTTCCTGACCCAGAAATTGAACCGGGGTCTCCTGCACTGCAGACAGATTCTTTACCAGCTGAGCTACCAGGCAAGCACAAAAACTATACCGAGGCAGAAAGTCTTCCAGAAGTCAAGACCTAGGATGCCTACAGTTCCTTTGAGGGACAGGTTCAGTTTGCCCCTTCTGGTCCCTCCTTCTCCCTTGCCTCCCTGTATGGAGTACACTATATCAACAGTGTACCTACACCTTCTGGCTTTCAGATGGGTTCAGCCAATGGAGAGCTCTGGCAGGAGGCTTGAAGGCACAGCATTTACTTCCCTGGCTTTTTCCTGCAAGGTTACCTTAGGCTAGATGGATTCCTGACTGCAGTTCACAGCTCGCTGAAGCTAACAAACTCTATGCATCTTTCACTTTTTGTGATAGGCAGAATAATATACCCCCCACCAATACCCATGTCCTAGTTCCCAGGATCTCTTAATATATTATCTTACATGACAAAAGGAAATTAAGGCTGCAAATGAAATTAAGGTTAATTCCATGATCTTAAATAGGGAAATTATCCTGGATTACCCTGGGTGAAAGTATAGTCACAGGAGTCCTTAAACATTTAAAAGGGTGGTAGAAGAGGTCAGAGGGGTGGTATGTGAGAAGGACTTGACCCACTGCTGCTGGCTGTGAAAATGGAGGAAGGAACAGTGGCCATGGAATGCAGCAGACCTCTAAAAACCAGAAAAGCTAAGAAAATGATTCTCTCTTAGAGCCTCCAGAAAGGAAAAGTAGCCCTGCTGACACACTGATTTTTGGCCCATAAAACCCACTTCAGACTTCTGACCTCCAAAAGTCTGGTTTTAAAAGCCACTGACTTCGTGGTAATTTGTTACAGAAGCAACAGGAAACTAATACACTCTTTTCAGGTTCTGGGCCATTCATTCTCCTTTCCAGCCTAGGTCATTGACTCTCCTTGGTGGTTCCCACTTGTACTTTTGCAGAGAGCTTCTTTAAATAAACCATACTCTACCCATTTTGATTGCACTCCTGTTGGAACCCAGAGTAAACAGACCTACGTTATCATTAGGCTTTTTCCCACTAAAAAAAGATCAAACCAGCCAATACTAAAGGAAATCAACGCTGAATACCCATTGGACTGACTGAAGCTGAAGCTCCAATACTTTGGCCACCTGATGTGAAGTGCTGACTCATTGGAAAAAGCCCTGATGCTTGGAAAGATTGAGGGCAGGGGGAGAAGGAGGCCACAGAGGATGGGATAGTTGGATAGCATCACCGATTCGATGGAGATGAGTTTGAGCAACCTCCAGGAGATAGTGAAGGATAGGGAAGCCTGGTATGCTGCAGTCCCTGGGGTTGCAAAGAGTCAGACACGACTTAGCGACTGAACAGCACTAAAAGAAAATAAATCCAGTTTCACTCTAAACTCCAAATGGAGCCAAATTAAAACCCAGGCCTCTTCTATATTTGTCAGTAACTGGTTAATTTATTTCTCTTAACAAACAATTCACTGTGCTATTCCATGTTTTGAAAGGAATTGGTCATGTCAAGGCTGGAGGCAGGCAGCCTATTTCATGTTTCTTGAATCACAAATACTGTTTTCTGTTTTTCAATTACTTCCAATTTCTGTTATTTTGCTCTTTGGATTAAGGCTGAGTATAAACAAAAGAAATAAAGGATCCCCCAATAAGGGCCATGGCGACCCATTCTAGTACTCTTGCCTGGAAAATCCCATGGACGGAGGAGCCTGGTGGGCTGCAGTCCATGGGGTTGCTAGGAGTCAGACACGACTGAGGAACTTCACTTTCACTTTTCACTTTAATGCGTTGGAGAAGGAAATGGCAACCCACTCCAGTATTGTTGCCTGGAGAATCCCAGGGACGGGGGAGCCTGGTGGGCTGCCGTCTATGGGGTCACACAGAGTCGGACACGACTGAAGCGACTTAGCAGCAGCAGCAATAAGGCCCAGAACAGTGTCCTAGATATAGTAGGGGCTTATGCCCATGTTGTGAATGCACCTCCAATGGTGTGGCCCTCAGGAGGACAAAGGCACCTTCTTCTGTGAATGGGAGGAAGAGTGATAATAACTGGGTGTGAGAGCATCACCTGAAAGAGGACAAATTCAGAAAAATAATCATGATTTTAAAGTGCAAGCCTTTCTATGAATTAAAGTTGTTTGTGATTGAGAACTGGCTTAATCCCACCTGGATTGTGGAAGAGGGCTGGAGACAGGTCTGAAGCCACCCAGGAGTAAACAGAGCCTTTCAGACATCTCAACATCATTCAGTCACGTTCAAAGAACTCAAGTAGGCTATGGGCACAAATCAACCTGACCCAAAAAGTAGCTTTACAATATGAGCTAGTCCCCAAACTGCCAGCTCACAGGCACAAATATCAGCCCTCTCAGATCTCAACAGAGCTAATTTTTCTTACGGGCAGTCAACAGATGTGAATTACCAACACCCTGATCTCTAGTCATAGATGCAGTAAAAGAAGCACCAGCATATATTAAAAAATACAGTCCTCCTTCAGTATCCCCGGGGATTGGTTCCAGGCCCCCCCTTGGATACCAAAATCCAGGTATGCTTAAGCCCCTTATATAAAATGGCATAGTATCTGCATATGACCTATGTACTTACTCCAGTATACTTTAAATAATCTCTAGATTACTTATAATACCTAACATTTTGTAAATGTTTGCAAATACAATGTATATCTACATAAATAGTTGCCAGTATGCAGTGAATTCAATTTTTATTTTCTGGAACTTTCTGGGATTTCCTTTTTCTCCAAATATTTTTGATCCATGGCTGGCTGAATCCACAGATGCTGAAACTGCTGCTACAGAAGGCCAACTATACCTTTATCTGTGTAAATATGTATCATAGGATATAGTGTATGAATGTGTGTTACTTAGTAACAGAAATAATACCAAATTGTATTACTAAACCAATTTAATCTGGGCTTTCCTGGTGGTTTAGCTGGTAAAGAATCCACCTGCAATGTGGGAGACCTGGGTCTGATCCCTGGGTTGGGATCTCCCCTGGAGAAGGGAAAGGCTACCCTACTCCAGTATTCTGGCCTGGAGAATCCCATGGTCTGTACAGTTCACAGGGTCACAAAGAGTTGGACAAGACTGAATACCTTTCACAAACCAATTTAATCTAAGGACAGCTCTACAGTTATACTTTTCAAAAATAACACACTCCACCAATTTTTGGTTTTGGTGTTGATGGTCACCTGTGTTTTCCAACTGCAATAATGTTTTTCAAACAAAAAGTCAATCTTCACTGAAACAGACCAGCCTTTATGAATCATGAATCAGAAGATACTTAATGATTTGTAGCATAATTTAGTTAATAGACTTATTTTTAATAAGAAAAGCTTATTAAGTTTCTTCTTAAATGATGACATTTCCCCAGATTAACTTTAAATATACAATTTAACTCTTCAAGAAATATGAATGTTAAATACTAGGAGACAAGTTGTATTTATTGACCTAGTCTATATATTTCTTATTATCAACAATATTATTTTCAACTATTTCCCCACTGACTGCCTTTGTTAATACTTATTGACATAAAATTTTAATTTCTAAATAAACTAATCATGTAAACTCTTCTTTCTTCCATTATTTTGATTGGAAAAAAACACAAAGAATTGACATCCAAGAGAGTAAATTTAGTTGTGTAATTTGTAGGACAAACCTGATTAAATGAAGTCAGAAAATTTTATTTTCTACTCTTCAATATTAAGCCATTTTCTTTAAGTGGAAATAACAAGCCTCAACCAAAAGTGCTTTAGGAGAAAATGCTGGACAAAGAATGAGAAAACTAACAGGTCATGGTTGCCTATGTTTATCACATTCCAGGGACATATACAATATTTATAGAAGACCGGTTTTATAGGAATATAATCTTTGGGTCAAAAAGGCTAAACCAGGGTAATCAGATTAAGGACAAATTTGAATTATCCCCTCTTGGGATAATTTACTTAGCTAAATTGGTAAGCAACCATATTTGCTACATAAAAATGTAGAGAATAAAATGGAATTAAATCTTCTTAAATACTACCTTAATAACATCACTGTCTTGCTGAAAAATTCATAACTACTTTCAAATGTTTCTAGGATAAAATCCAAACTTCCCTGTGCAGCCTATAAAATGCTCCTTAATTTGGTCACTTCCTAAGTATACAATTTTATGAACCAATACCCTTCAACAGGGCCATGACTCACTCTCCTCTCAATGGACTTTACTGCCTTCTCTATGCTCAACACCATCCCCTTCCTGGAAGCCTTCCACACTTACCATCACTCAACGCCTGACACAGGGTCTCCCCACTTTGCCACTAGGCTTTTCCAAGCACTCAAGCCACAGAAAATGCTGAAAATATTTAGAATTTCTAATTAGACAGATAGATGTGAAAATTTTAATTTATATATCTAAATGTATATACAGATTCTAAGAAGGGTTATGATAGTGGGGACTTTGAGATCTTTGAAACATCTGCAATGAGAAACACTGCTGGAACAGGATAAATAACTGCTTCCCTTCATCACTTGGTTCAATAACTTTTGAAGGTAATATGCTGATATGACAGTTTTTAAGACTAGGATAAAAAAATTATCTTCTGGGTCAAGAAGGCTATGAGTTTAATTAGCTAATGGAAAATTTTTAAATAGTCACCTTTGGGGATGATTTAGTTATGTGATATTGATAAATACATTTGTGACATATAAATGAGGTTAGAGGAAGCAGTTTGGGAAGTATGTTTGAAATGCCAGATAAAAGTTTGATGCCATTTTTAGGTGTTAGTTTTTTATCCACCAACGGCAAATACTTTACCCCAGTTGTAACACCTCAAACTATATCCTTGAAATAGGCACATTTTATCAAATGTGTATCTCAAAGTTAATTTAAGTTTTTTTAAAAAAATCTTAGTTATGATTCTGCCTACAACACATATAATAGGCTACACATGGTAGCTAAAAAAACTATAAGTTAGTTGACGAAAGACAATTCAGTTTCTTCTTATGATAATATTGTGTTAAGACATATCTTCTGGGTTCATGCGAAGAAAATCATAGCCTTTCATTCAGCACTGTCCTCTTCCCAAATCACAACCACTACTCATTCCCAGTACTACACTCAGGAACCAGGGACAAGCAGCCAGAACAGTGGTCTGCTCAGAGGAGATGGGTTAAACATACGGTTCAGAAAAGTTGTCTCAAAACACTTAGACTGGCTTATATTTCTCCTTGCTTCTCTAAAGCACAGAGTTTTTGGTTTTGGGGGGCATTGGAAGGGTAGAGGGATATCTCTTAGGAAATCTCAGAGGGGGTCTTTAAGAGCCAAGGGCTTTGCTGACCCAGTGTCTTCTTCAAAGGCAAGTATTCCAGTGTTGCTTTTTGGTGACTTCCTCCCTCCATACCCTCACCTTGCTTTGCTTCCAATGTCTGATTCCATGGTGAGCTCCAAGATGGAGTGGTAAAGATGTGTCAGTAATCCAAAGTGTGCTACAAAAATATCACTCTCTTCTGGTCTGTAACGGAACTGTAGAATTTTATTAACTGAGTGGACAAATGTGAAACCTATGGGTCTCTATTATCAGAGACCAGCTGTCATAAGGGGAAAAAGAACTCCCGTAGGACAACTTGAGATTTTTTCATTATTGGAGCAACAATGAACTTTCCCCAGGGTGTGGGTGTTCACAAAAATCGCTACAGTACAGGGAAGGGGCAAGAATGGAGGCCAAAATTTTGGACAAAGCACTGCTGTGCCCTAAATTACATCTCAAGTAGGCTGAATCTCAATGTTTGCTTTATTCCAGGGATAATACAGAGTGGGTTTTAATAGTTCCTCCAAACCAAATACTAGGAAGCATGAGCATCCACACTTTCCTGAAGGACAAATGCTATTGTTTGTTTGTCAAAGTCTTACAACTTCCTACTATAATATTATTTAGTATTTCCTAGGCATTCACTCAGCACTGAGCTAAGTAATGCAAACTATGTGAAGTAAAATGCAAATACACTATGGTTTGGTTGTAAAGTCTGCACTTGAAGTAAAAATTATATATGATCAAAATTACCCATGAAAATTCCTAAAATCACTGTCAAATTATCCTTAACTTACTAGGATCTGAATTCTTCAACGCTAAAAAGACAAAAATGATTTCTTTTGTTTCTTTTAGCATGTCAGCTGTCACTTTCTACAGCTAGGGCAACAGAAGCCAAGGTTAGCTTCAGGGAGCACTTCTAAGTAAAGTGACTTTGCCAGCTGCTAAATGTGTATATGATAGAGCTCCACTGAGTTAAGAAGCTGTTTCTGATTTTAGTAAACTCACACTACAAATATATATTTCATGAGGTGCAGATTACAAGGTACATTTAAACTCACTTCAGCAAATTGAGTTCTCGACCACACACTTGTGGGTCTGGTGTTGAAGAAACGACCCTTCATTTCACAGATGGGGATGCTGAAGCCCAGGGAAACGGAGATGCACACAAGCTCCCACACACAAGGACTCTCGGGGGTCCTGACCTCTGGTCCTCTGCTGTTACACCACACCAGCCTCTGTATACATACCATCCCATGGAGGCAGGAAAGGGGCTCCCATACACACAGTAAGCAACACAACATCCTCCTGAGGTTGTGCAACCTGACAGCACACTCTTCCAGGGGTAAGGACTAATGCAAAAGGAACATCCGAGGTAGAATCTGGCAGAAGGAAGGTCTGGCTGAGAGGGGAGCGACAGGATATTCCAGGCCATGAGAATGTGCCCACAAAAGGCAATGGAGGGAAGGAACATGGAGCAAATTTGCCTCGCTGGAAGGAAGGACATACTGGAAGGCACAATAGGATGGTGAGGTTTTGTGTTCCTCCCTTGGGGTCTAACCCTGAGGATGTTACAAGACTCAAACACCCCACACAGCTGAAGCTGGTTGAAGAAAAGAAATGGAATAGCAGTAACAGTGTGAGCAGATGCTTGCCCACACAAAGAAATAGCTTTATCGGTTTTCATATGCAAAGTAGAACAGCTGATACCTACTTATGGTTGGGCACAAATAGGAAATAAACCTTATTATATCTCTCATCCTTTCTGAAGCTAGACTTTGCCCCAGGGAGGTAAATGCTCATGTGGTCTCTAACAGGGCTAAAGGCAGAGATGCCTGTTTATTTTACATTTATTTGCAGTGTTCCCAGGAGTTGAAAAATACCCCCCACCTCCGGCCAAATGAAAGCATATGCAGGAATCAAATCACCAAGCTGCTCTTCTTTTACTGCAAATAATGCGTTTAGGGATTCGTCAGCAGGTGTTTCCACAGAAGGATAAGGAAGGGGTGGGAAGGGCCAGGAGGAAGGAGCCAGCAAAGAAGAAATGCTGCATGGAGAAGACAATGAAAGGCAGCCACTGACCTGGGCCCCGGGGGCAAGACGAGACGAAATACCCCAAAGCAGCTGTGTGCCAGGGCATTCACCAAGCTCAGGGCAGAAACACAACATATCTCGCATTTATGTTCAGATTTCATGAGCACGGGTGGTTCACACAAATGCATCTAAAGCCTTCCACCACTTCTTTTTCTTAAGTAGAGAAAAGGTCAGGCCCCTTACACAGGATATTAGGCTCAGACCTGCCTTGTGTAAATCCATAAAGAAGGTGAAATGAGTCTATCTCACTTACCCTCTCGGGAACTTTCTACCTATTTCTGGCCAAGGCATGAACTCTTGGGACAGTGACCCACGTTCCAAGATGCTCTTCCTTCCACCTCCTCGTACTGCCCACCCGATTTCAATCTATTTCACCTTAACCCAGGAGCCTAATCTAGTCCACCTTAACCCAGGAGCCCAGCTAAAGCTAGTTAACAGCAGCCTCAAGAGAAAGGAATTGGTCATGTCAAGGCTGGAGGCAGCCTCTGGGGCAGGCGGCTTTCCCCACGGTCCTCAGAGCCCCCTGGACTCAGTTGTTGTTTGGTTGCTAAGTTGTGCCCGACTCTTTTGTGACTCCATGGACTGCAGCCCAACCATTTCCACTTACATTTAGGGTAGCCTGGCAAGGTAAGCCATCTGAAGTTTCAAGTTCAGTGTGATTTATTTGAGCCACTGAGATCACTGAAAAACAAATTCTCGGGTTAGGCCTGAGTGTATAGCAAAGGAGAGGTTAAGAGACGACTTTATCATTGCTTCAGATAACCAACACAGTTCAAATTTTAAAAAGGGCAGCTGGATACCCTACATCCCAGAACTACTTGCACTTGTGTTATAAATTAAATACTCTACACAGTCTATGTGAATCTCTCCAGTCAAAGGGCAGGCGGTTGCATTAGCCCACATCTTTGCAGTTAGTAGGGCTTCCCTGTGGCTCAGTTGGTAAAGAATCCGTCCACAATGAGGGAGACCTGGGTTAAATCCCTAGGTCAGGAAGATCCCCTGGAAAAGGGATAGGCTACCCACTCCAGTAATCTGGCCTGGAGAATTCCATGGACTGTATAGTCGGACACGACTGAGCGACTTCCACTTGCGACTTGCTTGCAGTTAGAACAGTAAACATAAATATAATTTAACTTTTTATTAGGCTCAACAACAATCATCTATGCTAACCATCCCCCAAAGGAAGGAAGAAACCACCAGTCAGGCCAACAAGCTACTAGGCTGAGAGTCCGATCATCACTACAGACAGGTCCATCTGCTGATTGGATTTGCTTCCCGCAAATACATCTCCATGGAGCTCTTGGGAATGGGGAAATGTCTTGGAAAATGCCCACTTCCATAGATCAGGGCCAACTTTAATGCCAATAAAGAGCCTCAGAAGCTGAGCTCATCACCCTTTTCCTGGCAATGAGGAGAATCACAGAAGCCACAATGTGGAGGCATCACTTTACATTTCAGTCATGCAGACGATGGGAACCTCTCAGAGTGACAGAAAGACCATGTTCCATCGCAGAATTCAGGAAAGCCAAACTGGAGAAGGGATAGGCTCACCACTCCAGTATTCCTGGGCTTCCCTGGTGGCTCAGATGGTAAAGAATCCACCTGCAATGCAGGAGACCTGGGTTTGATCCCTGGGTTGGGAAGATCCCCTGGAGGAGGGCATGGCAACCAGCTCCAGTATTCTTGCCTGCCTGGCGGGCTGCAGTGCATGGGGTCACAAAGAGTTGGACACGACTGAGCATCTAAGTATACAAACAAGGCACCTCGGGATTTCCCTGGCAGTGCAGTGGTTAAGACTCTGTGATCCCAATGCAGGGGGTGCAGGTTCAATCCCTGGGCAGGGAACTAAGCTCCCACATGCCTGGTGCCATGGTCAGTCAATTAATAAACTAAGAACCTAACCCCAACCCTCCCTCTATCCACATGACAACTAGGCTGACTTAACTCACCGCTGTTATTTTTTGGGGTGCGAGGGGAAAGGAGAGTTTGGTTGAAAACAGAAAGACAATGGAGAGACAGATCTACACAAAGTGAGGTGCATGCCAGGCAGCAGTTTCCCCAATCCAGTCACCCTCATATTCCATCAAACCATTTTATGCCATATCTGCATACCACCAGGATTATTTCATTGTATTTTGAAAGACACTTTATATCATAGCTAAAATGAAAAAACAAATATCACATTCTCTGTAACCTTCCCCATTCACACAAAGTCTAATTGCTGACTTTTTAAAAAGTGTCTATTACAGTTGCTCCTGCTGCTGTTTTAACTCTAAAACAAGGATAGGCAAACACAGCTCCAGAAAGAACTGCCCTAAAGTCATTGTTTTCAGCTAAGGTTTATAAAGGGATTGCTTACTGGGTGCCAGGCATTATGCTAAGCACAGAACTTTAATGCTCATTTGATCCTTATCTCTCTCTAGCCTCCCAATAACCCTATAAGGTAAGTACGCCTATTCTACAGAAGAAAGAAGTGGGACTTGCCCCTGGTTATCCGGTAATAAATCAGCGAGCTGGCTTCCACTCTGGTCTCTGTGAAAGCAATTAAAAACTGGAGAGCTGCAGGAGCATAAACTCTACAACAGCACTACCCTCCACTTGACTTTCATTACCTCCTAACCACAAAATATAGCCTTAAAAGGCCAAAATCCTCCATACAGAACAACTGAGGAAAAATCAATTAAAATAGATTTTCATGTCTATTATATTATAAATTAAATGTAATAAATCCTTTCAACTAAATTTATTTTCAATATACTAGCCAAAAAACCCATACTTGGAAACACTTGAGATGAACCACTTTTAATACTGACATTCCCAAGAAGGATGAGAAAGTCCTATGAATGAATGGGTCACTGTAGTTATCCTGTAACATTTTTCTCTGATAATGCGCCTAATGCTTGTCTTGCCGACCAACTCTCTCCAAAGAATATTGAGGTAGCTATTCAAATATTCTGCACTCTTATATAACTTGTTTACATTCCCTGTTTCATTTCAGAGACTGTCATTATGAAGGTTATTATTACTATAGGTTTTTCAAGAGATTTGAATACTAACTGTATGGCCTTAGTAACAGATCTCCTCACACATTGGATGTAACGATGAGAGTGGGTAAAAACCCATCAGTTCTTTTCAAAGGACACTTGAAATAGATTTAAGTTTCAGGGAAGTGGAACTGATGGCTGACAAGTTGATACATTTTCAAGCACAGATTCTGTACATTTGTTGAGAGACTGCTGTATTATTTTTTAAATTGGGAACTCTGCCAAGTGGGAAGAAACACAGGTGGGTAATAAAAGTTCATCCTCCCGAAATGAAGGTTGTTATTTGAGGAGTGATGTGATACAACTGAAGTATTCTGCTTTAATCAAAAAATTTTCATATGAAACTATTATGATCCTATTTTCTACTCAAACAATCTAACAGGAATAAAACATTTTCACTGAGCCAGGGCAGGAGGAAATGGGTTTAAACTGCCCTGCAAACGACAAAGTCCCTCTGTCATGACCACTTACCTCCGTCATCCTAATTCTTATTTACTGCCCTGAGGTTCAAGTTCTATTAGCTCTGGCAAGTGTGTCTTTCCCCTACCCCACCCCCACAATGTCCAATGCATTTACAGTCCAGTCCACTGACTAAAGCTTACTTTGGGGGGGGGGGGGCGCGAGGGGGGGGGCACGCTACATGGCTTATGGGATCTTAATTCCCCAACCAGGGATGGAATGCATGCCCCCTGCAGTAGAAGTGTGGAATCTTAACCACTGTATTGCCAGGGAAGTCTCAAAGCTTACCTTTTAACTCTCTCCCACACACCAACTGCTTCCCCATTTGACCTGGTCATCACACTTGGAATGACCACATCCCTCCTCCAGTGGTGTGCTCCATGAGGATGGAAGTGAAGAGTCTCATTCTCCCCTTGAACCCCAGCACCTAGCACAGTTTTCATAATTTGATGTCATGATCAATAAATTTGTTGAATGAATTACTGCTTTTGTTTAGTATATCTACCTTGACTGCCAGTATACATAGGAATATTAGATGGATAAAGTTCTGGCTCTCTGGTAGGAATCATGCCAAAGCAGTGTAGGGAAAAAAAAAAAACAAAAAACTTGTTTCAGAAGCCCCTCCAAATATAAAAATGCTACTCAAAATTTTTATATTCAGTCTGGAAAAACTGGTCCAGGGTAATGCCATAAAGGGAAGGAGAAAGGAGACTGGAAAACTATGTGCTTTAAATTCAGAATGGCTGAGGTCCACGTGCACGTTTGCACCTTACAGGTTATATGACTTGGGCAATTTAATCTTTGTGGGCTGGGTTCTTCGTCTCTAAAACAGGGTGTCTCAGGGACTTAAAGGTGTAGCATATAAAACATGTGCACACTTCCTGGGCCATAAAATACACCAAGTATGTTGGCTTTCTTGTGTTTCCCAGGGCCACTTTTCAATCTCTAATCATTTGACAAAGAAATCATGATAAATACTCTCCTAGGGTATTAATTAAGTGGGGAGGAGTAAAAATTAAGGTCAGCCACAGTGCTATTTGGGGTGCCCAGGTGGCGCTAGTGGTAAAGAAAACACCTGTCAATGCAGGAGTTGAGGGTTCTATCCTTGGGTGGCGAAGATTCCCTGGAAAAGGAAATGGCAACCCATTCCAGAATTCTTGCCTAGAAAATTCCATATGCAGAGGAGCCTGGTGGGCTACAGTCCATGGGGTTGCAAAGAGTCAGACACAAATGAGCAACTGAGCATAGAGCTATTAAGTAAACTCTTTAAGACAAATTTTGAAGTTTGTAAGAGATTTTGAGTAACACTTTAAAATGAATAAAATGGTTGAGTCTGATAAGTAATAACATGGAGCATGTGAAAAATCTGGAAAAGATACAGGAAAAGACTGCAGTTTTAACTGTAATTCTAAAATGCCTATTTTTCTGTGGCAAGCCATTCATTCTTAAATTGTTCTTCCTAGAGATGGATTACTCTTATTGAACATAACGCCTTTGAGTAATATCTAATACAGACTTACTACAAGGGCAAATTCTAGCTCTGATGATTATATTCTTGACAACCACCACTCAATATCTAATAGATATTATACACAATGGCTTTATTGATGAAAAAACCATATTCTTACAATGTTACCACTCAAGGGACAGATTTGACAGAATGAGCTTCAACAGAAAGATCTGAGCTATGTCTATCAACAAATCAGACCAGAACAGAACAATCTCATCTAATCAGCTCACTAAGGTGGAACTTAATTCTACCCCTTGGGTTCTGCTGGGTTTGAAAAATCCTGGTTAGATGAATTTTACCAGCTCCATCTGGTTTTTATGATGTGTGCAGCACATTCTCTTTCAAGGAAAATCGAGTTCAGTAATTCGTTTATAGTTTCCAAGTATGCCACACAGCACATTAATGAGTAGAAATTGATTATCAGTTCAAGGAAAGGTGAGAGGAAATTATCTCATAATTGATGTTATTTAGAAATGTATTGATCAATCAGTCCTTCTGATGAACAAGGAAGTGTGACGGAAATGGAAACACACAGGCCCTGGGAGAGACCCATGGTGGGGGCAAACGTAGGTCTCTGTTAACCCGGCTCATAGCAACTCAGCGGTGAGTTCATGCCAGGGAACAAGTCCTGCAAGTGCCTGTACCTCAGTTTCCCCCACTGTAAAATGGGGCGAGCTGAGAAAGATGCCCTGGCTGATCCTTTTGGGTTTAGGGTTTCAAAATCACCTATACAGTCCACTGAATTCCAAATGGGATTATTTATACCCTTTCTCATGCAGTTTAGATGTTACCTATAAGCCTAAATATTTCACTAGACTATATTTCATTTCAGAAAGCCTACTTCATGAATTTCATGGCATCCTAAATTTTATTTAGCTCACTAGGGGAAAGAATTCTCATTCATTGTAGAGAGCTTTTGGTTCCTTCTGAGTCCAGTTTCTTTTCCATTCATTTATCCAGCTGACCCAGGTATGCACAGAGGATGTTTTGTACTTTTCGTTACATGAAAAAGATAGGCTTCCCAGGGCCTGCCCCAGCATGACAGGCCTGGCTGCTGAAGGCTGTCCTCCAGATGACCATAAGCAAGGCAGGCACAGGGGCTGAGTACATTTTGGATTGGTGTGCCTGGGTATGCAACAACTCTTCAGCCCTTGCAGTCCTGGACCATGGCATGTCCCTGCCAGGTATAGGTCAGCATACTCCATCCTTCTCTCCTACAAATTCTTGGCCCAAATGTCAGCGTCTCACTGAGGTCAACATCTTCCTTCATTCTGTACATTATGGCCCATCCTCCTTACACTACCGTCTATTTTGTTCTTGTGACACTGACATCTTCTCACACACAACGCAAACTATTGCACACCACCTCCCCCTGCATGCTGCCATGTCAGCTGCACAGGTACAGGAGCTGCTCACTGGTTTGCTCTAAGCACCCAGAATGGTTCATAGGAGAGGCTCAAAATCTCTTTGGTGAATTAATGAATGGTGACCCTCTGACTAATTTTTTTTAGTCAGATGAAAGAGTTGATTGACCCTGTCAGTCACAACCTGTTTTCTGCCCAATTATTGTCTTTCATGGAGTTTTATGGACACCAACCAAGGGTGTATAGAGGATTCCTACTCTAAGCACTGTTGACGCAATCAGTCGAGATTTTAAACGATATTATGAATGCACTGCCAAGACTTCAGTTTTGAGAAAAATAGGCCCAGTTAACAAAGGAGTCCATTTGAATTTCTTTTCATCTTTCCCTAGATGATATACAAAATAGAAAAGTACCACACAAAATGAGAGAGGAGAAATGCGGTTTGAAATCTTGTATTTAAGTGATCTAAACTGAACCCAGAATCACAGAAAAATAAGCCCTCCTGGAAGGGGATGCCGCAAAAGCTTGGGACTGAGCAAATAACACTTCCAGGAATTTATCTGAAAGTTGCAATCAAGCAAGTGTAAAAGTTTTTCAAGAATTTCACTGCAGCATTGCTTGTATTAGTGAACAGCTAGAAATAGTCTAAATATCCCACAATCTCAGTGGATTACACAAGCTATTTATAAGCCATACAATGGGAACCTGCACAGTCACCAATACAGGGCTAGAAAAGATGGTCAAATGACATGAGTAGGCATTCACAATGAGGTTCAAGAAAATGACAGACTGAGTTCCAGTCTTTGATAAGAGAGAAAAAGAGGAAAAGCAAAAGAAAAAAAGACAAGACGGATATATTCCACAAATATTCATGATAAGGCTATTTGATAGAAATTTTTTCTTTTCGTTTATCTGTATTTTCTAATTATTTTTGTAATGGAGAAAAATTATTTTAAAGTATCCATGTGCAGAAGAGATATCTAAGAACATGATACTGATTCAGAGTGAAACTAACAGAGAGTTTAGCTCTGTTAATGATTTCCACTCCACCAAGTCTGTTGTTCTTAGCATACACATATACTAAAGGCATGATTAACAGAGTCAGCACCCTTCTACAGAAAAAGCAAATTCTTGAAATCAGAATGCAAACGTTTTAGTTCATAGCTTTTAAACCCCCAAGAAACTCTCTTATAAGAGAAACAAAGTGATGAGTAAAACCAATTATAATATTGAGGTGACTGGGAAAATATAGTATAATAGCTGGAGATACAAAGGAACATGTTTTCCCCATCTGAATTCCATCAGTTAACTGAAATCAAATTCATATCCCCATCTATTCATCTCCCAGTATAAACAACACAGTCTTTACCCTGACTCTCCACAGCATGCTTCAGCCTCACCTCTCCCAGCGCCTGGGGAAGTGACATCACACTACATATGGAGTCACAGAACTGTTTCGGCAGCATCTAAGACACCCAGATGTCTCACTCACCTGAACGCTCACTGCCTCTTTCACAGAGAAGAAACAAAGAAACTGGGAAGGGTGCTTTTCTAGGTAGCCTGAGGAACAGTAAGTGATTCCTTCTCACAGGAAAAGGGGGCTGTTTTTTTTTTTTTCCAAGGCTTGGATTTCCACATACTTGCTTCCCTGGTAAGTCTATGGATCACTTGTGAACCAGGGTACGAACAGTCTTTATTTTCTGAGGAAAATTTACTTCCTTTCAGGCTGTCACACCTTCGTCAGTGCTCTGTTGACTCACCCCCATCCCAAACTGCCCAATTCCCGCTCCCTGCCGACCCCCACCCAAAATAACAGTTGGTGAAGTAGAAACTACCAAGTTCGTCTAACACTGCCACAGGCTCTCAGATTCTCAAGGTTTTGGTATTTCGGGAAAAATGGGTTTATCTGAGAACAAAGGATGTCTTGCCTTACCCAACATGCTCCCTAAACAGACAAGGAGGGAGACTTGCCTGAAGACAGACAAAATTCCTGAATTGGTGGTTGCTCTTAAGTGCGAAGAAAGTCGTGCAAAACTGCCAGAAGCAACAGCCAGCCCAAGAACATGCTCGAAGCTACTAACGTTTCTTAACTTCAGAAGTACTTTCGGGGTTGGAAATGGGGGGAGAAAAAGATATATTATACATTCCCTCCAGTAAGTTGTGTAGGTGAGTCTTCCTGCACTTGCTCTGGCAAGTTCCTACGGGGATGTGAACCCTTTCTCCTCCAGTCTGCCTGGAGCACCAGCTGCCTTCAGGACGTTTCGTACTGGCTGGCTCTAGTCGGCACACTGGCCATTTTGCCCGAAGTCTCCATTCTGCTGTATTTCAGAGCAAGAGCAAAGGCAAACGATTATGAAATCAAAGGGGGTTTATTTGAAATGCGGAAAAAAATTAAAGCTTCAAAGAACACAATGAATGAAGCAAGCTGCAACAAAAGCAAAACTTTCCATAATGATGAATAAGGAGTTAGGAATCTCAGTTCTTCCCAGTGGCAAAGAATGGAGATACCTAGAGAATACGTTGTCCGCCACACCTCCCCCCCTCAAACTGAGGTCAGAACTCCAGCCTATACATTGTGCCTTTGATCACTGCCCTTAGGAAAGCTCATTTGTTCCCAGAGAGGGCAGGCTGTGGCTGTTCAGTTTTGAAGTCTAGTTGGCACACTAGTTTCCTGCTAATACACTCTACATTTCATTCCTTTTACTAGGGAAGGGCCACTGTCCCAAGGACACTGTGGATTAAGAAACTTGCCAGAAATCAGTAACATGTAGCTTAACAAGGGTTAGGGTGTAGAGAGGGAGACTTTAAGGAGGAGGTACTCTTCTCTCCTTTTCAATTTTGTGTTACAGTTTAGCCCTTAAATGACAATTGACTGTGAAGCTTCTTCCAAAAGAAAGCCAGGAGCGTTCACTGTCTCCTAGTACTGACCTCCACTGACCCTCTCTCTCCTTGGTTCTGTTTTCTTTAAGGGCAAAAGATTGCAGTTCATTTCTCTTTCCTAAACTGTTCAGAGAGCCAAAGTCATGGCAGCTGTTTCCATGAAGGGAAAAAAGGTTGTAAGATGGGAGAAATTCAATAAATCCATCTGTCCAGGCTTCCTGGACCCATCTTCCTACTCTTAAATCAGATCTCTAAGGATGTGCACTTTCATACCACACTGCAAGTGACCTTGTTTTGGAGAAGTGGCAGGTATTTTACAATTAGGACATTCGTTTATTCACACAGGTAAAACGTTGTGTGTACAATAGTAAAAGACAAAAGCAACACGTTCAAAACTTCAGTTTTGAAGACTGGCCCTTTACCCATGCCCGTGTCTTGCAGGTAGCCACAATGCTGACAGAAGAGAGGTGCCCACTGTCCGGTGCAGCAGCTCAGAACCCTGAGTCTATATCAGAATCATCTGAAGGGCTTGTTTAAACAGATCCCTGGATCCCACTCCTCCCATGTTCCTGAGTCAGTGGATGTGGGCTCGGACCTGAGAATCTACATTTCTAACAAGTTCCCAAGAGATGATGATGGTTCTGGTCCAGGGACCATAATTTGAGAATCATTGCTCTGGTGCAATTTTTCAAAACGCTGGGTCCCTCCAGCTAACCCCCAGGCCATCAAAGTGGTCCTGGCAAGAAACAAACTCAAGCACTTGGTACTTATTCTATCCAGAATATGGTCATTGACTTCCAGTCTCTAGCAGCGTGTCAAAGCTCCATTATTGTCCATCCATGCCTTCTTGCATGTGACCTTGGATCCAGAAAGACAGATGTTTTATGGACAGCTGCAGCCCAGAATCACAGAAGCTGATGAGAGGAGTTTGTCCCTCCCATTCCTTCTCCTCCTTTCTTAACGAAGCCTTCATAAGTTAGGATCCCTCAGGGGTATTTAAGAGTGAAAGCTTTGTTAAGAGATTTTGATTCAAAAATTTCCTTACCATTTACTAGTGGCTGTTTCTTAAACAAGTTTATTATCTCTGAGCCGCAATTTCCTTGTCTACAAAACCAAGCTAATAATATTTACATCATAGGACTCTGCACAAAGTGCCTAGCAGTTTGCAGGCCACAGAGTAAGCCCTCAATAAAAACGGTGGCCAATGACCTTCCCCTTTTTAGGAAGCAGCAGGCAGAGTGGAGAAAAGCAATTGTATCAGATGATCGTGGCTTGAAATCCCAGCTCTACGACTCAAGAATTCTGTAACTTTGGGAATATCCACTGACTTGTCAAAGCCTTATATGTAAAATGGAGAAAATAGTGGTGTCTACCTGCTGAATTTCTAAAGGCTAAATAAGACACAGATTCCTGGTCCATAACAAGCTATTCAAAGTTAGGGATTATTACTGTTACTATAATAGCAGGGCTGGGATGGACTTTAGAGATCTCTTAGTGCCGCATCTTCATTTTCCAACTAAGAAAATTGGAGTTCAGGGAAAAGAAGAGATGTGCTCAAGGTCTTGTCTTTTTGGGAACCTCAGACACATAAGTACACAGACCTGTAAGTTCTGCTCATTCTCAGGAAATCAGCATGCTCACAGAGCTAAGAATGCCAAACAAGCCAGATACAAAGCAAAATAAAGATGAAGATGAAAACAAGAGCCCAAAAACAAAATGGAATTGTAAGAGAGTTTTGCTGAACACTGTGGGCTCTGTAGGTTTTAATGAACTCGTTTCTTTCTATTGGTAAGGGGAAAGAAAAGAAAAAAAAATACCAAAAAGGTCTATCCCTGACTCGTACAGCTCTCCTGAGGGTTAACTGTGTTTTAGTAACTGAGTTTGGGAAGAGAGAAAAAGCACAAAAAAAATACAAATTAGAAACATATAAATTAGATTTATAATTAGATGTAAATAACAGTATAAATTAGATTTAAATGATACTATAAATTAGATTTTTTTTTTAACTTTCTCAGGAGCTTTTCTAGATTTACAACTCACAAAAATGATCTTTTGTCTTTATGATTTTGAAATTACCAGCCCCCAAATCTATGGTTATTGTCTCACTAGAGATGGAAAAGTCCCTTTTCAAACTCATTAAATCATTCAAGATTGTGCATAACTTGTATTTCCCTAAAACTGATTTTTTTTAAATGAGAGTGAAAGAGGGAACTTCCAGGATGAGAGAGAAAAAGAAAAGGATGAGGACTGTGATTGCTGTGATTTATAATAAGAAATATATATTTGGTATTCATCCCCATACCTGGTAAAGAGTTCCTAAAACTTCTGGAATTTCCTAAGTGACACTTTTCATTAAGATGAAAGGAGAGTCTTTTATTGTCTATAACAAGCCCTTTCCAAACACAAGAGTTTATGTTAATGAGTGATTTTTGGAAAGCCTCTACGATGGGGGTTGGTTGCTCTGGGGAAAGTAACCACAGGATTAGAGAGACCCTGCTTCCCTGGTAGCTCAGATGGTAAAGAGTCTGCCTCCAATGTGGGAGACCCAAGTTCAATTCCTGGGCTGAGAAGATCACCTGGAGAAGGAAATGGCAATCCACTCCAGTATTCTTGTCTGGAAAATCCGATGGACGGAGGAGCCTGGCAGGCTACATACAGTTCACGGGGTCACAAAGAGTCTGACACAACTGAGAGACTAACACTTTCACTTTTCAATTGAATCAGTCACCAATAGCCAATGATTTAATCAACCATGGCTACATCATTAAGCCTCTATAAAAATCCCTAAAGTAGGAGGTTTGAAGATCTCCTCCAACACAGGTTGGGCATGCTGGGAGGGTGGTATACCTCCTATGGAAAGGACAAGGTAGCACCATGCCCTTCCACATACCTTGCTCTGTGCATCTCCTCTTTCTAGCTGTTCCTGGGTTACGTATGTGCTCAGCCACTCAGTCGTATCCAACTCTCTGTGGCCCCATGGACTGCAGCCTGCCAGGTTCCTCTGTCCATGGGATTCTCCAGGCAAAATACTGGTGTGGGTTGCCATGCCCTCCTCCAGGGGATCTTCCCAACTCAAGGATTAAACCTGTGTGTCTTGTGTCTCCTGCATTGGCAGGAGGATTCTTTACCACTAGCACCACCTGGGAAGCCCAAACAAATTTATTAGTTGTGGCATGTAGGGTTTAGTTTCCTGACCAGGGATCACACCCAGGCCCCCTGCCTTGGGAGCATGGAGTCTCAGCCACTGAACCACCTAGGAAGCCCTTCCCGGGTTATAGTCCTTTATAAAAGACCAGTATTCTAATAAGTAAACCATATTCTGAGTTCTTTTTGGCAATCTAGCAAATTGCCAACCCAAAGAGAGGGCTGGGAAAACCTCTGATTTATAGCTGGCTGGTCAGAAGCCCATGGAATAACCGAGATTTGAGATCAACACTAGAAGTGCGGTTAGGGGGCAGTCTTGTGATACTGAACCTTTTGCCTGTGGGGTTTGAAGCGAACTACAGGTAAAGGAGTGTCAGAATTGAATTGAACTGTAGGACATTAGCTGGTGTCATAGAAGTGCTTGGTGTGGGGGTGACCGCTCACATTTGGTGGTCAGGAGTACTGAGTATAAGTAGAGTACAGAGAAGAGGAATAAGAGCTTTACCTTTAAGGACAAGAAAAGTGGTATTATCATCTTGACAATATGTCTTTTGTTGAAAACAGATTCAAATTCAGTAAATGCTGATGTTAAAAGAACATAAAAATCTTCCCCTTAAGGTTTCAACTTTTAATATGATTTAGTGATCTATTTTTTTTTAAATGCTCTAATATACTGTTCTCAGCATTTAAAAAGAAAGGCAGTGCCATTTTTAATATTGAAAAATAAAACTGGAGAAACCTGTCAGAAAAATATATTAATACAACTTACCTAAACTGAAATTTTAGCAGTGACTATGAGTTTTAGGAAAAAAGAAGCAACTTAGTAGCTAATTTCTCACATTTGAACCATTTCTCCTAGAAAGTCAGCATTATGAGTTGCTGCAGTGCAGAAAGAATGCCCCTTAGAATCCTGGAACGAACTCTCAGTTTTTTAAAAAAATGGATTCCATTGGCTCAAAACAAAGGTTAGCAGGAAAGATTTTGGTTGGTGAGACATTCAACCTTATATTATCCAATAATAGGGTGTTTAGAAAATAAATCAAAGAATAAGGGGTGTAAAATAAATTTTATTAAGACTGAAATATCGGTGGCTGTACAGTCAATCAAAAAAAAAAAAGAAAATGCTGTGGACAAGCTACTTGTATCTGTTCTAGTAAAGCTTAGCATAGCTACCACTTCAGCTACCCCCCAAAAATAGAGAAGCAACTGCCTAGAAAAGCTAAGTGGGGTCTCCCACATTTGTCAAAGAGCTCTGTGCTTGCTTTGACTGATGATATAACAAATGAATGAAGCAAAATTCCTGAACACTGGCAGATACATTTAATGTTGCTAAAAACTGAAGACACATATCCTGCATTTCAAGGTAAAGATCTTAAAGCAAATTTACCTGTTTTTTCAGGTTATAATTTAAAATCAAAATGGATTTAATACCTTTTTTTGCCTTTATCAAAGAAAATAAAAAAACAGTTTTTAGGGCTCAGTCAAAGACTGATTATTAGGCTTAAAACAAATCATCAGATCGTTTCCTATCTGACTGCTTTACTCCCTAAACTTCTATCTTCCCCAAAGACAAGACTAGTTTTGCTGCTTCATATGTAGTTTGATGCTCATGCACACAGGTAAGGAATGCCAGTTACACTGGGAACATTTGCTGAGGATGCCCTATTAGTCTGTTCTAGCTGTCACAGCTGGAGATTCAGAGTCTTGGAATATATGTAATCCTACCAGATGAAGCAAAATGTTCATATTATTAGTCTTAACATTAAATACATAGACTCTTAATATAGTATACGAATGCTACACATATGTTATAAAATGTTACTATATAATTAGTATATATAATCATATAATATTAATATACACACATTTAATGTTCTATTGTACTTTTACTGAATGTCATGTTACAACTAGTATTATTTCATTCATACACTTTAAAAATATGCATTAAACACTCATTATGAGCTAACTATTAGCTCTTTTAATAATTCTATTTCTTAGCAATTAGCAATCTGGATCAGTAGTTCTCTCACAGTATGATCTGGCTACCCCTGGGGTTGCTAAGATCCCTGAAGAAGGTCTTAGGGGTTTAATTGCTTTCACGGTTAATAGTAAGACATGTTGTGCCTTTATTGTTCACATTTTCTCATGATGGTACAGTGGAGTTTTCCAGAGGCAACAAAATATGTGATGATGCCTGTTGCTCTGACAGTTAATGAAATGTGTGCTTGTATATGTTTGTGTTTTGACAGTGTCTCAATTTTAATTTCTCATAGGGTAAATATCAGTAGACCTCATCCATATAAACAAAAGTCCATGCTAGAGTCCACAACAATTTTTAAGAATTTAAAGAGATACTGAGACTAAAAAGTTTAAGAATCTCATTCTAGATAACTAGCAATAATTCCTCCTGTAACTATACATATTTCAAAGTAGTAATTCTTGGATGACTTCTGGAACTCTTATCTTTCAAAATGAGTGTTCCCAGAGAAAATATCTAATTAAGAAAGTATAGCAATAACAGCTCAGCTAAACAACTTTACTGGGTGTGGTGGGAGAGAGGCAGGAAGGAGGCCAGTGGTTAGCTGCAAGAGCGAAAACAGTTTAAATGTCTGTTAACTGTCACCAGTCCCCTAATGCCTCAGTATAAGGTCACTCTTAAAATACCTATTTGGGGTTACCTTGTGGTTGAAGTTCTGCTTGCCTTGAAAGAAAAAAAAAAAGAAAGAAAGAAAGTACCTGAATCTAAAACACTCAACATTTAGTCTGTTTCTTCTGTACATGGGACTCTGGTTGAGAAGACTGTCTGCTTTTGGAAAACAGTCTTTGGCGTGGGTTTACGAGAAAGATAAGGAAGATGATCATTCCTGTAAATCAGAAGAGCACAGTGGGAGCCTCCAGATGACTCATTAGCAATTAGCCCAGCAAAGTCCCTTAAGTGTCTGATGCACCAGAGCACAAAAGCCATGTGCCCCTGAGAGAGGAGAGAATGGGAAGGGTCATAGAAGAGATTGTATTTGCAACATGAAGAATTAAACCAGAAAACCAGAAAAATCTAATATTCTACTTATAAGCCTGAACTCCCCTTTGTCACTCTCATTTTTTAGACCAAGTTTCCCTTGAAACAGTATGTATCATCTTTTTAACTAAACCTCTCAAAACACTTTTTAATTTATTCCCCTATTAGTCAAAATATACATACTGAATTGAATATTTCAAAAATTCATTTAATTGTATCTAATCTCGGATAAGGATGTTTATTAATTTCTGACCTGTTTCTAGCATCTTGCCTTTGTCTGTAAACATGACATTCCAGGCATTTTTCAGGATATTTTCAAAGAAGGATCATTACCCCAATGCTTATTGACAGTGTTGATCTCTCCACGTTCCATGTCCTGTTGCAAGGTCATTTTCAATTTGCTGTCTCACTAGACCCTTGATATGAGGCAAAATCATTCCACGCTTTTCTCTCTTCCCTTTATTATCATAGTCTCTAATGAGTTCTGCTCGCTGTATTCAATTAGTTTGCTTCTCTTTGTCAAAATAAATCACCATTTATTCTTATCTAATGCACTGCCATCTATCAATTCTTTTGTTACGTTTCCCCAGAATCTTAAGTTACCATAGCCTAGAAATTTTAATAAATTGCCAACTCATTCCGATTTGGAGCTTTTGTCTTTATCTTTAGAATAATTTTCCAGTTTTGAGATAATGTTTTCGTCCAAGTCAATTTGTATTAATTTCATATGCAGAAATTCTGTAACACACTAAATCATACACACTGAACTTAAAACTACAATTTAGTTGTTCCTTTTATCTATTTGACTTCCCTGGTGGGTCAGATGGTAAAGCATCTGTCTACAATGCGGGAGACTCAGGTTCCCTGGGTGGGGAAGATCTCCTGAGAAGGAAATGGCAACCCACTCCAGTACTCTTGCCTGGAAAATCCCATGGACGGAGGAGCCTGGTAGGCTAAGTCCATGGGGTTGCAAAGAGTCAGACACAACTGAGCGACTTCACTTTCACTTTATCTATTTACTAACAAAACACATAAAAGCTAATCCTCCAAACACACACTGATTTATTTGCTTGACACGCTTTATACTTTATCCTTTAGCATTTTAGTAAAATTTTTATTCAAAATATTTTTTCCCTCCAACACCACATTCTCATGGAAATAATGTATCTTAATTCTCTTCTCATTTTAATTTCCTCTTTGCACATATCTTTGCATTGATTATTTAGGCAGGTAGAACAGCATGATCCTAGAATCCCCCACAGTCTCTGTCAAAGCCCAAATATTTGATTTGACTGTAAAAACTTTATAAATTTACCCAAGCAACCCAGCATTGCCTAAGCTGTGCATAAGGCAGTTTCAATAGTAGTCATTTCCTAACTTCCTAAGAGAAATAGGAGAATCAGAAATGTGTTAAAAAATGTCTAACACAAATGCAACAGAGGAGAGGTGATGAAGATACCCACGCTGAGTGTTCAAAAGAGCTGACATCTTTGTGCTGGAATCATCTGGCCAGAGACTGGTCAAGTGAGAGCATCTCATTCAAAGTCACAGTATTAAAAGAAAATGCTTTCATTTCCATAATCTGTTTTTCAAAAACCATCCTTATTTCAGACCTTCTTTAACTTTCTAATTCATAAACATAACATTCAAAGATAAAATGCACTTCAGCAAAAATAAAGCAGCTTTAGTGTTCTTTACTCATGCTTTTTTCTTTTTTAAAAAAACAGCATCCATTTTGCCATTTTTTAAATCCTCATACATGTTCTTAACTATTCTTATCATGCCTAATCTCACTAACCAACCCATTACACATACTCCCTATCTCTAGCTTTTCTAACAGCATTCTTATCTTTCCTCTGAAAGTTTCAATAGTTTCTGCATATTGTCCTTGGATGCTTTCCCTTGTGCAAAATAGGGTGGTGTTTTGTTTTGTTTTGTCGTGTTTGAGGCAGGGGGCAGAAGATAGGGAAGTGCTTATTTTAAATCTTAAAAATCTAGCAATTTACTCATCTTGCCCCTATACATATATTCGGAGAAAATTTAGTGTCCAAATTCATTTTGCAAAGCTCGGCACACACTGCCATTGTTGTGTCTTTCTACGTGAATGATGCCTAAAACCTTCATAAGCGCTCCAGCTTTGGGGCCTTGCCTTTGCCACTTCTGTGGGGTCCACTCATTGCCCTCAAGTATAGGAAGGAAAAAGATGGTTCTCCTTCCACCTTGCTGGTCCTACTGGAAACATGAGGTCACAACTTTGCAAAGCACACTAGTTCTTAAAACAGAGGCCTCTACATCAGGCATATAGAACATGCTAATATGTGCAGTGCTGTTCTTTCTTTCAGTGTGATATGGTTAGAGCATATTCCAAAAATCCCTTCCTCTCATTTCTCAGTTGGTATTTCCCCCACTCTTTAAGCCCATTTTAGACTGTTAAGCAATGGATCCTTGTGGACAGACCCCTTTGAACTAAGAGCTTTGAAGCCAGGTCATTGCCTTAGACATGAAACAGGATGAGAAATAAGTCTTTAATTACTAACTTCACCAAACTCTGCCTTTTTCAGAAGCCAAGGTTTATATCCAGAAAGTCTTTTTCAGCTTTCCAATAGGTTGAGAGCACCGGATTTGTTACTTAAAAACTTACCGGATTCTAATTTCACTTGTCCTTCTTGGCATCTAGGGAATCTTAAATTCAGTCTTGTAAATAGATTTCAGGTCCACTGAGTTCTCTCCAATGTTATCCAACCCACTTGACGCCTCTGTCCTCACCTCATTTTTATAGTCAGGCCTTCCAGCCAATGGTCAGTCCCCACCTCTCCGCTCTTCCCCCATCCCTCTGTAGCACTCCACCCATCACAAACACCTTCTTCCATTCCTTAGGCCATGCACATTCATTCAGGAAGTTTGAAGCTCTCCCTCAACTTTTACAACTGATTATCAAAACAAACAGAAAGGAGGACATAATCTTAAATTAATAGATTCAATGCTGGCTACCACTTACATCCACACTGACTTCTTCTAGGTCAATGCCCATTTTCATGTAAGCATTTAGAGGGAGATGATGTTTTCCATCTTAAGAGACTGAATTTTGTAATCACAGCCCATTCAATGATACAAAGTCCCTCAGTGTTGCAGAGAGTGATTTTGATTTTTAACAATAGCCATGAGCAATGCTTTGTTAAAAATTGAAGCTGAAGAGCATTATTGACTATCAACATGACCTGGGTTTTATTCTATGGCATTACTGGTGTGGAAATTAAATATATGCTGGCCATTCATATGTGAATAATGCTTCATTTATGCAATATAGATAAGAATCTCTGAGTAGATTCTTGAACAATCCCTTTTGGAAATAATACAGCTATTTAGTTAATAACACGGATTTTGAAAAGAAAGAAAAATCTCTTGTCATATCTTGCAAAGCTTTTGGTTAACTTCTGGCACAGGAGAAAAATTAAGAAGTGGATAGAATACACTCATGTTTGAATTTAGTAAAAGGAAAATTCCACTGAAATGTCATATGGTTTTATTCTTCCATCCAATTCTTGATTTTCTGAGGGTCAACTGTCCATTTTATAGGTTAACTATGAGGTTCAGAAACCTCAGTCTGCCCCAGCTGGGTCATGAAGAGGTGAACTAGGAGGTCATATGAATATTTCTAGTACAAGTTTTGGTAAATGTAGAGGTTCTTGTCTGTTTGGCACCTTGAGAAGAATTCAAGAAAAGCAGGTCCTTGGATTGGGCCATTAGATTCTGCAGCCTCAGCATCAGCAAGGGTGCAGCGGGTCTCCCCACAGGGGCTCTCAGTCCTGTACGTCACCTACCCCGCCCACATTCTCAGCAAGTACATTGTGCTAAGCTGCCATAACCTTGGACACATCTGCAGAGTGACTCTCACAAACCGGGAACTCTGTGAGGGCTTCGGGGCTCTCCTCACCCCCACCACGGACCTCCCCGCAGGCCTCATGTTCCCATTTCAGAGTTGAGGGAGATGTGGCCTCGAGAAATTATCCAAAAAGGTAATAAGGGAAAAAGCTAGCATTCCAATTCAGAAGTCTAGTTTCTACACTCTTGTTCTTTCTAGAATAGCACGTCATTCGTGCTATTTCTTTATATTAACTGTACCCCATAGAAAAGGATGTTACTAAATCCCCAAAATATCAATTTTAAGTCACGAACAGTAAAAAGCAGTATTGCTAGTAATACACTGACTGAACAGAATTATTCTGTACTTTGTGATAAGATGGGGGACAAATTACTTTTTTCAATCATATAAGCGTTATTTCCCAAAAATGTTTTTTATATAAGAAAACCTAAGAAGAATGGTAACAAATATTTATGAGCATTTATTCTATGAAAAGCACTTTAGTAGTTACTTTATATATTTATTTCATTTAATCATTACCTCGTGAGCTATTTATTATCATCACTTTAACCAAGGAAGAAACTGAAGCACAGGGAACGCAATTGATGGGCCCAAGATCACAGCTATTAAGTGGCGGTGGTGATACCCAAATCATGGTGTTAGGGGATCTGACCACTGGGAAATCTTGTCACATTCAGAGAACTCACCTTGGTTACGCAACAGACACGGGAGGCCTCACACGTGAGCAGTGAGGTGGAGGCACTCCCGGGAGACCCTCCCCTTGGTCCCAGCCGCAGAAGGGTAGGGGCAGGCCAGCATAACCTTTTGGCGGGAGTAGAGCTCTTGACACCCTCCCTTCCTTCTTGTGACAGATGACAAGGAACAGAGGGCTAGGCAGAGAGCAAGATGGAAAATTCTTAAGTTAGAAAATACTAAATGTGGGCGATTCAGTAGAGAATGGTCGGAGGTGTGATGAGGTGGTGAGGTATTCTGGGGGGAAACCTGGTCATACTTTTTACATACAAATCTTGAGGGTGGGGGTGGGGATTAGTATTTATTTAGTTAATTCATTATCTCCATTTTAAAATGTAGGAATTTAAAACCAAAGAAGTTGAAATGGAACGCTTTGTAAATTACTTAACAAAATATAGCTATTTCCTTCTCAAGAACTTACGTCTCAGTCACCTTCAGTTCAGTCGCTCAGTCATGTCTAACTCTGCGACCCCACAGATTGTAGCACGTCAGGCTTCCCAGTCCATCACCAACTCCCGGAGCTTACTCAAACTCTGTCACCTTAAGGCACCACTATTCAAACATACATAAAAGTCTGTTGCTGCTGCTGCTAAGTCACTTCAGTCATTCCGACTCTGTGCGACCCCATAGATGGCAGCCCACCAGGCTCCCCTGTCCCTGGGATTCTCCAGGCAAGAACATTGGAGTGGATTGCCATTTCCTTCTCCAATGCATGAAAGTTGAAAAGTGAAAGTGAAGTCGCTCAGTCGTGTCCGACTCTTTGCGACCCCATGGACTCCAGCCTACCAGGCTCCTCCGTCCGTGGGATTTTCCAGGCAAGAAGACTGGAGTGGGTTGCCATTGCCTTCTCCACATAAAAGTCTGGGGAGGGGTCAAATGAATCCCCGTAACCCATAATACTGCTTGTACCAGGCAGCGAAATGCTCCAAAACACTATTCAGATCTTGCACTGAGGAACTTCTATTTCTCCCCCCACTGTTATTGACTCTTGGCTTCCATCAGCCAAGCTTACCTTGGTGTGGTTTGGATTTGATAGCTAATTAGTTCTGTGCTAGATGCAAAGGGTGCATATGGAGATGATTTTTAATCCTCAGCAGATTGTCTTCCTTTATATTGTACCTTTTTTATGTTGCATGTTCCTTTTGGTATCAGCCTGACTCTTTGCCCAGTATATGATAGTTCTGCTGATGTTTTATTGTTTATTGGTGAACATATCTTCATTAAGAGTTTTTGGAAAACTCATCAAACTCAATGAATAAGTTTTCTTATTTGAAATTATTCCTAATAAAATGATAAAAACATGAAAAAAAAAACAAACCCATAATCCAACAATCATCCAGACTTTGCCAGACTGTACTCTCTGCTTCACAACTCCACGCTTTATAATTTTTCTGCTCAAGTATTTCAGAGTAAACAGCGTTTGTCCTAAAGTGGTCATTTACCCCTGCAGGTTTCAGAATATATTCAATACATAGAATACAGTCTGAATAATCATTGGTATCAGACCTGGTCCATTTTTAAATTCCACGGTTTATCTAAGAATTACTTCTTTTTAAACTTGTTTTGTTCAAATCAGGATATCCAAACAAAGAACATTTACTGCATTTCATTTCTTTAGTTCCTTTTAATACATAACAGCCCCTCCTCAACTTCCCTTTTTTAATCAGACTATCAACTTAAGGGAGAAACTAGCACAATTATGATCATTTTTAGTCACTTCATGTCCCTGATTATTCACTATGCGCCTCAGAACATAGTGGACCTGCCTGAGACTTTCCAGCCTCACTTTTTGTCTTCAGTTGTTCAGTTTTCTTTTCCCTCACTTTTTGTCTTTAAAGTGGAAAACAACTACATATGACACATCATACGCGCAGCTGTGTTTTGTCTTCCAGAAGTGATCCACATTATGAAGGACTAGGCATGTCTGTTATTACAGTGATACTTAATTACAATGGGAAGCACACTGAAGTCCTCCTTGAGAGACTGGTAGGAACCCAGCCAACCCACCCCTTCGCCCCATTACAAAGAAGGAATCAGTGCCAAACCTGGGTAATTCTCTTAAGAACAGAGCTCCCCATTGTTAATTCTGGAGCTTGGGGAATTAGTAGGCCAACAGATGACTGTGGTGCAGGGGAAAATCAGTTTGCTGTATCACAGGATGTACTGGGCTCATTTTCTTTGTCAGAGGTTTTTAATTATTTAGGATGAAGCTCCAGTGCATGTTTTGTAATAATAATGAAGTCTGAGGAACACAAAACCTCACTGCAGCAGGACACGGCTATTAAATCTTTGCTGAGAGCAGGATGAGAGAGTCAGGGCTTCTGACCAGCTTTTTGGGACTGGTAATGCCCATCAGGTCTGTAAACAAAAAAGGAAGAATTAGCCAACTCTGAATGGCAAATCCGATTGTGTCATGGAAGCCACCAGAGGCCAAGTGACTCCGGAATGGCCTTTTGTGGGGGTGGCTCTCCCCTCTCTGCCCTCATACAGCTCTCCCTGCAGCAGTGGGCTGGAGCCAAGGGTTGACGAGCCTGACAGAGGCCCCGAGTAAAGCTTCCTGTGGGATTGTCCCCAGAGACTCTCATCAAGGGATTATATTCTACGAAACAAAACACCAAAAAAGGCATATATTGAGTGAAGTGAGGCCATTCAGGATCTGGGCGCTGCTGCAAGTGGTCCTTGATACGAGGCTGGAAGGCACTGGCTCCCCCTTCCCACTCCCTGGCACTCCACAGTTACTCATTCAAACCAATTATTTTATTTCAGAAATTACCATGATTAAAAATAAATTAGTGAACAATTAAAAAGACTTTCTCTGGGAGGGGAAAAAAAAAAGGGCAATCCAAGACATGCTTCATTAGAATAAAGCAATTGAATAAGAACGGCTAAGAAGGCCCAAAGGGAAACATGACTCAGGAGTGTCATGGACCCTGAATCCATGGGAAAGTGACATCTTTACAGACAATGACACACATCCCTCTTAACTACACAGAGGCCAACTGTTCTGTGACTGGATCATCCAGGTTATTCTCCCTCTTTCTTGCCAATCTGAGGCTATTAGCTCACATGGTGTAGTTTGGCTACTGAGTGCTAAAAAAAGGCACGCTCTCTCCAAGAGCTTATGGGTTTTTGGGGGACAGGGAATGTGCTGAAGTAAGCCCAGAGGTTTGCACAGAGTAGGCACTCCAAAAATAAAAGCTTGAGCAAAAAGGTCTTAGGGAGCCTCTCTGTGCTCCTCACCCATCCAGACCATTGCCAGTCCAAGGTGTTCTATAGTTTCTCCCATTATAACACTTATACTAAATTGGCCATGTACTTGCTTGTGGTCCCAGCCAGCAGTTTAGCAACTCAAGAGCAGCTTGTACACAATGCTTAGCAAAGTGCCTGGCACATATTTTGAATGAACTAATGAATGAAGAGGGCAGAGAATGAAGTTTATAGCCAAAAAAAGCTACATTTTTTTTTCAAATAAATTACATACAAAAGAACTGAAAGTGGAGCTTTGATTCCACAACTCAAAACTGAACCTATTAAGAGCTCATTGTGTATCCATCTAGTCTTTTTCTCATTCACCTACAATATATACATTTTTGGGGTTTTATTTTTTATTAAAAAGGATTACACTATGCATAACAGTTTGCAATTTGCTTTTTAAAGAATACAATAATAAATATGTCACATATGACTTCCCAGATTTAGTATATACAATTCCTCTCATTGTTTATTTCAGCTGCGTTAAATTTCAAACAGTGACTATAGCATACTTCACCTATTTCTTTGTTGAGAGATATTTGGGTCATTTCCAAGTGTTCACTATTATAAATAATGCTGTAGAGAAGCTCACTTTCAGCGTGTGCATGTGTCTGTGTGCAAACATGTATCTGACTCTCCGCCAAGCATTGTATAAGCCAGGCCTTGGGATATAATGGTGAACAGATACCACCTTGCTCTCAGGAAGATCAGAGCTTGGTGAGAGAGAAAGACATTATTTAGAGAATCACATTAACACATAAAAAAATCACCAAATGGTCAAAACCACAATGAAGTACCATTTCATGCCCGTCAGAATGGCTGCTATCCAAAAGACTACAAGCAATAAATGCTGGAGAGGGTGTGGAGAAAAGGGAACCCTCTTACACTGTTGGTGGGAATGCAAACTAGTACAGCCACTATGGAGAACAGTGTGGAGATTCCTCAAAAAACTGGAAATAGAACTGCCATATGACCCAGCAATCCCACTGCTGGGCATACACACTGAGGAAACCAAAATTGAAAGAGACACGTGTACCCCAATGTTCATCGCAGCACTGTTTATAATAGCCAGGACTTGGAAGCAGCCTAGATGCCCATCAGCAGATGAATGGATAAGGAAGCTGTATATATGTATATACCTTATATGTATATAAGGTACATATACACAATGGAATATTACTCAGCCATTAAAAAGAATACATTCGGGAACTCCGGGCGGGCGGCTTGGTAACATGGCGGCAGGAGCTGCCCGCGCGTCTGGAGGAGGCGGCGGGGCCCACACCCGGAAGACGAGTCTCCTTTCGGGCTAGCGCGGCGGCCGCTGCGGACCCGGAAGTCCGGGCCGGTTGCTGAATGAGGGGAGCCGGGACCTCCCCGCGGCAGTCCCCCCGCGCCCTCCGCCCCGACCCGGGCCCCGCCATGTCCTTCTTCCGGCGGAAAGTGAAAAGCAAAGAGCAGGAGAAGACCCCAGATGTCAAGTAAGTCAAAGGCAGATCTTGTCTGGACTACCAGACTCAGGAGGCCAAATCAAGTCTTTCAAAGACCCTTGATCAAGTCTTGCATGACACCATGGTCCTCCCTTACTTCATTCAATTCATGGAACTTCGGAGAATGGAGCATTTGGTTAAGTTTTGGTTGGAGGCTGAAAGTTTTCACTCCACAACTTGGTCCAGAATAAGAGCACACAGTCTGAACACAGTGAAGCAGAGCTCATTGGCTGAACCTGTCTCTCCATCTAAGAAGCCCGAAACCACAGCAGCTTTTGTGACTGAGTCTCTTAACAGGAGGTTGGAAGATTCTGGCTCAGCCCAGCTGGAAGGAATTGACTTGAACAATAGAACTAGCAACACCCAGAACCACTTGCTTTCCCAGGAGAGTGATGGTGCCCATTCTCTCCACCTGGAGACAGCCAGGACAGGAACTCATCGGGGCTCCCTGGAAACCCAGGAGTCCTCCAGGCTCATGGTAGCCAGTAGAAGTAGTCCATCTTCTCCACTGAAGGAATTATCAGGAAAACTAATGAAAAGTAAGTGTGTGGTGTTGTCTCGCTTTATCCTGTTTTTGTTTGTTTTTACAGTCTATTTATGGGTTTCCGTGGTGGTCCCTTGGCTAAGATTGCAGACTCCAAATGCATGGGGCCTGGGTCCGATCCCTGGTTGAGGAGCTAAAGATCCCACATGCCACAATAAGATCTGTTGCAGCCAAATAAATAAAAATAAATATATATATTTAAAAAAAAAAAAAAAGAATACATTCATATCAGTTCTAATGAGGTGGATGAAACTGGAGCCTATTATACAGAGTGAAGTAAGCCAGAAAGAAAAACACCAATACAGTATACTAACACATATATATGGTATTTAGTCAATCAGTAAAGATAACCCTGTATGCGAGACATCAAAAGAGACACAGATAAATAGAACAGTATTATGGACTCTATGGGAGAGGGCAAGGGCAGGAGGATATGGGAGAATGGCATTGAAGCACGTAAATTATCATATATGAAACGAATCGCCAGTCCAGATTTGACACACGGTACAGGGTACTTGGGGCTGGCGCACCGGGATGACCCAGAGGGATGGGATGGGGAGGGAGGTGGAAGGTGGGTTCTGGAAGGGGAAAACATGTACACCCATGGTGGATTCATGTCAATGTATGGCAAAACAAATACAATATTGTAAAGTTAAAAAACAGAAAATAAACTAATTAAAAAAAAAAAAATCACCAAATGGAATAAATGCTCAGAAAGAAAAGGATACAATCATATGAAAGCATCTCATCAAAGAATCTAGAGGAATGGGGAGGCTAGTGGCATGTGCAAAGGCCCAGTGCAGGAGGGAACATGGCAGAAGTACAGAAGTGACAGATATCTGGCTGGATGTCAGAGAACAGCAGTGGAGAATGGTGTCTTTGCACTCTTTTATAAGAGCTCCAGTCACACATTTTTGTAACAAACATGTACTGAGCATGTACGTATCACATGCATGGAACTAGCTCAGCACTTCCAACTCAGCATGAACAGACACGACCCCTGTCATCTCAGAGCTTTCCTTCTAGCACAGCAAATACTGCACAGAGCAAGTGCTAGCTAAAAGAGACTATATACTTTAAATTTTGTTACATGTTGCCAAATTGCTGCTCTCTTTGGGCAGGTTCCACTTGTTCACTGGGTTAGTAGACTCCTCAAAGCTATTCCTTGACTGAATTGGGTCCCTTAGAACAACAAAGTTCTTTACTAAGTCAATCAATGATCCTGGGGTCACTGGGCTGTCACAGGCCAGAGGGATTCCACATCCTGACAGAACCACACGTACAAATATGGTCAAAAAAGACGCTTCTGACACGAAGATATTTTGCAAAAGAAGCTTAATACTTGACAAGATTTGGGGCCTCCCTGGATATTTAAATTATTCACATTATACCTGTTCTCATTTATCATGGAAAATTGAGGGATGACTGTATGGAGTCTGGCTAACCAGTAGGGCAGGCTGATAACATTCAGGCGTGGTTATATACAAGGTGCATGGTAATTCACGTCAGGTTCACTCTCTTTCACTAATTACCAATTACCTGCAAGAGATATTTTCCTTCATTTTTCCTAGAATCCTGACCGTTCTCCCCAACCTCCCCGAGCTTTACTCACTCCCTTCTTTCTGAGCAGATGATCCTACCTACCAGTTCTGATGAAACTGATTAGGACTGTCTGGTAAAAGCTGCCTTCTTCTCTACCTCGAATTTCAGAACTTTGCCAGTTCTCTTTTCACTTCTAACAATTTTCAAGCAATGCTACAGGGCTTTGTTTTATTTTATGTTCTCTATATTGTCAACAGTTGCCCTCTTTACCAGCAATCTTCCCCTGACCTATACACACCCTCAGTTCTCTTCTTACGCTAAAAAGCCAAACAAAATAACTTGTTTAGATCCTGCTTCTGGGTCCCTGCTCAAGCTGCCATTTCAACCCGATGCCCATCCCTTTCATCCTGATTATGATTCTCATCACCCCATTTTCCCGGCATTCCTCCAGTTTCCAGACACTGCCATCTGGCACACTTTCAGCCCACCTGAACTCTGAAAACAGACTCCCATCACCTCCTTTTTCTGCCCCTGGATCTGGGCAGCCCTGTGGCAGGAAAAATCAATCTCAGGAGTGTGGAAGTTGAGGCGCCTCACAGTCTGACTCTCTTCTATCTTTCAAGCCTGAATACTCCCACCATAAAACCTGCCATCCTGCTATCTTTGTTCCTCAAGCCACTCAAGCTTCCCCAGAACTGCCCTGTGCTTTCCTGTTCTGTATCTTTGCTCATCACCTCCCCACCACTCCCATTCACCTGTTAGAATTCTCTCCATCTTTCAGGAACCAGTGCAAACGGCACCTGGCAGAGCTTCCCCGGTACCACTTGCCCCCGCCTCCTCGCCCATGAGAGCTCTTCCCTTCGACTTCACCCATTCCATATCTCTCACTGAGCAGCACACTCACCCCTGTGTTCCTCACACTGCTGGCCCAGGATCCTCATCATGAATCCATCTTTCCTGCACTTTTGCAACTTCAGCCTTGTTACCTAGGCTCTTTATCAGTAACTGGGATTATTAAAAATACCCACCTTTTAGGATTAAATTTAAATTATATTTATTGTAACCCACTGGGTGAAGCAAAATGAAATCCTCTCAGAATTTTTGTATACCTAAGGGAAGCTCCTTTATAGCAATAAGGTTATATCAATAACCTCAGATATGCAGATGACACCACCCTTATGGCAGAAAACGAAGAAGAACCAAAGAGCCTCTTGATGAAAGTAAAAGAGGAGAGTGAAAAAGTTGGCTTGAAACTCAACATTCAGAAAACAAAGATCATGGCATCCAGTCCCATCACTTCATGGCAAATAGATGGGGAAATAGTGGAAACAGTGGCTGACTTTATTTTTTGGGCTCCAAAATCACTGCAGATGATGACTGCAGCCATGAAATTAAAAGATGCTTACTCCTTGGAAGAAAAGTTATCACCAATCTAGACAGCATATTAAAAAGCAGAGACATTACTTTGCCAACAAAAGTCCATCTAGTCAAGGCTATGGTTTTTCCAGTAATCGTGTATTGATGTGAGAGTTGGACTGTGAAGAAAGCTGAGCACCGAAGAATTGATGCTTTTGAAATGTGGTATTGGAGAAGACTCTTTAGAGTCTCTTGGACTGCAAGGAGATCCAACCACTCCATCCTAAAGGAGATCAGTCCTTAATATTCATTGGAAGGACTGATGTTGAAGCTGAAACTCCAATACTTTGGCCATCTGATGCGAAGAGCTGATTCATTTGAAAAGACCCTGATGCTGGGAAAGGTTGAAGGCAGGAGGAGAAGGGGACGACAGAGGATGAGCTGGTTGGATGGCGTCACCGACTCAATGGGCATGAGTTTGAGTAAACTCCGGGAGTTGGTGATGGACAGAGAGGCCTGGCGTTCTGCAGTCCATGGGGTCGCAAAGAGTCGGACATGACTGAGCGACTGAATTGAACTGAAGGGAAGTTCCAAATACAGAGAAGATATGTCCAGTTTACTTTCTACTTGCTGTCATCACAATTCATTTCAAAATAATATAGTTCATCTGACGAAAAACACTTTTTTCTCTGTTTCATCAAACATGCTAGTCAATAATATTACTTTGACTATTAGAATTAGCATCTTCCTTATTAAAATCTCATCCTTTTTGCAGACATCCATGATTAAAAAGCAAAAGAAAAAAACCTTGCTGTGCAAAAAACATTGAGAAGATATACCTTAACAGGTTATGACAGTAACAGATGAGACATTGGTCTGACATGGCACATCAGCTAAAATGTTTAAGTTCCA
Organism: Giraffa tippelskirchi; assembly: GCF_054371585.1. Lineage (NCBI taxonomy): Eukaryota > Metazoa > Chordata > Mammalia > Artiodactyla > Giraffidae > Giraffa > Giraffa tippelskirchi. Next base: position 172,084,643 of record NC_137275.1, read on the forward strand.
AAAAAAAAATGAAAGCAAAAATGTTAAAAATAATAAAGTAAAGGAAATCTATTTTTTTTAAATCAAGAATCCACAAAATGTTATCAATGACAATGATATGTAATGCTTTGAGACTTAAGAACAGGGTTTACAGAAACTAAACTGGCGTACAAAAATGAACATGAATTTATTTTCAGATAAAACGGTAAATTTAAGTGGAGACTGTGAAATTTCACCCATATTTTCTGTAATGGCCCCAGAGTGTGTACAAATGCTTCCCAATTAGTCAGCCTGGCTTCCTACCATGAGCCATGGTAACCGAGTTAACTTGTTTCACAGTTCTCTTTTACTTCACTCACCAGCTCAACATGCAATCTTGGGAGTTTCTGCTTTAATTATTTTGCAATTTGGCCCAGACTTCGGTATCACACACAGTTCATAACCATAAGAGGAAGTAAAATTCATAGCTGTCACCAATCTCCAGGCAGACATCATGACCTGTTAGGTGGTGATAGAAGCAAGGTGTGGGAGGAGTGGCCAGCATCTCAGCTAGTCAGAACAAGGGCTGGAAGGTACCATGAGCAATGTGGGTCAGAGGTCATAGGAAGGAGGTCAACTCAGGGTGGTACATCAGGCACCTATGGATGAAAGGCAGACTGGACATAAAAGATTAAGCTTTGAGGCACTCCGGGTCCCAGCCCATCCAACCAGGCTCAGTCACAGACACAAGATTAGGGAAGTGAGCAAGGATGGAGCCTGATGGCTGAGGTGGCCTGACAAAGACCTGTGCCATGGAGCCAGGCAGTGTGGGTGTTATACCCATCGAGAGATGCAACATATTCACTTTGTAGCCTTGAATATTATCTTACCTCACAAAGCCTTGGTTTTCTTATTTGTAGAGGGAGAATATAGTGAGCAGCAGAAAGTGTGAGGAATAAAGTGGGACACCTCGAGGAAGCTCCTAAGACCTCTGGCACCTGTCTGGTATTGGACAGACAGACAAGATAGAAGTAATGCTCTTATTAAATGATAATTCCCTTCCCTTTCCCAACAGGTTACCGGTGACTGTCCACTCATCCTCTCTCTGGTTTACAGGTAGGCAAGTGACCCACTCTGGGAGACTGCAAAGGGTAAGGAAGCAAAATAATCCGACACTGGTCATTCTAATCCAAACCCATCATTACAGCTTACAGGTAAATCTACCTTACTTTCAAAAGAAGAGAGAAAAAAAAATGTCCAAAAGTAAATTGTCATTTTTCAAAATGCAACTCCAGGGTTGTATGACTCTGGGGAGGTCACCTGTGTGCCTCTGTTCCTCACACCTAACAGCCAGGCTACATGTATTGTCCATGTTTGAGAGAAACACAAAACCAAACCAAAAATCCTGTTGAATCATTTTAAAACTGACAGCAAAATGTAAATGCCCTTGGGTGTCCCAGGTGTTGCTAGGGGTAAAGAACCTGCCTGCCAGTGTAGGAGATATAAGAGATGTGGGTTCGATCCCTGGGTAGGGAGGATCCCCTGGAGGAGGGCATGGCTACCCACTCCAGTATTCTTGTCTGGAGAATCCCATGGACAGAGGAGCCTGGCAGGCTACAGTCCATGGGGTTGCAAACAGACGGACACAACTGAAGTGACTCAGCACGCACGCATGTATTCGGCACCACCTAAATGCCCTTACAAGCACAGTGAGGGGATGACGTTTGACTTTTCATATCTATTTGGGTAATTTGGCAAGCCAGATCAGACTTGCTGATCTGAGAGAACGCAGAGCCCCCTTTCCTGCAATGGTGAACACTTTTAGTGCAATCAACCATAACCCTGCTCCCACTGGGACTCTCCTATCAGTCAGACTTACCTTTGCTTTTCATTGAGTCAAAAGCTGATTGTGGCGACCATAAATCATCAATTTTCAGGACACAAAGGGATCTGAGTGATTGAGCAGATGGGAGTTCACACATCTGCTTATGTTTTTAAGAACAAGGTTCACAAAATAATTAGTCCTTGGGTCACATAATTAGCAAGTATCCTGGGCTGACCCAAATTAACATAGTGTAGGCTAACATCCTTTTATGTTTCTTTGCTCTAGAGTGCTGACCTGCACGGTCACGTTGGAAAATGATACAAATGATTTATCTATTGTTCACAAACATGCTTGCAACAGGATCTCCAAGGAAGCCGCTAGATTCCATACAGGCTCATTTCAAAACAGAAAAATAAAGTTATACATACACAAACTGTAAGGAAATGAAATGCAAACTTTAAAAAATTACAGAAGAGTCAGATCATGTCAACAGGAAAATTTCTAGTTTGCTTCTAGTATTCTATTGCTCAGCTTGGAAAACTAATCACTTTACAAAAATTTCTTTATCATAAAAAACTACTGCATGTATTTGTTTTGTCTGTGTTCAAAAGTTAAGAATGGCCCTTATTTCAAGTACTTATTCTCTATTACCAAGAAATAAAACTCCACCAGATATTAAGGAAGGTGAATCCAAAACTGCCTCATTCATTTAATATGAAACTTTGACTAACACTGAGTTATCACATACATCTAAGACATTCCTAAGAGTGCCATTAACAAGAATTTTTATGATCAGCTTTACTGCCATTATAATAACAATACCTCAATTAAAAGTATAAAATCACTTCTGTGATTACTACTATTGTTGTTATAACCTGATTAAACTCAGAACTGGGCTACTTTTCTGAAGGCAGTCCAAGACCTGCAGGGTTCAATCTCTAGTGCTTGACCTCAGGTACCTGCACGGTAATTAAACTCCCCAGGTGATTCCAGACCTGGTTACTAACATCTAAGAACCACTGTCTCAGATTTAGGGGAAATCTTTTCAGACCCTACAGAATGAAAGGATAAAACTTCAAAACTCCTCTTTTAGAGTAAGTGTGGCTGTACTATCTTACAGCTGTCAGAAAACCATACGAGGTAAGTACACAGGGTCTGAGGGCACAGTCTTGCTTATTCTTACCTAAAAGTTGATGATACACTTAAAGAGATTTCAAACCTAACCCTTCAGGTGTGAATGCCATTCAATACTTCTTCCGTATTCAGGAAATTTCTGTCCAAATGATCCTTGAAAGAGTCCTCACAGTTGGCACAACCATACTTGTCCAGGATAAAAGAACCAAGGGGGCACTCTGATGAACCACATTTGAGAATGAGCCAGCCAGGGATTAAAATAAACACAGCTTGCTGACACCAACAGAGACACTGGTTCTACATCACCACTCACTTTTTAAATGAAACAACCACTGCAAGTGATCATACCTGACATATATAGTATCTCCAAAATCATGAGGTGACTGTCTCAGTTTAATGACTTGAAAATGTCCCAACCTTTGCAATCAATGAATCTACAAGAAAGTCTACAGGCAAACACTCATGAAAAGAACTACAGGGACCTCCCTGGTGGTCCAGCAGTTGGGGATAAGGGTTCAATTCCTGGTTGGGGAACTGAGGTCCAGCATGCCACCAGGCATAATCCCCCCTCCCTCACAAAAGAATTACATCATTAGTTCTGAAAAAGGTAAAGTATCACTTTAGTCTATTAGACTGGCAAGATTTAAAACATCAATAAAATGCAGAATTTGCAAGGATGTGGTAAATTACAGGCATGTTCAGATCCTACACTGAAACTTGGTATGATCTTTCAGGATGGCTTCCCAGCTGGTGCTAATGGTAAAGAACTCACCTGCCAATGCAGGAGATGCAAGAGATGCAGATTTGATTCCTGGGTCGGGAAGATCCCCCAGAGGAGGAAATGGCAACCCACTCCTTGCCTGGGAAATACCATTCTTGCCTGGGATATCCCATGGGCAGAGGAGCCTAGTAGGCAACAGTCCATGGGGCCACTAACAGTCAGACATGACTGAATGACAGCATGCATGCACTTCAGGATGGCAATTCAGCAAGCTTTATCAAAAGTCTTACAAATATGTATACATTTTGACCCAGCAACTCCACGTCTAACAGTTTATCCTGTAAGAATGCTCAATATGGCACAAATGAGAAAACAAGTCAGAAAAAAGTATTTGTGGTGTACAGCCAATAAAAACAATTAGTATTTATATACAGGTCCACACTCCCGTATCTAAAATCTGAATTCTCAGAAGTTCCAAGAACTGAAAGATATTTTTTTATGATGCATTTATGGGGAAATGTGACTTACTACAAAAATATTAAAGAGTCTTTATACCCTTAATTATAAATACTTTGCTTCTGCTGCTGCTGCTAAGTCGCTTCAGTTGTGTCCGACTCTGTGCGACCCCATCGATGGCAGCCCACCAGGCTCCCCCATCCCTGGGATTCTCCAGGCAAGAATACTGGAGTGGGTTGTCATTTCCTTCTCCAACGCATGAAAGTGAAAAGTGAAAGTGAAGTCGCTCAGTCGTGTCCGACTCTTAGCGACCCCGTGGACTGCAGCCTACCAGGCTCCTCCATCCATGGGATTTTCCATGCAAGAATACTGGAGTGGGGTGCCATTGCCTTCTCCGAATACTGTGCTACCGAAACATTAATGTATTTGATTACAGGGACCTATTCTATACCTCGATGGTGGTTTTACAAAGTACATATTTATCTTCCTAAAATCTAAAAAGAGAAAAATCTTTGAATTCAGAAACAATCTCGGCTACAAAGTTTTGGATAAAGGATAGCGATCCTACATTTATACGTGTATAGTTGAATCTTAGTATGTCTGCCTATCATAATATTCACAGTGACTTTCTCAAATGGTAATACAAGTGATCCTTCCTTTCTTCCTTTGTTTTCAGATGTCGTCTAAATTTTCTTTTCATGGGCTTCCCTTGTGGTTCAGCTGGTAAAGAATTCGCCTGCAATGTGGGAGACCTGGGTTCGATCCCTGGGTTGGGAAGACCCCCTGTAGAGGGCAAAGGCTACCCACTCCAGTATTCTGGCCTGGAGAATTCCATGGACTGTATAGTCCATGGGATCGCAAAGAGTCAGACACGACTGAGCGACTAAGCACAGCACAGCTGTGAAACAAATAACCACACTATTAACTGAAAATCTGTGTGTGCTCAGTAAATCTGTGTGTGCTCAGTCATGTCTGACTCTGTGACCCCACAGACTGTATCCCACCAACCTCCTCTGTCCATGGGATCCTCCTAGCAAGAATACTGGAGTGGGTTGCCATTTCCTACTCCAGATTAATAAAAAATATAAAAAGGTAATTAAAAAGAGTTATAGTGAGGAAGCAGCAGTCAGATGGATGATTGTAAGAATGAAGAGCTTAAAAGGCCCACAATCACACAATCAGCTTTGTTCAATTAGATTTTGGTTCCTTCATTCTGCTTGGACATTCACTGCTCCTGAATGTGTGTCGGGCAGAGTGCTAGGTTCTAAGAGACAGCAGTGAGCAGCGCAGTCTTGTCTCTGGCCATGAGGGACGCGTGGTAAGTGGACAGCTGCAGTGGCTGCAGAGAACTCCACCTGCTTTCTCATAAGGAATTTATATGTGTGTGTGCTGGTGCCAAAGGTGTGCATGGAGTCAAGCACAGTGCTGCCTTTTGGAAATTATTAAGCCCAACTCTGGTTTTAAAATCCAGCCCTATAAACTTACAAATGGAGATTGGAGACATATATTTTAAACATTGTTTTTTTATTTGTGAAATTAGAATACTATCTACATCTCACACTTCTGAGCATGTGTGCTCAGACATGGTGCTCAGGTCTGTTGGTTCGGCTGGCTGGTTGGCTTTGCTGGGCAAAGGTTATTTCTCTCCCTTTTCTTTCCTCCACATTCCCTTCCACTTTCTTCACTGGACTGGCTGCACCCTCTTACTTGCAAACACCCTGGAGTCAGGATAATAAGATACCTTGACCACCAGGAAAGCATCAGTGTCCCTTGACCCCAGCAGCAACACTGATCATGAACCCCTTCTGAGTCCCCACTGTTACTTATACTCTAGACCAGCTGTCCTAGGTTTTACCAGAGGCCAGGCCACTACTTCCTGGAGACCACTGGTATATTTGATAATGGGGAACTCACATCTCATTGTTGTGTCATAGCCTCTTCAACATCTTCAAACACTAGCAGCTTCTCCTCACACATTCTGAGCTTTATCCAAGGGCACTTATGTTTTCCCTGTCCCAAAACTTTCTGGGAAGAATTTGACAACAACCATTCACTGAACACTTGCTATACTGATGTTACTATCCTAAAAGTTTTGTATCTATATTCTCTTAATAACGCCCACATCGACTATAGGAAGTGGGTAACATTATCATTCTCACTTTTCAGATGAGAAAGGCATAGATTAGAAAGTTTGTAACCTGCTGAATGTCCTTCAACTGAAATGCTATGGATGTATCGGTTCTGGGATCTTTACTCAAAGAAGTCCACTGATGATTTCACACTGCCTCTGGTGGTTGTCAGTTGTTTCAAAGATAACTCTACTTCAGGCAACTTTAGTATCACCTGGGAGCTTGTGAGGAAGTAGAATCTTGAATCTCCCCCGATACACTGAAATACCATCCACATTTTAGCTAGATCTCCACTTGGTTCACACACATTGAAGTTTGTGTGTGAAGTTTGTGAAGTTTGCTTTTAGAACAGAAGCACTGTTCTAGAATATAAAATTGCCATTTCCAACCTCATATTCAGTTACGATGACCCAAAGCTGCCACTGGACTATATGGCACCTGTATGCAAATTACAAGGCATCTCATCTTCATAAAGCATTTGGCAAAAAGTGTCACTGTTCAAAGAAAAAAACCTCTTCCTTCAGGCCACCATTCTCCCCCACAGCTGGGCACACATCACACGATATCTACACAGGCCATCAGCAAAGTATACGGTATTGGCCATTTAATGTCAATATCAAATTCTTGGCTAAATAGCACAACGACACTGCACTTAGCTTTGCTAAAGCCAAAATTCCTAAAACTCTGATAAGCACTGTTAACACTAAATTTTCCATTACAATATGGAATAAAAGAGGAAGGTCAAGTGAAGGACAACTGAATTTACCAATATTTTAACACCCAACTTTAGTGACAGTTTGGCTGCAGTGTAATATAACCAAATAGTTACACACTGATGCCTTTGCCGTGAGAATAGTTCTCAGGAGTGAAGATAGGGCTAATGCCTTCAATAAACATAAGGAAAACGATGACCTGAACAGCCAAACTCCTACCACAGAACCAATGACTTCAAGGACTGTTCACTACCTCCCAGACAGACTCGTGCCTACTACAGTCGGCACAGCCTTCTTTTTTGCTCAGAACCGTTATACTTTTTACCACAGAGGATGTGTGTACATTGAAAGAAGCAGATAACCCACTAATCAGTCTATAATCTTACACATCTTGACAGAGTCATGGTGTCAAGTTTCTTGATATATGCCGTTAATGCCAGTCCTTTCTAAGTTATTTTACATTTTAAACAACAAACACAAGACTGTAAGAAAACTGCGTCATCTTACAAAGTAGTGGTGGTGACAACATAAAATCAGGAAAATAAATGTGTTTGAAGTATAAGTTTACAATGAATCAGTCAAAACTAGTGATCATACCTTTAAATGGAGCATTTCTTTTTTATCCTTTGAAAGGAAAGTGTCACATATAATGTGACACAAAAATTGTCATTATTTTCTTAAGGTACATTTCCTTGAGGATATTCATGTTTGGATACATGCATATAATCATGAAAATCACAGTAGAATGAGTAGAATGACAATATGCTATTTAAAAACACAATTATGTAGCAAGTGTAAGTAATTCATGGTAAACAATACAAAGAAGAATAGAGTACAAGAAACAAGAAGATTTTACCCTTTGATATATGGGACCATACTGCCTTTTTGCTAAATCCTAAGCAAGTCTCACCTTAAATGTCAACAACAGCAAAAAGTAAGTTCTGAGCTGAAATTATTTCTTTAGTGGTATGAGAATGAAGAGGAAAAATGCTAGCATTTCTCATACTCTCACTCACGCTCGTGTTTACTCACTCAGTTGTATCTGACTCTGCGATCCCATGGACTATAGCCTGCCAGGCTTCTCTGTCCATGGGATTCTCCAGGCAAGAAGACTGGAGTGGGTTGTCATTCCCTTCTCTAGGGAGTCTTCCTGACCAAGGGATCGAACCCAGGTTTCCTGCATTGCAGGTGGCGTCTTTACTATCTGAGCTACCAGGGAAGCCCCATACTCTCACTAGATCCCTTCAAACTCCATTAGGCATTCACTTTCTTGGTTCCAACAAATAGATTCTGACTCTCTAATTGGAAATAGATGCATTGTTTTAAAATTAAAGGGGAAAGTCATGCATTACTTGGTTTAAAAGAACAAGGAAAATATTTATGTGATGCTTTGCCAGGAGTTAACTAAGAACAGCCAAATGACCAGATTCACAACTTCCTACTAAAATGTGTTAAACTATGCCACATGTATTTTACATGGTGGCTGTCAGTCCCTGGACATCCAAGGTCTGAGCAGCTGAAAGGGATTTAGACAGAGTTAAAACAGAGCTCTGCTCTGCTTAAACAGAGTTCTTGTATGTGTTTGGACAAGTCGGCAATGTTCCTTAGAGCACTTGCTTTTTTCCTTTTTAAAAGCAGCCAAATTGGTTTATGTTGATTTTCACATAGGAAATTTTACTAAAGATTTGCTGAGTGACAAAGTAAAAGATGACAGACACTGCACTGCACTGGGCAAATGATGGTCTTTTCAATAAATGAGTTAATTGTATATCCATATGAAAAAAATAAAACCTGATCTCCAACTCCACCTCACACCATATAATACAATCCATCTGAAACAGATTTTTAGATCCGAATGTAAAAAGCAAAGCAACTAAGAATTTAGAAGAAAAATCTGCAGATTATCTATACAACCTTAAAATAGGCAAAGATTACTTCAAAAGGATACAAAAACAAGTCAAAAGGGTAAAAAAAAATAATAATAAACTGGACTATATTACAGTTAAGAACTTCTTTTCACTTAAAGAACTATGAAGAAAATAAAAAGCTGCAAAGTAGTGACAATATTTGAAATACATTCACTCAACTGAGATTCCTTAATGTATGGAGAACTCCTACAAAACAATAAGAAATCAAACAATCCAATAGGAAAGAAAAAGGTATAAAGTATTTTTTAAAAGATAACCAAATGGCTGATAAATATATGAAAAAGTTGCTCAACATGTCTACTTATCAAAGATATACAACAATGTGACACCACTATACAGTCACAAGAATAGTAATACCAAGTGTTGTCAAGGATACAGGGCAAATAGAACTCTCACAGGTAAGAAATACATGCTTATGTTCACCAAAAGACAGGTACAGGAATGTTTATAATGGCATTATTTATAATAGCCAGAAACTCCAACAAATTTCTGTGATAGGATATGTAAGCAACTGTAGTATATTCATAAAATAGAATATTACACAACTGTGCTATCTGATACAGTAGCCATTAGTCATGTGTAAAAATAAATTTAAAAGATTAAGTGAAGTAAAAATTTAGTACCTAAGTCCCACTGGCCACATTTCATGGGCTCAAAAGTCACATGTGGCTAACAGCTACCATATTGTACAGCACGACATAAACCACTTTCATAAAGTTCTACGGGGCATTGCTATTAAACACCAATGAGAATAAATGAATAACTGAAGTAACAACATAGATGAATTCCACAAATGTAACGTTGGGTGAAAAACCAGACACAAAGGAGTATATCCTGTATGCTTCTATTCATATAAAGTTCAAAAACTAACAAAACTAACCTATGTTATTAGAAGGCAGGATAGTGGTCCCCCTTGGGGGTTGGGAATATTTTGAAGAAAGCCTGAGGAGGCTTCTGAATTTCCGGTCATGTTAATCTGGATGAACAGATCTGTATGCAAATGTGTTCACAATGGAAAAATACATGAACATTACGAATGATGTGTGCATTTTTCTGTATACAAAAATTACCAAAATAAGAAAAGAAATCAGCCTCAGTCTATTGCTCAAGTCTTTCTTTGCTTCAGAGTTCTCCTCTTATGAACATGAGCTCAAGATAACTCATCCTGCATAAATGATATGGCATGCCTTGGGATTACGGATTAATTTTGGCCAAGAAAGGGGGATTACAAAATCTCATATTCATTTTCTATTTTTCTATGACTGCCATGGGTGTAAAATGAATAAAGAACTACAGTGGAACAAGGACAGAGATAGGAAAAAATTCGGCTTGGACATATTTGCAAGATATTATAAGTGAAGGTATACAAAGGGATTTTGAAAGCAGATAGAGGTAGTAGAGAATCCATGTTGATCAACTCCCCAACATGAGTCCTTAGAGAGAAACGAAAAACTGGTAAACTGTCAGGGGATGTTCAACTTTAAGGAATCCAATATGTTGTCCTTAAAAAATGACACACACACACAAAAAGGTACAACATATTAGATTCCTTAAAGTTAAACGTCCCCTGACAGTAAACGAGCCTCAGAAAAAAAATGTGGTTGACAGATCAAGTTGGCCATGACAAGTCTCTAGATTCCTTTATACTATTTATTAGAAAGAAAACTCTCAAAAATTTGTAGATGCAGGAGTAGAAAGTTGCCCTGTGAAAAATTACAGGCTGTCTTAGGTGGCCAGTAGCCAACAACCCAATTAAAATAACTATCACTACTAATACCCACAAAACCTGCATCTGCTTTTGAACTTTGAAAACTGTTTTAAAAAATCTTACATAGATATAAATACTATAATCACTTATGGGACTGAGTGGAGAAGGAAATGGCGACCCACTCCAGTATTCTTGTCTAGAGAATCAGGTGGACAGAGGAGCTTGGAGGCTGCTGTCCATAGGGTTGCAGAGAGTCGGACACGACTGAAGTGACTTAGCATACATGTATTGGAGAAGGGAATGGTAACCCACTCCAGTATTCTTGCCTGGAGAATCCCAGGGACAGAGGAGCCTGGTGGGCTGCTGTCTATGGGGTTGCAGAGTCAGACACGACTGAAGAGACTTAGCAGCAGCAGCAGCATAGGACTGAGATTCAAAGAAAGAAAAATCTCCATTTCACTATAGACCACTATCAAAACAAATCTGTTTTTAATTGTCTTTTTTTGTTCCCTTAAATTCTCATAGTACTCTGGAATGGACAATGTCCAAAAAAGGTAGGAGCTTTAAATTATAATAAAGTAACTTTAACAACAGTTCATCTCTTTGCTAAAGTTCTGGAATTAGAGAATCGGCATGGGAAAAAAAATTGTGTTGGAAAGCATTTGAGAGGTTGTCTAGTCCATCCCTGGTCTTATTTCAGCAAAATTGCCTTAAAGAATTTCACATGTTAAAAATACATTCTATTTTTGAACACATCCAGATAAGGAGATTTCTGTACCTCCCTTGGTATCCCATTTCAATGACTGTCACTCTGAGGAAAGTTTTCCTTAGATACCTCTTAAATCTGGTTGAACTGTTTAAATTATTTTCTGTTTGCTTTATTCTTAATAAAGATGGAAGATGAGCAGCATTCATTCTCTCCATGATAACAAATCCATCTTATAATAACTGACAAACTATTCTTTTTATCATTTACAAGACACTTTCACATAGATTATCTAATTAGCCCTTCAAATAATCCTATGATCATCTGTACCATCCAACAGATGAGGACATTCAGGCTTAGAGAGTAAAGAAAGTCAGGTGTAGAGAGGAAATGTGACAATCCCAAGGTTATTCAGTCATTCAGCGTTTGGACCCAAGCTCAGTTACTCATGCCACTTATAACTGTTGCTATGTCGCTAACCCCTCAACTTCCCCCACATCCTACAACAGGCTTAGTAATACGGAGCACAACTGGAGGGCCTGCACTGATGGCGAATCCATGTGTCATTTTATTTTTTAAATTGGTGGCATGAGTTTGCAGTGGTTAATTGTGATTTGTGCCAGCATCATTCCTCTCCTACTAACTGTACCCAGATTTCCCTCAGGGACTGTCAATCAAATTGCCCAGCCTAGTCCAGACAGCTAGCACAGAAGCCAGGCTGGATGAATACAGCAAGTTTTCCCAGGAATTTGAATCGTGAATGGGGTGACAGAAGACTGAAAATGGTCAGAGTTCATGCTTCTCCCGATGAGTTCCACAGACATGTCCTGGTTTCCAGGAGTTGGTCCTTTTGCTTCTCTTCAATTCTCTGAGTGACCTCATAGGCCCATCAATTCTTTTTCTACTTAAATTAATTAAATGCTGGTGTTGGCTTCTGTTGCTTGCAAGCAGAGAACACTGACTGACAACTCTTCAGAGGGACAGACACCGAAATAAACTGATTAAGGTCTGCCTTTATCATGTGCTTCGGAGAAGGCAATGGCACCCCACTCCAGTACTCTTGCCTGGAAAATCCCATGGATGGAGGAGCCTGGTAGGCTACAGTCCATGGGGTCGCTAAGAGTCAGACACGACTGAGCGACTTCACTTTCACTTTTCCCTTTCATGCACTGGAGAAGGAAATGGCAACCCACTCCAGTATTCTTGCCTGGAGAATCCCAGGGACGGCAGAGCCTGGTGGGCTGCCGTCTATGGGGTCGCACAGAGTCGGACACGACTGAAGTGACTTAGCAGCTTATCATGTGCTTATCATACAGATGACAAATATTAAATTGAAATCAGTCTCTTAGAAAATTCCCCCACGTTGAAAAATGTAGTACAGTAATTTCTTGTTCAACTGATCAAAGGCAGGCAGAAATAAGTTGGCAAATCTTCCAGAATCTTGGTTACATTTTTCTTTTGAAAAATAGCTTCTGGAAGCTTAGATTTCTCAGGGATTAGAGAAAATTCAGAAAGCTGTAAATGTGTTTAACCAGGTACTTTCCCTATGACATGTTCTTTCTTAGAAAGGTTCTGGGAGGACAAGAGGTACTACAGTAACATGTCCGCTCAGCCTCTCCACCCTGGAAACTTTCTGGCTGGCTGGTCAAAGGCAGCTGCAGCTTAGGTGCCAAAAGAGCCCCGGTCATCAGGACTTTCAAGTCTAACAGTAGAAACTAGAAGAGAAGAGGACCATGTCTACCCAATATCAGCACATGACTGAGTTCTACTCATAACTATCTTGAGTTCACTGCATGAAGACTCAGCAGATTCTTTTCTCTTTCTGGGATTGGCAATGTAAGCAAAGGCCTGCCAATACTTTAAAACTGCTGTAAGAATACCTGGATTTCACAGAAATTATAAGCCAACAGTAAAAGGATACCAGGACCCACTAGCCAGAGTAATTTGTTCAGGGTACAAAACCTCCTATAACATTCCTGGCATGTGTGTGTAAGGTAGTCTGCAATCAACTAAGAAAATAAGGCACATGCATATGAAACAACAACAACAGGCAAAGCAGCAAGAATGCCAACTGCCAGGTACACACAGTAAGCACATACAAATCAAGACTTCAAAACCTTATATCTACCTCCCTGAGCTGTAACTCAAGACAAGTCTTGGCCATGTTAACAAAGAAATTTTATTGAGCTTATTTCAAGGCTCAACTAAAGAATAATCAGAAGAGCACGCCTGTATAAAATAGGAAAGCATAAAATAATAGGGATGAAAACTTTCTCTCTTTTGGAAAGTAAGAAATGAAAGAGTAATCTATTTCATTGTCGAATGCCTTGCATCTAGTGGAGTCTTAAATGGATCTTTTGATATTGAGTCTTAAATGGATCTTTTGATATGACTAAGAATAGTTAGTCCCTTTCAGCATTAACTATTAACACTTGTGTTTAAGGAAAAGGCAAACTAATATTTAGAAATAAATAACTCAAGCTCAAAGTATTCAGAAGTCCTCAAACATGTTCTCTTACTTGGGCTGAGTCCAACCAGCTCACCTATAAATATTACTTGTTTGGCAAAAAACGTGCAAGAACAGGATAGTGGAAACACAACCAGGGAAGAATTAATCTGCTTTTTGGTAAAAGTTTTCAATTTATTACAAGCTCCCCTGGAACTTAAGATCCCTGGAGCACTGAGCAAGGGCTGTGAAGAGACTTGCAACGTCACGCCATCACCTGGGCAGAGGTTGCGGCCTGGACTCCCTCTGACCACTGTGCCAGCCCCTAGCTAACCAATAAGACTCTCAATTCAGTGAAGTAACACACAGGAGGAAAACAAATTCTAATGTTTTGGCATGACAGTCCCCTAGACTAGACCAATCTCATATTAAAAAAAACAAAACAAAAAAGAGTGAACAATTTCTCAGTTAAGAATGGGCCACATCATCTGTAAACTACATTTTGCTTTACAAAATATATGAACTCAGAAGCAAGAACAAAACTAGGCTGGACAATATTAGAAGATGTTTGTTTTTATTTATGCTGCTGCCATAATTATGGCCAATGTGGCAGTAGGTACAAAGAAGCTTTTTAATAAATCAATCAGTTATTTATTTTATATCTTTAGGGTCATAAAATAATACAAATCACAAGGCATACCAATCTTTAAAATATTTACAAAATATTAGAGCACACTGTAACCAGAAACTTCTGTAGAAAATTCTAACCAAAATATAAATTATTATTATTATTAAGTAGGCATCATAAATAGAAGAAAATAAAATTCAACCTTCTTAGCCTGGCCAAGGCGTCAGTGGTATAGTGGTTAGCATAGCTGCCTTCCAAATTTCTCAGCCTGGATTCAAAACCTTTCAGAAGCACATTTTAAGTCTTTTGTTTATTTTGTTCTTATTTCTCCAGTTCTCTTCTATAGGGATTCTATTCAAGTTAAACTGGCCAGTTTACACATTGCATACACATCCCTCTTTCTGAACATTTACTCCAGCCATTCCTCCTCTCCAAATTGCCTCTCCCTCAGCTCTGTCCTTGTGTCTTTCTGGACTGCAAATTTCTGCCTAGCCCTGGTTGACCCTCTCTGCTTCCCTGGCAACCCACTGTATTTATTCCCTTATGCATCAACAGCTATCTACTGATCTGAATAATCACTCCAACAATGGTGGGGGCGGGGGGCAGGGCAGAAGGGGAGGCTTTCAGTTGTTTATGCTTACAAATGATTTACTTACTCATAAAGCAAGTATTTTTATGAACACTATTGTGTACAAGATACTATGCCAGGGTCAATGAAGAATGCCAAGATAGAACTTGCCAAGAATGCCAAGATTTACTTTCAAAGAGTCTAGAAGCTAGTCAGGAAAATAAGATGAATACCCAAATCATCATAACTAATACAAGCTAGGCAATTATCAATACTCCACTGTAGGTTCTGCTAACGGGGGTGGGATCACTTAGTGCTTCATAGGGAGCAGAGAAGAACTCCGGGAGGAAGCAGCAGCTGGGTGTAACAGGAAGGACATTATTTCCTTAATAAGCTTTAACAAAGGCAAGGAGAGGGCAGAGCTCAGGAAGTTAATGGAGGAAGCAAGGGGTGATACTTTAAAACTCATATGTGTGGTAGAGAAGTGGAGCAAATGTGAGAGTGATTTTTGTTATGAATTGAAAGGAATTAAACATTTTAAGGAATTCAGGGGTCAGCACACTCTAATATCACTGTATTAGGTAGCATGTTAAGTAACCAAGAGACATGGGAAGATTTCACAGGCTAATTATGATCTCTGAGAAAAACTTGTATTATTACAGTAATGTTTTATGATGTTGATTTTTAACTGAATGGTATCCAACACAGTAAAGCCTACTTAACTAGAAGTGATACAAAGAGCTCAAATGACATACATTGAGCATTCCTCTATGTGGTCTATGATTAAGGCATAAATTTCACATCATCTTCTACATCTATATGACTGTACAATGAACAGTCTTCATGTGAAAATCTAACATCAAGGCAAGACCCTGAAGGAGTCTTCTGGAGTGCCAAGAAAAATGGTTTAAAGGTACAATTAAGGAGTTGGTATTGTACTTTAATGTGTAAACTGCCATTATGTATGTGTATATGTACATATTGATAAGACATATACACACATCAATTACACCACACATGTGATAACCAGAATTCATCAGATCATCATATTATCAACCAACTGTAGTCAGTGGTATTAAAAAAAAAAAAAAAAAAAATTCTTCAACAGAATACTCAGAACTGCAACAAAACAACCATGCCACCTATTTCAGAAACTCACTACACTGAGATTTCTGAGGGGGAAAAGTCCTGATCCTTTTAAATTCAGACTGCTTCTGTATCCAGACAGCTTCCTGTGATTCAGGTACCATATTTCCATGAACCTACTCAGATCTTTCCATTCTTGAGAGGAGAAGCTGGGAGGACTATTTGCGGAAGTCTCACTGTTATTTGTGGAGAGACTCTCGCTGCCATCAGAAAATGAAGTGTGAAGGTATCAATCAGATAAGAAACAGCCAGTTCATTTTAAGGAACCACCTCCAAAAAAGAAATGCCTGATTTGAAAATGATCTGTATATTTAGAAGCTTCTAAATAGTAAAAGAAGCGGAGGTACAGAGAACTGCTTTATTTTACCTATGATTCATGTTTGTGAGTTACATCTCAGCTTATGAGTCATACTGGGCATGCAGACTTCTTGTTAGTACCCATTGATCCTCATACATGAAAATATCCTCAAGAGTATACTATCAAGAGTACTACAAGAATGAAAATGAATGCTTTGATTGAAGGTCCTCAAATAACTGCAGATACAAATGTAGTGTTTTGTCAACAAAAGGTTACGGTTTTACCAACTTACAAGATCAGCACCTACACATTGTAAGGAATGAAGACTGCATCCACCCTTAGACATTCTGATTGATTAACGGGAAGGGAAGACAATTCTACAATTCTGCTTCCCTCATAAACTCCCAGCATAAACTCAAACCTGAGGATACCCTCAGATGCACCAAACTTGTTAGGGATTACGTAGTTATAACATTTGGAGGATAAGCAATGATAGCATTTGTTTTCTGGCTTTCTATTTCAACTAAGAAATAATGCTGGATATTGGGAAAGTTTGCTTGGTTTTTAAAAAGCTAAAAACTTAG
The DNA here is from genome assembly GCF_054371585.1 of Giraffa tippelskirchi. Taxonomy (NCBI): domain Eukaryota; kingdom Metazoa; phylum Chordata; class Mammalia; order Artiodactyla; family Giraffidae; genus Giraffa; species Giraffa tippelskirchi. The sequence continues at coordinate 172,101,591 of NC_137275.1, forward strand.
ATTTTTTCCCCCTAACCCTTTCTCAAGTGGTTTGAGAAGTTTGCATTATTTTAACACAACTGCAGGGAAACGTGTTTGAAAGGTTACTGGAAGTGACAGATGGGCTTGTTTTGAAATAAAATTAAGCCTGTGGTACTACTGAAAGGAAGTCACGAAATCCAAAATTAAACTGGACAGAATGGTCTGAAGCTGTTTTTGTTCTTTGTTCAAGGAAGCACAAAGAGTGGGAGGCTGAGGCAAGGCCACCACTTCTCATGTGAATCCTCTCACTCAGGTCAATTTGTCTTGAACTGATAAAACTCTCCTCTTAATGTAACATGCGCCCCCACATTTTAAACATCCATACGCCTACTGTCAAATATCCAGACATGTCCTTCACTGATATCACTAAGAATATAACTCCAATCTTTTATAGCTGTGACTTTATAAAGACTTAAGGAAGAAAAAACATTTATAAACAACCGTGTTGAGCTATTAAAAACCTCATTTTAGGATGAGATGGAAAATGTCATTTAAAAAAGACAATGTGCATCCCAGACATGTGAAGAGACCATTCGCCCTGGGATGGCTTTGCCAGCCATTCTCAGGAGAAGCCACGCCTACCTTATTGTGCTCGTACTTGTAGGGGATCTTGAGTGTGTCCATGGCTCTGATCATAGCCTGCATGGCCGTGAAGATGTTCTGATACACCAGCTTGGTGAAGCCCCTTTTGTCTTCATCAGAGTAGCCCGACCCATGGATGATTCTCATCTGCTTGATAAATGTACTCTTGCCACTCTCTCCTGTCCCTGCAAGAGAAAGGACAGCAGCTCATCAGACCATGAGACCTTCTCACAGTCTTCCAGACAACTACACTATTAATAGGAACAGGCCTTGGATGTGGCATCCTGAGGGCCTGCTGAGAGGAGCATCAGAGGAGAGCAGCATCACCAGAGGGGGAAATGCCACCGAGGGTGAACACTCAGCAAAATGAGAGGAGTGAGACTCCAGCTCGGAGCCAGAGTTTTAAAAAACAAACAAACAACTGTCACCTTTTTGGAAGCCACTCAGCATGGAATTTTGATAGTGATTTGTAACCATGTATCTTATAAGAAACACAATGAAAACAGCATGGTTTGAACAGAATAAACACTTGATAAAGCTCTCTTCCCTGGAGTATGTCTGAAATGCTTCCAGTAGACCGGGATGTTTAGCCAGGATCTGGATCTGGACATGACAATGCACTTATACAAATGCTGTTCAGACATCAGTAAGACAACACGCCGGAAAATTTTTAGATACTTTCTCTTACTTTAAAATGGGGTATATGGAGAGCACAGTATCCAGGTAAGAATCTAGATCCTTCAGGACAGTAAGTAGCAACTGTATTTATTTCCAGGGGTTTGGTTGGCTGAGTTATGTCAAGGAATCACTCAATTCAAGAAAGATACAGGAACTCTCCTTCTTTCTGCCCACTCTTAACAATGACACAGAAATTCACTGTTACTGAATTTTTTTCTTCTGTGTTCTCATTTTCCCCTTCTTCAGTATTCCTTTTTGGTCACCATGAGTCTGCAGAGAATCCATAACAAGGCTACAAATGCCCATTGGGGAGGAGGAAAGACAGAAAGATGAGATCATTTCACTGAATGACAACATATTTCTTCTATGGTGAATCTGAAACTATAAATCTAAAAACTTCATTTTTTAAAATGTAAGTTGTTTTGGAGAGTGTGCAACTTAATTACATTTCTGAATATCTCTCACTCACTTTCAAATCTCCTTGAAATTTTCAAAATAATAAATGTCCTCCCCTAATGACGTGGGAAAAAAATGAAAGTTTTTAAGATAGTAAGCGTAGCAGAATATAATAATAATAATAATACTCAGGATGACTGCAGTGCCCTTGCTGCCATTTCCTATCAGTAAGACATTAAAAAAAAAAAAAGGTGGAAAAGGAGAACTGAAAACTAGGAATACAACATTTGTCCTAATTTTGTTTGGTTTTTCTCGTGGTTGGATTTCATTACTATCTTTACAAACAATCATGAAAAATTCAAATAAGTATTACAGTTTTCATAGAAGCATTCTTAAACGACTACAGATGTCTTGGTAAACACAGAAGCCTCACATAATTACAAAGATGATTCTAGCCCCACAGTCCTGTGGTGGCCAATTCCTTTATCCTTTTCATATGACCTTTAATAAAGTGATCTGGAATTTCTTGAAATATAAAGTTAACACTTCCTTTATCATTTTCATATGTGATTTTCATTTTAATAAAGTGATTCAGAATTCCTTGAAGTATAAAGTTAACACTGCAATATGAATGCGATCAACACATTTTAACAAGATTAATGCAAGGAGTTAAAAATGAACATACAATTCCATCCATGAATACTGGGGGGGTGGGGGGGTGGGCAGTATCTAAAGAGAAGCATCCCTAATGGAAATACAGCTAGGAAATTGTTCCTCATTAGCAATCAACAATTTATAGGAAGAAAGCAGTATCTTTACTTTTCTGAGCAATTCAAAGTATGGAAGAAAAAGATCCAAATTGTTTCTCTGCTTATTATCCTTATCCCAAATATCCTTATCCTTATCCTTGCTCTGAGGACCCAACTAGAGACATAATCATCAAATCAGAACCTCTGCCAGTTTTTTCCACACCAAAAACAGGAAGAAACCTTAATATGTGAGGTTAATGACATGAAAAGAAAAGGAAAGAGTCAGGCAAGAGGCTGCCTTCTCCTAGCTGAAGGCTTTTATATACTCCCCCAATATCCAAATAAAATCAAAAAAGTAAAGAGAAGACATCTAAACCATGGTGGCTTGTTTCAATTAAGTCATGTTGGGCAAGAGCAGTCAACACCTGGCCGCTCTTGGGATCTACACTAAGCTCCTGGGCATCACACTAATGAAGACTCCAAATACAGGTGGAACACAGGACCCATGAATGAATGGAATGGGGAAAGAGGAAAGGAAAAAAGAATCCAAAACCCAACTCTGAAGTTAAGATATTTTCCTGTTGCCCTAGACACACCCTGGGATCCTCTCTCTCCATTATATCATCTTGCTTGGTGCCCCCGGAGGCTGGCTGGGAAGGACTTCACACCAACAGCTCTCTTGGCCTCAGTCTTCTTGGGCTTAATCCATACGAGACACCAGGAAGAGACCACAGAGCAGGAGGATGAGAAAGGCGCATCTATTTCCCCAGTTTGCTTCCTGCAAGGGCCCCACAGATACGCTGTGTCCTCTTCAAGAGTCTACAGCTCCTGCCAGGCAGCCTTCTCTGGGTTCCTGAACCTGCTCCCTTGCCTTGCTGGCCCCTGGTTACTGCACTCATTAGCTCTTACTGGTTGCCTACACTGGACTAATACCTTGTAAACAGTCCTTGAACAAAACTCTTCTCAGTCACCTAGCTGGAGTGGACCCTTTGTTTCCTGCTGAGACCCTGACAGGTGTAAATACCCAATGGAGAGCAGGGGCAGCTTAATAAATGAACAAATAAGAAGGCAAGGCGGGGGGGGGGGGTGCCTTTTCTTCTTCTGCCTTTCTCTATAAATCTTATTTATAAGGTGCTCTGTTGTTTACAAAGTACTTCCTTTTTTCTAGTCACCAATTCACTCTTAGAGCACTCTTCTGGAAGCCAATCATGAATGATAGAGCCCAAACTAGAATCCAGGGCTCCTGACTCATCTCCAAAAGTGCTAATAAATCTAGTACTTGTCCCCCAGAGCATGCACACTTGAGCCTAGCTGCCCCCCCAGCAACACACACTTCAAGACTAACCTCTAATCTGACAGGGCAAGTGGTGGTCTCCACCCCCTGAATATCCTGTCTCTTGTAAAGGAATCTAAAGAAATTTGTGTTCAAGGCATGTGCACACAGAGGGGGAGGGGGAGGGAGAAATGAATGGGGAGAGTAGCACTGACATATAGACAATCTCATGTGTAAATAGAGAGCTAGCAGGAAGCTGCTGTACAGCACAGGGCGTTCAGCTTGGTGCTCTGTGATGACCTAGAGAGGGGAGATGGGGAGTGGGCGGGGAGGTTCAAGGAGGAGGAGGTATATGTATACATATATTTAACAGCCAACTCACTTCATTGTACAGCAAAAACTAATATTGTAAAGCAATTACATTCCAATAAAAAATACAAAGAATAAATCCGTGTTCAACCCTTTATATTCTGCCACTGTAAAATACGCTGACACTATCCTCTCAAAACTCTGAGATAGCTGACTTTTCCCTCATTCCATGGAAAAGAAAAGGTCTTGGAGAGGTGAAGCATGTGAGCAAAGATGACAAGGCTGGTAAGTGCCAGCACAAGGGCTCGAGCCCAGCCTGCACCTGCCCAGCCTGGGTTTGGCAATACTTTCACAATCATGGCTGTGCAAATCCAGGATAATTAACTTACACTGCCTGTAGTCCAAAAATGTCTCCATGTGGTCTTGACTACACTCAACTTTCATCCATCTAACCGAATTCTGAATTTCCAAATATTACTTCAATTAATAGTAGTTTGAATCTTGGTGTCATCTTCCAAGACTGGCCATCCCTCCCAGGCAAATTTCACATACGAATTTAATACTCACTCATGCTTTGATGCTATTGTATAACTGCAGCAAGTTAAAAGTGAAGACAATGCTTCACTTAAGAGAAAATCTGTGTAACACAAATGCTACAGGTACAATGATAAAAGTAGTCAATTAAAGTATTATTCTGTACTATGGAATAAAACATCAACCAAGCAAAAAACTCAGCTTCTTTGTTCCAGGAAGAGTTCTATCATGGGAGATAAGTGAACTATTCTTCACAAATGTGTAAACCAAATTTCATGTTCTTCTATTTTCATAAACTTATACAATATTCTTAGGGTTTGAAACGGACATTTTAAAAATCTTCTCTGGATTAGAATTTCTAAAATCTGTTTAAAAACAAACAAACAAACAAAAAAACCCAGCTGTTCCAGATTATAAAAATGACATCGTTTCCTAAGGCCACATGGAAAGCATAATGAGAGACTTCACAATTCTTTTTATCTCTGAATGAATGAAAACACACTTCTACTAGTAGGTTGCTCTGTGAATCCGGTGCTGGCTAATCTCTTTTCACAGCACTGAGCATAAGCAACTTTTGACCTACCTCAAGAAATACAAATCTACTGTTTCCAAAGCTACTGATGAAATAAAATCTAGCAAGGAGCCCTTACATTAAATCTGGGGGTGGAAGCTCCATCTTTGCTAATTTGAATATATCTCCAATTATATTATATAATAACAAGTATATCAAGACATACAAGGAAGGATGTGAGTCTAGACAACTTTTGCTTTTCATCTTCATTAGTCTCTATAAATGTGGCTGAAAATTTTCACCAAAAGTTATTTGTACCTTTTGTCAAGTACTATGCCTTTTCTTATCTCAGTCCATCAAAATACACAGAAATAAGGCTACTTAAGAATCATGCTACAGACTTCCCTGGCAGTCCGGTGGTTAAGACTCTGCACTCCCACTGCAGGGGACACATTTCAATCCTTGGTCAGGGAATTAAGATCCCACAAGCTGCACGGTGCATCCAAAAAAAAAAAAAAGAATCATGCTATTTAAAAAGGCCACTTCATCTAGCAAGTACATTGGTTTTGAGGGATACTGTTTTTCTTCCCTACCCATTGGATCAGGATAAGGCACAGAGAGCAATCCCCAGTTCATTTCACATGTCTTTCCATCAGGACAAACATAATATATAAATTTAATATCCTACTGTGGACAGCATCACTTTGTAAGGTATTAGAATACAGCATATTTGATGTACACACTCTCTCTCACACACATAATCTGATACTTTAGGCTTTGCCAAGATCTTTTCAACACAAGAATACTCCTATATACAGCTTCTGCCACAAATCCATATTTACTCTACGTATCCTACTCATACTAAGCCTCTACACTTTTACACAGACTACTCTGCCCATTCTCAAGATGCAGTCTGCAATCAGTTCCATCCAATTCTAAAAACAGGACAGTTTTTCTTTCTCGGGGCTTCTTGCTCAGCATAATCTTTTAAAATTTATTTTACTGAAGTATTATATGCCTTACTGTTTGGTCACTAAGTCATATTTGAATCTTTTGCAACCCCATAGACTATAGCCTGCCAGGCTCCTCCGTCCACGGGATTTCCCAGGCAAGAATACTGGAGTGAGTTGCCATGCCCTTCTTTGTCCGCAGGGGGATCTTCTCAACCCAGGGATCAAATCCCCATCTCCTGTACCGGCAGGCATATTCCTTACCATTGAACCACCAGGGAAGACTTTATTGAACTACAGCTGACGTATAATGTGTTAATGTCTACAGTACGGCAAAGTGATTCAGTTATGTATGTATGTTATGTATATACACCTTCTTTTTCATATTCTTTTCCATTATGGTTCATCACAGGATACTGAACATAGCTCCCTGTGATATACAATAGAGTCTTATTGTTTAGAAGACAGTTTTTCTTATCTTATACCCTGACAGTTCTAAATCCAATAACATATTACCTTTTTAATGGTTTCATGAATTGTGACTTGCGGTTGAAAGCAATCAAGGACTCAATGGTTCCTTCTTTCCCATGGAAGTTGGCTTCCTGGGCTACATTTTATCAAAAGGGCTGTGAAGCACAATCCACATATACACAAGAATTGCTCAGTGTCCTAAAAATGTCAGTTACAACTGTCACTGTCTGAAGAACACGCTGTGCCCCATTTCCTCTGAAAAACAATCACTGACCACTGCACATGCAGGAGCTGCAAGGGTTCGTTTCTTTTATTCTAGAAGTCAGAAAACAGGCCTTCTCAGGGCCTCTTATAGGCTCAGTGAGACCCACACCACTGCCACTTTTTTAGGCTCCCAGGAAAAAGAAGAAATGCCAAAACAGAGCTCTAAAACCTGTGGTATTTAAAGTTATACAGTGAATATATCCGTTTTATCCTTCCAGTCTCTTTCATGACTGTATTTGGAGATATTGTCAAACCATCAGAGGTCTACATCTAAAGCCTTTAATTAATGTGAAAGCTCAGGCCAAATGCCCCTGCCCTGCCCTCTTGATTGGCCAGCACCCAGATAAAGAGCTGCTAAGAACAAACCCAAGTCTCATGGAGCTCAATTGTAATCCAAGTATCTGCACTTAAGGTCCATTGGTTTAGGCCAAGAGACTAAAATATGGAATCTCAGCACCACCAAAGCTGAACTTGGGCTACTTCCACGTAAACTTGGATAAAGCAGAACCAGAAATTTCAAGGAGGAATTTTCTACCCACAAGCACATCATCAACCCACACCTGCAAAGACTTAATAGCACTGAGATAAAAGTGATTTAATAGCACTGAGTCAAATGCAATCCATGTGCTGTCCACATTCTGGCTTATGTACTTTAAAATACACATATTCTGCCTCCTACACATTTTCCTCCACTTACACTGGAAGTCTGCTCATGAAACTGAGCAGCTCTAATACCACAATCACCATGACTTCCTCTCCTTCAAGACTGTCCTTGGAGAGCAAGGGTTGGTAATACTTAACTCTTTATCCCCAGCAAGGCTGAAGAAGGTACTGGATAAGGTACTGGATAGTTTTCTAAATGTAGCATGGAAATTAACTGAATTGAAAATCACCCACTGTAAGTGGAAACTGAAGAGATGAATAAGTTAGTAGTAATCAGAACTGTTAATAAAAATTCACCCAGTTACGTTATTTTTAAAAGACAGGCAAAATGCACTGAGAATGCAATTTATTGAAAATGTTTTGGAAGAGGGAGATTACCTAGTCCTTCGGTTGGGCAGATGCCCTGGAGGAGAAAATGGCAACCCACTCTAGTATTCATGCCCAGAGAATCCCATGGACAGAGGAGCCTGGCAGCTACAGTCGACGGGGTCTCAGAATTGGACACAACTGAGAAACTTTTACATTCATTTCCAGGCTTCTTAAAATAGAAAATCCTCCTGAAAAAGGTGCTTCCAAGGTTACTCAAAGATACAAGGGTATTTTCGTAGAATGTCCATTTTACCAGAGCATGTTCACAGTAAACATCCATGTATTAAAAACTAGCATCAGTTGATTGTACCATCTTGTGACTATACCACACAGCATTAAAATGTACAGTTTAAAATGATGACCTTTATGGTATGTAAACTTTGTACTAATTTAAGAAAATTTAAACTAACATCAGTATGATGTGAGAGATGTAACAGATGAGGGTTTGATCCCTTGATCAGGAAGATCTCTGGAGAAGGAAATGGTAACCCACTCCAGTATTCTTGCCTGGAGAATCCCATGGACTGAGGAGCCTGGCAGGCTACAGTCCATAGAGTTGCAAAGAGTCGGACACGACTGAAGCGACTTAGCTTGTATGCACGCAGTACAGTTTGGAGAACAGGAAGTTTATACAAATATTCAGGCTAAAACTTTTTCAAGTTTCTTTGAGCCAACATGCCCAATCTGCTCTGCACCCCTAGCCCTCTCCTCTGGGAGAGCCTGTTCACTCTCTTCTGCCTCTGGATATATTTCAGAGAAAAAGTTTAAGAAGCTCCAAACTCACTTATTTTACAAAGAAGGGAAGCAAAGTGACTTGTTCAAGGATTTTGCTGGTTGAAAACTAATTAGGAAGAAGATGGACTATAATCTACCAAGGCCTCCTGTTTGTCCAGGGCTCTTGATCTTAAGTCCTTGTAAACTTTCTTTTTATTAAATATTTTTCCAACTTAAAAAGTTACAATTATTTATTATACAGAATTCAGAAAAACAAAGGAGTTTTCAAAGTTCCTAAAATCTGAATATTGTGGTATATTTATTTCCAGACTCCTTTTCTGAGCAAGGGCTTCCCTTGTGCCTCAGCTGGTAAAGAATCCGTCTGCAATGTGGGAGACCTGGGTTTGATCCTTGGGTTGGGAATATCCCCTGGAGAAGGGAAAGGCTACCCACTCCAGTATTCTGGCCTGAAGAAATCCATGGACTGTATAGTCCATGGGGTAGCAAAGAGTCGGACATGACTGAGCAACTTTCACTTTACAAATGTTCCTTTTTCTGTTCATTTTCTAAACTAAAAATGGAATAATCCTGTATACTGTTATTTTTCACTTAACATATTTTGATAATTATTCCAAGATACTAATTATTCTTCAGAAACAGTTCATGATTGTCTAAAAGGCCATCATAAGAATGTGTGATAACTGAACAATTCTCCTGTCGTAACACGTTTTGAGTACTTCTAATTTTTCACTTTTATAAATAATTTTGCGATAAACATCCCTGAAGGAAGGCATCAAAGAAATGCAATTAGGTGACAACAGATGTAAAGGCTCTGGCCAGCCTATATTTATTATCAGTTGACACATCCATCAGACCTTTCCTTACCTCATTTTTTAAAAAAGCAACACCTTTGATATACAGTTTTATAATATATATTTGGTCTTCATCCCAGTTTTTGGCACAGTTCAGTTCATTCAGTCGCTCAATAGTGTCCGACTCTTTGCGATCCCATGAACCGCAGCATGCCAGGCCTCCCTGTCCATCACCAACTCCCGGAATCTACCCAAACCCACGTCCACTGAGTTGGTGATGACATCTAGCCATCTCATCCTCTGTTATCCCCTTCTCCTCCTGCCCTCAATCCTTCCCAGCATCAGGGTCTTTTCAAATGAGTCAGCTCTTCGCATCAGGTGGCCAAAGTACTGGAGTTTCAGCTTCAACATCAGTCCTTACAATGAACACTCAGGACTGATCTCCTTTAGGATGGACTGGTTGGATCTCCTTGCAGTCCAAGGGACTCTCAAGAGTCTTCACCAACACCACAGTTCAAAAGCATCAATTCTTCTGTGCTCAGCTTTCTTTATAGTCCAACTCTCACATCCATACATGACTACTGGAAAAACAATAGCCTTGACTAGATGGACCTTTGTTGGCAAAGTAATGTCTCTGCTTTTTAATATGCTGTCTAGGTTGGTCATAACTTTCCTTCCAAGGAGTAAGCGTCTTTTAATTTCATGGCTGCAAGCACCATCTGCAGTGATTTTGGAGCCCAGAAACATAAAGTCAGCCACTGTTGCCACTGTTTCCCCACCTATTTGCCATGAAGTGATGGGACCGGATGCCATGATCTTCGTTTTCTGAATGTTGAGCTTTAAGCCAACTTTTTCACTCTCCTCTTTCACTTTCATCAAGAAGCTCTTTAGTTCTTCACTTTCTGCCATAAGAGTGGTGTCATCTGCATATCTGAGGTTATTGATATTTCTCCCAGCAATCTTGATTCCAGGTTGTGCTTCCTCTAGCCCAGCATTTCTCATGATGTACTCTGCGTAGAAGTTAAATAAGCAGGGTGACAATATACAGCCTTGACGTACTCCTTTCCCAATTTGGAACCAACCCGTTGTTCCGTGTCTGGTTCTAACTGTTGCTTCTTGATCTGTATACAGGTTTGGGAGAAGGCAGGTAAGGTGGTCTAGCATTCCCATCTCTTGAAGAATTTTCTACAGTTTCTTGTGATCGAAAGTCAAAGGCTTTGGCATAGTCAATAAAGCAGAAGTAGATGTTTTTCTGAAGCTTTCTTGCTTTTTCTATGATCCAACGGATGTTGGCAACTTGACTTCTGGTTCTTCTGTTTTTTCTAAATCCAGCTTGAACATCTGGGAGTTCTTGGTTCATGTACTATTTAAGTCTAGCTTGGAGAATTTTGAGCATTACTTTACTAGTATGTGAGATGAGTGTGACTGTGTGGTAGTTTGAACATTCTTTGGCATTGTGTTTCTTTGGGATTGGAATGAAAACTGACCTTTTCCAGTCCTGTGGCCACTGCTGAGGTTTCCAAATTTGCTGGCATATCGAGTGCAGCACTTTCACAGCATCATCTTTTAGGATTTGAAATAGCTCAACTGGAATTCCATCACCTCCACTAGCTTTGTTCGTAGTGATGCTTCCGAAGGCCCACTTGACTTCACATTCCAGGATGTCTGGCACTAGATGAGCGTTCACACCATCGTGATTATATGGGTCATGAAGATCTTTTTTGTATAGTTCTTCTTTGTATTCTTGCCACCTCTTCTTAATATCTTCTGCTTCTTTTAGGTTCATACCATTTCTGTCCTATATTGTGCCATCTTTGCATGCAATGTTCCCTTGGTATTTCTAAATTTCTTGAAGGATCTCTAGTCTTTCCCATTCTATTATTTTCCTCTGTATCTTTGCATTGATTACTGAGGAAGCCTTTCTTATCTCTCCTTGCTATTCTCTGGAACTCTGCACTCAGATGGGTAAATTTTTCCTTTTCTCCTTTGCCGTTCACTTCTCTTCTCAGCTGTTTGTAAGGCCTCCTCAGAGAAGCATTTTGCCTTTTTGTATTTCTTTTTCTTGGGAATGGTTTTGATCACTGACTCCTGTACAAAGTCATGAACCTCCGAACCTCCGTCCATAGTTCTTCAGACACTCTGTCTATCAGATCTAATCCCTTGAATCTAATCCCTTGAATCCATCAAGAAGCTTCCAGGTGGCGCTAGTGGTAGAAAATCTGCCTGCCAATGCAGGAGACGCAAGATACTCAAGTTCAATCCCTGAGTCAGGAAGATCCGTTGGAATAGTAAATGATATCCCACTCCAGTATTTTTGCCTGAAAATTCCAGGGCAGAGGAGCCTGGCAGGCCACGGTCCACAGGGTCACAAAGAGTCATAAACGACTGAGCAGGCACACACAAACACCAAAGGCTAATGATCTAATCACTCATAGGATGAAACCTCCATAAAAACCCAAAAGGACAGGGCTCAGAGAGCTTTCAGGTTGGTGAACATGTGGAGATTTGGGGAGAACACACACTCTAGAGAGGATGTTGTAAGCTCTGTGCCCTTTGCCACTTACTTCACCCTATGCATTTTCTTCCATGAGGCTGGTCCTGAGTTATACCCTTTTATAACAAACCTACAAGCTAGTAAGAAAAACGTTTTCCTGAGTTCTGTGAGTTGCTCAAGCAAATTAACCCAACCCAGGGGTGGGGGTGGGGTGGGGGTGGGGTGGGGGTTGGTCCTGGAAACATCTGATTTCTAGCCCTTCAGTCAGAAGCATAGGTAATAGCCTGGTCTTGAGATTGACATCTAAAGTGAAGAACAGTTCTGTAGGACTGAACTCTTAACCTATGGGATCTGACCCTATCTCCAAGCAGAGAGATCCCAATCTATTCAGAAATCTGTTTCTATCCATATGATATATTCTGCATAAGCTGCCTATCCTGGTTCCTCTTCACAGCACTGAGACCTTGGGGAAGGTACTTGGCCTCTCGAAGCCCATTTCCTCATCTGTAAATACCACTACCTACTGCTTTGCTGTGAGTTTTCAGTGAGTTAATCCAAGTAAAAGCACAGTGTCTGATACAAAGTAAGTACTCAATAAATTCTAGCTGTAATTCACAGTGTAAAATCAAATGGGAAAATGAAAGAATAGTCTGATACACACAGGGCTGGGGGAAAAGACAAAAACTAAATAATCAAGAGAATAGTTTAATGCAGTATTTTTCAAAGTGGAAATTAATGCCTCCCAAACCCATGATGAACAAAATAACACAAATTTAAATAAGGATACTTTATTTATAATAAAGCACAGCGCCACTCTGTGTCAGACTGATATCTGAGAAGCTGCTTTAAATTTTGTATTCAAGGCAAGTACTTTATTCACCTTATTCTAGTCTCGGCCCTGATCCTAATTCTCCACTCCCCAAAATAACTGAGATAATCATCCCCAGTATCTCAATATTTGAAGTCACATTACTCAGAGACTTTTAGTTTGAATCCTTTATTCACAACTTTATTGGATGTAAGCTGCATGCCATGCAGTCTTATATGCCTCAGGATCCAAGACACACAGTCCTTGTTTTAACAAAGAGAACACGCAAGGGTGACTGCCAGATGACACACAGAAGATGAATAAAAAAAAATCCGATGGAGACACGTGCTATGCATTGAAGACTTAAAGAAAAATGAAGCACAGAGGGACTTAGGAGGGATTTTAATTTGGGAAGTCAGGGACAGCCTTTCTAAGAAGGTACATTTAATGCTGATATCTGAATATTCAAGATCTAGCCACATACACACATAAAAAAAATTGGAGCAGCAAAAACTGAAACGCCATTCCAGGCAGTAAACCAGCTGACACAGAGGTCAAGGTGAGAACAAGCTTGGCCAGCACACTGGAGGTACAAGAGGGTCAATGTGGCCGCGGTGTAGTAGTTACTGGGGAAGGAGGGAAGAGAGAATACTGGCGCATCAGCTACAAATACAGAGGCTAAGGCACACGGGGTGCTGTATCTCAGGACACACGCCTGAATTTTATTCTAAGTGCACTAGCCAGCACTAGTTGGAGAATTTTAACCAGGGACGTGATATGGTTTGACTTATGCTAAGTAAGGGCTTCCTAAGTGGTGCTAGTGGTAAAGAATCTGCCTGCCAATGCAGGAAATGCAAGAAATCCAGGTTAGAGCCTAGGTCAGGAAGATCCCCTGAGGGAGGCAACCCACTCCAGTATTCTTTCCTGGAAAGTTCTATGGACAGAAGAGCCTGGTAGGCTACAGGCCATGGGGTCGCAAAGTGTTGGACACTGAGTGAGCACACGTGCACGCACGCGCGCGCGCGCGCACACACACACGGTAAGTAAAGAATGGACTGTAAGAACAAGCAAGTAGGGTATTTCAGTAATCCAAGCAAAAGATAATGGTAGTTCAGACTAGGATGGCAGTAGACATCATGGAGAAAAGTGGAACAATTCAGGATTCAGCCTGGAGTTGGATGAAAAGTGGGTGGTGAAGGAAGGAGATAAAACAGAGTTAACTCTGACTAGATTTTTGGCCTAAGTAACTAAGATGGATGAACGTTCTAGATTCTTAGTTACAGAAGCCTGAACAAGAAAAGGTTTGGGTAGAGAGAAGTATGTTCAGTGTGAAATGCTTACTCACTCTAACAATAACCACTTTTGTACACTTACAAGGTTTGCCACACTGATGTAGACAATACACATGAAATACAAAATTCGGCTTCTGTCCTACATTCTCTGTACCTTCAACAAAAGCAAGGACACAGCCATGACTGAGGTCTTTACGCTAATGGATCAGTCAGACCAGACTGCAATACTGAGGCTATAATTTCATTTCCTATGAGATAAAGCTCCTTATGTTAAAAAAAAAAAAGAGAGAGAGAGACTTTTTAAGGTCTAAGTTACACACACACACATACTTTATAGGCTTCTATTTATATTGCTACATGCATACCTCTTTAGAGAAGGCTGGGAATTCAAGGAATATTATTTGGATGCATGAAGATACCATAAAAATACCAAGTCATCATCATAACAACATTTTAAGAAGTAGGAACCAGTCAGAATAAGTACTTACCCACAGATGTTTAGCATTGATTACTTCAGGCCATAAAAAACATGAATGTAAGTGGCCCAGACTTTCAGGTTACACTCAGTCATAAACTGCATACTTTAAAAATGCACGAGTTGGAAAATGACCAGACACCATGCTCTGGAAAGCACTGTGAAGGCCTCATCAAACCAGTAAATTCCTGCTCAGGATAGAATGGCTCACGTAGCCTTCCCTCAAGGAAAGCAACAAATGAAAACTGCAGTGGAGGAAAAGGCCCAGGACAGATCTGAAATGCCATTTTCTGCCTTGTTTTGTATTTCTCATGAGATGATCTACAGGCTGGTGTGTGGAAAGAGCGTCCACCCAGGCCGGCCACACGGTCAGCAGTGACCCTCACGTGGTCACTCAGCCTCTGAGAGCTGTAGAGGAGGGGAACATGCCTGGAAGGCCTCAAGGGCTCCCTTTGGCTTTTGGACTTGATGATTATTTTCCTTCTCTGTATATAGTACAGCATTAAAAATCATTCATTATATTTCTCATGAGGCAGGGGAAAAAACTGACCTATTATCTCCACTGTGTTTTCAAATATTAATTCAAGTGACTTGACTAAAAACTACAGTAGCCTTCTTTCAAGGTTAATATGTCAAGATTTTTTTCCTTTGACTCATGTGGTTCTTCACTTTGAGCTTCTAAAACTAATTATCTTTTGAGGTAGGGGAATTAAGGTGCTGGAGGGAGTGAGCATTGCTCCAGTTAAGAGAAGCAATGATCTGGGCTGTCTCACAAGATACATGGGTATTCAGATTGGATGCTTTTTGAATTAGGATCACTCCAGTATTTCAATTAGTGACACCAGGAATACTGAGAAAGGCTTCTATACGGTCCAAGTCTGCCTAGTAAGCAAAAAAACTAGGAAAGGATCTTGAAGAGACTATACTATGGAAAACAAGAGTTAGTGAATCTGCTTACTCATGTAGAGTGTGGTTACCAAGCTAGGAGAGACTTTCAAAAGTTTCTGAAGTATCTGAAATTTAATTAAAATGAAAACTGCTACTGCTACTGCTAAGTCGCTTCAGTCGTGTCTGACTCTGTGCGACCCCATAGACAGCAGCCCACCAGGCTCCGCCGTCCCTGGGATTCTCCAGGCAAGAATACTGGAGTGAGTTGCCATTTCCTTCTCCAGTGCATGAAAGGGAAAAGTGAAAGTTAAGTCGCTCAGTCATGTACGACTCCTAGCGACCCCATGGACTGCAGCCTACCAGGCTTCCCTGTCCGTGGGATTTTCCAGGCAAGAGTACTGGAGTGGGGTGCCATTGCCTTCTCCGAAATGAAAACTAAACTTGAGGAAAAAGAACATGATTTTAAAACGCATAAAAGCGAGTCAAATCTATGCACTATTCACAATTTTAAAGTTCTCTCCAGGGGGAGGGGTGGATGATGATGTTGATCAAAAACCATAGTACCTGCTGGGGGTGTCATTATTAGCATGAACACCACCCAGCTAAAGACTTAAGGGCTTCCCTGATGGCTCAGATGGTAAAGAATCTGCCTCTTAATGCAGGAGACCTGGGTTTGATTCCCAGGTTGGGAAGATACCCTGCAGAAGGGAATGGCCACCCACTCCAGTATTCTTGCCTAGAGAATTCCATGAACAGAGGAGCCTAGTAGGCTACAGTTCATGGGGTCGCAAAGAGTCGGACACGACTGAGGGACTAAAGCTTTCACTTTCACTAAAGACTTAAAATTAATTATTTCCAATGGTTAGGTGGGAGGACTCAAAAACCACACCATGGAGAGAGGCATTAATCATTTGAGTTCTCCATTCATCAAGAAGCATAAAACAACAACAACAAAAAATTTAAGATTCCACTTTTTTAAAAAAGTTGGTGCATTTACCAATGGAGGGGGGGAAGTGGCCTCTTTGCAGTTAATGCTCAGGGAGTTCTGAAGACAGGGACATGAAATGCTCACTCTTTTAGATTTGAATTACTCCAAAGTGAACAGCAATGGTCACAGGACTGGAAAAGGTCAGTTTTCATTGTAATCCAAAAGAAGGGCAATGCCAAAGAATGTTCAAACTACCGCACAACTGCACTCGTCTCACCCACTAGCAAAGTAATGCTCAAAATTCTCCAAGCTAGACTTCAATAGTACGTGAACCGAGAACTCCTAGATGTCCAAGTTGAATTTAGAAAAGGCAGAAGAACCAGAAATGAAATTGCCAACATCTTCTGTATCACAGAAAAAGCTAGAGAATTCCAGAAAAACATCTACTTCTGCTTCATTGACTACACTAAAGCCTTTGACTGTGGATCACAACAAACTGTGGAAAATTCTGAAAGAGATGGGAATACAAGACCACCCTACCTGTCTCCTCTGAGATCTGTATTCAGGTCAAGAAGCAACAGTTAGAACAGGACATAGAACAATGGACTGGTTCCAAATAAGGAAAGGAGGACGTCAAGGCTGTATATTGTCACCCTGCTTATTTAACTTCTACGCAGAGCACATCATGTGAAATGCCAGGCAGGATGAAGCACAACAGGAATCAAGATTGTGGGGATAAATGTCAATAACCTCAGATATGTAGATACCACCACCGTTATGGCAGAAAACGAAGAGGAACTCAAGAGCCTCTTGATGAAAGTGAAAGAGGAGAGTGAAAAAGCTGGCTTAAAACTCAACATTCAGAAAATGAATATCATGGCATTTGGTCCCATTACTTCAAGGCAAATAGGTGGAGAAACAATGGAAACAGTGAGAGACTTTATTTTCTTGGGCTCCAAAATCACTGCAGATGGTGACTGCAGCCATGAAATTAAAAGACACTTGGTCCCTGGAAGAAAAGCTATGACCAACCTAGACAGCATATTAAAAAGCCCAGAGACATTACTTTGCCGATCTGTCTAGTCAAAGCTATGGTTTTTCCAGTAGTTATGTATGGATGTGAGAGTTGGACCATAAAGAAAGCTGAGTGCTGAAGAATTGATGCTTTAGAACTGTGGTGTTGGGGAAGACTCTTCAGAGTCCCTTGGAGACTGCAAGGAGATCAAGTCACTCAATCCTAAAGGAGATCAACCCTGAATATTCACTGGAAGGACTGATGCTGAAGCTAAAGCATCAACACTTTGGCACCTCATGCAAAGAGCCAACTCATTAGAAAAGACTCTGATGCTGGGAAAGACTGAAGGCAGGACAGGAAGGGAATGACAGAGGATGAGATGTTGGGATGGTTTCACCAACTCTGTGGACATGAGTTTGAGCAAGCTCTGGGAGATGGTGAAGGACAGAGAACCTGGCATGCTGCAGTCCATGGGGTTGCAAAGAGTCAGACACTACTGAGCGACTGAAGAACAATAGCGACAAAGCGACGCACTGCTGCATCTTGGACATTCATGTGTTCACCCAAAGAAAAGGTGGCAACATCTGGTGCCACCAACTGAGGGCAAGACAATTTCCCCAAAAGAGCTGTCCTATGATTTGTTTCATTAATTTAAATTTTTTCCTCTAATTTACTTTGCCTGATGGCCATATGTTTCTCCACTGTTCAAGCCAGTGACAATAACAGACATGCAGCAGAATAGTAATGGAGCAGGTCCCTTCCTCCTGCTTTTTTCTCCGCCTGGCTTTTTCAAAAACAGCAATGGTCAACCTGAGTTTCAAACAAGAAAGGTCCTTTTCCATGCTCTTTAGTAAGCTGTATGCAGAAATACGTCTTTTTCCTAAAAGGAGACAATCACACACTCTTTGCTCAAAAGGATCACACCTAGAAACATATAAACCAGTGGGCAATAAAAAGGAAAGGGCAGACTTAAAACTACATTTGCTCCTTGAGGAAGTAAAAGTAGAGAGAAGCACACTGGTACAATTTACTAAGGTTTACTAAGGATTGCACATATGATGACTTCCTACCATTTGACTGGTAAAGGAGGAAGTGAAACTAATTATTCTCTTGATTTAAATTGAATCTCCCCTCTTACTACACAATCCATAGGACTGTTCCAAGAAACAAAAGTGAGAGTTAAACGGAAAGAGACTCATAATCCAAGATAATGCGTAAACTCACTAAACTCCTGGTTTAAGAGCCCATGATCCAACAAGTTTTGTCCAAATTATATTAGTATATACTCATATGTGATTTCTTATAAACTGACCCAGCAGTACATTAATATAACATTTGTCATCGTATAATAGTAGTTTGAGTAAAAACGAAACCACCAGAAATTGACCATCTTAGGTGCAGCCTTTTCTCTTTCATTACACACACACACAGTTGGGGCAGGGCTTGAAAATCCAAATGCTTTAGCTTAACGCTAACCCTATAATCACTTGCTTATCTTGTGATCTACGTACAGCTTTCTCAACTATACTCACCATTGATTATTTAAAAGCCTGTTAATATACTACATACTAAATGAAATGACTATTACAATATTCTGGATACTCTACACAGTTAAGAATATAGGTGGGAAATGTCCCCTTATCATGTTTATCATTCTTCTGACTAAATATTTCTAAGGTGATGAAGTCATTGCTTACTGTTTGTATTGTACTATAACAGATGCCACTAGAATTCTATAAAGTGTGGCAAACAAATTTTTTAGTAGCAATTTTACTGAGACATAATTCATATAACCTTCCATTCATACATCTAAAGTGTAGAATTCAATGATCTTTAGTAGATTTACCACCACCACAATCAGCTCTAGAACATTTTCATCTTGGGTAATAAAATTTTAACGAGCTGCCAAATATCTAACCTGCCAAAACATCAGACTACTTATTAGAAGAGCTTGCTGCTAAATGCATTCCCTCTTCTCTTAAAGTACATATTTAGATTTGGGTTTTGTTGTAGCTGTTTTGTTCTTTTTCTACTTAGCACATGCTGAAGAGTCTGATTCAACAGCCTATAAGGAATCACTGAAAATATCTGAGGTGGTTTGAACTTCATCCTAGGAATCCACTAAGAAGACAGGGACATGGCATGACAGATGGCTCAGATTTTGCATTTTGCAGGAAAGAAACAGACAATGAAATGAGACCAAAGAAAGTTATCGCAAAGGTCCAGACAGGAGATCTGAGCCTTAACTTGTGTACTGAAAACAGGCAAGAAGGAAGAATGTGAACATTACTGAACAGGCAGAATGGACAGATGTGACTCTAGTCTGTGGGGGAGGGAGAGAAAAAGGGAGTCACAGAGGACACTGAGGCTCATGGAGGGAGAGTGGGGAAACTGGGGCACCTTTAGCACAAAGGGGAACCCAGAAGGAACACTCATTTCAGGGGGAAGCTGATGGGCCACTTTCAGATGTGTGATGTTGACAAATGCATTTCCAGGGCATGGTAGAAACTAGAAAGTGTAATTGCCAAAAATCATCTGGTTGGGCTTATGGGAGGGAAAGGATGCTCAGTGTCGTGCACAGCTGAATCTACGAGACAGGGGACAAAAGCGTCTCCTACACTTCTGATGGGGTGGAGAGAGCAGTGGGAACCAGGCAGATGGGACTGAAATGACCCACAGTCTCTCTAGGTGCACACAGCTACACAAAGAAGAAAGAGGGGTGCACAGAAGGGCTGGGTATGAAATCCTGCCTAGGATACCCTGGAAGAGGAGAAACTGGGCCACTCAGTGTCACCTCTTTCTCATTACTGCTCCAGTATCAGGTATGGCCCCCCGTGTCTTCCTAATGGCAGCATAAGGACCGAGGAGTGAGGAAGATCCTAGAAATGCTGAACATACACACACATTTAGATGTGTGCTCCCTTCCGTCAATGGCCACTGGAGGCCACCTAAGAAGCTCCACTGGGCCATAGTAAATTTCTGAATCCTATTAATGCATGCGACACTGGGCTTCAGCCATGTGTCTTCAGTTTGATCAGAAAATTGACATCCTGCCACACAAAGAACTGTATGTGTTTCTTCAAACCTGTTCAGGAACATTTCAGTCACCTTATTAAAAGTTCACTTACAGACTCTGGACTGGGACCTTCACTGCCTTACACTAGAGAGGAAGTCAGGATAGCAGCTCGCATCAGATAGCCTGTGCCCTTTTATAGGTAATGCCTTATTATGTGATCACAAGAGAAAATGAGAAGACCAACTCCAGGCTGAATGATTGATCAAGTCATTTTATAAATTTTTAAGTTATAAAAATATTAATAATGAAATGGTCTCTAAGAAAAAGGAGACCTCATAAACTTACCTTAATGTTAGCTCATGCCTTGGAATCAATTCTACAAAGGGTCTGAACTCTCGTAACACACAATGCATTGAAAATAGGATCTAATACACTGGGACAAACTATCTGCAAAACTGCAAAGAGTTTATAGTAAACCACATAAAACACTAGCAAATCATATTTTAAAATCTCCCAACGAAGGGAAATTAGAGGGGAAAACCCTTTAATCAATTAAAAAGCAATTTAGCCTCATCTAGTGTTAAAAAACTATAAATTCAAATGACAATGATATAATTAATTTCATTTATTAAATTGGTAAACATTGTTTGAAAATGATCATATGTAGGACTCAGAAATCTAGGCGAAAGTTGGCATTCCACACTTCTAGAGGAAATAAAAATAGCTACAGGCAAATTCAGCAATAGCTCTCATGTCTTGTAATGTTCCATGTATCCTGTCCCAGTGACTCCATTCTTAGGGACTTTTCCCATGGCAATAATTACAAATTTTACACATATTAGCTATATAGGATATGAATCTTATAATTGGTTAAAAACAACAAAAATTAATCTAAACTTTCACCAGGAAAGGATGGGTAAAATAAATGATGTGATACACATGCAGCCAGGAAAAATGGTATTTTATTACATTATTAAGTATGAAAATGTTCATGATAAATGAACATGGAAATGGAAAACATGGAATACAAATCCATATGTAAACAATATACCAGTTCTTAAAAACTTAATTACACACAACCAGAATCACTGCCGGAGAAGGCAATGGCAACCCACTCCAGTGTTTTTGCCTGGAGAATCCCAGGGATGGCAGAGCCTGGTGGGCTGCCGTCTATGGGGTCGCACAGAGTCAGACACAACTGAAGCGACTTAGCAGCAGCAGCAGCAGAATCACTGCAGATGGTGACTGTAGCCATGAAGTTAAAAGACACTTATTCCTGGAAGGAAAGCTTTGACAAACTCAGATAACGTATTAAAAAGCAGGGACATCACTTTGCAGACAAAGGTCCATATATTCAAAGCTATGTTTTTTCCAGTAGTTATGTACAAATGTGAGAGCTGGACCGTAAAGAAGGCTGAGCACTGAAGAACTGATGCTTTTGAATTGTGGTGCTGACGAAGACTTGAGAGTCCCTTGGACTGCAAGGGGATAAAACCACTCAATCCTAAAAGAAGTCAACCCTGAATATCCATTGGAAGAACTGATGCTGAAGCTGAAGCTCCAATACTCTGGCCACCTGATGTGAAGAACCAACTCATTGGAAAAGACCCTGATGCTGGGAAAGATTGAAGGGAAGAGAAGGGGATGACAGAGGATGAGATGGTTAGATAGCATCACCAACTCAATGGACAAGAATTTGAACAAACTCTGGGAGATAATGAAGGACAGGGGAGCCTGGTGTGCTGTAGTCCATGGGGTCACAAAGAGTCAGATATGATTTAGCAGCTGAACAACAACAACAGAGACACACACTCTCTCACACACACACAAACATACACACACATCTATACATAGAAAAAGGTAGAGTAGAAAGATTTATAATAATGTGTTACAAGTGGTTACCTGTGTGGTGGATGAGTAGCTTTTCTTTTTACTAACATATTTTCACAATTTAATGCACTGAACAGGTATTATTTTGTTAAAGAGAAATTATTAAAAAGAAACTGAAAAAATATATTCTACCCCTTTACAGAGGGCTTTACATCACGGATGGAACAGCATCAGTGAAAGAGTTGAAAGACTGAAAGAACTTTCAGTCAGAAGTTAAAAAAAAAAAAAAAATGAGGTGGGTTAGAACTCTATTTGGACTTCCCCAAGACCCAGTCTTGTGAGGATAAAAATGAGATAAAACACACAAGAAAATCTTAATAGGAAGTCAAGTATCGTATAAGAAATGATTTCACTGGACGGTCTGCCACTAAACGTGGCAGAACACGTACTTTGGGCTGTGCTGTTTTCTTATTAATTGTACAGTGATCCAACACTCTACTTTATGAGCATTGTGATGCATTTGCACATGGTTTATGAGAGTATAAAGTGAGTTGGCACACTGGACTAAAACTATAACCTCATTTCATTAGCCCCTGTTCTAATCAAAGAAAGAAAAAAAGTATGTAAGACAGTCACAACAGGTTTCCTAAGGAACTCACTCAAATATAGGAAATGAATCAATTTCCACTAAATACATTAGTAGAAGTCCCTGCTTTTAGGACCTTGAACACAGTAGGAATTCAAAGAAAAAAAGGTTGATCAATAATTTTTCAAAAAAAAAATTCAGGCATACAACATTATCAAAAGTAAACAAACACTGAAATTTACCAAAATGTTACTAATAGCTGTTTCAGAGCTATGAGAATACAGATGATTATTATTTTTTTCTATTTTATAAATTTCAAACGATCATTTATTAAATTAAATTTTAAACAGTCTTTGCAAGTCCCAGGAATCTACTGCACTCGAACCCAATGGTTATATGACTGTGAACAAGTCAATTTACCTACCCAGGTTTCATGTTCTTCAAATTAAATCTAGGAAAGAGTTGAGACACATGTAATTGCTGACTGAAAACATTTACAGTGTCTAATACAATGGAGACACTGCTTTAAGAGTGATGCCTGTTTAATGGATAGGAACAGTATCTATGAATAAAATATTATTTGTTGTTATTATTTATTGTAGTTTCACTAATTCCAGGTTAGCATATAAGGCAAATAACCTCAAAGGGCAAGTACCAGGCAGTGTAGAATCCATTTCTGGCCTCTAAAGCTCTCAAGTCAAAACAGATATGAAGATTTTTCTAACCTATAGAACCAAAAAAAGAAATGGGCTCCCCTCAGAGGTTTTGGTTCATGGGCCAAATTTAAATCTTAGGATCATTTTAAAGCCAACCTACAAACCACAGAAGAAACCCAGAGATACTCACCACAGTATATGCTGTCACATGTTCAACTATGTCTTGAGAAAAGGAAGTTATGATGTATTTGTCAAGTGTGATGTGATATAGTAGACAAAGAACACCAGGAATGCTAGTCCCTTTCCTGTCATTAAAAATATTTGACTTTGAGCAGTCACATAAATAATATGGGCCATAATTCCCTTATATATATACACAATAAGGAAGTCAGACTAAATAAATTCAAAAGCTCCTTCTATTTCTATCCTGATATAAATCTCTAGGACCCACATTCATACAAGGCTGTCCTTAATTAAAGCTGGGTTTTCCCTACAACACAAACTGGGTTTTTTACTCAAGTACCTTTGTCACGAGTGACTAATGTCTTATTTTAAGGTTATCCCACATCATGTTAGGCAACTATAAAAGTAAAGCTTCAGAAATATTTAATAGTGAGAGAATACACTCATTACCTATTAGTGGAGAAGGTAGGCAGTATGAACACATACATGATACCTGTTCAAAATCTACTGAAGCATATAAACCAGACACATAACAATAACAATGTTACATCTGCTTGGTGGCAACACAAGTGATGTTTGCTACTTATTTTGTATTTTCTAAATTTGGTAGACTATTTTTACAATCAGAATCTAATAATAAAGCATATTTTAGAACTATTCTAAAAGGGCTCACAAATTTTCAGTCGTACAAGGTAATCTGGCTCCAATTGTCTTCTTTCTAAGGTAATTCAGAAGCCGAAGAGGTGAACAATAGAGGCTGTTTTGTAAAGCTTAGTATAAGATGCAGGTTATCACCAGGCATCTATGCACCATCAAGCTGCCTCTCCCCATCCACCTCTCTTTAGACCTGATACCAAACCACTCATCTTCCCTCTCCCCATTACACTTAACCATTGGTCAACACATTCTCTGAAGCCTCTCTGATTGGGCCCATGGGGAAGATGTTTGGGGGCAAGCGTAGCTTCATGGGGCCCTCGTGTCAACTGCCATCTCTCCTGCAAGGTATTGCTCCAACCTTGGTCACTCACTGTAATGCAAGAACAGATCGGGGTCACCGTGTTAGCACAGAGTGGGATTAACCAGATGAAGTGCACTCAAATAATCAATGGATATAATATGACACATTGCCTCTCTACAGCAGCTGTGATCCCACAATTACCTCCTCATGACTGGAGTGACAAGAACATCTGAATAATTCAGGTACTCAATGTCTAAATACTCCAAGATGCACTGGGGGGACATAAGTCCAAAGACGCTGCAGGAAAAGAGACGGAGCCATTCAGCTTGGGAGGATGTTTGACCCCAGAACACGGAGGGTCTTGGCCCACCACAGACAACAGCTCAGTCAGCTATCTGGGAAGGAGAGGTCTACCTGTCAGCTTTCCAGATCCTTCTGAGTCTATGTTCAGAGTGGGACTTTTTTCTTTGTTGGAAGTGGTGTAAATTCTCAGAAGATCAGGCACACCCATGCTCAAATCTAAGTACAAAAACACACTGCAAAGCCAAATACAAACGGTTCCTCCACTGTTAATTGGAGGCCATCCATCAGATAAGGTTGATTTTCTTCTATGTGTTTAATATGGCACCTTCACAAGAGATAAGAACACTTTAATGAAAATCTACTTGCCAACTTTAAAAAGTCAGCACTCAAAACACATATGAAGTGACTGTAAAGCTGCTTTACACTAAAAGTAGGAAAGTAAGGAGTAAACACAAAACAGATTTTCTTAAATTCCATATTGCTTTGTTACCACTCTACCAAATGTACTGCCTAAGGTCATGTTCGTCTGGGTTGTGACCACATGCAAAACCTAGGCCAGAATTGCTCTCCATATTTTATTCATGTGGCTTTTCAAGAAAATGTAAGATGATCTTTATGTTTATTAAGAAGACAGAAAAAGCTTTTCTACTTTGTAAAATGCTTAATTACCTAGGTTAAAGGTAAGCTGCATACTCAAATGAAAAACAGATTCTCTTAGAAAAAAACATGGTTGTCCTAATTATACACGGATGATCTAATTAAACTGTCATTCACAATTCATTACAGCTATTAATAAAGTGTACGTGAGAAAATGGTTATTACAGTTAAATTTACAGGAGTGTTAAACCCTCTTAAACATAAAGACAGCCAAGAAAGAACTCGTGGTGAAATTTCACTAGAAGTACATGAATGTTAGACCTCCTTAGAGATCTTTAAAGGCCTCTTCTAAAGACCCTAGACCTGCCTCCTCGTTCATAAATGAGGAAATTGAGGTCTATTGAAGTTAAGTGAATTGTATAAGTTCCCATCCACTAACTAACTTTCCCATCACTTACATGGTTGCCACATTTCCTGAACTGCATGTATTTCTTAGTTCTAAACAGATAATGCTAACTTGCCCTGCTGCTGTCAGAGCCAAGGAGGGTAAGGATTCCCAGAGCAGTTCACAGAGCAAAATATTAGAAGGAAAGTTAACTGATGCAGAGGAGAGAGGACCAAATGCTGAGGTGGTAACATCACCAAGTACAGGAGAACCACCACGCTGTTAGCTGACAGTACATCAAGGGAGAAGAAGCGGAAACTAAAGAAAACAGGAAGTCCTTATTAAATCTGCTGTGTCTAGAAAGAAAGAATTCCTATGAATTTCAAGGTGAATAAAATATCCCTATTAGTACTCTACCTATTGACAGAAGAAAGTTTTTCACTTAAAACAAGATAGTACGACACTACTGACCACAACAGCAGAATCACCACTATGTCTGTAAAGGATTTAAAGAATAAACAGAACACACTTCTTTTCCAGCTCGAGGAATCTCATGTTTTCTTCTTCTTAAGATTCTACATTTTAAAGAATGCTCCAAACTACCTAGGCAAAGGAAACCCCAAAGATAGGTCATGCTGCAGTGGTAATAAGTGCCTGAACCCCAGCCCTTGCATACAAACCCTGGGTATATGAACCCACACACTCTACCACTGGAAAACTAGTCTCCCAAAATGACTCAGAATCAAACAACAGCAACAAAAATAAAATGTATTCTGTATTGGTGTTAACTGTATTCACTTTAAACATAGTAGTATATTTATGATGACTTTCAAAGTACTTGCTGCTAAACAGACTGCTGGCCCCACATTGGGAAGCACACTGACTAAAGCCCAAGTTCACAGATCCAGACACCGTGATTAGCTATGTGGCCTTAGGGCAAGTTACCTAATCTCTGCTGTAACTTTTCCTCATCTGCAAAATGAAGATAATGAAGCTTATCTCACCAAAGGGAATTCTGCTGATGAAATTCATGTAAAGCTCTTAGTAGACTGGCTGCCACAGAGTAATATTCCATAGCCATATTATGGTTAATAAAGCCTACAGCCATTCACTATGCAGCCTCATCTCCCATCTCTGCCCACACATTGGCCATACTCCAGGCCACACGCAACTCCCCTCAACCTGCAACAGGCAGTGCTCTTCAGACCCCTATTCCCTTTGTTCCATATGCCCTTCTCTGTCTGGCAAAAATCTCCCTCATCTTTGTTCTTGAAGTTGGCCAACACCCCCGAGGCAGGTTAGCTGCTCGTTATGTGATTACATTTGGATTATAATTACTCGTGTAACAAGAAAAAAGTTTCTTTACTAGAATGAGGCAAGGGAGGGGTAAAAGGAACACAAGAAGGTTACTGTGGCAAGGGGCCAGGCTATACTTCCCAGAGAGAGGCTTTCAAAAAGGGTCTGTCTCAATAGGAAAGCAGAGATGACAAAATGCAAAAAGCCACACGTGAGATGTGACTGCCCTGTTATTAAATCTCACAAAAAGCAGTCACAGATTTTATTTTCTGGGGCTCCAAAATCACTGCAGACAGTGGTTGCAGTCATGAAATTAAAAGACACTTGCTCCTTGGAAGAAAAGCTATGACAAACCTAGGCAGTGTATTAAAAAGCAGAGACATCACTTTGCAGACAAAGGTCCTTATAGTCAAAGCTATGGTTTTCCCAGTAGTCATGTATGGATGTGAGAGCTGGACCATAAAGAAGACTGAGCGCCAAAGAACTGATGCTTTCAAATTGTGGTGCTGGAGAAGACTCTTGGGAGTCCCTTGGACAGCAAGGAGATCAAACCAGTCAATCCAAAAGGAAATCATCCCTGAATATTCTTTGGAAGGACTGAAGCTGAAGCTCCAATACTTTGGCCACCTAGTGAGAAGAGCCAACTCATTGGAAAAGACCTTGATGCTGGGAAAGATTGAAGACAAAAGAAGCGGGCAGCAGAGGATGAAATTGTTAGATTGTATCACTGACTCAATGGACATGAATCTGAGCAAACTCCAGGAAATAGTGGAGGACAGAGAAAACTGGGGTGCTGCAGTCCATAGGATCACAAGGAGCCGGACATGACTCAGCGACTGAACAGCAACAACATGTGTGTATGCATGTGAACAGAGAAAGACAAGAGGCACAAGTGTGTCCACGAGGATGTCTGGGGAAAGTTCTGAAATGCCTGAAGCACTAAATTCACATTCAGGCTAAGTTTTAGTCAAGTGTCTAAAGGGCAGAAAGTTACCATGTACCATGAGTTATAAATGTTTATATGCCCATTTGCCAGCTTACACTGTTTCCCCACCATCAAGTTCTCATGGCTGGAGAAACAGTAACACAGAATGGTTTGGAGCAGTGCTTCTCAAACTTGACTGTGCATTTCAGTACGGTCTGAAAATATTACTAAAATGCATGTTCTGGTTCCAGGGTGCTGAGGTGGAACCCGATATTCTCCTTGTCTAACCAGCTCCCAGGTGATGTGACACTGAGGCACCACTTCAGCAGCAAGAACTCGGAGCAGATACTAACACTAGGCTGCCTGTGTTCACAGCCTGGCTCTGCTACTTAATAGCTGTGTGACCTTGAGCAAGTTAGTTAAGCTCTCTGAGTCTCTTTTTCAAAACCTTCATCTGTACATAAGAGAAAACTTCATAAGGTAGCTATTGACGATTCATGAGTGAACATGCCCAGAAGATACCTGGCACACAGAAAGTACTAGATTGATGCTACCATTTTTCTTATTAACATTCATCTCTTAATATCTCCTGTACCTATCATAATAGTAGAAATTTTAAAAAGCAGAAATTAATGTTTTTGAACAAAATGCTATTTTTGAATACACTAACATGTTTATCAGGCAGAGCAAACAATAAATAAAACAGTGTATGCGTGTTTTAAAGTCCCCATGAACTGCAGCTCGCCAGGCTCCTCTGTCCATGGAATTCTCTAGGCAAGAATACTGGAATGGGTTGCCATTCCCTTCTCCAGGGGATCTTCTTGACCCGGAGATCAAACCTGGCTCTCTTGCATTGCAGGCAGTAACTACATTAAAATCCCCAGAGGACAGTACCGTAATAAAACAGTGACAAGATTTAAGGCTACTTATGTTAAACTGGGGGCTTCCCTGGTGGCTCAGATGGTAAAGAATCCTCCAGCAATTCAGAAGACCTAGGTTCAATCTCTGGATTGGAAAGATTCCTTGGAGAACGGAATGGTTACCCACTCCAGTTTTCTTGCCTGGAGAATTCCATGGGCAGAGAAGCCCAGTGGGCTATAGTCCATGGGGTTGCAAAGAGTTGGACATGACTGAGCAACTAACAACCACACATTTTAAACTGATAAGGAGTTGCATCCATATCCTCCATCTCTCAAGCTCTTTGACTGCTTCAGCTCACTACCCCAACTCCAGGATACAAACTGTAGGTACTGTTGGCCTTTTACCCTTTTCTCAGGTAGAGGAGGGAGGCTGAGATCTGACATGGGGCTACAAGGGAATGTGGGGGCCAGACAGCTGGGGATGAAGAGGTCTTAAAGGTCTGGAGTGGACTGCAGCTGATATGGGGGTAAGCCAGCAGGGCAGCCTAAGTAAGCTCCCTGGGCTAGAGCAAGCTCTAAGTGATGATCCAGGCTCCCAGGGATGCAAGAACTAGCACAGGGTCCTAACAAGAAGGCAGAGCAAAAAGAATGATGGCCACTGCCATGGACTGGCTATCCATGATGTTTCAGGCCCCATTTGTCCCCTTCATCCTTACAGCAACCCTGTGAAGTTAAGTTTTATCACTTCCAGAGTGCAGGGTAGGAGGCCTCCCAGTGCTGTTTGATCCATCTTCAAAATGAATAATCCCACAGCCACCGGCCCTGGAACCTCGGGACAAAAGAGAGCAGCAGTCTGACCCCAAACCCATGGCTCTTCTAAGGCAGTTGCTCTTGACACTTTCAATCCGGGGTTCCTGTTGGAAACACATTTGCTCCTCTGCTCACGTGTCTTGATAAAGATGGCACACCTCTCCCATATGACTGTGATCTCTTCAAGGTGCCCCAGGATCTCTCCAAGAGAATTTCACACATGCCTCGAAGCCTTAAATGAAATCCTCCACATTTTAAATCAATCCCTCCACGTTTACCTCTAGCAGCCATTTTCTTAGGATGAGATCACATACATGCAAATAGAAATTCTTATTATTAAAACAAAATGAGGACACTGATGCTGAGAAGGTAAGTAACTTGCCTGAACCCACAGAAACACCATGTGCAAAGCTGGTCCCAGAACCCAGGTGTGCTAGACCTGGAAGTGAAGATCTGAAGAGAACAGTCACAGAGAGTTTCACCCAGACATGGAGATGAAGTTCAAGGGTAGGACAGAAACAAGAAAGAAAGGGTTCAAAAGGACCACAGGACTCACGGGGCTGCTGGACAGGAAGGCAGGGTGTCATGGCAGTGGCTCACAGCAGGAACCAATCAGAAATCAAGTCCTGAAACTTGACAGAGACTCAGATCAGGTGAGTCTCCCAGCAGAAAACAAGTTATGACTCAGGGAGTAAGGCAGGAGCCCAAGGTCGGGATGGACCATACCACAGGTCAGCAGCAATGAGCGCCTTTGGGATTTTTGTTTTTGTTTTTCTAACTTTTTGTTTTACATTGGAGTATCATTGATTAACAATATTGTGTTAGTTTGAGGTATACGACAAAGTGATTCAGTTATATGTATACATGTATCTATTCTTTTTCAAATTTCCTTCCCCAATTAGGTTGTTACAGAATATTAAGCAGAGCTCCCTGTGCTATACAGTAGGGTCCTTGTTAGTTATCTCTTTTATATATAGCAGTGTATACATGTCAATCTCAAACTTCCTAACTACTCCCTCATTCCCCCCATCCCCGCAACCCTAAATTCTTTCACAATGAGGGTCTCAAGTCTTAAAGCAGTTTGCTGGGATAAGGGGGTGAATGACAGCAGCTGGGGCGGGGCACACCAATATCTCACACCACCCCCCCAATCACATCTCTGGGAGGTGGGTTTCAGAGAGCTTCAGGAGGGGACATGTACTGCTTCATCAGTAGAGAACGTGGGGGCTAATGCCAAATCCAGAAGAGCTGGGTGCGTCACTATATTTCAAAAGAAAAACATTAACAGACTTGCATGCAAATTCTCCTGTGGGCAGGAAGCTTTTCCATATTTTTTAATATCTTTATTAATATTCAAACTGAGAGGGAACTATGCCTTGGTTCAGAATCCTCTTCTCGGAATCTAGTTTTGGTATTGAACCCAAGGAAGGAACTACCCTCAGAAGATTCCTCATTCATGTGGCCAAGTCTTACCCCACCTGGTGTAAAACAACCCCTTCTCCCACCACTGTTTCTTCTTGTACTTTATTTCTTACAGATGTACCTTCTTATTTATCCTGACTCTTCCCTTACTAAAAACCTCATCATATCTGGTTTAAACTACTTACTGTAATGCTCTCACCCAGATTCCCTTCCTGAAATGATGCTCCTCTGGAGGCTATTATAAACAATTCCATTAAGCTTCCATCCACGTGTTGGTCAGCTCTAAAGTCATCATCAAACCCTCAGTTCCCTACAAAGGAAATTTTCCACTTCAGGGAACAACATCATTCCCTGTCTATAGTAGGTTAAGCTTGCTCACTTCTTCTCTGTGCTGATTCTTTCTTGATTTGTGTCTGTACCTCCACTCTAAATGGTTGTCACTATGTGATTCAGGAAATCGCATTATAACATATTTAAATTCCATCTCAGATTCCACACCAGCAGCCATTTGCTCCAGCAAGTTTTCCCGTGAGGCCGACGACTATACTTCCAGGCTCATCTCTGCACCCTAATTGTGCATCCACTCCAAACCTTCGTTATTCTAACATCTGACTTCTTGTATATTAAAAACCAAAAACGTTTGACAGATAAAGAAGAAAATATTTAGAATTGGTTACCCTCTCTCTAGGGAGGGACTAGGAAAAGGGAAGGCAGTGTTCCCCCTCATTTTATACATCTCTGTGCTATGTGAAATTTCTTAATAAATACTTATTATGAAAGAACCAGTTGAGTGAATATATATATATATGTGTGTGTGTGTGCAGAACTGATTCACTTTGCTGCACACTTGAAACAGAACATCGTAAATCTAGTATACTTCAATTAAAAAAAAAATTTTTTTTTAAAGAATCAGTTAACTAGTTAACTGTACTAGAAAAATATATGTACAGGGACAGTCATTGTCCTGTCATTATGTCTGAAAAAAAAAAAGGTAGATAATAACAGGTAAATACCTGAGTCAGTCAATAAATAGGCTGTCAGTGCAATAAGTCAGATCACATCTATAAAAGACAATACTATACTGTGCTTAGTTGCACTTGTGTCTGACGATTTTTGACCCCACTGACTGTAGCCCACCAGGCTCCTCTGTTCATGGGGATTCTCCAGGCAAGAATACTGGAGTGGGCCATGCCCTCTTCCAGGGGATCTTCCCAACCCAGGGATTGAACCCAGGTCTCCCACATTGCAGGCAGATTCTTTACCATCAAAAGACAATACTGGGCAGCTCCTAAAAATACTATATTGTCATTGAAAACAACTATAATGTATTAAAAACAGGTTATGAAATAACACATATCTTATTTTTTAAATCTCCATTTTTAATTAGATGAAAAGCATCATGAAGGCAAGATTTACATTCTCTACCTCCCTTCACCCCAGTGTGCTTTAAGACACATCGATAAAATATGAATGCTGAACATTGTCAACTTTTACCAGAATGATCTTCATTCATGTATTTTAATCAGTCAACTGTTGCTAAATATGCGTGTGGACTCATCTTTCACAATTACCTTCACAGTTGATTTACAGATTACACAACACAAAGTCTCTCAGCTTTACAGTTTTATTTATCTCAAATGTTTTCTTCTAGATGGGCAACTTCTTTGTATAAAGCCCAATCTTTTCTCAGTCCATGGTTGGAATGAGCCCTCACTTGGATACTAGACAGGAAAAGAGTTCCTTAAAGGAGCAAAGGCTACAAAGATGAACTCCAAGGTCCTTTCGACTTCTCAAACTTAAAACTCTCCATACTCAATTAGTAGGAAAGACCATTAAGGGGATCATCTTGATGAGTCACCAAATCCAAGAGTTCTGAATGATCTCAAAGAAAGTTTACATTTCAGAATTTAATATCTGTATTTTGTATTTCTCTATCCCACTCAATAAAGTGAAAAAATATGCCTAAAAGTAAGCTGATTCAAAATAGGAAATATACTCATTTTTGTATTGAAGAGGTAGTTTTTGTGTTACTGTTGTTCTAAAAGTAACACTAGGGTAGAACATGACCGAGCAGTTCTACAAAACAGAGGAAAATAAAGAAAGCTCTGAAACTGAACTTTTCTTGCATATGCCAAATCCAACATAAAAATGAAAACAACACAGAGGATATTTGTTGTACAAGAAATTCTCTTTTCCATCTCCTAACTGTTAGTTATTCTATCACAAAAATAGAGTGATGGAACACAAACAATAGGAAAGGAAAAAAGTATATTAGCAGTATATACTATTATAATGTACTGTGCCTTTATTCCAAAGGATGCTTAAGTTAATCTATATTTTTGTAAAGGATTAACTTAAAACAGGAAATGAAAAATGAAGACTGCAGGAAAATTAAGTTTTATTATAAAGTTATTCTTCAAATTATTTACCAAATTTCAACACAAAATACCCATTACACATTTAATTTATAAAATGTCTTCCAAACTCAGTTTACCATGCTAAATCAGAAATATGTCACTTGGCCACTAAACTCAACATTCGTTTCATTCCCTCTATCGCTTAATAATTCATAGGTAAATGTCTAAGAATTGTTCATCAATAAATAATGAACAAAAACAAAATATCGGATGTTATGCTGGTGATTCAAATCAAAAGACAAGATTGAGACTGGGAAAATATGAAGAACACTTCCGACAGAGAGAACAGAGAAATATAAAATGTATCTTTAAGAACCCTATCAAAATGAGCAGTTCTCTATAATTCACTACTCAAGAGGTTTTAATAAACATAAAAAAATTTTTTACTTAGACATGGACAAAATCACATTCTCCAGTAACAGTTGCACATACCATGTTGAGTGGTCAAGTCCATTATCTCCAATACCAGATAGAAATCATGCTAACAATGTGGAGGTGAGGTTAGAGAAGGCAGAGTGCTCCTAAGCTGCTGCTCTTGGAGTTACCCTCTCCTGTCTAAGTGTGTTCCCAGTGGGGCCCGTCCCTGGAGGTGTGGGGTCAGGTGTATTTTGGCAAGGACTTGAAATGCTTCTGATGTGCATCAAAGTGCAAGATCCCTTGGGTATTCCCTGCTGTCTCTCAACAAAATCATTTTTGGGTGTTTACTGTAATTCCCGTGTTTATGATATAAAAAATAATAATTTGTATGCTGTAAAAATATTTCAGTGTTTTTAAGGAAATATCCAAAAGGTGGTGTCCATTAGACTAGAAAACAGTCTCCCCTTGGCCCTTTCCCAGAACAAAATCTAACGGAGGCTGGCCTGGCAGTGTGCCCATTTGAAAGGGGTGAGAATCAGAAACTGCTTCAAGGGCCTGTCTCCCAACTGGCCCTACCCTGCAGTGAATCTCTGTGCTCCTAAACCCAGTGGCAAGCCTTCTTTTCCTTTTTTAACAAAAATAAAATATTTGAGCAGATAGTTCATGTGTGACTGCTTTGTTAAGTAAAATAATCCTCTTTTGGTGTTTAATCTGCCTATGTTTGAACATATAATAAGTGTCACGCCTCAAAACTAAGGAAGTAAATCGAATACAGCTGGCTGGCAATGAGACAGAACCAAACAACAATTACAATGAACTCTTGCACCAGTGACCTCGTTGAATACCTGCTGTGGTGCAGCCTGCCCTGAAAACCAAACTCGGCCCTTGGGATTTCTCCTCCCTCAACACAAACTCACTGATAAAGAACAACTGATTAAACTGTTATCACTCAACATCACGATACTTAAGTCTCTATTCTTATCAAACTCCAAAGTCCGGCCATAAATATTCTGTATCCCACTTAAATGAATGACAGAAAACATGCTTTCTTCCAGAAAAAAAATTTTAAGATGTCTTTGAAACTACATAATGAAAGCTGTTTCGTTTCCTCATCACCTGAGTTTTTCACATGATCTTGGAAAGTCCAGTTTCATGCTTTGGTTTCATCTGATACTGACAAATGGTCATATCATCATGGAGACAGAATCCCCCTGGGTTGCAATGAAGAGGCACTGAAACTAGATTTGCATCCTCTCTAGAATATTCTGTCTTCTTCTCAATTCACCCACCATACACCAAGTGGTTTTAGAGAATTCCAGTTAATAGGAAGTCATATTCCTTTCATTAAATCGGTGTCAAAGCAAAGCAAAGTGTGTCGAATGCATCATCAACCTGGTCACAGTGCCGCCATAGTGGGTCTTAAGCAACAGAACTTAGAGTACTTGAATTTTCAGACTGGTGTTTCAGAAGCACCCTCAAGGTTGATAAAAGAGGCAAATGATAGCAAGAATTGGGCTCAGTAACACTGTTGAGCATACCAGCTGGGTGACCTTACACTGTGTCTCAAAATTTCCTGGATGGTTTACCATCAAATCCTAATTAACTCAGATCAGCATTCAAGGCTTATCATATTTCAAAGAACATTAGCGCTAAAGAGATACAAAATTAGGATCCCAGTATTGCAAAGGGCCTTCAAGATCCTCCACCTCGAACCCTCATTTATTGTAGATCTATAAAACTGAGGCACAGAGCTATTAAAAGATCAGACTAAATTCAGATCAGGCTAACGACAAAACCAGGTCTAGCAACAAGGTCTCTTGACTCTTGCTACAGTGCTATTCAACTGACAAAATGTCCTCAGCCATTCCTGTGTTAACCACCAACACAATAACAAAGCCCTTCTAAGGAAGGCAATGGAGGCATCCAGATAAAATGGTATATTAGCACTCTAGGTACCATGCTCAATGTTCATTAAATTTCATCCTGACCATTACATGATTTCTGTTAAACCAGGTCTCTCTTGTATAACCACAGAATAATAAAGCTAGCCAGAAAATAAGCCTGAAATAGTGTAAGAAGATGCAAGTATGACACAAGTTATACTATCAACTTTGAAAATGTTCAAAATCTACAGCGATTACTCCAAGACACATATGGGTCAGGGAGAGTTACACTTTCTAGAATCTTTACTTCTTACTGAACTCATCAAAGAAAAGTATTTGTTACATTTTGTTTCTCCACATGCAAAGCAATTTATATAATAATACATAACAGTAAGTTCTATTAAGCAAATCTGGCAAACCAAGATGTTTGTTCAATAATTCTCGAAAAGCTTAAATCAATTTGTTAAAAGTTTGACTAGTATAAACAAGAAAAAATTAAAACAGGTATTTAATCTGCCTACTTCAATTCACTTAGTAGATTAATTTTATGGATTAATCCTAACTCTTTTTATAGGCATTATAGACCTTTGGATTTAGAAGGTCATTAAATCTAACACTTGAGATTTACAGGACATAAAGGAAGTGCTCTCTACTAATAACTTTGCCTAAAACATTCAGTAGATGTTTTTGATTTAGATTTGTACAAAATCACTAGCACATAAAATTGCCTGACACACTGATGACAGGTAATCACACAGATAATCACTGTTTCCACTCAAAACCAAGATGTTTCGTTTCTTCCATTCTTCTTCAGTGAGTCCATGAATAAGCCACATCCATGATAAAGAACTTCGTGTGAAATGGTTTTGATTTCTTTTTTTCTTTACCAAAGAGTCATTTTTCATTATTAAATAGTAACAACAATATGGGTATTGAGCACTTGTTCCTTACCAGGCTTTGTTCTAACCTCCTTTACCTTTGTCAACTAATTTAACCTTTCTAACAACCTTATAAAAGGTAGATAATATTACTATTTTTACAATGAAACCCAGCATCAGCCCATCTTAAATGGACTGGCATGACTCACTAGACCCCATACTGAGGGAGAAATGCATAGGCCCCCCCAAAACAGGGAATCTGAAGGTTAACCACTAGTAAAATAATTGGTGATTTCTTATGCAAATTTAAACCCCTAGCCATGATCCTTGCCGGGTTTCCTTTCTCATATCCTCAGAATGTGGGAAGAGTTGAGAAAATGGTTTCAAGCTCCAGAAGATCATGTTTTCCATTTAATACAGTATATTCCTTACTTTTGAAGCCATGTATCCTGAGAAGATCCATTTCTAAGGCAGACACTACAACACTTTTAGATTAGTGCTGCTCAATTACAGAATCACTTCTTGACATTCTAAATTCTAGTTTTCAACCTCTCCCAATCCAATGGCGAGTACAGAGCCCCACTAAAGGTGACAAAGGATGACACCTTCTCATCCCTACTCTCAGCCAAAAGAAGAGAAAATATATAAACTAACCACAGTTTTGGAGGTGGAGGAGACCATACCTCAGCAATGCAACATGTATTCAACTATACTCCTCATTTCAGGAGGGCTCTCCATGCCTAATGCTGGGCACCTGGAATACACTGCCTCCCTCCTCAAAGACAGCAGGCGAGGGAGTTAGACAACACCTGACTCATACCACAGCAATTGAACGAAACAGAAGAATGGTATAAAGAGTCACATAGGGTAGTAGCACTTATTGTGGCTTTTGAAATAGGAAGAAGTGTTTCCCAAGTGCTTGGGCAGATGGGCAAAAGAAATAGTAAGGGTACAGCTCATACACAGGTATGATAAAGCCCTGATGCAATACTTTGAACGGAGATGACAGCTGATCAAGTAACCTCATTTCAAAGGACAGTTGGAGACAGTAAGATCGAAATAAATGTTGGCAGTGTAAAAATAAAATAATAAGATCCACAACAGATAAGGCCTCTGTCCCTGGGGGCATGCAGCATGTCACCATTTGCACTACACTCGGGAAGGAACAGAGTCACTCTTGCATGGGAAGCAGTTAATGAGAAGTGACTGCTCCAAGGGCGGTGGAGAGCATGGGGAATTTGACTATTCTTTTCGAACTAGGTCAGATTCACAGAGACAATGGGATTTCATGAGTAACTTGAATGAAAGGAAGGTCAGGTATCAGAAGGAAAGAGGAGGTTGCAGGCATCAGGGAGCCCACCTTCTGGTGTTAGGGTGGACCCTCCATTATAGGATGAAGGAAGAGCAGGTTTGCACCTGCTAAAGGGAGCAAACTGTGGGAACCCCAGGGACAAAGTCCAATCCAAATAGGATTTATTTAAGCAAGCAGCTGGTGCCACCAAGACACTTCTGCTGGCCACAATGCCTGTGTGATATGTCAACTGTGTGGTATTATATGTAGTACAGTGTCCTAAAAAAAAACACTACATATTAAATGGCAAGTGCATTCTTACAAGATCAAACACCATATTATTAGTTTGTGGTTAACAATGGAAACAGTGACAGCCTTTGTATTTTCTTGGGCTCCAAAAATCACTGCAGTTGGTGACTGCAGCCATGAAATTAAAAGACGCCTGCTCCTTGGAAGAAAAGCTATGACAAACCTGGACAACGTGTTAAAAAGCAGAGACATTACTTAACAGACAAAAGTCCATCTAGTCAAAGGTATGGTTTTTCCAGTAGTCATGTATGGATGTGAGAGTTGGACCATAAAGAAGGCTGAGCACTGAAGAATTGATGCTTTTAAACTGTGGTGCTGGAGAAGACTCTTGAGAGTCCCTTGGACTGCAAGGAGGTCAAACCAGCCAATCCTAAAGGAAATCAACCCTGAATATTCATTGGAAGGACTGATGCTGAAGCTCCAATACTTTGGCCACCGGATACAAAGAGCCTACTCATTAGAAAAGTCCCTGATGCTGGGCAGGAAAAGAAGGGAACAACAGAGGTCGAGATGGTTGGGTGGCATCATCACCAACTCAACAGACATGAGTCTGAGCAAGCTACAGGAGATGGTGAAAGACAGGGAAGCCTGTCGTGCTGCAGTTCACTGGATCACAAAGAGTCAGACACAAATGAGTGACTGAACAACAACAACAGATTAAATTCACAAACATGTTTTTTTAAACACAAATTTTGTCTTTATAAATGAAACGTGAGCGACTTACTTGATGTTTCTAAATATCACTTTCTTCACATTTATAAAAGCAATAATAGCATAGCTATTAATTGATAAACTTGTTGGAAGGATTAAAAATACAAATAATGGTGTTCAGCTTAGCACCTGGACCATAGTAAGTTTTCAGTAAATGCTGCTAGTTATTTTTCATTGTTTTTTAAAACCCATTTCCTGACCAATTTTTAAACCCAGGGTTTAAAAAAACCACTTAAAAGAATTTATGCTTTCCATGATTGGTCATGGGCTATGTGTCTTCTATATCCTACTATTAATACAAAGAGAATAAAGATTATTTTCAACAATTGATCAAATAAAATGTATTTTTAAAGTACAGCTATAGCCCTAAGCCATAAAATACACTGCTAAAAAATGATTTTCAAATTCTGCATTATTATGTGTTACTCTGGTCTGCATTAGGCCAAAATTTCAGAAGTTCCTTTGGAGGTTATGAAATTGACCAAATGTAAGAATGATTATATGCAAGACTGATTTATGTATTTACAGAACCAACTAAGGTTAAACTATTTGCTCAAGTTAAGCATATGTTTTTAACTGGGCCAAGATGTCTGTAACTAAGTGACTCTAAGGTCACTCACAATCGAACATCATTAACAATGAGCCAGGTGAGGGGCACACAGGAAGCGGCAGTACAGGGCAACAGGGAGTAGTAGAGTCTGTGGCCACGCAGACGGTTTAGCCTGTTTCAAGTCACTCAAAATGTAAAGGGGGGTGAGAGGTGAGGAGACCACCATGTACAAAAACACAAAATACACCTGGAGGCTGATTTCAACCCAGAGACTAGCATATTGCAACCCCTGATAAACCGAGTTCTCTGAGGGATTTCCCTTTTCCCAACTCAAAGTGAAAGTAGAAGTGTTAGTACCCTGTGACCCCTGTAGCCCACCAGGCTTCTCTGTCCATAGGATTTCCCAGGCAAGAATGCTGGAATGGGTAGCCATTCCCTTCTCCAGGGGATTTTCCTGACCCAGGGTTTGAACCTGGGTCTCCTGCATTGCAGCCAGATTCTTTACCATCTGTGCCACCAGGGAAGCCCCTCAAAGGTACTCCACAAATTACCTGTACTTATGAAAAGAGAAATAAAGAAACAAATGGGAGAAATAAAGACTTCATTAGGCATACAATGTAAGCCTCAAAAAGCCATATAATATAAGCCTCTTTTTCCAAAGAGTGGTGTACAAATACCTACATCCAAATCATGCAGGGAGAGTGTCCTGCATTTTTAACAAGTTTCCTGGGTGATTATTCATACACTGAAGAGAACCCTCTTCTCCTTATAATAATTCTTTTATTTTGTAAAATTTTTCTTTCCTATTCACATTGTTAGTTGAGTTCTGTCACTCCAAAGTCTCTAGCTTCATTTAAACTTTTCAACTTTCACTCTATAATAATATATTTTCTTTTCTCATATACTACACATTGAAGAACTATTAGTTTGTAACCATCTATTTCATCTCATTTACTATATGCAATTTTTATTTTTATAGGTCTTATTACCTCTTTATACCTAGAGATAATGTGAAATTTGTAAATATTAAATGTGTGATATTGAAAATCTCCATAAAATACAAATAGATCTTTAAATAAAGAGACTGCCATCACAAATCAGGATTTTATAAAAATAATTCTTTGAATAAATCTTTACACTAATACTTGCAAATATTAATCTACCTGAAACTATGCTTTTAAGGAAATCACAGTTTTGAGTGTTTATGAAAACATTACAGCACAGCAGATAGCGAGCACTGAGTGAGTGTCCTTTCAGCTCAGTCCAGTCGCTCAGTCGTGTCTGACTCCTTTCGACCCCATGAACCGCAGCACGCCAGGCCTCCCTGTCCATCACCAACCCCCAGAGTCCACCCAAACCCAAGTTCATTCAGTCGGTGATGCCATGTGACCATCTCATCCTCTGTCGTCCCCTTCTCCTCCTGCCCTCAATCTTTCCCAGCATCAGGGTCTTTTCAAACAAGTCAGCTCTTCGCATCAGGTGGCCAAAGTATTGGAGTTTCAGTTTCAACATCAGTCCTTCCAATGAACACCCAGGACTGATCTCCTTTACTCACTGTTTTATTCCCTCACTTATTTTTTATTTCTATAATTACTAAGACTCTTCTTTTTTTAGTTTTAGAATCTTTAGAATTAAAGAATCTTTAATTCATCTATAATTACTTTTTCCTTCCTACTCCCCACAATATTTACACTATTATTGTAAATATTCAAAGTAAAGTTTTTAAAAGTCAGGGAAATCTCTCCTTTCCAAATAACTGCTGACAAATCTAACTATAATGAAATCAATTTCCTACAGTGATATTCTCTGAAACTAAGAATGTCAACATTCAGACCCAAAGAAAAAGGGGCTCCACAGTTCTGGGAATCCCGTATGTTAAGCCTGGGCCCCAGGACCTGTGGGGCCCCAGGGCCTGCAGTGGGAAGGTGAATGAGACCTGCTGTCGCCACCACCCTCCTTTGCACGGCAGAGGTAAATGGATCCCTTGCCTCTCATTCAATGCCAGTTCTTCCCTTTTTACTCACATAAGGATAACCCTGAACTAAGTGTGACAACTGTCATTAGTCTTCTGGGTACTGGGGCTTCCCAGGTGGGTCAGTGGTAAAGAATCCGCCTGTCAATGCAGGACATGCAGGTTCGATCCCTGAGTTGGGAAGATCCCCTCATGAAGGAAATGGCTTGCAACTTGCCTGGAAAATCCCATGGACAAAGGAGCCTGGCAGACTACAGTCGATGGGGTTGCAAAGTCAAACACAAACATGCTCAGTAAGCCACTGAGCATGCACGCACACTTCTGGGTATCAGAGAAGACAATGGGTGCACCTTTGGGTTTTTTTTTTATTAGAGGTAAAGAAGCTATATAATTCTACTTAAAATGCTCTATTGAATCATTCTGCCCTTTCTTTTCAAATCTTTCTATTCGTTCATTTTCTCTACTCTCTTCATTTTCTTCTCTTCTGCTACTGCTGCTGCTGCTGCTAAGTCGCTTCAGTCATGTCCGACTCTGTGCGACCCCATAAACGGCAGCCCACCAGGCTCCCCCATCCCTGGGATTCTCCAGGCAAGAATACTGGAGTGGGTTGCCATTTCCTTCTCCAATGCATGAAAGTGAAAAGTGAAAGTGAAGTCACTCAGTTGTGTCCAACTCTTCACAACCCCATGGACTGTAGCCTACCAGGCTCCTCCGTCCATGAGATTTTCCAGGCAAGAATACTGGAGTGGGTTGCCACTGCCTTCTCCCCTAGCCTCCTCAAAATCAAAGATTGGGGAAATAATGGAAATTGGTTGGTTACGATAGGAATCTCTTTTTCAAGTCCTATCTTTATTTTAATATATTTGGCTTACTCTATGAATTTTAATAGATTTGAAAAAAATTTCCAAATGGTATAAAATGTACCCTGAGTTTTATTTTTATTTAGATACAGTGAGGCCAACAGATCAGGAAGACAACTGCCATTGAAAACATAGTTTGTTACTCACAATTCCCAAGAATGGACATCTCACATCACATGGGGCCTAAAGGGGAAGCACCAGGGTCAGGCAGGAGACAGAAGGAGTGAGGGGGAAGTACAGGCCAGAGTCCTTACTGTGGTTTTCACAGGAAGAAACAGGCCAGCAGATGGGATTGGGCTAGTCTGAATCATCTCCAGGGCTCTGGTGTGTAGGAACTGCCCTAGTTGTTTAATACCAAGTCCTGGGGTGATATTAGGGCAACAGGGTGATGGCTTACCTATAAGAGCTCTAAATGAGATAGTGGGTAGTTGTGGGCTCTGGACTGGTTGGTTTGCATATGAAAATTATGCTCACGGGAAAGTCAGTTGCTATCTCTAGGAATTAGCCAGCCCTGAGAGGAGCAGTCTCTCCAGAATCAGCAAAGCCCTAGATGCAAGGCGGTCAAGAATATATGGCTAACACAAAATATCATTTGTAAAAGATGTGATAACCGATTTAAATTAACACCACAGAGAACCCAAAGTATCTTTTTAGCATATTACATCAACTTTCCCTGCACTAACACTGCTGCTACTGCTGCTGCTAAGTCACTTCAGTTGTGTCCGACTCTGTGCGACCCCATAGACGGCAGCCCACCAGGCTCCGCCATCCCTGGGATTCTCCAGGCAAGAATACTGGAGTGGGTTGCCATTTCCTTCTCCAGTGCATGAAAGGGAAAGGTGAAAGTGAAGTTGCTCAGTTGTGTCCGACTCTTAGCGACCCCATGGACTGTAGCCTACCAGGCTCCTCCGTCCATGGGATTTTCCAGGCAAGAGTACTGGAGTGGGTGCCATTGCTTTCTCCGTACTAACACTAAAACAAGTTTAAAAGTTCATTTTCTGGGCTTCCCTGGTGGCTCAGTGGTAAGAATACACCTGCCAATGCAGGAGACACGAGTTCAATCCCTGGTCCAGGAAGATCCCACATGCCGAGGAGCAACTAATCCCATGAATCACAACTACTGAGCCCTGTGCTCTAGAGTCCAGCCACCCCAGCTACTGAAACCTGTGGGCCCTAGAGCCTGTGCTCTGCAACAAGAGAAGCCATCGAAATGAGGAGCCCTCACAGGGCAACTAGAGAGTAGTCCCCGCTCACCACAACTAGAGAAAAGTTCATGCAGCAGCGAAGAACCAACAGCGAAAAATAAATAAACACATTTATTTTGGATTTTTTAAAAGAGTGATGGCTTAAAAAAAAAAAAAAGTTCATTTTCTTTCCTTCATTTTTTAATGCCAATTTTTTTTTTTAATGTAGGACTAATGAGTACAGAAAGCCTGGAAATTATTTTGTACAGCAACCATTTCATAAAAGATACATGATATCATTCTCTGTCTGAGTTATCTTTAATATATTTCATTTTTTGAAACGCACAGTTAGGGATCCAACAAACAAAACCGTCGAAAATTCTCTTCCCTAAGCACACCTAACAGAAGTAAATAAAATATTCTTTCCTTTAAAAGTAATAGTTAACAATATTTTTACATACAAAATTAAAGTTACAAAGATGAATGCTTTCAGAACCTAACCAATTACAACACAGTGTGAATGTATATTCATTACTAAAAACAAACAATGGGAAACAACCAGAAAATCAAATAA
This sequence comes from Giraffa tippelskirchi, assembly GCF_054371585.1. NCBI lineage: Eukaryota > Metazoa > Chordata > Mammalia > Artiodactyla > Giraffidae > Giraffa > Giraffa tippelskirchi. The sequence continues at coordinate 172,145,600 of NC_137275.1, forward strand.
AATATACAAAATAATTATTTTAAGATACTGAGTAATAGGCAATACAGGAATACTAATAAGATAAATCCTATGATTGCCCTCAGATAACTGCCTGAATGCAATTTCTACACAACAACATGTCAAGGACAGAGGTGAGAGTTCAGGTAGGCTGAGAATGCTAAAATCTGCATGATAGCATGTTGCAAAGAGAGAGATAAGTAGAGAGAAAGCTCTGGAGATGTGAAGAGGCACATTCTTGAATCTCTGACTCAAAAATGATCTAAGAATGAGTGGGGTAACATTCCATGAGGCTTGGAAAAGAAGCACTAGAAAGCATAATCCAAACAATTTCGAAAGTTCACACATGTTCACATTCCCACCAGTCAGAGAGAATAATACACGGGTCATTGAATCATCAGAAGTTAAGTTTATGTAACCACAGAATAAAGACTGCTCTAAGCTCACCCAAAAAGTGAAAGAAAGTGAAAGTGTTAGTCGCTCAGTTGTGTCCAACTCTTTGCGACCCTATGGACTGTAGCCCACCAGGCTCTTCTTTCCATGGAAATCTCCAGGCAAGAATACTAGAGTGGTTTGCCATGCCCTCCTCCAGAGGATCTTCCTGAACCAGGGATCAAACCCAGTTTTCTGCATTGTAGGCAGATCCTTTATCATCTGAGCCACCAGGGAAGTAAAAAACTCCCCTAACAAAGCCTAAAAGCAAGTCTAAAAACTATCAAAATAATTCCAAGTGATTTAGCTACATGACAGAATGAAGTTCATCACTATTTAAAGGACTCCCCCAAATCCAGCAACCAACAGTGTAAGATTCACAATGTCTGGCATCCAATCCAAAACTATTAGGTAAATAAAGAAACAGAAAAAGATGATGTAGAAGTAGGAGAATAAAATAAAATATATATCAATAAAATTATATCCAGATATATCAATAAAATTATATCCAGAAAAGATAAGCACATTGGAATTAGCAGACAAGAATATATTTTCAAAAAGCTATACTAATTCTGTTCCACAAGCTTAAGAAGCAGAAGAAAACATAACCATAATGAAGGAAAGGAATACAGAAGAAAATCCAAAGGGAACTTCCAGTGATTAAAAGCACAATATCTAAGATAAAAAATACAAAAGAAGAAAGTAATAGCAGATAATAAACCAAAAAGAAAATATAAGTAAACCTGAAGAAAAAGCAAGAGAAATCATAAAAAATAAAGCACAGAGAGACAAAAACTGGAAAGAAATTAACAGACTCAGTGATGTGTGGAACAATATCAAGTTACTGATACTGTTCTAATTCTAACATACTTAGAATTTGAGTCCTAGAAGGGGAGAAGAGTGAAGTAGGGACATTAAAACAAATTTTTTTTAAGAAATAGGAAAAAAGACACATTACATATAGAGACTCAATTATTCATTGCTTTCAAGAAACACTTCAAATATAAAGATAAAAATGGTTTAAAATTAAAAGGAGGGAAAAAATATACCATGCTAACACGAGTCAAAAGAAAATGATAGTAGGTACAGTAAAAATAGACAAAGCAGACTTTAAAGAAAATGGAAAAGACATATCAACCCTAAATGTTTATGTACCAAATAACAACGCTTGAAAATATAAGAAGCATATGATAGAACTGCAGAGAGAAATACACAACTCTACAGTTATATTTAGTGATTTCAATATATTTTCTCAAAAATTAATACAACAAACTGAAAAGCATGAAATATAAAGAGGACTTGAACAATACTATTACCCAATTTATCTAATAGACAGTTATAGAACACTTTGCCCAGCAACAATGGAAAAAAAATTATTTTCAAACACATACAACCATTTATTAAGACAGACCATATTCTGAGCTATAAAACTAGTCTCAAATTTTATAAGATTCATAAAAAATACAAAAAAAAAAAGATTCACAGAAAATATGTTCTTTAAGTATAATGGAATTAAAAAATCAACAAACTTATTGTAATCATTTCATGAGTATGTAAGTCAAATTATTATGCCATACATTTTAAACTTATATGGTGCTGTATATCAATTATATCTCAATAAAACTGGAAGAAATAAAAATTTAACAATAAAAACTTTAAAAATAAATAACAAAGATATCTACAGAAAAACTAAGAAGCCCATTTTTAAACAACACATTAAAAATCAAAAGAGAAATAAGAAAGCATAAAAAAAAATGAAAAGGAAAACACAAAATGTCAAAAGTGAAATGCCACTAAAGTCGTACTTAAAAACTAATAGCACCAAATACGTATATTTAGAAAGACAAAAAATCCACCTTTAAATGATGAATTAAAAAAAAAGAGCAAATTAAACCCAAAAATACATAGAAGAAAGGAAAACTAAAGATCAGAAGAGAAATCCACTAAGTAGTTTACCACTTAACAAACTAAAAAAGCATTTGAAAAAAAATCCCACAACCATTCCGTATAAAAATTCTCAGCAAACTAGGAATAGCAGGGAATGTCCTGTACCTGATAAACAGAATCTATGAAAAACCTACAGCTCACACCACTCTCACTGGGAAGACTGAATGCTTTCACCATAAGATCAAGAGCAAGACAAAGATGTCCTCTCTTACCACTTCCACTCACAATGTTCTGAAAGTTCTAGTCAATGCAGTAAGCAAATGAATACTAAATTTTAAAAACTACCATTTGCAATACAATCAAAACTATGATAAACTATGACAACAGATGTGCAAGAATGTACAGCACATTGCTAAAAGAAATTTTTAAAACCCTCATAAATAGGAAATATACTGTTTTTCTTAAGAATTATGAAGGTGTCAGTTCTCCCTATACTGACCTACAGAGTTAATTCAATCCTTTGTCAAAATCCCAGAGGTCTCTACCATAGAAACTGACAAGTTGATGGCAAAATTCATATGAAAATACAAGGACTAAGAAGACCCAAAACAAAACTGAAAAGAACAAAGTTGGAGGGCTAATATTTGATTTGAAGACATTAAAAAGCTACACTAATCAGGACTGTGGTATCGGCATCAAGGAAAACAAATATTAGATCAAAGGAACATACAGGCCACACACACACACACACAGAGATTATTGACAAAGGTGCAAAGGCAATTCGGGAGAGAAAAGATAATCTTCAACAAATGGTGCTGGAACCATTGGATAGCCATAAGCATAAAAAATAAAATTTGATCCATACCTCACACCATCTATAAAAATTAACTTAACAGATGTTCTCCTATGTTTCCTTGTAGAAGTGTTATAGTTATAGGTTTTACATTAGATCTAGAAGGAAACATAGGAGAAAATTTGTGACCTTGGGTTAAGCAAAGATTTCTTAGCTATGACACCAACTGCACAGTTGATAAAAGAAAATATTTGATAGAATGGATTTCATCAAAATAAAAAACTGCTTTTCAAAAGGACCATTAGAATAAAAAGACAAGCCACAGACAAAAAGAAAATATTTACAAAGCATATATTTGAACTTGAACCCAAGAAATATTAAGAACTCTCAAAACTCATTAAGAAAACCACTAATCCAAACCAAAAAGATGGGCAAAAGATGTGCATACTTCACCAAAGAATTTATACAGATGGCAAATCACATGAAAAACTACTTGGCAACATTAGTCATTAGGAAAATGTAAGGTAAAACTACACTGAGATACTACTTTACACCCACTGATGTGAAAAAGATTTAAAGAACTGGCTATGCCCAATGCTGGCAAGAATGTAGAGCAATGGAAGCTCATGCACTGCTACTGGGAATGTAAAATGTCATAACCACTTTGAAAAACAACTTGGTCAGTTTTTAAAAAGTTAAACAAAACCATACCATGTGTTCCAGCCATGTATGCCTATGGCTGATTCATTTTGATGCCTAACAAAAAACAACAAAATTCTGTAAAGCAATTATCCTTCAATTAAAAAATAAACAAACTAAAAAAAAAAAAAAACCAGAGGGGAAGAAAGCCTATGTCCATACAAGGACCTATATGCTCACAGCAGTTTACCTGTGGTAGCCAAAACCTAGAAACAATCAAAATATTCAACAATAGGTGAATGGATAAAGAAAATGTGGTAAATCCATACAATAGACTATGTTGCAGGTCAAAAAGGAGCAAATGATAGATACATGCAACACTATAAATAAATCTCAAAGTAATTTCACTGAATGGGGGAAAAAAAGACAAAGTGAACATACTACATAATCGTGTATTTATTAAACTCTAAGCAGAGACACTACTTTGCCAACAAAGGTCCGTCTAGTCAAGGCTATGGTTTTTCCAGTGGTCATGTATGGATGTGAGAGTTGGACTATAAAGAAAGCTGAGCGCAGAAGAATTGATGCTTTTGAACTGTGGTGTTGGAGAAGACTCTTGAGAGTCCCTTGGACTGCAAGGAGATCCAAACAATCCATCCTAAAGGAGATCAGTCCTGGGTGTTCATTGGAAGGACTGATGTTGAAGCTGAAATTCCAATACTTTGGCCACCTGATGCGAAGAGCTGACTCATTGGAAAAGACCTGGATGCTGGGAAAGAGTGAAGGCAGGAGGAGAAAGGGACGACAGAGGATGAGATGGTTAGATGGCATCACTGACTCAATGGACCTGAGATTGGGTAAACTCCGGGAGTTGGTGATGGACAAGGAGGCCTGGCGTACTGCGGTTCATGGGGTCTCAGAGTTGGACACGACTGAGCGACTGAACTGAACTGAACTGAATAAATGCAAATTAGTCTGTAGTAACAGGAATCAGATTAGTTGTTGCCCCAGGGGGACAGGGGTTGGGAGAGTTGGAAACAGACAACTTTTGGGTTTGATGAATATGTTCTTTACCTTGATGGCAGTGATGTATATAAATGACAAAATTTATCAAAATTGTCAGTAGGTGCCCAATATGCTAATGGAGATCAGTGGAGAAATAACTCCAGAAAGAATGATGGGATGGAGCCAAAGCAAAAACGATACCCAACTGTGGATGTGACTGGTGATAGACGCAAAGTCCGATGCTGTAAAGAGCAATATTGCATAGGAACCTGGAATGTTAGGTCCATGAATCAAGGCAAACTGGAAGTGGTCAAACAGGAGATGGCAAGAGTGAACGTTGACATTCTAGGAATCAGCGAACTAAGATGGACTGGAATGGGTGAATTTAACTCGGATGACCATTATATCTACTACTGTGGGCAAGAATCCCTTAGAAGAAATGGAGTAGCCATCGTGGTCAACAAAAGAGTCCAAAATGCAGTACTTGGATGCAATCTCAAAAACGACAGATTGATCTCTGTTCATATCCAAGGCAAACCATTCAATATCACGGTAATCCAAGTCTATGCCCCCACCAGTAACGCCGAAGAAGCTGAAGTTGAACGATTCTATGAAGACCTACAAGACCTTCTAGAACTAACACCCAAAAAAGATGTCCTTTTCATTATAGGGGACTGGAATGCAAAAGTAGGAAGTCAAGAAACACCTGGCATAACAGGCAAGTTTGGCCTTGGAGTACAGAATGAAGCAGGGCAAAGGCTAATAGAGTTTTGCCACGAGAACGCACTGGTAATAGCAAACACCCTATTCCAACAACACAAGAGAAGACTCTACACGTGGACATCACCAGATGGTCAACACCAAAATCAGATTGATTATATTCTTTGCAGCCAAAGATGGAGAAGCTCTATACAGTCAGCAAAAACAAGACCAGGAGCAGACTGTGGCTCAGATCATGAACTGCTTATTGCCAAATTCAGACTTAAATTGAAGAAAGTAGGGAAAACCACTAGACCATTCAGGTATGACCTAGATCAAATCCCTTATGAGTATACAGTGGAAGTGACAAATAGATTTAAGGGACTAGACCTGATAGACAGAGTGCTTGATGAACTATGGACAGAGGTTCGTGATATTGTACAGGAGACAGGGATCAAGAAAATCCCCATGGAAAAGAAATGCAAAAAAGCAAAATGGCTGTCTGAGGAGGCCTTACAGATAGCTGGGAAGAGAAGAGAAGTGAAAAGCAAAGGAGAAAAGGAAAGATATTCTCATCTGAATGCAGAGTTCCAAAGAATAGCAAGGAGAGATAAGAAAGCCTTCCTCAGCGATCAGTGCAAACAAATAGAGGAAAACAACAGATTGGGAAAGACTAGAGACCTCTTCAAGAAAATTAGAGATACCAAAGCAACATTTCATGCAAAGATAGGCTCGATAAAGGACAGAAATGGTATGGACCTAACAGAAGCAGAAGATATTAAGAGGTGGCAAGAATACACAGAAGAACTATACAAAAAAGATCTTCACGACCCAGATAATCACGATGGTGTGATCACTCACCTAGAGCCAGACATCCTGGAATGGGAAGTCAAGTGGGCCTTAGAAAGCATCACTACGAATAAAGCTAGTGGAGGTGATGGAATTCCAGTTGAGCTATTTCAAATCCTCAAAGGTGATGCTGTGAAAGTGCTGCACTCGATATGCCAGCAAATTTGGAAAACTCAGCAGTGGCCACAGGACTGGAAAAGGTCAGTTTTCATTCCAATCCCAAAGAAAGGCAATGCCAAAGAATGATCAAACTACCACACAATTGCACTCATCTCACACACTAGTAAAGTAATGCTCAAAATTCTCCAAGCCAGGCTTCAGCAATACGTGAACCGTGAACTTCCAGATGTTCAAGCTGGTTTTAGAAAAGGCAGAGGAACCAGAGATCAAATTGCCAATATCCGCTGGATCATCGAAAAAGCAAGAGAGTTCCAGAAAAACATCTATTTCTGCTTTATTGACTATGCCAAAGCCTTTGACTGTGTGGATCACAATAAACTGTGGAAAATTCTGAAAGAGATGGGAATACCAGGCCATCTGACCTGTCTCTTGAGAAACCTGCATGCAGGTCAGGAAGAAACAGTTAGAACTGGACATGGAACAACAGACTGGTTCCAAATAGGAAAAGGAGTACGTCAAGGCTGTATCTTGTCACCCTGCTTATTTAACTTATATGCAGAGTACATCATGAGAAACGCTGGGCTGGAAGAAACACAAGCTGGAATCAAGATTGCCGGGAGAAATATCAATAACCTCAGATATGCGGATGACACCACCCTTATGGCAGAAAGTGAAGAAGAACTAAAGAGCCTCTTGATGAAGGTGAAGGAGGAGAGTGAAAAAGTTGGCTTAAAGCTCAACGTTCAGAAAACTAAGATCATGGCATCTGGTCCCATCACGCCATGGGAAATAGATGGGGAAACAGTGGAAACAGTGTCAGACTTTACTTTTTTGGGCTCCAGAATCACTGCTGATGGTGACTGCAGCCATGAAATTAAAAGACGTTTACTCCTTGGAAGGAAGGTTATGGCCAACCTAGATAGCATGTTTAAAAGCAGAGACATTACTTTGCCAACAAAAGTCCGTCTAGTCAAGGCTATGGTTTTTCCAGTGGTCATGTATGGATGTGAGAGTTGGATGGTGAAGAAAGCTGAGCGCCGCAGAATTGATGCTTTTGAACTGTGGTGCTGGAGAAGACTCTTGAGAGTCCCTTGGACTGCAAGGAGATCCAATCAATCCATCCTAAAAGAGATCAATCCTGGGTGTTCATTGGAAGGTCTGATGTTGAAGCTGAAGCTCCAATACTTTGGGCACCTCATGCGAAGGGTTGACTCATTGGAAAAGACCCTAATGCTGGGTAGGATTGGGGGCGGGAGGAGAAGGGGACGACAGAGGATGAGATGGTTGGATGGCATCACCGACTCAATGGACATGTGTTTGGGTAGACTCCGGGAGTTCGTGATGGACAGGGAGGCCTGGCGTGCTGCAATTCATGGGGTCGCAGAGAGTCGGACACGACTGAGCGACTGAACTGAACTGAACTGAACATGTTAAATATTTTCAGTTTACTGTTTATCAATTTTATCTCAAAAAAGTTGTTACAAAATATTATTATAACAGACTATAAGAGCTTATCTGAATTATATTGTAGAGATCACATTACATATAAACAGAATATTTTGCTATGTATGTTTTTCTTTGTAATAGCATTTTACTGCCTTGCAAAGCACAGTTTTACCCTTTTTTTTTAAAGTAATTATGATTCTCTGAAGGAATAAAATTTATTTTCCTTAGGTGTGCTACACTACACAATATATTAAAGCAGAGGCAAAACTTCACTCAAGAGAAAGTAAACAGGACATTAATAAACAAGAAAACAAAGTTTACTCATCATAAAGTCAGGAAATCGCAAGCTAAGAGACTCACGTAGGGGAAGAAACAATTGAGTTTGGGGAAAATAATGATAGTCAGTGTGTAACTGCAAACTCACCTCTTGAAATGTCAGTTTTCCAATAATAATCCTTAGCATGAATGAAGGCCCATGAATCCCATCATTCTCCAATACTCTGTGTTCCTTCCCAGTGTCCAGACGTGCTTTCTCAGCAGGCGTCAAAGGTTTTGCCCTCCTCGCATGATGCCCGACTTGCCCTCTGCCATGGTCAACACTAATTCCTATCCTGGGTCCTTCTTTGGCCTGGGTTTGGTCGGTCATCCACCAGCTGCCACTTCCTTCCCTCTTTCGCGGCCTCTTTCAGATTCATTGTGCATCATTCTCCCTATGGGCTTTTTTTTTCCTTCAGTTTTTTTTTTCACTTGCTTTTCAAAACTTTTACCTTCAAGGAAAATCTAAAATAAAGGTGGGGAACCTTTTTTAACCCTAAATGCCTCTTGGGATGAGGACATAACACAGGAAATGCAGAGTAGGAAGGTAACCTTGTCCCGAATACACTGACACCCCTAATGACCAAACAACAGCTTCTCATGTGGAAGGGGAGGATTCTATTCTCTAGGTCAAAGCCAACCATGCATTACACCACCAAGGGTCCATGTCCCTAGGCTGTAATTTTTTGTATTTGAAAATCACTCACACAACTATTAGGCTTCAGCAACCGGCTGTGGCTAGAATCAACCTCTCTTCATCTCATTGGCAGATGTTCACTCCACACTTCACCCTGCTCAGAGTGCCTCCCTGTTACCGCCACCATAAAAAGCTGAGAAGTATTGGTTACTTGCTACGACAGGGATAAACCTTAAAAACATGGCAAGTGAACAAAGGCAGACACAAAAGGCACACGCTGTATGATTCCATGTATATGAGAAGTCCAGAATAGGCAAATCCACAGGCACAGAATGTAGACTAGCAGTGACCTGGGGCTGGGTGCGAGGGGCAGGGAGAGTAGCTGTGGGCTGGACAGGTTCCTTGGGTGGGGGGCAGGGGGTTGATAGCATATTCTGGAATTAGACAGCGGCAATGGTTTTACAACTCTGAATATTCTAAAAACCACTGAATTGTACACTTTACAATGGTGAATTTTATGTAAACTATACCTTAATTTTTTAAAAAAAAGATATCTAAAGAACTAAAACTGTACAAAGAGTGAAACAAACACACCAAGCATTCTGTTTCCTTAGTATAAAGTATTTAGAGCCACTTCAGATAAAATTAAGTCCCTACAAACTAAATGAACCTCTAAATTCAAAGAGTGGATTATTTTCCTCTTTTTCTCTGCAGAAAATCAAAAACTGAAGATTTCTTTTAGGTGTTTTCTAATTCTTAGACCAACGAGAACAAATGAATCAAGATACCTAAGCACTCAATTTACCAAGCTTCCTTCCTCTTGGGCTCTGAAGTCCATCTCGAACAACCTAATGAAACAGTACAGGAAAAAGTCATTTCAATTAAGCTATTAGACAAGGCAGTGGCATTTGATGCATTTAATGTATTTCCCAGACACCATCTCAAATGCTTTCCATTTCCCAATCAACAACACTGCTCTGTTCTAATAGATCTGGCCATCTCATGTAATTGGCCTTCAATTACATTTCATTCCAAATTAATCTTCACAAGTGTAGCAAACCAAAGAAAAGATGGTGCTGTTTGCATTGCACTAATATGCCGGGCCTCTTAAAGAGAACTCATGGAGAAAACCAGAGCCAGGGTTCACTGCGTGAGTAATCACTAAGTGTGGGGATTTTACGGGAAATCACATCCTGTGGGGAAGTTCATTCCCCTCTCACAGAGGCCAGGAGAAGAGATGCCACCGGCGTCTGCATCTGTGTGAGGTCGGTATCCTCCCCAGTGATGCACGATTGAAGGGTGCAGAGTTCACTCCAAATAAAAACTAATTTGGACAAATCATGATAGCATAGTACTTTTTCACTGAAGAAATTCAAATACATGTCCGCTTTGAGGCTCCCTTAGTGTGCCCAGGTCTGCTATTTCCAAGCACTGGGAGATAGAGTAATTCCTTCCGAAAGCGGCCAAGCAGCCCATTCAGCCTCATTCCATCCCTAAATGCTCCCTCTGGCCTTGCCACCTGCAGGTGGGAAATACAGCTGTGGCTCCCTTAATGATTTCACACCCCTGCGACTCCCCATAATTTCCTAACACACCCGAATGACTGTCCTGGACCCAAAAGCAGCAATGTAAGAATTTCCGCTGGCCTGAAAGTTAATGCAATCATCAAAGTTTCCAACTTAAACTCGGGAATGAGCTTGCTTACCAAGATGAGCTTGCTTGCCCAAGACATTGCCTCCCTGTACAATTAGTCCAACATGACGGCTCAACAACGAAGAATAAAACTAAGCCCAATGTGTAAACAGAAAGTCATAAAATGGAGAGGACCACGTGAGGCAATAAATAACTTAGAAGTCCAATCCATCATCTGGTGAAGGAGAAAATCGGTAGAGGAGAAATTATAAATATGTGTGTGTGTTAGTATATACCACAAGTTTTACTAACATACGAAGGATTTAAATACCATACAGCAAAATGGTTTCTGAGGTTTTAGCAGCACTGAAAACAACCTGGCTTACTTACTAGCCACATCAACAGTTCAATCCAACGGATTTTCCAGGAAATCTGGGGCAGTTCTGTGTTTAAACACATAAAGGCACATTTATTTACTGAGCATCCACTAAACAGAAGGCAAAAGTAATGTTTTCTCTCTCAAGCATGTGTTTCAGAGATACAGAGGACCAGCATCCCTGTTTCCCCAATTCACTGTCAAGTTCTTCATGAGCAGCTCATGCTAAAGGTTTGAAGTCTGTGATGAAAGCTGACATGGTCACCAACCTCTCCTCTCCCAACGTGGGCTCAGTTACACATTGTCAACCTGCATCACCTCCACTCTGGACGTGAGTTTCCTTCCCCGGTTCCATTCACCATGCAGCTATGAGAAGGCCCAAGTGCACACACCGCTCAGAGAGCACCTGGAGCCTCTCAAAGGCAGCATCTGTGAGCCACAGTCAAAACTGGGGGCATTGGCAGGGATTCGTCCTTCTCCCATCCTGTGGGGTTTATGTGTATATGGTAGGAAAAGAAATCCATCACCTTCACTTTTCTCAGAAAAACAGATAAAAGAGGAAGCACTTTCCTGTTCTGGATGTTCCACATTCGGATCCATCCAAACCACAGTGGACACATCTAGAACAACCTTATCCCCATCCCAGCAGAGAGCTAAAAACATAACAGGTGATCAAGAATTCTTTAAATTTTGGACTTAGCAGGTTTGCCCTGTTTCTTAAACAAGCAAGCTTTCCAGAGCTATCCTTTTAAGTCTAGAACATAAAAGACCAATAAAAGTGCTAAATAGAGCTTAAAAAAAAAATCCTATACTCATGATTTTTCAAATTTCAGTGATTTTATCTTTGACAAATAGAACTTTCTTCAATGATACAAATGTTCTTTATCCATCTGGTCTTTACCTACATTCCACAGTAGTGACTATCTAAAAGTGCCTATTGAGCACTTGAAACATAGTGCAATTAAGGGACTGAATTTTTTTATTTTTATTTAACTTTAGTTAATTTTAAGTTAAATTGCCATGTATGGCTAGTGGCTACATATTAGCACAGGTTTAGACAGACAGGGTCCCTGACACAGGAATGAGAATCATGGCAACAGACCCTGGTCCAAATCCAAACTCTGCTACTTCCTAACAAACTTAAGCAAGCTATTCAAACTTTCTTGTTACTCCCCAAGTGTAAAGTAGCATGTTAGTGGGAGAAATGTCTGAAGTAAGCAAAGAACTTTTCCATCAGTGTTACTTTCCCTGCTGTTATTATCTGCCCCCCAATTTATGCCCCTGCAGAGAAAATACACAACCAACCAAAGCCTGGAAGGGTAGATACCAAACCACAAATGGTTTGATCTCTGGGTCAGGAAGATCCCTTGGAGAAGGGAATGGCTAACCATTCCAGTATTCTTGCCTGAAAAATCCCATGGACAGAGGAGTCTGGCAGGCTACAGTCCAAAGGGTCACAAAGAATCAAATACAACTGAGCGTGTATGATACATACACAGTGTTAAATAATATTAAGAAAAAATAAATCAAAGGCTGCCATTGGTGTCAGTTTTATAGATGAGTTCTGGCAAACTATTAAGGACTGACATGATTTAAATTCTATCAAAGCCAAAAAAAGTGGAATTTTTAACATCCATTTTATTGGGCTAGCATAACAAAAAATACTGAAGAAATGCTAATTTCTTAAGACATAAAATCATTAAAAATAGCAAATTAAATTCAGTAATATATTAGAACAGGGATTATTCTAGTAACTCAACAATACTTTCATAATAGCACTATAAAGAGGGAGAAATAAACTATCACATATTTCAAAGGTGGACAATCTAATAATCACCTCAATATATGTGTACTGACTCTATTCCTGTTCTTAAAAAAAAAACAAAAAACTCTAGTAAACTAGGAAGAGAAATAAACATCTTTAATGTAACTTAAATATAAATCTTCCTCAAACTCCCAATAGTAAAACACTAAAGATATTCCCATTAAATTCAGGACCAAAAAATGAAGCCTACTATGGTGACTATCACTGGATACTGTACAGGAAAGTCTAGCAAAATACTAAGACAAGAATTAAAAAGAAAGAAGCAAGTCCTAGAAAGGAAGGAGACAAAATTATTACTATTTAGGAATAGTATAATTGCTTTTATTGTAAAAGACAAGAGAAACAACTGAAAAATTCTACAACAATGGAATTACGAAAGTTAAGAGGCAGTCCACAAATACTGAGTATGGATCACAGTAGATCCTGAGGTAGATGCTAGGGATATAGCAGTGAATAAAACTAGAGATCCCGGGTACCTTTTTGAACCTAACAGAGAATAAAATAAAAATACAAGTTCCTCATGCTCTTTTCCTGTGTTCGTGAACAGAACACATGTAGACAACATCATTTCCCATTTTGAGGCAATTCAGAAAATGGGCTTTGGAAACCCACTTACAAATGTACAAAATCAACAGCTCTTCTATAATCAGCAAACATCAGTTACAAGATATAATTTAAGAACAGCCTATTCGCTACAGAAATCAAAAACAATTTAAAATACCTAGAAATAAATTTAACAGGAAACGTGTAGGACCTATATAAATAAAAGTACAAGTTTTCACTTACTGAGATAAAAAAGGAGAAGGCAATTTTTAAGCAGGAGGAGGCATACCATGCCGTGTTCCTGGATTGTAAAAGTGTAAATTTTCCCTAAATTAATCTATATATTTAGTGCAATCACACTTAAAATTACCAGTGGGATTTTTTTTTTAAGAAGTTGACAAAACGATTCTAAATTTCATTTGAAGAATATGTGAGAATGTTCAAATTTTTTTCTTTTAGAGAAAACACGAAGTGCTCCAAAAGAGAAGTCATGACATCATACACAAATTTTCAGACACAAGTGGGCTGAGAGCTCGGCTCTGCTGTGTGTGCAGCTCTAAAGGCTGCTGTGCATTTTTATATGCAGCCAGTGTACTGCTTTATCTCTAGACAACCCCTGTGGCACAGCAGCAACCCCAAAAAGGAGGCCTCAGAAGCCAGATGTGTGCAAGGCCATTAATATGTATGAGAGAGTTCTGCCAACACAAAGAACACACCTCCAGTAGGTAGGATTCTAATGCACACAGACATTCAAGTCAATTCCTTGTAAAAGAGGGGTGGTGGTGGTTGTTGCTTATTTGCTAAGTCGGGTCTGACTCTTTTGCGACCCATGGACTGTAGCCCGCCAGGCTCGTCTGTTCATGAGGGTGGGGGAAACCTGGTGAATGTATATTCTGGGTCTTCATGCTCAATATTAAAGATTTCCAGGAAACACAAAAATTGAGCAATCAATAAAAGCCTTTATTGGGCGATTATAAGGAAAAATTTAATTTCCTCCCTAGACAAATACTTTATATTTGGATTCCTATGGAAACCTAAAATCAAATCAATCATATTTAGTAGTTATATTTACATCTCCTTTCATTTTTAGTAGCGTTTTACAGTATAATTCATTCACCCGCCCCATTCCCAACCATTACCTCCTCCCAATGTTTTCCAAGTGAATGGAAACTCAGTACACTTGATCAAGAGTAAGAAGTTAGGCCATTTTACAGACACAGATAAGAAACTTTAAAAGCCTAAAGAATGTGTCATATATCACAGAACAAGTGAGCTGCAGCTGAGACCAGGGTTGAGCTTTCAGTTTCTGAGTCTGAAATAGGGCCCCTACAAACTACCCCCCACCTGCCGCCGTCTGTTTCCACGGTCACGGAGCTAATGAGGTCCAGAGCACCGTAAAGTTATGAGTTTCTGTCCTCCTGTGCTCAGGCAGCTGTATTCGGTGCTGAAACTACAGGCTGCATGCCCAAGCCTGACCAAACAGCAGTCTTTAAAATTTTAATATTGATTGTTCCAAGAGGGACCCATGATAATAACTAACACATGTTGTGCTTACTGTTTGCCAGATCCTGTTCTAAGCACTTCAAAGATACTTACTCGTGTAAATCTGTACAGCACTCCTTATGAAATAGACTAGTACAATCATAACTCAAATTAGAGATGAAGAAACTGAAGCACAGAGAGCCCACCTAACTTCTCTAAGATCTCAGGGGCTCAGCTCCAGGGCCTGTGCTTTCGATCTGGGCGCCAGGCTGCCACGAGTCACGTCTGCTAACAGATTTCCATGTCTCTGCATACCCCAAAGCCAACTAACAGCAGTCTCTGTAGTGATAAAAGATGAGTATGATGGCCCAACCTAAATTACTCGTAATAAGGTTTAATTATTACTAATTGCAAAGCATAGCTAATTGCTGTTGTTCCACTCTCTCCTCTAATGATGCACATAAAAATACTCAGGTAAGTTCTCATTGTACTTTTTACATAGTTGAAAATATTCTTGTACAGTGTTTGGAATTATTCAAACTATAAAAATCCAGCTCCAAAATAATAAAGTCAGCCACTCTGTGTGAAATCTTACTCCAGTATAAGTCCACTGTGACCATCCCTCTCTGAATGGCTGGGATAGTCCTTGGCACAGCCTGTTTTGTCCTGTTTGTGTATATTCATCTTGTTAACCATAATACAAACTCCCTGAGAGCAGGGGCCACCCCACAGAACCTTACAAAATACTCTGTACATGTGTACTTAACACATTTTTGGTGGCCAGGGATAAAGTGGAACAAATTTGTGTGCGTGTGTGCAGCAAACAAACCAAAATATTTAAGCCCTGTAAATACATCTTGGATAGCCACGTTTTATCATTTTGACAATTAACTTCCCACTATCAGCAATTTTTTCACCTCATCACACAGACAGAACACTTACTGGGTACCAGGAGCTACAATGAGTGCTATATTCAAACTAAGCCAGTTAAGCCACACAACTGTCCTATGACAGTGAGTCCATTATATAAACATTCCCATTTTACAGATGAAGAAACTGAGGTTTAGGAAAATAAAGCAACTTATCCAAGGTCCCACCACTAATCATGGATTGTGTTAGGATTCAAACCCAGGCTCTCTACTTTCAGAGGCTGGACTCTTAACTGCCTGTCTCCCTAACCATTTTAGGTTATCTCCACCCTGGCTCACCACCAGCTTAAGTGAGACCAACAAAACACTTCATCTCCTAAATCACACTTTAGCGTAAAATGTTACCAGCTTTTTAGTGAAGGCAATAGAAAGAACAGTTCTACAAAACTTACCCTACTAAGAGGGTCTGGGCTCTCATATGATTCAGCAAGTTCCTTTGAAGACCCTGATCTCAGCTTCATTGAGAGCCATGCTTCTATTCAACAACTTGTTTCAAAGATATTACAAACTGTATATCTGATAAGATTTCTGCGTTAAGCAAGTTGCCCAATCTGTGCTTCACTGAAATGCTTATACTGCTAAGTCACCTCAGTCATGTCTGACTCTGTGCGACCCCATGGACTGCAGCCTACCAGGCTCCTCCATCCATGGGATTTTCCAGGCAAGAGTACTGGAGTGGGGTGCCATTGCCTTCTCTGGAAATGCTTATATATGTGTACAAATAATTTCATTCTGATTCCATTTATATTCTGTTCTCACTTTTTCACCTACTTCTAATTTATCTTATGGAGAATAACAGCATCTTTAAATTGCTTTGAGGACAAGATGGAAAGTGCCCAGGAGATGTACAGCTTGTTTTGGACAATCAACGCAGAACGGGGAGAGAGGATTTAGAGTCCTAACCAGAGGAAAACACTGATGGCCCATGGATGTTATCCACCCAACAGGCTTGTTTTTAAATTCTAGACAGTAGTTTTCATTTTGTAAAATTAGGTGGCAACATTTAAAGTCTAAGAGATGACACATAAATATCTAGATTCCTTGTTTTTCTTGAAAAACTGGAAGCTCCGGAAACACTAAGCCTGTTCTCTATACATGACAACATTGGAAGCTCAACAAAGGCTTCAACGAACCATGAGATTTTAGTATGCCAGTCTCCACCCTGATGGTGCCACACATTTAAAACCACCTGCTGTGGCATTTGACTTTGCAGCCCTGGATTAAATCAACAGCAAATCAATTCCTAACAGAGAAATCTGCAACTATAATTATGCAGGATTTTCCACCTGCTGGGGGAACCTGAGTATACCCTCTTTTATCTCCTCTTATCTCAAAAAGGTGGGGGTTATTCAGAAATTTGGTTGGAAAGAGGCAAAAAGGGACTAGATAAAGGCACCTATTTACACAATCTCCTAAGCCAGGGTGCATCCTTGAGCCGTTGGCACTAACTCCCTGGTTTAAGCTCCTTCGTCAGACTCCATTCCCCACCCAAACTCCATTACTGTTCTGCTGATCCCAAGAAACACAGACTAAAGCTAAAAGCAAAACTGGCACAACCAAGTTATCATTCTCCCAGGCCTCCTACCTCAGCAAGACGCCCTTCCTTGACTGCCCACCTGGAGGCGCCATGAATACAACAATCCACACAAGGTAAAAACAAAACCAAGCCCCTTCTTGAAAAACAATGCTGCAGCCATTGTTCAACCCACAGGCGTTTGGAAGGTTCACGCAGAAAAGTCAAGAAATTTCCCCTCACAGGAAGTTCCTGGAAGGAAGTTGGTGCCCAGAAGCTCAGCCACTCCTCAGACCAGAGAAAACAAAGGAGATGCCGGCCTCTATTCTCCAGAATGGCTACAGTATTCTAGAAAAGGAAGCAGGATCTTCAGACTGCAGGAGCCTTATTAGCACAGGTGCTGGGCTTTCTGGGCAGGCTTTGATCAGAAAAGCCTTCCACATTGCATCTTTGAGGAAGGGTGGTGGGTTTTTTGCCCCATTTTGATCAGGAACCAACCATGGAAACAGCTGACTACTTGAAAGGGGTTGCGAGTGTACATTATTTGTCGCCTCACCCCGCTTAACCACTGCCCAGTTCTTTGGAAACTAGAGCCTCCACCGCTGGCGAGAGCAGTCCCTAGGAGCCTAGTGGTAGTAGTGATGTCACAGAACGTGTGGAAAGTTCTTCTTGACACTGTACATCCACAACTGTTGAAATTCTTCCTTTTCCTTAAATTATTCTAAAAGTAATGCATATGCAGCTAAATTCTTCCAAACAGAACTAGATGGTAATAAATGTTTAAGTGTCTCTGGGCCCATATTCCCCATGTCTACTCCCTTCCATTACTACTGTTCTTACGGTCCTTCTGTGGTTATCAGCTCAACTAAATAACAGGCGTGTATCTCGTCTTGATTTGTCAACTTCAGACAAAATCTACTGACTTACTGCCTGCCTTCCTCCTATCTTCCACATTCACACTTCCTTCACTTCTAATTCTTTTCTAGTTTTCTTGATCGTGCTATTTTTAGTTCTTCAATTGGTTAGCTGTCTCTCGTTTCAACAGCATTACGCAGTATTTCTGGACATCCCCCCATGAAAGAGAAGGAAATTAGCATCTGACATATCCCCTACCACCTCTCTTTCCCTCCTACCATCCAGCCACGAACTCTGTCAACTCTTCCACTCTTTTTTGCACTGTCAGGTTTTTACATCTTGGGTTTAGATATTTTTTTTCCCTTGTACTTATATTACATCTTCTTCATCTTGTGTGGAGATGAACCAACAAACTATGTACCTGCATTTACAACATTATGATTATGCAAATGCTACTTCCTGCAGAACCAATAGCAGTACTCAACTCCTGAAGAGGGAAATAGAATCCTTAGTCAGTGAAGCTGGCTAGACCTCAGGGTCAAATGAGTTCTCTTTTCTTAATACTATTAAGAAAATAAAAAGCATCCCTGAGGCCTAAAGACTCCAAGGTATATGTCCAAGAGGAGAGATGACACGAGGTGAAGAGATGACTCACTCAGCATGGCTACTTTACCTTTTTTTTTCCCCTCTGCGTGCAGGTTGGCTTATGTGATCAGCTTCTTGGCTACCTAGGTTTTTTTATTATTTGCTTTTAAAAAAAACCACATAGATAATAAAAATACATGCATAATCTTAAATTATATATTTAGCAACATTACAAAACAGAAAATAGGTCATAACATCTAGCAGAGAGAAAATTGCTTGCTCCAGAAGACAAATTAATTTCTGAACTAGGTAAAAGTAACAGGAGAAGCAATGTTGCATAGCAAAAAGAACAACAGTTTAGGGGTAGGACAAAGATGGGTTTAAATCCTAAATAAAGACTTTCTTTGTAGTCTTGGGACATTTACTTAAGCTCTCTGAACTTCTGATTCCAAATCTATGAACAGGCTAGACACACTTCTTTCTCAAGGGTACTATGAAGACGAAACAGGATTACGTGTATAATTCAACCAGGAGAGTCCGTGCACTTGCTAATCAGCTAATCAGTGCTTACTAACACTAGATCTTACATGCCCAGGAGCACCTATCTCTCAAATCAGCTATAATATATGATACTGGGCAGCAAGTTATATTTATTAAGGTCCTAGGAAGGAACAAGAGAGTGAGGTGGCAGGCAAGAAATATTAAGAATCTAGTCATAAAACTAAAGGAAATGTACAAAATGAAGAAAGACATACAATACTAGACACACACACAAAAAGTTATGACAAAATTCTTTTGCAATTAGACTTGGGAAGATTTTTTTTTAAAGACCATTCTTTGATTATAATTCTGAACTACACTTATGACAATGTTTCATAGGCAACATATACCTTACATGGACAATTAAGAAATCACCCCAAAAGACACCACTTTACTAGCAAAAAAGGAAAAAAAAATCCATAATTCATAATTTAACCAAATGTATGGTTGAAAGAGGGAGAGAGAGGCTTTGTATGAATCAGTTTAAGTTGACCACAAAATTATGAATTCTCAAACTCTGGCTGATGAATACTCCCACACATTGTACATATGTAAGAATCATGCAAAAAAATGTGGTGTCACTAAAATTTCTCCAAAACCACGGCAATATTTCAAGCTCCACCTCTCACAGTTATACTGATTTTAGATCTGAAATCTAAAGTCTCTTCTTTAATTTGCTTGCACTTGCTTAATCCATGCTGTATCAGTGATGTAAACTTAAAATGATTTCAAGCCAAAATCATATTACTAGACTCCTACATGCTTACAAAAATAACTTCTGTTTGAAAGTGAGTGGTGAGGTGTTAAGATCTGGACCACCATCTAAATGCATGAACTTTTCCATATTTATTAGTATGTAGTATTATTAGCAAGCCTTTTCTTTCATTATTTCTTGGCCTTCCAGTGTTTCTCCATAAGGTTAACATTAAATCTACTTTTCATTTCTCCTCACTGCCAATATTCTGCCATGTAACCACGTTTCTTTTAATCAGCCGAGACAGAAGAAAAATGGCAAATACTTACAATGTTCTTCCTCTTACTCATCAAAAGAAGGGAAGAGGGAAAGAAAATAAGAAAGATACCTGTGTTCATGAAGGTGATACTTTCAACTATCTCAACACGGACCATCTTTGTGCTCCCTCTGGAGAAGGCAACCGACAAGATGCTGTCCTACAGGAAGGCAACAGCCAGGAGCCTTGGGGCAGAAGGTGGGGATAGCCACGGCACTCCGGGGCAGGTCAGAACACGGTAGGTGGAAATGAAGAGGCACAAAAATAACACTGTGAATCAAGTAAATTCACGGCTGGTTGCCCACTCTTAGGTTTATACATTCAATTTTGTAGCCAACTAAAAGCCCAGTAGACAGAAGTGGTTTTAAAATACTCATCCCTTTGGCCAATCTTATCTTAAACCTCATTTCATATTTCAAGGTATTACTCATATCCCAAGTCTTAAAGAAGACCTATTAGGTACTTATCAAGAATTGAATCTCCAGGTTTTCATCATTACTCCAGAATTCTTTTTTTCCTATGGCTCAGAAGCCAGAAAGCTCCTGGATTTTTATTCTGCTGCTCAATTTTACCTTGATTATAATACCATATCATTTCCATCTCGCTTGTTAACTGCCTAACCATCCATAAGAGTTTACAAATGATGGAATTATAAATCTAACAATTAACTGATTTGGTAGCTTCGAGGAGAGTGTTCTGCTTCTGTATTCAGCCTCCTGAGGTGGAAATGTTTCTTGAAATTTGATTCAGGTTCCTCTCTGACGGCAGGGCTACATCTAAAACATCCAAGGCAGATGTTGTGAGAACCTACTGTTCACTCCTGGCACAAAACGATTACACAGTCTCTGCAAAGGGTGACTACCATCACTGGTAGCATTTTATACACACTCATCCTGTTTGTCTACGTGCTTATGAAAAAAGTCTTTTCTACAGAACATTTTTAGCAAAGCAGAATCACTATTCTCAGAAGGAATTTTATAAAAAGGAAATGATTCTGGTCTTCGTGAGGAGGCGTGGGCTCAAACTCCACTCCTGACACACACTGTTTAAACAAAAAAAAGGGGAACCTTTTGACCACTGATGCCGGGAAAATGCATGCACACACACACACAAGTGAATCCTTTTATCTAAGGATGTGAGGGGGTCAAAGATTCATCAATGATGATAATGGCATTATGGGCTACAGAAACTCTAAAGGTATTTTTCACACAGAAACTCTACACTGTTTCATGGGTCTGACAAGAATACACGAGACAGATGTATGTAACATGGGGGAAAGGGAAACTGCAGTCATGTCCGCAAATTAAGCAGACAAACACGAGCCTTTTCTGAGAAGTAATGTGAAGTTACTGAAAAGCTTTTGTGACGATATTAACTTTTCAAGATAACAAAAATGCCATCAAATATTCACCGCACAGTAGCAAAAAATCAATTTTCATTAATGAATCCTCTACCTGGATCCAATGTTCAATTCTGTGTCTAAAAAAAAAAAAATAAAAGTCAATGCCAACATAAGCACTACCAAGATAAATGTTTTTGCTTTTATTTTTTGGTTATGCTGGGTCTTTGTTGCTGTGCTGGTTTTCCTTGAGTTGCAAAGTGTGGGCTTCTCACTGCAGTGGTTTCTCTTGTTGGAGAGTGCCAGCTCTAGAACACACGGTCTTCAGTAGCTGCAGCTCCTGGACTCTTGAGCACAGGTTCAATAGTCGTGATGAATGCACTTAGCTGTCCTATGGTATGTGGGATCTTCCCAGACCAGGGATCAAACCTGTGTCTCCTGCAATGGCAAGCAGATTCTTTACCACTGAGCCACTAGGGAGGCCCAAGTTAAATGTTTTTTTATATTTATGAGAAGCCCCATAAAGAAAATACATAAAAGGGTCTCTAACTGGTGCCTCTATAATAGACCGGTGCTTGACTTCTTCAGATACTTACACTCCAGCACTCAACTGTACCGATGTATAAAAAACTGAAGAAACTGTGCAAACACTTCCTTCGTAGAAACAGATTTCGTTTTTAACTTAGCAGCTAGTTCTCTTTAATAGCATGATCTCACATGTGGTGATAACATTCACATGGTATATATTCACAGACTGCCAAATAGCAACAAAAAGCAACTTCATTGTTTTCTAAAGGTTCTCATATAATAGACCGATGATATTAGTAGCCAGTTTGTGCTTCAAAAACTCTGATAGAGATTGTGTGGATGCGGCTCTCTTTTGTTGTTGTTCAGTCACTAACTCACGTCTGACTCTGCAACCCCAGGGACTGCAGCACGACAGCGTCCTCTGTCCTCCACTATCTCCCGGAGTTCACTCAAACTCATGTCCATTGAGTCAGTGATGACATCCAATCGTCTCATCCTCTGTTGTCCCCTTCTCCTCCTGTCTTTCTTTCCTTCTCTCTCTTCTCAATCTTTCCCAGCATCGGGGCCTTTTCCAGTGAGTCTGCTCTTCACATCATGTAGCCAAAGTATTGGAGCTTCAGCTTCAGCATCAGTCCTTCCAGTGAATAACTCAGGACTGATTTCCTTTAGGATGGACTGGTTTCATCTCCTTGCAACCCAAGGGACTCTCAAGAGTCTTCTCCAGCACAACTCAAAAGCATCAATTCTTCAGCACTCAGCCTTCTTTATGGTCCAACTCTCACATCTGTACATGACTATTGGAAAAACTATATGGATATTTGTCAGCAAAGTGATGTCTCTTGCTTTTTAATATGCTGTCTAGGTTTGTCATTGCTTTTCCTCCAAGGAACAAGCATCTTTTAATTTCATGGCTGCAGTCACCATTCACAGTTATTTTGGAGCCCAGGAAAATAAAATCTGTCACTGCTTCCACTTTTTCCCCTTCTATTTGCCACGAAGTGATGGGATCAGATGCCATGATCTTCATTTTTTGAATGTTCAGTTTCAAGCCAACTTCTTAATTCCCTTCCAAATTCCTCTCCGGGTAGCCTACAGGCATCTCTACCACTTTTGGAACACTCCCCCTAACCCCTTTCTCCCGACACTGAGAGAAGTGCTGTGGCCTTGGGCCTTTCTGAAGAGCTGTTATTCCTCATAGCTGGTGGCTGTGTACTGTGCTTCTCTCTCTCAAGGCCCTTCTGCCTGTGGCACTGGCTTGGGCTGATTTACGAGCACCTGGGTCTGTGCTCATTTTCTGATATTTTATGGAAATGCAATAAATGTACCAGCAACCTTTGCAGGTACAATCTGCATCACTGGCATGTCTGGCCTTGGCTGTGGCATCATCAGGAGGAGACTCTGGGGATTCCAATGACCATTCACTCAACTGCACTCTCTCAGCAGAGGAGATCTTTCCCTGAGAAGTCACAGTTGGAACTCACTGTGTCCGAGAGAAAGCCCATTCCCAGACATCTCAGGGAGAGGAGAACTGACCGGGAATCCTGCTACCTTACCAGGCATTTTGCTCAGTACTGGAGGATACGGAACTAAAAGACCCAAGTTTTTTATCCTTTTATCCAAAGACTATTTTCCCCTCCCTCAAAAATCATACTGGATCATTACCATATATGCAAATAGAATTGAGGAAGAAAATTTTCAAAAAAACCCCCCAAAAAACCAGTAGACCAAGTGGTCAGGTAGCCAAGCAGGCTACCAACAGGAAATGACTGATTCTCAGGTAAGCTACCTATAGAACTGTTATTATTATTATTATTATAAAGTATCATACAGAGCTGATGTGATAATTAATCAAGTCCTCAGAATATCTGAGATTCCTAAAAAGATAAATTCATTTTATTTTTGTTTTCTTTAGAAATCTTACACAAATTATCATGCCTTCGTTGTCTTAAAATACTTTTTTAAGCATCATGAAGAAAATTCCCTTCTTACAGCATCACTTCTCTACAAGTTGGCTCATGGAGAACAGGCAGGTAAATCATAAGATCTACTCTGAAAAGAATTTGGTCAAAATTTGAAAAGAACCAGCTGTGAATAACATTTTAGATAATATTTATAAGTATAGACTAGAGCTCTACAGTGGACTTGTTTAAGCTTCTGATGCTCTCTGCCACTATTGAATTATCACAATAATGTTCAAATGTGTGGGATGAAGTCATGATAATTGCACAGTCCTAAGGACTTGTGGGCTCCAAGCTACAACACAAACCCTTATTTGGATCCTAGAGTTTTGTATTCGGGAGAATACAATATATGCAGGGATCTGCAGTTTTAGCAGAAGCAGCCAGAGCGTTCTGGTGAAGATGCTCTGATGCAGGGGTTCCTTCCATACATTGGGAAACCCTGCTTTGGAGGGCACAGAGCAGAGCCAGAGAGACAGACACTCTGATCTACTACTGGAGTCGACAACGGGACCAAGTTCCAGAGTCAGTACTGAAGCAATTCTCAAACATATTTCAGTACTTAAGAGCTGAGAGAAGGCAGAGAATTACATAACTAATGAGAACTACCATGTGATGATCTCAGTGCTATGGCAGAGAAATGGCCATTCAATGGCATGGACATAACCACTCGCTCTGAAAGCAGTTTGTGGAGTTTTGGTGAGGTTTGGTTTTCCTCCTATGGAAACCCAAGTCACACTACATCATGGAGCAGGTTCAACAATCCAACGTTAGCACTCATTTCTGCAGAAATTCCTACCCCACAGAGTAAAGGACAGTTTTGTCAATTACAAAAAACCATACTGTTAACACGTACACGGGGTTCACCCTCACATGGTGCCAACCACTGCAAGCAACTGGGTCTTGCTAGGTTAGTGCAAGTACAATGTTTTCCAACCAGCTGTCATTCAATCCAAATTTAAATGAACTTTGATCTTCCCAACAAGACATAAACATGAAGACTTTTTCCTATTTATTTATTTAGCTAAAGAATTTAACTTTATACAAACCTTATATTTGAAGCACACAGATACCTTACTGCTGCTGTTACTTCCTTGAATTTCCTAGCATTGCCATGGTTTAAAGTCCCACATCAATATTTGCTTATTCTTCGACCATGTCAATTATAGCCGCCACCGCCCTTTCCCTTGTTACATAGCTGCTGCCTAGATATCCCGGTCACACGTGCTATTTGCACACACTCTCTCCCTCTAACAGAATCCTGTTGCTCTAAGCAACATGACCAACCTCCTATAAACAGCCATTCTTCCTAGGCAACCTTTGAATCTCACGGAACTTCCCAATACTATGTACTCTGTTACAGGGACCTAATACGTGAGGTTCACTGTGACTCTTGCTAGTGAAACAACAAAATAATCTCTTTAAAACTGGACTCTCACACCTACTCAAAGGTCAAAGCTTAAGTTTCTAGGAGAGATCCACCCCAGCCCCTCCACCATCACTCCCTAACTCTGTTTTTGTTCTCTCTCTCCAGAGTTTTGATCACAGTTTATTAGTTATTTACTTACGGGGGTACATGGTTATATATCTGTTTTCCCTACCTTTTTTGAGAAGCTCCATTGAGAACAGGGATTTTGTTTTCTTGGTTTTTTTTTTTTTGGCCAAGTGCCATGTGGAACTCTCTGAACAAGGATCAAACCTGCGCGCCCTGCAGTGGAAGCAGAGAGTCTTAACCACTTGATCACCAGGGAAAGAGGACAGGGATCTTGTAACGTTATTTATTAATATCACTATACTCCTAGCACTTAGCACAGTTTCTGGTAGCACAGTTCGTAGTGAAAGAAACATTTTTTAAATGATAGAAACTACTCAAGATACCATAAGTACAAAGGCCTCATCTGTCAAAGCTGGTGACCACCTCTGCCATATGTATCTCCAGTCTGGTCTGGAATGGGAAGGGCATCTGCTCTCCTTCCTCGCTGAACACGTTGGTTAACCTGACTTAGGGCTCTCTTCATTACCTGTCACCATGCTATTGGGGTAGCAAAAACAATACTACTTCCATATGATATTCTGCCTTCATTTGGCTTATCATCTGCAGGCAGCACCATGCAAACTACAGAAATGTCAGTATCATCTTAAGTGTCTCTATGTCGGCAGAATGATTGGCACATGGAAGAATCAGGGCAACTATCTTCAAGACTTCCAAACGCTCAAAGTCAGTTAGGCTGGATAATATTTCATGCAGTTGAGAATTAACATCTAGGTCCCATGCTTGGAGGAATATCAAGAGTAAAATACGCTGAGTGAAATCAGATGCTCTGATTCACTCTTGGTGATAGAAAAGGACTAGATACTGCTAATCCAGTAGAAACATTTAAAGGAGGTTTTCCAGCTAAGTAACACCATGTTCTTGTGAGTATCTCTCAGCAGTCCACCTGCTTGATCACAGCCAGAGATCTAATCTATGGACAAATCACCCAACTCATTCAATTGGGCAACAACATTTACAAAGATGACACACTGTACCAGGCTCCCTTCTCAGCACTGGGAGTCTAGCAATACACAAAACCGACAAAACCTCTCAAAGGGAACGAGAGACATCAATCAACATACAGGATGTAAACTACTGAAAATTCCTAAGAAGAAAAGAAAAAAACAAGGATTAGGGGTTGCCATGGAGAGTGTGATGAGGTGCTCACAGAGATGACTAAGTGAAAACCTGAAAGAGAGGAAGGGATGAGCTATGCTGATTCCTGGTGCAAGAGCAGTCCAGGATAGACACACCTCAAAGCAAAGTCCCAGAAAGAAGGCTGGTAGGTTGAGGAGTAGCAAGGAGAATGGAGCAAGGAGCAGAGCCAGAGGAGGAAGGGAAGAGGAGAAGGAGGTGAAATGAGAGACTGGAGGGAGCAGGGACAGGGAAGGCAGACAACCAGCAGGTCCTCCACGATGTCAGCTTCTACTCAGGGCAGGACAGGAGGCCACAGACAGTTCTCAGCAGATCACACACAACTGCTTTGGGCTTTAACAGGATAACTGACTCTCTGGGAAGAGTAAACTGGGAGGGAGGCAGGGCCAGAGAGCTTCCCTGAATATCTGCCACATTGGCCAGAATACAGCTTTGTTCTATGCTGTGACTGAAAGGCATCTTGAAGCATATTGATTAACCTGCTGAAGGGTTTGATCTAGCATCTTTCCATCAATGGAGAACAAAATTTCTGCTTTCTCATCTTGCTTCTTTTGAAGAAGTAGGATACAACAGAAACACGGGATTCAGGACCAGACAGACCTGGTTTTGAATCCTACCTGCTCCACTTGTAGGATGGGGAGCATGTGCAAGGTTATGTTTTCTCCTTTGGAAGAAAATAAATAGTGAACATACTACCTGTCAAGCAGGGGCCTCGTAGAGCATGCACATGATGAATAAAGGATGGCTGTGATCATTAACCTCTGTAGGAACAATGATCAGAGATCTCAAGGCTTTTACAAAATCCCACAAGCTGCAGAAGGTCAATGAAGACATAATAACACCTTCCTCATTTATGTATCTCAACTGAAGACCCTCTTTAAAGTACAGTACTAGGGATTTTCTCTAAAGCTAGTGCAAGTCTAAATGCTTACAAATCACTGAGATATTAATTCATGACATTCAGGGAGAATGGCAGTGATCCTAAGGTGGCCAAAGCATTGGAGTTTCAGCTTCAAAATCAGTCCTACCAATGAACACCCAGGACTGATCTCCTTTAGGATGGACTGGTTGGATCTCCTTGCAGTCCAAGGGACTCTCAAGAGTCTTCTCCAACACCACAGTTCAAAAGCATCAATTCTTCGGCACTCAGTTTTATAGTCCGACTCTCACATCCATACATGACTACTGGAATAACCATAGCCTTGACTAGACGGACCTTTGTTGACAAAGTAATGTCTATGCTTTTTAATATGCTGTCTAGGTTGGTCATAACCTTCCTTCCAAGGAGTAAGCGTCTTTTAATTTCATGGCTGCAAGCACCATCTGCAGTGATTTTGGAGCCCAACAGTCAGCCACTGTTGCCACTGTTTCCCCATCTATTTCCCATGAAGTGATGGGACCAGATGCCATGATCTTAGTTTTCTGAACGTTGAGCTTTAAGCCAACTTTTTCACTCTCCTCTTTCACTTTCATCAAGAAGCTCTTTAGTTCTTCTTCACTTTCTGCCATAAGGGTGGTGTCATCTGCATATGTGAGGTTATTGATATTTCTCCCGGCAATCTTGATTCCAGCTTGTGCTTCATCCAGCCCAGCATTTCTCATGATGTACTCTGCATAGAAGTTAAATAAGCAGGGTGACAATATACAGCCTTGACGGACTCCTTTTCCTATTTGGAACCAGTCTGTTGTTCCATGTCCAGTTCTAACTATTGCTTCCTGACCTGCATACAGGTTTCTCAAGAGGCAGGTCAGGTGGCCTGGTATTCCCATCTCTTTCAGAATTTTCCACAGTTTATTGTGATCCACACAGTCAAAGGCTTTGGCATAGTCAATAAAGCAGAAATAGATGTTTTTCTGGAACTCTCTTGCTTTTTTGATGATCCAGCAGATACTGGCAATTTGATCTCTGGTTCCTCTGTCTTTTCTAAAACCAGCTTGAACATCTGGAAGTTCACGGTTCAGGTATTGCTGAAGCCTGGCTTGGAGAACTTTGAGCATTACTTTACTAGTGTGTGAGATGAGTGCAATTGTGCGGTAGTTTGAGCATTCTTTGGCATTGCCTTTCTTTGGGATTGGAATGAAAACTGACCTTTTCCAGTCCTGTGGCCACTGATGAGTTTTCCAAATTTGCTGGCACACTGAGTGCAGCACTTTCACAGCATCATTTTAGGATTTGAAATAGCTCAACTGGAATTCCATCACCTCCACTAGCTTTGTTCATAGTGACGCTTCCTAAGGCCCACTTGACTTCACATTCCAGGATGTCTGGCTCTAGGTGAGTAATCACACCATCGTGATTATCTGGGTCGTGAAGATCTTTTTTGTACAGTTCTTCTGTGTTTCTTGCCACCTCTTCTCAACTGCTCAACTGGGGAAGTTTTTTAAAAATAAATTCTTACTTTTTGGCAAAATGTGTCTTCTCTTTACAAAAAATAGATTGTTGTTTTCTAAAAGTAACCCAGAAAGCTAAAAGTTTCATTTGACAGACACATTTCATAATCTTTTAAAAAATTCCATTCTTTCCCATCATTTTCTGTTTACGAAGGCAGATGCCTCTGGTTGCCAACCCAACATCCACTCCCCCTTAACTCTTTCTAGCAAGTCCCAACTCTGTTAGAGCATCCACTCCTCCCTCACACACTTCAAAAGATGGTGGGTGGCCCTGCCCTCCGTTCAGGTGTGAATGCTGAGTCCCACACGGGACCATGATTTAATCCGAGGTCCAGTCTTATGTGCAAGTGGAGTGAGCTGACCTTGCAGGCCAGGTCTGACTCTGAGACTCGGGGAAGGGCTGAAAACCGATAGTGGCCGAGGTTGTACTGGAGGGACCTTGGGAGCATTTGCCTTGCTTCCAAGAAGGAAACGCCGGAAGAAAGAGATCTTTCTGTCTCTAAATCTGCTGCATCTGGATATGGAGCTAGAAACCCCATGGCTGACCTGCTAAGCACCTATGAATCCCACAGACACCAGTGCTGGAGCCAGAGCCCTCAGCTGTGACATCTGCAGCCTTCCCTACCTCTGGACTGCTTGTTATAAGTAAAAACTAATTTCCTCCTTGCTGAGGCCAATTAGAATCAGGTGTTTCTGCTGCCATCAATCTGCTAATACAATGGTTTAATAAAAAACTACTAATTTTCTTTTCATACAGTATTATTGCTGAAAATTCACTTTGGTAAATGACATCACACTTGTATAAATGAATAAACAGATCACTTTTTCCTTTTATTACTTTGTAAGTATAATGTAACCCTCTTCTGAAAATCATTTTTAAAATCTTGTTAAAGAACTGAGTAAAGTCCGAGTTGTTTTTTTTTTTAAACTGTCTTCATTTTTATGAAACTTACATTCTGGTTTATTTACAAAAGCTAATGATAACTCTGTATCCATATACGCTCATGGTATTCTGATAATTATAAGGCTGGAAAGATTTACTACAACCTCTGAGTTGGGCTTTTTTTCTATAGGTATTCAGTGCCTCATGGAATTACTGGGTTTTTGTTGAAAATTAGTCTCTTTTGAGCCTTTACCCAAGTCCTTCCTAAAGGTCTCAGACTTCTGACACATCCCTGCATCAGTGTCTCAAGAATTCCATAGGATATAAATGTGCATATATCAGAAGTTTCTGTCCTTGGAGACAACTGGAGTTGGAATCCAAAATTTTGCCTAATCATTTCACTAGATGACCACTTTCCTGCAAAATGGATGCACAGAAGGCAAGTGTGGTTACAGTATGCTAATAAACATCATTTCCTTCCTTTCATACACCAAGAGAAGATATTTATTTGCTTGCTCTCTTAGACACACATGACCTAAGAATGCATTCCTTGCATAACTTCAAGTGGATCTTTCTTATATGTAGAAAAGAAAATCTCCACTGGAGCCACTTATCTCAATGCCAAATGAATTTCCTTTGACATGTTCCTAATAGAGAGTCTTGTGACTTTCAGATTTCAAGGCAATGTACATATTTAAAATATAGGAATTGCTTTCAAGTATCCACCACAGAAACTGCATAAAGTGAAACAAAAAAAATTTTGGCAGTAAAACTGCTTTTACACTAGTTAGAGAATAGCCCTGTTGACATAGCACTGTTCACCATTTACAGCTGCCATATCACTTGCTTAGAAAACTCTTCATAGCAAAGCAGGTGGTTTTCAATGGAATGTGGACGTGCAGGTGGTTGAAGCAGTGGCTCTTCAAGCTAACCTGGTAGCTTCTTGAGAGGTACACCAAAAGTTTGCTGATGCCTGCCTGCTTTCTCTTCTTCTTTCAGTGATGTTTCTCACCACAGCAGAAAGAATATACTAAGGGTTAGAGACCACAGTAAAATTGAAATGACCTGAAATACCAAAGAAGGCTTAAATTCAGTCACATTTCAACACTAACCACTACAGTCCCTAACTGGGACCAGCACTCCAGCCAGCAGCAGGAGACAGGATCACAGTGACAACCAGCTTTTTAATTTCTATCCTTACATCTCCACTGCATTTCACACCTTCACTACATTTTCAACTCCTTTCAGAATTCCTTTCCCTCCTGGTTTACCTCTCTCCTCATGTTGTTTCTATCATTTTCCTCTGCAACGTAAAATCACGCAAGAAACATTTAAAATTGGCCAATTACTGTCATTTCCATCAGAAAGTTAGTTTTCCACTGGGCTTTTGGCATTTATGCCACATTCAAGTTAGCCATGGACTACAAAGACTAAGGTCATCAAATACTATATTGCCTTGTAGGTATGAGTTTTATTCTAAAAAGAATGATAAACCCTAAAATTTATTGTTTTTTTACCTTTTTTTTTTAAGACTCTCAGACTTCTGAGTGACAGGACACTGATCTGGCCAAAGTCCAAAAATAAATGAAAAATTTCTAAAAAATTAAGATGAAAATTCTTGATTCAACAAACCACTACAGTTCAGTTCAGTCGCTCAGTCGTGTCCGACTCTTTGCGACCCCATGAACTGCAGCACGCCAGGCCTCCCTGTCCATCACCAACTCCCGGAGTCTACCCAAACCCATGTCCATCGAGTTGGTGATACCATCCAACCATCTCATCCTCTGTTGTCCCCTTCTCCTCCTACCCTCAATCTTTCCCAGCATCAGGGTCTTTTCAAATGAGTCAGCTCTTTGCATCAGGTGGCCAAAGTATTGGAGTTTCAGCTTCAACATCAGTCCTTCCAATGAACACCCAGGACTGATCTCCTTTAGGATGGACTGGTTGGATCTCCTTGCAGTCCAAGGGACTCTCAAGAGTCTTCTCCAACACCACAGTTCAAAAGCATCAATTCTTTGGCGCTCAGCTTTCTTCACAGTCCAACTCTCACATCCATACATGACTACGGAAAAACCACAGCCTTGACTAGACAGATCTTTGTTGGCAAAGTAATGTCTCTGCTTTTAAATATGCTATCTAGGTTGGTCATAACTTTCCTTCCAAGGAGTAAGCGTCTTTTAATTTCATGGCTGCAAGCACCACCTGCAGTGATTTTGGAGCTCAAAAAAAATAAAGTCTGACACTGTTTCCTGTGTTTCCCCATCTATCTGCCATGAAGTGATGGGACCAGATGCCATGATCTTAGTTTTCTGAACGTTGAGCTTTAAGCCAACTTTTTCACTCTCCTCTTTCACTTTCATTAAGAGGCTCTTTAGTTCTTCTTCGCTTTCTACCATAAGGGTGGTGTCAACTAAGCCATGCCGTGTGGGGCCAACCAAACCACTTCAAAAGGAATAGAAATAATTTATTCTGTCTCTGTAACTTTTCAAAAGCTAGCAGATTTGAAGCAAAAGAGGAAATAGGTAGACTGTAGCTCAAATTACATTTTATAATTTTCCTGTTTTAATCAAAACATTCCTCATCCTCTAACAAAACACATTCTAATATTGTTACCTTAAATATCCAGCTATCTTAACGGCTTCATAGAAAATATGGTGACTTTATTTGCATTAGAAGCTCATTAAGTTCAATACAAGTCAACTTAATTTAGCTCATACTCTAAATAAAGGTTTAAACCACAGAATTTCTAGTTTGCCTTCTCTCTAATGGAAAAATATGCTTTGATATCCAATTTTTTAATTAGTTGTGAGAAAATACTAATAATCGTTATATAAATAGACTGTGTCAGCTATAACAGCATTAGTCTTTAGCAAAGCAAATAACAAAGGAATATAAACACACTATTGATTTTTGCATGTATTGCTCTAATGAGGAAAAAAGTACATTAAAATACAGGTAAATTTATCATTTATTATAAAGTATCCATTCATGTTTACAGTATTACCTGAAGCATTCCTTTGACAGAAAAAAGAAAAAATAATATTTCAAGACTTGTTTAGCTACATGGACTTCTAACTGTAAAAGATCCTTTTAAAATGATTTATGTAGAATTAAAATTAGTTACTAATACCATGTTTTAAACTCATAAAGGATGAAAAACAACTACAATAAAATTATAAAGTAAGGAGACATTTATAATATTCCCTTCATGAAGCTGCTCTGTAAACTCAACTATGTTTAGTTTGTTTTAGACATGGCATATCTGCAGTTATTTCTGAACACCAGGTATATGTTAATATTCTTTAGGGGCTTAATTAGCCCTATTATTCTGCTTGCTTCATTTTATGATAAGATGTTTATAAATGTTACTATTTCTTCAGAGCTGAAGTGGGACACTTAAACCATCCTCCTGAATGAACTACCATTATCTCAGATTCATTTATTTCCTGATGTGTTACTGGCTTCTGGGGCCCACTTAAACTTATTTTTACTAATTCTTACTCCTATATGCACTTACAATACACCTCCACCACTAATACCACTCCCCAGTCAAGTCATCTCTTCCCAAACTCAAATGAACCACAATTCCATTCTCATCTAGGCTGAATTACTTCTGTTTTCCTGCATTTTAGCTTATTTTTATTACTTCTCTCCCCCTTTTCAAAATCATTAAGTGTACCTCCTGCAATGACTTTCATAAAACTCCACCTGAAAAATGCATTCTCATACTGTAAGTACATCTTTAAGTAGCTTCTTGATTCTAGGTTTAAATGAGGACCATATACAACCAATCCTAGTTACACAGTTACATATGAAGTTTCTCCTCAAAGTAACTATTCTAACATTTGAATGTTCTTATTAATAATGAGTACTACTTGGTTTGATGGGTCCTCATTAACTACGAAAATCCATTTTAAATATATGAGAAATAAGCTCCTACTTTTGTTACAGCAGATCATATTACTCTATTATAATACTCTAAAATAAAAGTTAACAGGTAGTGCCTACCTTGTGCCAGACAAATATAAGTACTCATTATACAAAAACTCATATGATTTAATCCTCACAGCAGTGATAGTACAGATGAGCTAAAACCGTTAATACCCCCATTTATAAATGAAGAAACTAGGACAAAGAGAACCCTTGCAACTGTCCAAAATGCTATAACTATTAAGCAGGAGATCCAGATGCAAACTCAGTTCTATGGCTGTAGAATCCATGCCTTAACTACTGTGTGATGTGTTATGTTATTCAAATTTGTAGAATTCAAAGGAATATTAATACGACCAATGATGTCCATCAAGAGATGAATGGATAAAGATGTGATATATACATGCAATGGAATATTACTCAGCCATAAAAAATGAAAACCTGCCACTTGCAATGACATGGATGAATCTAGAGGGTATTATAATAAATAAGACAGACACAGAATGACAAATACTATGTGATTCTACTTGTATGTGGAATCTAAAACACAAAACGAGTGAACAGACATAACAAAACAGCAACAGAGCTATAGATACAGAGAATAAACAGGTGGCTGCCAGAGAGGAAAGAGGTGGAGGAGGAAAGAAACAGGTGAGGGAGATTAAGAGGTACACTCTCAGTTAAAAAATAAAGGAGTCATTGGGTATGAAATGTACAGTGTGGGGAATGTAGTAACTATGTAATCTCTTTGTATGGTGATAGTAACTAGACTTATTATGGTGATCATTATGAAATGCATAGATATATGGATTCACTATGTTGTATAACTGAAACTAACATAGCTCTGTAGGTGACTTATACTTCAACATCAAACAAACTCATAGAAAAAGTGATCAGATTTACGATTATCAAAGGCAGAAGGGACAGGAGGGGGTGCTGGATAAAGCCAGTCAACAGGTAGAAACTTCCCGGTATAAGATAAGTAAATACTAAGGATGTAATGCACAACATAATAAATATAATTAACACTGCTGTATGTTATATATGAAAGTTGTTAACAGAAAAAAGCCTCAGATTTCTCATCACAAAGAAACTTTTTTCTATCTCTTTAATTTTGTATCTATATGAGATGAGGGATGTTTATTAAACTTATCGTGACAATCATTTCATGACGTAAGTCAAATCATTATGTTGTACACCTTAAACTTATACAGTGCTGTGTGTCAATTATATCTCAATAAAACTGGAATGAAAATAATATGACCAATAATGGCACAATTGGGGTGAAGTAATACAGGTTGGAGGAAGGCATCATCAAGAAATTTTCAGGGTATAAAATTAAGGTGGGAAGGTAGAAGCATAAGCATATCATTAACACAATATTCTTACATGAAGACCTAAAGTTATATATCATGGGGAATTTTCATTTCTGGAATCATTAGAGCCTTAGTTTCAAAAACTGACATTTTCATTTAGGAAACAGGGTTTGATAAATTTAATTCCTTAAAAGTAAAGAAAAAAAAAACTATACAGCATTTATGTGACTAGTCTTTGCCCCACTTTCTATTTGCATAAAGAAATAAGAATTTATTACGTATAAAGAAGGTGTCACCTCAGTTGCGTCTGGCAATTCCTTTGTCTACCAGAACATAATCAAGAATTAACATGAAACAGCATTCATCAGAGAAGTGGAGCACAGTATAGGGCCTAAGAGGCTGCAGCCTAACAATAATCAGGACCCAAGAGTTCCTCAATACGCACCTAAAAATACTCCCAGGCCTATCTCCTACCTCCTTCTCTTGAATTAACTGGGACTTGCAGTGATTAAGGGCTTTCTTTTCATTTTACCCTATTTACTAATAAGTTTACAACTTTAGAGAAAGTGCACTGATTTTCACTGCACACATGACAAGCACAAATACTGACACTGAAGTCATATGTACCCAGCTATCAGAAAAAAGCCATGGCGAGATAAATTAAGATTTTAACATATCTTTCCTTTGCTTACATACATAAACCTTAATTTCATAATCTATTTCACAAAAAAAATCCAGACTCAAGGCTACATTTTGTTCTGATCTCATCAAATTAGAAAATAAGCAGTGTTTCTTACAGTCACTAACTCTTTCTTTCTTCTATGGACCTGAGTCAGATATAGATCAACAAGGGCCGCACAGTAACAATAACAACAGCTAACTTTTGTTGAGGATTTATTATTGCTAAGCCTTATACAAAATAGCTAATTCATATCATATCTCATTTATTCTTTACAGTAATCGCTGTGATTATGCCCCATTTTACATATAAGACAACTGAGACTCAGAAAGAGAAAGCAACTTTTATCCTTTATCACACAGGTAACAAATGTTGGAGTCACAATTCAAACCCAGGCAGGGTTTGAATGTCACGCCTACCTTTAGCTTCCACACTTCATTCATCTTAAAAGATGGCTTGGGAGCTGTCTCATCAAAACAGGTGACAGTAAGACAGAAAGAACCTGTTTGGGTCCCCCAAGGTCTCCAGATTATGCAGTCACCCTTTTCTATAAAATGCAAATCAAAAGGGCTTGAGCCCATCTCCCAAATTCCACCTGCATGCCCACGTTGGCCTTTCACGTCTCCAGAAGTTTCTCAGGCCTTAGGTGCTCTGGAACCTCCAGCTCCAACTTCCTGCTCCCACGGGAGTCTCCTCCGGGCTGCCTCTTACCTTGCTGAGCTCCTCCCCCAGCAGGGCTTGGCATCTCACCAGGTGACAGAGCTCAGTCTGGGATCCCCCTCCTGTAGCTAAGAGCTGCGCCTGATGCCCGGAACAAGGCCTCAAGCAGGAGGCTGAACCGCCAAATCAATAAATGCACGACCTGACGGAGGAGGCTACAGCTCCAGGCTAGAACTGGCCTACATCCTCACTCAAGACCTAGATTCACGGTGTAATCATGCCACGCCATTCATCACGGGGACCCCGGGAACAGGGGCCGTCCCCAGGCCCCACTGTGTCTCATCCCAAAGGGCATCTCGAGAGGAATCTGAAGAGGCTCACATAAGTGATCGTTAAACTGCTGATGCATATGGTTAGTGACTTCCTTAGAAAGAAGATGACCCACATCAGGACTTATGCCAAGGAACTAGCCGAAGGGAAGGACCTGCTGCATCTCCTTCAATGAAGGCATTCACAACAGCCACAAAATCAAATAAGTGTGTGCTCGCTCTCTTTCTCTCTCTCTGAGGCCAGGGTCCAGAATCAGATCCCCCAGCCCTCCCTCCAATGCCTGTGGAAGGGCGAGTGGCCGTTTACTCAGCAGGAAGGGCAGGGTCAGGCCGCTGGCTTCCTGTTGCAGGCGGCCCCAGGCCTTCCCACTGATACTGAGAACACACTCAGCTCAAAAGCAGCACACGCCAAGGAAAAACGGCCCTGGCTTCTCTCATGGCATTTTTAAAATAATTTACAAAGTACATACTTTCAAAACAGATTGGAAGTTAGAATCTGGTTTCTATGAAATACTCCCAACATGAGTTGCATAAACTGTTGCCTCATGCTATTACTCTGAGATCCTTAGTAAATCTATGCTCCAGCTCCTATCCGTTAAAAAAGTGACAACAGCATCCCTGTTTTCTACATTCCTTCTGCTTTCTCCATGTGGACTGTCACCGGCAACAGTTCCCTGTCACATCAGGCCAAAGCACTGGTGACTCTGACTTTAGAGGAAATACGCATATACCACTACTCTAAGGAGGTACTCAAACTCTGATGAATATGTAGGAGTCACTTAGAAATTATTTCTTGGTACATCAACATATACAAACCAAAAAGAGTATACCACATACAATAAAATAAATCATGAAACTACTACTAGATAAAACTATCTGTATTACTTTGTACTGTGTGAAACCAAAGACAAAAGTGTTTATCAACTGTATTTAAGAACGACCACCATAAACACTTGAAGAAAAAGATGAATTTGTAACAGAGGCGATCAGTATGGCACAACTGTAGACTACCTGTGGATGTTTAGAATTATCCCTCTCCTCAAATGCAAACCAAATCGGCAAGCAAATAATTTTTGCTTACAATATCCAATTCCAATCATCTAAAAAAGAATTTACTCCAGCCGTGAAGTCAGGGCCAGCCTGAATGGCTAGGAAGGATCCGAAATAGAAAGCAAATTTTTTCTGATTTAAATACTTCCCCTCCTACTTCTGCTAAACAATCTCTTAAGCTTGACAGACAAATGTTTCTGCATTCTTTCAAACCCAGATTCAGTATTTCCATGGCTGATAAAGAAATTCATTTACCCAGAAGAATCTGCTGCCACAGAAAACGTTCTCCAATCATGAAAAGATCAGATCATGCCAATCTACAGAACTAAGGAATTAGGCCTCCAAAGACAGAATCAATACAAAGATCTCATTTTCTTGCCAGGTGACTAAACAAAAGAAAGACTTTAAACAAGCCTCTGGAGAACTGTTTATTTCAACAAATATTTATCTGTCTACTGTGGGCCTAGCATTGTGCTAAGAGCTGAGGACACACGGACAAAAAGAAATAACAAAGAAATGATTCGTTCTTTTAGAAGCTCTAAGCCAACTCTAAAATCAAATTTCATAGACTACCCTACTGAAATCACAAAATACGGAAAACGTGAAGCCAAATAAACAAAGAACAACTTCCCATAATTAGGTTAGTTCCCTAGTTGGAAAACAGAATTATGTTATTAAAGGTCTAATATAAGGTAACACTTAGTAAATGAGTTATCTAGGCTTCCCTGAACCAAAGAGACTGCTCCCTCATCAGTTTTAGATTATAACTTAAGAAAAGAATAAGTTAGTATGCTTAGACAATATGAGAAATTAACGGAGAAATTTTGCTTGTAGAACAAATTGAGCAAGACACTTCTGTTTCAGAAAACCATCTAATAACAGTTCATATATTAGAGAAAACAATTAGTAACCAAAATCTAACATATCACACTGAATTACAATTGAGAGAAGTAAAAAGAGGGTAATTCATTTTCTTTCCTGCACTGAAAACTATGAAATGATTTAGACCGATGAAAACTAGGCTCACAATTACATACCAGTAGAACTCAGAGAAACTTGTCAGTCCACTGGTAAATCTGCTTAGTGATCCAACAGTTCACACACAGAAACAAAAGGAGCTTTAAGGTGTCTCCATCCACTCATTAGAAAAGATTATGTAGCAGATGCTACATCGAATTTGTGTCTTAGGAAAGACCACATGGCCCAGAGATGAGATAGCTTTTCTGTCAATTCAAGTGAAAGTAGTTGCCACTAAAATAACCACAACTATTATAAAGAAAGCTTGTTTGATGATACATGCAGAAGACGAAGAGTAAGCAAAATGAATATATAATTACAATGTGTCACCTCGCTGACATGGATTATACCAACAAGCATAATAATTTGCCAAGATTACAGGCTGATAATTAGCCTTCCAACATGAGACTGATAATACATAGTTCTATTAGCACTAACTCAAGATTATTTTGGAAAAATAACTATCAGTGCTTGCTCAGATAAAGTCATAAACAGGAAACTAGCAAATTCTTAGTATTCATCTTTTAATTTAGTAGAATTTACTAAAATAAACTTTTCTTTTAAAAGATATATTCTAAAACCCTACACAGGAAAAATGTTTAAGAGCATGTAACACCCAGTTAAATTCAAAATACTTAATAACCCAACAGTAACACATCTACCAATCAGAACAAACACATCAACCCCATCAGAACAAAGGCACAAACCAATCAGAATAAAGGCATCAACCAATCAGTAGAAACACACTATCCATAAGAATAAATGCAGGGTTAAAAAAAAAAAAGATTAGAAGCTTAAAGAGAGAAGAAAGAGAGACATTTACAGAGATCCTTTCATGTGTTCAGTCTTATTTTATCTACTGTTTTTCATAAAACACATAGAAGATATTATTATCCTTAGTTTACAAATAAAAGAGCTATGGCTCCAAGGCCTTAAGAACTTAAGCAACGTTATAAAACTATAAGTAGTAGGACTAAGATTCAGACCTAGAGGACTCTACTCCACAAGGTCACATAATCTTTCCAGGCCATTTATGATGGGGACTATGTGTGTATTTCATCAAAATGCCCTATTTTTCAAATGAAATCACTCATGTTGAAGGGCTTCAGTCATGTCCTACTCTTTGCGACCCCAGGGACTGTAGCCCACCAGGTTCCTCTGTCTGTGGGATTCTCCAGGTAAGAATACCGAAGTGGGCTGCCATTTCCTTCTCCATCATAAAGTATAATGGTTATATACTTATCCAGACAACAGGATTTGTCAATATGGAAAAACTTGATTTCATTTTTAGTGTGTTGTACTTTTTTCTTTGTATTCTTTTAACTTTAGCAGCCAATCCAATTGTATTTAGTAAGTGATGAGAATGAATCAGAGGAAGGCAAGTTTCCTCCCCGAACACACTAACTGAGAAACAACTCTCATCACTTACTCCTTCCTCTAAGTAACCTTATAGAAGGCGCCCATGGAAAGAGATTATACCAGCTGTCAAAGGCCCAAAAGGATCAAAGTGAACAGGATTGAGTATTTAAAATATTTATGGACTCAAAGAAAGAACACAGAATAGATAAAGCTGAAAAAGAATCAAGAATCCTTATTTGTTTGCTGGTTTCATTACAAGACAGAGGCACCTGCCATAACTTTAGGCCCCATCTGGACACCAAACCAGACCTCAGGTTTTGAGGTAAACAAGGGCTGCATGTCCTTGATTTCCTTGCAGTCTCTTCTATACTGGCCCACTTTCCAAAGATGAACCAGAATACTGTTCATTCTTTGTTTTACTCTCTCATCACACCAGCTTACCATCCTATCTACAGATGAATTCCAGTATTTAAAGGATTATACCTTTCAACTATGAATTTGAATCCACAATTTACAAAATCTGAAAACAAAATGAAATATACGAAATTAGGACTGAATGGAAAAAAACAAATCAAAGATATATGCCCTAAACACTTACTGTGTTTTCTGTCACATTCATATTGACTTTTATCCCCATTTAAATTATTATTGAGGGCCAAGAGAATTAAGTCTTATACTTCCTTTCAACCAACCATAGAACCATAGGTGGTTCTAACCAACCAGATACACAGGTGGTCTTAAATAAATATTTAGTGGTTATTAAACATCAGAAAAGCTCCACATCATAGAAAGTTATTTAAATGCTGAGCTTTATGTGTCACTAGAAAAATGAAATTTAGGAAAGGATATTCAAAAGGAAAAAGGGCTTTAACAATTCAGAGTAAATTTAGCAACCAGATCAAATATTTGACTTAACCTTTATGATGAGAAAACCAAAATTTTGTCCCTCATCTAGGAAATCCAAATATGAAGCAACACAGAAAACGACAGAAGTCCCTGAAGGAATAAAGAGGAAAGTGCCTTTAAGAGGGAAAATTAGATGACGTAGCACCAGCTACCCTAAAGCTCCTCACCAAAATTCTTCTCTTGAGCCACTTGCTATTTTCATCTTAAAATTGTTTGAGAAATCCTGAAGAGGTAATTTTTGCTTTCTTCCAGGGCGATCTCCTCTCTTGTATCTATTAACCCTGGCCCACAAGCAACAGGTCACTGTTACCTTCAGAGATCTAGGCCCAGAAAGGGCGCTCTGGTAGATCTTTATATTAGACCCTGAGATTAGGAAGGTAAAACTAGAGTTTTCACTGGGCTGGACTGTCAACTGCACTTGTAATACCTGATCAAGGTAGAGAGCTGCAGCAGTCCACTTGTTCACTGTGCAAACATAAAACCATAATGTGTGCTGGATGTTGCCAGGAAAGTAGATGAATTACAGATCCTACCATCAGGGATCTGAGAGTCTGGCATGGAGGACAAGAAATGCATAAATAATCATAGTTACAAGACAGAGCAGACTTTGAACCATCTAAGACTTCCAACTGCAGATACCTCAGATATTTGCACCCTCTTTGCCTGAGGGCTTTCTCTCCAAGTCAGGGACTGCAACTTGACAGGCCACAGGAAGCAAAGAGTCCCCAACTAATGACCACCAGCGCTGACATATGAATACCCCAGTTCCCTCACTCTTCAGGTGGACAACTTTATAGCATCACTGTTCTCCAAAATGGGGCCTGTGGACCCATGCCAGCAGTATCACCACCACCTAGGATCTTGTGAGAAATGCAGATTCTCAGATCTCACTCCAGGTGAGAGTGTGCCTCCACTTTGTAATCAGACCTTCAGGTGAGTCTCATAACAAAGTGTGAGAAGCCCTGCTCAATGCCATCAACCAGAGCTTCTTCCCAGGCTTGAGCTCCGACTGCCCACCGTGGTGGCTGATTTAATAATGCACCTTTCCTGGCTGCCTTCCTCAGCTACCGCACTTCTTCTGTCCCCCACCAATGCTTCCTGCACATACCCAATAAATGCAGACACATGGCAAAGACAAAACGTCATGCGAGTTCAAAACAGACTGACTAGCAGAGATCAGAGCTGTTGAGGAAGAGGCAGCAGCTGAGATGGGTTTTTGCACAGGCAGAGGAGGAGGTTGGGTAAAGGAGGGAGGGGGGAATAGAGGAGGGCCAAAAGGAGGATAATGACAGAGATA
This sequence comes from Giraffa tippelskirchi, assembly GCF_054371585.1. Lineage (NCBI taxonomy): Eukaryota > Metazoa > Chordata > Mammalia > Artiodactyla > Giraffidae > Giraffa > Giraffa tippelskirchi. The sequence continues at coordinate 172,188,040 of NC_137275.1, forward strand.
TGAAGATGGAGAAAGGAAGGAAAAGTACTAATGCCCAAGAGTTCAGTGAGAGTGTCAGGTGCATGAAGGCAAGCAGGAGAAAATAACGTAGAAAGGAAGGGTAGGGTCAGATGAATCTGACCAGCAGATGAAGATTTGGTCTTTATTTTGCAACCCATGGTAAGTAATTAATGGTTTGAACAGAAGAGGACCACAATCAATACAGTTGATAAGTCACCTAAGAGCAATGTGGAAATGGAGGGAGTGTGGGCAGTCTGTATCTATAATATCCCCATTATCTATCATTCTTGTAGGGCCAGCCTGCTGGGGAAGTTGGGATCTGCCTGGTCTAGTTTGGAGAAAGAGGCCTAATACTATCTGAAGGGTAGATAAATGAGTATTCTACATGCACATAATTTTACAGAGACCAAAATGTATTATGAAAGAAGGAAAATAATAATCCTATCACCGTGCATGTGTCTGGGTGATGATTTGGTGATTTCAGGAGAGTATACAAACACCATCCCACGCAGGTCAGCCCCTGGTCCACACGTCAGACTGCAGTGTGAACCCCTGCCCCAGGCACCCACATTAACCAAGCTGAGACCCTCAGGAGTTGATGACGGAGTCTGTGTCAGGGGTCCCCAAGACCAGCCCCAGGTCTGATGGCTCACTCAGTGGATTCACAGGACTCAGCATGCAGTCACACTCATGGCCGTGATTTATCACAAGAAAGCAAGATCAGCAAAGGCAAAAAGGTGCGTGGAACAAAGTCTGAAAGAAACCAGGCCCAGGCTTCAGAGGGTCCTCTCTCAGTGGAGTCACACAGGATGCACTTAATCCCCCAGCCCCAGTAGTGACAATACAGGGAAATGCTGCTTACCAGGGGAGTTCGCCTGAGCCTGGGAGTTCAGGGTTATTTGTCGGAGGTCAGTCACGTAGGCACTGTCGGCCTAGCACCTGACAAAACTCCAAACTCCCAAAAGGGAAAGCAGGTGTTCAACATAAACCACACTGTTCGTATAAACAGTTCAGGCACCGTGAGCCACTCTAATCAGTTCTGAGAGTGGAGGGAACTCTCTGGAAATCCAAGTTTGCAGACACCCAGTCAAGGGCCAGTCCTGTCCTTTCAAAGGACAGCAGCCAGACTTGCTCTGTGAACTCTTTCCTGCACAGGGTAGGGTCACAACACACGCTTGGAATTTGAGTTCTAATCCTGCTATTGATTTCAAGTCCTGGCTACTTAAGCGGAAGCAAACTTCATACGTAAGTTTTTAGGGGAAACTTGGGGAGGTTGAGTATGTGAAATACAAGGATGAAGGTAGATATGCTAGTTTTACCTGCATAAATTTGTTCTAACCTGTCGGCTAATTTGAGAAGTAGTAGGATATAAAACAAATTAATTATGTATGTATAATAAGAAATGTAATTACACACTTCCATCTGGCTGCAATTTAAAAGAAACATATAGCCCCTGACCTGTAAGATCCCAAACCTGTAAGATCCCAATTAATGAGGACTGTCTTCTTCCACTGAATTACGGAACCAGCACCCCCCTCCAAAAGAGCATCAACACACACAAAAAAATCTTAGAGAAAAAAAACTCTACCAGACACTGACAAGTAAACCTAATATTGCTTTCCCCATGCTGTTCTCAGCCTATGTCTAACTAGTACTGCCAAAAAAACAATAATCTGAAATCTTAGGACTAAAACATTCTTAAGCATCATTTAAACTTAAGGATAGTGCTTTTTCCCTTTAGTTTTATCACGCTTTCAGAAACAATGCTTATCTGCAGTTCTCCTAAAATTTCCCTTTTGTAAATTTACTACAAAGTGATGAAGGAAGTTCAGATGTTTACATATGTGTGCTAACTTAAAACTCTCTAAAATAACAAATAAAGGCAGGTTTGAGACTTTCCTTCTAACTCACAAGGAGATTTTGCAATGTAACACACAATTTTCTTAACCTCAGAGATATGGCCTTGGCTGGATGGGGTAAAAGATCACATGAGGTGACTGGATGAGTTTCTTGGCATGCCAGGAGTAAATTTCAGTTTTCTGCTAGTGAGGTTTAGCACAGTGTGTGATGTTATTTCTCATGCAAACAAGAGAGGAGCGAAGCATTTTCTGCAACCTGGATCATATGGCTTTGCCAGAGTCTTTCACCAGTGCAGATTCTCCCCATTGACGGAAAGGACAGTGTTCACACTCAGAGGCCAGACAGCATTTGTTCCTCAAAAGCACTGATACAGAACTTAAGTCTTTATAGTTTCAAGATAACCTATTCATCACCCAGAGACTAAGAGGAAAGGAAGAACTGTAAAGGAAAAAACAGTCAGTGAAATGAAATTAGCACTAATAGTTGTCCCGTATCTTTCTGTCTCAGCTGGAAAAGAACACTTGAAAACAGAGTAAGGAGCTATCTAAAAGACTGGAGAGGGGACAAAGGACATTTGCAAAAATGAAAACCTTTAGACCAAAATATTTAATTTTTAATGAAAAATAAAATAATAGTATCAATACAGATTCTGATGCTGGTAAATTTATTCATTGCATTCCCTCACTTAGGCAAGCCACCCACTGGAAAATAGGGAAGACAGGGGAAAAAAAGTCCAACAGCCTCTGCACCATCTGATTTACCATGAATCCTAAGAATTTATATGCAAGAACATACAGGAAGGATTGGAAAAGGCACTTGTGGAGCCATGCATTATTAATTTCAATTTCAACAGATACAAACTATACTTCGTTTGCTCAAAGCAAATGTCAGCACAACCACATTTTTTTTTTCTTAAAAGGAACCTTGATCATTGAAATTATACAAGAAGCACACTTACAAGGGCAGCTCCTAAAAGAGCACTTTGGTAAATCAGGGTCACTTCCACGTGCAGTCCTTGCCTTGTGAGATCCCGCACATCTTGGAACGCAGCCATAACTGATCTGTACACACTAAGCAGTATGTTAAAACTCAGGTTTGGCTTCCAAGGCTGACATCTCCCGAAAGGTATATAGTATCTTGTTAACTATAATTGGACTTAGGACAGTGTGTCCTGTTGTAAATCCAGGTATAGAACAATTTTAAAACGTTGGTATGAAGGCCAAATTCTTTTTTGAATAATCCTCATGGGTAAGAGAGAAGGAAACAAAAATGACATCAGGCATTTCAACAAGCTATAACAATCAGGACTAGAATAGAATACATTCTGGTAAATTACCAAATTAATAAAGAAATAAACTTACTCCTGATAGCACTGCTTACAAGGAACAAGCCCATTTTTCCAAGGCGAGAATCAAAACAATGATACTAAGGTGTATTTGAGCGGCATACACACGCATGGGCAGGGAGGAAGATTGCCCCATGAAAGGTGACATGATCAAACTGTCACACAGTCATCTTTTTGGTTAAAAGTTCTAGAAAAAGGCCTCCCCACTACCCCAAAATCAATATCCACCCACTGTGAAGAAGAGCCTTCTATCTGTGGTTGATAGCCACATGGGCACAGGCCAGACTCAAGAGACTGGGGTAAGGAAGGACAAGATCTCTCCTCAGTTTTTGCTAAAGAAACAGAATAATTTACTATCAGCTTCTCTCCCCCCATGACCACCACCATCCAACTGGAAGGACTGAGTTTATTTCATATTAAACAATTATACATTCACATACACACATCAGGGCCATGGACAGAGGAGCCTGGCAGGCTACAGTCCGTGGGGTCACATAGAGTCACACACGACTGAGTGACTAACACAACACAACAACATACACCTATCAGGCTTCCCTGATGGCTCAGGGGTAAAGAATCCTTTTATAATGCAGGGGATACAGCCTGGTGGGCTACAGTCCACAGGGTTGCCAAAAATCAGACACGACTGAAGCAACTGAGCATGCATGCATATACATATTCATACACCCACACACACAAACACACTCGCACTGAATAAAACAACTTACACTCAACCATCAAATTTCCTACATGAGAAAATTTAATGCAACTGCTAAAAATGGGAACATGATGTCAAATTCTATAAAATAAAGTACACAGAATTGTAAGTTGATTTCTGTCTTTAAGAACTACTTGCCTTATGGGAAGATAAAGCAATTAAACCAATTTGGCTGCAAAGAAAATAGGTACCAAATGAAATCTGTTTCTCCAAAAATATTCCTTTTCTGCTACATTAAAATTAGAATCCAAAGAGGTCAAGAAATTAGAAAATGCTCCTTAATGATCATGTCCCTTATAAACTGACTGGCTACCTAAACTTTAGGATAAGAGATTAAAACTGGCCAGTCACAATGTGCAGTGTCAGGGGTGCTGCTGCTGCTGCTGCTAAGTCGCTTCAGTCGTGTCCGACTCTGTGCGATCCCATAGACGGCAGCCCACCAGGCTCCGCCGTCCCTGGGATTCTCCAGGCAAGAATATTGGAGTGGGTTGCCATTTCCTTCTCCAGTGCATGAAAGGGAAAAGTGGAAGTGAAGTCGCTCAGTCGTGTCCGACTCCTAGCGACCCCATGGACTGTAGCCCACCAGGCTCCTCCATCCATGGGATTTTCCAGGCAAGAGTACTGGAGTGGAGTGCCATTGCCTTCTCCGGTCAGGGGTGCTACCACCTTATATACCCACCCCATCCATCCAAAGGCATGAACTGTGAGTTCCACTGAAGCAGGGCAACCAGACTGCCTTCCATGATAGGAGACCAGGCCATAGTCAAGGAAGAAAAAGCAGATGTACTTTTCTTGATTTCTCTATTTCCTTTTATACCAACACAAATTAAATACTGAGGTCAAATTCAGGTAGTATACTTTGGGTTCTATTTAGTTTAGGTAAGCAAACAACAAAGTAAAACCAAATCAATTGGAGGTTTGAATGACAGGGGCTTCCCTCGTGGCTCAGAAGGTAAAGAATCCACTTCTAATGCAGGAGATCCTGGCTTAATCCTTGGGTTGGGAAAATCCCCTGGAGAAGGGAATGGCTACTCCCTCCAGTATTCCTGCCTGGAGAATTCCATGAACAGAGAAGACTGGCGGGCTACAACCCATGAGGTTGCACAGAGGTGGACAGGACTGAGCAACTAACACTTTCACACTCTGAATGATAGACTGTGGGGATGTGATCTGAAATCTAATACCTTCCACATCTTTACTGACAGTATTAACAAAAACACTTGTCTTAATGTAATTCTTAATAAATCTTATTATGATAGGTTCATCTACTTTCCTCTGAGAATGAACTAGAAGGATTAGAAATACTAGACATTGAAAAAAAGTTGAAATGATCTTGGCCTTGGAAAGATGCTCCCAACAGAAGCAGAATGAAATTCAATAGAAAGAAGTGCTCTCAGCAACTGGCAGGGGACGGGGTGGGAGCCCTATGCAAATACATAATAAATGCAAAAATGCAGAAGATTGTATGCAGATCATAGAAGACCATAACTAAAAAACAGAGCTACAAATAAATAGTTCTGTACTGAAGAAAAATTGTAAGAATCATCATGGTATTGGTAGAAGAAAGTTACAGATGACCTCTGTACTCAAAATTGCTTTATTTCTTGGGATGATTTGCTTAGATAAAAGACAAAGATTTCTGAAGCCACACGTGTCTCAGTTCAGGAAAAGATACTCCTTTGACTTCATAAAAACATACCTCAAGCATTAGGTTCCACTTGGGTTTTTTGTTTGTTTTTTTAAGAAAACAACTAGAATGACAAAGAGCAAGATGTTATCCCTGCCTTATGAGAAACGATAGAAAAAACTCACAATGTTAAACATAAAGAAGAGAGAAAACCCCAGGTGAGTCATGAGGACAACTTTATTTGGAAAAGTAGATGTGTTCCAGGGGCTTTGGGAGTCCCCGTGTCCTCAAGGGATTGATGAAACTAGTTTCAGGATAGTTTTCAGCCCAGTATACAAATATTTTCTAAGCAACACAGATGATGGAAGAAAATTTATTCCTCTTAGGGGGATGATGTTCCTACCACTGAACATAGAAGAGAACAAAATAACAATAAATTGGGAGATCTTACAGAGGTGACTCAAGTACGGGCTGCAGGCTTGGACTTTAAAGCATATAAGAGATGTTATAATTATAACTCTCTATGAAAGACTTCACATGTGTTAATTATAGTCATTGAGACTCATAAAGCAGACTTCCTGGAAAGAAGACAAAGTGCTCTTAAAAACAACAACAACAACTTCCTTTCCATCCCTCAAAATGTACAAAAAGAAAAAAAGTAGAGAAGAAATCTCATCTTTGTTAATAATAGCAAAGGAATTATCAACCAGAAGCAATACAAGTAGGCTATAGAAAGAGAATCTGCTGGGGTCTATGCACAGCTCTTCTGCTGATAAAACAGTGTAGTTTGAGGGAATCAAGTAGCCAAGGTTCCAAAAGACTTCCTGGTATCCCTCAGCTTGGAGGAGTAAGGAACATCCTATTGAAACTCACCTCTCCTAGCAGAGGGGCTAAAGAGACACTGTACAGCCAAGCAATCCCAATCTCTCCCTCTGACCTAGCAGTGCTGAGGGCTGAAAGCAGGCCTCCTGTGCAAAGCGGTCTAAGAATAACGGAGAAATATACCCAACAGATGCACAGAACAAAAATCCCACAAACAGCACGGCATCATCTTTCATCAAATGAGAATAATTTCTCATCAAAATGGTGGCACACCCAAAAGGAAAAGGAAAATGGAACTGGTTGTAAGATATAACAAAATTAAGAAGCAAAGCCCACAGATTGAAGCTGCTTGATGCCACAGACCCCACCACCACCTCACTCCAACAACTGAATGGCTAAAAATAGAATATATACTATCATCTTCCAGCCCGCCAGCTCAAGTGCTAAGAGAAAGACACACACAGACCCAAGACAAATAGGGAAGGAAGTCAATGAGATTCCACCCACACTATTTTTGGACAAATAGTGGGGCCAGACAAAATTTGGAGCATTCCTAAGAAAAAATGAAGACAAGGCACAGAACATGCGGAAAGAAAAGAAAGAGAACACTCTAGAAGACTTGCTCGAGGAAACAGAAGAAAAAACAAAGAATATAACTGTTCTGTGCTATTAATAAAATTGAAGGAAATGTGAAGTGTTTGAAATAGGATATTAAAGAAATAAAATAACATAGAAAGAAATTGTCAGAGGCTTTAAAAAAGGAAATAAGGAGCAAAAAATAATATTGAAGAACTTAAAAATGAAATCAGAACATAAAATATGTATAGCAGGCACTTCAGTCACTCAAAACGTACGTACTGACACTTGACATTTATATGCCAACCACTGCCAAATCAGTGTTGCTGACAAGAAACTTAAATCACATAAGAATGGAGAAATGAAGCCAAATATAAGGGGTAAAATTAAATAACACAACATACTTCTTTTATTTTATATATAGATATACATGTATCCACAGAACAAAAATTGACTATATATTGGGCTATATTAAACTTCAAAAAGTAAAAACAATACAGACCACAACTTGTTATTGAAACAATTAAGACAAGGAATAAATAACAAGGGCTGAAAAAAATCACAACCACTTGGAAAATTTTAAACTGTCTTAATCCTGGTTCAAAGATAAAAATCATAAATTTAGAATGTCTATAAAAGAATGATATAACACTAGGTAGTAACAAGCAAAAAAATTTAAAGCTTTAAACACTTCAAATTTAAATCAATAAAATGTTAAAATAATCTAAGAATTTCAAGAAAATTTTACAAGTACAACCAAATAAACCTACACTAATTGTAAGAAAGTAATAAAAATAAGGCAAAAATAATTAATAAGGGTATCAAGAATATACAATGGAAAAAGAATGTCTTTTTAACAAATGATGCTGTTACAACTACATACCCACTTACAAAAGAATGAAATCATAACCCTACCTCACACCATATACAAAAATCAACTCAATGTGGATCAAAGACCTAAATGTAAAATCTAAAACTATACAAATCTTGGGGTTTCCCTGGTAGCGCTACTGGTTAAAAAACCTGCCCGCCAATGCAGGAGACATAAGAGATGCGGGTTCGATCCCTGGGTCCAGAAGATCCCCTGGAGGAGGGCATGGCATAGTATTCTTGCCTAGAGAATCCCATATACTGAGAAGCCTGGCAGGTTACAGGCCATAGCGTTGCAGAGAGTCAGACATGACTGAAGCGACTTAGCATGCACACACGCATACAACTCTTAGAAGAAAACATGGAGGTAAATCTTTGTAACAGTGGATTTAGCACTATATGACACAAAAAGCATCAGCAACAAAAGAAAAAATATAAACTGGACTTCATTATCAGTAAAAGCTTTGTATTATGGTACAATTTTGCACACAGCCAAACCTTATCAGTTCTATTATCTTTTTCCCTTGGAGATATTCATCCTAGGGCACTCCATTCTTCCATAGATAAAAAGGTCAATTTTCTAGAAATATCTCAGTTATTAAAGTTGAAGCTAAAAGTGGCTTAAAAAAATCTAAATAAACCTAAAGTAAACCTAAAACCTAAACTAAATAATAGATAGAGGCATTTGTTAGTTATTTTTGTAAATAGGCAGTTTAGAAAAGAAATTGAAGACTTTAAAACAGAAATTCAATAAACGCCAAGAATTTTCTTTTGCCCATCAGATTCATAAAAATCTAATGACAATAAGATGCGTCAAAACAGTTACTAACATAAACTAGAGGTGGGAAATAAACCAACACAACCTTTCTAAAAGGCAGAGGGTGGTAATGTGTATCAAAATGTTAAATAAGCCTATCATTGAACTAATGATACAACTTTGAGGAACTTATCTGAACATATAAATGTACAAAGATGGATCCCCTATAATATTGAGTAGTGATTATGAAAAACAATTAGTGGCCTCAAACTAAATATATATTAACAGGGGATCAGGTATGCCGGCATACAGAGGTGGTGTGCTGACAAATTTTTAACTAGTTTTGCAGGCGTGGGTAAGAGAGAGCTCTTATTCATAATATTAGCCTATTTCTGTGGTGTGAATACCCCAATCATGGCTATTTCAAGCTACCAAAATGAAGTCAGTGAATGCAAAGGTGAGAAGAAATGTATAAAACTGGCTTTGATGAGCAGGTGCAAGCCAGCCACAGCACACCATTGCATGTGTCCTAATACACTGGACCAGTAACAAAAAAACACACTGGAACACTAAAAAGCTATAAATATGATACAAAAGATTTATATTAAATGGCAAGATATACATTACATATTACTAGATGAAAAGAACCAAGCACATACAGAGCAGCTTATGTTGTATAATCTGGGATGTTGTAAATTTATATGTGTATGCATTTCATTTTCATTCTGAAAGAAAAAGAACCATACAACAGTGATGTGTAAACATTGCCTTCAATCGAGTTTCACCCATAACAAGAACAGCAAATCTGGTTTTTGTGGAGTATCTAAACCAGATTAAGATTTTATTTTAAAAAAGAATAGCAAAAGATCATCAGATTTGGCTTCAAAGTAATTAAAAACTTCTGTATTAAATAATACAAAACAAAGTAAAAGAAAAACAACAGACGGGGATTAAGTTATTTGCAGTAGCTAATTTCATTATAAGCTCAGAGTTCACAAACAGGCAAAGGAAATGAAGAGACAACTTACAAACTAAGGAATTCAACTAGAAACAAACATACAGGAAATGGTCAATCTTACCAGTGATCAAATAAGCGCACGTTTTAAGTGCATGCCTACTAATTTATTATAATCTTATTACAACGTTCATAATGTTGCAAATTATACACAATCATTTCAGAATATGTTTAAGGTGTATGTAATCACGAGTTGTAAAATTTTTCATATCCTCTAATTTAGAAGTAACAGTTCTATTTATCTATTCTAACAAAAGTGTGCAACTGTGTGTGTTTTTAAAAAATGCAGTCTATGCCAAGAACTTCATTACAGTGTTATTGGAAAAGGGAAACACTGGGAGAAATCTAAATGCTAAAAAAAAAAAAAGAGTAAGCAAGCAAATTAATATATACCCTCTAACAGAATATTACACATCAATTCTAAATATTAATACGAAGTTTATATAGGCACACAGAAAATGCTTACAATATGTTAAATTGTACAGTATGATTACCTCCATACAAGGAACACAAAAATAAAACAGTCTAGAAAGGAATATACAAAAAACAAAAAATCATTTTTTTTGCATCAGAGTGGTACATTTAGATAAACTTATGAATAAGCTTTAAAACATTTTTCATATTTTGTCTAACAAACTACTGCATTATTCATAAAATTTCAAAAACACTGAAAAACACAACAAAAAATATAATGAACAGTCACTTCAAAGGCCATGAAAATAACAAAATGTAATTCTTAATCATGTAAGAAAATTCTTAATTGGAAGAAAAGTACTCCTTGACTCCAACTTTGACTGTCTATTCAATACAGCAGTTTGTTTCATTATTAAACCTTAAGCAACCATACCATCAGAGGATATATCTCTCAAATGCTTTTCATTATTTCATTTTAAAAGGAGAATAAAAAGCAATATAAATTCAGGCAGTAGCATACTGCTAGAAGATATATAAAGAAAGAATATTTTTTCATAGAAAAAATAAATCATTGTGTGATGATGTGATTCTGTATTAGTGATGCATAACACTTTAATTCTGGGAAGGATACATTGTAATTTGAGTAGCAATTCACAGATAGACCCTAGGGATTTAGAAAAACTCTAGACAAGAATCCCTGTTCCCATAATAAGCATGGTCTGGAGTGGAAAGCCCTACAGAAAATGTGTTTCTCAAGCAACGTTATCTGGTGACTTCTGTGAAAATGTATTTGGAGTCAAGATTTCTCTGAAGAATTATTAATGAAGTCTAATGATTTCCTCCATTAAAATGCAATCCTTTGTCAGAAATCATATGGATGGGGAAATACAAATTATTTCTCCGAAACTGATCAAGCAAGATACAGGTATCTCCTCCAACTAGAAGATGGGAAACCAAGGAGACCCCTCATTACAAGAGTTGACATGCGCCCCAAATGTTCTAGTCATTTCTAATATGCTTCAGACAACATCTTAGATGGTGACTCAACACATAACAGGATGTGCAGAGGTCATCCCATTCATTACTCCTTGAACACATCAACGCCCTGCCACCTCTAGAATCCATGTCTGGCCCCAGGTTGTCTCGAGAGAAGCCAATACTACAGTAATTCATTAGCTCTTAATCCACAGGGAATGATTAGAATTAGATCAGCCTCTAATAAAAAATAGAGGCTGATTTCAAGTATCTTTTTGTTTCAGCATTCATTAGCTCTGCTTTCAAATTATTCAAAATTATTCAAATTATTCAAAATATATTTGCCTACATTTTGAACAAGAAATCCACTTAATTATATTATGGACAAATGAAGCCCATTTTGCATGATGGTTGTAAACAGACTTTAGCGACCCTGAATGATCTACTCCCTGGACTTGGATATGACAGCCCAGAATGTGAACAGCTCCTAAGAGAACACAACCAACACACAGGTGCCCTTCTCAGCTAAAAATTACAAATGACTTCTATATTACATCACTCCACCCGAGCAAGAATGCACTGGCAAGAATATCTCATGATACAATTTATCTTACTGCCTCGGGCAACTGAAAAGGCACTCTACTGTAGGAGAAGCAAGCCACTGGGAAACCAGATTTCCTGAGCAAGAGATGTCCTAATAACCCATTATCAGATTAGCAGAGTTCTCAATACAGTAATAGATGCATTTCTATCACCTTAACCAGCTAACAGGGAAAAAACAACAACAACAACAACAAAATACGTGGAGGAGTCTGGTTTTAACTCTTCCTTTTAATGTGTGAATGGTTTTCCTCAGGACACAGTCTGACCTCAGCTATCTAACCGCCTCTGGGAGCAAAAGGACCCAAAGAGTGTATGCAACAAAAACGCCTCCCATGCAACCCAGACTTCTACACATGCTCGTCTCCCAACCCATGATCTTGGAGAGGAAGGGCATGGTAGATGTGATGACAGTGCAGAAACTCGGTAGGGAGTTGAGTGAGTGGAGCTGAGAAGTGGAAGCTGCATTGGCCAGGCTTGGCCTGATTGGTGTAGCCAAGTCAAGGCACAGCCAGAGCCCCTCTTCTCTGCTCTCCTCCCTTTCATCCAGAGCTTAAGGAACACCTGGCTACCCCACCCCTACAAGCAGCAATATCCTCTGCCCTGACAAGCCCCTCAATATCCCCCATCACTCTCCCTCACCTGCAGCTGTTCTCCTGTTTCCCTGCACCTGTCCCATTCCAAATCTGAACAAGGTAAGTGAGCCTGGAGCTGATAAGATAATGAGACAGCCATGGGCCAGGAGAAAAGTAGGGTCAAGGAATGCAAAGAGTCTGCCTGGCACCTCCAGTGGTTCTGGGCTCTTGTAACAATGTTTCTCCAAAGCTAGGATTTGAGTCCAGCTGTTCCTTCTTCAGTCACAGAGCCCTTTCTTCAGACTGCAGACAAGGGATACAGGAAGTTTCTCTGATCATGGTCATGACAATTATGTGCAGTTCAGAGGCCACAGAAATGTATGTGTGTGTGTGTGTGTACATACATACAAATACATTTTTTCAAAATATGAAATGTCTTACTTCATAGTATGAATGTGTCAACCCTTATCTACTCTTCTGGTTTCAATGAAAGCCCCAAGGAAAAAATGGGCACCATAATGGAAGAAGAAAAGGACACAGGTGGTCCATCCAAGGGTTAACTCTAAATCTTTCCTAGAAAGCCCTGGAAAAAGGACCCACTGGCTCCAAATACAAAGCATCCCCCAATGTGCTCCACTAAGGTGTGTGAGGCACTCCCAGTGCCCAGGGTCAAAGAGCCAACCTGCTGTCACTGAAAAAGGGCAGAAATGCACTTGGGCAGCAGAGATTCCTTGCAAGCAAATGAAAAGCATTACTTAAACATCAGTGAAGAAGGACAAGGAGGAGGAGGAGTGAGTCCAAGGTAGCTCCCTAAGAAAACACACACAGGCCTGAGCAGGGCCGCTCAGGAGCACTGAGCCTCTGTGTCTCCTAGGATGTCGCCCTTCCTACAGGAAGCAAGAGACCCATGCTGATATGACAGGAGGCTTTTGATACCACTCCCTGAGAAGGCAGTGAAACTATCAGCAGGGCGCCAGGCAGCACGAGGGCAGCTCCAGGCAGACTTGCCAACGCTGCCTCACAGCTCGAGCCCAGAACTCTCCAAGCAGTCTGTGCCTGACTGTGGGGAAGAGAGAGGAGAGGGAGAGTGGCCAGGAGGAGCCCATCTGACCTGGCTATGCCTCCCATGGTAGCTGATCACTCCTGGGAGGGGGAGTCTCAGGAGCCTTGTCCAGGGGCAAGAGAGGGGCTGCAAAGTGGCTGAGATGCCAAAGCAGACTTCCGCTCTCAAAGAAAGTTTCAAAGTTCAAACAGCCCTTAGATATGGTCCAATCTCTGCATTCTGTGGGTTTCTATAGAAATAGTAAAAGAACAAAGGAACAAAACCCCCTTGGGTTAGTTCAGAGAGGTAGAGTAGGAGTTCCTGGTGGCCTTTCAGTTACGGGCTTTAGAAAAGATACTCATGACTACAGCAGTGTGCAGAGCCATAGGAGTATTACATGGTTTGCTCAAATAAACTCTTACAAAGCCAAGGTGCCATTGTTTTTGCATTATTTACTGGTATTCAACAAGAGTGAGAGAGAAAAGAGAGTTAAACTCTTAACAAGTACCCCAGCATTCTTTTAAGGGCAAACCAGGAACAAGAATTAAAGTCATCCTATATTATTAGAACAAGTCAAAGGAAATGGGTCAGCTCTTTAGGACAAGAGGAAAATTGTATTTGCCATCTGCAGAAAGAACCTGTAATATAACAAAGGAGCCTGGAAAAGTGTAGATCTTAAAATATCAGTTCACATGGCAAGATAATTTCATTGCATCTCTACCTTAAAAAGTAAATAAAACAAAAAACCTACTCAGACTGACTGGGTATAATGAAAGCAAAGGCTGCTGCTCAAGCCACAGTCCCTATGGGGAAAGAAACACAGAAAGAGATGTTTTAAAGCTCTCAAGTGAGGTGAAGACATTCAAATCAACAAATGCGGAAGATGCGCTATTACCCAACACAGGACCCCAGCTCCTTCTCCCCTTCTAGCACACGCACTGCATTCTATTTTGAAACCGGGTGGCCTGTGATAGATGATCCAGCTTGGGCTCGCTAGCTTTCTGCTGGTAACTGGGCACCAACCTCAAGTCCCCGCCCTCTGGAAAAGGAAGGAGAATTTTACATTTTGTTCGATAACGTCTTTTGTTTTGCAGACCACAGCATTGCTACAGAAAGTTAATCATCTCCTAAAAGCACACGCACAAGTGTCTTTTAATGCATTAAAGCACCCAACTTCCCCTCTCACCAGCTCACAGCCACATGATGTTTGAAAGAAGCACCAACTTGGAAGTTCCCTAAATCTTAAAGAAATGCACTCACCAGAGAATCCAAGGAATCCCTCCTTGAATTTGGTTAAGGACGCTGTGGTAAGAGTAAATAGGTGGGTGGGATACCATGGAAGGCTCTTTGGGGGGCCTGCAGCAAAAAGCTGGCAGCCTGAGTAATGGGTGGATGAAACTGCTGCATTTCTCTCTAGAAACAACTGCTCAACTGCAGTCACCATGAAATACATGGAAAAAGCCACCAATCACCCCACCACCTCTTCACCAAATAGAAATGTAAAAGATATAAAGTAAAAACTATGAAAAAAATATTTAAAACCATAAAAGAAGCAAAAGAAAAACTCTCCTTCAATTATTTACTAAGTGATGATGATTGAAAAAAAAAAGGGGGGGTTCAAATTTTGGAAAGAGGCAATTCATGATTTCAGTTCTCCAAAGGGGGAAAAAACATGAGGCTATCTCTCAGAAATATACATGAACATGTTTCTAAATATCACTATCTACTTCCTGCAACAGAGACAAAAAGTCTCACTCTAACTCTTTTTCTTTAACTTGTGGATCAATTATTGTTCCCTTCTGTGAAGTTTCAGAAATATAATGGCATTAAAAACATTCTGGTTCCGACCACACCACAATCCATCACACTCTTCCTTGAAAAAACTATTCTGTTTTCAAAGCAGTCAAACTGCTCAAAATCCAAAATTAATCCTGTAATAAAGCTGTGCAGAATTTTCAAAGGACCTGTGTAACAGTTTTCCATTCAAATTGCTAGATAAACTACGATCAACTTTTCAACTGCAACAATTATGAAAATGTTCAATTGAATCATTTTCCTGAGACAATGAATGAGAAGCAGGCATAGAGACAAAAATGACTTCGCCTTTAAAACAGAATTTCTTTTACCATGTCCCAAGTGGCCCACAAAAGGACAAAGAGGTGTGGTAAATGGAGAACAAATCAATGATACCCATTAGAAGAAAGCAAGATATTTAAATTCACTCCCTCCAACTGCTCTGCTTGCTTCCGGGAACCCAGCTGCCCACCCTGCCCCCATCGTCCTACATCCACAAGTTCCCAGATACTGAGTCCCCAATTATACCAGAATGACTGTAAACTGAGCAAGAGAAGGTGCTTCGCAGAGCTACCAAGAAACAAGGGCCACTATCTTTGTCCTCATGTAGTTTCCCTGGGGGCTCAGGTGGTAAAGGACCTGCCTGCAACACAGGAGACCCAGGTTAGACCCCTGGGTCAGGAAGATCCCCTGAGGAAGGAAATGGCTGCCCACTCCAGTATTCTTGCCTGGAGAATTCCATGGACAGAAGAGCCTGGGGGGCTACAGTCCATCGGGTCACAAAGAGTCGGACGCGACTGAGCAACTAACAAACACATAACAGCTTCCACTTGAGTTAGAAACATAGGGCAAGTGGTCACTAACAGTTTCTCACAGTTAAAGGCAAAAAAAAAGATACGCCTGCTCCGAGGAAATAACATATATCACTGCTGCTGCTAAGTCGCTTCAGTCGTGTCCGACTCTGTGCGACCCCATGGACTGCAGCCTACCAGGCTCCTACGTGGGATTTTCCAGGCAAGAGTACTGGAGTGGGTTGCCATTGCCTTCTCCAATATATATCACTCAGGAGTTCAAATTCTCAAGACCATCTGCTTCCCCAGTTGTGTAATCCCTGGGAAGCTTCTAGAATGGCCTTCAGATTATTTTGTCCTTTTCTTTGTATTAAGAGCCAATCAAAAAGCCAGCACCAGGAAGGATAACACCCAGGAGGACATGTCAGGCTGAGGGCGTCAACTGTAAAACAACAACTGTGAAAACTGTAGTCCTTCCTGCTGGCAAATAAGAAACAAGGGTGTGTCTCACACAGCACATTATTTTATACACAGTAGGTGCTTAATATCTGTTCATTTGACCAGCATTCTGTATGCAACTGTTCTTTCTTATGGTACTTCTGGTTAAAAAAGAAAAAGAAAAGAAAGAAATTTTAGAGGAAATGTTTGTTTTCCCCAAACTGGCAAGTGTTTGTTAAATAAATGAATCTGAAAATCTTGATAACTCTATTTTTAAATAATACTAATTTTGTTCTTCAAATTGAAATGTTAGACTCTTAACAAAATATTCTGCACTGATTTCAGAAATTATGGCTAGGTATAAAGGTCAACCCCAGAGCTATTTAGCAAATTCAGTCTTTGGTTCTCAACACTGTGATATGGATGTTTATTTTGTTTATAAAGCCCAGATTCACGAGCACATAGATTTATGAACTCATTTATCACAGAATATTTAGGTCCTTTTTTTCCTTTTTATTACATGGAAGATAAGAAATCAGACAGGTTTTTTACATATCGGTAAGGTAACAAATCATCGGTGATTGTCAAACAACTGCCTATAATTTTATTAGTAACAGCTGTTCACACAAAATAGTGTTTGGGTCTGAGAATAGCTTTCTTTAATGTTACTCCATTCGGCAGAACGAGAGAACACTCACTGTTTACTGTAGTTACTGCCACAGATTTAATTACCAACAATCACACATTTTTCCTTCTATTACTATTTCACACTTCCCTAGGATTAATTCTGCAGAGATCATAGCATTGCTTTAAAGCCATTATAAAAGTTTCCCTTTGAAAAGTCACTGCCCTCCCTCTTCAACCAGAAAATTAGACTTAAAATTTGTTGTTACAAATACTTGCATTTCCCTCAACCCAAAATAGAGAGTCTGGAGAAAACAGATTCTCTCCACCTTCTCAGGGAGAAAGCAATCCTAACCTTCTTAAAATGGCTTCTCTCTCTTTCAAGATGTACCCTTTGAGCTCTCTTATTTTTCCTCTACAACACTCAATGCACACTTCATTAATACCAAAAGAACTAATAACCTCCTCTTAAAGAAAAACTAATATGAATGTCGGAATCAAAACCATCCTTGGCAAATCTTGTTCATTTCTTTTCAAGTATAAGTTTGCCTGGAGCATGAAGAAAAATGTGTTCCTTTTTACTGCTAAGTTTAGCATAGCACGCAGTCTCACAACTGCAAAAGCTGTTTAAGGTCCTTAAAAATTCATCTGTAATAAAAATCATAACTATATTTAATAGGCATATCTGAAAATTGAACATAAGCCATCTCGTATAAAGTGCAGCTGGGTTGTTTGGTTTTTTTTTTTTAATGAAAAAGAGGCTATAAAATTTATTTGTAACAAAATGGCTACTAAATTATTCTGATTCTCCTTCTTAAGTTTACCTAAAAATATCTGAATAGATACATGCTAGATAACTTCATTGTTCAGTAGAGTTGAAATCTGCCCCCAAAATTCCCATATGAAGAAATAATACATTAATACATAAGTACGAGATTGGCAGTTACATGGTAGATCCAGACAATGAATCTACATGGTTCAATGCAAAAGTCTTACTCTGAAGGCTTTGTTATTTGGTCAGAGCTACAGTTTTGATTTTTATGAGGGAGGCTGCCACTTTACTCTTCGGATACAAACTATAAATACTGTTTCCAAAAAAAATAAAATAAGGAAAGAAAAAAAAGAAGAAATGCATTCAAACATATCCTGACGTTTAGAAACATGTTCAACACTTGGAAGCTAAAAGAGTAGCAAAAATAAAATTGGTTGATCTTAAAGCAGCCTCATTATGGTATTTCCAGGGAGATTCTGTTATTAGGGCTACTTAGAAGGAAGCTTTCATTCTGCAGTTCATTCTGCTTAGAAGGAAGCCATCCTAGACAGCTGCTAACCTCTAGGTTAACTTGGGCAATCAACACCCCCATCCTTGACTGAGTGAACTCTACAGAGGGGTGGTGGGGTGGGTGTTTTTACCCAGACCTGTATGAATGAACTCTCCACATACTCTAAATTTGTCAGAACACTCCCAACCTTCCAGGTACCTTCCTGCTCTGTAACTGTTCAGTTTTCAGTACAAATGTATATTGCTCAAATTAAAATCATTCTTTCTACAATTCCTAAAAGTTAACCATTGTGGTTCTTCTCATGTAATTATATATAGGTAAATTGTAAAAATCTCTTCAGTCACCACCTGTGCTCTAGAGAATTTAAAAATTCACTCTAGTGAGTGTGTCATGGAGAAAAGTAGATGGCAAAAAGATGAGAGGGTTAAGCTAGCTTCTAGACAAAAAAAGTAATCAAGATATGGTATGATTTCCTTTTTTTTCCTTTAAACATTCATATTTTAAACACGATTGTTATCATTCCCAAATGCAACCAGCACAGAACTGTAATACACTGGTTCACTATGCAATAAAATATCTTACATTAACTCTTCCGATCCCAAAACTAATTTGTAATCAATTGGCTTAAAGAGTTGCATATAGTTATTTTCAAAGGTCATGATTTCCTCTGCCACAGAATAAAAACTCTACATTTCTCCATGTCTCTATAATGTCTTCACTATTTTATGGTCCCAATTTCTATTTAGGAAGATTATAAAGAAGCTTACTTATTCAATAAATACTTATTGAGAGCACTCTATGAGTTAGAGATTGTGCTAGAAGCTGGGATTTTATAGTGTGCAACAGGGAATCTGTCCCTATCCTCCTAAGCTTCCAGTCTAGAATAGGAAGAAAATTTCCAACCACATTTGTAATTCAGTTAGAAGAGCAAGAACATATATTCTTTCATCTAAAACTGGCCTAAACTTTGCCTCTTCAGTAAGTGGAATCCAATCAATAAAAAAAAACAGCAAAATCTTTTTTGCTAATCTTTCTATTTGATGATGACGATCTGAAGAGTAAAGAGTTTAAAACATGTAAAAGAAGAACATGTTAAAGGAGAGAAAAAATGTATCTTTAAGAAGCTGAAATTTTCAGAAGAATATCGTTGACCAGAAGCAGGCATTCAATGGCACTTGTTTTATCAAGACTTAAAGACACATTATATTAAATAGTGTGACCTACGTACCACCAATAGAAATATTTAGTTAATATTCATAAATATTAATTAATTAAAGGAAGCAATGTATATTACATCTAGGAAGTATATAAAAACTTCAGATTAAAATATTCTCTTGTATATGTAGACTACAGTTTTCTTTGATGTGTCTAAGAAAATAAATACTAACATAAGTTGAATTCAGAAAACGAATAAAGAAAACAATTCAAAATTTAATATATTTTATGACAATAGGTTTCTCAGTTCACTTTTTTAAAAATAAGCATCAAAATAAGTAAGTATCATGGAATTTGAAACATATTGGCATAATTGCTGGATATGTATCAAGGCAGCCCAAATTTCACTGCCATGCTTTCATCTAGGCAGGTTACCATTATTTTCTCTAATTTCTTCACAATATAAAATTAGCTAATTATGTGAACTAACAAGGGGCTCCTGCCAAATACACCCATTTTCCTTAAAATGGCGTCATGCTTTGAACTAAAATTTACTTTGAAAATACTTTGACATTGAATTTCATTTAAATACAATGGCAATTCCTCAATTTAAATAAAGTAGTTAAAAATATTGGTGAATCTTTTGAAGGGCCTCATTTATATGAATGTGCACTCATCAAAGCAGCACATCAGGTATTCCTCAAAAGGAACTCCTCCTGATACCTTCCCTGATTCAAGTCAACCACCACTCCTCTTCTGGATTCAAAAATCACGAGCACACACACAAATCTACAGTGAGTATACAGCACTGACTACATAGTATAGGTGCTGCAGTAGTTATGTTACAAAAGCAACATACCCAGAACATGAAGCTGTAGTAGACCTTACATGATGTCTAGGGATTGGGTTTCTAACAAAAAGTTGTATAGTTTTAAAATGCTAATAAATGTATGTGCTAAACTGATGTCCTATTTTTCTACCACTTCTAATAGGCCATATTAGGGGGCTGGGGTGAGGCTGTATTAAACCTTAGTCAAAAATCTAATAAGGGGAGAAAAAAAGTTTTCCACACTACCACTTCAGCGGTAAAATTGTTTTACTTTAGTTTTTGTCCTTATAAAATTATCTCCAAGTTCATTTTTTAAAGCACAATATGTTATTTAAGTCCACAATATGTAACTAAGCATCCATCTATGGGTATTTCCCCCGAAGTCCTCCTTCTAGACATTCAAACCTAGGCCCTCAGACAGACAAATTCCCTGAGCTCTAATTCAGCTGCTAAGAACCCAGGGCTGCCACATTTCAGGCAATGGGGTTGGCCTGAGAGACCTCAAACGCCCTTTTCACAGCCAAACAAACAAATACTCTACACAGGGCAAAAGAAAAAGAAAAACCATCCTCAAGTCTCTCTAAAACACATGCTTTTCCCCTTAATCATGCACTTAAACTCCATTCGTGTCTCCTGCCCACTCTAGTTTCTTCTCAATCTTGAGAATTCAGAAAACATTCAACTATACCTTTTCAGCCATGAGAAGTAGCTCAAAATGAGAATAAACATTTAAAATAAAAAGATCTTCCTTTTGCAATTGCAGTTTTCCCCTTCCATGGCTTCATTCCCTAAAGCCCGCCCCTTTTATCCAGGGTTTGCCTTCTGTTCTTTATAAACATGTGCACATTTATCTAATCTGGTTTCAAAATGAAGACATTAAGCATGGCATGTGAATTAACCATTTCTAACTATTCATGATCATTATGTTTTGTTCCTTCTTGTAAACGATCCAGTACATAAGCAGTTCCCTCCCAAAGGCAATTGGTTCCTTGAACCAGGAGACGGAATGCTCAAGATAAGAAGGAAAATGCATGCTTCTCAAATCAGAATTGACAATATTCTCTTCTTCCAGCAATGTCTGAGAAACCTATTTATTATACACGCAAATACCCAGAACATGAGTGCAGACATTTTTCAGGCCTGTTACTGCAAAGCTGTTCTTCCTAACACAATAGCTCAGAGTTATGTCGCGTTGGCCTGAATGTTGATTCTGAACGTTCTCTCAGAGATAATAATCAATAAAATTCCTAGTGGAGAAATGGCATTTTCTTGCTAACTTAATGTGAAGGCAGAATAGTGGGTTATTTTTTAGAGATTAAAGGGGCATTTTTTGCTGTTCACTTCCCGTTTTCCTTCTAGCCCAGATTCCAAAGATATTAAAATGCTGTCCGTTTTAAACAAAAGGTTTCTATTTGTTTCCATGAGAGTAATTGAGAGGCTGTACTGGCAACTATTGTGAATTCAGGCCTACATCTGGGTTGCCACATTAAACAAAAGATACCCATCGCTGTCAACAACCACACAGCACAACCCTCCCGTATCCTTCATCTTTATCTGGAAGGGATGGTGGAGACAAGAAACACGCCTGTCACCACTAAGAAACTCTTCTGGGTCCCTCCTTTCGGTGGTCTGGTGGCTAGAGAACAGCACTCGTGTGACACATATATAGGCTCACCTCCCCGCTCCCGGAATATGTTAGCCCCCTTTCTTCGGAGAGCCAACCACTCGGCTCCCTCATCATCACTCCTTGGAGAATCCAGTCGCCAGTCTGCCCACCGTTCCACCATTCGCTCCCGACCCCTAAAAGCACTGATAAAAGATGCACACAGGCCACCCCACCGCACGCCCTGGCTCCGCTTGACACCTAAGGCCACACGCACACACAGTTCTCCGCTCCACCACCCCACGGGGCGCCGCGGCCACGACACTGGAAGTTCAACCCTCCAGCCCACCTTCCCACCCGCGCTTCTCCCCGAAGCGATTTGCCATTCAGCAGATGCACAGCAGACAAACGCGCACCCCGAGTGCATAGCCCTCGGGGCTACCGAGAGGGACAAGCCGAGGCCCTGGGCAGAGCAGCCGCGACCCCTCTGCGCGCGCCCGTGTCTGCACGCGCGCGCGCGCGCCCTTCAGGGTGCGGGTAGTGGCCGGGGCCGCGCCCGGGGAGGGCAGGGGTAAGCCGCCCGGGGACTGGGGGTGGTGGGCGGGGGGGCGCAGAGGTCCGGCGGGAGGGCCCGCTGAGTACGGCCGCGGCGGTACTCACCGAGCAGCAGCAGCTTGAGCTCCCGGCGGGCGTCCCTCTTGTCCCTGCGGAGCTGCCGCTCAATCTCGTCGTTGATCCTCCGAGCTTCCTTGGCCTCCTCGCTCAGGCAGCACGCCATGATGGACTCCAGAGTCATTCTTCCAAAGTGCCTCCGCTGCAGCCCCGCCGGCACCCCCTGCTCACACGCGCGCACACACACCCTCCCGCCCTCGCTCCCCCGAGGCAGCGGTGGCCGCCGAGCCCCCGCCGCCCGGGCGCGCGTCCGGGACGAGCTCGGGGAGCCGCCGCGGGGGCCGCGGCCAGGGCCGGGGCCACCAAGTGGGCCGGGGGTGCGGCGGGTGGTGGCGGCTCGGGCTACCGGGAGGAGCGAGGCCGGCGCGGGAGGCGGCCGCGGGCGCTGGCTCGGGGGGGCGCGCTAGGGAAGGCCGCCGCGCCCGGCCTCCCTCAGACGCCCGCGCCTCCTTCCCCGGGAACAGGCGGCCCGCCTCGCCCCCCGCGCCGCCGCCGCCGCCGCCGCCGCCGAGGCTCCCCTAAGCCGTGCGCCCGGCGGCGAGAGCACATCCACCGGGGCGTCCCCGCAGCGAGCGGTCGCCGACGGCTCCCCGCGCCTGGCGCGCCGGCTCCTAGCTGCCGCCTGACACGGCTCCCGGGCGCCCTCGGCCCTGCCCGCGCCCACCGCCCGGCTCGCGCGCAAACCCGGCTCGCCGGCCCGCCCGCCCGGCCGCCGCGCGCTCCTCCGCCTCCGCCAGACGCCCACCCCCGGCCCCGATTGCCAGGCGCAGAGCGGCTGCTCAGTGCTCGCCCTCCCCCTCGCCACACACACACATTTTCTTCTTTCTCTGAACTGGAGCACAGATCCGGGAGGGAGGCGGCGGCGGCAGAGGGAGGAGGTGGAGGGAGGGGACGGGCGCGGGAGGAGGAGAGCGGGAGGCGGTGCCTCCCGGCCCCTCCTGGAAGGCTTTCCTGGGCTCGCAGCCGCCGCGGCGCGCCTCCCAGTGCGGCTTTCGCTTCGTTCGCGCCGCTCCCTCGCTGAGCCGGCCCCCTCGGGCTCTGCGGGCGCCTCCTGCTCCCGCGCCCTCGGTCGGGCTCGCGGGCTCAGCGGTCACGGCCGCCCCAGGCGGGAGGCGGGGCCGGGTCGCCGAGGCGCGGACAGAGCCGCCGCCAACCTGCCGCTGCCGGCCCGCCGCCCGGGCGTGGTAAACCGAGAATATGGCGGCCTCCGCCAGCCGGCTGCCCACTGCCTCCGGAACGCAGCCGCGGCTTCTCCGGGAAGGCGGGGATCTCGGCCCCGTAAGCCCCCAGCACCGGCCGTCCCGCGAACACCCGCCCGGTTCCCCCGAAGGCAGCCTGGGCGCTGGCGCCTCCCGCCTCCCGCTCTGGGGCAGCGCGGAGCAGATCCGTGGGGCGGCTCTCCGCCTAGTTCAGTGTTTTTTCCCGTTCCTATTTCTAAAACGCCATTCGGTTAGAAAGTATGTCCCGTCACCTCTGATCCAAGTTGAGTCGTAGAAAATAATATACACTCAACCGTGCAGTGCGACTGGGGGAGGACACGGGATTGTCACTGTCTCGCAGAGGGGCAAGGGAGACTTACTAAGTGGAACTATCCACAGAGTTCCTGGAGACAGAAATCTAAATCCTGAGCAGAAAAATAAAGCGGCCCAGTTTCCAAGAGCCTCCTGCTAGCTTCCAACTTTTCATGCCACTGGAGTTGTTTTTGTTTTCTTCTTACAAGCTTTCCTCTTGTTTTTGAAAAAGGCACACGATATTTAACAGCCAAGTAATCGACTTCACCATTCTAGACCAAGATGGAATTATGATTTATGAGAAAATGCAAAATAATGTGAAATAAGGGTAAAGGAAAGAATGAAAGAAAAATGGGAAAACCAGGATCGCCACAGCAAAATTCCATTCTGGTATTTTGTTTTTCCACTTTCGCTTGAGGTAGTTTACTTTAAAGTGTGGTTTGCTTATATTTTGTTGTAACATGTGACAGCCAAAAAAAATCCTTGCTCGTTCAAATTTTATTTGATCTGATAGCTACAAGAGGTATAACTCATACTGCTTTCTGCCTTAATGGAGCCTGAGAGGAAATTGTATGGTAAGAAAGGAATCCGTTTTTCACATTTTATGTTGTTTCTGAGAAGTCTGTGGTGCAACCTGTTGATCCAGAATGTAAAATAAGGGCATGATTCTACTATTACTGCAGGTCAAGAGTGCATATAGGATTGTCAGATGACAGGTGTGTGACTGCCTTCTTGCATTTGCCATTACCTCCACCCCTATACACACACATACCATGACTTAGATCAAACAAGTCCTCTAGACGTAAGATCTATATTTTAGACTTCCCATTTAAAGGATATTTGGCCTAGAAAATGCAGTTAAACTTAGTTGAATTCAAGGGTGCAGAACCTGCAGAAGAGTCGACTGTAATTAAATTTCGCCTTGGCTAGGAAAGCAGAAAGGACAAACTTCACCAGCTTCACCCCCTTATGTGAATGCTGTGAAATTAAAATTTTAAATTAACTGACTAATTAAACATTGAAATTCAACATGCCAAAATCTTAAATGGCATCAAGGGAAAAAAATTATAAGTTTGCATCCTCTAAATATGTCTATACATGAGTTGCAGAGATAGAAAACATTAGAGAATCAAGTAAAAGTCAGGAATCTTCAAGTAAGTGTCTGGTTTCCCAGCCAAAGATCTAAGATTTTTGAAAATGTCTCCCAACCTGGGCTCTTAACACTTTCAGGTACTCCATTTTGACTGAATTGACCTATTTTTTGATGAACAGAATTAAATTGTTTCAACACATTGTGGAACAATAAAAGTCTATTTTTTCACCCCTGTATGCCTAGCATCAGGGACAGTCCTTGGCATTTAGTAGATATTTGAATGGATTAGACAAATCAAGAGGAGGATGTTCTTTCAAGCACTGGGAATAAATTGGGAAGTAAGGAAAACCAACACTCTACAGTGATAAAGTCGTGTATGAGTGGCAATAAGCAAACAGGAAATTTTCAAGTCTGAGCCCAGATCTATTCAGAAACCTTTGCATATGTATCTGGAAAGCATTTGCCAAGCAAATAGTCACATAACCTAAATCACGCAAACAAAATCCATGTAGAAACTACTGAAGTTGTGACCATATTCTACAAGCAAATATGCTAAAATATTCAACTAAATGTGAATCGTGTTACAAAGTCTCAGTTCATTAAATCAACAAATGTATTCATTGCCTACCATATGTAAATAACTATGATGAAAGTGTAAAAAGAAAGATACCAGGATGAATAAAATATAGTCCTTGTCTTCAACAGGCTTGAAGTCTCAGGGCATTATGTGGCTCTGCACACTTACAATAAAAGAAAATGAAATCAGTTTGTATTAAAGTTGGGATACAAGTAACACTATAAAGGTATGAAAAGGAAGGGATCCTTCTGTTCAAGAGAACTGAAGAAGACTTCACAGGAAAGGGGACATTTGAAATGAATAGGTTTTCAATAAATATGTTTCTACACCACTTAAGAGTAAATCAGTGATTTCAAATCACCCCCAGATAGACAGTGAGAAGATAAACCATTTGGAGAATTCGAAGGCAATTACTGATGGCTGAAAAGCAAACCACAAAACGTAGGAGCAGTGAACACCAGAGGAAAATGGAAAACTGTCACCTCCTCTGTGGCATTCTACCTCCACCATCATGTAACCCTGTTCTCTGGGCACTGGCAAAGAAAAACAGTCAAAGGCACAGTTCAGTCTCCAGGAGTGATGCTAGGGTCAAAGAATGAAAAAGCCACAACCACACTCATAAAAGATGCTCCCCGGGAAGGAAAATCCTGCACTTCTCCTGTTTCCAGAATCATCTAGCATGGCTGCTTCACACCATGCACTGCACCACTGTAATGCCACTGTCATTGTCTATTTCTCTTTCTCATTCTCTTTCACAAGATTGGGAGCTGCTTGAAAGTAGAGATCTTATCTTTCATAACTGTTTTCAGTGCATCCAAAGGAGTGCCTAGCCTGCAATGGATACTCAGTAAGAGATGAATGAACATAATACCAGAACCTACATCAACAACAAATACTCACAGACTGTGCCTGTCACAAGCAGTGCCCCATGCCAGATGCCTGAGGCATACAAAGCCCTTAAAGTCTTCATAATCTATTTGGGCAGGCAATCTGCATGCATAAAACAACAATGTGAAGTGAGAAGCACTGGCTCCTAACCTACAGTATAGAGAATGAATTGCTAGAGGGAATTGGGAAGAAGGAGCAGTTATCCAAGCCACCATGCAAAGCAACCTGAAGAAATAGGGTAGGCACACGATGGCTACCTGAAGGACCAATTAGAAGTCAGCCTAAAGCACTGCAGCTCCTACAAGAGCTGGGAAAGAGCTCCTCTGTTCTGTGCTTGCTGACAAAGCTGGCTGACCAAGGAATAAAAGTGGCCTTGCTTTGGGGGAAGGCAGGCCAGCAGGCCCTGGGAGACTCAGAGAGCTATAAATGGCGCCACCTAGAGGACAGTCTCATAACAGCAGAAAGATTACGGTGTTTCTGGTGCAAGAGGTTCAAGGGTCAACAGGAGGAGAAGGGGGCAACAGAGGATGAGATGGTTGGATATCACTATCTCAATGGACATGAGTTAGAGCAAACTCCAGGAGATAGTGAAGGGCAGGGAAGCCTGGCATGCTGCAGCCCTTGGGGTGGCAAAGAGTTGGACACAACTTAGCGACAAACAAATGCATGAAAAAGAATGCTTTCTTCTGAAAGATAAGATACCCACACTGCAAAGTCACCAGGCAGATATTCTAGATAGAGTAGTTCAGTGACATCTTTCCATCACCACCCTTAGAAATGCATCCAAGTGATCCTCTGTGCTTAGTTGCTCAGTCATGTGACCCCACGGACTGAAGCCTGCCAGGCTCCTCTGTCCGTGGAATTCTCCAAGCAAGAATACTGGAGTGGTAGCCTTTCACTTCTCCAGGGGATCTTCCTGAACCAGGGATCGAACCCAGGTCTCCTACATTGCAGGCAGATTCTTTATCATCTGAGCCACCACGGAAGCACAAATGATCCTCTGAAAGTGAAAGTGAAAATCCCTCTGACTCTTTGCGACCCAGAATTCTCCAGGCCAGAATACAGGAGTGGGTAGCCTTTCCCTTCTCCAAGGGATCTTCCCAATATAGGGATCCAACCCAGGTCTCCCGCATTGCAGGTGGATTCTTTACCAGCTGAGCCAGAAGAGAAACCCAAGAATACTGGAGTGAAAAAAAAGGAAAGCCTATCCTTTCTCCAGCAGATCTTCCCAACCCAGGAATTGAACCGGAGTCTCCTGCATTGCAGGCGGATTCTTTACCAACTGAGCTACTAGGGAAGTCCCCAAATGATCCTCTGGTTCTAATCAAATGTATCTGTATATTTTGTGTTTACTCAAGGGTCGCATTGGGCTTGCCAGGTGGCACTAATGATAAAGAACCCACCTGTCAATGCAGGAGATGTAAGAGATGCAGGTTTGATCCCTGGGTGGGAAGGTCCCATGCAGGAGGGCATCGCAATCCACTCCAGTATTCTTGCCTAGAGAATCCCATGGACAGAGGACTATGGTGGGCTATGGTCCATAGGGTCGCAAAGAGTCAGACATGACTGAAACGACTTAGCATGCACTCACGCAATGTTAGCATTATCACAGGCAGCGGTGAATCTCACAGTGTGAAGGCCATCAAAGGCCCACTGCACTGGAAGGCCCTACCTACAAGGTTGACCACATGGGAGCCATTTTTAAGCTGAGTTCAGTTCAGTTCAGTCGCTCAGTCGTGTCCGACTCTTTGCGACCCCATGAATCGCAGCAGGCCAGGCCTCCCTGTCCATCACCAACTCCTGGAGTTTTCCCAAACACATGTCCATCGAGTCAGTGATGCCATGCAACCATCTCATCCTCTGTCGTCCCCTTCTCCTGCCCTCAATCCTTCCCAGCATTAGGGTGTTTTCCAATGAGTCAACTCTTCGCATGAGGTGGTCAAAGTATTGGAGTTTCAGCTTCAACATCAGTCCCTCCAATGAACAACCAGGACTGATCTCCTTTAGGATGGACTGGTTGGATCTTCTTGCAGTCCAAGGGACTCTCAAGAGTCTTCTCCAACACCACAGTTCAAAAGCATCAATTCTCCGGCATTAAGCTTTCTTCACCATCCAACTCTCACATCCATACATGACCACTGGAAAAACCACGGGCTTGACGAGATGGACCTTTGTTGGCAAAGTAATGTCTCTGCTTTTAAATATGCTATCTAGGTTGGTCATAACCTTCCTTCCAAGGAGTAAGCATCTTTTAACTTCATGGCTGCAATCACCATCTGCAGTGATTTTGGAGCCCCCAAAAATAAAGTCTGACACTGTTTCCAGTGTTTCCCCATCTACTTCCCATGAAGTGATGGGACCAGATGCCATGATCTTAGTTTTCTGAACATTGACTTTAAGCCAACTTTTTCACTCTCCACTTTCACTTTCATCCAGAGGCTCTTGAGTTCTTCTTCACTTTCTGCCATAAGGGTGGTGTCATCTGCATATCTGAGGTTATTCATATTTCTCCTGGCAATCTTGATTTCAGCTTGTGTTTTTTTCCAGCCCAGCATTTCTCATGATGTACTCTGCATATAAATTAAATAAGCAGGGTGACAATATACAGCCTTGACATATTCCTGTTCCTATTTGGAACCAGTCTGTTGTTCCATGTCCAGTTCTAACTGTTGCTTCCTGATCTGCATACAGATTTCTCAAGAGACAGGTCAGATGGTCTGGTATTCCTATCTCTTTCAGAATTTTCCCCAGTTTATTGTGATCCACACAGTCAAAGGCTTTGGCATAGTCAATAAAGCAGAGATAGATGTTTTTCTGGAACTCTCCTGCTTTTTCGATGATCCAGCAGATACTGGCAATTTGATCTCTGGTTCCTCTGCCTTTTCTAAAACCAGCTGGAACATCTGGAAGTTCACAGTTCACGTATTGCTGAAGCCTGGCTTGGAGAATTTTGAGCATTACTTTACTAGCATGTGAGATGAGTGCAATTGTGCGGTAGTTTGAGCATTCTTTGGCATTGCCTTTCTTTGGGATTGGAACGAAAACTGACCTTTTCCAGTCCTGTGGCCACTGCTGAGTTTTCCAAATTTGCTGGCATATCGAGTGCAGCACTTTCACAGCATCATCTTTTAGGATTTGAAATAGCTCAACTGGAATTCCATCACCTCCACTAGCTTTGTTCGTAGTGATGCTTTCTAAGGCCCACTTGACTTCACATTCCAGGATGTCTGGCTCTAGGTGAGTGATCACACCATCGTGATTATCTGGGTCATGAAGATCTTTTTTGTACAGTTCTTCTGTGTATTCTTGCCACCTCTTCTTAATATCTTCTGCTCTGTTATGTCCATACCATTTCTGTCCTTTATCGAGCCCATCTTTGCATGAAATGTTCCTTTGGTATCTCTAATTTTCTTGACGAGATCTCTAGTCTTTCGCATTCTCTTGTTTTCCTCTATTTCTTTGCATTGATCGCTGAGGAAGGCTTTCTTATCTCTCCTTGCTATTCTTTGGAACTCTGCATTCAGATGGGAATATCTTTCCTTTTCTCCTTTGCTTTTCACTTCTCTTTTCTTCCGAGCTATTTGTAAGGCCTCCTCAGACAGCCATTTTGCTTTTTTGCATTTCTTTTCCATGGGATGGTCTTGATCCCTGTCTCCTGTACAATGTCATGAACCTCTGTCCATAGTTCATCAGGCACTCTATCTATGAGATCTAGTCCCTTAAATCTATTTGTCACTTCCACTGTATAATCATAAGGGATTTGATTTAGGTCATACCTGAATGGTCTAGTGGTTTTCCCTACTTTCTTCAATTTAATGTGGTCCACTGGAGAAGGGCATGGCAAACCACTTCAGTATTCTTGCCTTGAGAACCCCATGAACAGTATGAAAAGGCAAAAAGATAGGACACTGAAAGATGAACTCCCCAGGTCGGTAGGTGCCCAATATGCTACTGGAGATCGGTGAAGAAATAACTCCAGAAAGAATGATGGGATGGAGCCAAAGTAAAAACAATACCCAGCTGTGGATGTGACTGGTGATAGAAGCAAAGTCCAATGCTGTAAAGAGCAATATTGCTTAGGAACCTGGAATGTTAGGTCTATGAATCAAGGCAAATTGGAAGTGGTCAAACAGGAGACGGCAAGAGTGAACGTTGACATTCTAGGAATCAGTCAACTAAGATGGACTGGAATGGGTGAATTTAACTCAGATGACCTTTATATCTACTACTGTGGGCAGGAATCCCTTAGAAGTAATGGAGTAACCATCATGGTCAACAAAAGAGTCCAAAATGCAGTACTTGGATGCAATCTCAAAAACGACAGAATGATCTCTGTTCGTTTCCAAGGCAAACCATTCAATATCACGGTAATCCAAGTCTATGCCCCGACCAGTAAGGCTGAAGAAGCTGAACTTGAACGGTTCTATGAAGACCTACAAGACCTTTTAGAACTAATACCCAAAAAAGATGTCCTTTTCATTATAGGGGACTGGAATGCAAAAGTAGAAAGTCAGGAAACACCTGGAATAACAGGCAAATTTGGCCTTGGAGTACAGAATGAAGCAGGGCAAAGGCTAATAGAGTTTTGCCAAGAGAACGCACTGGTCATAGCAAACACCCTCTTCCAACAACACAAGAGAAGACTCTACACATGGACATCATCAGATGGTCAACACTGAAATCAGATTGACTATATTCTTTGTAGCCAAAGATGGAGAAGCTCTATACAGTCAGCAAAAACAAGACCAGGAGCAGACTGTGGCTCAGATCATGAACTCCTTACTGCCAAATTCAGACTTAAATCAACTGTATAGGAAAGTTGATTTCCTATCCCAAATTCATTTTTAGTAACAAGAATGATATACATTCAAGATTATGACACAATATATAGTCAATTTGTTAATTACTCAATGTATGATACATTAATGAAACACAGCACATGTTGATGAAAAATACATAAGTAATTGAATTATGTTATGCTGCCCTCTCAGTGAATGAAATGGTCTTAATAATCACCTTTATTTACTAATTAGTTACTATCCTTGCAAAATTTTTCAACTTGCCATTCTGAATTTTACTAAGATGTAAGAAATCTAGTAGATTTCCCAGGTGGCACAGTGGTAAAGAATCTGCCTGCCTGCCGATGTAGGAAATGCAAGAGACTCAGGTTCAACCTCTGGATCAGGAAGATCCCCTGCAGAAGGAAATGGCAACCCACTCCAGTGTTCTTGCCTGGAGAATACCATGGACAGAGGAGCCTGGTGGGCTATAGTCCATGGGGTGGCAGAGAGTTGGACATGACTGAGCACACTAGCACAAGAAACCTAATGGATTTTCAGTCTTAAATAGGAATATAAAATATCTCTTTCTGACCACAAAGTTAAATGTAAAGGTATCTCTCATTCATTTTTTCTTTCTTTTCCTATCTGTTAGGCCTACCAAAATCTATTTGAGCCACAAAATTTCCAAGAGCCCTTTTCCAAATTTGTCAATGTATTTCCATCTCTCCATTCTTATACAAATTCCATTTTTTTGTGTGGTCAATTTTTTTTTTTTAATTAGTGCTTCCCTGGTGGCTCAGATGATAAAGAATCTGCAGGCAATGTGGGATACCAGGATTTGATCCCTGCGTCAGGAAGATCCCCTGGAGGAGGGCATGGCAAGCCACTCCAGTATTCTTGCCTGGAGAATTCCATGGAGAGAGGAGCCTGGTGGGCTGCAGTCCATGGGGTCGCTAAGAGTCGGACACAACTGAGTGACTAACACACACATTTTTTTAAAATTAGAGTGTAGTAGATTTACAATGTTGTCATAATTTCAGGTGTACAGCAAAGTGATTCATATATATATATATATGTATACACACACACCACATCTTCTTTAGCCATTCATCTGTCATTGGACACCTAGGTTGCTTCCATCTCCCCTATTGTAAACAGTGCTGCTGTGAACACTTGGGTGGATGTATCTTTTTGAATTAGAGTTTTCTCTGAATATATGCCCAGGAGTTGGATTGTGGACCATGTGGTAACTATATTTTTAGTTTTTTGAGGAACTTCCATACTGTTTTCCATAGTGGCTACACCCATTTATATTCCCACCAACAGTGTTGGGGGCTCCCTTTTCCCCACACCCTCTCCAGCATTTATTGTAGATTTGTTTTAAATGATGGCCATTCTGACTGGTGTAAGGTGGTACTTCATTGCATTTTTGACTAACATTTCTCTAATAATTATTGATGATGAGCAGCTTTTCGTGTGCCTGTTGGACATCTGTATGTCCCCTTTGGAGAAATGTCTATTTAGGTCTTCTGCCCATTTTTTGATTGGATGGCTTGTTTTTTTTTTTTTGTTACTGAACTGTAGGAGCTGTTTGTATATTTTCAAAATTAATCCCTTGTCAGTCTCATCATTTGCAAATATTTTCTCCCAGTCCATAGTATGTCATTTTGTTTTGTTTATGGTTTCCTTTGCTGGACAAAAGCTTATAGTTTCATTAGGTTCCATTTGGTCTTATACAAATTCTTAAGAACTTATTTGTGGTGAGTACTTTCAACACTATGGAATGGGACCTAGGATAGACTAAAGTGAGTGAAGTACTTTTATTTTTTTGCCATGGGTTCCAGTATGGCTCGGCAGAGAACTATTGGTGATTTTCCCTTTATTTAAAATTTTTATAATTTGTTCTTCATGGATTTTTGTATTAATTACTGAGTTTTTTGGTACTCTCTTAAATTTTGCAGCCAAGACAAAAGGCTTACTTGCCTTACCCTATCCTGGCTCTGCTATGGAAGTTATATATGAGTTGGTGTACAAGTGGGAGATTTTTCACTCCCAGGAAGGAATGAGCTGTGGAAAGTTATCTACTTTTTACAACTTAAAAATATCCAAGATTTCTGCATGTGACACTGGAACAAGAAAACTGGGTTGAAAAGTCATTGATCATCCAATGGAAGTAGAAGCTTCCACAGAATACCTTAAAGCACATTGTATTAGGAAAATCAAACCCCCCAAAATGATGAGAAAATACAGGAAGAAATCACATATTTTAGGTTCACTATTGGGCTACATTAAAAAGTGAAGATTGTAGAATAAGGAGAGTTAAGAAGCCATGTGATCTAGGGACATTTTTTTAAATTTATTTTTAATTGAAGAATAATTGCTTTACAGTATTACATTGTTTTCTACCCAACATTAACATGAATCAGCCATAGGTTTACCCATGCTCCCACCCCCTTGAACATCCCTCCCCATCCCACTCCTCTAGGTTGTTATGGAGCCCCGGTTTGAGTTCCCTGAATCATACAGCCAATTCTAGGGAATTTTTTTTTTTAAAATCCTGGAATCATCTCTTTAAAATGAAGCATACTGGAGAGCCAATCTATAAATCTATAAATAAGTCAATCCATTGATGGGGGGTAGGGTGTATAACATGGAATCCCCACACTTCCTCCTCTTTCCTCGTCCCTCAGGCTGTTTTCAAAACCTCTGCGCTAATCCAGTTGGCACATTTTACAAGGTCATACCTAGAAGTTCTATAAATTGATCCAGGTTCTCCAACCAGGAAGTGACTAAAACAGAACTAGACCTTGGGTTTCTCATCCTCAGTTTTCTATTCCCTATGCCGCCAAAACTGAAGGAGGTTTGGAAGAAGTTGCATTTGGCCTCCAACTTTCCTGGTCTCAGAATTTGTCATGTTTTGGGAAAGAATATATAGTTCACTTAGTCTTTTATCTTTATTCTCAGGAAGCCTATAACCTACTGATAATAAATCACAGCACCCTTGCAGGAGTATTCACATTTTCAACTAGATCAAAGCTCTGGGTAAAAGTGTGGTTCTGACCCTTGGCTGCACATTAGAATCACCTGAGGAGACTTTAATAATACTAGATGTTGAATTCTCATCTCACATATTCATATTTAATTGGTTTGGGGTAAAGCTTAATATATTTTTGGTATTTTTTTTAATGCCCCAAAGTATCCCAATGTGCCAGCAAGATTGAGGACTGAGTTATAGTAATAAAGCTAATTATATATGTGTAGACCTCAGCCAGTAGATGAATAGTTAGCCATAATTACCTACTGCAGCTGGGAAGTAAGGCCAGTCCTGACTAACACAGCGGCAGTACTAGGTTCTATGCTGACATCACTGAACCAAGCCAGCCCCTCCCCCATCAACTGTCTCATTAGGACTTTGCTGCTGCTGCTGCTGCTAAGTCCCTTCAGTCGTGTCCAACTCTGTGCGACCCCATAGACAGCAGTCCACCAGGCTTCTCCTTCTCTGGGATTCTCCAGGCAAGAACACCGGAGTGGGTTGCCATTTCCTTCTCCAATGCATGCAAGTGAAAAGTGAAAGTGAAATCGCTCAGTCATGTCTGACTCTTAGCGACCCCATGGACTGCAGCCTACCAGGCTCCTCCGTTAGGACTTTAGACATTTTTAAAAATTAATTAATAAATTAGTTTAGGCTGCACTGTGAGACATGCAGGGTCTTAGATCTCTGACCAGGGATCGAACCCATGTCCCCAGCAGTGGAAGTGCAGAGTTCTAACCACTGAACCACCAGGGAATTCCCCCTTTAGACGTTTTTAAATTTCCCTTTTCCTCTCATTATATTCTTAAAATCTTTATCAATGTTGATTGTCCTGGGAAGGGAGGAGGCTCAGAAAATACAGGAAAATACATGGAAGAAAATTAATATTACCCATAACCCTACCACCCAAAGATAACCCTTGTTTACATTTTTTGTTTGATCTTGAATCTTTTCTATTCAGACAGATAGACATGAAATTATTTAAAAGTTAAGATCATAGTGGACATAATACGTATTTATTTTTTAATTTGTACAGGCATATGGAAAATGCTCAAATAGGATGAAATTTTACACAAGAAGTGAATCTCCCCTCCCACTGCCTACCCACCTCTCACCTCCTCAGAGGCAACCAGTGTTACTAGTTCTATGGAAGACTTCCAGAAATATTGATAGCTATATCCTCTAGTTACAAAAATTGTTGCATACTACACAACCTATTCTATAATTTGCTTTCTTTACAATACATCTCAGAGATGGGTCCATGGCCTTCACCTTTCTTCTTGACCCTGCATAGTTTTCCAGTGCAGATTCCCTACAATTTCTTAACCAGTCCATTATTGGTGAGTATTTGTTTCCAATGTTCTGCTACTTTTATAATAAATATTTATTTATGTGTTTAGTTCTTTGTTCTTCCCTTAAATTTTTTTCATTTACTAAAAATACTTCAAAAATCATGCTAATGGTTTCTGGGCCTTCCATTGTGTGAATTTATAATAATCTATTCAAATAATACTGAACTGTTAGACATCTATGTTGTTTCCATTTTTATCATCATGAATGATGATGTAATGAACAATCCTTACATATAAATCTTTGTATCTCCATGTCCCTAGAATAAATGAAACAGGGTATAACTATTGGTCCAAAGGACATACTCTACTTAAGGTTTTTGACATAGAGTGCCAAATTGTTCTCCAGAAAGTTCATAGCAACTTCTATGAGTAATATATTAAAAGTTTCGTTTCCACATCTTTAAACTACAGTTACTGACTTTCAAATTATGGGATTGGCCCACTCTAATTTGAAAAGATACATGTACCCCAATGTTCATAGCATTATTTACAATAGCCAAGACATGAAAACAGCTCAAGTGCCGTTAATAGACTATTGATTCAAGAGGATGTGGTGGGTTTGTGTGTGTGTATGTGTGTGTGTGTGTGTGTGTGTGTGTGTGTGTGTGTGTGTGTATGAAATGGAACATTACTCAGCCATTAAAAAGAATGAAATAATGCCATTTGTAGCAACATGGATGTACCTACATAATATCATGCTAAGTGAAATAAGTCAGACAAAGACAAACATTATATGATATCACTTATATGTGTAACCTAAAGAATAATACAAATGAATCAATGTATAAAACAGAAATAGGCTCACAAACATAGAAAACAAACTTATGGTTAGCAAAGGGAACAGGGAAGGGAAAAATTAGGAGTATGGGATTAACAGATATAAACTACTGTACATAAAATAGATAAACAACAAATAAGGATTTCTTGTACAGCACAGGGAATTATTTTCTGTATCTTGTAATAACCTATAATGGAAAATAATCTGAAAATGTATATATATATATATATATATAACTGAATCACTTTGATGTATACCTGAAACTAACATAATATTGTAAATCAACTATATTTATAAAACAATGATGATAATAAAAAAGTATTAGAATGGAAAATAAAATTATGGGATTGGCTTGGGCTCAAAATACTTG
Source organism: Giraffa tippelskirchi (assembly GCF_054371585.1). NCBI lineage: Eukaryota > Metazoa > Chordata > Mammalia > Artiodactyla > Giraffidae > Giraffa > Giraffa tippelskirchi. The sequence goes on from NC_137275.1 coordinate 172,224,806, forward strand.
TGATTTATTATCTAACTGTAATCTTTCTTCATCATTATGAAATACTCTGAGGCTTTAATAATTTCAGAGATTTTTTTAATAGACATATGCATCTGTCTAACCACAACAAACACTATCTTAACTGAATATTAAGCCATGTAGATAACTACATTTTAGAAACTCGAAAGCCATCCATTTTATTTTAGGGAGTTCAAATAAAACCCATCATTCAGAGAAAAGCCTTCTTGGTAGTACACCCAAAATATTCCAGACTTTAACACAAATCTACCATATCCCTAGTTTGGATACATCTTGAGCTTGTTCTATATGTATTTCCAAAACTTCATTCTGAAGATGCAAAATCCCCTTTTAACTCTTTGTGTCTAGGGGTAAATAGTTTGTAAAAAGTAAATAGAAGTTCTATAGGCTGAGCCTTCACTTTGATTCACAAGGAGTCCAAGGGAAGGATCAGTTTGCTTAGCTTCATGAGGATTGGACCTCAACAGTGACATTTTGCAGGGATCAAGGAAAGGATGTTACCAATTAGTGAGGGAAAAAATGCTCCCTAGGAAGAGAGGAAGTCCTATTTAATATCTACTTAAGCTATCTATTTAATAGGCAACATGCTACGCATTTGCCACTGTATTTGTAGGGAAAGTCTTCAAATAAATTACATTTCAATTGATTTTTTAAAAATAAGAGCTAGATTAACTGAGGGTGAAGCGATTTCACAGGAACTCTTTCAACCATTCAGTGCTTAAATCTTTTTAAAGTCATCACACATCACTTCTCTTGGACTCTATGTCCTGCCAAGTGATTAATATCTAAAGGTCTAGAATCACTCAAATGCACCTAAATTATAGTTAGAATTTACCTGACGTACATGCCTTACAAGATTTTTTAGTTGAGCCTGCCTGGAGAATTTTGAGGCATGTGGTGGAATGTCAATGAGATGGCAGATTGCTCAGATGCATGTGGTTGGCTCTGAAATGCCACCTAACCATGACACTATGCCAAAGGTATTTATTTCAGTGTACATTTTTCCACAAGGATGGGTGCAAGGCTGCCAGTTCCACTAACTGCACTTCCAGGACTATAGATTCTAAACTTCTTCAAGGCAGGAACAGAAAAAGAAAGGTTATCTGAGGATTCGAGAATCATTCTCTTCTCTTCATTGAAGTAAGAGGAGTATTTCAATACAAGGTTGATCCACAGGGGCTTGATGACTATAAGGAAGGCAGAATATTGATAAAATGGCAGGAAAACAATTCATGTCTCCTCAATGCATCATATTCAAATGATTTCAATCTTATTTATTCTAAGGACACATTTGTCAACTTAGTAAAATAGAAATATCTTGCAAAGGCTGTGTTATGTCACTGAATAACAATCTCAAACTCTATCACCTAACCATGGGGACCACTCATGGCATGTCTTAGGACTGGAGTTGGCAGGCATCGTATGAGGGTGATAGGGGGAGGGGTGGGCAGTGTAAGGGGAGGATCATACTTTTTTGCCCACTTAAGCCTTACAGATCCTGCTCCAGGTTCTTTCTGAGGCTGTTTAGTATTACTCAGTGTCCAAGAATTGGAGCTATATGAGCTCACGGTTCAAATAACCCCATTTATTCCTTTCATCATTTTTATTCATTCACTCATATATTTAACCAATTCCCATTTTGCAGCAAGTCAGGATACAGAAAGAGGAAGAAGACTGTGATTGGAAGGACTGGCATCAGGACTGGGAAAGTTGGCCACAAGGCAGGAAGACTGGAACCTGGTTCTAGTTCCTTGGACAGGCTAAGTCCTCTGGGGAATTAGGTTCAAGGGAGGTTAGCAAAACAGAATTTAGGGGTCGAGACCAAATCTGGTGCACTGCCTCAAAGGGAGTTTTGCACAATGTGGTATATCGCTTATGCCCAGACAGTAGAGCTGGTGCTGATCCCCAGAAAGTCAGGCTCAATTGTAAGTCCTGGATTGGTCCTGTGAGTTGAAGATGGACCATTCCTGTGCTGGGGACTCACTGCTATTTGGAGGAAGCAAGCACTGGGCTTCCCTGGTGACTCAGTCAGTAAAAGACTCTGCCAGCAATGGAGAAGACCCAGGTTTGATCTCTGGGTCAGGAAGATCCCCTGGAGAAGGGGATGAATAACCACTCCGTATTCTTGCCTAGAGAATCCCATGGGCAGAGGAGACTGGCGGACTACAGTCCACAGGGTCGCAAAGAGTCAGATACGATTGAGGAACTAACACTTTCACTTACATTCAGGCAGGTGACAATTCTTTCCTTCCCTTTCCAAGCAGGATCTGCTTAACAATTTCCTATTCTAGGTTTAATTAAAACCAGATTCCAACAACTTTAGATTTCTTCAAAATTAATCTTTCATAATTTTTTGTCTATTCATCAAATAAATATTTAAAAAATAATAATCCAAATGGATATATTGTTCTAACACTTTACTCATAGGCAAGTATTCTTTTTAGAAAATAAAATGAAACTTCTAAATTATTAATATTGCTTCTAGAATTATATAGTACACATCTTCAGATATACATTTCTGGAAGCCTCCATATTTTGTTCTGCATGGTAATTGTTAGTACTTAGTAATTTTGTTAAATTTTCTTTTTATAAAGAGAGTAAAACAAAGATGAAAAGGAAGAGAGAAAGAAAGAAGCCATTATGAAAACTGAGGATCCTTAATTGCAAAGAAAGGACAGGAATTATCACCTTAGGGTGTCAGTATAATAGTTTAGACCATGTCCAAAGTAGAAACCATACTTCTTTGCATATTTTATAATATTATTTTCTGATTAGAAAATAACATATGCTTACTATGAAAAATTTGAGAAATATAAAAGTGTATAAAGGAGGATAACAAAATTACTCTGAAGCCCAGCATGGCAAATATTTTTCTATATATCATCTATCTATTTTCTTTTTCTTTAAATCACACTGTGCACCTTGTAGGAACTTCCCCAACCAGGGATTGAACCTGGGCCACAGCAGTGAAAGCCTGGAATCCTAACCAGTAGGCCATCAGGGAACTCTCTATTTCCCTATAAAAAATGTAAATATGATTTTTTAAACAAAGTTAGGATTAGGTATCACATCCCATTTTGAATGTCTGCTCTTTTTACTTAGTAATCTCTTGTTTTTTCTCATCCTTACATATTTTATAACATATTTCTTAATGAGCATTTAATAATTTATAGTCACATTTCTCCCACTGGAGCACATTTTAATCTTGCCTTTTTCTCCTCATTAATGTAAACAGCACTATCACAAACATCCTTGTCAAAATCTTGTGAGTACCTCTGAATTGTCATCCCAGTCAGAAATTTAATGACTGGGACAGAGGAATCAAATCATACTACAGATTATTTTTATGGAGATAATTCAAAACTAGAAGATTAGCAAAACATAAAGAGAGAGGCCTGTTTTATCTTCAACAAATGCCCTAATTCTTACCATCTATAAGACCTGTTCTGTTAGTCCTTACGTCTCATTCCTTCCACCTGGCCGTTCCTGAGACACAGTGTTTACTCTGGAAGGAATGCTACCTGGTAGTACAGGGTAAACAGAGCAGAAGGAGCTAAGACCCAGGCCTGGAACCACCAGAGGACACTGGATGTGTAATGCAGGAGCTGTTCCACCTTCAGACTGGTGGAGAAGTCACAGCTGTGGATCAGATGATGCATCCATGGGACCCAGCGGGATCTGGGGCTGTTCAGTGCTACAGAAGGGAGTTCTAGCAAATGGAATGAGCCAGCTGTGTGCAATCTAGAATGAGTGCTACTGAAGGATTAGGTAGGCAGTCATTATTCGTAAGATCTGTCTGTGAGGTTAGCCAAGGTTAAAGTTCAGAGGCGGGGATGCAGTCTGCAAGATCAGGAAGTGGCAAAGTTTTAACAAGGAAGCAGGGAAGCAGGTCCAGACCTGGGATTATACTTGTGAATGAGAAAATGTTCTGACTTGGGGATCAAATAAATGAATAAATCAACTGGAGTACAAATCCCATTTAGGGCGAGGTGTGTCAGTTAAATCAGGCAAATGACGCGGCAGGAACAAGCAACCCCTGCATCTAAACAGTTTAAAACAACATGTTATTTGTTCCTCATGTCCACTGCATGTCAGCAGGAGGGCTCGAATGTACATCATCCTTACTCCAGAATCCCATAATTACCTGTATTATCTACAGTTGCCACACTGGGGCGAAAGGACTGGAAGTTCAACTTCAGTAATTAAATGGTTTCATTCATATTTTCTTGGCCAGAGCAAGTCAGAGCAAGTCACGTGGCCATGACTAACATCCAGGGAAGAGCCTGGAAGGAGGGGTGAACTTCAAATCTTGACGAGCATTGGCAGTGGCTGCCAGATAATGACCAAAGCTAGGTTCTAAAGAAGAGAGACTATGAGGGGAGGGAAGATTCAAGGTGTCAAACTACCACTTACCTGAATCCTAAGGTCTTCATATGGAATCGACAGTGTGACTCAGGTTTCCGCAGACTGGGGGTCTCGTCCCAACTGACTTGGAGAAGGAGCAGCAGACACATGGTGGACACTGAACTGGGAGGATGGTGCAGGTAGAGAAACCCCAGCCAACAGCTGCTTTCTTGAGCTCATGACTCAAAAGGATGAATTCCAGTCTGTCCAGGCTATCCAGGTTGCCACATAATCTGTTCCTCAAATTTGTACTTTTAGGTACAGTTTTCCCTGCTGTTTGAAAGTAGAGCATTCCTATAAAAACTTTCATAAGCCAAAAGAGTGTGAACAAAGAAGCAATTACCTTGAGACGCATATTGCTAACAGATGCACAAAATGAATCAAGATGAAGCACAGATGCTCACAGACACAGTTCAAAGCTATGGCGGCTGATGCTGAGATGCTGAGTATAGTTCCCAGGGAGGGAGGTTGGCTGGGTCGCTCTCACTGCTCCGGTTGCGTGCTGACTCCATCACAACTCACTATAAAACAAATGTTGAACGATGTTGTCACTTTTCACCTCTTTTGACAAAAATCTTCTAATTTCTTTTGGTACAAAGTAGGTCCTTCATAAAAGTGAGGTGGCTTGAAGTGAATTTCTGAAAAGTAGGGGATACCCATATTTGCTGGCCTATTATTGATAACCCCCTTCAGCAGGGTTGTCATGATTTAGCTCCTATGGGAACAAAAAAGCATTTGTGTGCATCCGGGTATGTAGAAGCAAATGTCAAACAGCTGAATGGCATCATGAGATGTGTTTATCTCAGGCATATTTGGAGACTTTTGTTTAAGGTACATCACATGCCAACCAGGGCCTCTCATTTTGGTAATTATAGTTTTGAGGGGCTTCCTAGGCTCCTTACAACACCTAAGTATTTCTAGAACACCTGCTGTGCCCTTGGGACTGTGCAGGGTGCAGCTCCTGACCTTAAGCAATTATAGCAGCAAAATGACAGGAGAAAGTAAGCACTCGCTTGGTGTCCATTTCAAACAGTTCAAATTTTGGAGGATCTTCTGAAGAGTCAGAAAAATGCTAATTTCACACTCAAATTAACAAGTTGTGGCTTTTCTCTTCATAATAAGCTTTTCTAAAGGAAGAGATTTTTAACTTAGACGAAGTTTATCCAGTCTAAAGTGGGGAAGGGAAATAACTGAGTAAATGTGGAAATCATTTATATTATGATTGTTTCGTTGTTCCAGTTGCTAAGTCATGTTTGACTTTTTTGAGATCCCATGATAACCCCATGCAAGTGCCGTGTCATGGCAAACAGAAAAGCATTACTCCCTCAGTCCTGTCCAACTATTTGCAACAGAAAGTGTGAGTTACAAACCTTCTCCAACACAGGATACATTTTTTGCCAAGTGATAGTATGCAGTCTACAAATCAAGCTTCCTAATTGATTTGCAAAAGGTTAGGGTTGTCAAAACTGGCTCTCATGGTCAACACCACGCTTAATTCTTGTATGGATCCCGATGAAACACATGACTGGAATAAATGTATGGCTCAATTTCTGTCTGCATGGGTTCATTTAAACAGCTGGACACCAAGTAATAAGTGCTCTCACATTTTAAGTGTGTGACCATAGAGATCCCTAGAAATTAGATCCCTTACAATGCTTTATTCCCTTTATAAAAACAAAAAATGTTCAACTATAAGAATCATTATAAATTTTCTCCTTTCAAAAGAGAATGTATATGAATAAAATATTTGACATTTATAGAAACTTTAAAATTAAAAAATATATTCCCAGGAAAAGTTTCATAATTAATTTCTTAGAAATACTTTGGAAGTCTTTGAAATAGAAAAAAAAAAGACTGCCTCAGAGGCAGTCTTCTACCTGTTGGTGGTCAATTCATTACTCTGACCAAAAGTAAGAAGTTTTATAATTCATAATTTACTTTGGAAATTTATCCAATTTTCAAGGGATAAAAATAACCCCTCTTATTGTTTAAGAAGCCTCATGCAGGGGTTGAAAATGATGATACAGCCATTTCATAGTGACATCAATTGCAAAATCAAGGACAATAAAGTTTTGTCCTATGTATCCTTATGGCATTATGCCCAAATCATTTAGAATGTAGTTGTAGTTAGGACCATAAACAAGTTAAAAGGCAAAAGACTAACATTTCACATTCCTCAGGACCTATTTAGGTCCTCAGTGGTTTGAAGAAAAATATACTGCTTAAAGCATTGGAGGTTTTGAAATTCATGTTAAGTCCTGCCAAGAAATTCAAATTTGAATACGTTTAACAGACAAATACAATAAGGCTTTCCTCAAAATACATTATTATTTAAAGGAGATGATCCTTGTTTCTTCCATTCTCAGCTGAGTTTTTAAATTTCTTCCATTTTTGGTGCTTTTAGAAGATGACTATGTTAATTTCGATTTTCTGATTGCTGAACATAACCCTTCCTCTCATTTTCCCATAGTGCGAGCTGTATCGATGCATTTTGTTTGGAGGAGATTTAGCTTTCTTTTTTAATTAACTGTCAAGCGTTGGTAATAATGTGAGGAAATGGGCATGCTCTTATCTTATAAATTGGCAACACTCTTCTGGAGAGCAATTTAGTGACAGTAAAATAAATAAGTAAATAAAAGCCTAAAAAACCAGGCATAATTTTTGACCTAGTAAAATGACATTTCTAGAAATCAAATATTAGAGAATTGGCTAACTACATTATGCTATATCATGTGACAGAATATGAAGTAACCATGAATAAGCGTGTTACATAAAAAAATACCTAATGATTGTTAAAAACATAATATCAAATGAAATACATTGTTAAATTGAAAAGCAGATTTTCAAACAATGTGAACAGAATGATCCTAATTATGTTTGTTAAAGTTATATATATTTAATATGATACAACATAATATGATATAATAGGGATGTGTTTGAAAGGTTGTACACCAAATTATCAATAGCTATATCTTTGAGCAGGGAAATTGTGGGTGATTTTTACTCTATACTTTCTGCTCTCCTATATTTTTAAAGTTTCAAAAAGAACCTATTTTACCTTTGCAATTAAAATCATGTATGTATATTAAAATACATTTCTTAGAATGTAACATTACACTGGATTGTATAACAATTGTTAAAATGGTAAATTTTAAGTTATGTATATTTTACCACAATAAAAAGGATACATTTATTTACTAAAAAATCTGGGTGTCCTTGCATTTGGTGATGACTTTTTAGGTACAACACCAATATGATGCAGAAAAGAAAGAGTTGGACCTCATTAAACTTGGAAACTTCTTCTCTAAGGAAGAAACTATTATGAAAATGAAAAGATAAGCCACATGTTGGGAGAAAATATTTACAAAACATACATCTGATGAAAGACTGGTATCCAAAATATATTAAGAACTTTTAAAACTTCACAAAAAGAAAATGGCCAACTCAATTTACAATGGGCAAGAGATCTGAATAGACATCTCACTGAAGAAAATAGATAGATGGCAAGTAAGCATATAAAAGATGCTCAACATCATATGTCATCAGAGAAAAGCAAATTTAAAATGACAATGAGATACGACTACCTACCTACCTATTAGGATGGCTAAACTCCAAAACACTGATGCTACCAAATGCTGATGAGGGTGAGGAGCACCAGGAACTCTCATCCACTGTTGGTGGGAATGCAAAATGGTATCGTCACTTTGCAAGATAGTTTGGCAGTTTCTTACAAAATTAAATGTATGCTTGCCAGGCAATCCAGCAGCTGTGCCCCTTGGTTTTTGCCAAAAAGAGCTGAAAACTTAACTTTCACCCATACAAAAACTTGCACATGGATGTTTATAGCAGCTTTCTTCAGAACTACCAAAACTTGGAAGCTACCAAGATGTCCTTCAGTGGGTGAATAAGCAAATAAACAGTGATACATCTAGAGAATGGGAAGAAATGAACTATCAAGTTGTGAAAAGATATGGAGGAATTTTCAATGCATATTTTTAAGTGAAAGAAGGCAATCTAAAAAGGCTACATACAATATGATTCCAACTCTGACATTCTGGGAAAGACAAAACTCTGAAAACAGTAAAAAGATCAGTGATGGCCAGGTTTTCAGGGGAGGAAGGACAGAAATGAAGCACAGAAATATTTAGGGCATTGAAGTTATTCTATATGATACTGTAATGGTGGCTAAATATCATTATACATTTGTCAAAACCCATAGAATGTGTAACACAAAAATGAATCTTAATGTAAACTATGGACTTTAATTAATAATTATAAATTATCTCATAAAAATAAACCAAAAAAGTTACATTAAAATATTATGTATCTTGAAAAAATATAGCTATTAACCAAAATAAAGGTCTGTGACTGTTTCCTGTCACAATTCTGCTTTAAAAATATTCATTTCCATAATTACCTCTTGGTTACTTAATGCTGTATGGTAATTTATGGCATCTGACAGCAACCTCTAGAAATTTGCAAGCAGATAATTTTCATATTATGTAACAATGATTTGATCACTGATTCAGTATGAGTTCCAAGTCCCATCATTTTTACATTTTGATTAAATAATTTCACTATCTTGAATAAATAATCCACATACAGTTTGGGGGATCTAATTTCTCAAGAGTCTAATAAATGTTTCAATAGAAACCAAGGGCAAAACATACAGAACACTTTAGAATTCTGTCACTTTTGATGATAAGGCAGTATGAGGAAAAAGAAAAAATGAGATGCCAAGGGTATTCATTGAGCACAAATATTTATTATTCTCTGTGAAGACACACACAGATGTAATTTTCACAATATGGATGGGTCAGCTTGGAAGAATTTTGGGGCTTCAGTACTGGGCCTGGGGCTGAGAAGGACTTTTCTATCAATCACAGAGGCAAACAGTATGAATAGCAGCATGAGAATGATGTGGCTAATTCAGACTTGCTCATGCCAAGGGATATGTTTCTGTTTAGGTGAGTAGAATAAAACTAAAGGGGCCTCCTGACAACACTATAACTCAAAGACCCATGGGTTCATGATGCTTCTGAGTTTTAATAGAGTAGTATTCATCAGCTGGAAATATGAAAGTTGAAGTTAAGCTTTGAGGTGAAGAAGTTGGACAGAGCTGGGCACTTTGGGATGTTCCCAGGTGTATGGCATAGAATTGAGCCTAAGACCCTAGTCCCCTCAGAGAACCTCGAGTGAAATCAGGTAACCAAAGTCAGAAGCCAGTCTTTTCCTTAAAGCAAACACAGCAGCTCTGAGTTCCACTACTGTTGTGGATGGGACTGTAGTGAACTCACTGTGGTGGTCCAGTTAAGACTTAGGAACTGCACAGGGCTCTGCTGTATGGGCTGTGACAACTCCAAGAACCAAGAAGTAATACTCAAGTCAACTTTATTTTCATGTATGTCTTTTGGCCTGAGGTTAAGATACTACTTTAGCTCATAGAGTAAAACAGAGTAGTCAGACTTGCATACTGTCATACTGTCACGAGAGCAATTATCCCCATTAGATATTAGTCCTCTGGAATCAGCCTTGCCCGGAGCTATGCATTTTGAAATATCAGGTATTTTCTCATATGAGTTGGCAAGTCATCCAACTCACTATTTGATGTTGCAATCAGGTGGCTGATGTTATAGATCAGTAGATATTCAAATCTCTACCCTACAGGGAATGCTGACATTGGCATGAGACAACTTGTTCATTTTGGCTTTGTGTATTGCACATTTGACTGAGCCAGTGTTATGCAAAGGGAAAGTGCATCATATCTTATCATAATGGAATAGCAAAGCTAAAAGATACTGAATGTCTAAATCTTGCATTCTCATTTTACATATATTCCCCAAAACACTGTAAAATTCTAGAGGGCAGGGACAATGTCTTATTTGTTTCCACCTGATCAACATAACCTCCTTCTTTATACTTGGTATGCAAAGTAATTTAGATGATTTATATTTACATTCCTCTGAGAAGCAAACCTCTTCTGTTTATTGCAAACATGTCTTTTCTCCATGAGTCCCTCATGCTAAGGCCAAAGCCCGCAGGAGTGTGGTGCTTACTATGTCAAATGGTCCATTCTTGCTTATTAGTGCCTCAAGTACAGAGGGAGAATCAGCCACTTCCCCAGGGGTGGGTCCTTTCATTGCCCCATAACATCAATGAGGGAAGGGCAGAGGGCTCAGTGCAAGGCTCGATTGATCACACTATCCTTTTTTGGTCCTCCATAAGTGAAAGATGCAGGGGATGGATCAGAGTTCCTAAGGTTAAAGCTCTTTTCAAGACACTTTATATACATAGAAGAATTTCTCTCCCAAGACATTCAGAAAGTGTTTTCGTAGTAGCCCAACATGTGCCTAGAATTAGCTTCTACTAATCCCCTCCATTTCTATCCTTGTGACGATCTTTTATATCAGAGGGATTTGTGCCCTTCCTTGCACATAGGATCATCTCGGTTCAGCCCAATGATGTGTTAGTAATTCCGAAACTCCAAGAAAAGCCTAACTCTTAGTCTCCCTTTTCTCACAAGGGCCCTTGGTTCTAAGAAAACTTGCCCACCACTCAGACTGCTTCTAGTTGAAGCATTAATTCCTCATAGTCATTTGCTCCTCCCTTTCTCCCTTCTTTTGCTATGCATGTCATGGAGTATCCTCCCAATCCCCAGGGTGTTGAATTTGGCCTTGTGACCTGTTTTGGCCACTGCAATAAAAGCAGTTGGTGACCGTTTCAGCTAAGGTCTTACGATTCACACCAACCCTTGTGTACCTCTGCCATGCATCCATAGAAAGAACATGTGCTAAGAATCTGTTGCTCCTTTAGACTGGGTTCTAGAACAGAAGACCAGCAGATTAGACCTGAAACTGAGCTGTGGCCTAGAGCCAAGCCTTGTTGAATCCTGCTAGGATCAACAATCCCACCAGAGGCTGACTGACCTGCAGACCAATGAGCAAGAAATGTTTGTTGTCATATGCAATTGAGATCGTTTGTTATTCAGCATTAATGTAGTAATAGCTAACTAATGTACTTCATATACTATCAGTGAGTATGGGGGAAAGAGAGCAAGGCACCTGGTGGAATTTAGTGTTCAGGATGCTTATCATTGAATCCTCTTGGGATCAACACCTGTGGATAGGAGGAAAGGAAGCAGGATTGCACACAGGGAGAAGCTCTACTGAAATGCCTGCCCGACAACTGATTCAGCTGACCATGTGGGACCTCTGGAGATAAAAACAACAACAATTCTATTGCAACAAACACACTCAGTGCCCAGATCTTGGCATCTAATACCATTTTGCAATAAAAAGAACCACACCTCCCTGGAGAAATGACAATTCAACAGTTGGGGCAGGGAATGTACAAGATGCCTGGAGCATCTCACAGTGCCAGAAAGTAAGGAAGTGCCAAAAACGACAACAATAACGGCCACAAACTGATGTGTCAAAGAAACACAGGAGCCAACCAAAAGAGCTGCCATGGCCAAAGTTGGAAAAATTTGAGCAACAGAGTAAATAAGGCAATATTGAATTGTAGTTCAAAGCATAAAACAAGTATCCAGAGTCCATATTCATATAAATAAATGCTTAAATAAATAAATAAGGGAGAATAACCAAATATTTTGTACAGAATTCCAAATGATTTATGGAAATACTGCTCCCGCAGGAAGAAACAGCATAACTCCCCACTCTTTACTATGGGCTGTGCATAGTAATTTCTTTCCACAAAGTATAGTACATAAAGAGAGAGAAAAAAGAGTAACTTCATAGTAGAAAAACATAGCAAATACTACACCAGCTGTACACATAAGTTTCATATCATCAGTGATAAATTATGGTGATATTCTGTACCCTGGATATGACGTAAGGAGAATCGTACTTTATCTCTACCGTCTTCCTCCCACAAACCCTAACCTCACTCTAACTGTGAGAAACATATCACACTAACCAGAGACAAACAATCATCAGACAAACCCACCAATTCTAAAGAGTACCTGACCAGTACGCCTCAAGACTGTCAAGGTCATCAAAACCAAGGAAAGTCTGAACAACTGTCACAGTCCCCAAGGATCCTAAGGAAACGTGACATGTATGTAACGTGTCCTAGATAAGATTCTGAGGCAGAAAAAGAATGTTAAGCAAAGTCTAAGAAAATCTGCATAAAATATGGACTTTAGTAAATAATACTAATGTATTAATCAATATTGCTTCATTAGTTGTGACAGATATATTATCCTAATGGAAGATGTTAACAATAGGTGAGACTGGGTACAGAGTATATGGGAAGTCCCTTTTGTTTTGCAACTTTTTAAAATCTAAAACTATTCTAAAACAAGAAGTTTGTTTTTAAAAAGCTAGGACTTAGAAAAGAAAGAGGTGTTTAGCTTTGTTTTCTATTTGTTTTTAAAATTTTGTCCTCTACAAAGTAAAAAAGTAACTTGTTGCATATTTCTATTTTGTAAGAATGGTCTCTGCAGTAGAAGGGTATCTGTAGATAGCAGGATGGGGGATTTATAGGTCTCCTGGATAGAAGGGTTTTTTTTTTTTTTTTTTTTTAATGACAACCGTGGGCAGGTGTGAATATGCAGAGTACATCATGCCATGAAATTAAAAGACTCATATTCCTTGGAAGGAAAGTTATGACCAACCTAGACAGCATATTAAAAAGCAGATTCATTACTTTGCCAACAAAGGTCCGTCTAGTCAAGGCTATGGTTTTTCCAGTAGCCATGAATGGATGTGAGAGTTGGACGATGAAGAAAGCTGGAGCGCCGAAGAATTGATGCTTTTGAACTGTGGTGTTGGAGAAGACTCTTGAGAGTCCCTTGGACTACAAGGAGATCCAACCAGTCCATCCTAAAGGAGATCAGTCCTGAGTGTTCATTGGAAGGACTGATGTTGAAGCTGAAACTCCAGTACTTTGGCCACCTGATGCGAAGAGTTGACTCATTGGAAAAGACCCTGATGCTGGGAAAAATTGAGGGCAGGAGGAGAAGGGGACAAAAGAGGATGAGATGGTTGGATGGCATCACCGACTCAATGGACATGAGTTTGGGTAAACTCCGGGAGTTGGTGATGGACAGGGAGGCCTGGCATGCTGCAGTCCATGGGGTTGCAAAGAGTCGGACACAATTGAGTGACTGAACTGAACTGAACTGGATAGAAGGTTACTGATTTTTCCTTCCAGTGCTTGCTTCTTGGGCTCGTTAGCATTCAGCCACCTTTGGCCAGTGAATTGGCTATCTTCCTGTGTTTGACAGATTGCTATCTTTCCCAGGCCAATTCACAGTCTAAAGATCTCCTTAGCTAAATGGAGGAGAAATGTTGATGGTATCCTTGCCAGTCACCGTTTTAGTCCCACTGATGCTTCTGAAATATTAAAGGGGTAGGCCCTTGTTTAGAGGAAGCTTTCATTATTTTCATTTTTAATTGATTGATTAATTTGGTTGCATTATGCAGCTTATGGAATCTTAGTTCCCTAACCAGGGGTCGAATCTGGGCCCTCTGCAGTGAAAGCACAGAGACCCTGAGGGACTGCCAGTGAATTCCCTCATTTTCCTAAAAGAATATTCTCTCATAGGTAATTTTGGGTGTGTCCTTCTCTCACAATGATTTCCACTTCTCTTAATCTCTGCTTTTTCATTCACTGGCTCTTGGGGTGGGCATCTGCACCATTTTTACAGTAGGTAGCTCTGGCCCCTGGCCACTGCTGATTGGACAGATTGGCGGTAGCTCCCAGACCCAGTGGACCTGTCAGGATTCCTTCTTGAGGATTTAGAATTGGGGCTGAGATTTCCGTCTCAGAACTTAATTGGCCTCTTGAGTTGAGAAGATGAAAGCTCCTGAGACCTGCAGCACAATTATCTTTAGCCACGCTGGTTTCCTAATGTTTGTAGCCAAAAGTATTCTTATTGATTCAGAGCAAATGTATTTCTAGTAAGTATAGAAAAGGGTGAGAAAGAAAGTTAACAGAATGATGTGCCAAGTCTCGTGCTAGGCAATTTGTATTTATCTTCTTGAGAATATTTGTGTCTTAGTAAAACAAAATTGGTCAGACAATATGATCACAGGATCCATGTCCTCATCAGAACCTTGATAAGTCTCCAAGATCTGGATTGTCAGTGTCCATCAAACATATTGACAGGATGTAAGTTCTGCCTTTCTCATTCTAACTCATTCCTAGAATATTTCCTGTTGTGGATATGTATTGTTCTTGGCTCCCAGTTGTCCATTCATTGATCTTCTGGTGAAAGGAGACTGATTTTCCTTGGGGAAACTATCCTCTTGGGATTTGGTCATGCTTAATGATTATCTACTCCTAGAGTTTCCAGTCACATGAACCAATAAAAACCCCTTTGCTGAAGCCTGTTTGAGCCGAGATCTTGACACTTGCAATGGAAAGAGTCCTGTTTCACATACTTACAAGAAGTACATGTTCATGTTATGAATGGGCTCTACTTATTTCCTCTGTACACTCTCTGACTCAGTGCCAAGGCTTCCTTTCTACTTCACTCTCCCCCTCCCACCCAAAGTTCACCCTCTATCTCCATGAGTGTGTGTGTGTGTGTGTGTGTGTGTGTGTCTGTATCTTCCAACAGGGTCTTGGTTTTAAAATGCATATCATTTAAAAGACAAAGGAGCTGGTTTGTTTTCACAGTTGATTAGCAAAAAGTGCTTTAAGTGCTTGCTTGAAAATCCTTATTCTCAATTTCTACATATCTCTTTCCTCAAAGTAGAAACTACTGTCAATGATATGTCAGAGCATGAATCTTGGCATGCATCAAAATGATACCCTACATTTTTAGAACCAATATAGTTGACAGTGCACATTCACATGTTAGTTCATTTCACCCTTAACATGTAAAGGAGATGTTGTCTTTATTGTTAGGATGGGAAAACAGAATCAAAGAAGTTAAGGGCCTCATTCCTAAATACAAAATAATGGCTAAGAGTTACATGAGAGAGGGCATCCAGTGTGCCAATATACCTTTCATGTTTTAATCCAATGTCAGGGGTATTATATTACATCTGTACTTTATAGATATAGAAACTGAGACAAAAATGTCAAAGCATCTGCTCTTCTATATCTGCTAATCGGCAAAACCAGAGCTTGAATTCTGACCCAAGTCGAATGACTTTTGCACAGTTATCATTCAATATAGCAATGTGCTAAAAGCCAACAACTGGAAACAAGAATGAACCTGACCTCTTGGGGAGATCATCAAGCTAGAATCTGGAAGCATTATTTTTTCTTATAACTCTAATAATGATGCCTAAGGATGTATATATTTTACATCAAATTTTTACTATTTTAATCAACTGAAACTAAGATAATTTATAGAATAGCACATATGAATAGAGATTTCAGAATTTTCAGATGGGGTACTTAGTTCTTTTTATATTCCAGTTCTTAAAAATCAATTAATATGTTGTATCCCCCAGTCCTGCCATAAGTAAAAAATATACTTTTAAATAATTTAGCACTTAAGATAATTATTAAGCTTACCTTTGGAGAAATAATATTTCTTCAATAACGCATAACATATGTGTAGATAATAAAAAATCTAATGGTTTCTTTCAAAAAACATAGCCTTAAAAAGGTTAACTGGATTAGAAGTGCATATGTATGTGTGTGTGAGTGTATAAAATTGTACAGCTTTAAATTTTACTTATCAGCAGCTGCCCTTAAGGAATAAAACTGGCTTTTTGCTTTTTAGTGATTTTAAATATAGAATTATAAATAATACCTACCAGTTAGAGCAATTTGACTTATAGTATCAACATTTCCAAAGAATTATTTGTTGTCTCTTATCAAGTTACTTTTTCACTGTATTTCCATTTTCCCATCTATGAAACAAGGACAGTGATATTGCTTTTCACATATTTATACAAGAAAATGAATTTGTCACAAAACTTCTGTGGTAGTCTTCCAATGGAAATTCATTGTTCCAGAAAGAAAAGACTAGTAGCCACCAGCTAACTTGATACTCCCTTAGATTAGACTTGGTACTTTCCAACTTTTATCCCAAATAGGATTTGAAAATCCATGGACATGGTCAGGGTGTAGGGAGATCCAGTGTCCAGGGAGAAGCCCTAAATCAGGCCAGAGAGAAGGGTCAATCCAATGAACTGGGAAAGATGTAAAAGCAAGTAGGAGACAAAAAGAACAGGAGCAGGGACACCAGAATGGAGTCAGCACATTCTGGATGGACATTGCAAGGATGAACTGTCATGGATGGAAGAGGTTTACCTAGGGCGCAGAGTACTTACGGACCTCTCTTAGGAAAGGAAGAGGAAGATCTAGTCCAGAGTGTGGGTCACAGCATTGTTCCATAGTAGAATTTTCCTTGAGTTCAAATAAGGAAATCTTTGTTTCCCATTTTCAAAAGCATTTTACTTTGGAAATTTTCAGACACAACAGTAGAAAGAAAAGAATGATGAATTTCTATGTACTATCACCCTGCTTCGACTATTGCCACAATTTGCCAGTCTTCTTTCATTTATCCTCCCCTACCTTATTCATTTATTACTCTGACTGGAGTATTTTAAAGGTCATTCCAGATGTCACACTTTAATACTTTTCACTGCATATCTCTAACTGGTACTTCATGAAGCATCTCTAATTGATAAGTAAGCTGAAAATTAAACAAGCTTTTCATGCTATATAATACCACATTCATATTATAATTTAAAATTTTTATTTTATTTTAATTTTATAATATTTTGATTGTCTCAAAGGTATTTGGTTTGGATCAGGGTCCAAACAACACTCACATGTTGATTTTGGTTATTTTGTCTCTTAAGTTTCTCTTATACTATACTGGCCCTCCTTGTCCAGCTACCTGTTTTCCATGTCTTTGATTTGTTGGAGAAACTGGGTCATTTGTCCTGTAGAACAATGTCCCATATTTTTCATCTTCTCACTTGCTCCAGTACCTCCCTTTTTTTCTGTAAATTAGAATATAGATATAGACACTTGATGAGATTCAGATTAATTTTTTCAGGCAAGAATATATCATAGCAGGTGCTATAACTAAAATATTTACAACCCATCTGGGAAACCTATACACATGGTTTTATGTGGCCCATAGAATTTATGTTTATTTGGCTCATATATTTTAAAAAAGTAAAGGTTGAACTAGTTTGTGAGTCAACCCAAGTTCTGGCAGGAAACAGAACATTTTATCGGAATATGGACAGAGTTAAGGGAAACAACAGAGCGTGCTAAGACACTCTGGGGCTTGTATTTGCAAGGAGCCAGCACGTCCCCATCCCTGAAGGGCTTGTGGACAGGAGCCTTTGGCAGAGGATCATAACCAGGGCCAGCCCAAAGCAACCCAATACTTTACAGAGCTGGAGAGGGAGCAATCACTCTCCTTCCTCAGTGTCCTCCCTCTCTCAATGACCCACTAGTCGGTGACTCCCACTGGCTGAGCTCAACAGGAAGCTGGGACTATATGAAAAAAGAATCTTAAAAAAAAAAAAAAGAGTGGATATGTGTATAGGTACAACTGATTCACTTTACTGTACACCATGAAAGTGAAAGTTGCTCAGTTGTGTCCGACTTTCTGCGACCCCATGATAGTCCATGGAATTTTCCAGGCAAGAATACTGGAGTGGGTTGCCATACCCTTCTCCAGGGGATCTTCCCAACCCAGGGATGGAACTCAGGTCTCCCACATTGCAGGAGGATTCTTTACCAGCTGAGCCACCAGGGAAGCCCTTGTGAAACTCATACAACATTGTAAATCAACTATACTCCAATAAATATTAAACAGAGAAACAGGAAGGTAGAAGACAAAGAAACCCATTGATACTGACAATAAAGGCCAGCCTCTCTGCACAAAACAGAGTCAAGAAGGGTGGAGAGTGGATTTGGAGGGGCAAAAAATTTGCCAGTATTTACAAATTGGAAGACTTTTACATAAAATTCTGGATTTCTAGTTTCTCTCATCATACGAGATGATCATGCAGCCCCAAGACCAAGTGTTGACAACTGGTTAGAGTTAAGCATCGGTTGCCCTATGTCGGATACAGAAGCAGTGCTGTGGATGTCAGATCAATCCTAGGAAGGAAGGGAATGAAGAGAGAAGAGAATCCTAGAACAAAACTGATTACCTACCCAAAAGAAACTTTGAATCCATAAGGAGCTGAGTTTACTATGAAATGGCCAGATAATGTTTTCAGCTATTAGAAGAAATGGAAGCTCATGTGAATTTAGCTCAGTTTGACTAGAGAAAACTAAAGGAATAAAAGTTTTTCACACTTGAATATTGCACTAATATGAAGTGTTATTATCCTCATGATAACAAGAAAAAGAATATGGAAAAGAAAATCCACATAGGGAATTCCCTGGTGGTCCAGTGGTTAGGACTCTGTGCTTTCACTGAGTTAAGGTCCTGCAAACCCTGAGGTGCAGCAAAAAAAGAAAAAGAAAATCCACATATATTTAGAAGTGAGCTGAATATACATATATACATTTTGGCTGATTTCCAAATGACTGTGTGTTAAAATGGATGCTCTGCTGAACACAGTTGTTACACTTTAGAATGAACTCCTAGCCTACAGGAACAAAGGTGAAAATATTTTCTTAAAAGCAATTATTACACGTTTTATTCTTGAAAACCTTATAACCAATTAAAATTTTTGACATTATAGTGCAGGAACGATCATTTCTCAGCTCCTAGGTTGTTAGTAAGGTTGAGATTCTGCCTATTGCTGACAACAAATATACCAGGTCACTGTATATAGTAGCCCAGGTTATACACTACACAAGGCTAGGTAGGGCCAGTTGCTGTGTGGCATCTATAAATAAGCATTTTTTGGTTGTAGCTAAAGATTTCGAATGCTGCAACGAAGACCTGGTGCAGTCAAATAAATATATATTTTTTTTTAAGAACTTGCCATGAACCCTTGTCTTCCACAGAGGGGAAGAGAATAAAAGAATGTGCATCTATCCCAGACATCAGAGTATCCTTGAAGCTCATTGCTAAGCCAGCAGCTTAAAAATGATGGGCAGTGTGAAGACACGGAGAATGTGGGTCAAAAGCAAGAGGGGTAATGATGAGAACGGTGAGCAGGAGACAAGAGGCAGAGCCAGGAAGCAAAGCTTTTTCTTCCTAGACAGACGTTTTTCATGGCCCCTTTTCTTAATTCCCACAGCCACTGCCTTGGGTCCTGCTTCCCTTACCTCTTTCCTGGACTATTGTTGTACAAGACTGGGAATCAGATTCTTAAACTTAGTTTAGAGGATAGAGACTGCACATAAAGCAAAAATTTTAAATGACTCAGTCATTTCCCACAAAGCAAAGCATGTGTGGTTTTGTGTATACAATTTAGCTACATTCATGCACCTCAAAGTTTGAGAACCACTGAGTTAACAAGAGAAACAGAAGGAAAATAAAGATCACTTGTGTCTGGGCAGTCAAGCTGTGCTTCCTTTAAGAAACAGGGAAAGGCAGGGTGGGATGAACTGGGAGATTAGGATTGACACGTATACACTATTGACACTATGTATAAAATAGATAACTCATGAGAACATACTGTATAGCACAAGGAACGTTACTTAAGGGTACTATGGTGACCTGAATGTGAAGGAAGTCCAAAAAGGAGGGAATATATGTATATGTATGGCTGATTCATTTTGCTGTACAGGAGAAACTAATGTAATATTGTAAAGCCACTTTAATAAAATTAATTTAAAAATATATCTATCAACTCCCTTGTGTTGATAGTAAATGGGTGAAAAATTTCAAGGTATTTACTCAGTTTCACTAACATTAAGCCTTTGTAACTTTAATGCATGCTGAGAGATTTTTTCTTTCCTATTGTGAGGATTTAAGGAGTCACATCTTATAAGGGGATTCGGTTCTAAATTCTGACCATAATTTAAAGTCATAGTTCTCTAAACTGCCCTAAATTTTCCTTCTGGAATATAGATCTATTCACATGACTCCTTTATAAAATTCTTCTGTACACTGAGCTCTCGACTTTTGATTTCATTGCCAATAATTTCTGGGCACAATACGTGGACCAAAAAGCAACCTTTACCCCAATGGAGAGACATGCTATGGTCCGTTCTCCCTCACATACAAGCAAGCGACTCACGTGGCACAAGTCATAGTTTGGGTTTACTGTTAAACTCAGTTTGGATCACCGTTACATTGATTTGATTAAACCACACAGGCAGTTGCAGCCTCAATCATCATAGATGCATAATCCAAAGGCACTTGGACATCAGGAGAAGTGTATGAATTTGTATCAGTCAGACTGAAATGAGGGTGTGCCATTCTGAGTACCGTAGCCTTACAAGGGAAGTGGGAGGTGTTTGCATTCAGGAGCTGCTGTTACTAGTGTCAGATACAAGCCTTTTGAAAATCTGACCACTGTCAACCGACGGCGCAGGAGAGGCCGAGAGGAGCTACCCCACGTCCAAGGTCAGGGGCGATGGCTGTGAGGAGCTACCCCACATCCAAGGTAAGGAGCAGCAGCTGCAGTTTGCTGGAGCAGCCGTGAAGAGATACCCCACATCCAAGGTAAGAGAAACCCAAGTAAGACGGTAGGTGCTGAGAGAGGGCATCAGAGGGCAGACAGACTGAAACCACAAGCACAGACAACTAGCCAATCTGATCACATGGACCACAGCCTTGTCTAACTCAATGAAACTAAGCCATGCCGTGTGGGGCCACCCAAGACGGATGGGTCATTGTGGAGAGGTCTGACAGGATGTGGTCCACTGGAGACGAGAATGGCAAACCACTTTAGTATTCTTGCCTTGAGAACTCCATGAAACGGCAAAAAGATAGGACACTGAAAGATGAACTACCCAGGTCGGTAGGTGCCCAGTATGCTACTGGAGATCAGTGGAGAAATAACTCCAAAAGCATGAAGGGATGGAGCCAAAGCAAAAACAACACCCAGTTGTGGATGGGACTGGTGATAGAAGCAAGGTCTGATGCTGTAAAGAGCAGTATTGCATAGGAACCTGGAATGTTAGGTCCATGAATCAAGGCAAATTGGAAGCGGTCAAACAGGAGACGACAAGAGTGAACATCGACAGTCTAGGAATCAGCAAACTAAGATGGACTGGAATGGGTGAATTTAACTCAGATGACCATTATATCTACTACTGTGGGCAAGAATTCCTTAGAAGAAATGGCGTAGCCCTCATACTCAACAAAAGAGTCTGAAATGTAGTACTTGGATGCTATCTCAAAAACGACAGAATGGTCTCTGTTTGTTTCCAAGGCAAACCATTCAGTATCACGGTAATCCAAGCCTATGCCCCAACCAGTAATGCTGAAGAAGCTGAACTTGAACAGTTCTATAAAGACCTACAAGATCTTTTAGAACTAACACCCAAAAAAGATGTCCTTTTCATTATAGGGGACTGGAATGCAAAAATAGGAGTTAAGAAACATCTGGAATAACAGGCAAATTTGGCCTTGGAATATAGAATGAAGCAGGGCAAAGGCTAATAGAGTTTTGCCAAGAGAACGCACTGGTCATAGCAAACACCCTCTTCCAACAACACAAGAGAAGACTCTACACATGGACATCACCAGATGGTCAACACCGAAATCAGATTGATTATATTCTTTGCAGCCAAAGATGGAGAAGCTCTATACAGTCAGCAAAAACAAGACGAGGAGCAGACTGTGGCTCAGATCATGAACTCCTTATTGCCAAATTCAGACTGAAATTGAAGAAAGTAGGGAAAATCACTAGACCATTCAGGTATGACCTAAATCAAATCCCTTATGATTATACAGTGGAAGTGACAAATAGATTTAAGGGACTAGACCTGATAAGACAGAGTGCCTTATGAACTATGGATGGAGGTTCATGACATTGCACAGGAGATAGGAATCAAGACAATCCCCAAGAAAAAGAAATGCAAAAAAGCAAAATGGCTGTCTGAAGAGGCCTTACAAATAGCTGTGAAAAGAAGAGAAACGAAAAGCAAAGGAGAAAAGGAAAGATACACCCATTTGAAAGGAGAGTTCCAAAGAATAGCAAGAAGAGATAAGAAAGCCTTCCTCAGCTATCAATGCAAAGAATAGAGGAAAACAATAGACTGGGAAAGACTAGAGGTCTCTTCAAGAAAATTAAAGATACCAAGGGAACATTTCATGCAAAGATGGGCTCACTAAAGGACAGAAATGATAGGGACCTAACAGAAGCAGAAGGTATTAAGAAGAGGTGGCAAGAATACACAGAAGAACTGTACAAAAAAATCTTCATGACCCAGATAATCATGATGGTGTGATAACTCACACTCAGCTAGAGCCAGACATCCTGGAATGGGAAGTCAAGTGGGCCTTAGGAAGCATCACTACGAAGAAAGCTAGTGGAGGTGATGGAATTCCAGTTGAGCTATTTCAAATCCTCAACGATGATGCTGTGAAAGTGCTGCACTCAATATGCCAGCAAATTTGGAAAACTCAGCAGTGGCCACAGAACTGGAGGTCAGTTTTCATTCCAATCCCAAAGAAGGGCAATGCCAAAGAATGCTCAAACTACCGCACAATTGCACTCATCTGACACGCTAGTAAAGTAATGTTCAAAATTCTCCAAGCCAGGCTTCAGCAATACGTGAACCGTGAACTTCCAGATGTTCAAGCTGGTTTTAGAAAAGGCAGAGGAACCAGAGATCAAATTGCCAGTATCTGCTGGATCATCGAAAAAGCAAGAGAGTTCCAGAAAAACATCTATTTCTGCTTTATTAACTATGCCAAAGCCTTTGACTGTGTGGATCACAATAAACTGTGGAAAATTCTGAAAGAGATGGGAATACCAGACCACCTGACCTTCCTCTTAAGGAATCTGTATGCAGATCAGGAAGCAACAGTTAGAACTGGACATGGAACAACAGACTGGTTCCAAATAGGAAAAGGAGTATGTCAAGGCTGTATATTGTCACCCTGCTTATTTAACTTATATGCAGAGTACATCATGAGAAAGGCTGGGATGAAGGAAGCACAAGCTAGAATCAAGATTGCCGGGAGAAAGATGAATAATCTCAGATATGCAGATGACACCACCCTTATGGCAGAAAGTGAAGAAGAACTAAAGAGCCTCTTGATGAAGGTGAAAGAGGAGAGTGAAAATGTTGGCTTAAAGCTCAACATTCAGAAAACTAAGATCATGTCATCTGGTCCCATCACTTCATGGCAAATAGATGTGGAAACGGTGGAAACAGTGTCAGACTTTATTTTTTGGGGCTCCAAAATCACTGCAGATGGTGATTGCGGCCATGAAATTAAGACACTTACTCCTTGGAAGGAAAGTTATGACCAACCTAGACGGCATATTAAAAAGCAAAGACATTACTTTGCCAACAAATGTCCATCTAGTCACGGCTATGATTTTTTCAGTAGTCATGTATGGATGTGAGAGCTGGACTATAAAGAAAGCTGAGTGCTGAAGAATTGATGCTTTTGAACTGTGGTGTTGGAGAAGACTCTTGAGGGTCCCTTGGACTGCAAGGAGATCCTACCAGTCCATCCTAAAGGAGATCAGTCCTGGGTGTTCATTGGAAGGACTGATGTTGAAGCTGAAACTCCAATACTTTGGCCACCTGATGGGAAGAGCTGACTCATTTCAAAAGACCCTGATGCTGGGAAAGATTGAGGGCAGGAGGAGAAGAGGACGACAGAGGATGAAATGGTTGGATGGCATCCCCAACTCGATGGACATGGGTTTAGGTAGACTCCAGGAGTTGGTGATGGACACAGAGGCCTGGCCTACTGCAGTTCATGGGGTCGTAAAGAGTCGGACACGACTGAGGGACTGAACTGAACTGAAAGTGTCCACTTGTTGCACTGTCAACCTTCCAGCTTCGTCCTCTGCCACTAGCCACATGTATCACATTTCCCACTACAAGGACTGACTTGTGCCTTATATGATACTTCCATTCCTTTGCACATTCAGCACTTCCTTTCTGCAATGCCCTTCCTCAGTCCTGCTGTGTAGAACTTTTCTTTGATGATCCTCCTGAATGACTTCTCTACGAAGTGTTCCTTCTTATTTACTAGTTCCTTCTTATTTTACTAGTTCCTTCCTTGGACATTTAAGTCAGCTATCACTTTTCTTAATGATAATGTAATTCATTATTTACAGAAAGTTAAAAAGGAAGGAGGAAGGAAGGAAGGGAGGGAGGGAAGGAAGGAAGGGTAAAAGGAAGAATGAAGATAGAAAAGGTAGAAGAAGAAAGAAAGATGGAAAAGAGGAAGGGATGGTAAGAAGGTAGGTGGAACAGAATGCACAGGGGAAGAAGAAAGGGAAGGAGGGAAGGAAGAACAAAGGTAGGGAGAGACAAGGGGAAGAATGGGGAGATGGTTTAGAATGGAGGATGACCATTACTAGAAATGTAATATGTGAGCCAGGCTTTTCTAAAATGATTAGAGACAGAGGATCAAAACTGTTGCTTCACCAGGTATAGCTCCTAACTATCCAGGACTCCATGAAATCTTCTGTAGACTTCTGAAGTCACACATGTCTCACTCCTTGAGGTTTAATCCACCTGTCCCCATGCCCAGTCAGGTTTACCTAGCAAATTCATCTTTCTCTGTAAACTCCTCTCCTAGCCTTATCATGATGAGAGCTTTCAACTGTCTTGCCCTGTGTTTACATCATAAAGTGTCCTATGTTAATTTGATTATGGAGGTCATGATGTGCCTTTCTCTTCTTCTTCATCTCCAGGACTGGGTAACAAGAGGGTTTCTTTGGCAGAGCAAATGAATATTTGCTTATTTATTAATATACTCATACCCACTGCCCACTCCTATTCCATTCACAGACTCAGCGAACATTTTCTGTGTGATGTTAAATGAAAGGTACTTGCCAGGGGCTGCATAATCTACTTGGACTAGAGAAATTAATCATTCTTTGAATCTTCCTTTTAAAGACTTTTCTTTTGCTCTCTTCCTCTCACAAAACGCCACATAACTGTTCTTATCTTATTTCCTTTGTGGGTCTCTATATTATTCTTCGCAACAGTTTTGATTAAAAACTTTTTTAACCGTACAGCAACAGTCAAGCAACAGCAGTTCCAGAAGCATCTTCATAGTGCTGAGTTCATTCTTCACCTTTCAGGCAAAATTTTGCCAAGAAGCCCTTCTCCTGCCCAGTCTCCTTGGAAACGTTTTGCCTCACCCAAACGGCTAGGGTGCTTTTTTCTCAGGTTTCTATTTTAGGGTTTGTCCCCCAGAAAATTCTTGACACAAGACTTTAGTTCAGGCAGTCTGTTTGAGGTAGTTTCTACCACTGCAGCCAGGAGTGAGTTTAAGAGTGACCTTACAGGCTTTACTGTGACCTGGTTTGGGAGTAGATAGTAGACATCACCTTATCCTGATATACACGGGAGTAGAAAAGCTAGTGACCTGGAGCCAGCTTATATTATCTGTCTTCACCTTTCATTATTTCTTAAATGAATGCAAAGTTTTAACCAGAAACCATTCAAGAGGTAGTTATTTCAATGGTAGTTCTTTCAAATCCTTTCAGAATTTTATTTCTTAGCAGAAAGAAAAGAGGGGTGGTGGTGGCATTTTCATTCTTATTAGTTCAGCTTTACCCTAAACTGTGGTCTAATCTGCTTAGAAGCAACCCAGGGGTTATGCCAGGGGCTGTAGGGCCTTCCAGAGGCTTGGTTCCAAAGTCAGTTCTGCTTTCCCGTGACCATGTTATTCCCATTCATCACTGTGTTGCTGATGATCATATATTTATTATTTAAAAAGTGGAAACATACAGATTGTTTTCAATTTTAGTTTTTACAGCTTCTCTGTCTATAACCATAAAGAATGTTTATTTAGAAAACTCAAAAAAAGGCAAATAGAATAAAATGAAAAGATTCAAATTAGCACTTAGAAGTAATCATTTTTAACATTTTGGCATCTATCTTACCTTTGTATATATAAAAGTTATACATACATTTTTATGTAAAATTAATAACATATTATACATCTTCACATATAACTTCATTTTTATACCTACGAGGTGTAAATTGTTTTCACTTAAAAATTGATTTTTAAAGATTTCAGTTTTTGCACTGTGTAACATTTACTAGTATTATTTGACATCTTCAAGTAAAGCTGTTTGATTTAAAAAAAAAAGTGAGGCATTCATTTATGTTTCTCTAGTGGGTAAACTCATACATAAACCCACCAGTCAATATTTTCTGGCCATTAAAAATTCTCTCTAGCTCAAGAACTAGAAAATAGCATTAAGAAAAAAAAAAAAAACACAAGAGTTTCTTGGCAGATTATCTAAAGACTGGCCTTTATAGGATATGAATATTTTAGAATTTGATTCCTACGAACATTTACATTGACCTTTTTCTCTATTTGCTTTGGAAATGTACAAGATGTGATGAGTCTAAGCATTATCAAATACTTTTAATAAAAAATAAATTCCATTTCTCCAAGAACAAGAAGTCATACTCTTTACTTGAATAATGTTAGGTAGCTATACATGAAAAGAAAATTACAGTGAAATCATTGATTAAAAAGAACTTAAATTCTCTTCCCACTATACAAATGTACCCATTTATGGGCAGTGAGCCCCCTCTCTCCAAGGAAATGCTGTTCTGAGACCATCAAAATATATGATATTTTTTTGAAAATTATTCACTTCTGCACAGTGATATACATCTTGAGAAGCACTGTCAAACATACCAGCTTATTGAATTCTCATGAAAAGCCTGCAAGTTGGGCAGACCAGTGCTAATATTCTGTTTTATAGGAGAGTTTGGTAAGCCGACTATTAGATGGCCTCAATGATCCCCAATCATCATTCATGCCTTCGTTTAATCCTCGGCCCTTGAATGTGGGCTGGGCCTAGAGACTTGTTCCTAAACAGAACACGGCAAAGGTGATAGCATGTCACTCTGTGATAAGGTTAGAAATGACTACAATTTCCATCTTATGAGCAGATTCTCTCTATTGCTTTTCTCCTTGCCTGCTTGAATGAAGCAAGGTGTCATGCTGGGAAGGCCCATGTGACAAGGAACTAAATCCTACCAACAGCCATGTGAGCTTGCAAGTGGATCATTCTTCAATTAAACCTAGAGACAATTACAGCCCAACCAACTCCTTGCTTGCAGCTCAAGGGAGACCTTGAAGTACAGAAGCCAGCTAAGCCAGGCTAGATCTCTGACCCATAGAAACTATGAGAAAATAAATGCGTATTGTTACAAGTCACTTTGTGGCAATGTGTTATACAGCAATAGAGAACTAATACCAATGGTAGCCTGAGGCTGAATGTAACCTGTTTGCAGAAATAGTGAAATATGGCCACAATTCTCTGATACACTTGCCATACATAGGTGAGTTCTAGGTCCCCTCTGCTTGCATCTGGACAGGCCTGTGATTGCTTCCATCCACAGAGTTCACTTGAAGTGATGCTATTTGACTTCTAAGGCAGGGATATAAATACATCTTACTTATATCTTTACTTATTTATTATTGTTCTTTTTAATGAATCAAAGTTTTACATTTTGTTGAATGTTTATATTTCTATTGAATTATAGTTCACAAGATATACCATTATATTCAAGAATTTTAGCTTTTGTGATTCTAAAGATTTGCAAGTTACTCTGAAGGTCAGTGACATGTAAATATTTATCATTTTATTGGGCATACACAATTTTGATGTTTGATTAATAAAACATTCACTTTTGAAGTGAGCTAATTAATAAAACACTCACATTTGAAGCCCTGAGGTGCTGCTAAAGAAGTCCTACAACCCTGAGGCTGCCATCCTGTTAGGAAGCCCAAGCCACTTGGAGAGGCTTCATGTAGGTGCTCAGGATCACAGTCAGAGTTGAGCCTACTTATCCAAGCCCAAGCACCAGGCAACTAAGTGAAGAAGATTCCAAATGATTCCAGCCTCAGTCATTCAAATCTTCTCAACTGAGTCCCTGAACATTGTGAAGCAGAGACATTTCATGCCCACTATGCACTTTCAAAATTCCTAACCATGGGATTTCTGAGCATAATGAAATGCTCAGAAACATTGTCTTATTCTACTGCTCTTTGGGGTGGTTTGTTGCACTGTAAGAGCTGGAACAGTGCCCAATGCCACGTGCACAGCTTGTAAGAAGTAGAGTTGGAACTGAGATCCAAGTTTTCTCATTCTCACTTCAGCATTCTTTCCACCATTCCAGATGTTGTCTTTCTATCTAGGGTGTTTATATTTCCTTTCACTTGTTAGGAGAGAATCTCTAGTACAGTGGTAGTCAACTTTGGCAGCATACTGGAACCACTGTGAAAGCATTTAAAGTACTGATTTCTGGTTCCCATCACCAAAGATGCTGACTCTTTGGTTTGGTATGCTGCCAAAGCATCAGGATTTTTATAAAAGCTCCTAGCTGATTCTAATATACAGTCATGTTTGAGACCCACTACTCTATACATGCTTATCTCTGCCAAAGGTCACACTTGGTAAAGATCAAATCAATTCTCAATGATCCATCCTAGTGAAACGAAGCAGATTCACAGAGAATCCAAAAGAGTAGATTATTTTAAAATCATAGTTCTATTAAATATAGATTATGTACGTGTGTGTGTGTGTATGAACGTGCACATGAACACCACTGTGTATGTGATTATTTCAGAGGAGGAAGATAATCTTTCCAATTTGTGTATGCCAGGCAGCATGTGAAGCACCAGGAGTTACAATAGTGCTAAGCTGTAATATGTTTGCAGTAAAGAAACTTACCCTCCAGTAATAAGAGAAAGAAGAGCAGAACCTTGGAACCCAAGAAACCCTAGATTTTGGAAGTATTATTAACCCACCTAATAGGATAATCACATAATAGGACTCATCACACAGGAAAGTCATGATAAGTATAGAACTGTGAAGTCACATTGAAACATAAGTGCTGAGCACAGATTATCTTAGTAGTTACATGACTTGCTTCTGGATGCTAGCCTCACAGCACTCAAAAATCAAAATTGTGCATATGCCCAATAAAATGATAAATATTTACAAGTCACACAACTTCAGAGTAACTTGCAAATCTTTAGACTCACAAAAGTTAAAATTCTTGAATATGAGGGTCTATCCTGTGAACTCTAATTCAATAAAGACATAAACATTCAATAAAATACACAACTTTGATTCATTAAAGAGAGTAATAATAAATAAGTAAAGATACAAACAGTAGTTTAGGAGCATAGAAGAAACAATTGCTTTTTCTGTGGTTTGTTTAAATCAAGAAAGGTTAAGAAACTTGGCTTGAAGGAGAAATTATCTAGGCTGTGTGTATGTGTTAAAGTGTCTACATATATACAATTATCCTACATACAGGTTACATATTAAATGCTATAAAATTATAGATAACAATATTATATTATAATAATCAAACTTGTCTCTAGATATTAATTATTCCCATTAAAAATGTAATTATGCGATATAATAGAGGTGACAATTGGCACTACAGTGGCAATCATATTACAATATATAAATAAATCAATCAACATGTTGTACAGCTTGAATTTATACAATGTTTAATGTCAAATGTATTAAAAGTTAATTAAACTGAAAAGCTTTGTAAAACAAATGAAACCATAAAGAAAATGAAAAGACAACCCACAGGATGGGAGAAAATATTTGCAAATGAAGTGACTGACAAGGGATTAATCTCCAAAATATACAAACAGTTCATGCAGCTCAATATAAAAAAATGAACCAAAAAATGGGCCAAAGATCTAAATATGCATTTATTCAAAGAAGACAGATGGCTAAACAGTACATGAAAATATGCTCAACATCATTAGTTATTAGAGAAACACAAATCAAAACTACAATGTGCTATCACCTTACATTGATTTGAATGGCTATCATCAAAAAGTACACAAACAACAAATGCTGGAGAGGGTTTGGAGAAAAGGGAACTCTTCTACACTGTTGGTGGGAATTTAAATTGGTACAGCCACTATGGAGAACAGTATGGAAGTTCCTTAAAAAATTAATAATAGAGCTACCATATGATCTAGCAAACTCACTCCTGGGCATATATTCAGAGAAAACCATAATTCGAAAAGCTACATGCACCCCAATGTTTGTTGCAGCACTATTTACAGTAGCTAGGACATGGAAGCAACCAAAATGTCCAACAACAGATGAATGAATAAAAAAGATTTGGTACATATATACAATGGAATATTACTCAGCCATAAAAAGGATGAAATAATGCCATTTGCAGCAATATGGCTGGACCTAAAGATTGTCATACTGAGTGAAGTAAGTCAGAGAAAGACAAATATGTGACATTGCATATATGTGGAATCTAGACAATGGTACAAATGAGCTTACTTACAAAATAGAAATAGGATTACAGCTGTAGAAAACAAATTTACAGTTACCAAGGGGTAAGAGGGAGATGGATAAACTGGGAGACTAGGATTGACATATACATACTACTATATATAAAATAGATCACTAATGAGAACCTACTGTATTGCACAAGGAACTCTACTTAATACTCAGTAATGGCCTAAATGGGAAAAGAATCTAAATGAGAGTGAGTATATGTCCATGTATAACTGATTCAGTTTGCTGTACAGCAGAAACCAATACAACATTGTAAATCAACTATACTCTAATAAAAATTAATAGAAAACAAAAGAAAATTATGCTGCATTAGCTGAGACATGACTGAAAAAAATCATGCTTCTAATTCTAAATATATTTGCATTGCTTACAACATAGCCCTGTGACAAAGAGCAAGGTTCTCTTTTTAGTGCACACCACCTGTGTGTGTGCTGATAGAATACATTAACTCTGTTTTTATCCTTCTGTTCTGAGTCTGCAGCTATGTGTGTTGCCTTGACTGGCTGCCCATTAAATTAGACTCTGTCATTTACAACATGCTTTTGCTTGGTGTTAGCCTTAAATAGTGTCCAAGAATCATCCTACTTTGCCATCCTAGAGCTTTCACTTCTTTATGAGTTTAAAAAAACACCATGCTTTCTCATTTCCTATTTCAAAGTTCATACTAAAGAAACAGTACACAATAAATCTCACTGTACTGCTTAGGTGAGTCTTCATAGAAGAGGTATTTTTTGAGCTGGCCTTGAAGGAAGCCTGTTGGAAACTCCGAAGTACTAAACACACTCAGTACAAAGCCTTCAGAAAGTCTGTATCACGGTTAGGGAATCAAGAAGTAAAACTAGGGAAAATTAAATCACAAAACAACACTACAAGATATGTCCAAAAAAGATTAAATATTGGACAAGTTCTTGGTATAGATAACTGATACTGGTTTAGAACAGGGAGATACCTCCTTGACAAGGAGTAGATTGAAGTAGGTGGACCTCAGCAGACACTGAGCTTGTGGACATGTACATACGTGGAAAGATGGAGCAGCAGGAGAAGTAAAGGAAAAACAGGCTGTAAGAGGGAATACATCATTGCCTGCCCTTCCAAAGAGGGAGGGCTCGCCCAGCAGTGTGTTGGTGGCTTATTATCACCACCTTGGAGTAAATTCATATAATTTAGTAATTTAAAAGATTTAGTCATCCATAAACATCTACTCCAAAGTTGACTGCAGTATTCTGCTTTTGGTGGCTGCTACTTTCATTTCTATTCATTAGTTCCTCTCCCATGAGCTTGCCACACACCTGCATTTCCACAAGACAGTGGGTATTTTTGGTGAGCGGACTGGCAAATGAAAGACAGAGGGAACTAGTTGGTTATTTCCAGTAATGACTTGCGGTTTCACCATTAAGCAGAGAAGAGATGCTATGATGTGTTGTGGTCTTTCAGCTTTCTATCTATACTAAGTTCATTTCCCATTTTCTAGGCACTTTCTTGGGTAGCTCTGTTGCAATCAAATTAAGGGGGCTATCACTGTGATAATTAAATACTTTCAATTGTTAACGCTTATTGTTGCACCTCTTCTCATGGCAGTACACAATGCAAGAGGTGGAAATGCCCTGGAAGCTGGAATTACCCTGCTCTCAGTGATAGGTAAGAACATGCTTCGTAATATTTGTGTAAAACAAAAATCATTTGTGAAGCAAGTGAAGCCTAAATGCTTCCATCCATATGTATACCACAAATAATGAAATATATGGAAAATTTGATAAAGGTGTTGGAGAGCAGGATAAGGCAACTATTTGATTTTACTTTAAGTTTATAGAAAACAATTTCGGAAAAATTTTTCTCCCTTGAAGATCCTGTTCACATGTTCTCAAAGGCTGGAAAAAAAATATGTGGGTGAGTAGATCCCAAGGCATTTGCTTAGGGCTGGTTCAGATAACCTACTCTACAGATCTTTATGTGATGACAGCGAATCATCACTTTGATGCACTGTTGATCAATAGAAGGAAATTGTAGAGCAGTAAGTATGATGTAACTGTTAAAAGAGATGCAAAGAAAACTGCATGCATGGATAGATGGATGTGTCGACATATCTCTCTAACCATCTATCTACCTATCATTTGTCTATCTATCCATGCAAAGGAAAAATCTGGAAGGCTACACATCTAACTGTTAATCGTGGTTAATTCAGGGAAGGGAATTTGGTAGGGATGGAGAACAATGAAGACGGATGACATATTTTACTTATGTATTTCTGTTTTGTTTAAATTGTTTGCAAGTAATTACTTCTGAAGTTTAAAGATGCCTCATAAAGAGAAGATAGCAAGTAAATAAATCATCAGCTGGGATCCAAAATATAAAAGTGAGTTGTTTAAAATGACAGGATAATATTTTTTTAGCAGTGACAAATTAACTGCTTTGATCTCAGTATGATGGGTTTATAAGAGCTTATGGGGAAAAACGATAAATATTTAGTTACAACAATTTTTTCAGTGGCAAATATCTTATTCCTTGGAAATGAATTGAAAAGAATAAGAGGTAAATTATGAGGATGAAAGTGCTACAAAATAGATAGTCCTGGGATTGAGCTGTAACTTTCATGTAGAGGCGCATCTGAGGCAATAGAAACAGAACAACGACAACAAAGCCTACATGTTTGGATGATAGTGACTGCATTACTTTGCGTGTGTGTGAGTTATCAATCATGTCCGGCTCTTTGAGACCCAACGGACTGTAGCCCACCAGGATCCTCTGTCCATGGGATTGTCCAGGCAAGAATACTGGAGTGAGTTACCATTCCCTTCTCCAGGGGCATTCCTTTACAATGTAAATTCAATTTAATAGACTTGTGATTATGTAGTGTTATGGACTCAATTGTGGCCCCCATTTCCCAAAATCTGTATGTTGAAGCCCTAACCTCCACTGTAACTGCATTTGGAGGTAGGGCCTTTAATGAGATAATTAAGGTTAAATGAGGTCATAAGGGCAGGGTCC
This sequence comes from Giraffa tippelskirchi, assembly GCF_054371585.1. Taxonomy (NCBI): domain Eukaryota; kingdom Metazoa; phylum Chordata; class Mammalia; order Artiodactyla; family Giraffidae; genus Giraffa; species Giraffa tippelskirchi. The sequence goes on from NC_137275.1 coordinate 172,258,534, forward strand.
TAATCCAATAGGACTGATGTCTTTATAAGAAGAGGGAGAAACTCCAGGAATATGTGTGCACAGAGAAACACCAGTGAGAAGGTGGCCATCTACAAGCCAGGAAGAAAGGTCTCACCAGAAGCCAATCTTGCTAGCAACTTGATCTTGGACTTTCCAGCCTCCAGAACTGTGAGAAAATAAATTTCTTCTGTTTAAGCCACCTAGTCTGGTATTCTATTATGGCAGCCCAAGCTAGTACATTTACCTTACCATATGCAATTTGTACAAGAGTAGAAGAATGATTACAGAAATGAACAATACCAGGATTCTGCCTTCTAGGATTGAAGCACAGTAATACATGATTAAAAACATGATTCTGGAGCAAGACTGTACTGTGTGACCATGAGCAAGTTACTTAACCTTTCTGATGATCTATTTCCAATCTATTTCCAATCCATGCTATTTCCAAATTGAAGATAATAATAGTATGTAGGTTATAGTATTATGAGGTTAAATGCTTACTATTTGTAAAGAACCTAGAGCAATACTTGGAACACAATAAAAACAATCTAAGTATTTGTTAAACAAATAGATGAGTATTGTCCATTGGAAAAGAGGATATAAGATCAGAAATATGAAGAATAACTTAAAATAGTAATGAGTTACTTATAATTTTCATTTAACACCTCAGATGAACTTCAGCATTCTCTATAAAGATTATGAAGTGCCTCCGTTAATGTAAATCCAAATTATGATGTTAAAAAGAAGATGAAATTAGTAGTAATATACCAATGTTGCTTTATTAATTGTGACAAGTATACTATATTTCTGTAAGATGTTAATAATAGGGGACATTGACTATGAGATATACAAGAACTCTGTGCTATTTTTTCAATAATTATAGGTAAGTCTGTAACTATTCTTAAAAATTATGTTTAGAAAAGAAGATAAACTAAGGAAGAATTATTTACTTTAGTGAAATATTGACCATTAAGTAATAAAATTAAGGAGTCTAGCAATAGTAATTTTTCATTCAAACCTGTCTATTTTACAGAGTATGGTTGATTTCAGTTTCCTTTACAAATATCTAATTTTCAAGATCAAATTCACGTGGTAATCAAAAGGACTAGAAAAAAGGGTACTAATCTAGAAGGTGGGATATATAATGTTCCACTGAGTTCTGCCGTAAACTGGACTATGGCCTGGCTCACATCACAGTGACCGTCTGGGCATCAGTTTCCCATTGGTCACTTTTCCTCCAACATTTTTAATTCTAAACCTTTTGGTATCTACTTCACAAACCAAGGCAGCTCCAGGAAGCAGACTCCAACCTCTGCAAGAATCATCCAAGCCTAGAGCAAAACTACTGTATGCAGCTGGTGTGCCAATTTTTGAGTGTGTGCAAGTGGGTTGTGAAACAATCAGAGAACACACCTTTTAAAGAGTCAGAATTCAGGGCTATGTTTTCAACAGATCAATCATTCAGGTTTATATAGGAGTAACTAATGAACCAACCCTGACACTAAAATATTTACATAAAGCTTGCAAGGGGCAATGACATAAATAAGCACATGTGCTAAGTACATGTTATTAACACATAAATTTTGATGCAGAGAAAGAGGGGGCTGGAAATGTTCTACAGAGGCAAGGGAGAAAGAAAGTTATGAACTAAGGCAAGAACATTTCAAGCCAAAGCATATAAAGGTTAAAAAAGAGTTGATACCATCACATCATCAGCCTGATACCAACTGATGTTGAAGAAATGCCATCACAGTTATACTCTGATGAGATAATACACAGACCTGGCTCTGAGGCCACCTGTTGAAAAAGCACTGAGGAATAATGACACCTGTTCAATCAATACATCTGATGAGAAATTCAATTGTCCCAGAAGTCCTTTTCTATTCCACTACTAGTTTAAACTGTCATTTATGTTGTCAAGTTTACTGTTAAAGTTGCATTATTTTCCTTTTGTGAATTACTATTGTAACATGTTTATATGTAATCAGTGATTACATGTAAAAGAAAATAATGATTTGTGGGCTATGATTTCTTTTTTGCCCAAAGAACGCATATTCTCATCTTAGCAAACTACAAAACCCATGAAAGCCCCTACATCCTTCATGTCCTGCATGTTGTTTGATTAGATGTGATTGCACACAGATGTGCAGTGAAGTTTATTTTTCTTTTAACCATTTTAAAAGCATTGATTGAGACAGAAGTTCAAGAAAATGGACAGCTATTGTATTGGCTTTGGTCTTGATATAATTTAAAATATCTGTGCTTAAAATATTGAAAACTAACAGCACTCCTAATTGTTCGAACACTATCAACCATTTCGAGTCAATCTTTTTGGGCAGACATATATAAGCAGAATATTTACATTCTAGAAAACAACGATGTATTTTAGGTAGAGTAAAAGGGATTCTTTTCTGTTTATTTTCTGTCTAGAAGCATGTTTCATCAAGCAGAAGGCTGGACAGAAGTAGTGAGTTTTTTTTTTTTTCTTTTATAGTCAAGAGAAAGATCTTCTGAACTGAAGCAACTTAGGCAATAATTGTTCTTTACAACTCTAGCTCTCATGATGTAAACACTGTGTCTAACAACTAATAACATGTCCTGAAGCTGCAAATATGTCCAATCTATATGTATATGCAATCAGCTTATTATGTTTGATTTATATGTACATGTAATCAGCGAAATAAAACTTTGCACTTCAGGACTTCCCTGGTGGTCCAATGGTAAAGACTTAGCGCTTTCTTCACAGGAGGCGCAAGTTCAGTCCCTGGTAGGGGTACTAAGATCTCACACTAGATCAATTTCTAACCATTATATTCTAGCTTAAGGTCACCACATTGTACAACATCAGACCTTATTCACATTTTACTCCACATATAACTACAATGAAGTTAGGTGAATCGTGCCCTCTTTCCCTCTTTGAATTGTACAGCATAGTTGCCCTGCTATAGTTTATAAAAACTATGAAACGGAAAATGTATATCAATAAATCTCATTACTAAATTCTTCCTCTCGCTTTTAGCAAAATCAGTCTTTCAAAGACCATAGTATAATATTTTTCAAAGAGATCTTATCTTAGATGTTTTATTTTGTTTTCCTTTTCCTTCTAGCATTCCCTTCTTTGGAACAAAGACTTTTCCCCCACTTCCAGCAACTTTGGTGATGATATCAATCTCCAGTGATTACAGTGATGGGCATGGCATCCAGGCCTGACCAATTATGGCAGGTATTGCCTGGAAGACAGTGATTGGTCCAAGGGTCAGCACGTGATCCCAGCAGGGCCAATCATAGTTCTTCCATGAGGTTTGATATGTGGATATAGTGCTATGAAAATGTATTTCTGGGCAAGTTGGCAGCAATTTCCTCTATTAGAGGGAAATCACCTATGTAAAATTAGATCAAGAAGTAAAAGCCAAGTAGTGAAAAGAAAAGTAAAGGGATGAGAAACAGAGGAAACTATTCCTGAGGACATCTACTTGAGTCCTTGGATTTACCTCTAATCTCCCAGCTATGTTTGAAAATTACTTATTTTGTGTGCAAATAACTCGATTACCAGAACTCATGATTACAAGCTTTTCATTTCTCTCAGGAGACTATTCTGAGTCTGGTCAACTTAAAGCCATTTAATTCTACATCCTCTCTCAGAAATAGAAACAGAAAAGAAATTATTTAAAACACTGGCGTTATTAATTCACTTGATCCAAGATACTAAGGCAATGTTTCCAGGAATAGTTAAGGTTATTAATGCTATATAGCAGATATAGTGAGTGAAATTTTAAAAATACTTTCTTCATTATAAAAGTTTTTGAAAGAACACAATTTTTTAGAATAAGATAAGGGCCACTTATATCACTGCCACCAAGTGTTACCAAATCTTCACATGCTTTCACACTAAGAAAGTGGAATTAATTTTCCCTTTTACACGGTATAGATTCTTTCCCATATTAAGTGCACAGAGGAAAAGTCAATATATGAGCATTAATTCTAATCCAAATTCTGTCAGTAATTTATGTCTCCACTTAAAAACCCCAAAAATAAAATAAAATCATACTTCTTAGGATGATTGTGGGAGTCAAGTGATATATACATATAAATCAAGTACCATGACCAGAATTTAATCAATGGGATGGAATTTGTCTAATAAATGGTAGTTGTTTTATAAATGAGAAGACTAAGGCATAGAGTGCAAAGAAAGCAAATAAAAGTCTTTTAAAAAAGAAGAGTTTTGATTCTAAATGCCATGTTCCAATCTCCTTCTCTGCCTTTCCAGCAAAGCAGTCTGCAAAAAGCTCCTTCACACTTTGTTCTATTTGATCTTTATAACAACCCTAAGAGGTTTATGCAGAAAATTGCTCTTTATCTCTGTGGGGAAGTGAATTTTATGGATGAGTTTTAATGGCTGTTTAAGCTAATTGAAAAGATTGGCCAGCATCACAACTCCAACAAGAAAAGAAGTTGAGTAGAGAGACAAAGAATAACACACACGTGAACTGAGAAGCCAGAGAATATGAGGTTGATGGGACTACCCAGAACATACACATTGAATAGTGACTTGCAAAAACTGGAGTCTAAATTCACGCTCACCTGATACTCATAGGCAGTTCCCTTATTTTTTTTGTTGTTGTTATTTTAGTTACTTATCCAAAAGGTGGAAAGAGGTTCCAGAAGGACATAAAGAAAGATTTTCCTTATTCTCTCAATCCTCTTCATGCTCAGAAAGCAAAGTTGCTGCTATTACTATTACTATTTTAAATAAGGTAACACTTAATACAATTGGTAACATTCAGAGTTTCTAATTTGTACAAAACACAGTGAAAGGTACTTGAGCTCTAATTCTTTCAACAATCTTTCTCTGGCAACAGAGAAGCCCTAGATCACCCAGCTGGAATTCTCTTTTCTTCTTCCTCTTCCTCTTCTTTATTTCTTCCTCCCTCCCTCCCTCCTTGTCTCTCTGCCTCTCTCTCTTACACACACACACACACACACACACACACACACACCCTCTCACAGAGGCATTTATTTATTTTGCATTGCTGCAGAATGACAACTCTATAATTACCACAAGTTCTGCCTCAAAGTAAAACAGTTACCTTGATGTTTTGTATTCTTTTCCAAACAGAATATCCTCAATTTGCAGTACACCAGAAACTAACAAAACATTGTAAATCAACTATACTTTAATAAAAAAAAAATATTTGGGCAGCTTCAAAACACTCACGCCAATGGTTATAAGGGAAAAGATGTATTTGGGAAGTTGTGGTGAGTTTACCTTCCATCTTAAACTCTCTATCCATTTAACAGTTTCAATCATCATTCATAAATATGCACAGATCATTTATTTAGAAAGTATTCACTGAGTATACATGAAAATGCCACAGGCACCATTAACTTATTGGTAAGCAAACAATTAAAATCCTTTGCAGTGGATCATATTACAGAGTTATCTTTTACCGACTACAGTAAGATGAAAGAGGGAAGTTATTAACCTGCTGAAGAGTTCAGTAAAAGTTCAGCTTCATATTATCAAATTCCATTCTCTTTTTTTTATCCCATTGGTTTGCTCCAGATGGTTAAACCATACTATGATTTGAAGAATTTATCAGGTAGGCTTTAAATTCACATGTATTAGTACTCTGACATATACAGTTTTTAAAGAGAAGAGAAGGAACTGCCTAGAGTTTGGCAGCATTGTGGCCCCAGGATTCTACCTCAGAGACATTTCCTCACATTGTCTATTTTCCATAGATAAGTGGAGTCAAAGACCATACGTTGTGGCAGAGGCTGTGTTGTTGGTACGGTGAAAAGATTCAAGAACTGACCCTCAGGAGATCTGGATTTTAAAACTCCCAAGTCATTCACTAGCTAGATGACAACAGTGAACCTCAGTTTTCTTAACAGTAAAATAACAGATTGCATGATTGGATGATTTTGAAGGTCTATTTCAGATAGAAGACATGAATCATTACACTGTTTAGAACTTTTTACCTACTTCTGATGTCTACATAAAGAATGAATTAGTCTCATTTATCTGTTAATTTATTCATTTAATTATTCATTCATTCATTCCTAGAATACTACAGTTAATACCATGAGTTTCATGGTCAAGTCCTTTGATTCAGGGCTTGGTATCTCTACTTACTAGATAAATGACCATGAATAATTAACTTACTAACTTCTTTGTGACCCTGTTTCCTCATTTCTCAATGAAAATAATTTTACCTTCATCATAAGGCTACTGGAAGGTGTATTAGCTAAGGACTCTACAAAGAAACAGAACAAACAGAATGTGTACATGTGTGTGTGTGTAGGGGGAGTGGTGAGTGAGTATGTCTGTGTGTGTGTGTGTGTGTGTACAGAGAGAGAGACAGTGAGTTTAAGGAATTGGCTTATAAGATTGTGAAGGTTGGGAAGTTCACAATCTGCAAAGCAGGGCAGAAGGCAAGACCCAGGAAAAAACTGATGTTGCATCTTGAGTTCAAAGTCAACCTAGTGGCAGAATTCCCTCTTTCTTGGAGGAGGTCAGTCTTTTTCTTAAGGCCTTCAATTGACTGAATGAGGCCCACCCATATTATGGAGGGCAACTGCTTTACCTAAAGTGTATTATTGATTTATATCTTAATCTTATCTAAAAATACTTTTACAGCAACATCCAGATGTATTTGACCAAACTTCTGGGTCCCATGGCCTAGCTAAGTTAACATATAAAATTAACTATCACAGAAGGAATACTGATAAAGTGGATGACAAACTTAGCACAATGTCTAACATAAAAAGCAAATAATAAAAATTATCTATTATTATTGTTCTTGTTTTGCTGGATATTAGGTTAGGTTCTGAAGACATAACAACTCCATACAATACAATCTTTGTTGGTCCTCAAAGAACTTATACAGTCTAAACATGGACCCTAATAAGCTACCTGAGCATTACAATATAGAATTGTGAACACTGAGAGGGAAAGAGTACTATGAGAAATATGAGTGCCATCAGTTCAGTTCAGTCACTCAGTCATTTCCAACTCTTTGCGACCCCATGAACTGCAGCACACCAGGCCTCCCTGTCCATCACCAACTCCTGGAGTCCACCCAAACCCATGCCCATTGAGTCGGTGATGCCATCCAACCATCTCATCCTCTGTTGTCCCTTTCTCCTCCTGCCCTCAATCTTTCCCAGCATCAGGGTCTTTTCAAATGAGTCAGAGAATACATAAAAGGGGCCTCAAATCAGAATGGATAGAGGGATAACCTAGCTAAGATCTAATGAATGAATAGACTTTGGTCAGGTAAATGGACATGGAAGGAAAGAAGTGCATGGAACTAAAAATGAGAAAGAACATTATCTATTCACAGAATGGCAAGTAGTTTATCATTTGTTGGGGCACTGGATGGAAAAGCAAGTGAAGACAAAAAGAGAAATGGGCAGGGTGAAGCCTATAAAGAACTCTTGCCAAGATAAGGAGTTTGGACTTTACCCCCAAAGCAATAATGACCTAAATATAGTTGCAATGTTGGGAATAGAGAGAAGAGCCAAATTTGGGAGATCTTAATAGATGGGTGGATAAGACATGATGATGAATGGGAGGTGGGAAGAAGGAGGAATGCTGAGTCTTAGGAGTCAGCTGATGCTATGTTTAGAAGCTGCTATAATTTTTTTGGACCCAATAAATGATATCTTGAAGAATATTTGGGGACTTTGCACTAGTCATCTACACTTTCTGTTCTTCATTTTCCTCATCTGTAAAATGAAGATACTAGACTCAATGCTCTTTGAAAGGCCTTGTTTTACTCTAAAATTCTACAGTCCTATGACTATTTTTTAACTTTGTACATGAATGCATTTTTTGGGAAAATGGATTTTGTATGACCAACTCAGTAAACTGAAGAGCAATGAACAGTATCATCATAGTGTTATTTAGCTATGATTTTGCAATTATTACAGGATGCCACAATGAGAAAGATGAGGAAATTAGATTACACATTCTAGTATCTTTTACAATCTGTTTGAACTGTCAGAAAAATATGGGTGGTTGACGTTGCAGATCTAAAAAGATTAGATGAATTGTTCTAACTAGAATCAGAGTTGATAAGGAAATTTCTGTGAGTAGTGAAACAGACCAAAAAGTTGATTGGTGAAAAAAAATACATGGGAGAGAGAAATGAGTGAGCTCTTCTTTTTCTGCTGTGTGTTCGCAAAAAAAAAAAAAAAAAAATTGATTGCTCTGGTTTCAAGCACTTGATTTGTCTTTTATGATACTTGAAAAACAATATTTGTTCTATGTGCTACGTCACTTCAGTCATGTCTGACTCTTTGCGACTCTATGGACTGTAGCCCACTGGGTTCCACTCTCTATGGGATTCTCCAGGCAAGAATCCTGGGGCATGTTGCCATTTCCTCCTCCAGGGGATCTCCCCAAACAAGGGATCTAACCTACATCTCTTACAACTCCTTCATTGGCAGGTGGGTTCTTTACTACTAAAGCAACCTGGGAAGACACGTGTTTTTTGCTCTATATTTTAGAGTTTATTTGGTGTTCTAATAAAGGAGCTGCAGAATCAGAGGGAGAGGATGAAATCACATGAGGATTTGAACTGTTTGAACTAAAATCCAGTCTAGATGGTCATCAAACTCAAGCTGAATTTGAAATATTATTTAGAAGCCTTTTTGAACAAGAACTGAATGGTGGAAAGATTTTCAGAGATAATCTGGTATAAGCCATTCAGAACCTGGTTGATTGGATACTAGTGTTCCTTTTACCTGGAAAACTTAAGGAACCTAACATAATACTGTAATTCAACTTTATACTCTTCTAATAGAGTGCTGGGAACAAATATCTTGCAACATGAATACTGTATTTATCAATATTAGTTATCATTTATTTGGTTGGGCTGACAGAAAATGATTAGAAAACATTTTATCAAAAATTCAGAATGCATTTCTAATTTAGATGAAATTCAAGTTGGTTGGGAAGGTGTCTACAATTTGCTAGACAGTGTCTTAAAAACAATCAACAAATTTACTTTCAAGTAATTTTTTCTCATCTTATTGTACCTAATTGTGTAAATAATCATTACAGACCATATTAGTAATTAATTTTCTTGGGAGAAGGAGGAGAGTCTATATTCAAGCCTCACTTTGACAAAGTCTGTCATAATATTACCAAGTACTATTCTAAGGGCTATGGGATTTATCTAAGGGCTATATGAATTCAATAAATTTTCTGACCTCCCAATAATAATTGAAAATAATATTGTCTTTATCACTTCACTAAATTAATAATTGAGTACTGACTCACATTCTTCCCTGATTTAATTCTAAACCTGTGAGTTACTTATTCTTGATAGCTATTCTCAAATGATCCTTTCATTGTACAGCTACAACTCTAATTTAACTCTTTTCAAATGTGTTTGAATTATAGAACAATTTTTTTCTACCAAATTCTACCACAATGTAAATTTACTTAAATATCTAAGTAAGTTTAAATACCTTATTCCAAGGCAATAAATGAATTCAGGTAACCTTAGGATTGATGAACCAGGTGAGTCTTAATCCAAATAATAATACTTTATATAATTTTGCTGATGTCGTATTCAGTCTATTTTGTCTCTATTTTATTATAATCCTCTAAAGGCAAGGATAGCGCTTATTTTTCAAAATGTATTTCAAGTACTCACTGAAATTTTCAGTTCAAAATTGGGACAGGAGTATGTCAAGACTGTATATTGTCATTCTGCTTATCTAACTTCTATAAGAGTATGTCCTGTGAAATGCCAGACTGGATGACTCACAAGGTTGAATTAAGATTGCTGGGAGAAATATCAATAACTTCAGATACTCAGATGATACCACCCTAATGGCAGAAAGTGAAAAGGAACTAAAGAGCCTCTTGATGAAGGTGAAAGAGAAGAGTGAAAAACCTGGCTTAAAACTCAACATTAAAAAAACTGAGATCATGGCATCTGGTCCTATCACTTTACAGCAAATAGATGGGGAAAAAGCATAAACAGTGAGAGATTTTATTTTCTTGGGCTCCAAAATCACGGCAAATGGTGACTGCAGCTACTAAATTAAAAGAAACTTACTCCTTGGAAGAAAAGCTATGACAAACCTAGACAGCATATTAAAAAGCAGAGACATCACTTTGCCTATAGAGGTCTGTCTAGTCAAAGCTATGGTTTTTCCAGTAGTCATGTACAGATGTGAGTTGGACCATATAGAAGGCTGAATGCTAAAGAATTGATGCTTTTGAACTGTGGTGTTGGAGAAGACTCTTGAGAGTCCGTTGGACTACAAGGAGATCCAAATAGTCCATCCTAAAGGAAATCAGTCTTGAATATTCATTGGAAGGACTGATGCTGAAGCTGAAACTCCAATACTTTGGCCACCTGATGTGAAGACCCGACTCACTGGAAAAGACCTTGATGCTGGGAAAGATTGAGGACAGGAGGAGAAATGGGCGACAGAGAATAAGATGGTTGGATGACGTCACCAACTCCATGGACATGAGTTTGAGCAAACTAAGAGAGACAGTGAAGGACAGGAAAGCCTGGCATGCTACAGTCCATGGGGTTGCAGAGTTGAGGAACATGACTGAGTGACTGAACAGCAACAACAAATCAACAGAACAGAACAAAAGAAAAAACTCACTTGATTAGATTTCCAGAAAAATCCAAATAATAATAATAATATATTATGTTCATAAAATGGGATATTACAATTAAGATTGCTCAGTAAACTTACACACATACACACTTCTTCTCATTACTGATTCAGTTCCTTTTTAATCACAAGGAAATGAAAGTTCTGAAAAAAAATCAGAGAGGTCCCATTTAGTTGCCATATTCTCATATTTTAGCAGCTATAGGCAGGTCAGTTTCCATTAGAATCAAGTAGCTGGTCAGAATCTCCAGGATTGAAGAATTCCAATTTAAAGTCTCTTATGTGTATCACTTTTCCAAAAGTTACAGTATCACCTGAACACATAAAATGTCACAGCAGCAGATCTATATCCATATCCATACATTTTAGACAAGAATATTGGCTAGTGTCTAAATATCAAGTTCCTTATACTGAAATGTTTCAAAACACAATCCATGGAAATTAAAGATGTGCTTAGCAAGGATGGAAATAGTGGGCAAACAGAGAGGTGTCCCCACAAAACTAAAGTAGCTCCATTTTTAAAAGTATCTTATATATATATATAAAAATATATATATAGGGTCTCCTCAGAATATCTTATTTGAAAAACAGATTCTGATCTTCCTGAAAGAAATTGGAAACTATTGCCATATAAAATAATGTTTTCCAAGCTGAAGTAGTGCTTCCAGACTATTTCCAATAAATGTCTCATAATCAAGAGTCACATGGCTGTACAGCTGTAGCTCTTGGGGGCATTGGAGGGTAGGGAGGCTGGGAAAGGACAGCAAAATCCCTTCCCTTTGAGAAAATCAAAGAAAAAAGCTTCATGGTTTCTATTCATCAAGTGCAATCAATTAATCCATGCCAGTTGACCAGTGACCATCACCTCTGAACTTAAAACCCAAGTGGCCACCCAGGAATTTCACTTCTGGATATTTATTTGAGGGAAGGGAAAGACTAAGCCCACAAAAAGCCTTCTATGGGAATGTTCACAGTAAATTTACTTATCATAACTCCAAGCTGGAATCAGCTCAGATGCCCATCAGGAGGACAAACTGTGGTATGTCCACACCACAGAATGATTTGGCAATAAAAATGAAACTATGGATATATGCCAAAATAGGGAAAAAAATCTCAAAGCTATAGTGTGGAGTGAACAAAGCCAGACCAGATAAAAATGACTATGCATTGCATGGTTCCATTCATAGGAAGTGCTAGACTATAAATCCATTGTATGGCAGAAAAAAAATCAGAACAGTGGTGACTTCTGGGAAGGTTGACAGGGAAGGGGCACAAAGGAAGTTTCTAGACTGATGGAAACATTCTACATTTTGATTGAGGTATAGGTTATATGACTATATTTGTTGAAACTGGTCAAACTATACTCTTCAGAGTTGTGCATTTCACTGTATGAACATTTTATCTCAACAGATTGAACTTGGGAAAATATGCATCTGAAAAATTAGATATGAGAAAAATTGTAAGAAAGTGTTTTTAAAACCTTATGAGCTCAGAGTAGAAAACAATTTCTTTTTTAAAAAATTAATTTTAGTTGAAGGATAATTACTTTCCAATATTGTGATGGTTTTTGCCATACATCAACATGAATTGGCCACAGCTATAAATGTGTTTCCCCCATCCTGAACCACCTGACTGTCCATTAAAAAAGAGATGTATAAGTAAAAGGTGATATAGACTCATCTGACATAATATTACACGGTAGTTAAAAAGTTTAAACTAGATCAACATATATCAAGATGGATAGATTTCAAAAACATATATTTATTCCTTAGTTTTATAGACATGTGTCTACGTTCAAATGGAGAAGGCAATGGCACCCCACTCCCAGTACTCTTGCCTGGAAAATCCCATGGACGGAGGAGCCTGGCGGGCTACAGTCCATGGGGTCACTGAGTCGGACACGACTGAGCGACTCCACTTTCACTTTTCACTTTCATGCCCTGGAGAAGGAAATGGCAACCCACTCCAGTACTCTTGCCTGGAGAATCCCAGGGATGGGGGAGCCTGGTGGGCTGCCGTCTATGGGGTCGCACAGAGTCGGACACGACTGACACGACTTAGCAGCCGCAGCAGCTACATTCAAATCCGTAAAAGCTGGATCTTGATATTGGCTACATCTTGGGAGCAGAGAGTGGAAAATTGAACTCATTACTGAAAGGGATACTATCTGAAATGTGTTATTTAAAAATACCTGGAAGGGGAATTCCCTGGTGGTCCAGTGGTTAGGACTTCACACTCCCAGTGCATGGGCATGGGTTTGATCCCTGGCTGTGGAGTTAAGATCCTGTATATCACCTGGTGTGACCAAAAAAATAAAAATGAATAAGTTAAATACCTGAAAGAAGCATCATTATATAATCTTGATTCATTTCTCACACCTTAAACAGACCCAAATGACTCATAAACATTTGGGTGTTGATTCTAGTTTATTACTTTGGATTAGGCAAATTAGTTCTAAGGTAGGACACCTAAAGTACAAGCCATAAGAGAAAAATAATGATTAAATTGGATTTCATCAACATGCTTTTGCTTTGTGAAAGACACTACTAAAAACACGAAAAGACAAGTCATAGAATGGAAACAAATATTTGCAAATCACATATCAGACAGAAAACTTGTGTACAGAATTTATGAAGAGTTATCATAACTCAATAAGAAGAAAATAACTGATTTTTTTTTTAATGAGCAAAAATCTGAATAGACACTTCACTAAAGATGATATGTGTGCTGTGTTCAGTCATGTCCAACTCTTTGTGATCCCATGGATTGCAGCCTGCCAGGATCCTCTGTCCATGGGGATTCTCCAGGCAAAAATACTGGAGTGGGTTGCCATGCCCTCCTCTAGGGGATCTTCCCAACCTAGGGACTGAATCCGGGTCTCTGGCATTGTAGGCAGATTCTTTACTATCTGAGCCACCAGGGAAGGCCTCCTTATGCTATGCAGTTCAGACCAGTTCAGTCGCTCAGTCATGTCTGACTCTTTGCAACCCCATGGACTGCAGCATGCCAGGCCTCCCTGTCCATCATCAAAACCCGGAGCTTACTCAAACTCATGTCCATTGAGTTGGTGATGCCATCTAACCATCTCATCGTCTGTTGTCCCCTTCTCCTCCTGCCTTTAATCTGTCCCATCATCAGGGTCTTTTCAAATGAGTCAGCTCTTCGCATCAGATGGCCAAAGTATTGGAGTTTCAGCTTCAACATCAGTCCTTCCAAAGAATATTCAGGACTGATTTCCTATAGGATGGACTATTTGGATCACCTTGCACTCTCAAGAGACTCTCAAGAGTCTTCTCCAACACCACAGTTCAAAAGCATCAATTCTTTGGCACTCAGCTTTCTTTATAGTCCAGCTCTCACATCCATACACGACTACTGGAAAAACCATAGCCTTGACTAGACGGACCTTTGTTGGCGAAGTAATGTCTATGCTTTTTAATATGCTATCTAGGTTGGTCATAACTTTCCTTCCAAGGAGTAAGCGTCTTTTAATTCATGGCTTCAGTTACCATCTGCAGTGATTTTGGAGCCCCCAAAAATAAAGTCTGACACTGTTTCCCCATCTATTTCTCATGAAGTGATGGGACCAGATGCTGTGATCTTAGTTTTCTGAATGTTGAGCTTTAAGCCAACTTTTTCACTCTTCTCTTTCACTTTGCTCAAGAGGCTCTTTAGTTCTTCTTCACTTTCTGCCATAAGGATTGTGTCATCTGCATATCTGAGGTTATTGATATTTCTCCAGGCAATCTTGATTTCAGCTTGTGCTTCATCCAGCCCAGCATTTCTCATGATGTACTCTGCATATAAGTTAAATAAGCAGGGTGACAATATACAGCCTTGACACACAACTTTTCCTATTTGGAACCAGTCAGTTGTTCTGTGTCCAGTTCTAACTGTTGCTTCTTGACATGCATACAGATGTCTCAAGAAGCAAGTCAGGTGGTCTGGTATTCCCATCTCTTTCAGAATTTTCCAGATTGTTGTGATCCACACAAAGCCTTTGGCATAGTCAATAAAGCAGAAATAGATGTTTTGGGGGAACTCTCTTGCTTTTCCAATGATCCAGCGGATGTTGGCAATTTGATCTCTGGTTCCTCTTCCTTTTCTAAAACCAGCTTGATTATCTGGAAGTTCACGGTTCACGCATTGTTGAAGCCTGGCTTGAAGAATTTTGAGCATCATTTTGCTAAAGTGTGAGATGAGTGCAATTGTGAGGTGTTTGAGCATTCTTTGGCATTGCTTTTCTTAGGAATTGGAATGAAAACTAACCTTTTCCAGTCCTGTGGCCACTGCTGAGTTTTCCAGATTTGCTAGCATAATGAGTGCAGCACTTTCACAGCATTACCGTTGAGGAGTTGAAATAGCTCAACTGGAATTCCATCACCTCCACTAGCTTTGTTTGTAGTGATGCTTTCTAAGGCCCACTTGACTTCACATTCCAGGATGTCTGGCTCTAGGTGAGTGATCACACCATCGTGATTATCTGGGTCGTGAAGATCTTTTTTGTACAGTTCTTCTGTGTATTCTTGCCACCTCTTCTTAATATCTTCTGCTTCTGTTAGGTCCCTACCATTTCTGTTCTTTATTGAGCCCATCTTTGCATGAAATGTTCCCTTGGCATCTCTAATTTTCTTGAAGAGATCTCTAGTCTTTTCCATTCTATTGTTGTCCTCTATTTCTTTGCGCTGAAAACAACACCCAGTTGTGGATGGGACTGGTGATGGAAGCAAGGTTCGATGCTGTAAAGAGCAATATTGCATAAAAACCTGGAATATTAGGTCCATGAATCAAGGCAAATTGGAAGTGGTCAAATAGGACATGGCAAGAGTGAACATTGACATTTTAGGAATCAGTAAACTACAATGCATTGTAATGGGTGAATTTAACTCAGATGACCATTATATCTACTACTGTGGGCAAGAATCCCTTAGAAGAAATGGAGTAGTCATTATAGTCAACAAAAGAGTCTGAAATGCAGTACTTGGCTGCAATCTCAAAAATGACAGAATGATCTCTGTTCGTTTCCAAGGCAATTCATTCAACTCATGGTAATCCAAGTCTATGCCCCGACCAGTAATGCTGAAGAAGCTGAAGTTGAACAGTTCTATGAAGACCTACAAGACCTTTTAGAACTAACTCCCCAAAAAGATGTCTTTTTCATTATAGGGGACTGGAATGCAAAAGTAGGAAGTTAAGAAACACCTGGAGTAACAGGCAAATTTGGCCTTGGAGTACAGAATGAAGCAGGGAAAAGGCTAATAGAGTTTTGCCAAGAGAACGCACTGGTCATAGCAAACACCCTCTTCCAACAACACAAGAGAAGACTCTACACATGGACATCACCAGATGGTCAACACCGAAATCAGATTGATTATATTCTTTGCAGCCAAAGATGGAGAAGCTCTATAGTCAGCAAAAACAAGACTGGGAGCTGACTGTGGCTCAGATCATGAACTCTTTATTGCCAAATTCAGACTTAAATTGAATAAAGTGGGGAAAACCACTAGACCATTCAGGTATGACCTAAATCAAATCCCTTATGACTATACAGTGGAAGCGAGAAATAGATTTAAGGGACTAGATCTGATAGACTGAGTGCTTGATGAACTATGGATGGACGTTCATGACATTGTACAGGAGACAGGGATCAAGACCATCCCCCAGAAAAAGAATTGCAAAAAAGCAAAATGGCTGTCTGAGGAGGCCTTACAAATAGCTGGGAAAAAAGAGAAGTGAAAAGCAAAGGAGAAAAGGAAAGATATATCCATTTGAATGCAGAGTTCCAAAGAATAGCAAGGAGAGATAAGAAAGCCTTCCTCAGTGATCAGTACTATACAGTAGGTCTTTGTATATCTGTTTCATATATAGTAGTATGTTTTTATTAATCCCAAATTCCTAATTTATCCCTCCCCACTGCTTTCCCATTTCATAACCATAAATTTGTTTTCTATGTCTATAAGTCTATTTCTGTTTTGTAAATAAGTTCATTTGTATTATTTTTTTAAGATTCCACATATAAATAATGTCACTGGCATGGGTTGCTATGCCCTCCTCCAGGGAATCTTCCCAGCCCAGGGACTGAATCCAGCTCTCCCTCATTGCGGGCGGATTCTTTACCATCTGAGCCACCAGGGAAGCCCAAAGGCAATATATGGATAGCTAATAAGTACAATAAAGATGCTCAACATCACTAGACATTAGGGAAATGCAAATTAAAATCCCGAAGAGAATGCACTTAACAGAATAGCTTTTGACAAAAAAAGAACGTGACCATTCCATACAGATGTGGATGAGTGGCACCTGGAATCTCGGATACGTTGCTGGAAAATCAGTAGTCCAGCCACTTTGGAAAGCTTCAGGCAAACAAGCATAGGTGCTGCTGTTGAAATGACAGCCAATGAGGAAGCGGTAAGAACAAGAGGATATGGGTGGGGTACCCACAGTGTCTGTTTCCACCCCCATATTACTGTATGTCAGTTCCCACTTTACCAAGGGCTCTGACAGATTCCTGTAAGGAGGTCAATCTAGCCATAAAAAGTCACTCTTTCATATCCCACAAAGCTTTTCCCATAACCTTGACTAAGGAACACAAAAAATAGGAAAGAAAACAAGGTGTCTGTCACCAAACTGGAGACACAATCAAACCAATACCCTACACAGCAATGTCCTGTGTATTTTTAGGTAAGTCTGCTCTCTTGGAGAAGAATGACCACATTCCACTCTGTATATGGAATGTAATTCAACAGATGTGAAAATTGGTTTTGTAGATTGAGGTTACTGAGTGAGTCTAGTGAAGAGGTATAAAGAGGGTGAGGGAGATGAAGGAAAGGGAAAGAACAAAAGCCCTAAATTTCTGCCAATGCCCCATCCAGTTCACAAGGTCTTTTCCCAGGGCAGGGCAGATTCTCTCCATATGGAAGGAGGTCCAGAGTGATTTCTTCATGCAGTTTAAAGTCACCTGGAAACTTGTGCCCATCTCTGCATCTTCTCCACAAGTTCATCTAGATCTGCTGTCCTGCACCAAATGTTATTTGTATGTCTAGGAGAGTTAAATACCGGTCATGATGCCATCTACTTAGTACACAATGATGGGAAAAAAATTAGACAAGGACCCACTTGATTTTCTCTCTTTTCTCTGACAACTCTACTAGGTAACTTTTAAAAACCATCTTTAGTACATAAAATTTGCATGAAATAAATGCATGCATTTTAACAAATGCATATTGCCATATATAAGCACCACTATAGTTGAGATAACAAATCATTTCTATCATCCCCAAACATGCCCTTTGCAGCCAATCTCTGCCCCAGGAAACCACAGCTCTACTTTCCGTTATTACAGTTTAGTCTTGTGTTTTCTAGGATTTCATATAAACAGGATTATACATTATCATGTTTTTAGATCTGATTTCTTTTGCTCAGTCTAATTTTTGAAATTCATTCATTTTATTGTGCATGTGAGTTCAGTATAAAAGTTCACTCCTTTTATACTGAATAATATTCCAGATCATTTTTCAGTATAAGAACAACATTTTCACATCTGGATTAAGAGGTAGACAGGAGATAGCAAGCTTAAATGCCTAGAAGCCAGGCAAGTAATGTAAATGACAGGAAGGGACTGGTATGAGAAAGTTTATTCTTGAAATGCTAGGCCTCCTTGTTATATCTTTGTTTTCCAAAGGAATATTTTTCCTTCAACTTTGGGGAAAAGATAAGAATAAGTATGATGGTAAATGGCAACTGATGCTTGGCCTTGATATGGCAGGGGGCAGAAAGGAAAGTAGGGGAGAGTGGCAGTTTTAGAATCCGTATACTAAAGGAAGCAACTTTGCTAGGTGAGAATGGGGAACCAGGTTTGAAATCTTATTGTCCTGGAGAAGTAGGAAACTTGGGTTTGCATGTGAAATCTCCTGAGTTTTTAATTTCAGAAATAAATTTAAATTTTATTAAACACTGAAACAGGGCCCCACCCCCACCCCCAACTGGGAGGCACTATGTTTTCATCCTCTGGACAGACTAAAAGCCAGCCCAAGCCACCCACCCTGGCATGCCTTCTGTGGCATCACCCTGGTCCTGGGAGAACCTCCCATCTAGAGGAAGACCCAGGCTTGGCTTACCTCACCAGGTCACTGTAGAAACAGGAAAAAAGAAAAGCAAGAGTCTTTCCAAGGTCCCTAGAAGAAGAAAGGAAGCGAATATTCACTACAGGCCAGTTATTATTCTCTTTCACTGCTCCCATACTGCAGCAGTATGGGGACACAAGCATTGGAATCACCTGGAGTGTGGAAGACACAGACTTCTGGATGCCCTCCCAATTTACTTAGACTCTCTAGTGGCTGGGCTGGCTGAGGATTTCTATTTTGACAAGCCCCTTGTGTAATTCTTATCCACATGGAACTCTGATACCGACTGCATTGGATTTTTCTGCCTTTACTACAAATGGTTCTGTAGACATTAGGGGTCCATTTTGTTCTACATCTAATATTGAGGTCTCTTTTGTGGAAACACTAATGGGGACAAAGGGAAAGCCTTGTGCATCCCCTAGGGGTTAGCTTGTACAGGAACAGCTTTAGCGTAAGTGCTTTTTTCCGGAGGTGGCTCAGACTGTAAAGAATCTGCCTGCAATGCAGGAGACCCAGCTTCAATTCCTGGGTTGGGAAGATCCCCTGGAGGAGGAAATGGCAACCCACTCCAGTATTCTTGCCTGGAGAATCCCATGGACAGAGGAGCCTGGCGGGCTGCAGTCCATGGAGTCGCAAATTGTTGGACATGACTGAGCAACTAACATTTAAACCTTAAACTTGAGGAATAAAAATAATAGGTAATATTTTTGAGCCTTTAGTGGCATCAGACACTGTTATTGGCCGTTTACATAAATTATCCCTTTTAAGCCTGGGAGGCATTTAATATTGTTACCTGCATTTTACAGAAGAGGAAATTTACCTTATCCAGTGGTGTGGTTGCTCATGCCTTCAGCCTCAATATAATTTCTTCACTTGGCTTTCAGGATGCCATATGTTTCCTCATCTGCCTCCCATGTCACTGGTTCTTCCTCCTCAGTCTTTATTGCAATCCTCCTGTTCCCCAAGACTTATTAATTTTGGTGTATCCCAGGGACAGTGACTCCCGAATGTCTATCTTGTAGGTGACCAAACTTTCTCCTGAACTGTGGATCCATATATGCAGCTCCCTACTTGGCATGTTCACTTGGATGCCTCACTGACACATCAAATTTAACAGACCTAAAAGTGACGTTCTCATCTTCTCCCACAAATCAGTCCCATCCGAGGATTTTCCCCTTTCAGTTAATGAGACTCCATCCTCCCAACTGCTCCTACTCCAAACTTTTGTCTCACTACTGGCTCCACACACGCACACCACTTCCCTCCACCCCCACAGCCACCACCCTGGTTTGAGGCATCATCATTTCTCACCTGGATTATCGCTGCAGTATCCTACTTGGACCTCTGGTTACAGAATGGGCCATTCCAGAGACTATTTCCAACACAAAAACCAGAGTGATCTTTCTATAATGTAACTAAGGTGGAATAATTTCTCTGCCTAAACTCCTCCCAGGGCTTCCCATTTCATCCAGACTAAATACCAGATTCCTTCAATGGCCAGTGAGGTCCTCTACCAGCAGGGTTGCTTCTTGATCTACCTCTGACCTCGTCTCCTGTTTAACTCTCTCTTCATGACTCCACTCCTGTCATGCTGGTCTCCATGCTATACCTTGCACAGGATCAGTCCCTGTAACATAACATCAGTTACAGGGATCAGTCCCTGTAACATAACTGAAATATTTGTTGAATGAAGAAGACATGGAAGGATTATGTACCTTGTCCTAAGTATTTTAATAATCCATTTGAGAAGGAAACCTGAATGATAAACAATTGTTTTCTCCTTATAGTCGACTTGGGCAGCGTCTTTGGGATGAATGCTGGGTACCAGCATCTACAGCCGCTCCCCACCATTTAAAGAAGTAACATACAATAACATGCTATGTGTATGACTCACCTCTTCTGGAGTAAAGCAGAGTTCCCATCAGTAACATCATCCACAGAACTGGGCATTGTTTTCTTCATCCAATTTACTTTGGGAATATAACGCTAAGTTACATGTATATTGTTCCTTACATTGAAAAGCAATATGCAGTCTGTGGTGTATGTTTTTATATTCTATTTGAGGTTTAAAGATGAATTCCTAGAAGTTATAATTCACAAAAGGAAATCTCGTAAAATTCTGTGAAATGGATTTTTTATAACTAGGTCACTGAGTTAGGCTGACTTGCCATTTGATATATCGATAATCTTGATAAAAGATACAGCAAATGGCTCTGCTTGGCACTTTCTGAATTTCCTGCAATTGTAAACAGCTTCCTGTAGTAAGAACTTCAGGGCACTGGCTTGCCCACTGTTGTTTGTCACTGGGATGAGTAGCACAGGGCTCTGGCAATATATTCTTCATGTTCTCTACTTAGCTGGTCAAACCCAAGCTAACCAATTACAGAATCCATCTCTCAACCTGAACTGTAGACTTTCTTCCAAAGATCCAGGCTTCTGAAAGAAATCCAGATCCTCTTCTTCATGCTTCTCCTCTTTACCAGAAAGCTTACCCTGATCTCAAGTCTAGTCTTCCCCAATCCTCCTAACATTACAACCATATGGTAGTTTCCAACCTGATGCATATAGAAAAGGTGAAAGATTAAAGACCAGATTGTGAAAAACTTGATGAATGAACAATTTGAAGTGTTTGTTTCCACAATCCATTTTTTTCCCACTTAAAAGCTAGAGACTTCCAAAACTCAGTGTTAGAAAATAAAGGGAAGGGGCAAGAACAACAGTCTGTATCTCCTGAAACATTTTTCAAATTTACTCATACAGATTTCCACTAAACTGATCACAGCCTCAACTACTTAGATTTATAGTTCTATCTCTCAGGATTGGACAATATGCTTCAAGGACAAGAGTCAGCTAGACAGAAAATTTGAAGATGAAAGAAAAGATTCTAGTTTACGTCAATAATTAAATTGTGTCAATGCTGTGTTTTTTTGATTGCAGAAGTAAAATCAGCTCAAAAGTATATATAAACAGAATAATACATTTAAATCACAGTGATGATCTTTTCTTGTGGACGTCATTTATTCATAAACAGCCACCCCAAAGCTTGGCATGTTCCACAGGAGCCAGTATCTTCTCCTTCACAGCAGATATCTGGTGGTCACTTATGATAAGGTGGCTTTCTAGTATATGCAATGGAACTTGTTGAAATACTTGCTTCCCTGACACCCAGGCCACTATACTATCCAAATTTTCCTCTCACTTTCCTGGCCACTTCTCAGTCTTATTTCTGGTCCTTCTTATCACCCTGGCTTCTAGTCATTTGGACTGTCTGCCATGGACTCAGTCCCTGAACTTCTCTAGATTCTCTCCAGCAATGATCTCAGCCAGTCTTTATCAAATCATCTATATACTGATGATTCTCACTTTCCCATCTTTAGATGAGAACTCTCTCTTGAATTCCAGACATGCCTAAAAGAAAAGTTTACTTGACATCTCCATTTGGATATCTAATAAGCACATCAAGTCTAAAATTCCCCAAACTCAACTCCTGCTATCTGCCCCACCTACAGCCAACAGTCTTTCCCATCTCAGTAAATGGCAATTCATCTAGATGCTTAATCTAAAATCCTTGACTCACTTCTTTATTTATTAGATCCCCATATTCAGTCCTTCAGCAAATCCCATTAGATCTATCTTCAACTTGCATCCAAACTCCAACCACTTTCACTACCTCCTCTGCTACCACCTTGAATTGAAGCTGTCACCAGTTTTTCCTGGAATATTGCAAATATCCACTTCACTGGATCCCCTGCTTCTACTGTTGCTTCTCCTACAAACGCTTCTCTATATCAGTCATCCTCACAGTGTGGTCCCAGACCAGAAGGATCAGCATCACCTAGGAACTTGCTAGGAGTGCAAATTCTCCTGTACCACATCAGACCGATTCCATCAGAAACTCTGGGGATGGGCCCAAAGTTGTAACAAGCTCTCAGAAGTGACTGTGATGCATAGCCCGGATGTTCCTTTAAAAATATAAATGGATCATAGGCCCCTCTCCCTTCAAAATCCTGTAGTAGCTTTGCATTCATTAGAGTAGGAGCCCAAGTCCTCATGATGGCCCACAGAGCCCACACTGAGCCTTTCCCCATTCCCACCATGTCTGTAACCACCTCTATATTTTCCCTTCACTCACACTGCCCAAGCCATTCTGGCCATTTTGCTTCACTTCAGGGTCTTTGTACTTGCTGTTCCCTCTGCCTAGAACGCCATCCCTCCCTCCTTGCCCACATACCCATGTGGCTCTCTCCCTCTTCTTCCTCTGGTCTTCCTCTGGTCTCTGCCTACCCTAACCCTAACCCTAGAATGCCATCCCTCCCTCCTTGCCCACACACCCATGTGGCTCTCTCCCTCTTCTTCCTCTGGTCTCTGCCTACCCTAACCCTAGAATGCCATCCCTCCCTCCTTGCCCACATACCCATGTGGCTCTCTCCCTCTTCCTCCTCTGGTCTTCCTCTGGTCTCTGCCTACCCTAACCCTAACCCTAGAATGCCATCCCTCCCTCCTTGCCCACATACCCATGTGGCTCTCTCCCTCTTCTTCCTCTGGTCTCTGCTCAAATGTCAGCTTGTCAGAAGGCTTTTCCCAGCCATCATGTTAAAATAACAGCCCTCACTCCCCGTGCTCTGTTTCCCTCTATGTCCCATTATTTTCTCCACAATGCCCATCACCATCTGGCATAAGCTACACTGTGCATGTTTATTTGTATAATGGTCATTGCACCTCTCAAGAATATATATTCTATGAGGCAGGGATCTGCATTTGTTTTGTTTATTTCTGTTTTTCCAGAGTCTGGAACAATGCTGGTAGAGGCTTCATAAATATTTGTTGAATAAGTGAATATCTAAATAATTATGGTCATAGTATTCTTTTGGGGAGATGACACATTTATTCCACTGATATTACCATTGCTCAGAATATTTTTAGGGCAATAGTGGAAGTAGGAAGACCTGTTAGAAGGAGGCTATTTACAATAATCCTAGAGAAAGATGATGATAGCGTCAACTAGAACAGGTGGTAGTAGAAGTGATGTTGAGAAGTGATTGGCTTCTGGATACAATTTGAATATAGATCCAATGGGTTGAGGTTAATTTTCATGTTACATATGGAACTAGTCTCAGTGTTTATGAGAGATCGTCACATTAAAAAAAGTAAAAAATACAGCTGCTCAGCTTAATCGCACACATTATTTACTAGTCCAAGAATCATATGACATTTGGCTATTGCAGAAATCAAATTTCCCCCTGAAAAGTGAAAGACAGAAGCACTGGAGACATTTATGGGCTCCAAATGAAATTCCCTGAATGATAAAAGAACAATTCTGATTTTTATGAGCACATTTTTGTATTTATGTGATTTAATTCTCACAGCAATCCTTTGAGGTCCTTGTTATTAACCCCATTTTTCAGATGAAAGAAAGGACGCTCAGTGAGGTGAGCTAATTCCCTCAGAAGCTCCCAGCTGCAGAGCTGGAGAATTTAAATTCAGGCCACTTCACACATGTGCTAGATGAGTAAGAGCAACGTGTTGGGAGCAAATGTACATGCCGCTAGAAGAGAACACCCTTTTGGGGCATCTCACTATGACTTATCTAATTTCTCTCTTTCAACTTCATAGTCACATCTCATAAGGACAACTCCAGAGGGTGGGAGACCTGTAGCAAACATAAGATGTCATAGCCAGACACCAGGACTAGTTGTGTTTTTCTGCTGCTCAGACTGGGAACAAGCTTCCTGTCAATGGCCAGGGCCCTGGGTCAGGTGTTCCTCCAGACACTGTTTCCAGAGTCCCTGGGAGAAAACGCTGCCATTGCCATGGGGATTCTATGCTTTCCAGGGCTATGTAGCCAGCATTGTCTCAAGACAAGAAGCTATTGTTTGGGCAGAAAGAGAGCATGTTTCTCACTGGGGATTTGGACTTGAATAAGGATTCACATTCCAACAATGCCTCCTTTTGTAAAAATGACTTTTTTTTCAGGCTTTTGTGGGGTTTTTTTCAGACTCAGATCATGGCTCTTAACAACTATTTCCCCTACAGTGTATGTTTGGGTGTAAGGTTCTCATGGAACAAACATCCCTTTTCATATTGACATGAAGGCTTCATGCTGTTCTGAGCAGACTCTGACTTTGCCATGGCAGGAAGATGGGGAGTGGCGGGAAGAGATGGGTGCCTGGGTGGGAACTGGCATTTATGGAGAATGGCGTCTAATGTGACAGACACTTTAGATACTTTATTCCAGTTAATCCTCACAACCACCTGAGCAGATATTATGCAAGTTTTACAAGCAAAGAATGTAATTAGGTGACTGGAGCAAAAATCACACAGCTGGTGAGAATGGAATCTGGGATGGATTCCCAGATCTCACTTCAAACCTGCTCTCTTTCCGCTTCCTGTTCCAGGTTCCCTTACTGACCTTTTCAAATTTCATTTTCTCAGATGAGCCACCTGGTAGAAAGCCTGCATAAAATGGTGCTTGTGACTGCCTCTGCTACAGGGCTTGTCACATAAATACTCAATAAAAAATCACATTTTCTCCCGTCTTCCTCCTGCATCATCTCATCTTACCTTTTGAATTTCTTTTTCTTCTCTCTCATGTTCTTTCAACTCCTGCTTTCTTTTCACTCATATGCTTTCTTCTGTAGAAAAACAAAATCTAAAGATCCCATTCCCAGTGGCAACATAAGGTTTTTAAAAATCCCCTTGGAATAAACCAACAAGAACAATGCAAGATCCATGTGAAGAAAACTATAAAAATTTCTTGAAGAAACAAAAGAAGATCCAAATACATGGAAAGCTATACATGCTTCTGGAGGAAAGATGTTATATTTTAAAGATGTCAACTTTGCAAATTAACCCATAAATTCAATGCAATCCCAATTCAAATCCTAACAGGAGATTTACTGAACTTGGGAAGCTGATTTTAGAGTTCATGTGGAAGAGAAAAGATGAAAACAAATAAAAAAACTAAAGGGAAAAAAAAGGACAATGAGGAAGGACCTTTTTAGTTACCAAAATATACCAAGTTTATGCTAATTATGGAATGTTGTATTGGTTCAGAATAAAAACATGGAAAAATTGAATCAAAAACAACAATTCAGGGACAAAGGGATATTCAGAATATATAAAGAGAGAGATTCAAATCAGAGTAAAAAGGACAGATTGTTCAAAAATGATATTGAGAGGGTTAGAAATCCTGAAAAAAATAATTTAGATTCCAGTATCACATCATACACACAAAATCCAAGTGAATGAAATTCTACACTAAACTAAAAAAGAAAAAAATCAGAAAGGAACTTGAGTAAAATATAATATATCAGTTTGTATAATTTTAGGGGGTGATGAAAGCCTTCCTAATAAGTAAGACTCAAATTCTAGGAGCCATTAATAAAAAGATCTTATTTCAAAAAATAAAAAGTAATTTATGAAATAAGACCCCCCCAAAAAACAAGGTCCCAGTGAAAGACTGTAAAATATGTTAAACAAAGTATACAAAACATATTATGAGTTCCTAAAATTATTAAAAGACATAAAATGCAAAACTGGGAAAAAGAAATGAAGACATAATTCACAAAAATTCAGTCAGTTCAGTTCAGTTGCCCAGTCGTGTCCAACTCTTTGCGACCCCATGGACTGCAGCACGCCAAGCCTCCCTGGCCATCACCAACTCCCGGAGCTTACTCAAACTCATATCCATTGAGTCAATGATGCCATCCAACCATCTCAACCTCTGTCGTCCCCTTCTCCTCCCACCTTTAATCTTTCACAGCATCAGGGTCTTTTCTAGTGAGTCAGTTCTTCCAATCAGGTGGCCAAAATATTGGAGTTTCAGCTTCAGCATCAGTCCTTTCACTGAATATTCAGGACTGATTTCCTTTAGGATAGACTGGTTGGATCTCCTTGCAGTCCAAGGGACTCTCAAGAGTCTTCTCCAACACCACAGTTCAAAAGCATCAATTTTTTGGCACTCAGCTTTCTTTATAGTCCAACTCTCATATCCATACATGACTACTGGAAAAACTTATAGCTTTGACTAGATGCACCTTTGTTGGCAAAGTAATGTCTTTGTTTTTTAATAAGCTGTCTAGGGGTTGGTCATAGCTTTTCTTCCAAAGAGCAAGCGTCTTTTAATTTCATGGCTGCAGTCACCATCTGCAGTGATTTTGAAGCCCCCCAATATAAAGTCTGTCACCGTTTCCACTGTTTCCCCATCTATTTGCCATGAAGTGATGGGACCGGATGCCATGATCTTAGTTTTCTTACAAAAATTAAAACACTGATAAAATATAAAAATGCTTAATCTCAAAATAATAAATGAAATGTAAAATAAACCAAAGATATATATAAACCAACCAGGCTGTTTAAAAAATTTAATAGAGTGATACCAGTACTATCAGGTGGAAATGGGCAATTTCACAGTTCTTTTTTTTTTTTTTTGGCTGCAACACAAAGCTAGTGAGATCTTAGTTTCCTGACCAGGGATCGAACCCAGGCCCTTGGCAGTGAGAGCATGGAGTCCTAACCATGGGACTGCCAGGGAATTCCCTCACATCGTTTTTAGAGTGTAAATTTGTACAATCTTTTTTGATGACAACTGAGAAATAGCTATCAAAATTTAAAATAAGTAGTTTTTTGGAGTTCTTAATTCCATTTCTAAGAATTGATTCTTCTGAAATATTCACAGATGTTCATAATATAAGTATAGCTAGTCATTGAAGCTTTATTTATAATAAAGAAAAATTGGAAAAAGAGAAATTTCCTTCAATTAGAGGATGATTAGATTAAATATGGTACATTTATATTGTGGAATACTATGTGATGGGGCTTCCCTGGTGGCTCAGACAGTAAAGAATCTGCCTGCAATGCGAGAGACCAGGGTTCGATCCCTGGGTCAGGAAGATTCCCCTGGAGAAAGGAATGGCTACCCACTCCACTATTCTTGCCTGGAGAATTCCAGGGACAGAGGAGCCTGGAGGCTACAGTCCATAGGGTCCAAAGACTCGGACATAACTGAGCAACTTACACTTTCCCTTTCATAGTATATGATAAAAATGAAGATATCTGTAGGGCAGCAACAGAGGCAAGACATAGAGAACAGACTTATGGACACAGGGTGGAGGGCACTGGGGAAGGAAGAAGAGGGTGGGATGTTACGGAGAGAGTAACATGGAAACAAATATATTTACCATATAGAAAATAAATAGCCAATGGGAATTTGCTGTAAGACTCAGGGAACCGGAACTGGGCCTGTGTAACAACCTAGAGGAATGGGATGGGGAGGGAGGTTCAAGAAGGAAGGGACACAGGTTTGCCTATGGCCGATTCATGCTGATGTTTGGCAGAAACCAACACAATTTTATAAAGCAATTATCTTTCAATTAAAAATAAATTAAATTATTTTTTAAAAAATGAGGTAGATTTATATTTACTTCATAGAAGAGCTTAAAGATATATGGTTGAATGAAAAAATAGAGCAAGATACCACATACTCTGGGTAAAGAGGATTTGGTTTTTCACTCGTTTTCATATTATTTGCATTATTTATAGTAAGCACATTTTATTTATGTAAATAAGAATAAGAGGAATCTTACTTCATCTTATGTCATTTGATGCAGGTAACCATAGCAGTATTAGTACTATTCTCATATATTCGGTAAATTTCCTGCGCTACACTCTCCCAAGTCAAGGATGAGTTGGTGACACTCCGGGCTGGAGGCCCAAGAGAATAAAGCTGAGGTGATGCTGAACTAGCACAAGAGAAGAATGCTTCTCCTCAGCTCTCAGCTCAGTGCTGTAGCTATCAGCAAGAGTCATTTACTGAATTTCCTCTTTTGCTTTGGGCTTTAGTGAAGTCCTTCTGGCTGTAGAAGTACCTACCACCCAACAATGTGGCATCCATCTTCTGTTTCTTGGTAAACGCCTTCCTGTCATAGGGAAAAAACAGCACCAGGTCACTCCTTCTTCCTTCCCCTTCTCCAAAATCTTCACTCTTGTTTAGCTGAAATATTTAGGATAAAAAAACTTAAAAAATTTTTTAGCAGTGTAAACATATTTGCATGAAGAGTATACATTAAACTTTGCACCAAACATCACTTTTTCCAGGAAAAAGTTCTTTAGAAAATTAAAAAGAAAACTATCATCATTTATAACAAAGTCATTATTCTCTTACAATATTTTTTCATATATAGTTCTTCTAATTATCTGGTACTCTTTTTGATCACTTTCAAAATATTTCTCTTCCAATTAGGTTTTTCATCCTTTAATTATTTTTTACTGTTTTCTGATTTTTTTCAAATGAGTATATTGGTTAGCCAAAGGCTTACATGATAGCAAGCTAGAACTTAAACAGCAAGAATTAGAAAAATATGAAAGCAGGAGGAATAATTCTGTACATACTGAACAATAACCAAAGTACTTGAGCATTTCAAGCAGAATTGAACTCTGGTATGAAAATCAAGAGACTTCAGCTCTGTCATTCAGTGTAACCTTGGGCAAGTGTGTGTCCTCTTAGATATTTTATAGACTGATGAATTTCTTTGCCTGTAAATTAAGTGGATTGAGTAACAAAATTTTAAAACTTCCTTCCACTGATAAGATCCCAAGATTTCCATTGATGGTTGGTTTGTAGAACAACTGGCAGGCAGAACTTAGGAAAAATGGACCTAGAGACTATCATACTAAGTGAAGTACGTCAGAGAAAGACAAATATCATATGCTATTACTTATATGTGGAATCCAAAATATAATACAAGTGAACTTACTTACAAAATGGAAACAGACTCACAGACATAGAAAACAAACTTACAGTTATCAAACAGGAAAAGGGGGGGAAATAAATTAGGAGTTTAAGATTAGCAGATACAAACTACTATATATAAAATTGATAAACAACAAGGACCTATTGTATAGCACAGGAAACTATGCTACTCAATATCTTATAATAAACTCTAATGGAAAAGAATCTGAAAAAGAATATATATATATATTTATAACTGAATCACTTTGCTGTGCATCAGAAACTAAAACAACATCGTAAAATCAAATATACATCCATTTTAAAAGAAAGAAACAACAATGGCAATGACATTAGTAGGTACCATTTCATGTGTACTTACCATGTGCCAAGAAGGAGGCCATGTGCCTTATAGATGTCATCTTATTTCTTAGAACAGCTATTTGAAGTTGAGATTACTTCTTCCATTCTTTAAATAAAGAAATGGAGACTCAGAGAGAGTAAATCACTTTCTTGGGATGTAGAATTAGAAGTGGGAAGTCCTAAAGGCAGGTCTGATTCCACAGTTTTTGTTCTTAAGCAGAGGGCTCACCACAACCTTCAGTTCATGTCACTTTAAGGCTCCCTCTGCATTGCACCATTACTGCTGCTGTGTGGGGGGAGGTGAGGAGAGGGAGGAGAGAAGGCTGGCAAACTGGGACTGTGGCAGTAGAGGGAAATGTCACGTCCACCAGCTGAGATCGCCAAGTGAGGGTCCTTGGCTCAGGGCAGGAAAGAACTCTAGAGCCACAGTAGAGGGAAAGCAAGTTTATTTAGAGATACACATTCTACAGGCAGAATGTGGATGTCTCAGGAAGTGAGAGCTGCCCATGATATGGGGCCATGTCCTGGGCAGCTTTTTATGGGCTGATTTCATAGGCTAACGAGTGAGAGGAATATTCTTGCTATTCTGGGTACCATGGGGATTTCTCTAGAAGTGGGCCATTGCCCACTTTTTGGCCTTTTATGGTCCTCCTGGGAACTGTCAGGTGTGAGGGGAGTGATTTTTAGTATTACAAAGAAGGTATGATGAGCTAGAGGTCAATGACTGGACTATTCTCAAAGTCACCTTGGTTGCAGCTGGTTCTAGCCGGTCTTCATCACATCCCAACAGCTATACTCCTTCTTCATCATCTAGTATTTGTGTCCTGCCCTTTCCCTCCCCGGAGAAGGCAATGGCACCCCACTCCAGTACTCTTGCCTGGAAAATCCCATGGACGGAGGAGCCTGGTAGGCTACAGGCCATGGGGTCGCTAAGAGTCGGACATGACTGAGCGACTTTACTTTCACTTTTCATTTTCGTGCACTGGAGAAGGAAATGGCAATCCACTCCAGTATTCTTGCCTGGAGAATTCCAAGGATGGCGGAGCCTGGTGGGCTGCCATCTATGGGGTCGCACAGAGTCGGACACGACTGAAGCGACTTAGCAGCAGCAGCTTTCCCTCCCATCTCAAGACCTTCAAGAGTCCCTTGTTGTTTCAGAAAGTGAATATAACTCAAAGCTTCTTCCACTCCCTAGAATGTTCAATTGTGGATGGGGCAATGAATTTTCATATGAGATGAAAATTATAGCCATGAGGGCATCCTGAAGACAGATGAATCTCCCAATTGAGTCTTAGAACTTCCAGGTCAGGTTCCTTGGCTGTCCTGGATGCTTGTGATTCACCTATTATGTGATTAAGTGATGGGCTTATGTTTCCAGAGCTAATGATTCAAAAAAGCTTTCTGTGATGTTAAACTCAGACATGTGAAAAAACAACAGGCAATTAGAAGCAATCAAATCATTTCAAAATTAACATTCTATTTCTTCATTTGCTAAACGCTTCATCAAAGAAATCAGTAATTTTTTTAAAGCCGTGAATATGATATACAGAGAATTAGAACAGCAATCAGTTTTAAAGTGTACCCATGCTTCCCAGAATGCTTAGAATATTTAGGACTGAGCCATTTTTCACAGTTTTATTCTGTTGCATTTTTTTTTAGACCTGTGCCTTTCAACACTTTTTTGAGTAATATTTCTCTTTTCATTTTTGACAGATGAATGGGCACGTAACTCTGTGAATGTCAGAAAAATCTTTATAAGCATCAAAGAATAAAATCATATTGAGCTATTTACATAAGTAATCTAGTAAATTGCAGTGGGCAGGCTTCTCTTCATTGAGTTTTGGTGTGCAAGATGTTTAAAGATCCCTGACGTCACAGTCAACCAGGGGGATCTTGAGGTTTGTGAGTGTACCATCATTCAGCCACTAAGAACCTACCAAGGGATAGAAAACAGGATTAGAAATAGTAATTTTTCCATCCAAACAACTACTTGGGTTCTTTAATTGGCATTTTGATTTTGCTCAAGGCTGAATTCAATATCTTTTCATATGAAGCGGAGCATTTTACCATTCAATCCTATATCCCTTTTCCCCCCTCAGTCCATTAGTCATTCATGTCTTTCTCTTCTATTCTCTTAGGTGGCTCACATACACCTTTTTCAGTTTCTCTAATTTATCAGTTTTTCCTGACTGCAGTCTCTATACCTGTTGTCACCTCTGCCCGAAACCTGCCACAACCTCTCTCCCTTTTTCCAGCCAGTTCATTCTTTAGGTTTCAACTTGAATGTCAATCACTCCTTTGGAGAGGTCTTCCTTATACCTTTTTAAGTATGTCCCCTATTCCTCTCCATTTGGTCCTGTTACTTTAAAAAACTCATATAATGTTACTTCTTTGTTTTAGAGCAATCAAAATTCTAATTGTATATGTAAAAAATATATATTCTTTTGTTATTTCTGACTTTCCAACATGACTGTAAACTTCATGAGAGATTATACCTTAAGGTACACACATACAATATTGCTTTTAAGTCATATAAGAAAACTACAGACCAATATTCCTCATGAATAGAGATAGAAGAATCCTTAACAAAATAGTAAATGGGTCTCTCCACCATATAAAATCAATTATACACCATGATCAAGTGGAGTTTATCCTAAAATATAAGGTCAGTTAAATGTCTGAAATTAATCTAATGGAAAATATTAATATAGAATGATGGACAGAAACCATGTTACCATGTCAATAAATACAGAAAAAGCATCTGGTCAAATTTAATATCTATTTATGATAAAAACTCTCAACAAACTTCCTCAACCTGATAAAGGACATCTCTGAAAATCTTACAATTAATATTACACTTGGTGAAAGACTGAATTCTTTCCCTGTAATATCAGGAATAAGACAAGTATATTCACTCTCATCACTTCTATTCAAGATTGTATTGGAGATTTTAGCCATGTGGCAAGAAGTAAAGATACTAGAGGCATAAAGATTGGAAAGAAAGAAATAAAACTGTCTTATTTGTGATGACATACTCTTGTATGTAGAAGATCCTAAGGCATGTACCAAAAAACCCTATTAGAACAAATAATCTAGGTTAGCAAGGTCCAGGATACAAGATCAATATACAAAAACCAACTTTATTTCTATAAGCTAACAACTAACAATCCAAAAATGAAATTAAGGAAACAATTTCATTCATGATACTGTATGAAGTACTTAGAAATATATTTGATAAAGAAGTACATGACTTGTATAGGGAAAACTGCCTGCAATGTGGGAGACCCAGGTTTGATACCAGGGTTGGGAAGATCCCCTGGAGAAGGGAGTGGCAATCCACTCCAGCATCCTTGCCTAGAGAATTACATGGACAAAGGAGCCTGGCAGGCTACAGTCCATGAGGTCGCAAAGAGTCAGACACAACTGAGCAACTAACACTTTCACACTTTCACATAAAGAATTCTGGAGAAAAATTAAGAAGATAGGTAAATAGAGACTTATTTCACATTCATGGATGGCAAAGACTTAATATTGTTAAGCTGGCAATTCCCTCCAAGTTAACTTATCGATTCAATGAAATTCTTATCAAAATTCCAGCAGGCTTTTTTCTTTTTGGTAGAAATTGACAAGCGGATCCTAAAAGTCATAGACCTGCAAAGGACCTAGAGTAGCTAAAGCTACTTCAAAAAAGAACAAAGTCAGGAGACATAGTTATTTGATTTGAGACTTAATGTAAAGCTTTGGCAATCAAGACAATGTGGTATTAGCATAAGGAAAGGTGTAATCACTGGAACTGAATATAGAGAGCCTAGAAATAAACTTTCTATATATTTCCAATATATTTTTGATAAAGGATCCAAGGAATTTCAGTAGGATAAGAATCATCTTTTTTTAACAAATGGCACTGGGAAAACTGCATACCTACACACAAAAAATAAACCTAGTCCTTTTCCTCATGCCATATACAAAAACTTACTCAAGACAGATTGTAGACCTAAATATAAAACCTAAAACCATAAATATAGAAGTAAACAAATAGGAAAATCTTTGTGCTCTTGGGTTAGGCAAAATTTTTCTTAGGCATGACACCAAAAGCATTCTTCATAAAGGAAAAAACTGAAAAATTGGCATTCATCATAACGGAAAACTTTTGTTTTTCAAAGGACATTTTAAAAGATGAACTGACAAACCATATACTGGGAGAAAACATTTGCAAAACATAAACTTAATAAAGAACTGTATTCAAAGTATTTATTAAAAACTTGTAGCTTAGTAATAAGAAGACAACAACCTAATAGAATGGGCAAAATATTTGAATAATATTTCACCAAAGAAGAGACAACAACTTGCAAATAAGCAGATGACAAGATGCTTATTATTAATCACTAGGGAAATGCAAACTGAAATCATAATGAGATACCACTACACATCCACTAGAAAGGCCAAAATAAAAAAGGCTGACAGTACCAACTACTAGCAAAGATGTGGAAGGTCTTTGCTTTTGAGGGAATTCATGTGAGAGGAAGATAAATGAGTATTATGTGCATAATGATACCTCACGGAGGAGATGTAGCTGACCCTTTTTAATTGGGTAAGTCTCCAAATGGTTCTGCGAGGTGACAGGTTCTCAGTTTTTAATTGAAAGAACTGTTTTGACTATTAGAGGAGCCATACAGTTAGTTCCTTCCTCCAGAATATGACTAAGTAGAAGGGAGAGGAAATGTATTGCAGGCAAGGGAGAAAGTTACACAGAGTTGTAAGTGGCTATGTTAAGTGTGTATGTGACAATGAGAGACCAGCTTGAATGGGGATAGGCTGCAGGCAGATGAGCTTTAGGAAGCAAATCTGGAGAGAGTAACATCAGTTTGGTTGTCCTTAAAATCTCAACACTGGAAAATATGGTTTGAAAAAAGTACAAAGCAATATAAAGTATAGGAGCAGTAGTTTTTACTCTTAAAATAAACTGTTTCTTCACTCATTTGGGTGAGAAATTCCAAAGCAATTTAATTATCTAAGCAACAGCACTGCAAGCCTTTAACATGAAATAGTGAAACAAATTATCGAAGGGAAAGTTTTATATACATCCCATTTCTGGCATCTTGGTTTCTCCTCTGAACTAATTTTACGATTTTTAAGTGAAAGTAAAACTTCATACAGTGACTATAAGTAAAAAATGAATCATTAATATACACCAAAGTTTGAATTTGACATGCCCGAGTATGACAGGTGATACTTCATGGATTATTTAGAGCGCCCTTGAAAATTTTACCTACCTAGTCGGACACGACTGAAGCGACTTAGCAGCAGCAGCTATGGTGCACATTCTTATGAGATATCACTAGCTTTACTTTACAGGGAAGATTCAGAGGAAATAAATATGAAAAATAGATTTCATCAGACAAATATTTAAATAATTTGTTCTTACTAATCCAACTTGATAATAACTCAAAATATGCACTGTCTGATTTAAATTTTGACAGAACTAGAACTAACTCAATGGACATGAGTTTGAGCAAGCTCCAGGAGATAACAAAGGAGAGTGAAGCCTGGCAGGCTGCAGTCCATGGGGTCACAGAGTCGGACGTGACTGAGCGCCCGAACAACAATTCATCTTCCTATTTTTTTCCTTTGATTAGGCTGTTTAATACAGTAAAGCAAACATTCTGTTTAAAATGTTAGTTTATGCTATAAAACTTTATATGATATTGAATTAGTGAGAAGATAAATGATTTCACCATCCTGCTTGACTAATGTAAAGCTAACATTTGATCATCCAGTCACTATCCGTAAAGATTCTATCCAATGAGAGGGAAATTGTTGCTTTATCAGGTAAGCATTCTCCTTGTTAGATAATACTTTCACTTGCAGGTATAACATGCTCAATTTTATGATTTTTAAATTAAGAAAATTAGGTATTGTCTTCCTATTTATGAACATTCTCTGATTTAAAATAAAAATCAAAGACATGCTATACTGTGATGCTCAAGAGAAATTAATAATCATCTACTCATTACTGAATGGTCAGTAGTGGGAAATGCTTCATTTATACAGGGTAGACCATTTGATTCTTTTGTGACCAAGGAAACTATATTCTTAAGCAGGATGGTTCAGTGGTTTACTTCAGCTTGTTTTAACTCCCATTGGTACTACTATTTATGATAGTATGATATTTAAACCAGAGAAAAATGCCTATGTGAAGTCATAAACATTAAAAGGAGAGTAAAGTCTCACATGAAGAATAAAGTGAGACACAAGAGGACATTGAAGAAGGTCAAAGAAAATAACATATCTGTCTTGCATCTATATGTTTCAACAGGACAAATAAGCATAAGGAAAAGATCATAACGGTTCCTGAGTCTGATGTGGGTGCCACCATATTATGTAATGTCTCTCAACCATTACTTAAGGCATTAGATGTACTGAACAGGAAGCCACAATAAAAGAAGTTCTTGAGCCTTCTCATTTCTTACTAGAATATTACTTACTAGTAATATTACTTACTAGAATATTTGCTAGTAAGTCTTCAAAGACTTAGAAACCATCAAAGGATGCAACAGAAGAGCAGAAGATCAGAGTGCAGGAAAAAAATGCAATTCAAGGGAAGTCGCAGAAGTTTCAGGAGAGTGAACAAAGAAACCATGAAGACAGACTACTTTCATAGCTTTATCCCATGGGAAAAGATGTCATCTGTTCATATCAAAACTGGAGACTTTCAGAAGCTCATGGTCAAAGGAGGCAGCTCTCCATAAAGACAAGTCTTGTTTGGGAGTGATTGGCGTCTAGCATTTCAATTACAGAGGAGAGAAAGAAAACCTCTTCCAATGTTTACCTCAACTCCAAACATTGAAATATTCCCTGCACATTTTTTTTTTTTTGCCAAATCAGTATAGTTCTTGGTATGATTTTTTTAGTTGATTCAACTTTTCAAACTTTAATACATTTATTTAAAATGAAAAAATATGTAATGGAAATCCAGAAATGGAAATCCAGGAAAGTTGCTTTTAAAAGAAGGCAACCATTAAAATAAATACAGATTAAATTAAAAAATCACTTTAGTCAATCTTCAGTTAAGTATTATAGCTTGTTGAAGGTTCTGGGGAGGAGTTGACAATATAAAACTCCAAGACTGAGCATTTCATCTTGACTACTGAGAAGAGATGAAAGAAAATCAAAAGGGACAACATCTGTATATCAGGTCGAATCATCTCTTACACCACTGGTTGTATTATCTAGTACATATATAGGTTGCTTTCAGTATTTTGAATAAGTTCTATTCAATAATTTTAAAATATATTTTTAGGGCCTGGAACAGCGAGGTTCTAGAATCATGCAGAGGAATGCTTTTTGCTTGTGTGTTTGCTTAATATTTACTTATTTATTTGGCTGCACTGGGCCTTAGTTGCAGCATGAGAACTCTTAGTTACCTCTGTGATCTCTTAGTTGTGGCATGTGGGATCTGGCTCCCTGACCAAGAATCGAATCCAGAGCTTCTGCACTGGGAGTGTGGAATCGTAGCCACTGGACCATAGGGGAAGACACTTATTCAATACTTTTTAAATTCTTTGCTGCTTTTTAAACTTTTATTCTGTGAATGGAGTCTTCTTTTGCTCTTGAGTTAAAATTTGAGCAGCTCCCATGATTTTGCTTGGTCATTCTCTGATAGTTAAAATCCAAAGATCATATCAAGTGACAAACACATCCTTGCTTTTAAAACTATGCCTTCTCTCTGCTACTAGAGCTAGCTGTAACCAAGGTGTGAGAGTCTTATTACACAGTTTTCTTTACTATAAGCCAAAGTCTACTTTCTGATCTCTCCCATGCCTAGATCCTACCTCTGCTCTCTGAAGACCCTCTGCATAAGTCCTATTCTTTTCCTCTGAGTTAGTTCTTCATATAATTGAACACAGAAATCTTGGCTTCTTTCATTCTTCATCTTTTAAAACTCCAAACTACCTCTTATCTTGGTTTCTCAGGATAAAATTTCCTCTTTAAAATTTTCAAACCTGCAGAAAAGTTGAAAGACCTATACAATATCCATCTATGTATCCTTCATCTCAATTTTATATATGTGTAGTTCTTATTTTTCCTGAGCTATTTGAAAGAAAGCTAGAAACATCATACTACTTTATGCTTAAGTATTTTAGCACGACAATGTGTATCTCCTAAGAGTAAGGACATTGTCTTCAAAATCACAATATCATTACTCACTTAAGAAAATTAACAGCAATTTAATAACTTTAATAATGTCATATATAGACCATATAAGATTTCCCTATTATTCAAATAATGCCTTTTCAGCTTTTTTTCCCCCAACCTATGATCAAATTAAAGATCTCACATTGCATTTGGTTTTCCTGACTCTTTAGTTTCCTTTAATCTTGAATAGTTTGTCCAATTTTCTATGAATTTCACGACATTGCTCAAGTTAAAGTTTTAATCCAGCCATCCTGGATCAACCTCGACCAGACAAACCAGAGCCCACAGCCTCCTCCAGATATAGACAGGCAAAAACAATTTAGAGGGAGATCAATACCTACTTTCCTTTAAAAGTTTTTCAGCAACTGCAATACTGTCGACAGTTGGTTCCTGTGGTCAAACAAATCACACCACAGGTCCATTTCTTACACCTGTCAGGCTGGATCTTCTCCATCTTGGAGTTATGCAGTTACATTTTTGAGCTTTCTTACAAAATCCACCTGGTGGCATCTTTCTTGTTGTTTTGGATCACTCATGAGAAATAGTTGTGGTCATTTTGAAGGCTGAGTGTCCCTTTGTTCACACCAGCTGTCACTCTGATTTGTTATGTGCCCATATGAGATGAGTACAGCCCAGCAGCAGGAGCGAAGAGCTGGGCACAGGAGTTACTCACCCAGCAGGACCAGCACAGGGCAGACTGACTGACTAAAGATGACTGCAGAGTTTCAGGCTGGCAAGCAGAGAATGGTGACCTAGGGTCCCAACAATCTCTGTTTTATTCCAGACAAAAGGCCAGCAAGGGTGGGAGTTGAGAAGATTCCAAATGGTACTGATATCTTCACAAGAGGGCAGTGAACCTAGAAGCAATCTGATGTGCAACACTGAGAATCCAGCAGGCAGACAGACAACAGAAGGGAAATGTGTGTCTGGGGAAATACCCTTGCCCCCAAGCAAAGTTTCAGGAGCAGATTTCCTGTCCCCAGACGGAGACTTGCGTAAAGCAAAGCAAGGCTGCAATGAAGAATTTATTTAAATAGGGGGCTAGAGATGGAGTTTATAACGGAGACAGAAATGGAATGTGGGTCTGCAGTAGATTTGTATTCAAAAGACTATATCCAAAACCAACTGTGGTTTCAGGGGTATGTGTGTATTTGTCACCCTTTGATTATCTTCCTCAATTCATTCAGTTTGATCTTCACTTTACCTTTTGGCTCAAAACCTAACTCAAACACAAAAAGAAAAAAAATCTCAAAATCCACTCAAATCCTTTTCATTAAAATAATCTCTATTTTATTGGAAGTCTATTGTATTTTCAGTTGGAGTAGAAAATATTAATATACTTGCTATTTCAGGGGATTTCTTATGTTTTGCTCTCTCCAGCCAGGTCTCATGTATATCTTATCTTGGATCCTGCACTTATGGGGATTGCCCTGGTTTTTCCCATAATACTCTTTCACTGCCAACCCCTGAAGCCTGTAGATTCTCCCTGGTTACCAGAAATGCTCTATTCTCATCACCAAAGCTATTGATCTTGCAGGGTGTAAGTCAGAAGAAGCTAGGTTATGCTGCAGTAACAGATAGATCCCCTGCCCCATCCCAATGGCTTCTAACACAAAGATTTCTCATTACACTTCACATTCATTACAAGTCAGTGCAGCTTTGTTCATATGGCATCCACCCTGGGAACAGCCTCTGTCTGGAACACTGCCAGTCTTATGGTTGAGAAAAAGGAGAAATGACACACACTGGGTTCAAAGTGACTGTCTGGAAATAACACATGCTACTTCTGCTTATGCTTCATTGGCTGGAGGAAATCTCATGGACTGGCCTGACATCAATGGCATAAGGAAGTATAATCCTCCCCTAGGATGCAAGTATTCAAGAATAATAGTTTAATTTAC
This sequence comes from Giraffa tippelskirchi, assembly GCF_054371585.1. Taxonomy (NCBI): domain Eukaryota; kingdom Metazoa; phylum Chordata; class Mammalia; order Artiodactyla; family Giraffidae; genus Giraffa; species Giraffa tippelskirchi. The sequence goes on from NC_137275.1 coordinate 172,298,496, forward strand.
ATAAGTGTTCATGCTATCAGGGTATATGTTACTTTCTATCAGGGTTCATGTGCCTATCAGGATGTCTGCTTCTCCATCAGAATACATGTGCCATTGATTAGGGATAAGAAGCTTCAGGGCCGTTGGCTAGGACTGAGTTTCTGATTGGTATATTGGCTCCTAGTTCCTCCCCAGGCCATGTTTCCAGTGTTTTTCCTTCTCATTCTATCCGAGAACCAATCCATTGTGTGTTTAGAACCTGCCTTAGGGTCAGGCTTCACTCAGGATTGACAAGCTAAGAATGAGCAAGGTCTGACTCTTTTTCCCTTCCTACTAGCCACTGGGTCACAGTTGAGCTTTCTTTTTGGCCCATGCAGCTTTTTTCTGAAACAATGTTTTTGTTTTTCTATTTATTAGGTTTTTCATCCTGGTCAACTATTTCATAACACACTGCCAGCAAATTTAATTTGCCTTTCTTTCTTTTTGGAGTGACTTTTTTCCTTAGGACTTAAAAAAAAAAAATCCAGTTCATTCTTGGTTTTGGCCTGCCTGTTACTATTGTTGTAGGTTTCTGTCAAACTTTTCAATTTATTTCTCTGCAACTAAAATTTTCCCAGGCTTCTCAAGGCTATGAGTACAAATGAGATCACGTTTAGGCTCAAGTTCCTTTGACTCATCTTGCCCACTCGCTCATGTAAGATTCCCTGACCTCACCAAAGTTCTCAGTTTTTTCTGTGTGTGCAGGAGTGAGGGCTGGGGTCAGGAGTCCTCACACATACTTCTGTCTAGGCCCTCACTGAATGAATGTCCCCCGCCAGTGAACCCAACTTGACACCTTGGTTATTGGGTCTCACGTCATGGAAACCAACTTGAGCCAACTCAATTCACACAGAGAGTTCATGATAGGCATATGAGGCCAACCTCTCAGAATACATGGAATACAGCTGGCCCTCAAGAAAGTCCTATTAGACTAGAAAAATGAAATGTTTAAGAATCTCCCCTCTTTTACCTGCTTGTTTCCGGGTATCTGCTTTATCGGCTTGCCTTTGCAGACTGGATCTTTCTGCTCTTGCATGCATATTGGGGGAGATTCCCTGGTTTTCTTTGAATCTCAAATCCAGTTTCTGAGAGGATGTCATTCAGCCTGGATTTTAAATAAAAGTTAAGAATGATGATAAGGGGCCACCCCTAGTGGGCCAGTGACTGAGAGTCAGCCCTGCAATGTAGGGGACAGCGGTTCGATCCCTGATCTGGGAGGATCCCACATGCCGTGGGGCAACTGGGCCTCTGTGCCATAACTACTGACCCTATGCTCTGGAGCCCGCAAGCCCACCTGCAGCAACTACTGAAGCTTGCTTGCTCTAGAGAACAAGAGAAGTCACTGCAATGAGAAGCTGGTGCGCCACAACTAGAGAGTAGCCCCTGCCCACTGCAGCTAGGAAAAGCCCATGCATAATAACAAAGACCCAGCATGACCAAAAAAAATAAAAAGAGGATGAAGGTTACTTAACAAAAAAGGAGTTTGAAGTTTCACTCAGTGATTTGGCCAAATCAGGCAGGAACAGGGGAAGAAAGATTTTTCTTGAGTTTGCCAGAGCTTCCATAACGAAGTATCATAGACTGAGAGGCTTCAGTTCAGTTCAGTCGCTCAGTCGTGTCCGACTCTCTGCGACCCCATGAACTGCAGCACGCCAGGCCTCCCTGTCCATCACCAACTCCCGGAGTCTACCCAAACCCATGTTCATCGAGTCGGTGATGCCATCCAACCATCTCATCCTCTGTCGTCCCCTTCTCCTCCCGCCCCCAATCCTACCCAGCATCAGGGTCTTTTCCAATGAGTCAACCCTTCGCATGAGGTGGCCAAAGTATTGGAGCTTCAGCTTCAACATCAAACCTTCCAATGAACACCCAGGATTGATCTCCTTTAGGATGGATTGACTGGATCTCCTTGAAGTCCAAGGGACTCTCAAGAGTCTTCTCCAACACCACAGTTCAAAAGCATCAATTCTGCGGCGCTCAGCTTTCTTCACCATCCAACTTTCACATCCATACATGACCACTGGAAAAACCATAGCCTTGACTAGACAGACTTTTGTTGGCAAAGTAATGTCTCTGCTTTTAAACATGCTATCTAGGTTGGCCATAACCTTCCTTCCAAGGAGTAAGCGTCTTTTAATTTCATGGCTGCAGTCACCATCAGCAGTGATTCTGGAGCCCAAAAAGTAAAGTCTGACACTGTTTCCACTGTTTCCCCATCTATTTCCCATGGAGTGATGGGACCAGATGCCATGATCGTAGTTTTCTGAACGTTGAGCTTTAAGCCAACATTTTCACTCTCCTCCTTCACCTTCATCAAGAGGCTCTTTAGTTCTTCTTCACTTTTTGCCATAAGGGTGGTGTCATCCGCATATCTGAGGTTATTGATATTTCTCCCGGCAATCTTGATTCCAGCTTGTGTTTCTTCCAGCCCAGCGTTTCTCATGATGTACTCTGCATATAAGTTAAACAAGCAGGGTGACAATATACAGCCTTGACGTACTCCTTTTCCTATTTGGAACCAGTCTGTTGTTCCATGTCCAGTTCTAACTGTTGCTTCTTGACCTGCATACAGGTTTCTCAAGAGACAGGTCAGATGGTCTGGTATTCCCATCTCTTTCAGAATTTTCCACAGTTTCTTGTGATCCACACAGTCAAAGGCTTTGGCATAGTCAATAAAGCAGAAATAGATGTTTTTCTGGAACTCTCTTGCTTTTTCGATGATCCGGCAGATGTTGGCAATTTGATCTCTGGTTCCTCTGCCTTTTCTAAAACCAGCTTGAACATTTGGAAGTTCACGGTTCACGTATTGCTGAAGCCTAGCTTGGAGAATTTTGAGCATTACTTTGCTAGCATGTGAGATGAGTGCAATTGTGCGGTAGTTTGAGCATTCTTTGGCATTGCCTTTCTTTGGGATTGGAATGAAAACTGACCTTTTCCAGTCCTGTGGCCACTGTTGAGTTTTCCAAATTTGCTGGCATATCGAGTGCAGCACTTTCACAGCATCACCTTTGAGGATTTGAAGTAGCTCAACTGGAATTCCATCACCTCCACTAGCTTTGTTCGTAGTGATGCTTTCTAAGGCCCACTTGACTTCCCATTCCAGGATGTCTGGCTCTAGGTGAGTGATCACACCATCGTGATTATCTGGGTCGTGAAGACCTTTTTTGTACAGTTCTTCTGTGTATTCTTGCCACCTCTTCTTAATATCTTCTGCTTCTGTTAGGTCCATACCATTTCTGTCCTTTATCGAGCCTATCTTTGCATGAAATGTTCCTTTGGTATCTCTAATTTTCTTGAAGAGGTCTCTAGTCTTTCCCAATCTGTTGTCTTCCTCTATTTGTTTGCACTGATCGCTGAGGAAGGCTTTCTTATCTCTCCTTGCTATTCTTTGGAACTCTGCATTCAGATGAGAATATCTTTCCTTTTCTCCTTTGCTTTTCGCTTCTCTTCTCTTCCCAGCTATCTGTAAGGCCTCCTCAGACAGCCATTTTGCTTTTTTGCATTTCTTTTCCATGGGGATTTTCTTGATCCCTGTCTCCTGTACAATGTCACAAACCTCTGTCCATAGTTCATCAGGCATTCTGTCTATCAGGTCTAGTCCCTTAAATCTATTTGTCACTTCCACTGTATACTCATAAGGGATTTGATCTAGGTCACACCTGAATGGTCTAGTGGTTTTCCCCACTTTCTTCAATTTAAGTATGAATTTGGCAATAAGCAGTTCATGATCTGAGCCACAGTCTGCTCCTGGTCTTGTTTTTGCTGACTGTATAGAGCTTCTCCATCTTTGGCTGCAAAGAATATAATCAATCTGATTTCAGTGTTGACCATCTGGTGATGTCCACGTGTAGAGTCTTCTCTTGTGTTGTTGGAATAGGGTGTTTGCTATTACCAGTGCGTTCTCGTGGCAAAACTCTATTAGCCTTTGCCCTGCTTCATTCTGTTCTCCAAGGCCAAACTTGCCTGTTACGCCAGGTGTTTCTTGACTTCCTACTTTTGCATTCCAGTCCCCTATAATGAAAAGGACATCTTTTTTGGGTGTTAGTTCTAGAAGGTCTTGTAGGTCTTCATAGAACCGTTCAACTTCAGCTTCTTCGGCGTTACTGGTCGGGGCATAGACTTGGATTACCGTGATATTGAATGGTTTGCCTTGGAAACGAACAGAGATCATTCTGTCGTTTTTGAGATTGCATCCAAGTACTGCATTTTTGACTCTTTTGTTGACCATGATGGCTACTCCATTTCTTCTAAGGGATTCTTGCCCACAGCTTAAACAACAGAAATTTATTTTCTTTTAGTTCTGGAGGTTAGCAGTGCAAGAACAGGGTTTTGGCAGGGTTTATTTCTCCTGAGGCCTCCTTGCTTACACCTTCTCACTGTGTCCTTACACGGCCTTTCCTCTGTACCTGAGCATCCATGGAGTTTCTCTGTATGTCCTAATATCCTCTTCTTATGAGGGCACTAGTCAGGTTGGATTAGGGCCTACTCTAATCGTTTAAAGCCTACCCTATGATTTTAACATAATCATATCTTTAAAGGCCATTCTCCAAATATAATCACATTCTGAGGCATTGAGATTACACTGGCAGGGGCGGGGGGGCGGACATAATTCAGTCCATAACATCTATTGCCTGTCAAATCACCTCAAAACTTAGTGGTATAAAACAAAATTTTATTCTATGCTCATATCTTCTGTAGGTCAAAAATTCAGAAGAGATATGATAGAGATGGCTCTGCCTGCTCCATGATTTCTGGGCTCTCAGCTGGGCTGACTTGGATACCTGGGTGCTGATAAGTAGCTGAGATAGGGGATTCCCTTCTTAGATAGCTTTTTCATTCACATGTTTCATGCTTGGGTTAAGATGGCTGATATATGTGCTCAGATGGTACTGCTGACCACAACTCCATGTGGCTTTGGCTTCCTCACAGCATGGCAGCTCAGCGCTTGAACAGTGTTCCAGTGACCAAGAACACAGTGTCACTTATACTCTACTGATTAAAGCAGTCACAGGCTCAGAAAAGTGTCAAAGGATTTGTGATCACGTTACAAAACTGCCACGTAGTTTGCCATATTCAAAATGTCTACTATAACACTGTCCCACGTGCCTTCTGTGAGAACACCAATTCTCTCCCAAGACTATTGGTTCTTGATGTTCTCCAAAGTTTGGTAAGCTTTTTATCTATTTAATTTCTATCAGTCCCAATGTATCAACAATCACACTTGAGTTCTTTTCCAGCCATACATCTTAAATTTGCAATATTTCTCAGTCTCATACCTCTCTCTCCATTTGCCTGTGGGTACTTAAGTCTGTCAGTCTCTGGTGAGAGAGATACTTTTGGTATCTCTTTCCTGAGTCATTAGAGGCATGCCAAAGTTTTAAAAATTGAAATATAATTGATATACAATATTGTATTAGTTTCAGATATACAACATAATGATTCAATATTTGGGTATATTGTGAAGTTATTACCACAATGTCTAGTTAACACTTGTCACATACATAGTTACATTTTTTTCTTGTGATATGATCTTTTAAGATTCACTCTCTTAGCAACTTTCAAATGTACGATGCTGTGTTATTAATATTAATAATAAATATAACTATTATATGATAGTCATTTTAATTGATTATTATAGTATTAGTAATTAATAATTGTAGTCACTGTGTTGTACATTACTTCCCTGTGACTTATTTTACAACTGGAAGTTAGCACCTTTTGGCCACTTTTACTCATTTGATCCACCTCACATCCTCTACTTCTGGCAATTTGCCAATGTATTCTCTGTACCTATAAGCTTGGTTGTTGGTTTTTCGTTGTCGCTGTGGAAGTTATATTCCACTATAAGTGACACCTTATGGTATTTGCCTTTCTTTATTTGACTTATTTCGCTTAGCAAAGTGCCCCCAAAGTCCAGCCACATTGTCACAAGTGGCAAGAATTCATTCTTTTTTATGGCTGAACTATGTTTCATTATATATATATATACACGTACCACATTTTCTTCATCTATTCATTCACTGATGGACACTTAGGTTGCTTCCATGTCTTGGCTACTGAAATAATGCTGCAATGAACATGGGGATGCAGATATCTTTTTGAGTTAGTGCTGTCATTCTCTTCTGATAAATACCCTGAAACGGAATTGTTGGATCATACGGTAGTTCTAGTTTTAATTTTTTGAGGAACCTCTATACTGCTTTCCACAGTGCCTGTTACATTCCCACCAACAGTGCACAAAAGTGCCTTTTTCTTCACATCCTCACCAAAACTTCTTTCTTTTTGATAATAGCCTTTTTAACAGGTGTGAGGTGTTAGCCACTGGGGTTTTGACTTGCATTTCCCTGATGATTAATGATGTTGAGCAGCTTTTTATGTGCCCTTTGGCCATCTGTATGTCTTCTTTGGAAAAATGTCTATTCAGATTCTCTGCCTCATTTTAAAATCAGATTGTAGTTTTTTTGTTACTGAGTGGTATGAGTTATTCACATATTTAGGATATCAAACCCTTATGAGATTTATGACTTGCAAATAGATCCCCCATTCAGTAGGTTGCCTTTTCATTTTGTTGATAGTTTTCTTTTGCTGTAAGGAAGCTTTTAAGTTTAATGTTGTCTCATTTGTTTATTTTTTTTCTTTTGTTGTCTTTGCTTTTGATGTCAAATCCAAAAAAGTCACGCCAAGGCCTACATCAAGAAGCTTATCAGCTATGTTTTATTTTAGGAGTTTTATGATTTCAGATTTTATGTTCAGGTCTTTAATCCATCTTGGCCTAATTTTTATGGATGGTATAAGATAGTGATTGGGTTTCATTTTTTTTCTTTGCATGTGGCTATCCAGTTTTCCCAGCACCATTTATTGAAAAAAACTGTCATTTCCCCTTGTCTAATATTGGCTCCTTTGTTGTAAATTAATTGACCACATGTGTGTTAGTCTCTCAGTCCTGTCTGACTCTTTGCGATCCCATGGACTGTAGCCCACCAGGCTTCTCTGTCCATGGAATTCTCGAGGCAAGAATACTAGAGTGAGTTGCCATTCTCCTCTCCAGGAGATCTTTCCAACCTAGGGATCGAACCCAGGTCTCCCATATTGCAGGCAGATTCTTTACCATCTAAGCCACCAGGGAAACCCATTGACCACATATGTGTGGTTTTATTTCTGGGCTTTCTATTCTGTTCCCTTGATCTATGTGTCTGTTTTTAAACCAATACCATACTATTTTGATTATTATAGCTTTGTAATAAAGTTTGAAATCAGAAAGAATAATGCCTCCAGCTTTGTTCTTTCTCAAGATTGCTTTGGCTATTTAGGGTCTTGTGTGTGTGTGTGTGTGTGTGTGTGTGTGTGTGTGTGTGTGTGTGCGCGTGTGCACATGTGTATGTGTGCATGCATGTTCAGTCATGTCTGACTCTTTGTGACTCCATGGACTGTAGCCTACCAGGCTCCTCTATCCATGGAATTTTCCAGGTAAGAATACTGGAGCAAGTTTCCATGTTTCCATTTCTTACTCCAGGGGATCTTCCCAACCGAGGGATCAAACCTGCATGTTTTGCTTCTCCTGCATTGGCAGGAGGATTCTTTATCACTGTGCCACCTGGAAACCCAGGATCTTTCGTAGTTCCATTCAAATTTCAGGATTGTTTATTTCTGTAAAAAACTCCACTGGAATTTTTCTTGGTATTGCATTCAATCTGTACATTGCTTTGGGTAATATGGACATTAAAACAATATTGATTTTTCCATTTATGAACATGGAATACCTTCCCATTTATTTGTGTTTTTTCAACTTATTTTGTTGACTTGTTATACTTTCCATTGTACAGATTTTTCACCTCATGTTTTAAATTTATTTCTAGGTAATTTTTTTCTTTTTGATACAATATAAATGAGATATTTTCTTAATTTATCTTTTTGATAGTTTGATATTAGTATATAAAAATGCAAGATTTTTATAAGTTGATTTTGTATTCTGCAATTTTATGGAATTTGTTTATTAGTTCTAACAGTTTTTGCTAAAGTCTTTAGAATTTTCTACATATAATATCATGTTATGCAAATACTGACAGTTTTACTTCCTCCCCAATTTGGATGAATTTTCTTTTTCTGCCTAATTGGTCTGCTAAATACTATGTTAAATATAAGCACCTTTGTCTTGTTCCTTGATAATTTTTGAGTGAGTACTGAACATTGTGGATTTTATATTGTTTGGGGCCATTTGTATTCCTTTTAAAAACGTGTTGAATATTTTTTGCTAGTAAGTAAGTTACTGTCAAGGGTTGATCCTTTTTGAAGTTTTTAGAAAGCTTTTATAGAGTTGGCATTGAAGACCATTTTTCTGTAGCTAATTTAGCCCCATTTCTCACATGTATCCATCTTGGGCTTTCCTCTGAATGCCCTTTGTACTAATTGAAGTCCCTCCAGTTTGGCTTGGAGAAACTCTAATAATCAGTGTGTGAGCCTGGGGACTATTCATCTTACAACTCTTCAGAAGTTCCTCAGAAGTTGTTCTTTTCCTGTTTCACGGGTTCTTGTCATATGCATTTGCAGATTGGTATTTTGTCAAAACATGAAGGAATCCCTACACAAGTTTCAGGGGTTCTTTCTCTGTGTAACTCTGTTCTCTCCAGTACTCAGTGCCACAGATTTCTACTTGCCAAAATCTAATCTCTGTCTCCTTAATTCAAGAAGATGTCAAACTGTTTGTGTCACAGTCCAAGAATTGTCCCAGAAGAGAAACCTAGGCAATGTGAGGGATCATCTCTTTTATTTCTCTTTTCTCAGAGATAAAGACCATTTTTGCCTTTTGTCTAATGTCCAAAAAATAGTTTCTTCCTATATTTCCTCCATTTTTCTCATTGTTCATGGTGGAAAGATAATTCCATAATCTTACTCTATCATAGGTGGAAAAAAAAATGGGTATGATATTTTAATAACTAATCAAAACACTTAAGCTAAAGAGTTCAGCTACTTCAATTGTGTACTAATCTATGTCTAAGCCTCCTGGAATTCAATGACTGATTACAAGGGCATCTATACAGATATTACAAACTCACAATTAGCTTCCTATATCATCAAGTATATTTAAAACTTTTTTGCATCAGAAACATTTCCAATTGAAGAGAAAGAATTTTATTTATAAAAACCTCTTCTCACTAGCCATTTGTCTTTTTTCTGTGTTTTTTAAACTGCTTTTTATAGTCTAAAATATATATATAATTATTTCTCAGTTTTCCCCTCTTCATTCTGACATTCTACATGTTAATAAAAGTCAGATTTCTATCATTTCCACATCGTTACAATTACTTCTCTTTTCTTTAGAATTGGTCCAAGTTAGTAGTTCCATTCATTCCTTTCACCACCCACTTTCAGGGAAAGTGAGTATCAGAGCAGAATATACTAGTATTCTGTTTTTAGGAAAATGACACTTTGAGCAGACATGTTCAGGAGAATTTTCTCATCCTTTTTATACCTTGTCTCTAGGCCAATCTTGTAATCTGCAAGAGGAAAGTATTTTTGAGGCACTCTGTAAAACATATCCCCATATATTAATCACGCTCACCCAATCTATTCCAATCTTAGATTAATTTTATCTATGTGTCCTCTGAATTCATTTTGGTGATGGGGTGGATGCATGTAATTGGTTTTAGTATAGAATATAGCTCTTTTCACATAACAGTGCCTCGTAGTTGAATGACAATTATTTGTTATTCCACCTAGAATGCTTGCATGCTGTTATCTCACTCAGCAAGAGTAGAGAAGCAAGATACAGGCAACAGTGTCAAGCCATCAAACTCCCAGGGTTGGGGAAAAAAGTCTTCGGTTCAAGGAAAGATTGTTTGCTGATGTAAATGGAGAAGCAGAGGAGTGGAAGCAGCTGTGTCTATTATTTTGAGTGGGCTAATAAATAAAAATACAGCCTGTACCTTTATCATTAATTAGAATTTTGTGAAGTTAGTTGATTTTCAAAAACTATAATATATTTTCCATGACCATAATTTAGCATCAAATACATTAGCTTCCTTTGGGAGTGTACACAACATTTATGGAAAAGAAAGGTACACACTCAAATGAAAAAAATAGCCAGTTCTGTGTGCCTGAACATCAAATGTAAAAGGACCAAGTACTGACGAGCTGACTGGAGTGTTGATGCATACAAAAACCAGAAAACAAAAGTGGCTTCAAAAATACAGATTTTTCAAAGTACTGAAGCCCAACAGTATTTACAGCCCTCACCAGACATGATTGGTATTAGTATGTAGCATTCTAGGTGACTAATGCAAATACCGAAAAGTCCAACAGGCCCTTTAGTTTCTCTAGATTTGGGGCTCGAACCCAGAAACTTAAGCTCAGAACAATGGAAGGGTCTCCATTGTGAGCAACATAGTGGAATTAGAGGCTTTTACCACTACCATATCATTAAAAGCAAGTTAATCATTCCTTTTAAAAACTTGAGTGCAATTTTTTAAAAATAAAAGATCAATTTTTCCTAATGTTTAATGAAGGTCATTGTCTCCCTCTTCAAGGGACATGAATATTATTTCCAAGAAGTCATAATATAGATGTAAGATGATTGGTTATGTTGATGATCTGGCTACATTCAAATTGTTTGGTACCATTTTCCCAAACCATTATTCAAATGTAACACATGGGGTGGAGAGAGAGAGAGAACAAGAGAAGGAACGCACAATGGTTTATTAACTTAGAGACTAAATCTGCTCTATACTTGAAGTAAGACTGAATTACGTGAGTGTCATCCCAGTGTTCAAAAAGTACTGACATAGAGAATGGCCAAGACGGCAGAGTAGGAAGACCATGAGCTCACATACTTCCTCAGGCACACCAAAATTACAACTATTTTCAGAGCAACTAGTAATGAGAACAATCTGAAAGCAAGCAGAAAAAAATCTTCTACAACTAGGTATAAAGGGATAAAGAAGAAACGACAATGAGACCAAAGACTGGCCAAAGAGGCCTTCTGATAGCCAGCTACAAGAGGCTCGAATAAAGACTCTGATAAAGCCATAACCTTCCATAACCTACCAGGTGATGGAAGGTCCCGGGCCAGCCATGACCGCTTCTGTCTGAGCATTCAACATGGCTTTCAGGTAGGCCAAGGTCGTTGGTCACAGGAATGTGAACACGCTGGTCCACTGCATAACTTCAGGGCCAGTTTATTCTGACAAAAGCGGCGTGTCTAGAATTTATCTCGGGAGGTGGTGGCTCCCTGTTCCTGCAGCTTTTCCCCTGAAGAACCATCTTCAGGCACATTCATAATGGTTACTACAAATTACTGACCAGAGTTCCTTGTGCTATACAGCGGATTCTGTACCAACTGAGCCACAAGGGAAGCCCAAGAATACTGGAGTGGGTAGCCTATTCCTTCTCCAGTGGATCTTCCCGCCCCAGGAATGGAATCTCCTGCACTGAAGCGCCTGTGTGACGCTGGAGCGGTGAGAGTCGGCTGCACAGCGCTGCAAGCAGTGAGTGGCGGCTGTGTGGCATGGCGAGTGGCAGCTGTGTGGCACTGCAAGTGGCGAGCGGCAACTGCGTAGCGCTACAAGAGGTCGAAAGAAGATACCCCACATCCAAGGTCAGGAGAGGCGGCAGTGAGGAGGTAAAAGTGAGCAAGGTAAAAGAAACCCCAGAAAGACAGTAGGCGCTGAGAGAGGGCATCAGAGGGCAGACAGACTGAAACCACAATCACAGAAAACCAGCCAATCTGATCACATGGACCACAGCCTTGTCTTAACTCAATGAAACTAAGCCATGCCATGTAGGGCCACCCAAGACACCCATCTGGGTCATGGTGGAGAATTCTGACAAAATGTGGTCCACTGGAGAAGGGAATGGCAAACCACTTCAGTATTCTTGCCTTGAAAATGCCATGAGCAGTATAAAAAGGCACAAAGATAGACACTGAAAGATGAACTCCCCAGGCCAGTATGTGCCCAATATGCTACCGGAGATCAGTGGAGAAATAACTCCACAAAGAATGAAGGGATGGATCCAAAGCAAAATCAACACCCAGTTGTGGATATGACTGTTGACAGAAGCAAGGTCTGATGCTGTAAAGAGCAATATTGCATAGGAACCTGAATGTTAGGTCCAGGAATCAAAGCTAACTAGAAGTGGTCAAACAGGAGATGGCAAGAGTGAACATCGACATTCTAGGAATCAGCAATCTAAAATGGACTGGAATGGATGAATTTAACTCACATGACCATTATATCTACTACTGTGGGCAGGAATCCCTTAGAAGAAATGGAGTAGCCATCAGAGTCAACAAAAGAGTCTGAAATTCAGTACTTGGATGCAATCTCAAAAACGATAGAATGATCTCTGTTCGTTTCCAAGGCAAACCATTCAATATCACGGTAATTCAAGTCTATGACCCAACCAGTAATGCTGAAGAAGCTGAAGTTGAACGGTTCTATGAAGACCTACAAGACCTTTTAGAATTAACACCCAAAAAAGATGTCCCTTTCATTAGAAGGGGACTGGAATGCAAAAGTAGGAAGTCAAGAAACACCTGGAATAACAGGCAAATTTGGCCTTGGAGTACAGAATGAAGCAGGGAAAAGGCTAATAGAGTTTTGCCAAGGGAACGTACTGGCCATAGCAAACACCCTCTTCCAACAACACATGGACTCTACACATGGACATCACCAGATGGTCAACACTGAAATCAGATTGATTATATTCTTTGCAGCCAAAGATGAAGAAGCTCTATACAGTCAGCAAAAACAAGCCCAGGAGTGGACTGTGGCTCAGATCATGAACTCCTTATTGCCAAATTCAGACTTAAATTGAAGAAAGTGGGGAAAATCACTAGACCATTCAGGTATGACCTAAATTAAATCCCTTATGATTATACAGTGGAAGTGAGAAATAGGTTTAAGGGACTAGGTCTGACAGACAGAATGCCTGATGAATTATGGACGGAGGTTCATGACATTGTACATGAGACAGGAATCAACACCATCCCCAAGAAAAAGAAATGCAAAAAAGCTAAATGGCTGTCTGAGGAGGCCTTACAAATAGCTGGGAAAAGAAGAGAAGTGAAAAGCAAAGGAGAAAAGGAAAGTTACACCCATTTGAATGCAGAGTTCCAAAGAATAGCAAGGAAAGATAAAAAAGCCTTCTTCAGTGATCAGTGCAAAGAAATAGAGGAAAATAATTGAATGGGAGAGACTAGAGATCTCTTCAAGAAAATTAGAGATACCAAGGGAACATTTCAAGCAAAGGTGGGCTTAATAAAGGACAGAAATGGTATGGACCTAACAGAAGCAGAAGATATTAAGAAGAGGTGGCAAGAATACACAGAAGAACTGTACAAAAAAGATCTTCATGACCCAGATAATCACGATGGTGTAATCACTCACCTAGAGTCAGGCATCCTGGAATGTGAAGTCAAGTGGGCCTTAGGAAGCATCACTATGAACAAAGCTAGTGGAGGTGATGGAATTCCAGTTGAGCTATTTCAAATCCTCAAAGATGATGCTGTGAAAGTGCTGCACTCAATATGCCAGCAAATTTGGAAAACTCAGCAGTGGCCACAGGACTGGAAAAGGTCAGTTTTCATTCCAATCCCAAAGAAAGGCAATGCCAAAAAATGCTCAAACTACCGCACAAATGCACTCATCTCACACGCTAGTAAAGTAATGCTCAAAATTCTCCAAGCTAGGCTTCAGCAATACGTGAACCGTGAACTTTCAAATGTTCAAGCTGGTTTTAGAAAAGGCAGAGGAACCAGAGATTAAATTGCCAACATCTGCCGGATCATCGAAAAAGCAAGAGAGTTCCAGAAAAACATCTATTTCTGCTTTATTGACTATGCCAAAGCCTATGACTGTGTGGATCACAAGAAACTGTGGAAAATTCTGAAAGAGATGGGAATACCAGACCACCTGGTCTGAGAAACCTCTTGAGAAACCTGTATGTAGGTCACGAAGCAACAGTTAGAACTGGACATGAAACAACAGACTGGTTCCAAATAGGAAAAGGAGTATGTCAAGGTTGTATATTGTCACCCTGCTGATTTAACTTATATGCAGAGTACATCGTAAGACACGCTGACCTGGAGGAAGCACAAGGTGTAATCAAGATAGCCGGGAGAAATATCAATAAACTCAGATATGCAGATGACACCACCCTTATGGCAGAAAGAAAAGAAGAACTAAAGAGCCTCTTGATGAAGTGAAAGAGGAGAGTGAAAAAGTTGGCTTAAAGCTCAACATTCAGAAAACTAAGATCATGTCATCTGGTCCCATCACTTCATGGCAAAAAATGGGGAAACAGTGGAAACAGTGTCAGACTTTACTTTTTTGGGCTCCAGAATCACTGCTGATGGTGACTGCAGCCATGAAATTAAAAGACGCTTACTCCTTGGAAGGAAAGTTATGACCAACCTAGATAGCATATTAAAAAGCAGAGACATTACTTTGCTAACAAACATCCATCTAGCCAAGGCTATGGTTTTTCTAATAGTCATGTATGGACATGAGAGTTGGACTATAAAGAAAGCTGAGTGCCAAAGAATTGATGCTTTTGAACTGTGGTGTTGGAGGAGACTCTTGAGATTCCCTTGGACTGCAAGGAGATCCAACCAGTCCATGCTAAAGGAGATCAGTCCTGGGTGTTCTTTGGAAGGACTGATGTTGAAGCTGAAACTCCAATACTTTGGCCACCTCATGTGAAGAGCTGACTCATTTGAAAGACCCTGATGCTGGGAAAGATTGAGGGCAGGAGGAGAAGGGAACAACAGAAGATGAGATGGTTGGATGGGATCACTGACTCAATGGACATTGGTTTGGGTAGACTCTGGCAGTTGGTGATGGACAGGGAGGTCTGGCGTGCTGTGGTTCATGGGGTTGCAAAGAGTCGGATGTCACTGAGTGACTGAACTGAACTGAAACATCAACAAACAGGATTACCACCTCACTCAGCCTTGCCCATCAGAGGAAAAACAAACAAAGAAACAAAAACTCAGCACAAATCTCACCCTATATGAAGCTCACACAAACCACTAGACCAATGTTGGGAGTGCAGAAACCAAAAGGAAGAAAGAATTCAACCTTCTTTAAGGAAAGAATTCAACTTTCCTTTATGGCTGGGAAAGGAGACCTCAAACACAGTAACTTCAAAAAAAAATAATGAAACGGCAGAGAAATACTGCACAAATGAAAGAACAAACTAGAAACACAGAAGTCTAAATAAATGAAGAGGAAATAGGCAAACTACCTGAAAAAGAATTCAGAATAATGATAACAAAGATGATCAAAAAGCTTGACAACAAAAATGGAGAAAATGCAAGAATCAATTAACAAAGACCTAAAAGAATTAAAGAATAAACACACAGAAGCAAACAACACAATTACTGATATTAAAAATACTCTAGAAGGAATCAATAGCAGAATATCTGAAGCAGAAGAATGCATCAGTGAGCTGGAAGATAAATTGGTGGAAACAACTTTCAAACAGCTGCTGCTGCTGCTAAGTTGCTTCAGTCGTGTCCGACTCTGTGCAACCCCATAGATGGCAGCCCACCAGGCTCCGCCGTCCCTGGGATTCTCCAGGCAAGAATACTGGAGTGGGTTGCCATTTCCTTCTCCAGTGCATGAAAGGGAAAAGTGAAAGTGAAGTCGTTCAGTCGTGTCCGACTCTTAGGGACCCCATGGACTTCAGCCTACCAGGCTTCTCCGTCCATGGGATTTTCCAGGCAAGAGTACTGGAGTGGGGTGCCATTGCCTTCTCCGTAGAGAGACTTCTGGGACCATATCAAATGCACCAACATTCGAACTATAGTGTTTCCAGAAGAAGAAGAGAAAAAGAGAGGGTATGAGAAAATTTTTGAAGAGATTTTATAGTTGAAAATTTCCCCAACATGGAAAAGGAAATAGTCAATCAAGTCCTAGAGGCACAGAGAGTCCCATACAGGATACACCCAAGGAGAAACATGCCAAGACACATACTAATCAAACTAACAAAGACTAAACACAAAGAAAGAATATTAAAAGCAGCAAGGGAGAAGCAACAAGTAACATACAAGGGAAACCCCACATGCTTAACAGCTGATCTTTCTGCAGAAACTCTGCAGGCCAGAAGGAAATAGCAGGATATATTTAAAGTACTGAAACAGAAAAATCTACAACCAAGATTACTGTACCTGGCAAGGATCTCATTCAAAATTGATGGAGAAATAAAAAGCTTTCCAGACAAGCCAAAATTAAGAGAATTCAGTACCACCAAACCAGCTTTACAACAAATGTTAAAGGGACTTATATAGTCAAGCAATACAACAGAAGAAGAAAGATCTACGAAATCAACCCCAAACAATTAAGAAAATGGCAATGGGAACACATATATCAATAATTACTTTAAATTTAAATGGATTAAATGCTCCAACCAAAAGACACAGACTGGCTGAATGGATACAAAAACAAGCCCTATATATATGCTGTCTACAAGAAACCCACTTCAGACTTCAAGACACATATTGACTGAAAGTGAGAGGATAGAAAAATATATTCCATGCAAATGGGAAGCAAAAGAAAGCCGGAGTAGCAATCCTCATATCACACAAAACAGACCTTAAAATAAAGAAGATTGCAAGAGTTAAGGAAGGACACTACATATTGATCAAGGGATCAATCCAAGAGGAAGACATAACAATTGTAAATATCTATGCATCCAACATAGGAGCACCTCAATACATAAGACAAACACTAACAGACATAAAAGGAGAAGTTGACAGTAACACAATAATAGTAGGGGACTGTAACACCCCACTCACACCAATGGACAGATCATCAAAATAGAAATTTAATAAGGAAACACAAGTCTTAAATGATACATTAGATGAGATGGATCTCATTGATATGTCTTCAGGACATTCCATCCAAATGCAGAAGAATATATCTCCTTCTCAAGTGCACATGGAACATTCTCCAGGATAGACCACATCTTGGGTCACAAATGAAACCTCAGTAAATTTAAGAAAATTGAAATTGTATCAAGCATCTTCTCCGACCAAAATGCTATGAGACAAGATATCAGTTACAAGAAAAAAACTGTAAGAAACACAAACACATGGAGATTAAACAATGTTTCTAAATAATCAACAGGTTACTAAAGAAATCAAAAGAGAAATCAAAAAGTTTCTAGAAACAAATGAAAATGAAAACATGACAACTCAAAACCTATGGGATGCAGCAAATCAGTTCTAAGAGAGAAGTTTATAGCAATACAATCCTACCTCAAGAGATAAGAAAATCATTGAATAGACAACCTAACTTTACACCTAAAACAACTGGAAAAAGAAGAACAAAAAAATAACCAAAATTAGTAGAAGGAGAGAAATCATAAAGATCTGAGCAGAAATAAATGAAAAAGAAACGAAAGAAACAACAGTCAAGATTAATAAAACTAAACGCTGGTTCTTTGAGAAGATAAACAAAGTTGACAAACCTTTAGATAGACTCATCAAGAAAAAAAGAGAGAAGAATCAAATAAACAAAATTAGAAATGAAAAAGGAGAGGTTACAACAGACAATGCAGAAATACAAAGGATTATAAGAGACTATTATGAACAACTATATGCCAATAAAATAGATAACCTGGAAGAAATGGACAGATTTTTAGAAAAGTTTAATCTTCCAAGACTGAACCAGGAAGAAATAGAAATTATGAACAATCCAATTACAAGCACTGAAATTGAAGCTGTGATAAAAAAATCTCCCGAAAAACAAAAGCCCAGGACCAGATGGCTTCACAGGAGAATTCTATCAAACATTTAGAGAAGAGCTAATGCCTATCCTTCTAAAACTCTTTCAAAAACTTTCAGAGGAAGGAACATTTCCAAACTCATCCTACAGGCCATCATCACCCTAATACCAAAACCACACAAAGACAACACAAAAAAAGAAAGCTACAGGCCAATATCACCGATGAACATAGATGCAAAAATCCTCAACAAAATTTTAGCCAACAGAATTCAGCAACATAACAAAAAGCTCATACACCATGATCAAGTTGGGTTTATTCCAGGGGTGCAAGGATTCTTCAATATATGCAAATCAATCAATGTGATACACCATATTAACAAATTGAAAGATAAAAACTATACGATAATCTCAATATATGCAGAGAAAGCCTTTGACAAAATTCAGCATCCATTTTTGATTAAAACTCTTTAAAAAATGGGCATAGAAGGAACCTACCTCAACACAGTAAAGGCCATATATGATAAGGCTACAGCAAACATTATTCTCAATGGTGAAAAACTGAAAGCATTCCCCCTAAGATCAGGAATAAGACAAGGTGTCCACTTTCACCACTATTATTCAAAATAGTTCTGGAAGTCCTAGTACAGCAATCAGAGAAGAAAAAGAAATAAAAGGTATCCAGATCAGAAAAGAAGAAGCTCTCACTGTTTGCAGATGACATGATACTGTACATAGAAAACCCTAAAGATAGTATCAGAAAATTACTAGAGCTAATCATTGAATTTATCAGAGTTGCAGTATACAAAATCAATACACAGAAATCACTTGCATTTCTATGTACTAACAATGAAAAATCAGAAAGAGAAATTAAGGAATCATCCCATTTACCATTGCAACAAAAAGAATTTATCTAGGAATCAACCTACCTAAGGAGACAAAAGAACTGTACACAGAAAATTATTATAAGACACTAATGAAAGAAATCAAGGGTGACATAAACAGATGGAGAGATATTCCATGTTCCTGGGTAGGAAGAATCAATATTGTGAAAATGACTATACTACCAAGTGCAATCTACAGATTCAATGCAATCCCTATCAAATTACCAATAGCATTTTTCACAGAACTAGAACAAAAAATTTCACAATTCATATGGAAACACAAAAGACCCCAAATAGCCAAAGCAGTCTTGAGAAAGAAAAATGGAGCTGGAGGAATCAACCTTCCTGACTTCAGATTATACTACAAAGCTACAGTCATCAAGACAGTTGGTACTGGCACAAAAACAGAAATATAGACCAATGGAACAAGATAGAAAGCCCAGAAATAAACCTATGCACCTATGAGTACCTTATTTTTGACAAAGGAGGCAAGAATATACAATGGGGCAAAGATAGCCTCTTCAATAAATGGTGCTGGGAAAACTGGACAGCTACATGTAAAAGAATGAAATTAGAACACTTCCTGACACCATACACAAAGATAAACTCAAAGTGGATTAAAGACCTAAATGTAAGACCAAAAACTATAAAACTCTTAGAGAAAAACATAGGCAGAACACCTGATAACATAAATCAAAACAAGATCCTCTATGACCTACCTCCTAGAGTAAGGGAAATAAAAACAAAAGTAAATAAGTGGGACTTGATTAAACTTAAAAGTTTTTGCACAACAGAGGAAACTACAATCAACAAGGCGAAAAGACAACCCTAAGAATGGGAGAAAATAATAAGAAATGAAACAACTGACAAAGGATTAATTCCCAAAATATACAAGCAGCTCATACAACTCAATACCAGAAAAACAGGCAACCCAATCAAAAAGTGGAAGAAAGACCTAAACGGACATTTCTCCAAAGAAGACATACAGATGGCTAGCAAACACATGAAAAGATGCTCAACATCGCTCATTATTAGAGAAATGCAAATCAAAACTACAATGAGATATCACCTCACACCTGTCAGAATGGCCCTCACCAAAAAGTCTACAAACAATAAATGTTGGAGAGGGTGTGGAGAAAAGGGAACACTCTTGCAATGTTGATGGGAATGTAAATTGATACAGCCACTGTGGAAAATGGTATGGAGATTCCTTAAAAAACCAGGAATAAAACCACCATGTGACCCAGTAATACCACTCCTAGGCATACACTCTGAGGAAACCAAAATTGAAAGAGACACATGTATCCCATTGTTCATTGCAGCACTATTTACAATATCTAGAACATAGAAGCAACCTAGATGCCCACTGACAGATGAATGAATAAAGAAATTGTGGTACATAGACACAACGGAATATTACTTAGCCATAAAAAGGAGCACATTTGAGTCAGTTCTGATGAGGTGGATGAACCCAGAACCTATTATACATAGTGAAGTGAGTCAGAAAGAGAAAGATAAATACTGTATTCTAATGCATATACATGGAATCTAGAAAAATGGTACTGAAGAATTTATTTACAGGGCAACAATGGAGAAACAGTCATAGAAAATAGACATATGGACATGGGGAGAGGGGAGGAGAGGGCAAGATGTATGGAAAGAGTAACACAGAAACTTACATTATCATACGTAAAATAGATAGCCAGTGGGAATTTGCTGTATGGCTCAGGAAACTCAAACAGGGGCTCTGTATCAACCTAGAGAGGTGGGATGCAGAGGGAGATGGGAGGGAGTTTCAAAAGGGAGAGGATATATGTATACCTATGGCTGATTCATGTTGAGGGTTGACAGAAAACAGCAAAATTCTGTAAAGCAATTATCCTTCAATAAAAAATAAATAAATTAAAAAAAGAGAGAAGAAACTACAACAAGACAAGAAAGGGGGAAGAGACGCAGTATATCTCCAGATGGGTGAACCACAAAGAGGAGGATAATTACAATTGCAGAGGTTTTCCCTAAGGAGCAAGGGGTCTAAGATCTACATTGGGCTCCCTAGCCTTGGGGTCCTGCACCAGGAATATGAGCCCCTAAGAACATATGACTTTGAAGGTCAGCAAGGTTTACTTTTGGGAGAACCAGTGGGTTGTACAGACTCCACTCTTGAAGGGAACACACAAAATCTCACATGCTCTGGGATCCAGGGCAGAAGGAATAATTTGAAAGGAGCCTGGATCAGACATACTTGCTTATCTTGGAGAGCTTCCCAGAGAGGCAGGAGGCCACTGCAGCTCACCCTGAGGACAGAGCACTGGTGGCAGTCATTTTGGGAGCTCATTCTACCATGAGGTTACTAGTACTAAAGATTTTGGAATCTTCCTTCCAGTTTATTAGCACCAGGACCTGGCCCCACCCACCAGCCTGTCAGTGCCAGTACTGGGACACTCAGATTAAGCAACTAGCTGGGCGACCCACCAGCAGGCCAGCTGTCTCAGGATCACCAGATCCCCCAGGATCTCCTGGGCCCTAGTCCTATCCACCAGCTGGCTGACACCAACTCGAGAATTCCCAGGGCTCTGCAACCACAGACCCCAGCGACCCTGCCCACCAGCAGGCTGGCACTAGCCCTGGGATTCCCTGGGCCCCAACCCCACCAACCAGCAGGCTGACACTAGCCCCAAGACCCAACCCCCTGCCCCGGGCATGCTCACCAGAAGGCCAACACCAGCTCTGAGACAGCTTAAGCCCCTTAGCCAACTGCCCAGGGATCTGGTCCCATACACCAGTGGGCTGACAGCAGCTATGGGACATACCAGACACCGCAGGAACTGGTCCCACCCACCAGCAGGCTGACACTAGAGGTAGGACCCTAGTCATGTAACCACCCACCTCAGGACCCACCTCTATCCACCCAGGGGCCAGCACTAGGACTGGGACTCCCCTGGGTTCTGCAGCCAGCTCCCTTATGACACAGCCCTACCCACTAGTGGCCATCAGCCTCTGCACAAGCAGGGCCTGGCATCAGCCTCTGCATCAGCCTCTGCACAAGCAGGGCCTGGCAACCAACTAGACCAGAAGCTGGCCATGCCTACCAGACCACCCTCAAGATGCTATATTAAAATTAAAAACATAATAGCTGATATGTAAAAATCAATAGACTGATTAGAGAATAAAGTGGCATATCTTCTAGAAATTAGAAAGATAATGAGACCAAAAAATGGAGAAAATAGTTATAAAAAGTAGGGGATCATATACGAGATTCAACATGTAATAGACAGCCTAGAAAGAGAGAATAGAGAAAGTAAAGAGGATAAAATTATTGAATAATTATACAACAATAATTTCCATAAATAAAGAATAGCCTATTGAATGCTTTTGCTTTGCATAAGGAATGAAAAATCTGTTTCACAGCAAGATATGTCATCACAAAGTTTTAGTTTGCCAGGGGTAGTGCTACAATTTTCAGTGTTTTCACAGAAAAAAGCAGGTCCATACGAAGAAATGGGAATTCAATGACAACAAAACCAAGCTTGTTATATCTGCCCTGAATATCAATTGAAAAGGGAGCAGAGAGGACAGAGGCCTCCATGGAGGATGACTCTCAGAAACACAACAGAAGAAATAAATGAAAAGAAATTGACAGGCTTTCCTGATAATTAAATTCAGATAATTTAGGAATGACTTGGTGATAGTAACAGAAAATGGAGCATGCAGAAAATCAAGCCAATATTAATAGCATTTAAAACAAAATCATACATTTATGAAACTGTAATCAGAATTAATTGCATGGCTCAGTTGTGAGTATTATCTGTACAGTCACAATAATATATATTGAAATGTGATATAACTCCATTGTGACCATTGTTGGAGGGGAACATGTATTTGAGAGGCAGCAAGTGGGAAGGAAACAGGAGTATAAACTTTAACCTTCTGTAGGAGAAAGGCAATAGATAATATCTAACATTTAAAAAGATATTATCTATTGCCTTTCTCCTACAGAAGGTTAAAGTATCTAACATTTAAAAAACATTTAAGAAGAGGTGGCAAGAATACACAGAAGAACTGTACAAAAAAGATCTTCACGACCCAGATAATCATGATGGTGTGATCACTCACCTAGAGCCAGACACCCTGGAATGTGAAGTCAAGTGGGCCTTAGAAACCATCACTACAAACAAAGCTAGTGGAGGTGATGGAATTCCAGTTGAGCTATTTCAAATCCTCAAAGGTGATGCTGTGAAAGTGCTGCACTAGATATGCCAGCAAATTTGGAAAACTCAGCTGTGACCACAGGACTGGAAAAAGTCAGATTTCATTCCAATACCAAAGAAAGGCAATGCCAAAAAATGCTCAAACTACCGCACAAATGCACTCATCTCACACGCTAGTAAAGTAATGCTCAAAATTCTCCAAGCCAGGCTTCAGCAATACGTGAACCGTGAACTTCCAGATGTTCAAGCTGGTTTTAGAAAAGGCAGAGGAACCAGAGATCAAATTGCCAACATCCGCTGGATCATCGAAAAAGCAAGAGTTCCAGAAAAACATCTATTTTTTTTTTTCTGCTTTATTGACTATGCCAAAGCCTTTGACTGTGTGGATCACAATAAACTGTGGAAAATTCTGAAAGAGATGGGAATACCAGACCATCTGACCTGTCTCTTGAGAAATCTGTATGCAGGTCAGGAAGCAACAGTTAGAACTGGACATGGAACAACAGACTGGTTCCAAATAGGAAAAGGAGTACGTCAAGGCTGTATATTGTCACCCTGCTTATTTAACTTCTATGCAGAGTACATCATGAGAAACGCTGGGCTGGAAGAAACACAAGCTGGAATCAAGATTGCCGGGAGAAATATCAATAACCTCAGATATGTGGATGACACCACCCTTATGGCAGAAAGTGAAGAAGAACTAAAGAGCCTCTTGATGAAGGTGAAGGAGGAGAGTGAAAAAGTTGGCTTAAAGCTCAACGTTCAGAAAACTAAGATCATGGCATCTGGTCCCATCACTTCATGGGAAATAGATGGGGAAACAGTGGAAACAGTGGCAGACTTTACTTTTTTGGGCTCCAGAATCACTGCTGATGTTGCTTGCAGCCATGAAATTAAAAGACGCTTACTCCTTGGAAGGAAGGTTATGGCCAACCTAGATAGCATGTTTAAAAGCAGAGACATTACTTTGCCAGCAAAAGTCCGTCTAGTCAAGGCTATGGTTTTTCCAGTGGTCATGTATGGATGTGAGAGTTGGACGGTGAAGAAAGCTGAGCGCCGAAGAATTGATGCTTTTGAACTGTGGTGTTGGAGAAGACTCTTGAGAGTCCCTTGGACTGCAAGGAGATCCAATCAATCCATCCTAAAAGAGATCAATCCTGGGTGTTCATTGGAGGGTCTGATGTTGAAGCTGAAGCTCCAATACTTTGGCCACCTCATGCGAAGGGTTGACTCATTGGAAAAGACCCTGATGCTGGGTAGGATTGGGGACGGGAGGAGAAGGGGACGACAGAGGATGAGATGGTTGGATGGCATCACGGACTCAATGAACATGGGTTTGGGTAGACTCCGGGAGTTGGTGATGGACAGGGAGGCTTGGCGTGCTGCAATTCATGGGGTCGCAGAGAGTCGGACACGGCTGAGCGACTGAACTGAACTGAACATTTAAAAAAAATCAAGTGATATGACAAGCAGCTAGAATAATTCAGAGGGTTTGCCCCTGGGGAACAAAAATTGGGAGGTAAGAGGAGGAAATCACTGTTTTTAAGAGCATTATAGATGTACTATTATTTTGTTAAAATGTAAAAAGTATTTTAATAAAAACTAAAAATAAGATTCTGGAAAAATTTGGTGGTTGCCTCTGGATGATGTAAGAAATAAATAGGTGGTTTTTATTTCCTTCATTCTAATCTCCTTTGTTTTGAAAATTTGCTGTAATTTATACCTAATGCATCTTTAAGAGGAAATATTAATATGCTTCAACCTTTAAAACAACTGTATTTTAGTAAACTGAAAAAAAGTACATCTTTAAACTGTTCACCAAACTAAATAATTTACATTATAAATAGTGAGACATACCAATTACTAATTAATACAAGAACATAATATATATGGTGTCAACTCCTTTTTTTAAAGCATTGATACAACCTAAGTTCAGTTCACTCACTCAGTCATGTTCAACTCTGCGACCCAATGGACTGCAGCATGCCAGGCTTCCCTGTCCATCACCAAATCCCTGAGCTTGCTCAAACTCATGTCCATCCAGTCAGTGATGCCATCCAACCATCTCATTCTCTGTTGTCCCCTTCTCCTCCTGCCTTCAATCTTGCCCAGCATCAGGGTCTTTTCCAATGAGTCAGCTCTTCATATCAGGTGGCCAAAATATTGGAGTTTCAGCTTCAGCATCGGTCCTTCAATGAATATTCAGGACTGATTTCCTTTAGGATTGACTGGTTTAATTTCCTTAAAGTCCAAGGGACTCTCAAGAGTCTTCTCCAATACCACAGTTCAAAAGCATCAATTTTTCAGTGCTTAGCTTTCTTTATGGTCCAACTCTCACATCTATACATGACCACTGGAAAAACCATAGCTTTGACTAGATGGACCTTTGTTGGCAAAGTAATGTCTCTGCTTTTTAATCTGCCGTCTTGGTTGGTCATAACTTTTCTTCCAAGGGGCAAGTGTCTTTTAATTTCATGGCTGTAGTCACCATCTGCAGTGATTTTGGAGCCCCCCGAAATAAAGTCTGTCTCTGTTTCCACTGTTTCCCATCTATTTGCCCTGAAGTGATGGGACTAGATGCCATGATCTTAGTTTTCTGAATGTTGAGTTTTAAGCCAACTTTTTCACTCTCCTCTTTCACTTTCATCAATAGGTTCTTTCGTTAGCTCCTCTTTGCTTTCTTTGCACCCTTATAGCTAAGGGTGGTGTCATCTGCATATCCGAGGTTATTGATATTTCTCCCGGCAATCTTGATTCCAGCTTGTGCTTCATCCAGCCCTGCATTTTGCATGATGTACTCTGAATATAAGTTAAATAAGCAGGGTGACAATATTGATACAACCTAGATATAGAAATAAACTATTCCCACTTAGTAAAGTGGACCATTTTTGCACACTAGCATGAACAAATATAAAATTTCCAAAAGTTCTTTTTTATTTCAAATCACAATTAAGGCTAAGCAAATTTAAAGGGAAAATAAAGCCTAATCAACTTCAAGATCATCCATATTTACCTCTTCTATCTTTAATCAATGCATAAATACTCATATTTTTAACTTAGTCATATGCTCTTTATACTTGTGTAATCTGGTTATGGTTTTTCCCTAGAAGTATTGCCCGGTGTGGGAGTGGTATGATGCTAGAGAGCTTAGGAGGGTAAGATGGAATAAATGGTCTGTTTTTTTGAGGCTTCCATTACCTCATCTAGAATCCAAAAATAAATAAATCCAATAAAGTCTCCCTTAAGGGAGTAAAGAGAAATGGTATATTTAAATCACCTATCAGTGCCTGAACTTATAGTAAGCATGTAGTAGATACTTTTCCATCCCTCACCACATTTTCATATTTTTAAAAAGTGCTTAGAATAATGCTTTGTAAATGATGGTGACTAGCTACCTGTTGTATAAAAATGTCATACTTTCAAAGTGAGTCATTAATCTGACTGTTAGTATCTTCAAGCCAAGAAATCTTTGGTTTTTCTAGAGGATTTTATAAATGAGATTTTTGGATATAATCATTTTCTGGACTTCCTCCGAGTTTTCCGCTGTGGCAGACACTTCTGGTGTCTATCCTACAGTTGTGTGCCCATGATCCCTTCTGATGGAAAGATACTGTTTCCCACCATGGATGACAGAAACCAGATATTCAGTCTCCTCGTGTCCTTTGATGCCAGAAAATGGGAAAAATAACCCAATCATAGCCAACAGGATCTCAGAATATGATGGGAAATCTTCTAGGGAAAGTTTCTCCTTTGATAGAATAGAAATCCTCTCCTTCTTCCTGCTTTTGTTACTGGAGAGAATGTTGCTTAGAGCTACAGCAGCCACCTGGTGACCATGCGAGCAAGTGAACCAAGTCCCTTTAGTCCTGTCTGACTCTTTGTGATCCCATGGACTGCAGCCTGCCAGGCTCCTCCATACATGGGATTCTCCAGGTGAGAGTACTGGAGTGGGGTGCCATGTCCTCCTCCAGGGGACCTTCCAGACCCAAGGAAGTCTCTTAAGTCTCCTGCATTGGCAGGCAGGTTCTTTACCACTACTGCCACCTGAGAAGCCCTTGTTACCACGCTGCTGCTGCTAAGTCACTTCAGTCGTGTCCAACTCTGCGCAACCCCATAGACGGCAGCCCACCAGGCTCCACCGTCCCTGGGATTCTCCAGGCAAGAACACTGGAGTGGGTTGCCATTTCCTTCGCCAATGCATGAAAGTGAAGTCGCTCAGTCGTGTCTGACTCTTCGCGACCCCATGGAGTGCAGCCTACTAGACTCCTCCATCCATGAGATTGTCCAGGCAAGAGTAATGGAGTGGGGTGCCATCGCCTTCTCCTGTGACCATGAGGGGAGGCCAAAAGAATCTCAGAAAAGCTCAACCGAGTGCCACTACCTACAAACTCTAGTTATGTGAGAATGAATCCCTATTATGTAAGCTATTTTTAGTCAGATATTCTTCCCTTGTAGCCATAAATATCTTTCAAATATATTCATGATAAATTTAAATTGTATAGCCTTGTAACTGACACAGCATTCTAACTAGTGCTGGTGGAATGGGCAGATTAACACTTGCATTTCTGTTTTGTTTCTATTTACCAGCTAATCAAGAAATCTTTTTAGCTAAGCCAAGTCAGCATATTACCCATCCTCTGCACTGAGTTGGGTGGTGGTGCTTGCCTTCAAACTCAAGATAGCTTTATTCTAAATAAATCAAATTATATCTGATTTTAAGTTAAAACCTATTATTGGTTTTTTTAGAAGTCACACAATTTAGAAAAATATTAAAAAGAAGTAAAAATCATTCTTACTTCTACTTTGAAAAAACCATAGTTACCATTTCGCTGTGTTTCCTTCTGGATTCTAACTGCAATAATTTTAGTTATTGTTGCTATTTACTTATGTTATGACAGCATCAGATTACTCTAGAGAGCAAATCCATGGTGCCAGGTGGCTGTCAGAATCCAGAAGTCTTCTGTTTACATAGTCAGAGGAGCAGCAGTTTATTAGCATACCTGGAAGCCCTAACTTGTGTTTGGCATGGAATCTGTCCAGCCCACTTTGGAGAGATATCAGGGTTATACAAGCTGGACTGTTTTTAATTTCCCCACGCTGATCAAATCTAGTCTCAGCACCCAAGGGAGCAGATGTTCACCAGGGGTCTGGAAGTTCCCACAGCAAAGGAAATCTGTACTGACTCAAAATGTTAATAGTTTGGAGTTGGCTGGGAAAGGAAAGCTACTTTCTAGCATACACGGAGCCAAACTGGTAAACCGAGAAGGGCAGCAAGTCAGAATTGCAACATCTTAAGGGAATGTCCGTCTAAAGCTCACATTGTGCTTAAACATCTGAAAGGCTCTGACAAGTACTGCAGTGAAGATTTTATAAAACATATTCTCTAGATAGTAGCCCCTCATTTTTTTCTATCAACACCAGAGTTCTAAAGAACGCACTTTGGGAAACACTCCTATTGACAAATTGAAAATTGGAAGTTAAAGAAAGTCCACTGTAACATGTTCCATTTGTGTTTGTAATCATAAAAGTTTGAGACCTTCTTGGGAACAAGGAAATAATCTGGTGGAGAGGTTTTCAAACTTTGTTATTTCAAACCAAATATTACATAGAACCCTAGTGTCTAAAACTGAGAGAAGCAGAGCTGCTCTGTTTCCACCAAACCTAAGATCAGAGCCCCTGCCTTGTAGTTCTCTGGGTCACCCCTCCCACCTGTGCCCCTGAGAAAGCCTCATGGAACTTTAGAAAGTCAATGCAGGTCCCTCATTTTTAGACTGTCACACAACTGGGTCTGGGGTCCAACCCCATCAAGACCAGTGAATTTTTTTACTGCATTATGTTGCTTTAAGTCTTTGTTCTAATACCACTTGTGTATATCCTTGTGATTACTCTGTTTCACTGCTGGTTCCTAATATCACAGCATCAGTGAACATAATGAACCCTGTTCTGCTTAAGAATCTCCCTGGAAATAGGCATTACATGGAGAATCATCTAGCCCATTACTTGTGAGCTAAATAATAGCATCCTAATGGCATGAACAAGTTAATGTTTCTAGCCAAGTGTCAAATGCACTAATAGAAAGTGACTTGACCGTGGGCCACATTCTGCCACAAAGATTAACAGCTTTTTAAAAAACTTCCTGAACAATGGTTTATTCCAACCTCAGAATAAGATAAAAATTATTTTGAGAGCAAAATTCTCCACAGATTTAACTTCTGAAGATCTGGATGTGATTGTGTTTGAAGTATTTCAGAAACAGTCACTTAGGTATGGAAGAGGCACTAATACCATTCAAGCTTGTGCATGTCTCACTGCTAAGCCTTCATCTACTAATCAATATGACCTTGGGGAATGGTATTATTATAAAAGCCAAAA
Organism: Giraffa tippelskirchi; assembly: GCF_054371585.1. Lineage (NCBI taxonomy): Eukaryota > Metazoa > Chordata > Mammalia > Artiodactyla > Giraffidae > Giraffa > Giraffa tippelskirchi. Next base: position 172,327,698 of record NC_137275.1, read on the forward strand.
TTGGTATATTAAATTGTGTAAATAATAGAAAACAAGTAAATGGGAAGCAGTGCAGAAAGTGTATTGCTCACAGCCTCTGGAAATCTCCCATGTTGTAATACAGGAATTTCCTTAATTAATGGAACCACTTAACATCAAACATTGTTTCTCTTTTACATACATTTACCAGAGTTTCCTTGCTTACAAGGTGCAGGTTTGTTTGGTTTTTATGAAAATGAGATCATACTATGCTTATTATTTTGAAACAGGCTTTTTTCATCTAAAAATATCAGAGACTTATTTCCAAATATATAGAAAGTTATCTCATTCTTTTAAATTACTGCATAATACTTTACAGCATATATCTATCCCAGTTTATTCAATAATTTTTCATTGTATAGATGGTGAGGTTGTCTTCTTGTTTTCTAATAGCATCAGATGTTTCCAATTTGTGTCATTATTAGGAAAAACACCTTGTTTTATTAATTGGCATTTACCTGTTCAACAGGAGTTCAGTTCAGTTGTTCAGTCATGTCTGACTCTTTGCGACCCCATGGACTGCAGCACACCAGGCCTCCCTGTTCATCACCAACTCCCGGAGTTTACTCAAATTTATGTCCATTGAGTCGGTAATGAAAGGTTTTTTGCTGAATCACGAAAAGATGGCCGGGATTCTTGGCCTCCGGAGGAGAGGAATTCAATCCGGGGCCAGAGACAAGGCTTGATAGCTCAGAGCTTTTGTGCAATAGAGTTTATTAAAGTATAAAAGGGATAGAGAAAGCTTCTGACATAGGCATCAGAAGGGGGCAGAAAGAGTACCCCCTTGCTAGTGTTAGCAGTGGAGTTACATATTCTGAGATAACAGGATTAGCCAGAAGGTTTAATCCAGAGACTGTCCTTCAGGCAGGATACATTATTGTTATAATCCTTGTAAAGACAGACCTACTCCCATAACTTACATTTTAAGATAACAGAAAGAGCCAGAAAGTTTAATCCAGAGACTGTCCTCAGGCAGGATACATTATTGTTATATAATCCTAAGGAATGTAGAGAGAAAAGAAAAGAAAAAAAGTTTGTCCTTTCTTCCTCCTTGAGAATTCCACACCCCTCTCTCCTTGGGGACCCCTAGACTTCTTATCAACCTGCCTAGGAAAGGACTCTCAGTAATGCCATCCAACTATCTCATCCTCTGTCATCTCTCCTCCTGCCTTCAGTCTTACCCAGCATCAGGGTCTTTTCCAATGAGTCAGTGCTTCACATCAGGTGGCCAAAATATTGGAGTTTCAGCTTCAGCATCACTCCTTCCAATGAATATTCAGGACTGATTTACTTTAGGATGGACTGGTTTGATCTCCTTACAGTCCAAGGGACTCTCAAGAGTCTTCTCCAACACCACAGTTCAAAAGCATCAATTCTTTGGCACTCAGCTTTCTTTATAGTCCAACTCTCACATCTATACATGACTACTGGAAAAACCATAGCTTTGATTAGACAGACCTTTGTTGGCAAAGTAATGTCTCTGCTTTTTAATATGCTGTCCTGGTTGGTCATAACTTTTCTCCCAAGCAGCTAAGCATCTTTTAATTTCATGGCTGTAGTCACCATCTGCAGTGATTTTGGAGCCCCCCAAAATAAAGTCTGCCACTGTTTCCACTGTTTCCCCATCTATTTCCCATGAACTGATGGGACCAGATGCCATGATCTTCGTTTTCTGAATGTTGAGCTTTAAGCCAACTTTTTCACTCTTCTCTTTCACTTTCCTCAAGAGGCTCTTTAGTTCTTCTTTGCTTTCTGCCATAAGGGTGGTGTCATCAGCATATCAGAGGTTATTGATATTTCTCCCGGCAATCTTGATTCCAGCTTGTGCTTCATCAAACAAGGTTGAGCTAATTTTGTCTGTTCCTTAGCCATTTAGAATTTTCTCTTCTCTAAATTGATTGTGCAAGTGTTTGTCCATATTTCTAGTGCATTTGTTAGTTTTTCTTATCAATGAGTAGGAGTAATCTGTATATCAGAGATTAACCACAGCCTATCTTAGCTTTTTAACTTACTTATGTTTTTATCATTAAAAGTTTAATGTCAAATTAAACTTTCCCTTTATAATTTTTGTCTTTGTGTCTTACTTAGAAATTTTTCTGATCTGGAGACCCTAAGATTTTTTTCCTAAAAGTTTTTGAAATTTTATTTTATCACATTTATGTCTTAGACCCATCTTACATTTACATTTATGTGTAGTATGAGATATGGTGCTGGTGTTACTTTTTCCATGTGGAAAACCAATTTTCCTTCATTCTTGATTCTTTTCCATCTCTAAGGGATTTCCCTCAAATGCTTGTCAAAGATGAGTTGGAGCCACATCCATATTAAAACACACTGCAGGAGGAAATGGGAATAACCAGAGCAAGAGATTTTCTTTTAACTAAGTGAAGCTGAAGTCACACACACCACTTTTGCTCCCATTCTAGTTATTTGAATTTAACCACCAGGTCATACATAGCAATAAGAGACATTAGGAAAGCCATCTTTAGCTAAGCAGCCATGTGCCAAAGAAGAAAGTGAGACTGAATTTGAGTCAACAACCAGAAGCCTCTACCAATATCCATTTCTCCCATATTCCTCAGTACAAGAAGCAAATTTTATTTATGAGAGCAACAAGTTCACTAAAAATCAAAAACAAACACACAAAAAAGCAACTATCTTGCTTTGGTTGCTTTGCTTGCTATGGTTAGGTGACTATATGCAGAAGTTGATGGGTGAGACTTCTGGGACAGGTCCTTCCAATACGGACAGCTAGCTTGGTACACCTTTTAACCTCTCAGAGGAGCCTGGTGGTCTACCATCTATGGGGTTGCACAGAGTCAGACACGACTGAAGTGACTTAGCAGCAGCAGCCCTCTTTCTTCTTATTTCCTGGAAGGCGGATACTGCTCCTGGAGTTCCAGAAAGCTTCTTGGAAGAAGAGAAACATTGAGAATGAAAATCAAGGACTCAGATTGGCAAAACACAAAGTCAGAGGCTATCTCAGTGGTTGATGACTTCTGCTCTCCACCCTGGACAGCCCATCTCCCATGCCTGTACTATCCCTGGGAGATGTTCATCTCCCAGCACTCTGGTAGTTGTTTTTTCTCTGGTACTTATTTTTTCTGGCCTTAAAAAGTCTAACTCTGTTAATGAAAAGCTTGGTATTTGTTCAATACTTAAGGGGTCTGCTATGTAGATTTCTGGATCTTCTTCTCTACAGAGCTTTCTTCTCTACATTAGCCTTCCAGGTAGATTCCAGTCATCTTAGGATTCCTGATTTCTGATCCTGTCTCTTCGCCTCATTGAGACTGTTGTGCTCTGCTGTGCTCTGCTCCATTTTTGCATCATCATGCAGAAAGTGTGTCTGTGCAGAAATCCAAGATGTTTATGGGTCTGATTTCATTTGTTTCCATTCTCTCAGGGACCACATTCTCTCAATCCTGAAAGGTCTACTGAATATTGTCTAAAAATGATTAATTACATGTATCTTTTAAAATTTTTTTACTGGTGAAAGCCCTTCCTCTGTTAGTTACGTCAATAAAACTCTATCCAGTACTTGAACAAAATCTGGGTGCCTATAAGAGTTTTGAAAGGAAGACAGTGGTATATAAACTTATAGAGATACTTTCGCAGAGGAGGTCATTATATTTTTCATTATAGATAATCTTACTTTTTAAGGTTTCCCTCTTTTCATTTTTGCTATGATGAGTACATTAAAGAATTATTTTGTTTATCCTGCACTGGATTCATTGTTTTTCTTTCATTTGAGAACTGATGTGTGTTTCATCAATTATTGAAAATCCCTCATTATTAAATAAGCAAATATTGCCTCTTACCCATCATTCTCTTTATTTTGTTCCTTTGGAGAACTTATATATAATTAGGCCATTTAATTCTACCTTTCAGTATACTAGTCTTTCATTTTGTTCTTTTTTTTTTTTAATAAATTTATTTATTTTAGTTGGGGGCTAATTACTTTACAATATTGTAATAGTTTTTGCCATACATTGACATGAATCAGCCATGAGTTTACATGTGTTTGTTCTTATTTTAGACTTCGTTTTGCATTTCTCAGATCTATCATCTAGTTCACTAATTGTCGTTCAGCTATGTCTAATCTGCTGTTTAACCTGTTCAGTAAGTTTGTAACTTCAACATTTATATTTTTCATTTCTAGAAAAATTATTCAGTTCTTTTCAAACATGCTTATTTCCTCTCTTCCCCCTTCCCTCCTTTCCTTCCTTCCTCTTTTTCCTGGTACAATCAATAAACTGATTTGATCTGGACTGTAAGTAACAAAATGCCCAGTGTAAGTTGCTTAAAGTACAAGAAGTTTACCCTGTATAATAGAAAATTCAGGGACTAAGCAGCTCCAGAGTAGTCAGGTTCAGTGGATCAGTAATATTATCAAGGACCCAAGGTCTTTCCATGTTTCTGCTCTTCACCCTAAGTATTTGGCTTTTGCACAAGATGGCTGTAGCAGCTTCAAGTACCTCATTCTCATGCACTTTGTCCAATGTGGCAAAAAGGAGGATACACGTTGAGGAGGATACAAAAAGGAGGATACACGTTGAAATGTACATTTATTTGATCAATGAAGACTTTCCCAAAAGCCTGCAGCAGGTTTTCCTCATATCTTGTTGACCAGAATTGAGCCACATGCCCTTCCTAAGTCAGAAGGCAATGGAATGAGCATGACTGACTATTACAACTTGTCTCCTAAGGCTGGGGAGGAGCCTAGTATCCCTTGATACACAGGACTGCTTATGAGGTAAACAAAAGCAGCAATAAGCAAGAAATTGGAAGACACAGCTATTTGGTACCAATCAATAATATCCATTTGGTACCAATCATCAATCTTCATTTAGAAAAATATAATTATGTAAATATTAATAAATACCAATTCTTAACAGTTGTTCAGATTGTTTTATTCATTATAGTCTTAGAGTCATAATAATCCTGATTATCTTCTGGTAATAGCTGTCTTGTATTGATCACTTCCTCATGTGGCATGGAATTTTCTTATAATAAGCAAATTTTCATTAGGGATTTTATTTCCCTGTTGGGAATTTTATAAATATGGAATTGTAAAAGTGGTCTATGGTTTTATTAGTTTAAATGTTTGCTTCAGCTGTGATTCCCTAAAGTTTTGACTAATATGACACTTGTTTTTTCAGCATGGGGAATGCTATACTAAATGTATAATTCCATGTTATGTATGGTTCAGACACGAGACTTTGATGTCTTACAGAAGGTACATTTACTTTCTACTCTGAGGCTTATAGATTCAAACTTTCTTTTGGCTTCCCAGGACCAGTGGACATAATATTTTTAGTTTTCCCTTTCCAGAAGTGGCAGTCCTTCCAGAGACCTGGTTTTATCCAGGATTTATCTTTCTCGACGAGACAGTTTTGTTGCACACCTCTAGGGAATTACAATTCATGTGGGAACTGTCCTTCTAGCTGAAATTGCATTGTGCTCTGTTTCCTCTAGGCTGGTGGAGCTCATTTCCAAGTCCTTAGCCCTAAGAGACTATGTTTCATCTGAGCTCTCCCTCTGGGGGATGTCCTTTTTTTGTTTTGAGTGCTGGTGAGAACTTAATCTTTTTCGTTCATATTTTATCTAGCAGTTCAAATTGCTTGCGGTTGAGGGAGAGGGGTCTATATTGGTTTGATTCACCTTGTTATTAAAACATTTTATTTTACTTATAAACACTTATTATAGCTTTATTTCTTTTTATATGTTAACACACTTAATGTGCTTTTTTCCTGATGATAACTGGTATAGATATTTAGAAAAGCTACTGAATTTTGTCTGTTGATTCTAAATAGCTACTAATATATTCTTTCTTTTTTTGTGATTTATTTTCTTACATTTTGTCTGTAGCAGTAGTGTTGGCTACATATAATAGTATTACCTCTTGTACACCCTACTTATATGTAAACCTCTTACCAGTTGTTTTCCTCCTGTTTTATTGCATTGTTGATATTCGCTATGATGGATAATAGTGGTATTAGTGACCACCATGCCAAACTTTCAGAGATAACTCTAAGTCACTGCTTTTTTAATCAAGTTAAGGTGGGTACACAGATTCCCTGCCCAGATTCCCTTTCAAGGAAGGACTTGTTATTACGGCTCTCAGTTCTTTCAGGGTTTCCCTCAGCTCCAGACAGCTACCTCAGCCATAAGCACACCCTTCCTGGGTTCTTCCAAATCCAGTGATTGATCAAGGCATCAGTATAATGGTCCACCCTTCTGTATCCAATGCAGGACACCAATGACAGGCTTTTTTCTCTGCCAAATCCTGCTGTCTCCTCCCTTCCACGGGAATTGATGACTAAAAAATATCCTGTATATTGAAATTTATGTTTCTGGCTTTATCTTTGACCACATTCTATTGGACCTCACTCTCATAATCACTTATTTTTATTTAATTCATAATTTTAGCTCTTTAACACATTATCAACTGGAGGATTTTTGCAGAAACTACTGCCTGTGGCTGGCAATTTGTTATGTAAGTGAATACTGAAACGTCTCTGGTCAATAATGTTTGGGTAACAAAATATTTATTAATATGTCTCTGGTCAATAAGTTGTTAAAATCTCTAATCCAAAATTCACTTCTAAAACTTTCTTTATTCTAGTTGTGTGACTTAAACGCACATATATATCTACTTTTTAATATCAATTTAAAAATTTTATTTATGTTTGAAGACTATAACCATGTATATTTCTCTAGAATTTATTGAGATTTTATTTGTGGTCTAATATTTGGCCCAGAGATACATATTATTCAGAGGTATTAGAAAAAAAGGTGATTTTCTTCACACTGGAAACATAGTTAATAATATATTTATTAAGTCATTCTTACTGATTACATATTAAAATTTGCAAAGTTTTGCATTCTTATTTAAATTCTGAGTATTTGATATATCAAGTATGACAGAGTTTTGTTACAGTTTGCCACTGTTGTCATCCATTTTAAATTTTCTTTTAGCATTTCTAGCAGTATTTCCTTTATGTATTGTGGTTCTATGTTACTTGGGGTATAAAGACTTACAACTCAACTTCTTGGAGGATTCTACCTTTTCTCAATAACATTTCTTAGTTTAATGATTTACTTCTTAATTCTGGCATGTTTAACTAAATATTATCATATGCCTTATTTTTGTCATCCTTTACTTAATATACTTTGCTCTTCTTTCTAGTTTAATCATTCTGTTTTGTTTTTAACAGGGTATTTTAAACTCTTTTTGAAAGATGATGTCTTAAAAAAAAAAAGAAAGATGATGTCTTTTAACACGGACATTTTACTCATACGTGTGACATGCTACATCCTTCTTAGATTTGTACAACTTGGACTGGAAAAGCAAGGAAATTAGAAAAAGATTAGACAGGAATCATTTGGCATAAGTAAGAGTTTGTCTTTCCACAAGAAGTTAGAAAAGTTTTGTGCTGAGTGCTCAGTCATATCCAATTCTTTGCGATCCCACGGACTGTAGCCCACCAGTCTTCTCTGTCCATGAGATTCTCCAGGCAAAAATACTGGAGTGGGTTGCCATTTCCTTCTCCAGGGTATCTTCCTGATACAGGGATGGAACCTATGTCTCCTGCACCAGCACGTGAATTCCTTACCACTGCACCATCTGGGAAGTCCACCTAATAAAGTCAAACAAACATGTTATTATAGGAACTCAGGACTCAGGAGCCCCTTGTGCTCTGTAGCTGAGTGAGATGCAGGGAAGCACGAGCAGAGGTGAAGAGTGGAGATTTGGGAGCTGACAGACGTGGCAGGCCCGGCTCTGGCCTTCCTATGTGACTGTGGGTGATTCCTCTGTTTGGCGTGGCTATTTGACTGTGTTTCAGAAGAGCTGCCACATCAATTTGCAGTTTGGACAACTGGCCAGGGGCAAAGACATCCTGAAAAGAGACCTAATTTAAGGAACTTTTTGAAACCAGTCTTTCTAAAAGGTATGTTCTTCCAGCTGTGGAAACAACCTAAGTAAAGCCTCATAATTCCTCTCCCTTATACTTCCAATGCCAGAAACTAGAAGTGAAAATAAGTTGGTTAATAAAATACATACTTGTACGATGTGGTTAGAGCCTGAACTTGGAGTAAGAGTAGAAAGGGGGTCAAGAAAAGAAGAGGTTTAGACAAATAAGCAAACAAACAAACAAAAAACTCCCCTTCAAATTATTTTAAGACACCTGCAATAGTTTCAGTCCATTTCAGGGCTCAGCCAAGTTTCCAAAAGCCATATTGCTGTTGTTGAAGCTTCTCACAGAAAATACTAAAGTAAACAAGCTTGTTAAGAATTGCTTATTTTTCCTCATATTGTTTATATCTGTTGCTCCATGTTCTCCAGTTTCAGACTGACAAAAGACTGCTGGGGTAACTCATAAAGACTAAGGGCTTGGCCTCGCTTTGTTTTGTTTTTACTCGGACAAAAAAATGGCTACTAAGTACAGATTCAAATACCTCTGTATGGTTGAGTGCTTTTTGGTGTTCGTGGGTGCCTGAGGTCTGTTTATTTTGGGAAGCATATTGGTATTCATTTCCACTAGAAAGTAGCAGAAGGAAGTCAGATCCTTTTTTTCCCACAGAAAGAGAGCAATAAATATTTTTAAAGAATATTTAGAAAGGTTGATCAGTGATAAGCAGGAGCATGTCAAGAAATATTACATGTTCTGTTTTAGGAACTTTGAAAGTGCTTAGTGCCTGAGAAATCAGGAAAGCTGCTTTTGTTGTAAGGAAATGGCAATTTGAAAGTAATCTATTTCTAAATCTCAGGGGTGGTACTGTGAGTCTATCCAAAGATCTGAGGTCTAAGCACAACGGAAAGGGGAAATGAAAAATAGGGAACAAGAAGAACCCAATTTAGAAAAGAGATAGCCTATTCCACCGAAGAAACACTGGACACAGATTTTGTACTAGGCAATAGGCATTTTCACGCAGGGCTGTTTGAATTACCAATAGATTTCCAAGTGAGAGATCAGTTAAGAACTGAATCACATAGGAATCGAAATATGAAAGAACATCGTATATTCATTTTGTAGAGGATTGGCCCATTATTCCTTTCTGTATTTTTAATTTTATACAGCTATCCTTCCAAGCTGAAGAAATGGATGGCTTCTGTGTGATTTCATTACTGGACATTTCTCTGACACTGTCACCTACATGGTTATTAAAATTAAAAAAGTTTTCAGAAGACTTTTCAGATTTTTTTCAGAGACAAGACACAATTCTCACCACTAAGTATTCGAACCTCAGACCAAAAGAACCCATTTGAACATCTAACCAAAAGTAAGATGGACATATGACTTACAACAGCTCATGGGATTTCTGGCTACAGACAACGGCTGCCTGGTCTTTAGCCAAGCCCCTTAAAACAGGCTAGAGTTGCAATAGTTGATCTCTGAGACAGTTACATGGACAATGATACACTCCTTCCTGTGCCAGATATAGATCTATTCAAGTAAATTGACACAACAATCCCTCTTTGAATAATCTATCCCACAGAAGTAAAAGCACTAAGATTTAAGTCCAAGAATGTTTATTGTAGCAATATTTAAAGGGGAAACAAGGCTGAAAAAAATCAATGGCTGTCACTAGGAATGGTCAAATGAATGTTGGAACCTCCATTCTATGGAATATTATACTGCTACTTAAAAATGAGTTAAATCCCAATCTAATGATGTCAGGTATAGTAACCAGCATTTTTAGAATGCTTACTATGTATGTGTCAGCTCTGAACTGTGTGTTTTACAATCTTATAAAATGAGAATTATTATTTTCTCTACTTTATAGATTAAAACTGAGCACAAAGATTGTTACATAATTTTCTGAACATACCAGAACTAGTTAGCAAGCAGCCAGGATTCAAGCCTAGTAAGTTTAATTGTGCTTTTTATCCCTATACTAGCTTACAAGGTGCAGAGAAATGGAAAGTGAAATAACATTTGAATACTAACAAGCAACCCCCCAAAACTATGTACCGTGTATAAATATGTATAAACGTGAAGAAAAGTATGGAGAGATGCAACAAGATATTAACATGGATGACCCTAGGGAGCCAAGTGTGGGTGGGGATGGATGGATTGGGAGAGCTTATTAATGCTTTATTTATACATCTTTGCATGGCTTTCCAGGTTATAGGCAGCACATCTAATAGCTGTATCTCCAGTCTAATTGATAAAGTTCTTTGTGTATCCACAATACATTCCAGGATTCATCCAAAGAACACTTATTGAATATTTATTATAAGTCAAGCCCTAAATCAAGCATGAAAGTGCAAGTCGCTCAGTCATGTCCAACTCTTTGAGACCCCATGGACTATACAGTCCATGGCATTCTCCAGGCCAGACTACTGGAGTGGGTAGCCTTTCCCTTCTCCAGGGTATCTTCCCAATCCAGGGATCAAACCCAGGTCTCCAACATTGCAGGCAGATTCTTTACCAGCTGAGCCACCAGGGAAGTCCAAGAATACTGGTGTGGGTAGCTTATCCCTTCTCCAGGGGATCTTCCTGACCCAGGAATTGAACCGGTGTCTCTTGCATTGCAGGTGGATTCTTTACCAGCTGAGCTAACAGGAAGTTAGGCATAGGGATACATATATTAAAGGTATCTAGAGACACTTCAAGGAGACAAATAGAACATGTCATAAGCATTAGAACAGCAGTAAAGAAAGAAATTAGGGACAGTTATTACAGGCAGGATTCAGGTGTGAGGGGAGCAGTGGAAAGAATGGTAGTCCTGAAATATTTCCCCCCAAAGCAGCACCAGACAGCCTTAGTTCAGCAATTCCCTATATTCCCCTATCATCTTAACTTCACTATTATTGCCTCTTTTTCTTTTATTCTGTTTTATTTCAGTTCAGTTTCTGGCTTATAGAAATAGAAAGGTGGATTAAATACAGCCTGGGCTTGAAATCCTAATTCCAGTTTACTAGTTGTAAAACTTTGGGCAAGGCATGTTTTATTTCTCTGAACCACAGCTCCTTCATCTGTTAAAATCTGATATTAGGAACTACTTTTAGAACAAGGTGAATATCCTGCGTATCTATTAAATACCTCCCCCAATTTAAAGGTTAAATACAACTACATCATATATTTTGCCCATAAATCTGCAACTTGGGCTGAGCTTAGTTGTTCATTCCTACTCCACACAGTGTATTAGTTGGGATGGCTTGACTACAGCTGAAGGAGCCATTTCCCAGTTCACTCTCATGGCTAGCAAATTCATACTGGGTCTTTTCCACACTGGTCTCTCCATGAGGTTCTCTGGGCTTTCTTTGGGCAACTAGATTCTAAGAGCAAATGTTTCAAGAGATAGCAAGTGCAAGCTAGCAATCTCTTCAGGCCTGGGCCCAGATATTATACAGACTCACATCTGCTGGATTCTATTGGTCAAAGCAGTCACAGAGCCCACCAAGATTCAAGAGAAGGTGTGTATTAGGAAACAGTGAGGAATACAAATCTAGACAGCTCATGGCCAGAGAAATTCCTGAGACAAAGAGATGCAGGTTCTGGCAGTAGAAAGTTGGGCCTGAGTGAATTGAAAGGGCGAGATTGAGGAGATACCTCACCTAGCCCAGGCTGTAAGCTGCTTGAGTTATAGAAATCTTTGGAGAAACAAATAAGTGTTCAATAAATGATTATAGAAGGAATGAATGACTATAAGAAAATTGACTGTAAGTGTAAACATGGGGGATAAACCCCAAGAGCCTGGCATAACATAAAACTAGGGATCAGCAAACTATAACCAGCAGACCAAATCCTGCTTATCACCTGTTTTTATAAATAAAGTTTTATTGGAATACAGGCCTTCCTGTTCACTTATATGTTGCCTATGGCTGCTTTCACGCCATGATAGCAGAGAGAGTCACTGTGACAAAAAACCTACAGACAACCAAGTACAGAATATTTCTCTCTATCTTATACAGAAGTTTGCCAAGCTCTGTCATAGAGCACTGACATCTGAACAGTCTACATCCACACTTCTTATCAGTTCTCCCTTATTTCCTGTTTGCTTTCCTTTATTACCAAAGGTATCTGCTACTTTTCAAAAGTTTGCTTTACACCATTTCGCTTTTATGAAAGACCTACACTAGTACCTGCTTTCTCTAACCAAAAGAAACCCAAAGAGGATTTGCGCTTTTACCGAGGAAAAAAGAAAAAGCAAAAATAGTATCAGTGTTAGTCTTGCAGGAAGCCCTTAGAGAAGTAGCAGGAACCCTGAGCAGTGTGAGTGGCACCACCAAGCTCCTTTCCTGGGAACTTCCCTCAGCACCTCAGCGTCAAGCCACCATAGCCTTGAACTCTGCCTATAAGCATCTCTGCTTTACCTGGATTTGCTCTGTGTATCTGTTAGCAAGATGTGTCATAAGGGAACTGCTTCTTTGCTTTATATCATTTCAGCCTAGGGAAGGTTTCATGGGAATGCTCTGCATTTGGATCACGGGGGAAACCTGTATTTATCTATCATGGGGTACCCAACCCGCCTGCCAGTGCAAGAGACATAAGAGATGCAGGTTCAATCCCTGGGTCAGGAAGATCCCCTGGAGAAGGAAATGGCAACACACTCCAGTATTCTTGCCTGAAGAATCCCATGGACAGAGGAGCCTGGTGGGCTACAGTTCACAGGGTCACAAAGAGTAGTACACAATGAAGCAACTTAGCATGCATACACATGTACCCAAAGCCTACGTATAACTTCAGGGGAGAGAGGGGACTTGATCCTAAGATCCAGGAGAAAAACTTTACTTGAACCATTCCTACTTTAACAGATGCAGCTACTACAAATGGAAGAAGAGGAGAAAAGGAATGGTTAGAGCAGAAAGAAAGAAAGTGAAGTCGCTCAGTCGTGTCCAACTCTTTGTGATCCCATGGACTGTAGTCTACCAGGCTTCTCTGTCCGTGGGATTTTCCAGGCAAGAGTACTGGAGTGGGTTGCCATTTCCTTCTCCAGGGGATCTTCCTGACCCAGGGATCAAACCCAGGTCTCCTGCATTGCAGGCAGACACTTTACCCTCTGAGCCACCAGGGAAGCCCGGTTAGAGCAGACAATCTAATAAATAATTTGATGCTCTTATTAAACAATTCATTTAACTGCCCCCTTTTTTGTGACAAGGACTGACTGCTACATTTATACCACATTTGCCTGCCATTTTGCCAAGGAGTCTCAGTTAGGTACAAATAACAAAACAAATTCTGGGTAATTTAATCAGAAAAGGATGATGGAAGAAGGCAAAGTTTTTATGATATTGTGATAGTATTACAGCCCAGAAACAAGGAATATTCAAATTCCCTACAGAATTCCTAATGGAGAGAACCAAATAGGTGGAATAATAGGCAAAAGGCAAAGACATTATTACTTTTTAAATTATTAACAAGATAGATAATGTAAGTCTCTCTCATTGACTCTATGTTCAAAAATATGGCTATGATGATCTGAGTAAGTCCTCCTACTCCTCTACATGTGAACAACACAATTGTACTTGCAGAGGAGAGGATGGTCTGTACCCTGGCCCACTTACATGCGCAACCTCAAGGAACAGAAGACGAAGAACAGCGTTTTATATCTTTGCACCAGGGTTGAAATTTAGGACCAGCGAATTCTTTGTTGGGAAGAAGGGTGTGCTATATAGGATGTTTAGCAGCATCCCTGACCTCTACCCATAAAATAATATCACACATCCACTCCCAGATGTGACAACTAATAATGTCTTCAGACACTGATAAATGTTGCAGGGAGTGAGGGTGGGGAGAGGGTGGGTGGGACAAATCCTTCTGGTTGGGAACCACTGGAGAAGAGAATGGCTGGTCTGTCTCTGGGAAGCAGACTCTGCTTTGTTCTGAGATAGTAAGACAAGAGGAGACACACAGGGATGCAGATTTAAAAGTGCAATAACCCTACCCATAAGTAAATAAGAAAACAAACAAAAACAGCCAGTACCTACCTGGGTTCTTATGATGCTGATTAACCACTCTGTCCTCAAGGAACCAGGAACAGGTGGACAGAGAAAACTGACATGTCCCCTCCACTTTCATTTTTGACTGCCTCTCATTACCTCAGGATGGCACACAGAGACTAAGGTTGCTGATAGTGGGCTCCAGGCACACAGGGTGCGATGGGTAATTCTGTGTGTCGACTTGACTGGACTAAGGAATGTCCAGATAGTTGGTAAAACATTATTACTGGGTATATCTGTGAAGGCATCTCTGGCAGAGATAAGCATTTGAATAGACCAAGTAAAGGAGACTGTCTCCACCAAAGTAGGTGGGCATCTACCAATCCATCAAGGGTTTGAATAGAACAAAAAGGTGGAGCAAGGGCAAATTTGCTCTCTTGCTTGAGATGGGATGTCCGTCCTCTCCTGCCCGTGAACATGAATGCTCCTAGTTCTCAGACCATTAGACTCAGATGAAACACCATTGGCTCCCCTGGTTCCCAGGCCTTCGAGTTTCAAATGGAATTATACAACCAGATTTCCTGAGTCTGCAGCTTGCAGAGGGCAGACGGGGGGGCCTTCTCAGCCTCCATAATCTTGTGAAGCAGTATCTCACATAAGTCTTTATACACATATATTCAATATGTCCTATTAATTCTGTTTCTCTGGAGAACCCTAATACACAAGGAGAAGGGGAAAGTTCCCAGGACACTAAAAAAGCCCAGGCAAATGAGGACAAGTTGGTTACTTCATCAAAGGTCAGTAATACTTTAAAGTACTGAGGTCTTCCTGAAACTTGGAGGAGTCCCCGCAATATTAATTACTTCATCACTTCTCCTTAGAACCCTCCTAGAATTAGCTTAGCTACGCTGCCTCAAAGCCTCCAAAATGAGGTACAATAATATATTAAGTTAACTTAAAGCCTAACAGGATACTTAAATTCACCTTCTATTTTCCATTCTCTACGCACAATCAAGGGTCTTCCCAGGTGGTGCTAGCGGTAAAGAACCTGCTTGCCAATGCAGGAGACATAAGAGATGCAGGTTGAGTCCTAGGTGGGGAACCCAGAGGCAACTCACTCCAGTATTCTTGCCTAGATAATCCCATGGTCAGAGGAGCCTGGAGGGCTACAATCCATAAGATTGCAAAGAGTCGGACACAACTGAAGTGACTTAGCACACACACAGGCATAATTGTGACGTTTAAGCCAGCTCACCAGAGTTTGTAACCCAAATCTAAGTAAAACAATGAAGAATATCCCAAACTTGAAACATGTGACTTGTCTTCCATTTAATTCACTAGAGAGACGATGGATCCTAAAACAAATTCACCCTCCTTTTGTTGAAATTAAAGTCTGAAAGAAATTACACTCCATTATTCTCATCCTTGTTTCCTATTTTGTTCACTCTCAATTAGAGTTGCTTCACTCACATGGAGTCTCAGTTTCTTATTTCACAGCTGTGGCCTATAACATCTTCCACTGGGATGGGTGGAGCTCCCACAGACTGCTCTAAAATTGTATGAATCCAAACCCACTTGTCTCACTGCTCTGGCTTTCCGAAGTTCATAGGGTTAGTAGAACATACATGAACATCAATGTCTACCCCTACAAAGTACATATGAATACTAAGTCATGATAGCTGTTTATTTCATGATAGCTGTTTATAAGCCAAATTATTTCTCTAGATCCCAGCATATGATATAATCCAGACTGCACCGCTGTTGGAAGTCAAAGAACATAGCAGAGACTTAATGATTTCTGAGGGCAGACCAAAAAACAGGAGAGAGAAAATAGAAGCCAAGCTTCATATTTTTCTGGTTCTGACTATAAGACTAATGCCTAGTTTTATGAGACAATCATATTTCTCTTTGAGTTTTGAAGCAAACTTGAATCCTGGAGGCACAGTATTTGGGCACAAGCTTTTAAATATCCTTTTCAGCTCTTAGATTTTTAATAATCTCACTGAATTTTTTTCTATGTGTCAACCTAATAAGGGCTTTAATTTCTCTATAAATATTTGTTTGAAACAAATTCACCTTCTATACCAAACTTCAATCACAATTCAACACAGCTGAACCTACAAACTTAGCTCATATCTATGATTTGAGCTTATAAAATGAACAAATTAGAAGCAGTGTGAGGCCATTTGCTGGTGGAGACTATGATGGTGAGGGGCCAGAGTAGTGGATTCCAGGACCTAAGGACAAGCCACATGAATCCAAAACTGAATTCCACAGTGATTTTCTTTTCCTTGTAACCTCTTCAAAGTAGCATGAAGAGGAACTAGATTTGGAACTACCATTCTAGAGCCACATACCCATGCCAAGTACCAAGAATTAAAATTTCAAATGTTTCACAAATTAGTGTTCTCTAGTCCTCAGAAATCAAATGGTTTTTGTAGTTTAAAATACTATCCCACAGTCATAGCTGAGTAATACAACAAAGAGAAACATGAGCTCTGGTAACAACAATGACAAACTACACCACTCAGTTCAGTTCAGTTCAGTCGCTCAGTCATGTCCGACTCTTTGCGACCCCATGAATTGCAGCTCGCCAGGCCTCTCTATCCATCATCAACTCCCGGAGTCCACCCAAACCCATGTCCATTGAGTTGGTGATGCCACCCAACAATCTCTTCCTCTGTCGTCCCCTTCTCCTCCTGCCCCCAATCCTACCCAGCATTAGGGTCTTTTCCAATGAGTCAACCCTTCACATGAGGTGGCCAAAGTATTGGAGTTTCAGCTTCAATATCAGACCTTCCAATGAACACTCAGGATTGATCTCTTTTAGGACGGATTGATTGGATCTCCTTGCAGTCCGAGGGACTCTCAAGAGTCTTCTCCAACACCACAGTTCAAAAGCATCAATTCTTCGGTGCTCAGCTTTCTTCACGGTCCAACTCTCACATCCATACATGACCACTGGAAAAACCATAGCCTTGACTAGACGGACTTTTGTTGGCAAAGTAATGTCTCTGTTTTTAAATATGCTATCTAGGTTGGCCATTACCTTCCTTCAAAGGAGTAAGCGTCTTTTAATTTCCTGGCTGCAATCACCATCAGCAGTGATTCTGGAGCCCAAAAAACTAAAGTCAGACACTGTTTCCACTGTTTCCCCATCTATTTCCCATGAAGTGATGGGACCAGATGCCATGATCTGAGTTTCCTGAACGTTGAGCTTTAAGCCAACTTTTTCACTCTCCTCTTTCACTTTCATCAAGAGGCTCTTTAGTTCTTCTTCACTTTCTGCCATAAAGGTGGTGTCATCCGCATATCTGAGGTTATTGATATTTCTCCCGGCAATCTTGATTCCAGCTTGTGTTTCTTCCAGCCCAGCGTTTCTCATGATGTACTCTGCATATAAGTTAAATAAGCAGGGTGACAATATACAGCCTTGACGTACTCCTTTTCCTATTTGGAACCAGTCTGTTGTTCCATGTCCAGTTCTAACTGTTGCTTCCTGACCTGCATACAGGTTTCTCAAGAGACAGGTCAGATGGTCTGGTATTCCCATCTCTTGAAGAATTTTCCACAGTTTATTGTGATCCACACGGTCAAAGGCTTTGGCATAGTCAATAAAGCAGAAATAGATGTTTTTCCGGAACTCTCTTGCTTTTTCGATGATCCAGCGGATGTTGGCAATTTGATCTCTGGTTCCTCTGCCTTTTCTAAAACCAGCTTGAACATCTGAAGTTCATGGTTCATATATTGCTGAAGCCTGGCTTGGAGAATTTTGAGCATTACTTTACTAGCATGTGAGATGAGTGCAATTGTGCGGTAGTTTGAGCATTCTTTGGCATTGCCTTTCTTTGGGATTGGAACGAAAACTGACCTTTTCCAGTCCTGTGGCCACTGCTGAGTTTTCCAAATTTGCTGGCATATCGAGTGCAGCACTTTCACAGCATCATCTTTGAGGATTTGAAGTAGCTCAACTGGAATTCCATCACCTCCACTAGCTTTGTTCGTAGTGATGCTTTCTAAGGCCCACTTGACTTCCCATTCCAGGATGTCTGGCTCTAGGTGAGTGATCACACCATCATGATTGTCTGGAATGTGAAGATCTTTTTTGTACAGTTCTTCTGTGTATTCTTGCCACCTCTTCTTAATATCTTCTGCTTCTGTTAGGTCCATACCATTTCTGTCCTTTATCGAGCCCATCTTTGCATGAAATGTTCCCTTGGTATGTCTAATTTTCTTGAAGAGATCTCTAGTCTTTCCCAATCTGTTGTTTTCCTCTGTTTCTTTGCATTGATCGCTGAGGAAAGCTTTCTTATCTCTCCTTGCCATTCTTTGGAACTCTGGATTCAGATGGGAATATCTTTCCTTTTCTCCTTTGCTTTTCGCTTCTCTTCTCTTCCCAGCTATCTGTAAGGCCTCCTCAGACAGCCATTTTGCTTTTTTGCATTTCTTTTCCATGGGGATGGTCTTGACCCCTGTCTCCTGTACAATGTCACGAACCTCTGTCCATAGTTCTTCAGGCACTCTGTCTATCAGATCTAGTCCCTTAAATCTATTTCTCACTTCCACTGTATAATCATAAGGGATTTGATTTAGATCATACCTGAATGGTCTAGTGGTTTTCCCTACTAGGCCTCCTGGAATGGATAATTTCCATTTCTATTCTTGACATTTATTCCTAAATTATCAATGTGGGGAGGGTGGTAAATAAACTGCTTCTGGACTTATCTACTATTAATTTTGGGCCTTTGAATAGGAGATGTTTTTAAAAGTCACATCTCCACCTGTGATCTGGAGACACAGAGAATAAGCTAAAAAGTAGAGTGTACCTGACTCACAATTTCCAGTGCTGTGAAAAGGAGAGACCACATCAACAGGGTGGAGCACAGAAAGGAAAACAGTCTCCTGGGAGCAATTCTGACTCATTAATGTACCCTATACTGATTCCACAATAGAACCAGCAGGAGTCGTCCTAGCCTCCCATTGGGAGGCAAATAATTACTTGCTGGGAAAGGTAATTCAAATGGGGTTCTTATAGAAAGCAAATAAGCATATGTAAGTCATACTATCGGATAAAAAAATATCCTTGGAACAAAAGAAACAAAGTGCAGAATGAAAGAATGCAGGCTATAACAACATAAAATTTCCCTATTTCCTCCTGCTAGTTTTCTCCTCCCAATTTCTAAAACGCCTCTAAACTAAAAAGAGAAGTGACAAGCATCATGACTCAGATTAATATAAAATGAAGCCCTGTTTGTGTCTGCAAATACATAAAATGAAATACATAAGATTACAAAGAATATCAGTAATATTGATATGCAATGGTCAAAGTATTAAAATAACATTTATGGTAATGTAAGTGCTGCATTATTAACAAAAAACCAATATCTAACAGCTGATCTACTACCAAAATTTTATAGTAAATTATATTACAAGATATCTGCAACAACTGTAATGTGATGTGCACACAGAATCTCCACCCTGAGTCCTCTGACACATTTCTTCCACTGTCAGTATAAGGGTTAACATGTCTGTTTCTTTTGCATGGCCCCTTGAGAACAAGAAGTATTGAGAAGACCCCAGACCATTTCAGTGCCTCCCTTCAGAGTCTCTGAATCTAAGGACGGAGGAAAGCTCTGATTCTGGAGTTGTATCAGTACAACCAACCTTAAGAGGTTCCTTGAGACCTCCCATAAAATAAGCCTTAATCTCTTTCAACCTATTTTTCAAAGTTCTGTGCCAGCCTACGTGTTGCCACTGAATTTTAAAACTATTGCAACTTGGGTTTGGTGACTGGACTTCCATGGTGATTTCACTTCTGATAAACAGCACCACATGGAAAGCAAACTAGAGTCTTCAATGCCAGCCTTGGGGAAGTCTGGGATTGGGGGAGTGGTGAGTATTCCCTTTTGAGGATACCTCCCATCCATGACATAGTTGTTGGTTGGAGACAGGATGTTGAGGCAGTGGGCATGCCTGTATCATTTCCAGGGCCTTATGTCTGCCATGATGCTCAAATCTTAACTCTATTATTAAATCTTCTTGGAGTGTTGTTATCAGTGAACCCTTTTCTTCTTCAGCCCTGATTAGTTCTCACTAATCACAGAATTCAGGTAACTCCAGGGGTTATTGGTGAAACCTGATAATTTCTGGCTATAATTTTCTCCCATTCTGACCTAAACTTATTTCTTCAAGCAGGGCTTCCCTGTTCTTCATCATTAATGGCCAGTTGTAGACATAGCTCCAGCATGAACTAGTCATTAGAAGCCCTTTCATGTTGATGCACAGTTATGATTCCAGTTGATTGCCAATAGGTTATACAACCCACTCTGCAGGTCCCAGAATATAGAAAGAGTTAATCTAGAATATAGAAAGAGTACAGAGAACAGGTCAATGGCAGGTGCTTGGAACAGTGGCTCTCAAACTCAACTGCCTGTTATGATCACCTGTGGAGTCTTTGAAAAATGCTGAGTCCTTGGAAAACAGTATTGAAGTTCCTAAAAAAACTAAAAATAGAACTACCATATGATCCCACAATTCCACTCCTGGGAATGTATCTGAAAAAAACAAAACACTAATTTGAAAAGAGACATGTACCCCAATGTTCACAGCAGCATAATTTACATTAGCCAGGATATGAAAGCAACCTAACTGGCCATCAACAGATGAATGGATAAAGAAGATGTGGTACATGTATGTGTATACATATATATATGTATAATGAAATATTATTCAGCCATAAAAAGAATGAACTTTTGCCATTTGCAACAACGTGGATGGACGTAGAGACTATTCAATGAAACAAGTCAGACAGAGAAAGACAAATGCTGTATGTTATCACTTACATGTGAAATCTAAAACTTAAAATGAATGAGTAAAGTAAAACAGAAATAAACTCAGAGACATAGAGAACTAACTAGTGGTTACCAGCAGAAAGAGAGAAAGAGGAGGAGCAAGATAGTTATAGGGGATTAAGAGATACAAAAAACTATGTATAAAAATAAATAAGCAACAAGGATATATTGTACAGCACAGGGAAACATAGCCATTATTTTTATACTTCAAACAGAAAATAATGTATTAAAACATTGAATCACAATATATACCTGAAACTAATATTGTATATCAACTATACTTCAATTTTTTAAAAAAGTAAGAAAAATGTTGTGACCAGAACATATCCCTATCAAGTAAATCTGAATATGTAGAATAGGACACAAGCATTATTACATTATTATCACAACTATGAAAAGACAAAACAAATGATTATCTCAGTATCTCTTTGGGTGATATGACTACTCATTGCCCTTTTTCATTTTCTAAGTTTCTTTGCAATTTTAGCTTTCTGCCATAACTGTGTATGGCTTTTATGATATGTAAATGATTAATCCATTTTTGATTTAATAACATTCAAATAGGAATAAAGCTGCAAGGCTTCATATTGTTACTGAAATGCAAATCTGTGTACCTGATGCACAATGAGGCCAAATGATACCAAAACATCGGGGTTTGGAACAGAGAAAGGTTCATTGCAAGTCCCACAAGGAGATGGGTGACTCATGCCTTAAAAAACCCCAAACTCCCCAAAAGCTTTCAGCAAAGCCCTTCTATAGGAAAGGTGAGGGAGGGGTGTGGTTAGTTGTTGCAAACTTCTTGGTGTCAGATTATTTGTTCTTGAGGTCAGGTCATGGTCAGGTAATGACATTTCTGTAAATCTCTACCAAACAAACATTATTCTCTGTTCTGACAAGGAAGGGTGAGGTCCCAAGGCACAAAACTTTCACCCTCTAAGGTCCTGATCCTGATTTAAGAGGAAGCAGAGCTAGTTGGGAGCTCCCTCAAGGCTAGTTCCCCAGATTCTGCCAGCTGTCATCACTGAGGGAGCCAGGCACCCAACCCAACTGGCCCTCAGTGTCCTCAGGCCCCCCCAAAGAGGGGAAGACCAGGCCCCACAGATTGTGATCCAGGCAGATGCCACTGCTATTAGGTTGCAGAGACCAGGATGGAGGAGAGGTTCACCGCTCCTCAAGGCCTGGGCCAAGGCTGGTGGGTGGCCTTGGTGAGGGTTCTAAAGCCTTGCAGGACACAGCCCCAAGCCTGTTCTCTGGGCACCCCAGCTCACCCACTGGCCTAGGGCCAGGTGAGCTGGAGGGCCTTGGGGAGAAGGCTGGGATCTGCCTCTTACCTCACTCTCCACCTCACAACCACCACTTAACTGTTGTCCCAACCCCCTCACTAACTGTCCTTTCTTAACAGTTGGTTGCTTGTGGGTGGTGCCCACTGCTGCACTATCCAATGGCTGAGCAGGACCACTAATGGGTGGCTCATTGACAGTTCCTTGCCAGTGGGTGGGGCCCACTAAGGCACCAACCAATGACTGAGCAGGACCAATTGCCTTGTAACAGGGTGTGGAGTAATGATGCATGACAATGGCTGCTGTGCTAAGAGCTCACTGCACTCTGTTACACACAGACTGCTCACCCAGGCAGACTGCCTCTGCCATTGGGTTGCAGAGGTGGGGATGGGAGAGAGGTTCATTGCTGCTTTAAGGCTTGGGCCAAGGTCAGTGGATGACCTTGGTGAGGATCCCGGAGCCCTGCAAGACACAGCACCTAGCCTGTTCCCTGGGGCCCCCGACTCATCCCAAGGAGAAGGCCAGGACAGCATCTGACTTCACTGCCTGCCTGACGACCACCACTACATCAACTGTTGGCTGAATGACCGACCAACGGTCGCCCAATAACAGTTGGCAGCTTGGAGGAGGGGCCACTGCAGGGCGAACCAATAGCTGAGCAGGACCATTGATAGTCCTGTGGTAATCGTTGCCTGGTTATGGGGTGGTGAGGGAATGGCCCGTGAGTAACTGGCACATACCAACAGGGTCGTGCTATGGGATGCGAACGGCTGTGTTCTGTTAAAATCTTGTAGAAAGACAAAAAAATCCCCTGCTCTGAGAAGTAAGGGGAAAGGTGATGAGCAAAGAAAGTGGGAGAATCTGAAATAACTTGTTTTCATATAACTTGAGTTTTTTAGTCAAGCACGTGACAACACTACAGGTTGTAACCTGGAGTTTATGAACTTTGGTCAGTCCAACAATCTCCAGAAATTGAGTGGAAGTACTGAGTTTCTGTGAATGTCTTTCTGGTAAAAGATATTCAATGAGTTAAGCAGATTTTCAAGGAGACTCACAACTCCACTGCTTCAGATTCTTGGTGTCTGAAGATGTGATGTAAGAATCACCTGCATGGGAAATACCATGGGTTTTTGTTAAAATGCAGGTTCTAAGTTCTACTCCAGGCCCACTGATTTAGAAATGTTCAGATAAATAAGATACTTTTTTAAAATTAAAAGTAAGCCTCAATTATTCCATGGGTTATACTAAAAAAAGAAAAAATTCAGTTACTGTTACCTACAACCACAAGGATGAATCTTAAAAGTATTATGTTCAATGAAAAAAGCCAGACACAAATGGTTATGTAATATATAATTCTACTTACATAACATAGGGGAAGAGGTAAGCTTATAATGATGGAAATCTGATCAATGTTTTCCAAGGACAGAGGGTGAGTGAGGGATTGATTAAAAAGGGAAATGGAGGAATTTCGGGGGTGATGAAAACCCCCAAAGATTCTATATCTTGAGTATGGTAGTAGTTACATTATGTATACATTTGTAAAAATTCATAGATGTATATACCTAAAAGGGGAAATTTTATGTGTGTAAACTATATCTCAATAAAGCTAATTTTAAAAAATTAATTTCATCTGAAATTCAAATTTTGGCTTATATTTTAATTTACTGAATGTGTCAATCCTGTCTGATACTGAAGTGAAAAAACTCCTTTTTTAAAAAGAACCTCTAGTAATTTGTAGCTACACCATATACAGATGTTTCATGACTTCAGTGCTAGAGCTCTTCTGTGAACTTAATACTATACCACCAACCACTGGACAAACAAGATTGTATCACTTGTTTACGATGGCCTGGGTAACTCTGGTCCCTGCCTAGAGTGGATTTTTACAGTAATTAGAAGCAACCATGTGCTTTATACCACAGGCTGCCCAGTTTTGCAATGTACAGTGGCTAGCAGGAAGAAATTTTTGTTTTGATCATTTCAGCCTGGCAATTTCAGACAGTGCTGATGCCTCTTTGTGGGCTGAAACCAGGAAGTCTGGTTGAAAAGTTGCTAATGAAAAGGCAGTAAGGTAGTGTTTTCCTTTCTGTTTCAGAAAGGGACCTGCAAACACTAATAACCATCCTTTTGCTGAGGGAACATTGCCACCTAGCAACAGAATCAGGCTCCAGACCAAGGATACATTCCAGCTACACATTTTCAAGTGCATGGAGGTGCAAGTTTGGCCTTTAGTTGCTTTCCTCTTAGTATTTAGGGTCTGTATGCTTTCCACGGAAAGCAAGAGAAAGAAGTCATTAACCAGTAGAACCTAGGTTTGTGAAAAGCAAGTGGAAAGCATCTTTCTTTAAAAAAAAAAAAAAAGACATAATATATATAAAGAGACTTAATATAAATAAGAATAGATTCCCTTTAGTAAGCACTGTAAGTATGAGGAAAAAATAAGCAAAACTAAGTAAACTACATTGAAAGAAACTTCTTCCTGCCAAAAGCTATGTGTATGAAATTCACATTTATTTTGCAATTAATAAATGTCCAAATTTCTGACATATACAAAAGGCTGAATAAAAATGATCAGCAGTTAATACACAGAATCTTATATATAAAAACAGCAGGTCACAGCTTCGAGTCGGTGGTGGCTGAGGTCCTGCAAGGTTGACAGGTGATTTCTTTTCTTCTTCTTTTTATTTATTTTTAATTGGAGTGTAATTGAGGGAGGGAAGCTGGAGCATTTTACTTTGTCCAAATATTCTTCCGCTGCACTGGCTCGTGACCACCCGGGCAGCCGCGTGCCTGGTGCAGGCGGTCCTGGCCGCGGTTCAGGTGACTGGGCGCCTGTGTTCCTGCTGTCCTGACCCATTCCTAAGCTGTGAGACTTGCCACCGGGCTTCCTGCCAACGGCACGCACATCTCTTCCTGTTGCGTCTGGACTCCCAGAACTGACCTCATGAGGGGTTAAGTCACCTTGGAGAACCCACCTTCCAGAAAACATTCCCCATGGTGCATCTGAAAAGACTTCCTCATAGTCCAAGGGGAGTGTAATTTCTGGAAGAATCTGGTTCATGCTGTGTTGGGGGAAAGAGTTTCCTTATTGTTTGTCTTCTTCATCAGATGCTTGGCCTCTGTCACTTGGCAGAAGCTTCTGGTGAGCTAGGGAAACTTTACAGGACCTGATTCCAGCAAACTCATGGGCAGTTGTGCCACCCTGCGGTTTTGCAGGTTCTTGAAAAGTGGGGTAACGTCAAGGATGTCCCAGTTCACCCCGTGTGACCTTGGGCAAGTAAGCGGTCCTATTTGCCTTGCCTGTGAAGGGTCAGTATGCTCTCCAGTTGTTCTTGAATCTCCTTCTGCACAAGAATCCCTTGGGATGCATGTGTGGAATGTTCTAACATTGTCCCCCATCCCCAGAATTTCCGGTTCCGTAAGCCTGGAGGTGGGGCCCAGGAAATCTGGATTTTTGATAGGTGTCACTGGGAATTCTGATGCCAGTTGTTTCTGTACTACCTGTTGAGCATTATTATTTAAATAATAATGCACCATTCATCACATGCTCAGTCATGTCTGAATCTTTGTGATCCCATGGACTGTAGCCCATCAGGCTCCTCTGTCCCTGGGATTTCCCAGGCAAGAATACTGCAGTGGGTTGCCATTTCCTCCTCCAGGGGATCTTCTCTACCCAGGGATGGGACTCACATCTCCTGTGTCTCCTGCATTGCAGGCAGATTCTTTACCACTTGAGCCATTGTCAACAATAAAGTGCCTTGCTCATGTGAAGAAGATTGTTCCTGGTACTAAAATTAGGAATTACTAACCTTGCATTGTCCACTGTCTTTTCAAGGCAGCCAAATAGATGAGTTTCAGAGTGTGAGATTGCTCTTTAAATTCCCCACCTGAAAAGTCAAATCTGTTGGAATAATTTTCATGATGGTTTATTTTTTCTTCCTTATGTTTTCTGAATTACCAAGTGAATGCATGTTTGCTTAAAAAAATTGCAAAGGATACTGCCGTGTGTATGGTGAAAAAAGAAGGATCATTTCACTCTCCTGCCAATTCCTCTAGCAGCTCTGACTAACTGGGGCCCATGTGATGGGCTTTAGAGCCCAGAAATCTGTTTCATTTTTCAGGTTCCCCAGGTGACGGCAATAATCAGCTAGATATTAGAAATGCTCTGAAGTGACTTTTCAAATATTTTCATCATTCAGTCCCAAACAAGAAGTTGACTTTAACCCATCTTTCTATTTAAAATTCATGAAAATATCTGCCCCAGATCCGATAGGACTCATTAAATCTTGTCACAGTGCTGTCGGTGGAGGCCGCTTGGTGCTGATGGAGCTCCTGATGTGTGGGGACCAGGGAGGGAAGCTTCACTCTGCAGCTTTGGGGGAGCAGCCGGACGCCTCTCTCCCCAGCGCCCCTCGGGGTGTGAGTGATGGGAGAGAGGGGCAGCTTGTTAACAGTCCTGGCCTTCAGCCCCAGGGAACAGACTGAGCACCCCTCCTGACTTCCTATGCACTGGAGATCCGTGTTGAATATGTACAGGTCTTAAATTGCTCTGAGAGTCACCAAGAGGGCTGTCCTGGGAAACCAGTGATTAACGCTGGTGGTGTACAGCACCGCTGGTTGTGCAGATGAGCCTCAAAGGGGCTTCTCCTGGTGAGATTCTGGAGAGAGGTTCTACGCAACAGACAAATTAGACAAACCTCTGGACGTGTGGAGTCCTGCTGTCTCTTGGTTGCTGTGTCCTACTTTGCTGCCTGTGTGAAGCCTTGAGCACTGCAAAGCTGGGGCTGAAGAATCAAGATACTGGGAGAACCCAAAAGAGCGCTGGGAACGGTCAAGCCAATCAACTCTTTTTTTCAACACCTCCTCAGCACAAAAGGAATATGTTCTCCTGATAGTGAATTTCAGATGATTTGAAGAAGCAATAGCAACAAAAATTCAAGACTCAATCTTCCCACCTGCAGATGGTCACCATTAATATTATAGACTTGTGTGTGTGCTTGCATTTTTTTAAATTTTATTTTAAATTAAAGTATAGTAGGACAGGGAAGTCTGGTATGCTGCAGTCCATGGGGTTGCAAAGAGTCGGACATGACTTAATGAACAGTAACAAATAGTTGATTTACGCTTCATTCCTTTTTTAAAAAAACAAAATTGGTCATTGTCTTCTTTGGGAAAAATATCTTCATCTCCTTTGCCCAGTTTTTCATTGAGTTGTTTGTTTTTCTTGTTGTTGTTGAGTTGTACACGTTCTTTATGTATTTGGGACATTAACCAACCCCTTATCAGATATGTGATTTGCAAATATCTTCTAAATACTGTATGACTTCGCTCATATATGGAATATAAAAAATGAATGAACAAATGAACATACAAAAGCATTCAAAAACAAGTGGGTAGGCAGTTGCCTGGTGATCCAGTGATTGCGAATCTGCCTTCCATTGCCGGGGGCACCAGTTCAACCTCTGCCTGGGAAGCAAGATCCCACATGCTGCGGGGCAACTAAGCCCTCGAATCCCAGCTAGAAAGAAGTCTACAAGCCCAGCAGAAGAGCCTGTGTGCTGCCAACTGAGGCTGGATGCAGCCAAAAAATTTTTAAAAAGTAAATATTAATAATAAAAAAGATGGGGAGGTAAAGAGAACAGAGTGGTGGTTACCAAAGAGGAAGGAATTGTGTATATTTATGCTCAGCCGCTCAGTCGCGTCCGACTCTTTGCGATCCCATGGACTGTAGCCAATCTGGTTCCTCTGTCCATGGCATTTTCCAGACAAGAATACTGGAGTGGGTGCCATTTCCTTTTCCAGGGGATCTTCCTGGCCCAGGGATCCAACCCATATCTCCTGCATTGACAGGCAGATTCCTTACCATTAGTGCCACCTGGACAGAGAATAGTGGCACGGAGGAATGGAGGCATGTAAGATGGATAAAGGAGATCCGCTCCATGGTGATGGAAACTAAGTTTTTGGTGGTGGACGTGCTACAGAATACACAGATGTAAGAATATAATGTACACGTGAAACTTACATAACGTTAGCGATCAATGTTAGAAACTCAATAAAAATAAACTTTAAAAAATTGGAAAAAAAAAAAAAAAAAAAACAGCATTACTTGGAAGCATTAAGCTTGGCTCCCACTTGAAATTCCAGGATTAAGAAAATGTTCCTCCCAAATCTAGCTAATCCTGCAGTCTCCAAACTTATGCCTACAAAATTCACTAAGTCTCCTGCCATGTGTGTTTCTAATATAGGAAACAAATCTTGCCATCAGAGAGGAGAAACTAGTTAAAATTTCCCAAGCATTTGATGTGGGCTTTTTTTTGACAGCTTAAATAGTAACTCCTGGCTTAGCACAACCAATTTTTTAATAAATATGTTCTTGTGACCTGTAGCAACAAAGATTATATTGCTGTAATAAATATTTACTGTCTTTTATTTGATGCTGAAGAATCATGATTCCAAGGTAGTGTGTGGTCTTACAGTTAGTTACTAAGTATGGATATGTTTTATAAATTTGTATAACCTCCATCAATGAGATTATTTCACATAGAAAAAAATTTTGAATTTTCAATCAAAGCAGTCACCTATTTCTTATGGCAAACTTATAATGGGTCAGACATAGAACTACAAACACATAAAGGAAAGAAGAGTATCGTTATGTCCATTTTACAGGTGAGAAGACTGAAGCTTGGAGGGCATAAGTAATTTGGCTGAGATCACACAGCTAGCAAGTGTCAGAACCACACTTCAGGTGAGGGTGGGATGATTTGAGAGAACAGCATTGAAACATGTATATTACCATATGTAAAACAGATGGCCAGTGCAAATTCACTGCATGAAGTAGGGCACCCAAAGCTGGTGCTCTGGGACAATACAGAGGGATAGGGTGAGGAGGGAGGTGGGAAGGGGGGATTCAGGATAGGGGGGACACCTGTAGACCTGTGACAGATTTATGCTGATGTATGGCAAAAACCATCACAATATTGTAATCATCCTCCAATTAAAATAAATAAATTAAGAAAAAAAGAACCACATTTCAATGCCACTGGCTGGAACTCCAGAGGATGAGAGTTCCTTACTAGCAAGGCAGTAAACAATTTAAATACTTGGCTACATCTCTACTTAACCCAGGCTAAAGCAGGTAATGCCTACATACCTAGTCAATCTTCTTCAGGTTGTATCCTAAAAGAAGGATGGTTGAACTCCAAAGAAACCCACAGCCAGATCTCAAGGCCATCTATCCTACCACAGAAGACTCCAGCTGTCTCAGGTAGGGTACTGGACACTGGGGAGTGTTCCAGTAATCAAATGCTATCCTAAACCAACTACCTAAAACCTGGTGGATTAAACGACCAACCATATTTCTTCTGCTCACGAATCTGCAATCTGGACAGGGATCAATGGAGACAGTTCATCTCAGCACCAACTGGTACAGCTCAAAGGCTGGCATTGGAGTCATCTGAGGACCTCTTCACTTACATGATTGGTGATTAATACTAGCCGTGGGCTGGAACTTTAGCTGTGGCTGCCAGTCAGAATACCTAAATGTGACCTTCTCGTGTGTCCAGGGCTTCCTCACAAAATGGTAGTTAGGTTCCAAAGACGAGCATTCTCAAAGAAAGATTCAGATAGACGTTGGATTGCCTCTTATGACTTAACTTTAGAAATCACTGAACCTCACTGATGTGCATTGAACTGTGTCCCTTCAAAAGACATGTTCAAGTTCTAACCCCCAGTATCTGTGAATGTGATGTTATTGGGAAATTGGGTCTTTGCAGAGGCAATAAAATTAAAATGAGCTCATATTAGATTAGGTTAGGCCCTAACTCAATGACTTGTGCCCTTAGAAGAAGAGGGTGATTTGGACACAGGACACATAAGGAAGAATGCCTTACATAACAACAGCAGAGAATGAAATTATGCATCTACCAACTAAGGAATGCCAAGGATCTCTGGCAAACACCAGAAGCTATCAGAGGTATGAACAGATTTTCCCTTGTGTTAGTCACTCAGTCATGTCTGACTCTTTGTGACCCCATGGACTGCAGCCCATCAGGCTCCTCTGTCCATGGGATTTCCCAGGCAAGGCTACTGGAAGAGGCAGCCATTTCCTTCTTCAGGGGATCTTCCCAACCCAGGGATTGAACCCAGATCTCCTGAACTGCAGGCAGATTCTTATCATCTGAGCCACCAGAGAAGCCCGGATTTTCCCTCAGAGCTCTCCAAAAAAACTCAATCTTGCTGACATATTTATTTCAGACTTCCAGCTCATAAGAGAATAAATTTCTGTTGTTTAAGCCATCCAGGTACCTGGTTATGGCAGTCCCAAGAAAGTAATACACTCACATCTGCTGCATTCTATGCATTGAGACAGCCACAAAGTCCCACCCAACTTTAAGGGAAAGGTAAACAAACTCCAAATTTTAATGAAGACTAGCAAAACTCTGGAAGAGACTGTGAAATCTGAAATACTGCTATCATCATTTTGGGGAAATAGAATTTGCTGCAAGAAGAAAACTTCAATCCATAACACTTGACCATCTTTGGGCAGCTGCTTTGCTGAACTCTATGTCCTGGACTACCTCAAGTTTTCAATATATTCTTGACTTGATGTTGAAAAGATATTGAGATTAGAATTCACTTCTTACTACATTGTGTGCTGGGGTTAGTTTCATAAATGAAGATTTATCCTATATACATATATATATTCCCTCAAAGGCAGTAAGAGCTGCAAACACTGTCCATTTTTTTTTATCACTTCTACAAAAAGAGCTTTGAATTGACTTTTGTATATGGTTTGACATAAAAACTAGTGACAATCTAGCATGTTTATCCATTTGTACCTAATTTAAAGGATTTTGTGATCCAAGAAGCTGTGCTCTGAGGATGCTGTGTCCTCTTTACTGCTGAGATACAGCCAATTCATGCATTTTGGCTGCCGTGACATGAGAAGTCAGTGTGAGCCTCGGTGGTGAATAAGCCCAGGTCCAGGGAGTCCCATTCCTCTTGTGTTTAATGTCAGTGACACCTGCTAAGGAAGAATTCTTCCTCCTCTCTGTACAGCTCTGAAAAAATGGATGATGGCCCCTGGGTTGTACCACCTGTGAGCCCTGGGAGTGGACACAGAGCACTAGAAAGCGTCCCCTAGTACCAGTGCCCTCATCTTCCTGCCATTATGCAGCCACTGAGCTTTACTTTTTTTTACATGTTCCCATACAGACAAGAGTTGGGGAAGAGGAGTTGGACATCTCTCCAAGACAATTCCCACTGTCCATTTGGGACTGTTGCACACTAGCGCCCTCAGTATAGAAATCCTGTCTGACTGTTCTACCACTCGGGTGTGTATGTAGATACAAAAATAAGAACACAGTCCCAGCTGACACCTCAATTACAGCCGCAAGGCTGAGGCACCCAGGTAAGCCACATCTGGGTTCCTGAAACCAACAGAAACTGAGATCATAAATGTGTGTTGCTTTAAGCTGCTAAATTTTGTGGTAATTTATTATGAAGCAATATATGATATGTACTCATTTGCATCTGGCTCTTTTCAGTCAACATTAAATTTGTGAGATTCAGCCATATTTTTGCATATAGCAAGAGTTCGTTCACTTTCATTGTTTACTATTGTATTGAAGTTACTACAGTTTATTCCCTTCTTGGCCCATATTTGGATTATTTCTAGTTTGGGACTATATGAACAGTGCTTCTTTGAACAGTCTTCTGTATGTCTTTGGGACATATATGTACATAAATCCACTGAAGATACCCTAGGAGTGCAATTGCCAGGTCACAGGCTAGGCTTCCACTCAGCTTCCCACAGTATGGCCAGCAGTTTGTAAAGTGCTGATACTACTTTACTGCCCCGCTAGCAGTGCATGGAGTTCCAGTTACTCCACTTTATCCACTCTCTTTCTCATCTTAGCTATACTAAGGTGGTGATACATATAGTGATATCACATTGTGGTTTTAATTGCATTTCCCTGATTAATTATTGTTTGCTTTAATTTAATTACTTAACTTTCACTTCCCTCATTAGGATGAGCATCTTCTCATGTTTTTTGGTTATTTTGGATATTCTCCTTTGTGATATGCCTGTTCGAGCATTTCCCATTTTTCTGTCAAGTGGCCTTTTATTTATTGGGCTCTCATACAAACTGGAATCAAGTTCTTGTTAGAAACATATTGGAAAGACTTGTCATTCTTTGCAAAAATCCATTTATTGAAAAACACTGTACTGTCACCTTTGCCATAAATGAAGTGACCACATATGAGTCTAAGTTCAAACCTTCCTGTTCCGTCGCTCTATTTCAATTCTGTGTCAACACCACATTGTTGTAGTTATCATAGCCTTAATGAGTCTTGCTGTCGGATAGCGTGAATCCTCCAGCTTTGTTCTTATTTTTCATGTCTTACTATTGCTTGGTCCTAACTAAATTTTAGATTCAGTTTGAATTTATTCACACATTCGCGTGTGCACACACACACACATGCACACACACACACAGGGATTCTGATTCCTATTGCAATGAATTTGTAAAATGTGTGGAGATCACTGTTTTCCCTATTGCATCAAATCTGCACTAAGTGTGGAGATTATTGATTTACAATGCTGCGTCTTGCAATCAATGACCATGATATATTTGCCCATTTATTTACATCTGATTTAATTTCTCTCAATAAAGTTTCTCAGTTTTGTGTGCAGAATTTATGCAAACTTTCCAGTATACTTATTCCTAGCTGTTTGACTTAAAAATAAAAATGAAATACTTTTACTATAAAATAAAACATAGATTGAAGGAACCATGTAGACAAATTTATAGCTTAATGATTTTCCAAGACAAATTCCCTTGTAATTGACACTCAGGAGAAGAAACAGAACTTTGCCTAAAGCCCCTCCATATGTCCTGATCCAATTATAACTCCTTTCTTCCAAAATATAATCATTTTCCTGACTTTTATAGTTAGCTTTTCCTTAAACTTCTTTATAAGTGTATCACCCAACTTTACCTCCCTAGACAGCATGGTTTAGTTTTGCCTAGTTTTAAATAATGATTTTTTTTATTTTTTAATCTACAGGTCACTTTTTCATCCTGTTATTGCCCTTCAATTTATCTGCTGAAGAACGCAAGGCATTTGACATGTGGCGTTTCCAATAATACAAGTTTTCCTGAATACATGTCCATGGTGCAGTTCAACACGTTCCTCCGTTCTCTATATTTCCTATAAAATAGGAAACTGATCAATTCTTTTGGAGAGACTATAGATAGTGATGTATTACTTCATCAGGAAGCAGACAACACCTAGCTCTTTTCTTTCTGTGGTGTTAGCAACCACTGATACTTAGTGACTAGATCTGTTAACTCATTAGAGTTTGCAAAATTATGATATCCAAATTCAATCATTTGTTTTTCTTTTACTGGCTGAAATACTTTCCTCTTTTCCCATAGAAACTGTCCCACAATTTCAAAAAGTTCTCAAAGGTGAAAAAGTTTACACGACATTTATCAAGTTTGCAAATGCCAATAAAAATGCTAAGGCAACACTGTCCAAATTGCAATCTTCTGTGAGAACACCCAACTTTAAATATATACACACATTCTAAATTCAACTTAAGATATGTGACATGTTTTGGCCAATGGAGTGTTAGCAGACATGGTGCTAGCAGAAGCCTTAAATGGGATTGTGCGGTTGGGCTCACCTCTTGCGTTTCAGTGAACTCTGTAAGAAGACCATGCCTGGGAGCTGCAGCCCCACAGTTGGGCTCCAGAGTAAGATGTGTGAGACAGACCTCAAAATACACAAAGCATGGAGCAAAATCACCCACTTAGAGGTTTAAAAGAGAGACACTGCAGCTACCTCACAGGTCCAAGAAAAATAAATCCTTGTTTGTGTAACTGAGTTTTGGGGCGATTCATTCTAAAGCACTACCACAGTAAGAGCTGACCAATACAACAGTCTCCAAATCATTGTTATGTAGATGGCTGCCACCATGTTTACATGTAATTGTGTATTCAAATTTTGAGACTTCTTGGTACCTCTCCACGGAGAAGGCAATGGCACCCCACTCCAGTACTCTTGCCTGGGAAACCCCATGGACGGAGGAGCCTGGTAGGCTACAGCCCATGGGGTCGCGAAGAGTCAGACACGACTGAGCGACTTCACTTTCACTTTTCACTTTCATGCACTGGAGAAGGAAATGGCAACCCACTCCAGTATTCTTGCCTGGAGAATCCCAGGGACGAAGGAGCCTGGTGGGCTACAGCCCATGGGGTCGCACAGAGTCGGACACGACTAAAGCGACTTAGCAGCAGTAGCAGCAGTAGGTACCTCTCCAACACATTTTACACGGTTGAAGTTTCCCCAAATAAGTTTAGTAATGTACCATAAAGACGTCTCCCTAAGCTTTTATTAAATGTAATGCAAAGTCTTTCTATTCATTTTCTGCTTGTAGGTAGTTAAAATGCTTTTCATGAATCTAAAAGAATGGAAAATTGTAAAGAAACATCTTTGTGGATAGCTGTTATTCACAAGGTAAAATGATAAACAAAACAGGCATTTCACTGAGTGTAGAGCACTGAAGTTACGGTGCCTCTAAATGCCAAGTGAACAAAGGCACTTAATAGTGAATCCTCCTCGCTCCACTTGAGAGGGAGAACAAGCTGTTATAGAATGGTAGAGAGATGCTCTGAACAGCTATTTACAAGACCCTGTGAGCTTGGATACTGTGCAGCCACAAAGCAACGTTTGTCTAAGGCAATGGACTATAAAAACTTGAAAGTGGAAAAAGAGCAAAAGAATGAAAGAATACTCTTTTTATGGTGACTCATTCACTCATTCATTCATTCACCAAATATTTACTGATTATAACACTGTTACAATCATAACTGCACAGAACACAGAGATGTACCCTTGCTCTCAGGGAAGTTAGACACCAGAGGGGGAGATAAGATGTAGATGACTTATGGCAGTTCCACATATATTCTGTTAACTGTTTACAAGTTGAGAGGAGAGAAGGGATCCATAGCATGCTTGGATTCTCAGTGAAGTTTTCCCAGAGAAGGAGGTGTAAAATACACTGACTTATTAAAAAAATATAATAAGTAGATCTGGGAGGGAGCAAACATGCAGAGACAATTAGACCCAATTATTAAAAAAAAAATCAAGAAAGTAAAATTAAAGTCAAATTACGGAGGGTCTTGAATGTCAATCTTAAGAGTTTGGCTGTATTGATTGGTAATGGGTGTCATGGATAGTTTGGAACAGGGCAACTGCATAATCAAAGCACCTTGGGAGGTGTAATAAAGGATATAGGCAAGAAGGTGGGACGACATGCTATTCTCTAAAGCAACCACCATAATTCAGGTATAAAATAATAAACGGCAAACTAGCGTAATGGCAACACAAATGAAAAGGAGAAGTATGAGAGATTTTACAAAGAAAAACTGTCAGGGCTTAGTCATTGATTGGATACATTCATTTATTCATTTAACAAATGTTGTCAGTGGCTGTTCCAGTCACTGGGGATGTAGGAGTGAGCAAAATAGACATGATCTCTTCCTCATGGACTATAGGGTAACACCTGTCTAAAAACGGATGTGAAATATGATGAAGGCTATAAACTTGAGGTGTTATGCGAGCTTATGATATGGAGATCTGATGAGGTGAGTATGTCAGGGGATGCTTTCTTGATGAAGTGATGCGTGAGAAAGAAGAGATAAGAAGGATGAGGAAGAATTAATCAGGTGCAAACAAAACAGAAGGACATCCCATGCACGCAGAGGGGACAGCAGGGACAATGTGCTGCTGTAAGTATGCGGGACTGAAAGGAGGCCACTGTGGGCTGGACAATTGAGAATGAAAGGGAGTGAGGCACAAGAGCAAGATGAGGCTGCAGAGACCACGCTCCATCAAGCCCAGCGGACACCCTGCTCTGCAGACTAGTGCACTAAGAATGCCAGTACACAAGAGGGAAGCTTACTCTAGAATGCAACTCAATACACTGCTTCTTTCATCAAGAAAGCCCTGCCTGTTGAACTAAACAGTATATCCAGTGGCAATATGATTTACATTCTGAAGCAAGCTCCTTATCTCAGAGAATGGCAAGAGTTCTCAATCAACAGCCAGTCAGTGACTCCACATTTTTGACCTCTGTGAGGAGGTTTGTCTTTATCCTAAGAACAATGGGAAGTCACAGAAGAATTTTAAGAGGAGAGGGTAGTGGCTGCATTACGGAGAATGAACTGGAAGGTGGCCAGGGTTAGCAGAAGAGGAGGAAGTTGGTGTGTGAAATCTCACTTTTTCTGGTGAAATAAGAGGTATTCTCTTCAGATGAGAGAGCAGGGACATCGAATAGCCTAACAGGACAGGACAAGAGTAGAGGAGATTTGGAAGTGTCATTGTCAAGGGAGGGAAAGAAAGAAATGGGGACATGTCAAAAATAAGACAGCCTATGTTGTTGACATAGCTCTGTGACCAGATCCAAAAAAACTTGATGCTCTGAAAGCAGGTGTGAAGATGAATGTTACAGATGAACAGAAAGCATCAGCACCAAGGTTTCATGGGAAGAGAAAACAGCTTGGCAGTGTGGGTACAATGGTGGCATGATGGACCAGGGGTCGAGTACAGGGACTAATAAGAGGCAAAATGATAAACTGTATTCTAGTCAAACTTACACTCACCAGACCCCTGAAGGGGGACAGCCCGTTTCTTGTACCACTCAGTAGGCCTGTCCCTCCCAGCTCAGGTCCCTACAGAGAAG
Source organism: Giraffa tippelskirchi (assembly GCF_054371585.1). Lineage (NCBI taxonomy): Eukaryota > Metazoa > Chordata > Mammalia > Artiodactyla > Giraffidae > Giraffa > Giraffa tippelskirchi. The sequence goes on from NC_137275.1 coordinate 172,364,490, forward strand.
CCAAGGCATTTTGTCTGAGCCAGACATGGACCTAAATTGTCAGAGGATCCCAGAGGTGCTGTGGGGAGGCAGCTTTTGCTCATCATGTTCCTAGAAATATGTGGGTAGAAAACATCAGATGCTGAAAGAGGAACCAATGCTACTACTAAGCCATAATTAAATACAAGTAGGGCTTCCCTGGTGGCTCAGAGGGTAAAGCGTCTGCCTGCAATGCGGGAGACTCAGGTTTGATCCCCGGGTCAGGAAGATCCCCTGGAGAAGGAAATGGCAACCCACTCCAGTACTCTTGCCTGGAGAATCCCATGGATGGAGGAACCTGGTAAGCTACAGTTCATGGGGTCACAAAGAGGCGGACACGACTGAGCGACTTCACTTTCACTTTTCAGGGGAGAGAATGGGCTTCCTTGGTAGCTCAGCTGGTAAAGAATCTACCTTCAATGCAGGAGACCCCGGTTCAATTCCTGGGTTAGGAAGATACCCCGGAGAAGGGATAGGGTACTCCAGTATTCCTGGGTCTCCCTGGTAGCTCAGATGGTAAAGAATCTGCCTGCAATGCAAGAGACCTGGGTTCAATCGCTGGGCTGGGAAGATCCTCTGGAGGACATAGCAACCTACTCTAGTTCTTGCTTGGAGAATCCTCATGGACAGAGGACCCTGGTGGGCTACAGTCCATGGGTTGCAAAGAGTCAGACAGGACTGAGCAACTAAGCACACAGGGGAGAGAATATCAGACAAACTTTGAAAGAAATCCTGCCAGATAGAACATAGTTAGCTCGAGGAAGATAAATTTTAAATTAATATGTTAAATGACTAATTAATATGATGAAAGCTTGCCTGATCTGCATCTGCAGTAATGATTTGTATGGAGGGGAGATGAGAATGTTCCAGTAATCAATCATCAGCACTTCATCTGTACCAACACCATGCTAGGCATGGGGAATACAAGGATGAATGCGACATGGTCCTTGCCTTCAAAGGGCTTACTGTTCATGGAAGGAAAACCATCTAAAAAGATGCTGGGAATTCCCTGGCAATTCAAAGATTAAAATTCTGTGCTTCCACTCTAGGGGGCATGGGTTCAATCTCTGGTCTGGGGACTAAGATCCCACATGTTATATGGCAATTATAAATAGATTTATTTACAAACAAGTAAAATAAATTATAAATTTATAAATAAGTGATTAACAAATAAAAAGATGCTTGTCACTGGAGATATGAAGTATTTTGACATGGGGATGTCAGGGAGTAGAGTAGTGAGGCACCAAAAAAGCAGGAGAAGAGGATTAGGGAAAGAAGGCCTCCCAGGGAAGCTGGTCCCCAACCTGAGGCCGGGAAACCAGTGGACATCAGCTCACTGAAGAGCAAGCAGAAGGGGAGGCTCTTAGTAAAGAAGCAGCATCTGTAAAGGCTCAGATAGAAATGACAGAACGTCAGAAATTTCAAGCTGTTCCACACGTCTAAAGAAGACATTCAGGAAGGAATGGAGCAAGAAATAAGACAACAGAGGTAGTCAAATCATGACGGAACTCATATGCCAAGCTAAGGAATACAGACCTCATTGCTGAGGACAATGAGAAATCTATGGCTTTCCAGGAAGCAGTCTGAAGTTCCAGGAGGAACTGGAGAGAGAGATCTTTGTTAGAAGGCATCACCCTGGGCGGGGAAGTTAAGTCTGAGCAGGAGATAAGATCACCCGGAGAAACTGAAATGTCAAAAGGGGTGCACACTCAGGATAGGAATCTGAAGAATACCAACATTTAAAATGGGCCAACATTTAAAATGGGTAAGCAAGAGACATCTGAGAGTGAGACTGAGAAGAAGGAATTAGAGAGGGATAAAAAAAATCACGGGGCTTGAAGGAAAACACAGAAGAGGGAGCTTTAAAGAAGATAGGAGATAACTACATTAGATGATGCTGGAGAATAAAAAAAAATGGATGCAGCAATAAAGAAATTATACTGAAAATTGGAAACAATTTAAATTACCATCAACAGAAAACTATACAAATAAATTATGGTATTTTCCTACTTGGGACTTCTACACATCAAGGGAAATACATGAACTACACCTTCACATGTCAGCATGGATGAACCTAGGAAAGATAACACTAAACAAAGCAAGTAGCAAAAGAAAACATAATAGAATATTATATGCTGTTTAAGAATAGTTACAAATGTAGCATAAATATAAAAACATCCATTGCAGTGATGAATACCAAGTTCCAAAGAGTGGTAACCCAAGGTCAGCTGGGGAATGCTTCTGATTGTGAAAGTCTCCAACAGAAATGGTAATGTTTCATTTCACAAATTGGTTGGAAGATAGACGTAGTGTTTGGCTATATTATAATTTGAGCACGTTGTAGGTAAAAGTCATTACCGACCACATCTAGAAAATTTTAGTGTAGCATGTGTACCCATGGAGAAGGCAATGGCAACCCACTCCAGTACTCTTGCCTGGACAATACCATGGACGGAGGAGCCTGGTAGGCTGCAGTCCATGGGGTCGCTAAGAGTCGGACAGGGCTGAGAGACTGAACAACTGAACTGAACTGAACTGAGGACACACAAAGTTCTAGTTACCAGGCATAGTCATCATTATCAGTACAAAACGATTATTAGTAATTACGATAATGTTCTTAATGCATGGAACACGTCACCATTTGCCAACAACTGTGTCAAGTAGACAGAAACTAGAGAAATAAGAGTTCTCTGCAGAAATTAACACACACGTGACAATTTAATGATCCACAGGTGTCTTTCATTCAGCCGTACGCATTCCTTACGGAGTGTACTCCCTCTCAGGTGGTGCAAGCACAGACACCGGGAGTTTAGACCACTGTAAAATGCGTTAATAAAACCATATTTCACTTTCATTCTGACCAGTAAACGCTTTTTGTAATCCCCGAATGCCCTAAACCACCTACCTTTTGCACCGCCCTCTTCTCGAAGCTCCCGCCCCTGATCCTCCGGCACTGTCCTCACGGGAGGCGAGGCCTGCGTGCTGACGCACGGGGAGCGCGCTGACGTATTCGCGCACCCGCCTGCCGGCTTGAATTGCAGTCCCGCGCAGCGGAGGGCGATGAGGCGGGAGCCAACGGCTAGTGCCGCGGCGCGGGAGGCAGCGCGGAAACAGGGAATCTAGGGGGCGACCTAGCTGGGGCCCGGGGCGCTGAGACTTCTGGCGGATCCGCCGCTCCTGCTCACGTTGAGCAGCAGCAGCCGCCCGGCGGTGGGCGCCCAGGAGCCGGGTGGCGACCTGGGGCCCCCAGGCGGGCTGCGGGCATAGTGTCCGCAGCCTGCGTCCCCCGCGGCCGCGCTCGGGCCATGATCGACTCGGTGAAGCTGCGCCGCGACAGCACGGCCGACTTCTTTTCGCACTATGAGTACCTGTGCGCGCTGCAGGACTCCGTGCCGCTGCCCGCAGTGCGCGCCTCTCTGCGGGAGGGCGTGCTGGACTTCAACGCCGACCGCCTCCGCGTGGCCGACTGGGCGCCGCTTCTGAGCACCCTCAAGAATGATAAAGATCTGCCCTTGATCTGCATCAAGAGCTTCTTCCAGCCGTGGCTTGGCGAAACAGGTTTGTAGTTCTGGCTTTCAGGGGCCCCCGTCCGCGCTGCGAAGCGGAGTTTTAGATGGTGCAAGAACGGTGCCCAGTGCCCCTGTGTGTACACGAGATGGGGCATGCGGCCTAGGACTCCTGCCGGCTCCGCGACCCCGGCCGAGTGCCTTAAGGATCTCTGTGTTCATCTGTTAACATGGGCTTCACGTGTCTCTGGTGGTTGCAGGATTCACTTCTGTTAATCCACAGTTTGGAGCGTTGTTAATTGTTCGACAGATGTTGCCTGGTCTATTGAATGACTTTGCCTTGTACAGAACAAAGAGATTAGGAAGTTGATATATCCCAGCTTCATTTCCTTTTGATTAAGACAGGACTCAGAAAAAAAAAAAAGTTGTATCACATAGTGGAAAGAGCACAAATGTGAAGGCAGCTTAGGGTTTGAATTCCAGAGCTTATACTGTCTGTGACCTGGGCAGGTTACTTTTCAGCTGCAATTCCCACACTTGTAAAATGACATTAAAAAACACTTTTTCCATGGGTTCTTAGATTTAGGCAGGTTATGAATGTAAAGTACCTTTGCACTTGAATGAGTTCAGTCATCTTCTCCCCTGGGTGATCTCCCCTTCTACCGGGCGGCAGGTAGATAGAAAGCACAGTAGTCAGTACTCTGAAAGAGTGAGTTCTGGAGTTACAGAGCATAGGATTTTTTAAATTGAATTTTTTATTTTATGTTGGCATATAATTGATTTACAGTGTTATTGTAGTTTCCAGTATACAGTAAAATGATCAGTTATGCATATATACCATTCTTTCTCAGATTCTTTTCCCATACAGGTTATCAAGTAGAGTTTTCTGTGCTATACAGTAGGTCCTTGTTGGTTATCTATTTTATATATAATAGTGTATATAGGTTAATCTCAGGCTCCTAATTTATCCTTCCCCTCCACCTTTCCCCTGTGCAAAGCACAGAATCTTGGAAGAAAAGGTTCAGAGTAGGCTTCTTGGAGGCGGTACCATCCTTTCTAAGGACATGTAGAAGCTTCTGGGGTGGCAGGACGGAGCAGCTTGTGTCAGAGGTTGAGAAATAAAAGAAAATGTGGCAAAACTAAGGTACAGGAGTAGAACTCAGGGTTTGGGAAAGAGATGAGAGTTGATACTGGAAATATCGTGGGGCCAGACAGAAAGGGGCTTTGTTTGTCCTGTCAGAAGTTTGGATGTTTATCCTGAAGACTGTGGGAAACACTAAGAACAATGAGATGGACTTTTGATTTAGAAGTTCACACTGACCTCCATGTGAAAGGCAGTTCATTGGATGCAGATGAATTTAATCTAAGGGTCCAAAGTAAGTTATAAATGGTTGGACTGGATTTTACAGATCAATGATTCAGAATGGGTGGGACCTAGTGACCAGTTAGAAAAAGGAAGGCAGCAAGCTTGGGTGAAAAGCCACATCTTTCTGAGAGATGCAGAGCACAGGAGGAAGGGAGTGGGGGCGGGGAGAGGATCTTACTTCATCTTCAGTGCTTTAGAGCCAACTGGTAAACAGGTCTGGGCCCAAGGTATAGATCTGGGTTTTGGGGAGGACAGGTGTTTGAAGGCATGAGGTTACACACAAAGAAGATCCAATGATTTATAGTTGTGAGAGATGTTTTTTAAGTGGACACACCTGAGGATGTTTATGAATGAGAGAAAGTAGCCAGCAGAGAAAATATGTGTAGAGCTAGGAGAGGAAATGATTTACTTTTAAAAACGTGAATGCTTATCATGTACCTGGCCCTTTTCTAGGATATGGGGTTCACACCATTGTTAACTCTTCTCCAAGGACAGCTCAGCTCATCCCCTGGTGAAAGGAAGTCCGACTATTCTCTGCATCCCATTCAGGTGTAGGAACTGTTCCTTACCTCTGAAGGCACTTTACTTAACCAGAGTAATAACTTAGAAATCAAAAGAAATTACAGCTGAAAGGGACCTTAAAGGCCACTGTACTTAATTTTCCCTAATATTTTGCATTGAATATAAGAAAAATATATGGCAGAATGCATTCGCTTCATAGTTCCTTCACTGAACTTTCTTTATGTCTTGCATCCAGTGGGTGTAGCTTGTAGATTTTGGCCTCTTCCTAAATTTGCTTCTTCATCCATATTATTACATTTTGCCTGCACTATTGCAGAAGCACTTAGGTGGTTTTGCTACCCTTGGGCTTAGTTCCTCTAAGTCCATCTGCCTACTCAGCTTGAGTGATGTTGTAAAATAAAAAGATATGTTTAAAACAATGCTTGCAATAGCTTTCCCACACAGGATTATTGCATGTTAGTTGCACAGCTTGTGTTTTGCACAGAGACATGAAATCTGAACTGTGCTCTGCCAAGCCTCTTGGGGCTCTTTGGCACTGAGGAAGGGTTCTTTTTCTAATCATTCCCTTTATCTAATTGGTCCTTTAGCAGCGGGGCTCCTTTTTCTAATCAGTGGTGGCACCCTTATTGAGCCAGCAGTAGCCTCAGCCGTCAGGACTTATGGGATAAAAGCCATATTCTCTCCCAGACTTTATTCAGCCAACATCTCTATTATTTTTATTTTTTTAATATTCAAATGTTCAGAGCAGTTTTATTTTCAGTAGCCCCAAAGTGGAAACAACTTAAGTGTCCATCAGTAGGTTTATTGATAAATTGTAGCACGTCTTTACAACAAAATACCACCCAGCAATTAAAAGAAATGAGCTATCGATATCCACCAGAGCCTGGAGAAATCACAGAATAATTGTTGTTCAGTCGCTCAGTCATGTCCTACTCTTTGCGACCCCATGGACTGCAGCTTGCCAGGCTTCCCTGTCCTTCACTATCTCCTGGAGTTTGCCCAAACTCCTGTCCATTGAGTCAGTGATGCCATCCAACCGTCTCATCCTCTGAGACGGTTCTCCTCCTGCCTTCAATCTTTCCCAGCATCAGGGTCTTTTCCATGAGTCTGCTCTTCACATCAGATGGCCAAAGTATTGGAACTTCAGCTTCAGCATCAGTCCTTCCAATGAGTATTCAGGACTGATTTCCTTTAGGATTGACTGGTTTGACCTCCTTGCAGTCTAAGGGACTCTCAAGAGTCTTCTCCAAGACCACAGTTCAAAAGCATTAATTCTTTGGCATTCAGCCTTCTTTATGGTCCAACTCTCACATCCATACATGAATACTGGAAAAACCACAGCTTTGACTAGACGGACCTTTGTCAGCAGAGTAGTGTCTCTTCTTTTTAATACGCTATCTAGGTTTGTCATAGTTTTTCTTCCAAGGAGCAAGCATCTTTTAATTTCGTGGCTGTAGTCTTCATCCTAAGTGATTTTGGAGCCCAAGAAAATAAAGTCTGTCACTGTTTCCATTGTTTCCCTATTTATTTGCCATGAAGTGATGGGCCCTGATGCCATTGAGTTTTAAGCCAGCATTTTCACTCTCCTCTTTCACCTTCATCAAGAGACTCTTTAGTTCCTCTTTGCTTTCTTCCATAAGGGTGGTATCATCTGCATATCTGAGGTTATTGATATTTCTCCCAGCAGTCTTGATTCCAGCTTGAGCTTCATCCATCCCGGCATTTAGCATGATGTAGTCTGTGTATAAGTTAAATAAGCATGGTAACAATATACAACCTTGATGTATGCCTTTCCCAGTTTTAAACCAGTTCATTGTTCCATGTCCGGTTCTAACTCTTGCTTCTTGATCTGATACAGGTTTCTCAGAATAATTACTCTGAGTGAAAAAAGACAGACAAGGAAAAAAAAAAAAGACTACATACTGTAATAGTTTCATCTATAAAACTCCAGAAAATAAACTGATCTGTAGTGGCAGAAAGCAGCTAAGTGGTGGCCTGAGACCGGAGTGGAGTGACAACATCTCTATTTTAATTTGTTTCTTCTCCCACGTGCACCCCTGGCCTTTTATCATCCCCACCTGCAGTATTACAGTGCCCAGAGGTGTCAGGTTTGAATGTCTTCACAAGGGTGCTCCCTCTGCAGTTAATCCACCTCCCTCTCCAACTCTTAAGTAGTGTCATCTTTCTAGATTCAGCTTCAGGGTGATCATGAAGCCATCACTTAGATATAACTTTTTGCTTCCATAGGAACCTCTGTACATATAGATTATGTTTCTTTATCTCATGTGGTTAAAGTTTTGAGTTTACGTATGTCTATCCTTAAAGAGGGTTTAAAGGGCAGGAGTCATTTCTAATCCTTAGCCCAGAGTGGATGCTTTTTAATGATGATAAAATATCACTCATTTTACAATAATTTTGCTTTAGCTTCTGACAGAAATAAAGTTTACAGAAGTCGTGTTCCTGCAATAAGAAATAAAGATGTGACCTTCCAGTTGTGTAAAGCTCTTAAATGCTGTTTAAGTGCATCAGGTGCGCTAAGGAACCTGGAGCTCAATGGGCTAGTTCTGAGAGAGAGAGACTTAACGATGTTAACAAAGGTAAGCCTTCAGTGAGTCCTGCCAACACTTGATATTTGCTTTGGGGAGAAACTAAACCAATAAAATTTTGAACTTTTTTTCCTCATTAAAGGGATTGAATAAATCGGCCACTTTGGTGCACCTGTCTCTTGCGAATTGTCCGATTGGAGATGGAGGTTTAGAAAGTGAGTGTCGGTCTTAAGTCTTCCCATCAGACTGGTCTTGTGATTCACTGCACACAATGTTGATTCGTGTCTACCTTTTCTTGGTACTGTCCCCGCCTGGATTGTCTCCCATACCTGCTCATACCTTAGTCTGTTCTCATTTGGACCATGGAAGTCTGTCATGCTGGATACTCTGAGCACTAATTTTACTTCAGTTTGCGTTAAGCCCCAAACCACACATTCTATATTTTCTGTTTTTTGTGTTTGTTTAATTTTTGTGGTTTCTCTTTAAGAAATATGGGAAGGGACATAGCAAGATGTCAAGAGCAAAAAAAATATGTATCTTTAAATTGTTAAAACATCCATCTGCAGTAATAATGCACTGTGGAATGTGTTAAAGTAGGAGATATATGCAGAGTACTGTAAGAGCATTTAAAAGGCGAGCAAACTCAGTAGCGTTGGCGGGGTGTATCATGGAAGTAATCACAAAGAAGGTGACTGTTGGGGTCCTGAAGCATTCTTATGTGTTCACTGTGCCCAGTACTGGCCTGGAGGGCTAAGGTGGGCTGCATTTCAATTTGAGGGAACAGAGTTTGAGATCGTCTATCTTATATTACTGTTTTATATTGCATAGTACCTAATAAGATTCTGAGTTTATAGTTGACGTTTAAATTGTTGATTGAAAATTGGGATATATCATTGAAATGAAAGTAAGAAGAGTCTTACGCTTTTTAGGTTTTTCTTTTTTTTCCCTGTGTCTTAAAAGGTATATAATACTTAACTAAGTGGTTAGGAATAAAGTTTGCAGTATTCAGTGTATTCAGTTTTAGTATCTGAATAGAATTAAACTATTGCTGTAAACTGGAACACTGTAGTACTTCGTTACTGACTTATTTTAGAATGTACCGGTCAGTTACCTATTGGGGAAGATTGTCAACAGTGATTTTAAGAATCTAGCTATAAACCTCCAGTTGACTCAAGAAAAGCAAATAAGTCAAGTTTGACCAATATGTAGGCTCTTCATCTTATTGTGTGTGTGGTTTTCTTTTGTTTTTTTTTTTCCTTTTAGTTGTTTGTCAAGGTATAAAGAACTCTGTCACTCTTAAGACAATAAACTTCACTGGGTGTAATCTGACCTGGCAGGGAGCAGATCACATGGCCAAGATCTTAAAGGTGATTTTATGTTTAAACTTTCATGAAAACATATGTGATTGAAGCACATTAATTTTTTGATACAAATGGCAGTGATTTTTGTCTTTTGATACATGTGAGTGCAGCTTTAGTTTTGTTGAAAGAATATGACCAGTTTTCAGTTTGAGATTCTTCCATTTAGTAAAGATAGTCCACTTAATCTTGGAAATAAGACATTTAATATATACTACATAATAATATTTAAATACTTTTTATGTCTTTTTAGTTATTGAAAACATTGTAATACTGTGAAGAAACTGTGTCATTATAGTCTTCAAGACTTAAATAAATGAAGTGTTTATTAGCTGCTATAGTCTATAAACTAGTAAAAATTACTACTTCAGAGCTCTCTAAATATAGTTTTAAAAATACTGCCTTAACAGTTTTATAGTAGTTATATTTACTGTGTTTAGGCCTAAAATTATTTAATAATTTGACATGAAGACTTTTTAATACTTTGATGGTACAGATCAAGGATAGGTAAATTATGGCTACAGGGGGCCAAATCCACTCCATCCCCTGATTTTGTAAAGAAAGCTTTTTGGAACATAGCCATACCCATTGTTTGCATGGTAACTAAGGTTACTTTCACCCTACACCCATGGTGATGACTAGTTGCCACAGAAACTGTATGGCCCACAAAGCTGAAAATTTTTTAATTTAAATTTTAAAAATTTAAATATGCTTTGGACCTGTACAGGGCAAATCCATTGGTCCCTGGGATAGAAAATGGTGGCGAGCTTGCGTGCTGAAGCCAAATGTCCTAGGTTCAGATTTCATCTCTCCCAGTTTCATAGCTGATGATCATGGGCTAATTGCTTAACCTCTGTGCTTTGTTGTGAGGTTTAAATGAACTCATTTGGATAGGTAGTGCCTGGCACATAATAAGCACTGTGTAAGTGTGCTGTTATTTCTGCTTGTAGCTTTTATAAGTTATTGTTAATAGAAAACTGACACTAATGATTTTTCTTTAGAGTGTCAGAGGAACTTTGAGTCTTGTTCAAGAATGTAATAAGATTTTTTTCCTTTAAAGTCAATGTTCCTTGCTAACAAAATTTATTTTATGAATATAAAGATCTGAATGTCTTTAAGATAATGCTAGTGGTTAAATGTCAAACTCTCAGTTTCCTAAGGCACATCAAACTGGCTTTGCATAGTCCAGGCCTTTAAAGTTGGTGTGTATACCTGAAGTAGTATGTGAGATCCATTTTGTAAATATAGTTTTTAAAGTAATACCTTAGGAGTTCGAAGAAGATATTAGAACCCATTTACTTTTGTATCATTTAAAAAATATCTGTGTTGCTTACAGTGTACACAAACTATATGTATAGAACTTCATGTATATAACTTGTTAATAAATAAGATGCATATTAAAATTTTTTTTAAAGGGTGCCCAGTCGAGTATTTGGAGACCACTGGAGGACAGAATGATAAAATTTAGAGCCTCAGCAGTGACAGAATTTAGAACTAATTCCCTGGGTTGGCAGATAAGGGAAATAAAATTCATAGACTGTAACTGAATTGTCAAACTTCATATAGCTAATCAAAAACAGTCATCCAGTGGCTAGAGTCTGATCACTGACAGACCTGAATCTGGGTCACTGGATCCCTAAAGCAGAATTGGCTGTTTAATTTCTCCTGTGATGTATGCTTGGCACGTACGTGTGTGTAAATCTCTGACATAAGAAGCTATACTCAGTAGGCATACACTGTTCCTTCACTCAAGTGACTTCCTTTCCTCCCATTCCATCTGTGCAGTATCAGAGCCTCAGACGGCACGAGGAGACCTGGGCCGAGAGCCTTCGTTACAGGAGGCCGGACCTTGACTGCATGGCTGGGCTGAGGCGCGTCACCCTGAACGGCAACACGCTCGTCGGTGACCTTGGTGCAAGTAGCTTCGCAGAATCTCTTAGTGAGGATTTGTGGCTTAGAGGTAAATTTTAAAACTGAATATATTGAATTTTTCATACTAGATATGCTTAGCTTTTGGCATGATACTGTTGCCATAGGATTTTTATTTTTTTAATTTGATTTTTTTTCAATAGCTTTTATTTTACTTTTAAACCTTCTCTGAGTTGCATATATTCTTTATAGAAAATACAGAGTAACAGGAGAGCAATTACCTGTAATCTTGATGCCCAGACATAATCACCATTCATTTTGGTGTATATACGTTCAGTCTTTTTTTTTCTTTCTATAAATATATTTATACACTTAGGGATGACAAAAATAGAAAGTAGTATACTTGCTATTTCATATTCCTGCTTTTTTCACTTAGTGATGTATCATGTAGTATTCCATCATATTGATGTCCTGTAGTTTAATCAATTCTTTGCAATTGGATTTAGACAGTTTGCTTTTCCCTATCAGAAACAATGTGAACACATTGTATATACATCTTGGTGTCCATCAGGATTACTTCTGTTGAATAAGTTACTAAAAGTGAAATGACTAAGTGTGAGATATTTTTAAGACTTTGGGTACACGTTGCCAAACTGCCGTTCAGAAATGTTGTGCCAATTTGTAGCCTATCCCTCACAAACACTGGCTTACAGCACTTTTAAAAACTGTAAAACTACAAAAATGAAGACCTCTCCCTTTTTTATGTGACTTTTTTCAGTTAATAAAGTATGAGCATCCTAAGAAGTCAGTAATTTACATCTATAACATCATTTTTAGTGACTGTTCAGCGTTCCCTTATATAAATATGCCACAGTACACTTAGCTTATTCACTCTTGTATATAAGCTGTGTCCCGTTTTTCAGCTACAGTTCTCATACACATCCTGGCTTATATCTCTGATTATTTCTTTTGGTTAAATTCTTAGAGAGTTGATAAATCAAAAGGGCATACTGATTTTGAAAGCTTTTATTACATGATGACCTAATCTGATAGGAAAATAATCACATTTTATTTTAGTTTGTATTCATTTGATTTACTGGTGAGATTTAGGGACTGTTTGTATTAATTTGGCTAGTTGGTTAATTATACCCTGTGTCCATTTGTCTGTTGTGAGAGTTTGTAAGGATTGCCGCATATCCTGTCAGATCCACATGTCTGACTTGCTATTTCTGTGTGTCATGGGGTTTTGAAAGACTCCAGTTATTTTAATGTAATAGTATATATGCTGTGTTCAGTTGCTCAGTCATGTCTGACTTTTTGCAACCCCACGGATTGTAGCCCCTCAAGCTCCTCTGTCCATGGGATTTTCCTGGTAAGAATACTGAAGTGTGTTGCATTTCCTCCTCTAGGGGATCTTCCCAACCCAGGGACATACAGCACTTAAAGACTGATGATAGTTTCTTTTCATTTAGTGTTTTTTAATACCTATGCTTTTGTACTGATGATACCTTTGTTTTAAATGAATAGGTTGTTCAGTCCCAGAACTATTAGAATTCATGATCATTTGTCCTGGATTTTGTCTGACCTTTTACAGAAAGTATTGTTGACCAACATTCTTTCATGATAGGTTTTTAGCATGTATTTTCTATTCACACATTCTTTGAATTTGTTATTATTTGTATCCTCTTAGAGTTCTTTGTCTTTTTTATTCTAAAGCAGTTGTTATACTTTTTCTACTTTGTTCTCCCCTTTTAACCAGTTTCAAGAGTGATTTGGAACTCAAGATCATGATCAAAAGAATGCAGTGCAGTTTCTGAGCTTCACCAGTTTTTGCTTGTGAGATTTACAGTGCCACTACTGCCCTTGCTGGGCTCCCCTGATAGCTCAGTTGGTAAAGAATTCACCTGCAGACCCTGGTTCAATTCCTGGGTCGGGAAGATCCTCTGGAGAAGGGATAGGCTACCCACTCAAGTATTCTTGGGCTTCCCTTGTGGCTCAGCTGGTAAAGAATCCACCTGCAATGTGGGAGACCTGGGTTCGATCCCTGGGTTGGGAAGATCCCCTGGAGAAGGGAAAGGCTACCCAATCCAGTATTCTGTCCTGGAGAAATCCATGGACTGTATAGTCCATTGGGTAGCAAAGCATCGGACACGACTGAGCAACTTTCACTTTCATTACCCTTGCTAATTATGAACTGAGATTCATTTTGTTTTGTTTTGTGCTCATAGGTTATATGCAATTTATTCTTCAGTTCTATAATTGTAAAATATGCTGGATGATTTATTGGTACTAAATGCAGGGTAATCATTGTACATCCAAGAAGAGGTTTTTAAATTGGATTTTGCATTATGTGTGTACATATATTTTTATGTTTTTTTCAATACCCAAAATTACAAACCTGCCATGACTGGTTTTATGCAAGACTCTTCCACATGTGGGAAAATGAGAGTTGTCTATATGTTTAATCTGTATAGAGTTAGCAAGTGACCTTTTTGTCTTTCACCAAAAGCACTTGACCTGCAGCAGTGTGGCCTCACCAATGAAGGAGCAAATGCTTTACTAAAAGCCCTTGAAACCAATAGAACTCTGGTCGTTCTGGATATAAGAAAAAATCCACTTGTTGGTATGTGGTCACTTTTTTTTAATTGATTAAAAAATAGCAAAACAAAAGCACTTTTTAATGTATTGACAATTTTAAAAACCTAACGTGTTTAACTTTCTTCATCTACACAGTTGACCCTTGAACAACTTACTAACTAAAGTGAATTATACTTGTAAATCATTCTTGCCTCTACTCTGAAGATGAACCTAGATAATCTTGCTTCTGCCAAGCGCTTTATTTCCTTCTTGTGCAATTCTTGGAACGAGTGCTTTATTCATTTGTCAGTTTAACAAGTAAAGTTTTTTAATACCTTCTGTGTACCAGATATGGGTTTTGGCACTAAACCAGAGATACAGCACTGAACCAGAGAGACAAAGTCTTGCCCTCATGGGGCTTACATTCTACTGAAGGAGTTCAGGTAGAAATGAGTAAACAGATAAGGAATATAGTTTTAGATAGTAGAAAGTAAAAAAATATCTTAATGTAAAGGGAGTGAGGGGGGCAGGTAGGCCTACACTGTATATGCTTTCTAGGGGACAGCTTTACCAGAGAAGTAATGTTTGAGTGGAGACCTGAATGAAGAGAGGAGCAAACCATGGGGGATCTGGGGAAAGCACATTCCAGGACAAGGGACAATGAGGATGCAAGCATGTAGGTGGGTGGAATATTTAAGGAAAAGCAAGGAGGCCAACATAGCCAGAGCACTGAGTGAGGAAGAGTGTGGTATGCCATGAGGTCAAGGAGCTAGCCAGGGCCTGATCTTGTAAAATCTTAAAGGCCAGAGTAAAGACATGGATTATTCTAAATGAGTAGAGGGTTTTGAACTGGAAAAAGGCATGATATAAATAATGTCTCAATAAGATGACCCTGGCATAGCGAATAGACTTGGGGGGCTGGGGCAAAGAAGAGAAACAGGGAGACCAGTTAGGAGACTGTCTCAGTGATCCAAATGAGAGATGTTTATGGCTTAGCTTAGCTTGGATGTTTGGAGCAAGTGAAGAGCGATTGAATTCAGGTTATATTTTGAGGGTGTAGCTAATAAGACTTGCAGATGGATTAGATGTGGGGTATGAAGGAAATATTAACAGAGTCAAGTCCTTGATGATTATGTGCACAACTGGGTGGTACCGCTTAGAAGGGGGCTGATGGGGGCAGCAGCTTTTGAGGGAATATAGAGACTTTGGTTTGATATTTTAGATACCTTTGAGGTATCTGAGTGTCTGGACAGTTCTCAGACTCTGCTTTCTATCC
This sequence comes from Giraffa tippelskirchi, assembly GCF_054371585.1. Classification (NCBI taxonomy): domain Eukaryota; kingdom Metazoa; phylum Chordata; class Mammalia; order Artiodactyla; family Giraffidae; genus Giraffa; species Giraffa tippelskirchi. The sequence goes on from NC_137275.1 coordinate 172,379,528, forward strand.
AAAGGTACCCAATGCCACGTTAGATGTGAAGTGTTTAAATTTGACCTTTGCTGCTACCCAAATAGTAGCCACTGGGGTCAGTCTGCAAGATGGCATCTTAGGTTTTTGAGGAAGAAATTAGAATATACAAAGGGAGAAATAGGTATATATTATATAATGTAGATTTAATATTTAATTTTATGGGAAAAGTAGTAATTGGTTGGCTTTTGTTTTTAAATGGAAATAGCCACTCATTGGGAAATAAATACTCTCATTTCAATTTATTTTACTTTAGATCATTCTGTGATGAAAGCCATTATCAAAAAAGTTCTCCAGAATGGAACAAGTGCCAAGTCAGAGGTATAACAAGTTTTAGTTTTCTAGAAAGAATTTCACTTTAATGTCTTTCTTTCTTAAAAAAAAAATTATAAGGATACTTTCTACAATCTTAAACTAAGTTTTTAGTCAAATCAAATGGCTTTTCTGTTTTTGAAAATGTTGTGTAATTCTTTAATTCAGGTTCTCAGAAATGCTGTCAGAAACTTTTTATTAACTTAAAATATTTTAATTTCCAATTAAGATCAAACCTTCATAAATTACCTGTAACTTAAATGGCATATTTATTATTTCTTTCTCAGTACCAATGGATAACTTCTCCATCGGTGAAGGAACCATCCAAAGCTGTTAGACAGAAAAAGAGAACCATAATTTTGGGAAGTAGTCGAAAAGGAAAAGCCACTATTAGAATTGGTAACTTTTTTTTTAATGCTACTAGAACTTATAGCCCTTATGTTTTCCAGTGTGCTGAAATTAAAACAGCCAGTATTAACCACATAGATATTAATAGGACTATAATTGCCTTGATACGTATTATGAGAATTTATAGAATATAGAAATTATAAATGACTTTAAAGAGATGTTAATATTAACCAACTTCTGTGTTTACATTTCATAAAAAGTTTGTTATTTTGACAATATTTCATGGTTGATGATTACTTCTAGTATTTTGCAATTGAAATTTGTGAAAAATTGGAAATAACCTGAAATAAGCTATTATAAGCATCTTCAGAAATACAACTTCTTTTTTTTTCCTACTAAAAGATGTATGATTTTGATTCCCTGTTAATCAGCTTGCTTAGAGAATAACGTATTAAATAGAAGTTTTCCAGAGTGTTTATTATATCAAAAATAGCTTATGATTTGTCTGCCAATTGTTACTTTAAGATAGTGATAGTTTAGTAATCAATCAAATGGTATATAAAAAGAAATTAAGATTTTTATATCATGCTAATTATATACTATTGCTAAAAGTTTATATCATGTATAAAACATTCTTAAAATAGCTAAGTTGATTTGCTATAATATTAGAAATAGAAATATAGGTAAATAAAAATGTATATATAAAACATGTTAGAAATTCTGTAATATTAGTATGTGGTGGTATAGAATAGGGCATCACGGAATGAGAATAAAACAAATTTTTTTTAATTTAGCATGATTAAACAAGTGGAAATGTAACTGATGTTTACAAGCTCACTGAGCTATTTTAAGAGTAATTTTATTTCTTGGGCTTTTTTTTTTTTGTATTTGCTTCAGTTATTTGGAGACATAGAGGTAAGCCAAATCAATGTCTGGCTTTATAGGTAGATCCAGGTGAGTATAGGAGTTAAATAGCTATGTGAATTGTGTCACATCTACAATGTAATTATGTCTGCCTTAAAAAGATGGAAACTTTTATCAGAAATGTTTTTGTCTCCTAACGAGACAAATGTAATTTTTAAAATTTTAATTACAAATATATTTGCATTACTTTCTGCAGTAAAGGGTACACATACAAACCACATGCATATAGACTTTTTGTTTGAATGTAATTAAGTTAAAAAACAAAATAGCACAAAATGAACTGAGCCCCTCTGTATTTTGAGGCATGTAAATTTATCCAAAGAAATCACACAGGATCATGTGGTGGTTATCAGTAAGCTACACTATATGAAACATTTGTCCTGTATCACCACATACACTCTATTTTACACACCATCCTAATGCTGCTAAAGTACAGTAGGTTTGAAGAATAAATACAATTATTTTAACCTATGATGTTTGTTTTCATTGATGTTCAAATTAAATATTTTAAATGTGAATTTTAATATATGGTTTGTTCTAAAGAAAATATTAGCTTGTAAGTCTCATTTTTGCTACCAAGTATTTCTTATAAAAATACTTGACTTTTTAGTACTGAAGTGTAGGGTAAGTCTCCGCATTTCACTCTTTCATCCAATGGGTTTCACTTTTTTTGTGTGTTTTTTTGTGTTTTCTATATGAAATCAAATGAACAGTGAAGGTCAACAGACTTATAGGAGGGTAACATTGACTCATCTACCACCTGGCAACTTGTATATAATCACAACTTTTATTTGTTTTTACATAGAAAAATTAATCTTAAAATGAAATTTTGGTCTAATCCCGAAGATTCTATTTGGCAGAAGTCATGGGTGTATTTATGTTTCTCTACTCTTGGGATTCAGAAATGCTAAAGGTGTTCTAAGATTCAGATTGTCTCTGCATGATACATAAAATGTATCATTCTTTGGGATTTTTTTAAAATTTATTTTTGCATGTTCTGCACACCTCAGTACTTTTGTTTTAGTTAAAATAACTTGTTAACTGTAGTGGGCTTACGTTTTTCAAAATTGCTTGCCTATGTAAAACATTTTTACAAAATGATCCTGTTTTTAATGACCTTGACATCATTGTGAAGTGCCTGTTTTATTCCTTTCAGTGTGTACACATGTGATAGTTGCCCTGTAGGCTTTTAGTGCATTTGATTCCTTCTTTTCATGATTTTTCAAACATAGGATTGGCCACAAAGAAACCTGTAAGTAATGGAAAGAAACACTCCACTGGTAAAGATTCTTATGCTCCTGAACCTCTGCCGCCTGGTGTATCTGGTTTCCTGCCATGGCGTACTGCAGAACGTGCAAAAAGGAACAGGTAGAGTGTTTTCATTTCCTGCCTTTTAGTCATTTGGAATTCTTTATTTTGGAGCTTCTATTATGTGGGAGGTCTCTGGTGGTTTCTATAGAGGAAAAAAGATAACTCACACATGGCTTCTGCCTAATGAGTCCTCTAAGAAGGAAAAACAAAAAATAATTGGGAGTTTGAAGTTGTTTCTCAGGTGTCACAACAGAGGTAACTCCATGGGGTCCTGAGGAGACTAAAATTCTTTCCAGTCGTGCAGATGAGAAAAGTTTCAGTAAAGGCAGATGTAGTTGAGCCAAGCCCTACAGCACAGAAGTAGAAATTTGGATCTGTAGGAATGAGAAAAAAGACATTTTTAGGCATGGGAATAGTTTAATGCAGAATGGATGAGAAATATGGATTAGACCTAATCTAAATCAGCCAACTTAATTCAGTAAATCAGATTTAGTTTGTCAAACTAGACTTAACTGGCTTTAGCTGATTACTTATCTAGGGGATAAGTTCATAGTAATTTTGTCATAGAGCTGTGAGTAAAATTTTTCAACTATAGTTCTGGGCTTGCTAGAAGAAATAAATCGCTCTAGGTTATTTTCAAGACTTAATTTGGTAGTATTCATGAGATTAGAATGGCGCTATGGTAAAGAATCCACCTGGCAACGCAGGAAACGTGGGTTTGGTCACTGGGTTGGGAAGATCCCCTGGAGGAGGAAATGGCAACCCACTCTAGTATTCTTGCCTGAAAAATCCCATGGACAGAGGAGCTTGGTGGGCTAGAGTCCGTAGGATCACAGTGAGTCAGACACAACTGAGCATCTGAGCACATTGATGAAATTTGGTGTTAACAATTGCTTAAGAAAACAAAGAGAATTGATTTTAAATAGTACTTGAAATAATTACTGTGTAAAATACCTGTTCAATTGCTCACATTTAGTTGATTATTTATAAGCTCCATTGGACAACTGACTACTATTTTGCAAATGGTAATATAGATTCTTAAAGCATAAACTATAATATTGAATTCCCAGTCTTTGCACTTTAGTTTAAGAGCTTTGCGTTTTCATATCTTCTTCTTGAGACACTTATTAATCTCAGGTCCATCCTCATCACAAGGAGATGTAAATTAGAGAACGATTCATACCACCAGTTAAGAAGGTAGACTGAAATCTCAACCACCCTGAACACGGGAACCAAAGGTGCCTCTCAGCAGTTCAGAGAGTTGTCACAAAGTGGGTCTGCTAAATTCTGTTCACTTTTTTTCATAGCAGAGTCTTCCAGGTCCTTGTTTTAAGCTGACTTATTTTTATATACAAATTCTATGTGGATATTGTACATGATACTAAGAACTTATATTAAATGGGTTTAACTGATGATGTGTGTACATCAAGATATAACTTCATTTTGTTAATATCTTTTTAGGGGTTTTCCATTAATCAAAGCTCGTGATGTGTGTAATCAGTTGCAGGTATGTGGTTATTATATTTATTGTATACCGGGGGTTGAATTGGGAAAGGTGGAAGATCATACTCTTTGCTTTTTAAACTGAACAGAGCCTTACAAAAAATAGTTCCCTCTCTGAAATAAATCCATTTAAAACCTGTCTCGTCGTTCTCCCATTGCCTCTGTGTTGTTGTATGGATATGGCACACTGGGAGCCTTGTGGTTATGTCTGTAAACAAGGAAGTGGATTCTCCAGTCCGCAAGTCAGTGGTTACCCAGTAAAATGAACTTGATTGCCATTTCTAACCCCTTATGTGGAGCTGTCATACCCAAGAGTTTTCATGTGTTTTCAGAAAATGTTGTTTGGGGGCTGTCTGTGCAAGTTCCTGATCTTCAAGCCGATATGAAGCAACATATCCCAAACCTCTGCTCTCTGAGCATTCCTTCTTCCTCACCAAGGCTGCACACTTGCCTTCTTTTACAGCCTCATGCCCTTGGAGCAAGCTGATCCTGCCAGTGGTCTTAGGAGACTGTGTAGTTGCTCTGCTGAGATTAAAAGAAGAGCACCTTGGGTGTCAGTCCTGCTCCTGGATGCCTGGTAGAGGGGTGCATGCCTCATTCTACCATTGGGAGTTTCCTCTCCTGCAGGGCTTGTCAGAATGATATCCTAGTGACTTGTCTTCTGCACAGTTATATAAAACTAACACACATCCTTTTGACCTATAGACTTTATGGGGTTGTGACCAGGTGAGTTTTTAAATGAAAGTGTCTTATTAAACAACATTCCAGTGGCAGTGAAGCTCAGTAGAATTGAATTATAATTACACTAGTTTTGGCTTAAGGATGATGAGAAAATGAAATTTTTGATAGGTCAGTTTTAATTGTGAATGTATATGTGACTAATTTTTTTTAAAAATTCTGTTTATTATGTTTAGTTATGTTGACTTCCTTTTTTTTTTTTTTGACTTTCTAATTATTCTTCTGATTCTTTACCAGTCCCCTTACTGATGAATTGTCCTCCTAAAAACTACATTTTCTTCCAGACTATTTGTGTCTGATGGTGAAGAATAAATTTCTAGTTTGCACTATAAAGGTGATCTGAAAAAAAATGTTTACCCTGGCTCCTTACTTGTCTTCTATGAAAGAAACTTAATAAAATAATATGGACAATTCCAAATACTAATCCTAATCATATACACCAGAGGTCTGTACAGTAACATAGCAAAAATAAGTTACTGTAATTTTACTTTGTCATTGCTTGTTTAAGACTAAGGAGCAGTGGGAGACATTTACAAATAATGACCTGATACCTCAGATCGCTTGTGTTAAATGTCATTTAATATTTGGATATTTGGTTTCTTGTTCATGTTATCTTCTATACAGTTTTGTCTTCTTTTTTTAAGCAATCAGATTTTCCTGTGACTGTGACCGTAGAGAGTCCTTCCTCCTCAGAAATCGAAGAGGTCGATGATTCCTCAGAAAGTGTTCAGGAAGAGCCAGAGAAAATCAGTTTGAAACAGGAAGCATTGCAGGTATAAAGTTATCACTTTAAAGATATAGAGAAGATTATTTTGCAAACAGATTAGTTGCGTCTGACTGCAATACTTGACAGCTTGTGTGGGAGCTTTCTGTTTTCCCCTCCTGTCTGCATTGTATCCCCTTGAACTTAGCTTAGACCAAGGTGAATGGTGGACATTTGAACTCTGAGAAATAAACAATCAAGACATGTCACTAGTTACACATTTGCCTTTCTTTAGAACCTTAATGTTAGATATAGGGAGAATCTTTAAGATAAACTCAAAGGAATTGAGTTCTGAATGAATGTAGTCAGCTGATTCAGTACCCTTGTTTTACAGATGAGAAAATTGACAATTCTTTTTATAGGAGGGGTGAATAACCTCATTTTTAATGAAAAGTTGAAAAAGTGTTTCGATATTGATATTCTCCTTTCCTAAAAATAAAACAGCAAGAAGCTCCATTATATTGCCTAATAAACCTGACATCTAATATCATTCCATACTTCTGTTTGTATGGGCAGAAAAGAAAAATTGATCTTCATAAGAAATTTTTACTCTTCAAAATAATATAGTAATTTTATTCCAACTTAAATGCAGAGCTGATAATTTGTAGTAAATAAGGGGAACACGATTTGAGGGCACCTTGTTATTGTGCTAAAAAGTCTGTGTTTAATTTTTTTTGAATTACTTAGTATGATTTTCTTTTAGTATGAAATCTTGATAAATTTCGAACTAGCCCATTATTAAAGGACAACGGAAATTACTGTTTTATTTTTAAAAGAGAAAGTTAGATTTTAATTTTTTAGTTAAAATTAGTGATAATATAGAGAAATTTTAACATAAGTACTTAGAAAATTATGAAATATTAAGAGTAGGAGGAATCTGTAGTTCATGTAGAATTACCCCTTTTCATCTTATAAATGAGCACCTATAATTTGTAGCACATAAGTGATTTACTAGTAAGTTGCAGAGTAAGACGGGACCCTAGGGCATCTAATCCGCATTCGTTGTCATTTTAGATGTGTTGTGTCCGTTTCCTTCACCAGTAGGTTGGGATATTGTATTGATATTTCTAAAAGCAGCTGTAGACATTGGGGAAGACCAGGAAGTTTTATAAACTGTGACTACAGAATAGATTCAGGATGCTCTGAGAACCCTTTCAGCTCTTCTTTGTTTTAACAAGACACTAAAATGATGGTATCAAGGTGTTTAAACATATAAACTCACAACAGTCAAGAGATTTCAGAATATCTTTGAAAGACAGGAGACAAGTGGAAGAGTGTGACACTGAAGCAGTAGAACAAGGGGAGCCATCACCTATAGTCTGAGGGGGAGTCTGACCCCTGCAGAGATAGCTCCACACTCAGACGTGCGTGTGGGAGAGAGAGTGAAGTCAGCTGAGCAGGAGAGTGAAACAGGGGGAGCTCAGTGAGTTTGTGCTTGAAAGAGTTGACTCCCAGCCCCACCCTCACTCTCCTGAAATGAGATAATTTCATTTGGAAAAAATTAAACTGGAGACAACTAGGGCAGCTATTGTGAGTTTTTACACCCTAGAAAAGAGTACCTGGGGGTATCCTATTATAGGTACTACCCGCTTTTTCCTGCATGAGAAAAGCCAGTCAGTCACTGACTTCCAGGGAGCTTTTTGCTCTGATTCTTAAACAGAAAATAACCATCATATGCCTGGTAGTTGAGTAAAGCTTACAACAAGAGAGATGGGGAAAGAGTAAAAACAGATCCTAGTGGGACCAGGGAAAATTTAGGGAACAAAATAATTGAAGAAAAAGCCCTAATTCATATCCTTAAAGAGGCTTAAAAGGAGCTGGAAACTTTAAAATAAGAATAGGATGTTAATTAAAAAGGGAATGTCAGAAAGCAGAGAAATCTCTTAGAAATGAAAACATGGTTGCTGAAATAAATTCAGTATGAATTAAAGAAATTTCTCAGTATGTAAAAAAGAAAGAATGGAAAATGTGATCGAAGTGATATATTAGGAGAGGCTGCATCGAGGAGGTCCAGCATGTTCCTATTAGAAATTCTAGATCCAGAAAAAAATGGAGGGAAGCTGTCAAAGGGCAAGAAAATTCCCCATAGCTGAAAGTAAGCTTCAGGCCTCAAACTGAAAAGAGCTACTCAAGTTTTAAGCAAAATAAACAAAATTAGCCTCTTCCGTAGATAACTCTTTACTATGAAATTTTAAAATACTGAAAAGATACATCCATTCCAGAGAAAATAATACTGGTCATCTAAAAAAAATAAAATCTGACTTTATCATTGTTGTCATCAGCACCATGGATTCTGGAAGGCATTAGAAAGATACCTCCAAAGTTTTTCAGGCAAATAATTTCCACCCTAGGGTTTTGTATCCAGCCAGACTATCAGTCATAAGTGGAGGCTGAACAAGATATTTTGTACATAAAGAAATTTGAAAAGCTTGCCCTCTGTGCTACACAAGTTATTTGTAGAAATAATCGAGCCAAATGAGGGAATAAACTAAGAAGGAAGGTAATAGGGGACTCGGGAAACAGTGGATTCAGTGCAGAGTCAGCTAATATAGATTTGAGAGCCTTCCATTGGTTGTGTGATTGACAGCTTAGAAACACATTGAGGCGTATTGTACTTACTATGCATTAGGCACTGCTGGAAGGGAGGAGGGAGAGGAAGAGGAGGAGGAAATTGAACTCCAGAGGGAAAAAGGCTACACTGACATAAACATGAAGTGAACTAAATTATGGTAGATTTTTTTGGGGGGTTCGGAGCTGCACCTCAGCTTGCAGGATCTTAGTTCCCCGGCCAGGGATTGAACTCATGTCCTTGGCAGTGAACGTGTGAGTTCCTATAGTGAATAGCCAGTGAATTCCCTAAACTATGGTAGATTTTAAACTACTACTGGTGGGCAAGAGAAGAATCAACTTAAACCTGACATTACAGGTGTCCTCCTTTTCAGTGACACACAGAGGCAGTGACCACCTATCTGATTTGTTGTCCAAACACTAATAGTGTAAGAAGTCACTGTACTTCTGTAACATCAGGACAACAGGTATAAACTGGAACAACTCAAGGCATCTGAGGGTATGTGGTCATGCTATACAAAGGTAATGACACAGAAACAGTATAAGAGGTATAATCTGTACATAGGGACACAGTATATGTCTGCAGTGGGCAATATTAATTTAATTGTAATAGTAGAAATACTGTCTTGGTTTGCAGCTTTTATTGTCAGCTTGCATGTAATAACAAATAACTAACCTGAACTATACTTAGTATGTATCAGTATTCACTTACTATGTACTGAAATGTATCGTGTCCTGGTATATACTTAGTATATATTATATTCTAAGTGTTTTTAACATATAACTCATTTAATGCTCTGAATAACTCATTTAATGCCTATAACTCATTTACTGCTGTGAATAACCTTATGAGGTTGGTGCTAATATCATTCCTGCTTTTCAGAAAAGGAAGCTAAGCCAGAGAAGGAGCTTGCCCAGCCTGTCCCTGATTTATGGTTGAATCGGGGCTTTGAGTTCAGGCTTTCTGCCTCTGTTAAACATTGCTGCATACCGACTCTCAAAGAACAGAAAACCTAACTGCACATAGAACAGAATATAAATTTCAACTTTGAAAATATAAAAGCTAGATTTGGAAGGCAGACAGGAGGTAGAAAAAAGGGAAAAAGACACGAGCGTCCTCGTTTGACAAAGCGGGGCGTTGAGAGAGTTTATAGTTGGTCAGCAGTATAGATTTTGAAGTGTATCACCACATGTGGAAGAGGTCATGACCGGTAGAAAAACTAATAATGACATAACTTTACTAAGCAGTGTGGATATAGGAAAGAGTGTAAAGGAACTAAATCCTTACCTAGTAAATTAGAAAGTTAACAGATACTGCCTCAAATTTAGTCAGAAATAGTCATGTAAGTATAGTATTTGGAAATGGAAAATTAAAAATAAGACTAGTTTTCTTAAACTTCATAAAGAAGCATATCCAGATAGCCAGTAAACATGGAACAGTGCCCACCTTCACTAAGTAATAAGAGAAAAACAAATCAAAACCAATAAAACTACATGCCAAAGGTATATAAATACCCCGTGACCCAGCAACCCTCACTCTCACCCTGGGTAAATGCACCAGAATAACCGGTACTACAGGATTCATGTGCATGCGTTAGGACAAACAGAAAAACCCAAAGTGTCCTGTAAGAGTCAAACATTAAATAAATTATGTATATTCATACAGTGGGAAAGCTTTCAGGGAATAAAACTGAATGAACAATTAGGTTGGTGCAAACATAATTATGGTTTCAAACAGTGAAGCATTATTACTAGACTCTAGCACATCTTTATTAATCAAAATAGGAACCATTACAGTCAACACTTATTTACCAACAAGAAATAAGTTTTCTTATTGCTGTAGCATAAAAATCCATGTTTCAGGATTCAACAAACTCTTGAATAGCATTTTCTGCATCCTGCTGGTTGTGGAAGTGTGTTCCCTGCAGAAAGCTGTCAAGATGTTTGAGGAAGTGGCAGTCAGTTGGCAAGAGGTCAGGTGAATATGGAGGATGAGGCAAAACTTTGTAGCCTAATTCATTCAACTTTTGAAGCCTTGGTTGTGTGATGTGAGGTCGGCGTTGTCGTTGCAGCCCAATGCCAGCTGCAGGTGTTGGGATTTTCAGAGTATCTCTTTGATTTACTGAGTGTATTTCTCAGATGTAGTGGTTTCCCCAGGATTCAGGAAGCTGTCATGGATCAGACAGGCAGCAGACCACCAAACAGTGACCATGACTGTTTTTTTGCTGAAAATTTGGCTTTTCGAAGTGCTTTGGAGCTTCTTCTTGGACCAGCCACTGAAGTGGTTGTCACTGGTTATTGTATACAATCCACTTTTTGTCACACATCACAATACAATTGAGAAATGGTTCATCGTTGTTGTGAAATAAGAGAAGACAACACTTTAAAATAATGATTTTTTTTTTTTTAATTTCTAGTCAACTCATGAGGCGCCCGGGCTTCCCTTGTGGCTCAGCTGGTAAACCTCCTGTAGTGCGGGAGACGTGGGTTTGATCCCTGGGTTGGGAAGATCCCCTGGAGAAGGGAAAGACTACCCACTCCAGTATTCTGGCCTGGAGAATTCCATGGACTGTATAGGCCATGGGGTCTCAAAGAGTAGGACATGACTGAGCGACTTTCACTTCACATGAGGCACCTACTTATCAATCTTTTTCACCTTTCCAGTTTGTTTCAAATGCCAGATGACCATAGAATGGTCGATGTGGAGTTCTTCAGCAACTTCTTATATAGTTGTAAGAGGATCAGCTTTGATGATGCCCTCAATTATCATCAACTTCTGATGGCCGACCACTATACTCCTCATGTTTAAGGCTCTTGTCTCCTTTGTAAACTTCTTGAACCACCACTGAACTGTACGTTTGTTAGCAGTTCCTGGGCCAAATGTGTTGTTAATGTTGCCAGTTATCATTTCCATAGTCTAAGGATTAAATAAACAGCAAGTAATACATCATTAGCCAAAAAAATAAAGTGAGAATGCACATTAAAACGATATATTGATATAACCACATTTATTTAGAAAGTATTCCAATATAGCAAATTTCAACAGTGCTGCTGCTGCTAAGTCGCTTCAGTCATGTCCGACTCTGTGCGACCCCATAGACGGCAGCCTACCGGGCTCCTCCGTCCCTGGGATTCTCCAGGCAAGAACACTGGAGTGGGTTGCCATTTCCTTCTCCAGTACATTTAAGTGAAAAGTGAAAGTGAAGTCTCTCAGTCATGTCTGACTCTTCGCGAGCCCATGGACTGAAGCCTACCAGGCTCCTCTGTCCATGGGATTTTCCAGGCAAGAGTACTGGAGTGGGGTGCCATTGCCTTCTCCGTTCAACAGTGCAGAAAACTGCAATTACTTTCGCACCAACCTAATAGAACTACAGATAGCAATCTGGATGAATTATTTAAAACAATGTTGAGTGAAAGAAATAGAAAAGACAGCATACACCGTGATCCTCTACATAAAGTTGAAAGTTGCTGAGTTGTATACAAATCTTCAAGACCCCATGGAATTCTCCAGTTAGAATACTGGAGTGGTGGATAGCCTTTCCCTTCTCCAGGTTATCTTCCCAACCCAGGGGTCGAACCCAGGTCTCCCTCATTGCAGGTGGATTCTTTACCAGCTGAGCTACAAGGGAAGTCCAAGAATAATTGGAGTGGGTAGCCTATCCCTCTCCAGCATATCTTCTCGACCCAGGAATTGAACCTGGGTTTCCTGCATTTCAGGAGAATTCTTTACCAACTGAGCTATCAGGGAAGCCCCATATTGTGAAAGTTGCAACCAGATTAAAGGAAATGGTTGTCAAGAAATGAGGATGATGTTTATAACTGGGGAAAGGAGCCTGATATGAGGGAGGGGTATGTGGGATCTTTAAGATGCTGACAAGTACTTGCAGATTTGAGTGGTGGTTATGGGTTATGTAAGTATTCTCTTTTTAGTTGTCAACATTGACACTTCTGTTCTGTGTACTTCTCAATATGCATGTAATATTTTATAAGCAAAAACCTACAAACCTGCTTAAAGAATTGGTCATCTCTAGGGTGCTGGATGTGGGTGTAGGATGAGACTATTTCATTTTAAGCCTTTCACTACTGTTTGCATTCACATGTTCATTCACTCAACATTAATTGAACATACTCTATGTACCAAGCACTCTTGTTAAAGAGTGCTTGTAAGTTTTATTACATGCTTTAGCTCATGTTTTATTACATGCTGTAGCTCATGTAATCCTCACAAGAGCTCTGTGATGTGGGAGCTTATCTCCACTTTATAGATGAGAAAGTTGAGGTCTAGCATTATGGAATGTGTCCAAGATTATAGAGCTAATGGGTAGGGCCAGGATTTTGCCTCAGAATTTTTAAAATATAATTTAAAAGAGAAATTTAATTACTAATTATAAGCAAAGAAGTGCACACTTAAGGACGATGCCAAGTTTTCCTTATCCAGTTACAGAAAAAGCACACGTCTTTCATACTATATACATCTTGCATTGGTAGGGATTTTCCTTATTCAGCGATTATTTATTGACTGTCTGCTTTGTGCTAGGTGCAGGTGCTGGGGATAACACTTAATAAAATACACCCCCTTTCTTCAGATAACTTGCATTGTAAGTGAGGAAGTAAGCCAAAAGTTATTGTAGTGATTATATACCAAGTGATACATTGCTGATGGCTGTATAAAATCTTAGGAATCTTTTAGAAAGCAGGTTGGAGATAGGCACCTCAAAGCCTGCAAAACATCCATTTGCTTTGATTTCAGCCTCATTTTTATGGATTTGTTGCAAGAACATTTCTCTAAATATGGAAAAAGGTCTTCGTGCATAAAAATGGTTATTTTGTCTTATAATATTGAAAAGTTGGAAAGGATTTAAATGTGTAATCAAAGGAATGGTTAACCAGTAACCCCACTCAGTGAAATATTTTGTAGCTCACTTAAAAAAAAAATCCAGGTTATGAATCCCCTGAGTATATGAGAAATGATTGAAATCAATCATTTTAAATATATGGTTGAACATAAAATTTGATATACAATATGATGAGAGCTTTGTTCCAGAAAAAGCAGCCTAGCCAGTGTATAGAAGGGAGGAAGGAGAGCAGATGACAGGAAGGATTTCTCCAAAGCCTTATCATTAGGCTTACCTAAGTAATAGAATATCAATCAATTTTATTTTCTAGTTTTTTTTGTTCCATATTTCTGTTGAAGGGACATGAATGATTTTGTAGGAGAGGGGTTCACTTTTTCAGAAAAATTTAACACTGTGTTCTAATCCTTTCCACTAGAGGGAGAAACTATTTCATGTTACTGCACATTAGTGTGCTATTTAGAACCAGTCAAGAATACTGTAATTTAGTCTACTTTTCTCAGACGGTGGTGAGGGTTTTGTGTTTGTTTTCTTATTTGTTTAGAATTTCTTTGAAATCAATTTTAGAAGATTTATTTAACCATCATATTAAAAGTAGGGGAATTTTTCCCCTTTTTCCGCATTGAAAACTTGGTTGGCTTTAGTAATGCAACTTTAAAGAATTTGAAGTTACTAGACTGTCAATTTTTAAAGCATGTTCTGAGCATAAAAATATGTTCATTGAGCAGATTTTTGAAAGCAGTGAACAACTTATTGAAGGAAATAAAAGCTACCTCTTCTCTTTTGTCTTAAAAAGGTATTAAAGATATTTTTTCATGTCACTAAATATTTTTCTAAATCAGATAATTTGATAAAGCTTATGGACCATCTTACAAGAAAAACACACAGAATGTAGAACTCCTCAAGCCCATTCATTAACTCTGGTTGAGCCCTCTTATCATCATTCTTTTCCTACTGGTTTCATAGAGCATTCCTTCATATGGTGTGCTATTTTTATTTAAACCAACCCCAATTTGGAGGCTCTTGGCTTTCTTCTAGAGTTTGATTATAAATAATCTTATGACATCATGTTTGTAGGTAAATCTTTGCTCACATCTCCAATTTCCTTAGGGTAAACTGCTGATGTAAGATTGTTGCTGTGTACCGAAAGTTATCGTCCAGAAAGTGATACCAGTTCCTCTCACAGTGATAGCATGTAATAGAATTCCTTATTCTTTAAGTGATTGTTCAAAGCATTTAAAATGTATAAATACGCCTTAATATTTTCATCAGTTCAGTTCAGTCGCTCAGTCATGTCCGACTCTGCAACCCCATGAATCGCAGCACGCCGGGCCTCCCTGTCCATCACCAACTCCCAGAGTTTACCCAAACTCATGTCCATCAAGTCGGTGATGCCATCCAGCCATCTCATCCTCTGTTGTCCCCTTCTCCTCCTGCCCCCAATCCTTCCCAGCATCAGGGTCTTTCCCAGTGAGTCAACTCTTCGCATGAGATGGCCAAAGTATTGGAGTTTCAGCTTCAACATCAGTCCTTCCAATGAATACCCAGGACTGATCTCCTTTAGGATGGAATGGTTGGATCTCCTTGCAGTCCAAGGAACTCTCAAGAGTTTCTCCAACACCACAGTTCAAAAGCATCAATTCTTTGGTGCTCAGTTTTCTTCACAGTCCAACTCTCACATCCATACATGACTACTGGAAAAACCATAGCCTTGATTAGACGGACCTTTGCTGGCAAAGTAATGTCTCTGCTTTTTAATATGCTATCTAGGTGGGTCATAACTCTCCTTCCAAGGAATAAGTGTCTTTTAATCTCATGGCTGCAATCAGCATCTGCAGTCATTTTGGAGCCCCAAAAAATAAGGTCTGACACTGTTTCCCCATCTATTTCCCATGAAGTGAAGGGACCAGATGCCATGATCTTAGTATTTTCATAGATATTCTGATTATTTATTGCTGCATGAGAAACCGCCTGAAAAGAATGGCTTAAAACAATAACAGTCATTTATTTTGTTCTTGAACCTGGAGATTGAGTAGTATATTACTTTTCCTTTACTATACTCTTACTGACTTAAAATAATACCTATTTTAGTAGCTCACAGTTCCGTAGGTCAGAAGTCCAGGCAAGCATAACTGAGTTCTCCACTCAGATACACAATGGGAACATGTGGGTTCCCTCCAGAGAGTGTTAAAGTGTGTGAAATTTAAGTGTAAGACATCAGGCCCCCAGTGTTGGATGTTCATGTTTGTACTGGATGTTCAACAAAGTGTGAACATGACAGTCATGAGTGTCATAGAGCTAAAATCAAGATGTCAGTCTGAAAGTTTACTATCTGGAGGTTCCAAGAAAGAATACTGCAAGCTTCTTCAACTTGTTGGCATAATTCAGATTCTGCACTTGCTTGAACAGAGGTCCCCGTTTCCTTGCTGGCTGTCAGCTGGGGGACAGTCTCAGCTGCTAGAGGCCTCCCACTTGTATTCCCTGCCACAACATCATGCTTGACTTCTTCAAAGCCGGCAATGGGGAATCTCCCTCTTGTCCCTTTTGTATTTCAGATCTTTAGGAGAAGTCCAGTTCCTTTTCCTCGGATGCCTGATTATATCACATCCACCCACGATAATCTCCCTCTTTTAAAAGCAGCTGATTTTGGAACCTTAATTACATCTACAAAATCCCTTTGCTATAGCACCTACATTGAAAAACTGGCAGGATTGTGTACTTCAGCATAGGAAACTTAGGAGCTCTTTTAGAATTCTGCCTACCCATAAGAAGTGTCCTCCACTTCCAGGACCTAAGTGTCTTAGTTCTTAAAAATTGTGAGAGTTTACCAGTGTTCATTTATGTTACTGACCTTGGTGAATGGAAAGACTACTACCTCTGTGGACAGGAATGGCACCCAGCTTCCTGAATTCACAGTATTGGTTCTGCTACTTAGTTGTGTGAGCTTGGCTGTGCTGCTCTACTTACTCTGCTTCTCTGCCTCCGCTTTCTCATCTGTAAGATAACGTGAAGGTAGTATTGTTCTTTCCTCATATTTAATGCCCAGGAAACTCCAGGAACAGTGCTTGACATATAGTAAGTTGCTTTAAAAGTCATTACTGTTTTTAAAAAATGCTTTTGAATCTGCAGTTATGTAACTCAGGTATGTTAAGCATGTTCATTAATAGGGCTTCCTGCTGTAAAGAGACCCACAAATAAAGTGGAATTTTTCTTTCTCAGTCTTAATTTTTTATTTCTGATTTACTATGTTATACGCATACACCTTTTATGGTGAGCTGCCACAGATTTATGTTGGGAAGAGTGGGATTTAAATAAATCTTTACTATGCTAATTTGATATATTTCAGTAATTAATTTCACTAGCATGATATGCTATTCCAAGTAGAGGATTAAAGTCTGAGTTCACTTCTGGCTCTTCCCCTAAATCATGATGAAATCTGTAGCTGGAAATGCCTTGGAATATCATACTATGAACTAGGTATAATATTTACTCTGTTTCTTTACACTAGGGAAAACTGGAGGAGTGCCTAAAGCAGTTAAAGGAGGAAAGAGTAATAAGGCTTAAGGCTGATAAACGAGTCAGTGAGGTAAACAAGTTTCTTCTTACACTTTTGAAAGTTTCTTGGTTTTATTTTGATTTGATTTTAAGCCATATACATATAGTTTGTAAACTTGAAAACTAGTATGTTGCAAATTGGTGATAACATATGGACCTTTACATTTACTGGTATTTAGTGATCATATGATCTAAATACAGGATGAAATAGAGCTCTCATTTCCCATTTTCCTTTTAGACATAGGCTTATAGTTTATATATATTATTATATTACGTATCCCAGAAAGTATGTTTTTAAAAATGCAAAAATGTGTTTTTTTGTGTGTTGTGTGTGCATTATATGATGTTAGCTTATTTTCTGTTCATGATTATTTGATTCAAGAAAGCATATTTTGTGTATATACTGTATATCTAGTAACATAAATGACATGATGAGACTTTACTGGCAGTGAATTAGGAAAATGAGTCATTTAAATAAATATAAGATATTGGAAAACTAGTAAGAATGCATTGAAAATAAAAATACATACTGTGAGAATGATATTAGGTAATGTGCATGAAAGCAGGGCATAAGCTAAAAAGTTCTATATAAATACAATTTATTACAGGATGAGTGTAGGGAGGAGTTTTTAAAAGTGAATCTACTGGATTGGTGGACACTAGGTCATTCAATAAATATTGAACGCCTGCTTATATAAGACATGAGGGCATCATGAACATAATGGCCTTTCTGAGAAATACCAGAGAAATACTGTACTATATATTTTTATATAGGGCAAATCATAAATGATGATCTAAAGAGCGCATGGGAGTGAATATTTCAAGAAGCCAAGGAGAATATTGGTGACGGTATAGTTAATAAATTGGGCTGGGTATGATTTAGGACTTTTAAACCTTAAGCATTAGATATTTTGCTCACTAAAGTTATTCCTTAACATTCAGCTGAGTTGGAATATGCTTTGTTCAAATTAGGTTATGTGCTTTGTTTTCTAATTTAAGGGAAACGTAATAGGTAATTTTCTAATGTGGAATGAGGATCCATTATGAATTTAACCAGTTGAAAATGTGATCTTTTGAAAAATCATTAATAAAACAATCACTTCGGTTTATTTATATATATGTTGTATAGGAAACTTTGTTGAGTGCCTCTGCCTTTTGGTTATTATGTGATGTGGTCTCTGTCTTTACTGATGGAGAGTTAGATTAATTACAAATTAATTACATTTGAGGATGACAGAGGATGAGATGGTTGGATGGCATCCCGACTCAATGGACAGGAGTTTGAGCAAACGCCAGGAGATGGTGAAGGACAGGGAAGCTTGGTGTGCTGCAGTCCACGGGGTCACAAAGAGTCGGACACAACTGAGTGACTGAACAACAAATTGCAGTTTGGATGTTTTAGTTTTGTTCTTTAAACTATATGAGACTACTTTTGTTTTCTTTTGACAGAAAAAAATCATGTCAAATATTTTCAATCTTCTTTTATAGCTGGAACATGAAAATGCCCAGTTAAGAAATATAAATTTCTCTTTGTCTGAAGCCCTTCATGCACACTCATTGACAAGCATGATCCTGGATGATGAAGGTGTTTTGGGCAGCATTGAGAATTCTTTCCAGAAGTTCCATGCTTTCTTGGATCTCCTTAAAGATGCTGGGTTAGTTCTTTTCTCTTCATGGCATTCTTCTCTTTGCAACTATAAAGGTAGTTTGCTGAGGAACTTGAGCAGTTTTTATTACTTCCATGACCATATTTAGCCAAATGCAGTGAATTATACGTAATAGAGTTGATTTTTGTTTAATGAGGAAATCTATAAAGAAAAGCAAATAGGGGAGCCTGCTTTGGTAGAGTGGGAAGCCCATTATAAACAAGTAACCTGTAGACAGAGTAATTAGTAGGTATAATTTTTTATAAAGATTAAATTGAAGGCAATTTTAATTGAAAATATTTGGGAATGCATAAGAATTTTCCTGCCTTTCACTTATTTTTCTCGTTCAACAAGTTTGAGTTAAGGTTGTTTTTGTCTTGGGCTTAAAAATGATTATATAGGGAAGATACAGGTCAGTGGTTCTCAAGCGGGAGTTTTGTCGAAAGAGGGAAGTGGAGATTGATAATTGATGGAATGCTGTTTGGTCAGTGAATGAGTTGATGTTGGGAAGGAAGAAGCAGACGCTTCTTGGGAGCTGGAGGGATGGTAACGAAGTGTGGGAATGGAGGTGAGAGGCAGTGGATGGTGTGTGTGGTCGATGTTGAAGCTGCTAGTGAGAGTGCTTGAAATGGAGTGGTAATAGGCAAGGAGATAGGATGTGTCCCAGAGGATGAATCTGGAAAGGGCTGAGAATTGGGCTTGTAGTCTGGAGTAGATGTTGGCTTTTAAGATGTTAGAAGTATTTCCTGATTGTAGGTTTGGGGATATCTAAGCTGCTCTTCCGTGATTATAGTAATTTTTGTCTTTTCCTCCTTTTCTCCTCTGGTCCAGGCTTGGGCAGCTGGCCACAATGGCTGGTATAGATCAGTCAGATTTTCATTTACTAGGTCGTCCCCAGCTGAATTCTACTGTTAGTAGTCCACCTAAAGAAGAAAAGAAGGCACTTGAAGAAGAAAAATCAGAATTACAGCAGAGTGCCTTAGGGCAAATGCAAAATATCCAAGTAAGTGGACAGAACAGAACTTAATGATTCTAAGCGCGATTAGCAAAAAGGAAATTTCCAAGTCAGAAAGAAAATAATAATGATCAGTCTCTGAGAGTTCATATGCTGAGAAGCTAGAAGCCTCTTTGAGTTCCTTTCCGATATCTTAGATTAGTACATTTGTGCCCAGTAAATTTCCTGATACTGTATTGTTGTAAATAAGAAAACTGGAAATTCTTTTGAAAATTTATGAATTAAAGCAAACTATCCTTAGTGAAGAAAGAAAACCTTAGAGAAAATATCCTAAATTTTAAATTGTATAAATGTCTATTCTATTCATATTTTATCTAGGTTTCTATTTGTATGCAGTCAGCTTACAATGAAGGAACACTAATGAAGGTACAAGTACTGATGTAGATAAGTTTTTAAAATAAGTGGTCAGACATAGTTCATAGGCAGTATATTATAGTGAGTCACCTGGTTATGGGAATGGGGCGGTGGGGGGACCTGTGAGCTTTTCCTCCAGCCTTACATGGAGCCTCCATCTTTCACCTCAGCCAGTCTCAAACTGGTCTTGGAAACTGACAGCTTGGATACACAGTCTGGTCACAAACTGGACACATTTTTACATGTTTTCCATTTTGTAAAAATGTGTAAAACAAACTGATTTACATTTACCTGGAGGATAGAAAGGAAATTAATTTTCTTACAGAATAGGGTTTTATTTTTAGTAAGGGAAAGGAAATAGGTAATAACTACCCTAAACACTGAAGTCTGAAAATGTAACAGACATAATCTTGGATATAGCTGAGAATCACTTGCAAGATACAATTAGAAAAAAAACTGGCTCCAAAATCTAAATTATCAGTTGACCGTTTTAATAATAAGATCACAGAGTAACATTGAAATTTCGGACTCTACTTTTTAATGATTAGGCTTCCCAGATGGTGCTAGAGGTAAAGAACCCACCTACAATACAGGACACGTAAAGAGACATGGGTTTGATCCCTGGGTTGGGAAGATCTCTTGGAGAAGGGAATGGCAACCCACTCTAGTATTCTTGCTTGGAGAATCCTGTGGACAGAGGAGCCTGGCAGGCTATAGTCCATAGGGTTGCACAGAGTTGGACACGACTGAAGTGACTGAATGCTTTTCATGGTAGGCCTTGTTCATCACTGAATTTTTGTCTTGTCTTTTGTTTTTCTCTCCAGTTTCAGAAAATTACAGGTGATGCTAGAATTCCATTGCCTGTCGACACCTTCCATGTCCCAGTCTCTACTCAGGAGACCTTAGAGACTTCCAAAGACAACCTGGGAGTCCCAGTCACAGAACAGCGGCAGGAGTCTTTTGAAGATTTCATTGCTAGAGCATGTTCTCCTTCAGCAGATGTAATTTGTGGAACTGGAAGTCAAAGAAAAGAAGAGGAATTATCTAGAACTAGCAGGCCTTCCTCAGAAAAAATGACCAAAACGGGTGAATATACCAAAAAGCATTGTGTTAAGAAACAGCCTGGGAAGGACCTGCATTCCTGCTCTGACTCACCTGTAAAGCAGAAAAGCAAAGGAATCGGGCAAAATAGCTCTTTGGTTAATGAACCAATTAAAAGCGAGTCTTCGAAAAAACACATTTCTGTTAAGAAAGAGAGTAAAATACTGACTGTTTCATCAAAGACAACTAGAAGTAAACTCAATCTTCTTGAACATTCTGAAAGTGATACTCTTGGATCTGATTTTGAATTTCAAGAAAGCATCCATACTCTATCACGCCTTACATAGGTCGAAATCTTTTAAAATTATGTTTTTACCTTCAAATTTTAATAAATTACTTGTTTTTATTATAGCATATGGTGTTTTAAAATATATGACTGGGAGCCATTAGAGAAAGATTTATCTATACTTTTTATTATAATGAACACTTTGGTGTATGGTATTTTCCCTTTTGACAATTTGCACCATTCATTCAGCTAGTGTCTACTGAAGGCTTAATATGTGCAGTACTTTTCTGGGTGCTGTTTCAGCAGTGAGCAAGATAAAGCTCTACTGTCTTAAAACTAATACTCTATGGTGGGAGAAAATATGAATAATAAAGCAGGGTAAGGGGACTAGAAAGGGGTGGGAAAAATAAATAGTTTTACCATTTAGTTAAATGTCAAACTGTTATAAATCATATGGCCAGAAGTCATTGGTGTATTTTAATTCACAATAACCAGGCAGAATCAAACATTTACCAAGACACTTAATCATGTTGCAGGTTATGCAACCCTATAAGGTAGGGAACTACTACCATACCCATTTTGTAGATGAGTCTGAGGAGACATTATGTGAGTTGCCCACAGTTACACAGCTGTAAATAAGTGATAAGCTAGGATTCAGCCAGAACCCATAATCCAAGCTCTTTTTTTTTTTTCTTAATGGACTTTAGTTTCATTTGTTTCTTATTTATGATGATAATTTTTATGCCAGTTTTTAAAATTTATTTTTTATTGAAATATAGTTTAAGGACAATGTTATGTTAATTACTGCTATATAGGAAAGTGACTCAATTATACATACATATACATTTTTTTTACATATTGTTTTCCATTATTGTTTATCACAGGATATTGAATATAGTTCCCTGGGCTATACAATAAGACCTTTTTATTTATCCTTTATGTATATACCAGTTTGCATCTGCTAATTCCAAACTCCCAATCCAACCCTCTCCTACCCCCTCCCCCTTGCAACCACCAGGCTTTTCTCTATGTTCCTGATTCTGTTTATATTTCATGGATAGGCAGAACCCATGCTCTTAATTACTTTGTTATCCTGTTTCCTTGTTAAGAGAGGCAGGGTCTAAGGAAGGCACTGAGAGAAAAGCCTTCCTTTTGCATTAGAAGTACAAAAGAGCAGGACTCTCACAGAAAGCACCTTTCCCCATCTGAGTAGAATTTATAAATGTCAGAGTATTGTAAGAGTATGTGATCACATGTCTCTGGATTAAATTATGTCTCCCTGTAAAACATGCATAGCTACGTCTTTAGTTCAATCAGACTGAAAGGTGAGATTAGGGAAAAGTTGGGAGTGTTAGATTTCTTCTAGAAGGTCCTACCTGATTGTTACTAAGAGACTACAGTACTATTTAGTTCATTAATCATGGATTGAGTGTTATAGGAGTAACAGGATGGACAAGATGTCATGTTGGCCCTTTAACAGTAGAGTGAGAATGGAAAACCTACATTAGATATCTTAATACTGCCTGTAACAACAGTATGTGAACTGTTAACTTCCAGATGTTCAAGCTGGATTTAGAAAAGGCAGAGGAACCAGAGATCAAATTGCCAACATCCGTTGGATCATCGAAAAAGCAAACGAGTTGCAGAAAAACAGCTACTTTTGCTTTATTCACTACGCCAAAGCCTTTGACTGTGTGGATCCCAACAAACTGGACCACCTGACCTGCCTCCTGAGAAATCTGTATGCTGGTCAAGAAGCAACAGTTAGAACTGGACGTGGAACAACAGACTGGTTCCAAATCGGGAAAGCAGTACGTCAAGGCTGTATATTGTCACCCTGCTTATTTAACTTATATGCATAGTACATCATGAGAAATGCTGGGCTGGATGAAGCACAAGCTGGAATCAAGATTGCCGGGAGAAATATCAACCTCAGATATGCAAATGGAACCCCTTATGGCAGAAAGTGAAGAAGAACTAAAGAGCCCCTTGAGGAAAGTGAAAGAGGAGAGTGAAAAAGTTGGCTTAAAACTCAACATTGAGAAAACTAAGATCATGGCATCTGGTCCCATCACTTCATGCCAAATAGATGGGGGAACAATGGAAACAGTGACAGACTTTATTTTTGGAGGCTCCAAAATCACTGCAGATGGTGACTGCAGCCATGAAATTAAAAGAATCTTGCTCCTTGGAAGAAAAGTCATGACCAACATAGACAGCATATTAAAAAGCAGAGATTACTTTACCAACAAGGTCCATCTAGTCAAAGCTATGGTTTTTCCAGTAGCCATGTATGGATGTGAGAGTTGGATGGTGAAGAAAGCTGAGCGCCAAAGACTTAATGCTTTTGAACCTATGGTGTTGGAGAAGACTCTTGAGAGTCCCTCCTTGGACTGTAGGAAGATCCAACCAGTCCGTCCTAAAGGAAATCAGTCCTAAATATTCATTGGAAGGACTGATGTTGACGCTGAAACTCCAGCACTTTGGCCACCTGATGCAAGGAACTGACTCATTTGAAAAGACCCTGATGTTGGGGAAGATTGAAGGCAGGAGGAGAAGGGGATGACAGAGGATGAGATGGTTGGATGGAATCACCAACACAATGGACATGAGTTTGAGTAAACTCCGGGAGTTGGTGATGGACAGGGAGGCCTGGCGTGCTGCAGTCCATGGGGTCGCAGAGAGTTGGACACGACTGCGCAGCGGAACTGAACTGACAGAACCAAGGGCTGGTGAGGTTGCAAAGGAGCTCATCTTCTCAGATTGCTGGTGGAGATGCAAAATGATGCGGTCCTTCAAAACAGATTGGCAGTGTCTTTAAGCATAAATATACCAGCAGTTTCACAAGTTACATGAAAACTTGAAAGCATAAGTGAAAGTCACTCAGTCATGTCCAACTTTTTGTGACCTCATGGACTATATAGTCCATGGAATTCTCCAGGCCAGAATACTGGAGTGGGTAGCCTTTCCCTTCTCCAGGGGATCTTCCCAACCCAGGGATCGAACCCAAGTCTCCTACAGTGGAGGCAAGTTCTTTACCACCTGAGCCACAAGGAAAGCCCACATGAAAACCTGTGTTCCCATAAAAACATGTACATGTTTTATAGCAGTGGTTTGTAGCAGCTGTATTCATAATCATCAAAATAGCTTCCAGCAGGTAGATGGATAAACAAATCATGGTCATCCACACAATGGAATACTACTCAGCAATTAAAAAGGAATAAATTGTTAACTCATATATTCAAAATCATATGCCGTTAGAGAAGTGGAAAGGTTACATCTTTATGTAATCTCAAAAGATACATAATTTATGATTCCATTTGTGTACTATTCTTGAAAAGGCAAAACTGGTAATGAGATTTGATCATTGACTGCCAGGAGTTGGGGTGAGAAGATTTGATTACCAAGAGGATGTGCAAGGGATTTTTTTCAGTGATGAGTGTTCCATAGTCTACTTGTGTTGCTGTTAACATGAATCCATACATAAGTTAACCTAATGGAACTGTACCCACCCCTCAAAAGCATCATTTTTACTGTATAATTAAAAAAAAAAATCTCAGGCCCTTCCCTCTCCCAAAAATAGGAGAGGGAAGGTATTAAATATTATCCACCATGAATTCAAAATGTTCTTTATATTTTTTATCCGTCATGAATATAAAGCATTCTTTTGGAGAACTTATCAACCATTTCTAAAAGGACTTCCCTGGTCATCCAGTGGTTAAGGATCTGCCTTGCAATGCAGGAGATGTGGGTTTGATACCTAATCAGGAAGAGTTGAACATTTCCATAAATGATGCTGAGATTATTGACTACTTGGAAAACTTTTTTCTTTCATACCATGTACCAGAAATAAAATCCAAATGAATTTAAACTATTGTCATTCAGTTGCTAAGTTGTTGCTAACTCTTTGCATGGAAATATGAAAATAATTAGAAGGAAATATTGGGGAAAAAAATCTTTTATAAAGGTGGAGTGAGGAAAACCTTACCAAACAAGATGAAAAGCCCAATATCCATGAAAGAAAGAAAGAAAAAAAAACTGATAGATTTGATTGCTTGTTTTTTTAAAAAAAAAAAACTTCCCTGGCAGTCCAGTGGTTAAGACTCCACGCTTCCACTGCAGCATGAACAGTTTCGATCCCTCACATGCCATGTGGCATGGCCAAAAAATCATACATAAATATAAAGAGGAGACAAAAGATTGGGAGATTATGTGAAATACAACATAATTAAAGATCCGTAATGTTAAAGCACTTATAAACCAGACAGAAGATGGACAAAGGGCATAAAGATATTTTTATAAAGAAGTATAAACTTTCAACTTCATAAACAGTAAAAAATTAAAATGAGGACCACTTTCCTCTTCCTTGAAAAGGCAGATTTGGAAGGATTGATAATAGCTAGTACTGGAGATAATGTGAGTAAATGAGCACTCTGTCATTGTTGGAGAAAGTATTAGTCCATATAGCCTTTCAGGTGGACAATTTGGCAGTGTATATCAGTTTTTAAAATGTTCTGATTTTGGACTTCACTGGTGACTCAGCAGTAAAGAATCTGCCTGCCAATGCCGGAGACACAGCTTTGATCCCTGGGTCGGGAAGATCCCTTGGAGGAGGAAATGGCAACCCACTCCAGTATTCTTGCCTGGAGAATTCCATGAACAGAGGAGCCTGGAGGGCTACAGTCCATGGGGTCACAAAGAGTTGGACATAACTTAGCAACTAAACAACATCAACAAGACTGATTTAAAAACTCTTGACTGTAGGCATCCAGTCTAAAAAAAATCTTTATGCAAGTGTCCTAGGAATCAGGTATAAGAATGTGTATTGAAGCATTTTTTGAAATAATAAATTAGAAACAACATAACTGTACATAAATGAAGAAATTGTTGAATTAGTACATGTCAATTCCTACCATGCAATACTCTGCAGTAAATAAAAACAGGTTTATAGTGTGGACATGAAAATATTTGCAAGACAAAATGCTATGGAAAACAAGTTGCACAATAATATTTAATTGCAGTCTCCTGTTTACATACATATGGTTAGGAACCTGTTTACATATGTATGGCATATGTGTGTCTCTGCGTGCCTAGAAAAACGTTTGTAATAATGCATATCAAGCTGTTGATGGTTTCCTTTGCCCAAGGCACTAGGATTGAAAGAGGAGGAATGAAAAAAGGGCTTTATGTTATTTACTCCATTTAGTTCTAGGTTATTTGATCTTTTTATAATTGTGTTTTTGTGGATAACAAGTAATTTTCTTTATCACTGAAAACTTGGAAAATGCAAATATATAACCTCTAATACTGTATGTGCTGTGTCTATTTTTCAAAATGTATCTGTCCTAGTATAGCTGTGGAAAATAAGCTTCACTGGGTAACCTCCTCTCAGTGTTTTGGACGCCTGATGTGTTTCTACGTAATAGTGTATTCAAACTTTTTTTAAAAGCCACAACCCACAGTGAAAATTCTATTTTATGCAAAGTGACAGGTATTGTCCTGGTCCACACCTATCTGTGAGTACACATAATGAGTGGAAATTTTCATCAGATAGTTCTTACTGTACTTCTAGTGAGTCACTCTGATGTGTTCTATTACATTGCATTCCTGTAATGAGAATTATGTTTGCAACCTGCTAAATAGGGTTCACAGTCCACTAATGGGTCCTGTCCCCAAATATTTATCCTGTCTGTCTCAGACAAAACTGTCTCACAGAGAACACAAGTCTTTCACACATTTGCTTTATTTTATGGCTTGAAGTCCTCCATTTGTGCATTATTACTTCCAAAGCACAGCTTTCTTTTTTATATGAATTTAAAATTTTTTATTTAATTTTATTATCTGTTTATTTATTTTGGGGGCTGTGCTGGGCTTTCATTGCTGTGCATGGACTTTCTCTAGTTGTGGCGAGCATGGGCTTCTCTCATTGTGGAGCACAGGCTCTAGGGGGCATGGGCTTCAATAGTTGCAGTGTGTGGGCCCAGTAGTTGGGGCCCATGGGCTTAGTTGCCCCGTGGCATGTGGGATCTTTCTGGGCTACAGATCGAATCCATGTCCCCTGCATTGGCAGGTGGATTCTTAACCACTGAACCTCCAAGGAAGTCCAAAGCCTAGTTTCCCTGAACTCTTAAACTCCCAATACTCTTAAGGTAATTTTTGTTAGATTCTCGTTTTAAAAACCATTTTGTTACACGAAAAGCTTGAGTTTTCAAATTGACACATCTATAGGAGAAGTCTAAAATATAATTTGGTCAAAGAGTTTTAAAAACAATAGGACAAATACCCCATGACTTCAGGCAACCAGTTGGTATGGGTGACTAGCTGCTCGCAGGCACATCATGTACTACAGGGTTGAAAGGGCCTGACCAAGCATCCCTGCTCTCTTTGTACAAGCTTTAAATTTCAAACCAATGGGAATTCAAAATACAACAAACAATGAAGCAGTTTAGAAGGAGATAAGGATATCTATAGACCAAATAATCATTAACTTTGTTGTAGAGAGACCAGTGAGCATTAATTGGGTTATTTAATGTCCTCAAAGTCCTTAAAATGTAGAGAAAGTTTTTCTCTCTTAAAAAAAATGGAAAACAAAAAAACTTCATAGAATTTTAAAAATTCTAATTTTATTGGCATATGGTTGATTTATAATGTGATGTTAATTTCTGCTATACAGCAATGTGATTCAGTTATATGTCTCCATATTCTTTTTCATTAAGGTTTATCACAGGATATTGAATATACTTCCCTATTCTATACAGTAAGATCTTGTTGTTTATCCTCTGGAGGTTAACATTTTAGACCTTTAACCTTAGGTTAAAATAAACACCAGGCTGAAGACTTTCAGTTGTCCACGACTTTGAATATTTCCTTTTTCAAAGAGGACAGGGATTGAAGTTTCCACTAACCTGAGGTAAATCTCCATAACTTACAGAAGCTGTGTAATCATTTAGAGCTCCATGCCTGGTCAACTTGAAACCCATAATTCTTCCCTACAATGAAAAGATGTGTCTTACCTAACTATTAATATTATACTATTATAGCTATTGATATAAATATCAATAATATTTCTTCATAGCCCCCATTCTCCCTTGAAGGAGAGTCGAGTGCCTTGGGCCTTGGGTTAAACAGTCTTGGTCTTGCAGGTGGCTGACTTTCTAAGTCCATGGTAGCATCTGCAGCTGCTCTGGTCCTGCAACCGCTCTTGATGTCACAGGCCTGCCTCCCTTTGAAGAGAGACTCTTGGAGAAGTTAGAAACAGCTCCATTTCTTCAAGAACTGCAGGGTCCCATGTGGAAGAGGCAATGTGCTTGCTATAGCTGGGGCAGTCTTAACCTCCAAGCAGCGGAGATGCCTCTGAGATGGGTCTCCTCTTGCTGGGTTTGAGGAGAAGCAGCTTCTGAGAAGAGCTATCACCACAGCACACACGCTTCAGCCAGCTTTAGACTTCCACCAGATGAGGAGAGGGCCCCATGGCTACAGTACTGACCCCATAAGAATGGGTTTCTCCCAGCTGAGTTTAAGTTCACAAGTCACTGACTCCAGACAACTGACCAAGGGAGTGACAGCTTGGAGAGCCTGAAGCCAAGATTGTTCTGCAGGGGAAGCAGCTGTGGAAAGAGCCAGACTCTACCACCATTGCTGAATGAGACCCTCTTCCTGATCCTGAAACAAAAAGAAATTGGGCAGGAAATAACTGTGGACTTTTAATTTCTTTAGAGCTCAACCTCCAAGAGAAAGGATATTTATTTTTTTGGACTTTAATTCCTCCCTGAGAATTTAATAATGTGGAGGCATTTCATATAGTTCAGATCAGGGCATTTTAATATTGCTGGCATTTATTATTTGGAGTCATTTCATGCCTTCATTTGAGTTCCTTACATAATCTCTGGTGAGCTCTATTGAATGTCCTACATGGGAGAATGTGAAATGGAAGACAGATTGGGGAGTGAATTTTCATGCTTAGGCACCAGAAGAGCCTTGAGCAAATTTAATCATGTTCTGTGCAGACCCATTTCAGAGCCTTCAGGTCCCATAGCTGACCTCAGGGTCTTCACAAAGAAGTTGTAACGACATCAGGAAACAGCCCTGCTCATGTGAACACAGCATCCTTTCACAGCAAGAACAGTTGCCTTTTTGCAGTGCTGAGCTCTATGCGGTAAGAAGCCCAAAGGTTGTAACTAATAGGGAGGCAAGGGGAGGGAGATTTCTTCAAAGTCCACAAAAATGAGCTTTTTCAGAGCTTTTGGGGACTAAACTTCCATTCTTTTTTCCAGACTCCTTTCTTCCAAGATGAAGGAGTGGCTTATTCTGGCGGTGAGATTCGCGAAGGGGTAGTTCCATGCACTGCCTTCTCCCTCTGGTTCTGTTGTGGATCCTGCCTGTCCCCAGGCAGTATGCAGTCTTTCTGTATAGTAGACCTACCAGAGCCTTCTCTGCCTCTGTTGCCTGGTAAGTAAATTCCACTTTGCGGGGGAAGAGGAATGGGAAGACAAGCTAGACTTCCAGTCATAGTTTCCAGTCCTCCTTGAAAGGTACTGATGCTGTTCTTTTGATCCCTTTTGAAGTCTATCGGGCTTTTTGAAAAGGTTTCAGTTGGGTTCCAAACTTTGGAAGGGAAATGGGTAGAATTAATTCGTGTCCTAAAAATTCAACATGGGGACTTCCCTGGTGGTCCAGTGGTTAAGAATCTGCCTTGCAATGCAGGGGATGCAGGTTCTGTCTCTGATTGGGGAACTAAGATCCCATATGCCATGGAGCAACTAAGCCAATGCAACTCAAATACTGAGCCCATGTGCTGCAACCAGAGAGTTTGTGCACCACAACAAAGATCCTACATGCCACAACTAACACCCAATGCAACCACAAAATAAATAAATAAATAAATAAAAGGTTGAATGGGATAAAATTAAAATAACAACACAGACTGTCTTCACATGTCAAGAAATATGACAATTAACTCTAGAATCCCATCTCCATAGCTTCCATCATGGGAGAGTCTGACTTCCTCCCTTAGTTTCATTTAAAAATCTTGGGGAAACGAAATCACACCCATTAAGATGACTACTATAGAACAAAAAACTAAAATGAAAGTAACAATCATTGGCAAGGATGTGGAGAAACTGGAGTCCTTGTGTACTGTTGGTGGGAACGTAAAATGGGGTAGGTGCTGTAGAAAATAGTATGATGGTTCCTCAAAAAAAAAATTAAAAATAGAATACCATATAATCCAGTATTCCACTTCTGGGTACATACCCACCAGAATTGAAAGCAGAGTCTCAAAGAGGTATTTGTACACTCATATTCATAGCAGTATTGTGAATTCATAGTATTCACAACAGCCAAAAGGTGGAAGGGACCCAAATGTCTATTGACTAATGAATGGATAGGCAAAATGTGGTATATACATACAATGGAATATTCTTCAGCCTTAAAGAGAAAGGGAGTTCTGATATACATATGCTATGACATATGCTAAAGAAGGGAATCTGAAAATGTTCCTTGAGGACACTATGCTAAGTGAAATAGCCAGCCACAAAAAGACAAATACTGTATTATTGCACTTTTATGAAGCACCTGGAGAAGCCATAGTCATTGGAACAGAAAGTAGAGTGGTGGCTGCCAGGGCTTAGGGGAAGGAAGGCCTGGGGAGTTGTTTAGTACGTATGGAATTTTGGTTCTTTAGGATGAAGAGAGTTCTGGAGATGAGTTGCATGACAATATGCATGTACTTAACATTACTGATCTGTACATTGAAAAATGGGCTTCCCTGGTGGCTCAGACAGTAAAGAATCTGCCTGAAATGTGGAAGACCTGGGTTTGATCCCTGAGTCAGGAAGATTACCTGGAAAAGGGAATGGCTACCCACTCCAGTATTCTGGCCTGGAGAATTCCATGGACAGAGGAGCCCAGCAGGCCCCAGTCCATGGGATGGCAAAGAATTGGACATGACTGAGCAACTTTCACTTTCTTTTCACATTTAAAAATGGTTAAGGTGGTTCATCTTTGGTATATATATTTGACCTTAAAATCCTAAAAAAGATTTTTGAGGAACACACGTTGGATTGGGGGTAACACTTAAAACAATCAATTGTGGCCAGAGGCTGAGGCAGCAAAGAACATCTGAGCCTCCACTCCTGTGGAGGGAGGGGGTCTGCTCCCGTTGGCCTTCTTCCTGTTTGAAACTAGTGAGACTTCGGAAAGCTCTGGAATCTGTGGCTGAAATAAATAAATGGAACTGAAGAGTCTTTGAGACTTTTGCAGAACAAACAATGCTGTAGTTTTTTAAACCAGTCTGAAGAGGAAGGTGAAATATCTCTTCTTTTTGAGAAGAATGAATAAGAATGAAATGAATAAACCTCAGAAGCTCAATCTGAAATAATAGGACAGGGTGCACAGAAAAGAGAGATTTTTTTTTTTTTTTGAGGCTCTGGGATAGATAAAGTGTTATTGCCTGTGATAAATATTTCCCAGTGATGTATAGTCTTCTGAGTTCAGCCATTTAAGTTCATGTGCAATTTGCAGCAATAAGAACTTAGTGATTTAAAAATAAAAGTATCTTTCTTTTGTAATATCGCTTAAAACTTTGGTTCAGAATATAATGTTAATTATTGATTTTCTGTTGAAACTTGGATTTCTGCTGGGCTAATATCTCACTCTAAGAAATCTGCCTGCATGGTGATGAACTGAAATGTCTGGGGGGCCAAGCACATGAGCAGAACATCTCAAGATTCTGGTCACTGACAGAAGTTGAGATGAGGTCACTGGGCCCAGCTGTGCAAAGGAGGGGGGAGGTGAGGGGAAAAATGTCGTGTTTGCCTTTCCAGGCTTTTTGGGCTTTTTTCTGCCAAGAGCATCCCCTTTGGGATTTGAACTAGTCCCTCTCGCTTCAGTATCACAGTTCAGTGGCTGCTGCTTATCCTATTGTTCTGCCCCCTCTGAGTGTAGGAGTGGGTATGTGACCCAAGGGCCCTTGGAGTCCTTCCAACATGATTTTCAAAACAGAAACGAGGGAAGAGAGTCCCAGCACATGGTTGTCTTGTCCAAATTGCCCCTGAAGCAAATCCTTACCTTTGCCCATTTGCTCTGAGGTTTGGTTCCAGGTTCAAAGATGGATTAATCTCCTCTCTGATGGTTTGAGTGGGATTTCGGTCAGTTGCAATTAGGAGAGCCCAGGGACGCAGCTAAGTGAATTGAGCACAGGCCACCCAGTGTTTCTCTGAAGATGGACTAGTGACGGGACTAGGCTACTACCTTCCTCTACAAGGAAATGGAGAATAGCAGGAAATAATCTTTCGAACACTGGTCTAAGAACAAAGAAGAGCAATCCAGTTTCTGTTTCTGTCATTAATGTAGTGTGTGATCAGGGATGAATTACTTTCTAGTCCTCTGTAAGATGAGGGGCTAGACAGCACCATCCAGAGGGGCCTCTCAACCCTTATATTCTTTTAAATACATCGCTCAAGAGTTCAGTTCAGTTCAGTCGCTCAATTTTGGTTGGCCCTAAAAGAGGTGCGTCTCAGTGTGTTTGAATAAGCAAAACGTGAACCCGAGCAGTTCTGGCTCTTAGACTGGCTCCTCGGTTCCCATCTTCTGCTGTTACCTGTAAACGGGATCTTCTCATCCAAAACTGTTACATCAGAAAAGGAACATCAGACCTTCTTAATGGTTTATTTCTTACTAAGGCACATAAAGAGGAGCAGGCCAAACAATTATTGACTCAGTTAATTTAGCCTGCTTCAGTTCAGTTCAGTTCAGTCACTCAGTCATGTCTGACTCTTTGCGACCCCATGAACCGCAGCACGCCAGGCCTCCCTGTCCATCACCAACTCCCGGACTCCACCCAAACTCATGTCCATTGAGTCGGTGATGCCATCCAACCATCTCATCCTGTCATCTGTTCTCCTCCTGCTTTCCCAGCATCAGGGTCTTTTCCAATGAGTCAGCTCTTCACATCAGGTGGCCAAAGTGTTGGAGTTTCAGCTGCAACATCAGTCCTTCCAATGAACACCCAGGGCTTATCTCCTTTAGGATGAACTGGTTGGATCTCCTTGCAGTCCAAGGGACTCTCAAGAGTCTTCTCCAACACCACAGTTCAAAAGCATCAATTCTTTGGCATTCAGCTTTCT
Source organism: Giraffa tippelskirchi (assembly GCF_054371585.1). Classification (NCBI taxonomy): domain Eukaryota; kingdom Metazoa; phylum Chordata; class Mammalia; order Artiodactyla; family Giraffidae; genus Giraffa; species Giraffa tippelskirchi. The sequence continues at coordinate 172,412,888 of NC_137275.1, forward strand.
TTATAATCCAACTCTCACACCCATACATGACCACTGGAAAAACCATAGCCTTGACTAGACGGACCTTTGTTGACAAAGTAATATCTCTGCTTTTTAATATGCTGTGTAGGTTGGTCATAACTTTCCTTCCAAGAAGTAAGTGTCTTTTAATTTCATGGCTGCAGTCACCATCTGCAGTGATTTTGGAGCCCCCAAAGATAAAGTCAGCCACTGTTTCCACTGTTTCGCCATCTATTTCCCATGAAGTGATGGGACCAGATACCATGATCTTAGTTTTCTGAACGTTGAGCTTTAAGCCAACTTTTTCACTCTCCTCTTTCACTTTCATCAAGAGGCTCTTTCGGTCTTCTTCACTTTCTGCCATAAGGGTGGTGTCATCTGCACGTCTGAGGTGATTGATATTTCTCCCACAATCTTGATTCCAGCTTGTGCTTCCTCCAGCCCAGCGTTTCTTATGATGTACTCTTCACATAAGTCAAATAAGCAGAGTGACAATATACAGCCTTGACAAACTCCTTTACCTATTTGGAACCAGTTTGTTGTTCCATGTCCAGTTCTAACTATTGCTTCCTGACCTGCATACAGGTTTCTCAAGAGGCAGGTCAGCTGGTCTGGTATTCCCATCTCTTTCAGAATTTTCCATAGTTTATTGTGATCCACACAGTCAAAGGCTTTGGCATAGTCAATAAAGCAGATGTTTTTCTGGAACGCTCTTGCTTTTTTGATGATCCAGTGGATGTTGGCAATTTGGTCTCTGGTTCCTCTGCCTTTTCTAAAACCAGCTTGAACATCTGGAAGTTCACGGTTCTCATATTGCTGAAGCCTGGCTTAGATAATTTTGAGCATTACTTTACTAGCATGTGAGATGAGTGCTTAGTTATACCAAAAAAAGAAGTGTGCATGTCCATGTGTGTTTATGTACATGTGTGCATATTGCCTTTTATTTTTGGTTTCTTTATGTTCTAAACCAAATTTTGCTCTGTTGTAAAATTTAAAAAGCAAGATGCAAAAATAGTGCATGTAGTTTGCTACCTTTTGTGCAAAAGAAAGGGACGGAATAAATATATATTTGTATTTTCTTATATTTGCTAAAGAAACTCTGGAAAGATCCAAAAGCAACTGATAAAAGTGGCTACAAGTGGAGATGCAATGGGACCTAGATGGGTGGAAAACTAGGACATTTTCACTGTAAAACTTTTATATGTTTGACTTTTGAATCATATGAATATATTATCTATTTAAAAAACACACCTAAACTGAAATTGTCTTGAAAGTTGGACATTCTCGATCTACACTCTGAATTTCTAGAATGCTTAAATATTTTAAAGCAATCATGTGTAACATTTGCCTCAGGAAAACTTTAAAAAGGAGAAAATAATTTTGGAACAACAAATGCTATCCAGATTTTTCAAGATCTAAGAAAACAAAGGCAAAGTACCATATATGTCTCCAGGTACCAAAGCGGTATGTAAACAAGCCAAGTTCAAAACACGGGGAAGAAGAGAAAACCTCTCAAACCCTGTGCCTTCTATATAAACACGTCTCAAAACTTATATAGCTAAAAAAATTATATTGCACACCAGCCAGAAAGCTGCTCCTCTGAGCCATCCCCCTAAAGATGGTTTAAAACGTCTGTGTGGCACTGAACGGTTGTAGAAAGATGGAAGACCTGCAAAATGGCAATAGCTAACTTGGAGATAAATGACTAAAAAGAGGTGAGAAGGAGCTTGGGGTGAAAAGGTATGGTAGAAAGGACAGAGGAAAAAATGGACAAGCTTAACCTAGGCTGCTTGAGATACCAAGGATCAACTCTGGGGCTGGCAGACTAGGAAGCAGCACCAATTCAAAGTCACAGAAATAATGTCTGCAGCTTTGCCTGCTGTTGGGAGAGGTTGCAGTGTTCTGTGGAGGGATTGGCAGCATCCTGAGGCACTGGACGAGGCAGCACATGCCCATGCTTGTATGACTGCTTCTGCTCACACCCTTCACTTTCTACATCTTGTGTACTGCTCAGGTTCAGCTTGCATTTCTCTGAGTTCGCTCTCTCCTCGGAGAATTTAAGTGACTTGACCGACAACTTTAAATCATTTTAATAAGGGGGGAAGTATGTAGAAGAAGAGTCATATTCTCTGAAATAGAAGGATGATGATTTGTTGTTCTCTCCTTGGTCTCATTTCTCAGATTCTTGGTGACCCTAGACAGATACATGAGCTGGGTTTCAGCTTTTCCTTCTGTGAAATGGGGGAAGAGATTACCAGCAGGGCACAGGGAATAATATCTATGAAGCCACTGATGGCAAGACTGGCCCAATCTGACACTATCCCTTCACCCCAGGACCATTTTCCTCATCAAAAAGGGAAGGAGTTGCACTTAGTTCCTGAGATCTACAATTTGAATCTGATAACAGATATCCCAAAATGTGTATAAGACACCCTGAAAATCCTTCGTATTTTGATATAGATAGACAGCCTTAAAGATGATGATAATTTCATCCCATTTCCCAGCTCTGCACATCTCCACCCCAATCTCTGGGCAATCATCTGGGAATGGCTTTGTGTTGACTTACAGGGGAATGTATCATAATTTTCCTATCTACTGCTCCAGGACAACTCTGGGAGAGACCGGCTCTCAGGTGGCATGGATGGATAATTCTAGATGACATTCCAAAATTCCAGCTCTTTGAGTTTGAGAAACACTGTGCATTACCACCTCCCCCACCCCCAACTCTGCTCCTCTAACTACCTCTTCTTTCCCTGTAAAACATGTCCTTTCAACAGCTTGCAACTTGCCAAGACCTGTCATAAATTTCAGGTAGTTGTGTAAAGTCAGAGAAGTGGGATTGGATCCAGTGCCAGTTGGATAGAAGTAATCCCATCATCAGTGGAAACACTGACCTAGAATTCTAACTGTGGGACAACATGTTAGTACTCGATGCTGTGATCTGCCTTTCAGCTTCAGCAGAAACACCTGGTGGAAAGATGGGCCTCAGCAGTTATGGGCTAGCAAAAGTTGCCAAGTAGCTTCCCAGGATCACCAGGGCTTCGCAGAGGGTCTCATGCCTATCCTCACTCCACTATTTAAAAAATAACCAACTTTTTAAAAAGTTGATTAAGTTTTGAATATACACTATGGAAAGTTCTAGAAAAATAATCTCTTTCAGCAACAAAGACTGTTAGCAATGCCATCTATTTCATTCTTTCTGCCTTTTTTTATTCATTCTAGGAGTATCCAGGAAGCACTCACCATTCCTGATACTGAGGTATAGCCATAAGCATGTTAGGCATAGTCTCAGCTCTCAGAGAATGTACTTTCTAGAATGTACTCATTCTACAGTGAGTAAATATTAGTATTTCAGAGACTAGCAAGTTATGAGAGAAGTGCCCCAAGAAATGAGATGATAAGGGTGGGCAGGGGGTATTTTTGACAAGGTGGTCAGTCACAATGTGATAAGATAGTGCCTCAACGGACTGAGAGATGGGCAGAGCCAGCCATGAGGAGGCTGGAGGGAAAGAATGTGGTGAGGGAAGGAGCCTGATAGAGTCCTGGGACTGAAGGAGGAGTTTGGAGATTGAGCAAGTAAAAGGCTGAGCCAAGACGTGACCAAGGACCAGGTCAGGTGGCTTCTTGTGGGCCTTTTAGGAGTTCAGTTCTAAATGTAATGGGAAGCTGTTAGAGGATTTCAGCAGGGCAGTTATATGTTTTGCTCCATGTATGTTTTAAAATTTTTATTTATTTACTTTTTATTAATTTTTATTAGAATACTGTTGTGTTAGTTTCTTGCTATACAGCAAAGTAAGTCAGCTATACATGTACACATATACCCTCTTTTAGCTTCCTTTCTCATTTAATATACCACAGAGCACTGAGTAGAGTTCCGTGTGCTATACAGTAGGTTCTCATTAAATAACTATTTTATACATAGTGGCTGTATATCAGCAACAGTTCAGTTCAGTTCAGTCGCTCAGTCATGTCCGACTCTTTGCAACCCCATGGACTGCAGCATGTTGGCCTCCCTGTCCATCACCAACTCCCAGAGTTTACTCAAACTCATGTCCATTGAGTTGGTGATGCCATCCAACCATCTCATCCTCTGTCATCCCCTTCTTCTCCCACCTTCAATCTTTCCCAGCATCAGGGTCTTTTCCAATGAGTCAGTTCTGCGCATCAGGTGGCCAAAGTACTGGGGTTTCAGCTTCAACATCAGTCCTTCAAATGGATATTCAGGACTGATTTCCTTTAGGATGAACTGGTTGGATCTCCTTGCAGTCCAAGGGACTTTCAAGAGTTTTCTCCAACACCACAGTTCAAAAGCATCAATTCTTCAGCACTCAGCTTTCTTTATAGTCCAACTCTCATATCCATACATTACTACTGTAAAAACCATAGCTTTGACTAGACGGACCTTTGTTGGCAAAGTAATGTCTCTGCTTTTTAATACGCTGTCTAGGTTGGTCATGACTTTTCTTCCAAGGGGCAAGATTCTTTTAATTTCATGGCTGCAGTCACCATCTACAGTGATTTTGGAGCCCAAAAAAACAAGTCTGTCACTGTTTCCACTGTTACGCATCTATCTGCCATGAAATGATGGGATCAGATGCCATGATCTTAGATTTCTGAATGTTTTAAGCCAAATTTTTCACTCTCCTCTTTCACTTTCAAGAGGCTCTTTAGTTCTTCTTCACTTTCTGCAATAAGGGTGCTGTCATCTGCTTATGTGAGGTTATTGATATTTCTCCCGGCAATCTTGATTCCAGCTTGTGCTTCATCCAGCCCAGCATTTCTCATGATGTACTCTGCATATAAGTTAAATAAGCAGGGTGATAATATACAGCCTTGACGTACTCCTTTTCCTATTTGGAACCAGTCTGTTGTTCCATGTCCAGGTCTAACTGTTGCTTCCTGATCTGCATACAGATTCCTCAAGAGGAAGGTCAGGAGGTCTGGTATTCCCATCTCTTTCAGAATTTTCCACAGTTTATTGTGATCCACACAGTCAAAGGCTTTGGCATAGTCAATAAAGCAGAAATAGATGTTTTTCTGGAACTCTTGTTTTTCGATGATCCAGAGGATGTTGGCAATTTGATCTCTGGTTCCTCCACCTTTTCTAAAACCAGCTTGAACATCTGGAAGTTCACGGTTCACGTATTGTTGAAGCCTGGCTTGGAGAATTTTGAGCATTACTTTACTAGCGTGTGAGATGAGTGCAATGGTGCAGTAGTTTGAGCATTCTTTGGCATTGCCTTTCTTTGAGATTGGAATGAAAACTGACCTTTTCCAGTCCTGTGGCCACTGCTGAGTTTTCCAAGTTTGCTGGCATATTGAGTGCAGCACTTTCACAGCATCATCTTTTAGGATTTGAAATAGCTCAACTGGCATTCCATCATCTCCACTAGCTTTATTCATAGTGGTGCTTCCTAAGGCCCACTTGACTTCACATTCCAGGATGTCTGGCTCTAGATGAGTGATCACACCATCATGATTATCTGGGTAGTGAAGATTTTTTTTTGTATAGGTCTTTCGTGTATTCTTGCCACCTCTTCTTAATATCTTCTGCTTCTCTTATATCCATACCATTTCTTTATTGTACCATACCTTTATTGTGCCCATCTTTGCATGAAATGTTCCCTTGGTATCTCTAATTTTCTTGAAGAGACCTTTAGTCTTTCCCATTCTATTGTTTTCCTCTATTTCTTTGCATTGATCACTGAGGAAGGCTTTCTTGTCTCACCTTGCTGTTCTTTGGAACTCTGCATTCAAATAGAAATATCTTTGCTTTTCACTTCTCTTCTTTTCACAGCAATTTGTAAGGCCTCCTCAGACAGCCATTTTGCTTTTTTGCATTTCTTTTTCTTGGTGATGGTCTTGATCACTGCCTTCTTTACAATGTCACGAACCTCCATCCATAGTTCTTCAGTCACTGTCTATCAGATCTAATCCCTTTAATCTATTTCTCACTTCCACTGTATAATCATAAGGGATTTGATTTAGGTCTTACCTGAATGGCCTAGTGGTTTTCCCCCACTATCTTCAATTTAAGTCTGAATTTGGCAATAAGGAGTTCATGATCTGAGCCACAGTCAGTTCCTGGTGTTGTTTTTTCCTGACTGTATAGAGCTTCTCCATCTTTGGCTGCAAAGAATATAATCAATCTGCTTTTGGTATTGACCATCTGGTGATGTACATGTGTAGAGTCTTCTTTTGTGTTGTTGGAAGAGGGTGTTTACTATGACCAGTGCATTCTCTTGGCCAAACTCTTTTAGCCTTTGCCCTTCTTCATTCTGTACTCCAAGGCCAAATTTGTCTGTTACTCCAGGTGTTTCTTGACTTCCTACTTTTGCATTCCAGTCCCCTATAATGAAAAGGATATCTTTTTTTGGTGTTAGTTCTAGAAGGTCTTGTAGGTCTTCATAGAACTGTTCAACTTCAGCTTCTTCACCATTACTGGTTGGGGCATAGACTTGGATTACTGTGGTATTGAATGGTTTGCCTTGGAAATGAACAGAGATCATTCTGTCGTTTTTGAGATTGCATCCAAGTAGTGCATTTAGGACTCTTTTGTTGACTATGATGGCTACTCCATTTCCTCTAAGGAATTCTTGCCCACAATAGTAGATATAATGGTCATCTGAGTTAAATTCACCCAATCCAGTCCATTTTAGCTCTCTGATTCCTAAAAGGTTGACGTTCACTCTTGTGGGCTTCCCTGGTGGCTCTGCTGGTAAAGAATCCACCTGCAATGCAGGAGACCTGGGTTCAATCCCTGGGTTGGGAAGATCCCCTAGAGAAGGGAAAGGCTACTCACTCCATGATTCTGACCTGGAGAATTCCATGGAGTATACAGTCCATGGGGTCACAAAGAGTCAGATACAACTGAGTGACTTTCACTTTCACAGTGAAGAGTGTTAACAAACGTATCAGCAACAGCCATTTTTAAAAAACACTCACAGCTTTTCCAAATTGGATGGATGTTGCTGCTGTTTGGAGAATAGATTCAAGGGGCCAAAGTGAATGCAGTAATTGAGGTCCAGTAATTGAGAAGAATTACTGGTCCAGGTCCAGTAATTGAGAAGAATCCATGGAAGCTTGGACTAGGCAGGTGATAGGGAGAAGCAGATGGACTGGAGAAAAGTCTGGAGGTAGAGCAGATTTGCTAAGTAGTGAATTAGGCAATGAGAAAAGATAAAACCTCCTTTGAAACCTTGTGGAATGAGACTTAGTTTGGAGCATGAGAGAAAGGGGGAAAGCAGGAAGATCCAAGTCCTGCACTGGCTTCCCCTGCTGCCCCCCCAAATATCCCTGGCTTTGCTATATCACCTTTCTTTGTATTTGCTCTGTCTCCAGAAAGAAAAGGAAAGAAAAAAACTACCTTCAGATTATAAAAGTACAGAAGTCATTCTAAAACTGAGATGATGGTTTCTATAATAGACACACATAGATTTTGAACAGGTGAGTAAACAAGTGTTCTGTGGCCTGTTTTCACATTCCATGTAGGACCCTGAAATGAATGAGATATCCCAGGTGAAAAGTGGGGCTTCTCAGGTGGCACTAGTGGTAAAGAACCCACCTGCCAAGGCAAGAGATATAAGAGACCCTTACTTCTCTTGTAATGTAAGAGATGTAAGAGATTGATGGGCTCAATTCCTGGATCTGGAAGATCCTTGGAGGAGGGCAGGGCAACCCACTCAAGTATTCTTGCCTCGTGAATCCCATGGACAGAGGAACCTTGCGGGCTACAGTCCTTGGGGTTGCAAAGAGTTGGGCATGACTGAAGTGACTTAGCATGCATGCAGGTGGATAGTGCTGATCCAAAAGATGCATGTGTACATGACCAGGTCCAGCACACTGGGTGTGATGAATAGTGTGTCTATAAGCTAGAGAGATGGTGCCAGAAATGTTGTTCTTTTCCTTTTTTAAAAAAAAAATGCAGTGAAATAAATACATTTTTAGGTTAAAAAAACTTGATGCTTTTTCTATATCATAATCGTTTTAGGGTGTCAGGAGATATAAGCAGTATTCAATTTCCTGTGTAATGTTGCCCACTGATCCATAGAGAGCACTTCCCCTAAAATGACCCCCTTAGGTATTTATTGTATGAAGTTTGCAATGAAGTGCTCTCTATATCAATTATTTGAAAATGAAGCAAAAAGGCAGAATTGAGGGATAAATAGGCAGAGCACAGAGGATTTTTAGGCAGTGAAACTACTCTGTATGGTACTATAACAATGGATACATGTTATTGTACCCTTGTCCAAACCTACAGAATGTGCAGCACCAAGAGTGAGCCCTAATGCAAGCTGTGGACTTTTGGATAATGATGTGTCAATAGAGGTTCATCAGTTATAACAAATGGACCACTCTGGTAGGGGATGTTGATAATCAGAGAGGGTATGTGTGTGTAGGGATGGGAAGTAGTTGGGAAACCTCTGGACCTTCCTCTCAATTTTGCTTTGAACCTCAAACTGTTCTAAATAACAAAATCTATTAAATAAAAATATTTAGAGAGAAAGAAAAGGATGAACTGAGAATACATTGTGCTAAGTGGTATAGTTCAGTTCAGTTCAGTCACTCAGTCGTGTCCGACTGTTTGTGACCCCATGAATTGCAGCACGCCAGGCCTCTCTGTCCATCACCAACTCCCGGAGTCTACCCAAACCCATGTCCATCGAGTCGGTGATGCCATCCAACCATCTCATCCTCTGTCGTCCCCTTCTCCTCCCACCCTCAATCCTACCCAGCATTAGGGTCTTTTCCAATGAGTCAACCTTTTGCATGAGGTGGCCAAAGTATTGGAGTTTCAGCTTCAACATCAGACCTTCCAGTGAACACCCAGGATTGATCTCTTTTAGGATGGATTGATTGGATCTCCTTGCAGTCCAAGGGACTCTCAAGAGTCTTCTCCAACACCACAGTTCAAAAGCATCAATTCTTCAGTGCTCAGCTTTCTTCACCGTCCAACTCTCACATCCATACATGACCACTGGAAAAACCATAGCCTTGACTAGATGGACTTTTGTTGGCAAAGTAATGTCTCTGCTTTTAAATATGCTATCTAGGTTGGCCATAACCTTCCTTCCAAGGAGTAAGCGTCTTTTAATTTCATGGCTGCAATCACCATCAGCAGTGATTCTGGAGCCCAAAAAAATAAAGTCTGACACTGTTTCCACTGTTTCCCCATGTATTTCCCGTGAAGTGATGGGACCAGATGCCATGATCTTAGTTTTCTGAACGTTGAGCTTTAAGCCAACTTTTTCACTCTCCTCTTTCACCTTCATCAAGAGGCTCTTTAGTTCTTCTTCACTTTCTGCCATAAGGGTGGTGTCATCTGCATATCTGAGGTTATTGATATTTCTCCTGGCAATCTTGATTCCAGCTTGTGTTTCTTCCAGCCCAGCATTTCTCATGATGTACTCTGCATATAAGTTAAATAAGCAGGGTGACAATATACAGCCTTGACGTACTCCTTTTCCTATTTGGAACCAGTCTGTTGTTCCATGTCCAGTTCTAACTATTGCTTCCTGACCTGCATACAGGTTTCTCAAGAGACAGGTCAGATGGTCTGGTATTCCCATCTCTTTCAGAATTTTCCACACTTTATTGTGATCCACATAGTCAAAGGCTTTGGCATAGTCAATAAAGCAGAAATAGATGTTTTTCTGGAACTCTCTTGCTTTTTCGATGATCCAGCAGATATTGGCAATTTGATCTCTGGTTCCTCTGCCTTTTCTAAGTGGTATAAGCTCGTCAAAAAAGGCAAATTTTATATCTTCCACTTACAGGAGATACGTTTGTTACTGAACCAAATTTGGGTTCAACTGATACCAACCCCAGGGTTCTTGGTCTTCCCAAATCAATAGAAATTGGCTAGAGGTCAGAAAAGAAATTCAGATAAGGCTTTATTGGGGCTCCTGCACTGCTTGCTGCAGGAGGGAGCTAAAATAAGTAACAAGTTCCCTTGCACACTCCTGTGTGTAGGGCTCAGGTAGTGGGGAGGAGCTCATTCCTTATATGGGATGAGGGTAGGAGTGTGTCCAGGGGTTGGGCTAGAGGGAAGGGTGGCTTAGGTGGTTTGCCCATCCCTTTATGGTGTTGAGTGCAATGGGCATGTACAGTACCCTGCTTTCACTTCCAGCACCCAGTTTTTGCTTCTGGCTCTTCAGAAATGGCAGTTGGGTTTTTTGTTTTTTTTTCTTCTTTGTATCTTTTGGTCCAGAATTTGCCCCAACTGCACATACACACAGTTATTTTTAGTCCCATATAGTTTCTTTGTACTTTGTTGCTGGAGGAGAGGTTTGTCCAGGTGTAAGCATTGCAGCACTGCAGCCAAGGGTCCCCGGTCCTAGCTTATCTCACACTCACCTGACAAGCAGCAAAGCTGATTTACTGATACCAATCTGTGGTGAAGGAAAGTATAATATTAATTGCAAAGTGTCGAGCAAGGATAATGGACAGCTAATGCTCAAGCCCTGAACTCCTGGATGTCTTTCAAGGAAGGGGTTTTGAAGACAACATTAGGGGTGAGGGTTAGAGGTGATTGGCTGATTGACTGATGAGGTGACAGGATGAAGTTTCGAAATCTCAGTCATCTACTTTCTGAGTCTAACCAGTCTGGGGTCTATGTGCTGGTGGTTAGCATACAGTTAACTTCTACCTGGTGGGGGTTCTAATATCTCCAAAACAGTTCAAAGATATGACTCAGGATATTATCTATAGTCCTTGAGGAGGAACTAAAGGTCCTTGACTCTGTTTTATGGACAAACTATTAAGATTTTGTCTTGATTTCTTTTGTTTTTGCATTTTCTCACTTCTTTGGTTAAAATGGTTCTTTGGAACTCAGGGAAGGCCTCTGTCTACAGACAAGAGGCAGTGGACTCGGGGATCTGTTTCAGGGAAGGCCCCTCAGGGTCCTGTTCCATTTCACTTAGAACAGTCAAGTTCAGAGACAGAAAGTTGAAAGGTGGTTTACAGGAGCTAGGAGAGGGGGAACAGGGACACTGTTTAATGGGTTCAGACAGAGTTTCAGTTTGGGAAGGTGAAAAAGTTCTGGAGACATACGATAGTGATGGTTGCACAGCCATGTGAAAGTACTAATGCCACTGAATTGTACATTTTAAAATGTTAAAATGGTACATTTTATGTTATGTGTGTTTTATCACAATAGAAAAAAATGAAGCAAAATAGGGTGAAGACAAAAACTGAGGTAATAAAGTGAGTAGGATGGATATCTTTTCCTACCAGTTGGGGTCACAATGGAGAGTGTAATAGGATTGTGACTTTTCTTTTTGCTACATAAACTCTGATGAATCCCTCTCCCTGTCCCTCATTTTCTCTGGAAATAATGAGTGATAGGGAAAAAGGACCTTCATCTCCATTTACAAAAAGAGCAATAGAAGTAACCTCCCTCATTCCAAACAAACAGGTTTCTTTCTTCCTCAGAGTTGCCTTCTCTTCTCTTCCTACTCCCTTCTAAACAGGACACCGATCTGACTGGAAATGGCAGCAAAACTCACTATTCATTCATAGTAAGGGCTCAGTGAAAATATCTATGAAAATGGATATTTACAAAATATGCATTTCATGAGAATCTACCAAAAGGGGAGCAAAGTGAAAATGAAAAGTGTTAGTCACTCAGTCGTGTCTGACTCTTTGAGACCACATGGACTGTAGCCCCGCAGGTTCCTCTGTCCATGGGATTCTCCAGGCAAGAATACTGAAGTGGGTTACCATTCCCTTCTCCAGGGGATCTTCCCAACCCAGGGACTGAACCCGGGTCTCTTGCAATGCAGCAGATTTTTTACCATCTGAGCCACCAGGGAAGCCGTAGAGGGGAGAGGCCCTCATGAAATGCAGGGGTTCCCTGAGCTATCTTTGTACATCTGCACTGCAAAATAGGCAAGAATGACAGAATAATATTTTAAGATTATATTTTCCCCGGTGTCTTCCCTTCTCCAAACAGGAAGCAAAGAGGCTCTTTGTTGAATAAGGGGAAATACATGACAGAATACTAGAAAGCAGTCCCTAGAAGGAGAGCTGGTGATCAGCAGGCTGCATCAGGCTTCTGAGAAGCTAGGTCTGATGCCTCACAATATTGATCTGCATAGTACTGTCTGAAATTTGTAAACATTTCAGAGTTGGGAAACTTCATACAAAAATCTGGGTTTTTGTTTTAAGTATGGGAAGACAGCTTGAACAACCTTGTTTGTTCACTTGGCGACAACAAGCTGGATCTCTGAGCTGCAGCTGTTGCATTTAGATGGTGTATTAGTTAGGATAACATAGCCCTTCAGATTTCAGTGGCATAAGCTAAGAAAAGTTGATTTCTCATGTGTAACAAGCCCAGAGCAGGTAATTCAGAAGCTGGGGCTCCTTCCTTTCTATGTCTCCACTATCCCTTAGGACTTTGGAGTCTTCAATTTCAGCCTGCAGAACAGGAAAAAGGAAGTGGAGGAGCATGCCATTTCTCAACCACCTTGGTCTGAAAGTGGTATTCTCTGTTCCCTTCCATTGGTGGGTCCCAGCCACATGACCTGCCTTGATGCAAAGGGAGCTGGGAAATATGGAGCCTGATAAAGGCTCTATTCTACGGAAGGGGAAGAATATATGTGGGGTGGGCTGGTGCAGCTCTGCCATAAATGGGTGTGTGCATTTCAATTCACCACAGTCTCACCACTGTCTTTCTATCCCTGAGTGGCCCTGGCTAAAGGTGTTTGTAGACAGAATGTTTGAGCACGAAGCATAGAAAGAGATGGATTCTTTCTAGAATGAAAAAGAGACTTCCTTGGGTTGGGAGAGAGACAGAGACCCAAGAGGTCACCAGGTCCCTGAGTAAAGAGTCTGTGTGCCTTTTCTGTAATGTCATCTAGGACACTACAAGCCTCTCAAAGGAATGACTGCATGGCATGTCTTGGTGGACAGGATGATAGCCACTCTTGTGTGTGTATGCTTGGTTGCTCAGTCTTGTATGACTCTGTGACCCCATGTACTGTAGCCCAAAAAGCTCCTCTGTCCATGTAATTTTCCAGGCAAGAATGGAGCATGCAGCCATTTCCTATTCCAGCGGATCTTCCATACCCAGGGATTGAACCCATGTTTCTTGTGTCTCCTGCATTGGCAGGCAGAGTTTTTACCACTGCACTACATGGGAAGCCTGGATACCCACCCTTTCTCCACCCAAACGAGTCATAAAAGTGGTAGAGAGCTAATCTATTGAAGTAGCATATAGACTTCAACAGTGGCAACAACTCAGCTAAATTTTCTGGGGAAGGAAGACCAAATGGATGAGTGTTTCCCTCTCTACTCCATGCCATGGAACTGTGTAACTCCCTGGGATGAACTCCCCCAATCCCACAGTAGATTAGCTGCTTGGGGTCTACAACTAAGTCATTACATGCAATAATGGATAAGTGCAATTCTTGCACACCTGAGTTTATGGATAGACATCCATATCCTCTACTCAAGTTTTCAATTTTCTAAATGAAGGTGCAGAGAAAGGCGGTGAACTTTGTTTATTTCAGCTTTTTCTGGAAACTTTGCCCTACACCACCCAAAGCTAAAGCAGGACCTCCTATCCTAGCTCAATCCCTCCCACATACCACAATAAAGCAAACAAAAGTCCTAACCCTGTCAGTTTACAAACCTTTTCAAACTAGGGTGTTTGACACTGGCTGGTGTGATGGTGGAAAGCCCCAGGACAGGCATTCTGTGTATTCCTGGTGCATCACTTTTGCTCAAAGATTTGGGAAAACATTTTAATAAGAAACTGGGTTATATTAAGGAATAGAAGGCAAAATTCACATTTCAAACAAATGATGAAATTCCAGACTTCAAAGGAACCTTTTTCGTGCAGGAAGTGGGCCTCCCTATTTCAGAGTCCCATGTGGGTCTCCACTGGAGTTCTTCTGAGAACACTTCTGTGGAAAAGTTTGAGCTGTGCTGGCCCTGCACCTGGCCCTGGCTTGAGCTGATGCTCCCCAGAGGTATAATATCTCCTCACGTTTCTAAACTCACAGCTTGTCAGCGCCTACGAAACCCGAAACCCGAGAAGTCCTGCCAGGTTCCAGCTCGCTCTTTTCACAAGGGGAAACGGAGAATCGGCAACTTAAAAGGCCTTGCCTTGGAAGCATCCAGACTTCCCAGGACAATGCTCCTCTCAGCGTCCTTGGCAACCCACGTCCCTTACCCCTGCTTTAACCCTTGGCCCCTTGATGTTTTGCAGAGAACCTCATCTCCCACCCCGTCACCCCCCACCCCCAGCCCATAGTTCACCCTGCAGTTCCATCCTTGGGGGCTCTGCCTCTCCCCTGGAGAATCTGGCGGCCATGGTGGGGGGCGGGGCGGGGGGCGCTTAGGAAAGTTAGTGAGTTAATGACTGCTGACTCAAACAAATGCATCACAGTCCAGTCTACAGTCTGGTGAAGACGTAGTTGGATGGGGATGAGGAATGATTTACTCCGCATCTCCCCGTGGAGCCCACGGAGAGAGTCTGAGGTCAGGGTTGGAGGACTGGAACCGGCTTCATCAAGGGTGAAGAAGTGCCAACGCATGTTGGCAAGGGCAACCGCTTCTAGCCGCCCACGGTTCTCGGGCGGGCAAGCAGCTGAGCCGCCAGGCTGGTGCAATCTCCCGCGCGGCTTGCATTGATCGAAAAGGGTTGAAACAGTAAACGCGAGGTGGAGCAAATGCTCAGGACCCTTGACTGCGAAGCACGACCAATGGGGATACGAGTCCCGTTGCGCGAACCAATCAGCGCAGGGCCAGCGATATCGCCGGCCGCTTCTGGCGCCTCTCGGAACTGGAAGAGAGCTGAGAGTCCTCGCCAGCCGAAAACTTGAGCTGCCCAATCGATAGATCCTCTCCAGCTGACTCGCTGTCCCTGCAGCAGCACCATGGACTCCCTGATGCCGGTGATCAACTTCGGACCCGGGCCTGCCAAGCTGCCGCGCTCCGTAAGTCCCAGGGAGCGCGCGCCAGGGCTGCGCTCCCGGCGGGCGCAGGCGCGTTGGTGGCTGTGAAGCCCAGCGTGGGGAGCTCGGATCCCCTCTCCCCTCCCCGAGCCCCTGAATACTCTGCACGAGTGTGCATGCCCAGTTCAGGATATGTCGCGGGTGGGCCTTTGGAAGAATACTTTGGAGAAGGAAACTTGTTGAAGCTTGCTTGCTCAGCTGCCCCTGGCACCGGCTACCGGTGCGCCGCGTGCTGAGTTCGGCCGGCCGGGGACCTGCTGGCTCGCTGCACAACATACCTGCAGACTCAGGCTCTGTGCCTTCAACTGGGTCGGACTAGGGGTGCGGGGGGAAAGAAAAAGCTCTCAACTGTGCTTTCGCCTTGCCCGGCAGTGCTGCTAGACAGGCAGTATTGAGTGGATGCGTGAATGGACATGGGGAATGAATAGTGAATGCTGCTGCTGCTAAGTCGCTTCAGTCGTGTCCGCCTCTGTGCGACCCCATAGACGGCAGCCCACCAGGAGCCTCCGTCCCTGGGATTCTCCCGGCAAGAACACTGGAGTGGGTTGCCATTTCTTTCTCCAATGCATGAAAGTGAAAAGTGAAAGTGAAGTCGCTCAGTCGTGTCCGACTCTTAGCGACCCCCTGGACTGCAGCCCACCAGGCCCCTCCGTCCATGGGATTTTCCAGGCAAGAGTACTGGAGTGGGGTGCCATTGCCTGGGGATCGTGTTAATTGGAGCGAAGTGTAAACTAGAGGCCGGTGCAAAACCCCTCGGGAGCAGTGCTGGCTTCAGCTAGCACTTGGAAACGTTGCTTTTCAAAAATATAAGTTTAAAAGACTTCAGTCCAGCCCAGCTTTTCCCTCTTTGCCTCTTAGAGACTCCACCCGTCCCTAAAGCTGTTTTTCTCTGCTCTGTTTCACGCTTAGATTTCCGGCCCCCCACCCCCACCCCGTACTGGCGTGTACCCTAAAGGCATTCTAATATTCAAACTCTGGTAGGCACTGGGCAGCTAGCCCAGTTCGCTTCATTTTGTTCTGGAGCAAATGAATGGCTGAATTCTCCCCCGGGCCATTACCAGACCTTTCAAGTGCAAGTGTAGCTCACTCTCTGCCTTCCCAGCCCCCAGCCGGGTTCCAGCTCCTTCCCTAACCTTCAGTACCCACTCTCCCCACCCCCATCCCCCTCCCCACCCCGCAGCTGTTGAGGAGGCCTAGTCTCTAATGTTCCTTGGACGCGTTGACCAGCTGCCCCTGCTGTTACATTTTGCTTTTTTCTAACCGGGACAACTCTGATAATATGTTGTAGCAACATGGGACATAGCCAAGTGCTTTTCAATTATCTATTGTTGAACTGAGTGGAAATATCCCTGGACAGAGCCTTCTCTGTGTTGTCCTAAGAAGAGAGAATTTTTATAATTTTATACAGGAAAGAACATTGTGCTTTTCTCAGTGCTCATAGTAGCTGAGAGGGCTTACTTTTTTCTTAGTTATTGCAGTCTGTTTTAGGTGCGATTCCCTGTCATAAATATGCAGACATTTCTGCTACTCTCACTGGTTTTCCCCTTCATGTTTTGGAGTCTTTTGCATATTTGTTTCCTGTGTAATTTGTTCTGCATTTATTATAAAGATACTTGTTATCAGTAATACAATTACTTATTATTTATTTTCCTGGAGGATTTATGACTTTATATGTGCTCTCTAACCTGGGAGGGGGCAGCTGTTTCTATTTATGTGTTTTCTTGAGTTAGTTGAATTATAAAGATTAGAGAAGTTTTGCAAACTTTTTTTGACTGTAACCATAATGAAAAATACATTTCACGAAGTGAGCAAGTACCTGCACATAATTCAGACAAAAAGTTTATGAAGTATTTAGCCTGATGACTACAACATACACAATTTATATTCTTTTCTGCTTTGATCTATTCTAGTTTATTAAAAAAATATTGGTTGTGATCCACAAAATTATTGCATCCTTCAATTTGAAAAAAAATAAACGTCACTTGATTAGAGGGGTATGGTTTTTGGGTAGAAGTCTTTAAAACTTTTTATAATGATTTTGGTTATAAACCTTTGTAGGTGTTTCTTCAGAGAATACTATCTGTAAGAGGAAAGGAGTCTGAAAAGGAGTTCAAGGATGACTCTGTCACAGATGTTTGTTTATACCAAAGAAAAGGATTCACTATAAGTTTGTTTGATCAGCCAGTGCTAATGTGTCCAACAAAAACGATGACAAATTCTTGAGCCTCCTTTTTTTTGTCTAATTCTATATCACTGAAATGTTTTTTCATAGAAGTTGCAATCTAGTTTAGGTTATGTTTTATGAGATCTTTAGCCGGTATATTTTAAGGCAATCTCCTTTGATGGCAGGATGCTTCTACAAAGGGTTTGTCTCACCTATTTTGTATACATTTTTAGAGCTTTTCTTTCTGATATTTTTACTTTATGGCAGTTCACTCATACTTAAAGGTAGAGAGGGAATAATATAATGAAATTTATGAACCCAGACAAGATTTAACAATTAAGGACATTTTGCCAATCTTGTTTCAGCACTCCCTCCCCTATAACTTCTATCTCCCCTTCTGCTTCTGGATAAATTTTAAGCTGGTTCCAAATATTATGTCATTTCACTCCTGTAAACACTGCAGCATGCGTCTCTAATAAGGGCTTTCTATTCTTCTTACTGAAACGTGCATGAAATATATAGACAAAATAAGTACATATATGTGTGTGTGTGTGTGCATGCTAAGTCGCTTCGGTCATGTCCAACTCTTTGAGACTCCATGGACTGTAATCTGCCAGGTTCCTCTGCCCATGGAATTCCCCAGGCCAGAATACTGGAGTGGATTGCCATTCCGTTCTCCAGGGAATGTTCCCCAACCCAGGGATCAAACCCGCATCTTCTGTATTGGCAGGCAGATTCTTTACCATCTGAGTCACCTGGGAGGCCCATATAAAAGTGTGTGTGTGTATGTGTGTGTGTGTGTGTGTGTAAATGAAATAGGTGTTTTCCTTTTCAGTGTGGAGTAATTTGCCTTTGGGAAAAATAACAGTGAGGCACCTCTCTAGCAAGTGAGCTGTGTATTTGGAGGCAGTGGGTGGAGAATGAGCTTTGCCCTTCCCCCCCTTTTCTGGCACTGGAGGACTGGCCATAAGATGGGTCCCACCTGTCCAGTTGCTCTTGTGAGGCAGAACATGCTTATGGGATTGCAGTGATCTTACAAGATGGGTCAAAGGGCTGGACAGGGACATACAGTTAAGTTCTTTTGGAGACTCAGCTGAGATTCCTCACCTGTATACTGGGGATGAGAATGTCACCTTCAGCGCTGTTGTTGAGGGGACGATCAGTACCCCCGTGGGTATATGTGTGCATGCTAAGTCACTTCAGTCGTGCCTGACTGTGCAACCCTATGGACTGTAGCCTGTCAGGTTCCTCTGTCCATGAGATTCTCCAGGCAAGAATATTGGAGTGGGTCTCCTCCTCCAGGGGATCTTCCCGACCCAGGGATTGAACCCGTGCTTCTTACATCTCCTGCCTTGGCAGGCAGGTTCTTCACCTCTAGCGCCACCTGGGAAGCATCCCAGCCTAATCTTAATTAACAGCAAGTGCTTCCTACTTCCTGCCCAACCCACCCATCCCAGTAGACCAAAAAGATGGAAAATTGAGTTATCAGTTTAATTTGGGCATAAATCATTTTTTGTTGTCCTCTATACCCAGAACTTTTTGTGCTTTTGCTTTCAGAGAGTGGCAAATGCAGTTGTGAGAGTTGCAAATGCAATTGTGAAGGGGACATTTTCTAGGGAATCAGATTTTTCCCAAAGTTTTTCTTTAACTGATATTGACAAGTAAAGAATTGTTATTAGAAAACAAGTATAGAAAACTTCCTACTTGATTTTTATTTTACCTTCAAGTGAGTTTTTATCTCTAAATTTGTGCCTTTGGAAAAACTGTATCTTAGAATTGGTCACATTGCATGATTTCATACTCAACTTGAGTGTAAGTTGCATCATTGGGGTTCTGTGGGAACAGGCAGAGAAAGGGGATTGGCTGTGGCAGGGACAGATGCTTCCTCACAGAGCCAGTGGGTGGAGCTTCTCTTCGCCCCTCCTCTTTTGCAGTTTGTGTGTCCAGAGAGAGATGTGCATAGCATACTGAAATCATCTTATTTTCTTTTATTTTTTCTCTAGGTAATGTTAGAGATGCAAAAAGAATTATTAGACTACAAAGGAATTGGGATTAGTGTTCTTGGTAAGATTTACTTTTGGATGTTGTGAATGTCCAGGATTTAAAGGGAACTAACTAAAATGCATCATCAAGCCTAGAATTTCTACTGGGTCTTCTTGTAGGCGTTTGTAGATAAATTTTTAAATTTTAATAACTTCCGTGGCGTGTTTGATAAAAGCAATTTTGAAATCAACATAAATGCTGGTGAGGGGTTTATACATGTCAGCTTATTGTTTTATAATTGGTTTTTGCTATACATAGGATCTGAGATCAAAAGATCCTGTGCATTTAATAACAGTGCCCAAACATTTGTAATATTAACATTCTTTTTACATTTTTTTGCTGTTCTTAAACATGAACTCATTGAATGTATAGAAGTACATAAGCCTTTTTTGGAAGATCTTGCATGTTAATAATTCCATTGTTTCTCTCCCCTGTTATTATGAAAGATGACCTTTGAGTTCTAAAATGTACCTCTTTAAAAATTTTAATTTTCTTTTTCTTTTTTGGTAGTTCCAGAGGCTACAGAGTATTAAGAGATCATAGGATTAACTTTGTGTGCTATTACTATTAAATTTTGTTCCTTAATTTGAATTAAGTGACATGTACTTACATTTCTATGAAGGCACAGCACAGTATGGCATTTTGTGCTGTTGTCCTAAAGGGCAGCCTTTGCAAACAATTCCTGTTTGTAAGAAAGTGATGAGAAATCTGAGACTGAAGAATAAATTAGCAAATGGCTGAGTCAGTGACTGTCACCACTTGAAAAAAGTCTTTCTGCTGTGACAATAAAGTTAAAATGTTTGCAGTTTGAAAATCAATTTGGATTTTCTCTTAAAATGTGTGGTCCATCATTTGTATGCAAAATAACTGACATTTCCCTTGATTATTTTATTTGCAAATTTTGTAGTTACATCTTCAGTAACTTTTGTTCCTTTGGTTTTGAACTGGAATTTTTTTTCTTGTTTATTTTTCCTTCCACAGAAATGAGCCACAGGTCATCAGATTTCTCTAAGATTATCAATAACACAGAGAACCTTGTACGGGAATTGTTGTAAGTATAAAATTTTAAAGACAAAGTTGTGTTATTCTTGTTTGGTAATCCATATACCTGGGTGTGTGTTTCATTAGTACATCCTGCTCTGTGTTCAGAATATTTCATTCTTAAAAGTCATCTTTTTAAGATTCTTTTAAAAGATCTTTTTAAAGATTCTCCCAGATTCACTAGATCAGTACATAATGCTTTTTATTTGATCCTTTTCCTGCATTTGTGTGTTTTATTTTGATTTTATGTGGTTTTTCCAAAGATTTGAAATCATTATATCTGGGAAAGATTTTTCAGCACTGTGGAAGTTAAATTGGATTAGAAGGGATTTAAATGACAAGTGGTCAACTTTGTCAGCATAATTAATTATAATTTAGTGCACTGGCTTTTAAATTATGGGCCTCATACAATCTGTCAGAATCACCTCTTGGGAGAAATATTAAAAATTTCAAGTGCTGGGCCCCACCCAGACTTGTCAAATCACAGCCTCTTTAGAAACTTCATTCTTAACAGACTCTTTGGGCAATTTTAAGGGTTATGAACTCTAGGAACTGCTCCTCAAATGAACTCTCTTAGTTATCGGCACTGCTTTTCTTACCTAGAAGAAACTATATTCTTAAATAGATTGCTGCTTTAAGCTACAGTTTTATGCATTACACATTCACATAGACATACAAATATGGTCACCTTGAAAACAAAATGCTTGTTTGTTTTCTACTCACAACACTAGTGCATGTTCATGGTGGGAAGCTTAGGCAAAAAACTCTCACATTTAACTGAAATTGTCCATAACCCCACCAGTCAGGAATAATCATTGTTAAAGTTTTAGGGCCCATCCTTGCATTATTTCATTAACAAAATTGGATTTGTACTAATTGTGTGATAACTTTCTCTTTAAATTGCCTTAATAAAATGCCTCAGATGGGGCAGGCTTAGTGACATTTTCTGAGGAGTGTTAGAAGCCCGTGCACATGCACGTCAGAGGCAGTCATCATCTGTTTGACTAAGCATGCGGGGCTGCCTGCTGGGTCCTCATTATGTTCATGGAGCAATCCTGTCCTTCATGAATGCTTGGAATGTTGGCCCGAGAGATGTGCCATTTGACCCACAGAGCTGTGAGCCTCTCCAGCCTGGACTTCTGGCTCAATGTATGGGCCAATCCCTTTGGACCCCTGTGCATAGACCTCTGGTGTCCTTCCATCCAGTTCTTGGCCTTGTTAACTGCATCCGAATAACATAAACCTGGAACCCTGCTTTGGGCTGCTGTCCTCCCAGCTGCTGAGAACCTGATGGTTAGAGCCTCCCAAGGCCTGTCTGCGTGCTCTGCTATTCTCCGGAGCCCTGGAGATAGGCAGGCACGGCTCAGAACCAGATGCATGCACACCACCCCACCTGCTGGCGAGCCCAAGACCCTCTCACATTGCCCAGCTCTTTGCTGCTTTCCTTAAGCCTCTTTTCTGGAGCTCTGTCGCCTAGCCGTTTGCCTTCTGCATGACCTGTTCCTAAGCTCTGACATTGCTCAAAAGCTTGGGTCCAGTTTCCATGGCCTGTGGTTATCCCAATCATCATCTTAATTTTCCATGCTGGAATCAAATCATTTTGCTCTTAATCTCAATATATATGGGGTAGGTGAAACATGCTTAGGTCTAAAGGGTTATGGAAGATCCTTCTCCACTCTTCACCTGGTTCATAGCATGGACCAGCTCATATATATCTTTATGACTTTTGGTTGCAAGTAAGAAACCCAACTCTTGGCCTAAGCAAAATAAATAAATAAATAAATAAATAAATAAATGTATTACTTCATAGGACAGAAAAGTTCAGGAGCTCACATGATGTAAGGAAGATCTTTTCCTCTGTCTCCTGAATCTGCTTTTTTATGTGTTGGCTTTATCAGATGACCACCAGTGGTTGCAGATTTAGCTCCTACAAGTTCTTTCCCTCAATAGAAACAGCTTCTCTTTTCTAGAAGTTTGGATCCAAGATTTCAGAACCAAACCTCACTGGCCAGCGTGGGTCACGTGCTCATCCCCTGGAGCTGGGATTGGGCACCCTTGAACCAGCTGGACTGAGATTGGTAGCCAGTGCTTCCCTAAAGGAACAGTAGGGTGTTAGTAAGATTCTGTCGAAACAGTAACCATAGGCTTTCAACATGAAAAGTGAGTGAAAGTGTTAGTTGCTCAGTAATGTCCGACTCTTTGCAACCCCATGCACTGTACCCTGCCAGGCTCCCCTTCCATGAAATTCTCCAGGCAAGAATACTCGAGTGGGTAGCCATTCCCTTGTCCAGAGGATCTTCCCAACCCAGGGATCAAACCCAGGTCTCCTGCATCGCAGGCAGATTCTTTACCATCTGAGCCACCGGGGAAGCCCAGACTTCCACTGTGGGGCCCGATAAATATCTGTGCAAGAAACTGAGTAGATAAATGACTGATTTGGGGAAGGCAGAAGTGGGGCTTTACCATTGCTCTTACAGTGTGTCCACCCCAGGGTAAAGTGCTGGAAGAGCATCACTCATTCTCAATCTTTGACCCTGCTTACTGTCACCTCTGCTTCTGCCCAGAGCCATTCCAGACAACTACAAAGTGATTTTTGTACAAGGAGGTGGGTGTGGCCAGTTTAGTGCTGTCCCCTTAAACCTGATTGGCCTGAAAGCAAGAAGATGTGCTGACTACGTGGTGACAGGATCCTGGTCAGCTAAGGCTGCAGAAGAAGCCAAGAAGTTTGGAACTGTGAATATCGTCCACCCCAAACTTGGGAGTTACACGAGTAAGTGCTGGTAGCTGAGCTGGTCTGTGAAATACTGGCCAGTGGGTGATCCCTCCTTAGCTAGCAGGTTACCCCTGCCCTGGGCAATTCTTTCTTCCCCTGTTTGATACCATTTAGATTGGCTGCCTGTTCTTGTTAAGATTACTAACTGGCTGCTGCAGAAAGAGTATTCCTAGGCTGTTGTGTGCATGCCTGCTCAGTGGCTTCAGTTGTGTCCAACTCTTTGCAACCCCATGGACTATAGCCCACCAGGCTCTTCTGTCTATGGAATTCTCCTGACAAGAATACTGGAGTGGGTTGCCATTTCCTTCTCCACCTGGGCTGCTAACTTAGTTGCAAAACCCAAGGGTTGGGTTGGCTTTAATTATGGCTTAATCAAGGGCCCCCTGTTACAATGAGGGGATCTCTCCTGGTCCTGGTGTCTCTGTCTCCTCCAGTCAGGAAAGCTGCCCCCTCCTTTTTAGCTGTAGCTGCTGTAGCTGCTCCTTGCCTTATATTCTCCCAAGTTTCAATGCCTCTGCTCAAACATTCCTAGTAATAGTCTCATGTCTCCTGTGTCCCATTCCAAATCAGTCAAATGGCCTTGCCTGAGTTGCATTCTACCTTCAGGGCTGTGGGTAAAATTGGTTCTACTGGAATCACATGAGCTGAGAGTGAGGGAGACTGGCACCCAAAGGACACTGTCAGTGGACCTAGGATGTTGGATGCTGGGTGTCAAGGAAAAACCCAAACACCTACCACGTCATTCTTGAAGATTATTTGCCCCCAGTAAAAGAGTGAGATGGAGCATCCTTTTAGGATGTTGGTGGTGATTGTAATGCTACATGAATAGGATGCCTTTCACTTGTGAATGCTCTGGGATCGGTCTTCCCCTGCTCGGCGAGGGGTGTCACACTTGGTGGACTCCTGTCTCCCTAAGGGAAGAGGGGAGGAAACTTGGAGTCCCTAACGTGTCCCCTGTGATAGAAATTCCAGATCCGAGCACCTGGACCCTCAACCCAGATGCCTCCTATGTGTATTACTGCGCCAACGAGACTGTGCACGGAGTGGAGTTTGACTTTATCCCTGATGTCAAGGGAGCAGTGCTGGTCTGCGACATGTCCTCAAACTTCCTGTCTAGGCCAGTGGATGTTTCCAAGGTAAAGTGTGAAAGAAGCCTGGGTCAGGGGGAACCCAGTGTCTTGGTTTTTCTAAGGACATTTCAACATATACTAGGACAGGGAAAGGCCGACCTTGGTTGTCAGAATATTTACATCCAGACATTCACAGCCCTTTGTTGACAGTTGCCTCACAGGGTCATACTTGAGTCCTTGGGGAATTCACCTTCCTCTGAGAGTGGCTTTTAGAAATTTTTTTCATTGACACCTTGGGAATTGCTTGCTGTTGTCAAGGGAAGGTATGCATTATCCAAACTTGGGGGGCTATGAAGGAGCCCTGCCTTACCTCATTACCCACCCCAGCACCAAGAGCATCCATAGGACATGGGATTCCCAAGTGGCTCTCCAGGGTGGGCAGTGGGAGAGGCACCCACAGTTGCACAACATGGGGGGCAGGGGTTAGGAGGGTGATATCTGTAAGGAAGTTAAAACAAACTAAGTGGTAGTGTGCCTTTAAAAAAAAAATTCTGGTAAAATATACTTATTATAAAATTGACCATTTTAACAATTTTTAAGCATACAGTTCAGTGGCATTAAGTACATATACATGATTGTACAATCCACATCACCATCCATCTCCAGGACTTTTTCTTTCCACTGAAACTCTGTCCCCATTAAACAATAACCCCAGTCCTTCCTCCCCCTAGTCACTGGCAACCACCATTCTATATATATATATATATATGTATGTATGTATATTTTAGTCTCTGTGAACTTGACTGGTCTAGATAACCTCACATCAGTGGAGTCATGGAATATTTGTCCTTTCACGTCTAGCTTGTTTTCACTGAGCATAATGTTCTCAGTGTTCACCCTTGTGGTAGCATGTCAGAACTTCATTTCTTTTTAGGCTAAGTGATATTCTGTTGTGTAAATATATATATCTTGTTTACAGCCTACTTTTTATTTTCACTTACCATACACTGGCAATTCTAAACAATGTCAGTTGTAAAAACCTCGTCCTGTTGGGCCAGGCTATCCCCCTCCTTCCATTTGGGGTGCTACTGAATTTTCCTAAAGGTTTCATGGGAAGACATGGAAGAGGGTTCTGTATCTTACATGGAAATTGTCCCAAAGTACCTTAAAACATCTCTTTTTCTGAATTTTTTTCTCTCTTGGGCAGCTTGTCTCATTTCTCAGTGTCTTCTGATTGTCCCTTTATACAAATATAAATAGATTAAAAAATTGGCTTCTTTAGATTACCAAGGACAGCAGCCTTATTTTAAAGATGGGCTTGGATGTAGAAAAGAGATTTAATAGAATGAATAGGAATAGATACAAGGTTTTCACAGTTGTGGGCTTGGGCTGGCCTCTTCCTGGGGAGAAGGACCCGGCAGATTCGTAATCTGCAGGCTCTAAACTCACAAGTATTGATTTGCTGTCCAGATAGAGATTCCTTTAGAAAAGGGAATTTGCTCTGAACAGGATTAAAATAGAGTTACTTCCTCATAAAAACTATGTTTTAGAAAGAGATGGGGGAATTTGACATACATTTATGAAAGAGCAGGTTTTCTCTTTGGCAGTTTGGTGTAATTTTTGCTGGTGCCCAGAAGAATGTTGGCTCTGCAGGGGTCACGGTGGTGATTGTCCGAGATGACCTGCTGGGGTTTGCCCTCAAAGAGTGTCCCTCGGTCCTGGATTACAAAGTGCAGGCTGGAAATAACTCCCTGTACAACACACCTCCCTGTTTCAGGTAACTCCAGGGTGTGGCTTGGGGTCCAGGGAAGGAAGGGGTCTCAGTATTTCCCAGTAATACTAGGTGACTTTCTGAAGCTGGACATGATTCCGTGAACTGGTAACCTAATCGCCCAGATGTCCTTCAGGATTCTCTGCCCAGGTCACCTCTTCCTCATCCTCCTCTGTGCGCTGTCTGATCAGCTTTCCTTGCCTTTCTTTTTTGGGGTGTTTCTGTTTGGTCTTGGTAGCCTTGGTGGTTCACCATTAGCCCAAAAGCTTTCTGCACATGAAGTGTCATGCCTGCATCTCAAACAAGCAGTGCAACTTTAGAGAAGAACTTTCAAAGGCTGGGCTACCTGCCTTTTTCATTCCCTTGCTGGGCCTGCTTGAAGCCCACTGCTTGGCATTGAACACACTGGCTGGAACAAACACTTCTCTTTTTCACCCAGTCTGCAGGGGTCCTGTAAGCCTGGCTTCCTGTTAATCCTAGTCAGAGTCTGCATTATAGCACTTTTGGGGAGAGTAAGGCTATCCCACCTTATGGCCTTTTAACTCTCATACTCAGGTAGTTGGTGAAAAATCTTTGTGACACCTAGGATTTAGCCTGATAAGTTTTATTACTAACAATCTGTGTGAGCTTAGGCAAGTTGCTTAATCTATCTGTGCATCTGGTGTCTCCAAGAGTAATTAGTTGCTGATGAGGACTGGATGATTAAAATATGTGTCTAAAATGTGCTTGGGGGCTTCCTTCGTAGCTGTCAGTAAAGTATCTGCTTGCGATGCAGGAGACCTGGGTTTGATCCCTGTGTCGGGAAGATCCCCTGGAGAAGGACATGGCAACCCACTCCAGCATTCTTGCCTGGAGAATCCCATGGACAGAGGAACCTGTAGTGACTAAACCTCTACCGCCAAAATGTGCTTAGTGAATGCCTGGCTCTCAGTGGCTTATAAATGTTAATGCTGTATTATTATTTACCAGCAAGGATAAGAGCCAGAGTTTATAGATTATCTTATCTTTCCAAGGCATCTATGATGTAAAATAGTGATGTGTATGACCCTCTTAATCTCCCAAGCACCCTAGGAGGTAGGTTCTCTAATTGTTTTTCCCATTTTGCAAGTGAAGAAGCCAAAGCCATGCTTCTAGGAAGTGGCATGGGTTTGAACCCAGGTGGTCTGACTTGAAAGCCTGGATAAGTACACCCAGTGCCTTCATGCGGTTCACCAGCAAAATGACCAGTGTGGGTTTGTGTTGGAAGGATCCCATCTCTGGAGGATAGATGGCTGTTGGAGTCCAGCTCTTTGAAGTTTTTCAGTGCTGGTGGATGTTCTCATAACAGAGCACATGAAGAGGGGATCGGGCCAGTGCAGGCCTCGGCTACGTGGGGCCCGGGGCTTTGTTAGAGGTCTCCCTCCGAGGTGCTGCCTGTGGGAAAGACACTTCTCCCATATAATTTACCACAGGAAGAAAAGAGCTTTTTCCACAGCTGGAATGCTGATGGAGATTGTTGCTGGTTTTCTGCGTGGCTCATGTAGGCTGCAGCAGCTCTTCACTCTGTCCCTTGCTTCCCTCAGGGAACGGAGGTGTCTGGTATTTTCTCCCGGTCACCTGTCAATCCCACTCTGTCTCACTCCGGTTGAAAGTGCTTCTGAAGTGCCTGGTGGGCATGGTGGGGCAGGGCTGAACCTGTCTTGCCCGCCTGTCTTGTCTCTGGGGTTTCTGGTAGTGGAAAAACCAGTGACCACTGGCCAGCTGGGAAAGGAGCCCTGCTGTGCCGAGCAGTGCAGGACAGTTGGGTCCCCTGGGGAAGGGGCTCCAGAGCCAGGCCACACCGTGGCAGGAGGTGCTGGGAGGCATTCAATCCTTACCTGGTAGAGCAAGCAGCCAGGGTCTGGTCTTGGGCATGTGAGTCTTTCAGGCAGAGGCAGAGACCACCGAGGCTCTTGGAGCAAAAAGGTGTGAGGAGCCGGGAAAGCCCTGGCCCTGGATGTGCCCTGAAGGCCGGCAGTTCTGGTTAGAGCACAGACTGGGGGATCAGGATGAATTGTCTTACCCTCTGGCACCTTCTCTATGTGAGTGAGTGACCTCAAAGTCATGTTTTTAAAAAATGTGATGAATATGTTAAAATGCAGCCTGTTGATATTAAAAGTCAGCAGAAATAGTGAGTTAGCAGGTGAGGCTGTCTAATGGGAAATAAAAATGTCTGGAGTCAGCCCTGGTGGAGGCACTGAGAGAAACTCCTCCTTGAGTGACTCATGGAGGGTCATTCCCCTGCCAGCGCCTGTGCAGGCCTCCGCCTCAGGCCTTGACCAGTCAGGTATGCAGGGTCAACCTGGTCACCAGGGGGTAGGGGCACAGGGTGGGGGAGGGCAGACGCTCCCTGCCTGGTGCCTTTCTGCCTAAGGAGGGAGCTGAGCCAGACACACAGACACAAGGAGAAAAAGAGCAAGGTTTCTTCTCTAGACAGATCAGGATAGTGAAAACTGAGACCATCTCAGGGCGGGACTGATACTAATATTTGATCAGAATTGCATATAGCTGATTCACTTTGTTGTACAACAGAAACTAACACAACACTGTAAAGCAGTTACACACCAATTAAAAAAAAGAGAGAATCATATAAATGTGGAGGTCAAAAGAGATTGGGTTAAATATATTCTGACCCAGGACACCCCTTGGTGTCTTGGATTCTTTTACTCTAAAAGAAGAGAAAAGGAAAAACAGTAAACATCCGTGTGATTGAGCAGTTACCTTCAATATATGACTTGAAAAACTAAGATTTCATTTGGTGTATTTTTAAGATTAGAAAATTGTAGCTCTCTCAGTGAGAACAAGCATCGAATAGAGAGAAGAGGATTTGTGCGTGACACCCTCCCCAGGCCTGGCTGTGAGCTGATAAGGCACCAGAACAGTTCAGAACTTTGTATCACGTGAAAGTCCTTGAAAATGTCCCAAGTTAAAACAGAAGCTCTTTTTTTTTCTAATAAAATTAGAGCCAAGTGACCAGAGGCCCTGGGCAGTTTGTTTGAACTGAGCTGGACAACTGGCCTTCACATAATTGCCTGTAACCCTGAGCAGTGAATTGGGGTGGAATAAAGGACCATGTGGGGATTCTGTTTAACACTAAGCCCAGTTTGTGGACAAGCAAACAGATTCCTAAACTTCCCTTCTAACCCTATAAGGCAGATTTACTTCCCATGACTAACGGAACCTGTAAGTATAAATTTGTTTTATCTATAGTATGAAGTAAAGTAGCTAACGAGAAACAAAATATTCCCCATTAACCCAGGCCATCCTTCTTATCAGAATGGGAGTGTGGGCCTGCCCAGGAGGCTTAGTCCTTCAGAACAGCCAGGAAGAGTTTCCAGGGCTTTCTGGGATGCTTTTCTAATCCCTAGTGCCCCAAAAGAATTTTGTATTGCTTAAAAAAGTTAACACAAGCTCTTGGCAAAGATTTCTGAGGCTAAACTACTGTTAACTGCTTGCTGTGCAGGGCAGATGCAAATAGAGCCATATATTCAATTATGCAAATGACATGTTACCATACAGGCTGCTCTGTGAATTCTTTTTCCACCTAGCAATGTAACTATGAACACGGCCGTGTCAGTACAAATGCCTGCCTTTTTTTCCCCTTTGAATTGCTGTGTGATATTCCAGAGAATGGATCTGCTGTGATTTATAGAGTCATTTAACGCACAGGCTTAGACACTGTGTGAAAAGAAAGTGAAAGTGTTAGTCCCTCAGTGGTGTCCAACTCTGCAACCCCATGGACTGACTGTAGCTCCCCAGGCGCCTCTATCCATGGATTTCTCCAGGCAAGAATATTGGAGTGGGTTGCCATTCCCTTCTCCAGGGGATCTTCCCAACCCAGAGATCAAACCTGGGTTTCCTGCATTGCAGTTGTCTTCTCTACCGTCTGAGCCACCAGGGAAGACCCAAGCTGGTGGCATTTTAGAATTGAAGACAATACATCAGTTAAAAGTGATACCCTGGTTAGTGCGGAGAATGGAGACCGAGTTGCAGGGCTGCATAAGCATCTTAGGACCCCTGTGTTTTGAAGATTTTGGATGGTATGGGAGTGGAAGCGTGTGTTAGCTATGCATTAGAGGTTCTGGTTGAGTCATGAGGCCAGACATCCTTCCACTTCTGAGGCATCTGGTCTCCAGGAGAACCCGCTTCTTTCCAAGCCATCAGCCTTACACTGAGGCTTTGTAGACGGAGGCTAAGGGTGCTAGTCTAGGCGGCTTGTAAACGGGTGGGTTCTCTGCTGATTGTGCTGCTCAGATCTCATTAGGATTAGCCAGGAGCTTGGGCAATGAGTCTGGGTATGGGGCTGAGTCACACACCAAGAGGGAAGTGTGAGGGGGCTGAGGTCTGGCTGGGACCATGGACCTGGTCTGAGCCTTTGCTGCAGCTGTGATTTGATGACTGAAATAGCGGCTTGGGAACCCTGGGAAAACAGCTGCAGTGAGAAGTCAAGCTCAGTCTCCAAAATGTACTGTTGAACAGGCAGCACTCACAGGTGACTCTGCTGGGATCATGTGGCAGGGTGGGTTTCTGTGGTTCCTGGGGGAATGAGCAGTTTGGGGTTAGATGGAAATTCTAGAGCATCTTAGAGAAAAGTGGGAGAATACCTTATCTGAACACACATATCCACATCCACACACATGTGTGAGCTCTTATGCCCCTGCAGCAGCTGCTCTTGGCACCTATGTCTGAGCTGTGGTGCCAGCCTGACTGCCCCACTGGCAGGTGAGATAGTGATTGAGGGTCTGGAGACCCTTTGTTATTGTGAAAAGAGCTGGGGCTTTGGAATCAGACCAGCTGTGGTTGGAATCCTGCTTTATCAGCTACTTGTTGGATGTAAAAATCATGCAGACTCAAGCTCTCTGAGCCTGTTTCCTCATCTGTAAAATAAGATAATGTCAGCTCTGGCCTCAGATTTTTTTTGATCAGTAAAAGAGAGAGCAGCTAAAAGAGCGCCTAGCCTGCTGAATGTTGCTTTCCTCCCCTTGCTTTCTTTTTTCTCCTCTACCATTCTGATTTCTCAGTCTTTATCCAGAGAGCTTCAGCTGAGGCTGTAAACACCCTGATTTCTGCTTTGAGCTCCCTCCTCTATGGCCCTGGACACCATTTCTCATTCCTTCCAGGGCCATCTGGGGAGCCCGCTGGGGAAGCTTCCGGAGGAGCCATTGCATGGTTCTGGGTACAGGCCATTCTCTGCCCAGTGCCCCTGGGCAGCCCCACATTGGCTTCTGCTACCTTCTGGGGGTAGAAATACCAGAGTTCTCCAGCCACCTGAAGGCAATGAAGGAGCCAGTCAGTATCTTGGGCTTCCCTGGGACAAGCTTCTTGTGTTAAGAGTGTCTTCCCCTCCCCACCCTGTCACAGTGTTAATAAACGAGGCAGCGGGGGGGGGGGGGTCCCCACCCTAGACCTTCACTGGACATGGACACCCAGCAACTAAGTCTACACAAATTCCTCTGGGGAACCTTTGTCTCCCCTCGTAGAGAGGGCATAGCTGGCCTTCTCCATATGCCCAGCTTGAGCTGTGTCTTTCCCACAGAAGACCTCTGTTCCTGCCCTGTGGGCTTTCAGTGAGGTGCACATGGAGCCCTCAGCACCATTTTGTTTTTCATTTTTTGGTTGTGCCATGTGCCCTGTGGGATCTTAGTTCTCCAACCAGGGAGCCAGCCTGCCCTCCCTGGATTGGAAGCTCGGAGGCTTAACCACTGGACCACCAGGGAAGTCCCTTCAGTGGTTTTTTTTTTTCTTTTTAAAGAAATTTTTTCTCTTTTAAAAATAATTTGTCTAACGGTGTCTTTAAGTCTGTCTTAATACAGCTTCAGTTTGCTCAGATGTCTTGTCATTTGTGAAAGCTGATTTAAATGGATGTATGTATTTTTTTATTCTTTATTTTAGCATCTATGTCATGGGCTTGGTCCTGGAGTGGATTAAGAACAACGGTGGGGCAGCAGCCATGGAGAAGCTTAGCTCCATCAAATCGCAAATGATTTATGATATTATTGATAATTCGCAAGGATTCTATGTGTAAGTGGATGGTTTTTATCTCACATTTTGCCTCTTGTGAATTGAAAAATGTGTTCATGCTGTGTTGATTTTGGAACATGGATGCAGCCGTCTTTCTGTGAGACATTGAAGTCCCC
This sequence comes from Giraffa tippelskirchi, assembly GCF_054371585.1. Lineage (NCBI taxonomy): Eukaryota > Metazoa > Chordata > Mammalia > Artiodactyla > Giraffidae > Giraffa > Giraffa tippelskirchi. The sequence continues at coordinate 172,444,865 of NC_137275.1, forward strand.
AGGAGCATGAGGCACATGAGTTTTCCCTCCTGCATCTCCACCCCAGGAATACCGGGCTTTGGGACCTGTCTCCCACTGGTGGTGAAATTGCTCACACTGCACACCCCTCTCTCCCCACCACCTCTTCTGTATGTCCCTGAGGACAAAATGTGAACATGCTAGAAGCTCTCAGCTTTGTCTCAGGACTCCACTGGAGACCCTTGGTATAAGCACCCACTCCTGACCTCTCTGGGATATCTACCCTTTTAGAAAAGTTGACTCTTTCCCCTTACAGAACAAACTCTCCAGTCCCAGGCCTGTAGTCAGTGAATGGAATTGGCTCTGGTATAGTTGACTCCTAGTTAAATGTCTTTGTGATAGTTGATTCATGAACATGTGTTGACCCCTGGACCAGTGCCAGAAAACCTATGGGCCTTGTATTGATCTCTTAGGGATGCTAGAGCAAAAGTACCACTAACTTGGTGGCTTAAAACAAGAGAAATTTATTTTCAGTTATCGGGAGTCCAGGAGTTTAAAGTCAAGCTGTCAGCAAGGCTTTGCTCCCTGTAGAGACTCCCGAGAAGAGTCCATTCCTGGCCTCTTCCAGCTTCTGGGGGCTTTGGGCATTCCTGCCTCACCCCAGTCTCTGCCTCTGCTTCATGTGGCCTTCTCCTTCCTTGTGTGTCTTCTCTTCTCTCACAAGGTGGTCATTGGATATAGGACCTACTCAGATAATCCAGGATGATTTATCTCATCTAGAGATCCTTAGCTTCATTGCACCAGCAAAGATCCTTTTTTTTTCTTTTGCAGTAATTACTTTAATATTTGGCTGTCTCGGGTCTTAATTGCAGCATGTGGAATCTAGTTCTCCGACCAGGGATTGAACCCTGGCCCCCTGCGTTGGGAGCACAGAGTCCCAGCCACTGGACCACCAGGAAAGTCCCGATCCTTTTTCTTACTAGGTCACATTCACAGGTGAATGCGGAGGTGAGCACATGGATAAACCTTTGCACAGGCCACCATTCAACCCCCTACAACAGGCCTCTCACCAAAATGCCACATATAAAGTACCTACTATAGTGCCTGGTACACAAAGAACTTAACAGGTGATGCTTTCATTTGCTTTCCCTTCCTTCAAGGTGGGGACATCTGTGGGAGGATCTGACTTTATAGTGTGTATGCACGCCCATTTCTACACACATATGCCTAGATACTCTCATTGACCAAGCCAGGACCCCCTTCTGAGTGGTCTTTACTTTTCGGAGTTCAGACTGTTGTAACAAAAACATCTAGCTGACAATAACAAAGGAATTTTCGCTCTCTTTTGAGAACTCAGTGGGCCACATAAGACAAAAAGAAAAAAAGATGCCTCAAACCTGACTTAGAGTTGTATATTTTACCCAGGACTTGCTAACACATCTCCATAACCAACCATGGGTGAGGGGTAGGGGTATACTTTTGGGGCAGCCATAACTGCTGCTGTCATCTCTGCCCTTAACTGATTGCCTGCTCCTATGAGTTCTTGGCCTGCAGCCACAAGCCCTCAGGGAGTCCAGCTTGGCTGAATGACTTAACCTTTGAGGTCCTCTTCCATATGCCATCTGGGGTGCAGGGATTTCCCACTATGCATTTCTGCCTTCTCTGTGGTTCTGTGGCTTGGCCCTTGGGAATCTTCCATTTTAGATCCTGATGTGTGAGAGGGGAAGCCAGAGTACTCCAACAGCACTTACTAGAGCCATTTTAACATGAGTGATTGGCAACAGATGGTCCAAGGAATTCATAGCCAAGGGCTAAATGATGAGTCATGAGCTGAGGACAGGAGGATACTGCTTTGCCTGGAGGAGAAGGGAGGGCTTTTAGATGAGCTTCAGCCTTGGGCAGGAGTAGAATTAGGCAGAGAAGAAGGCAGAAGTTCTTCTATAAATTTTTAAGAAGGCAAAGAATGGCCCCTATAAAGCCCTGAGGGAAGAAAGTAGTATGTTTGGAGAGCAGAGAGTGGGCTGCCTAGAGGGCATGGCTTGTGCTGGGATTGGAAAGAGAGTGTGGAAAGGTCTGAAGACATGTTTAATTCATTAGTTCATTTACCCATTTGTCTGTTTACCCATCCACCCACCCTCCATCTACCCATTCAGCTACCATCCACTTACCCATCCAGTCATCTGCCCATCCATCCATCCATCCATCCACCCCTGCAGTAAATGGTGCCTGAGCACTCCTCTGGGCTAGCCTGGTTTTAGGCTCTGGTGTTACCAAGAAGAATCAGTCTCCTTTCATGGCTTCCTAAGAGTGCACAGAATATGAATGTGAGTGAGAGCACATGGCAGTTATTGTGAAGGGGAGACCAAGTTTTCTGTTAGCGTTTGACTTCATGTATTTCTTGGGAAATGTATCGGCACAAAATGGGAGAACAGAAAGAATGGTGATGCCCCCGGAAGAAATCCAGGGCATTAGAAAGAAAATAAAGTATAGAAGGAACACAAAAAGTCCCAGAAATTCTTCCCCCAACTTGAGATCCTTTAACTACCGTCACCCCCGGCATCTTCCAGAAGGCAGCCCGCCAAAGCCAACGTGGCAGGTGGGTTGTCTCCTGGGCAATCTGATCACTTTCCCATGCAAAACTCCTCATTCACTTATGAACAGTCTTTTGAGCCCTAACTTACATCCTCTTCTGAATAGACCACTTTCTGGGAACTCCCATTCACCCCTGGGCCGCCTGCCCAGAAAATGTCACCCTGGCTCATGGAATTCCTGTGGAACCTTGTTACCATAGTCAGGAGCACACTTTGCTCCCCCTCACCCCTATTCAGCAGTTGGACACTCATGAGCTGTCTCTGTGTGCATCTGGATTTTCAGGAAATTCTTTGCTATGGAAATATGGCCCCGAAGGGGAGGTGAGCAGTTTCTAAGAGGAATACCAAGGAACCTAGAGTTGGAATTTAGCATTTACCATCACTTTCGCTCCTTATTTTTGTCCCCCCTTTGGTGCCCTCCTGCCCGGTAAGGCAGCCCCTTTATGGAACACAGTTTTGGGCAGTTTGCTGGGGGTTGGACCAGCTCTGCCACTGTTCCTGGCCGGGTACTCAGAGACTTGAGAGGGCCGCTACTGAAGTCCCTGTTCATTCTATAGCCTGACCACCCACAGTTGCTGGCTGGCTGTGAGTTGAGCCCATGTGGACAGTGTAGCATCTTGGCCTTAGAAGCCCCGCATTGCCACTTACTAGCCTGTGGCCTTGGGTAGGTGTCCTGACTGCTCTAGACTCAGTTTCCTCATCTGTACAATGGACATAAGTCCATAGAATATTATGACCATCATGAGGGTTAAATGAAAATGCATATGAATCAAGAGTATATAATGGAGGGGATTAAGGGCTCTTGCTCTGGGTCATTTGTGTAAAGCATGAGAAACCCTACTTGGTAGATAGGGAGCATTCCTGAAAACTAGCTCTTAGTATTATTTATGGTTATTATGGAAAGCACCTCAGATGTTCCTGACACATAATGTTTGATATGTATTGATACTAATTTTTTAGAATTTATTTGTTTTAATTGAAGGATAATTACTTTACAGTACTGTGATGGTTTTTTGCCATACATCAATATGAATTGGACATAGGCATACATGTGTCCCCTCCATCTTGAAACCACTCCCCCACCCACCTCCCTCCCCACCCCATCCCTCCAGGTTGTGAGAGAGCACTGGCTTTGGGTGCCCTGCGTCATATATCAAATTAAAATGTTTTAGATATTAACTTTAACATGCTAAAGATGTCCAAGTGGTAGAATCCATTTCAGATCAGAGGTCACCTTTTCTCATCAACTTCCTATGGGAACCAGGCCTTAGGAAAGAGGGAAGTACCTGATGGGTCCAGTGACAACCCGAAAATAAAGCAGGCAGAGCTCTTGGTGTTTTACAGATATTAATACATTTTATTGTTGTCACTTCCTTGTGAGCAGACAGTGTTTTACAGCAGCATAGACAGGTTAGGGTCAGGTGCGAAGGGCAGGTGGGATCAGACAGGGTCTGAACGTGGGGAGAGTTGGTGGGGCTGGTTTCAGAGCCTTTAACTACCACACTAAGGAAACCACAGAAATCACAGATGATGGGGCTTTCTATTCAAAATGAAGGGCGCAGTGGAAAAGATTAGAAATGATTATGTTCAGAATTGTGAGTGGTTACATCGAAATGTATAAAAGTCAATTACTTTCCCAAATTCCAGAGATAACAATAAAAAATAAGGAAAGATCCCATTCACAATAATCACAAACATTAGTAAATATTAGTTAGTTCAGTGTTTAACTAGGAAAGTTAGTGCAAGAGGATAGCTGAAAAATGTTTAACATATGTGAACATTAGTAAAATGTAATGTTAGCATATGATCTATTAAAATACAAAGCTACTGGCAGAGGGAAAGACAGATAACTGGAAAAGTTCAGAAACTTTTGTTTACTTGAGAAATCCATTTTGGTTTTTTTTGTTATTTATTTTTTCGCCACATGTGGGATCTTAGTTCCCTGAACAGGGATTGACTCCACACCTCCTGCATTGGAAGCGGGAAGTCCTAACTACTGGACCACCTGAGAAGTCCCTGCATTTTAAATTAGACAAAAAAAACATGTTTTCAATTGATTGAAGCATTGATAATTCATTTAAACAAAAATTAGAGTTATATATTTTCATCATGCCATACATAAATTCTAATCAATCAAAAAGATGTAAATGCATTGAAATGCAAGACATACTTATAAAATGCAGGAAAGAATTTCTGTTTACATATAGAGTGTACAGAGGCTTTCCAAAATAAGCCATAAAACTCAAAAGCCATAAAGTAAAAGACACTTAATTACATGAAAAATTTGAAACTTTGCTACAGTTCAAGACATCATAAACAAGACAACGTGATGGCTATGAGAGAAATTTGGTAGCATATAACTTGTAAGGGTTACTTTTGCTATAGGGAAGAACCCACAAATTAAAAAGGATAAACCCAAACAAACAAACAAACAAACAAAACAAACCCGGCAGGAGGTGGTCTCTAACTGTATGAGCAAACAACTGGGAAGAAACAGCTGGCTAATAGATGAAAGGGGTTAATTTCTTTAGGAAATGCAGATTAAAACCATGAGGTGTTTTCCTTCTGATCAACAGAAATGCTAAAGATTGATAACAGCTGGTGTTGGCAAGGGACCACACTTTGGTTATGTCAAGTGTAAATGTGTTCAATTTTGGAGTGAGGTTGCAACACCCATCAAAGTTTGCAACTCTTGCACTTTGACCAAAGACTTACCTTAGGCACCTGCCCTCTGCCAGTACTCTGCCTGGCATGGAAGTGTGCACAAAATCAGGTGCCCACAAGTCCAATGTGGAATGCTTACATAACGCCGAAAATCTGGAGTCAACCCAGGTGTCCTTCGGGAGGGGTCTGATGAAGGAAATTAGGGTCCATCAATAGTTTGGGGTGGGGCTTGCCAGGCACCCAGTACCCTATTTGCTATGAGAACTTGCTGGGGTCCCCAAGGCTTGATGGACACGGCTCTCTGCCACACTCCGTTCCTTCCCCTCACCCTGTCCTAACCCCTCCCTTATACTTTCCTCTGAAACCTTTCAACCTTCTCTGGGCAGAATTACTTGCTCAGCTCTGTGCTTCCACAGGGCTTGTTCCGTGGAATTTTAATTCCCTACATAGCCGTCTTGCTAGGTTGGGAGCAACTAATTCCCCTTAATCTTATTTCTTCTTTCCCTCAGCCCCACATCAGAGACACTGTCGGGCACTGTGCAGGTATCTGCTGCATGCTAATTTAATCTCCAGTTTCTAGGTTTTATGACATTGTTGCTGTTATGGTACCATCTACTTTCACAGTAGGATGAGTAAATTTGTGGGGGAGGACTGTAAATACAGATTTGTATTTACAGATTTGTAAATCCAGGTTCTTAATTCTTCCCCCTTTTAATATTTTTTATCCTTAAACCACATGTCCTTTTTGTTGCTCCAGCTCTATAATTGGACCCTCGCATGAGGAGCCTGAGGCAGCAGAATATCAAAGGAGGTAGACACTAAAATTTTAATTTAAATGTCAACCAGGAAACCTACTACCTGTGAAAAGGTGGGGGCCAGAATTCAGGCTCAAAGCCTATTACCAGAGACCTGATTTCCCTTCTTGGGTCTCTTTTGTCTGTTAAAGTGGACTTGACTCCTGTTAACTTTAACAAGAACTGTGTGTGTGCCCTCAGGGTGAGCATAGCTATTAATAGGGGGCTTCCTCACACTGCTTTTATTTGCTGTTTAATTTTAATGAATCCCACCCTGTAGAAATGGAAGGATAAAACAGGATGCGCTTGAGAAGATGGGGAAAGAGAGTTATGACATATTTTCCCTTGTATTTCAGAGTAGCATGTCAGCTCTCCTGTTTGTCTCATTTGGTTGTCAATGAAAAATAATTTTCGCTTGCTTGCTTTCCAAATCAGAAACTGAAGTCAAATACGAACCTATCCTAGATGAAATTTGACTCATTCATTTTTCAGAGTCTGTGTGAGCCCCGTGCAAGGTGCTGGGAATAAAAAGTCAAATTTATTTGATTTTAATAGATACTTATATAGCATTGAATGTGATCCAGGCACTTTCTAAATTATATCTGTTGTCTGCTTTTTCATCACACACAGAAAACTTCAAGACTGACTTAAAACCACAGCCATTTTCATTGCTCAGGATTCTTTTCTGTCAGCAGGTTGAGCTGAGCTCAGCTGGGTGGTTTCTTCTGCTGGTCTCATCTGAGATCACTTATTCAACCAAAGTCATCTGGTGGTTCACCTGAAGTCGAAAATGGCCATGCTCACCTGTCTGGGTGCTGGCTGTTGGCTGGGGCTGTTGTTTCCTGCAGGCTAGCTTGGGCTTGTTTACATAGCAGCAATGTTTGAGGAAGACAGGAATAGAAGCTGCATGTGCCTTGGCTTGGAAGTTGCATGGCCTCATTTCTGTTGCAGTGTCTCTCTTTTTAACAAATTATATTTATTTATTTTAATTGGAGGATAATTACTTTACAATATTGTGATAGTTTTTGCCATACAACAGTGTGAATCAGCCATAGGTATGCACGTGTCCCTTCCATCCTGAACCTTCCTACCCGCCCTAACCCTCCAGATTGTCTCTTGGTCAAAGCAAATCCTCAAGGCCAGCCCAGATTCAAAAGCTGTGAACACTAGGCCCCACCTCTTGCTGGGAAGGCTACAGAGAATTTGTGGCCATTTTCAAATGTACCACAGAAATTCTCTGCACATACTTTGTTGTTTAGTTCTCACATCAGAGAGGTACGACAGGGAGAGTCAGCAAGTTTCAAAGTCACATGGTTTGGGACAGTACAGTGTTGTAAGTGCTTTGAAAGTTGCTGCTCATTATTTTTAAATCTTACAGCCACTATTCGGACCAACTTTTTCTTCTCTGCAGCCTTGTAGAGAAAGGGTCATTCATGTTGCTCTGTGGCTGCCATGTGTTGGAAGCTTCATATATGTTGTATCATTGAACTGTCAAAACTTGTCTGACATGGTGATTTTATTAATATTCCCAATATTTGGATGAGGAAACTGAGGCTCTTGGAAATTAAGTACAGGTTGTATAAGAGAACGCTACCTCCCTTTTCCCAATGCAAAAGTGGTCTCCTTAAGTAAATGATAAATGTCCCAGGGCAGATTTTTAACCTCTTGTTTGCATCTAGAAAATGGACTTTTAAAAATTTTCTGTTGACTTGTTAAAGTTGTACATTGCAGAAAATTATCTGCAACAATAAACGTGTTTTTCAGATGTCCAGTGGAGCCCCAGAATAGAAGCAAGATGAATATTCCGTTCCGCATTGGCAACACCAAAGGCGACGATGCTTTAGAAAAAAGATTTCTTGACAAAGCTCTTGAACTCAATATGATCTCCTTGAAAGGGCATAGGTGAGTACATGTCACATCCAGAAGCTTGTCAGAGAATTGGTATAGTTTTCAGATGCAGTGAAAGTGTTAGTTTCTAAGTCATGTTGGACTCTTTGTGACCCCATGGACTGTAGCCCGCCAGGTTCCTCTGTCCATGGAATTCTCCAGGCAAGAATACTGGAGTGGGTAGTCACTCCCTTCTCCAGGGGATCTTCCCGACCCAGGGATCGAACCCATGTCTCCTGCATTGGCAGGCGAGTTGTTTACTGTCTGAGCCACCAGGGAAGCCCCTTCAGATGCAGGGTAAAACACATCCAGGAACCTGCCCAGCTTGAAGTTGCAGTTACTGTAACTAGTTGAAAAAGACCAGTTATTACGAGATAATCTTCCTGTTGCTTTTAGAACCCTTGGCATGATTTCTCAGCTGAGAGCATGATGGAGCCCCATCTTCTAGGAGCTTTGGTCAAAATTACCTTTGAGGCTCTCTGCTGTGACAGCTCAGAGTTTGCCATCCCATCCATGGTGCAACTGGCACAACCCTGTCCAATGTAAGAAAGAGCCACTATTGCTCCCGCTGGACATCAGAAAGAGTAGTTAATCCTTCAGGCTCCATGAAAAATGTATGTCCTCACACACAAGAGTACCTGCCAGCTCCCTGCCCCCTGTACAGCATGCTTGTCGAAGAGTTGAGTTAACCTTGGTCACATGTGAGCATGACGCTCACTGTGTTGGGAAGAATTTCTAAGGACTGAGGTGGGTGTCTGAAGCTCTTGGCCTCCTATGGGTATTCTCAGATGAGAAGCTGGACACGATGATCTCAGGTGCCATGACTCTTAAAGGAGTGGGTGACTGGAAGGAGGGTGGTCTTGACGTTAAACCAGATGCTCCTGTTCTTAATGGCTGCATCTGTGGTTCTTCCAGGTCTGTGGGAGGCATCCGAGTCTCTCTGTACAATGCTGTCACTGTTGAAGACGTCCAGAAGCTGGCAGCCTTCATGAAGAATTTTTTGGAGATGCACCAGCTATGAGTGCATCCTGACCAGTATATACTCTGCCCTTGAACAATGAACGAAACTGAAAGTCCCTTGGGAATGGTTACAAGAATATTAACAAATATGGCATTTTCTCGAGTGATATGATAGATTTTTCTTTTTTAGAGAAAAACAGCAACACATCTGCAGCTCTGCCAAACTGTTGGGACTTAATCTTAATTCTGACTTTAACTGGAAGCCTTTAAAAAAATCTTCCCTTTCATTTTTCTTAAAACTCTTAACTAATATTGTCTTCGTTGCTACTCTTTCTGCTTAGATCTCAGATTCAAAGCTGCCTGTGGCTTTAATAATGCAAATTGGCAGGTTATTATTTTTAGAAACACAAACAGAATGGAGGGTAGGTGGGGTCCCCTGGGTGCTGAATTTTGATCCTTTGCAAGATGACAGCAGTAGGGGTCTCCTGGGGTTCTGCAGCTATTAATTTAAGTCACCACCGTCCATGCGGTGAGTGTTTAGGAGTTCAGACTAAAAGGCAAACTGGAAATCTTTCCTTAAACCGTTATTCTCATAAAGAGATGAAAGTGACATACTGTATGTTTATATAACAAGGTCTGTTTTTTAATACTAAATAGTTTATATCTTTGTACACTTATGTTTTCTAATAATTCAGTTCGTGTGGGTATATGTTCAGACTTTGAGAATTTGATAGGATCCTTAACCTTGTGCATTGAAGTGTTATGCTTTCCATGGTTGTCTTCCTCCCCTACTCCTTCCTTTTAAAGCTACTTCACAAGGTTTGGAAGCTTCCTGATTTCACTTTCCATTCCTCTCAGTGGGTAGAAGAAAGGTTGGTTGGTTGGTTGGTCATTTCTTTGTTTTTCAGTTATGCTATTAAACTAAAAATCTCTGTTAAACTCTTCTTTCATTTGTTCACATGACTGTTCTCTTTATGGTGTTTGGCCAACGATGCTGTGAGTTTGGGAAGATCTTTGCTGAAGACTCTCTTCCCCTGTTATTCATCCATTGTCAGTGTTTTATGTTGACTATATGAAGGACATTAAAGTCCTAAAACATCTAAGTCTTTGTCAGTGAATTTCTTTACCTGCTTTTTAGACAGATTGTTCTTTTAAAAACTTTCTGTTGGGAAAACTTGAGTCTAAAAATAGCATCTGTGAACTGTATTTTGTTCAACTGAAGGTAAAAGACTTACATTCTCTGCATCCGTGTTTGTAATGATTCAGCACACTGGTAGCTTTCCATTGGCTCTTGGAATGGACAGTATCAACAAATGACCTTATAACACAGCTCACAGTATAAAGTTCTATGAAGTTTGCCCCAGTTCAGCTGAAAACATGCCAGTAGGACAGTATTGAGCTATCTTCATGTTTTGTTGGATTATGTAACGAGGACCGTACTGATCTTTCATCTGAGCCCTACACCAATTAGTTGGGTTAGTTGAGTTTCTCTGCTTAGGGCTAAGCCTTTACAGGCTTGGTTCTCTCATCTTTAAAGTGAAGTGAAAGTTGCTTAGTCATGTCCAACTCTCTGTGACCCCATGGACTACACAGTCCATGGAATTCTCCAGGCCCTGGAGTGGGTAGTCTTTCCCTTCTCTAGGGGATCCTCCCAACCCAGGAATCAAACCCAGGTCTCCTGCATTGCAGGTGGATTCTTTACCAGCTAAGCCACCAGGGAAGCTCTTTCTTTGAAAAGGAGGATAGAAATAACTCCTTAACTTTTCTCAGGGATGTTTAAAGCCATAAAACAAGGGCTCAATGCAGGATGTGACTAATAACCACAGTAAATGTTAAGTAGCAAAAACTGCCCAGTCCATGGATTCCAACCAAGTGTTCACATGTTATAGCATTCAGAGTCTGTTTCACCTCCTTCCTCATCCATTCACACGATGGTTGCAAGTCCCTGTGGTTTGTACCAACCCCAAATCTCTTGAATGTCCACTTATTTCCTTTCCCCTTGCCACAACCAGCTCTGCCAGCCTTCAGAAGTTCATTTCAGCAGCCTCATCTGCCCACACCATCCCCTACAGCACAGCTGGTTGGATGATCACTTCATGCTCCTCTTTGGTTTTTAAAAAGGCCCAGGCTTCTTAGCGTAGCAGTCACAGCTTTGTAGCATCTAGTCTGGTCTTTCCTTTTTAAAAAAATTTTTAATTGGAGGATAATTGCTTTACAATGTTGTGTTGGTTTCTGCCATACAACAACATGAATCAGCCATAAGTACACATATGTCCCCTCTCTCTTCAACCTCCCTCCCACCCCCACCTCACTCCACCCTCTAGGTTGTCACAGAGCACGGAGGAGTTGAGCTTCTTGTGTCATACAGAGACTTCCCATTAGCTATTTTACATATGCTAATGTATATGTTTGGCCTGTTCTTTTTTGTGTTTCTTGTTCTTGGAATGTCATGCATAAGCCCATGCTTCCACAGGTAAGCCTGGAGTTCCTGCCCCAACTTGGCAAGACCAGCCTTCCTTCAAGACACCTGCCACCCTTCTGACCTTGTTTGTGTCTCCTCCATTGTAACCATGCTCTTTTCCTTTGTTCTTACAAGGGTGACCCTTTTATGCCATCACAGCTCCTCCATTCTGTTCTTTACTGTGCTGAGTGTGTCTGTTTACTTGCCTTCCCCACTAGAGCAAGAAGCAAGTGCTGTTTCATCACCTATATCATCTGACATCCTGCTTTGCCTTTAAGGGATGCTCAGCAATTGTCTAATGAATGGAAAGTTGGGTCTTCCTGAATTTTGCAAACAGCCTGCAGTAAGGGCAGAGGTACAGTCTCACATAGGAGGATTTTTAATTTTAAAAAGCTTAGTATACAATTTAATTTTTCACTAAAACTTAAAATCTTGGATGGCTTCCAGGCTCTTCTTTATGTATCCGTGAAAGTGTTTGAAAAATGGTCCGTAACTGCTGCATTCATACCAGTCCAAAGGGTGGACACTGTTGTCTGGACAAAGGAAGGTTCTGGAGCACAGATTGCTGGAATACACTCACTGAATGAAAACCTTGACCTTTGTGTGTCTCAAGTGAATGAACTGATGTCAGGCTGCTGACCACGTGGAAAGAGGGGGAAGAGGAGGTAAGGATGTAGGCTCTGGGTCAGCAGGCTGTGGGAGTCATGACTGGCCAGTCTTGATTAAAAGCCAAGTGGACAGAAAAGTGTCTTTCAGGCTTTGGGAAATCTGTGTAAGGCTTGGTGGCCTTATGCTCCTTTAGATTCTCCAAACTGTACCTCTTCCCCCAAACTGATTTTAAAGTTTTATTTTTCTCTTTCAAAATTTGACAACACATAATCACATTAATACCACCCAAGTGAGAAAAAGCACATTTATTTTCACATTGCATGTTTACCTCCTCACATTGCTTTATGCCCAGCACTGCAGTTCTTTGTGTGCATGAGAAATAATACTGTGTTCTGTTCCACGCTAGTCTATGTTTATCTAAATATCTAATGCTGTCTCATCACAGCTTAGCAGGTCTGGGAGGCTTGGCAAACTCTTAGGTAAACTATGTGATATAGCAAATAATTATTCCCTCTCCCTTTCGAGCTTAAGGAGCCAATAAGACCCGTAAAATGGACAAGCCCCATTGATAGAGGTCTAATTTGGCTGAAGGCACTTACAGGTCTAACCTTGAATCACTCTATGATTAATGTTTGTTGTGTCATGTTCTTTGGAAGGAAAATAAAATGAGGAAGAATTTCTTCACATTTGATCAGAACGCACATAATTAAAAAGTAAAATGCTACTGCGTCTGCAAAGAAATCAGTCACTTTAATTGGAAGGAAGATTCCTTTCCTCTATTAGTAATTGGGCTTTTGGTAATTTAGAATCAGAATCCATGACAGTTTGTGATAAATTGGCTCCTTTTGGGCTAAAGAAGGTAAGAAGTTCTAATTACCCTTGGATCATTCCTGAGTAGATGGAAAAACTTGATCAAAGAGATGTTGGGAGAGAGAGAGAAGAGCTGCTGCTGCTAAGTCGCTTCAGTCGTGTCCAACTCTGTGCGACCCCATAGACGGCTGCCCACCGGGCTCCGACGTCCCTGGGATTCTCCAGGCAAGAATACTGGAGTGGGTTGCCATTTCCTTCTCCAGTGCATGAAAGGGAAAAGTGAAAGTGAAGTCGCTCAGTCATGTCCGACTCTTAGCGACCCCATGGACTGTGGCCTACCAGGCTCCTCCATCCATGGGATTTTCCAGGCAAGAGTACTGGAGTGGGGTGCCATTGCCTTCTCCAGAGAGAAGAGCTAGCAGTGAGCAAAGATTTATTGAATTTCTTTTTAGGAAGATAAAGAATAAAATAGTTCATTTGATGTGACAAAAACTAGAGCTTGTGGTATTTGAAATCCTAGAGATGTAAATTTGATTTTCTAAGAACTGGGGATATTAGAAAAAGTTTATGGACAAAGAGGTTCTATAGTTAGGTTATAGAAATTTGCCTTGTTTACTTGTTAGCACATGAGAATATTGATGACATTGGACTTCACTTGGGGAAAGTATGGAATTTGTACTTTGAGTGTTTAAACATATAAATAATTGGCACTAAGTTTAAGGAAGTCCAAATTGTTTTATTCAAATGAAAGCATACTTTAAGTTGGTAGAAATATCCTCAGAATACTAATGTATGAATCTACTGACTCAGTGCCTGTTGCTATTCTAGCCTTTCTCTTCAGATTGCCTAACAATACATGAAGGATAGTCTGGATCTTAGGTTGATGCATTTATTTTGAATTCTGTGTATTTATTTTATATAGATACAGGTATATTATTACAGATAAAATTTCAAATTTACAGAGACGTTGCAAGATTAGTACAAAGAACTGTTGTATATGCTTTACCTAGATTCACCAATTATTAATTTTTAGCTTTATATGCTTTGGCATTCCCCATCTCTCCATATGTTTTTTGCCTGAACCACTTAAGGGTAAAGAGACACTGTGCCCTTTTACCTGAAATAGTGATTATTTCCTAAGAGCAACAACATTTTCTTACCAAACCACAGCACAGTGATCTAAGTCATAAATTTAACATTGATGCTGTTCACTAATCTAAGTCCGTATTCATATTTTGCCACTTAGTCCCATAACATCCTTAAGGACTCGTTTTTTTGGGAATCAGCCCATAATCATGCATTGCACTTAGTTCTTATGTCACTTTGGTCTAAACAGGAAATAGTTCTTCAGCCTCTTTGTTCTTCATATTATTGAGTAGAGTAGGGGCTGGTTGTTGGGTAGAATGATCCTCAGTCTGGGTGTGTCCTCTGTTTCCTCACAGCTATTTCATATTATGTGCTTTTGGTGAGGGTTCCACAAAAGTGACAGTGTGTCTCTCTACGTCCTTACAGTAGCCACCTGATGGTCATCTGTCTTGTTACCGTCTTGGTGGAGGTGGTGCCCATGGAGTTTCTCCACTGTCAAGTTATCGTTTCTCCCTTGGTAGTTAATCATTTCTGGAGAGATATTTTGAGACTCTGAATGTATTCTGCTCTTCATCAAGCTTTTGAATTGCATATCTGTTTCATGGAACTGATAGAGCAGATGGATTTATTTGATGGAGAATAAAGAGAGAATGGAGAATGACGTTATTGTTTATGCTTATTTTCTACTAATATTTTAACAACCTGCTCTTCTCTCTCTCAAAGGGGGGAAAATCCTAATATAAGCAGAAGTGTTCAGAATAGTTCATTGGGAAGTCAAAAGGCAGCCACTGGAGGTTATGTATTCCAGGAGCCCTGAGAATAAAAAACATATTTTGAGAATGTGAACAGGATGGCAAGTGTGCTTTTTGGTGAACTAAGGAAGGCAGAAGAGAATTCCCCGATCAGGATATAAGGACCAACTTGTAGAATTTTCCTTCCATGTCTCATCAAGTTTGTCTGTTTCTCATTATTTTTGAAAATACAGCCCTTCGGCCACACAGACCTTCAATCTAATAACCAGATCATGAACCACAGGGTCTGACTATACTTTGAATGAAGTCATATATATATAACAACATAAAGTTAAAATTTCTTCTGATGACTCTAGCCTAGCAGAACAGCCGCCAAGAGAAAAATAAAATCCTGGCTTCTACCTAGCCAGGTGAAAAGCCATAGGCATCTTAAATGCCCAAAAAATGAAACTTGAAGTTGAAATGTAAGAAATGTAGGAAGTTACAGGACATTCTTGGGGGAGAAATAATGATCTTATCCAGCAGAGTAAAAGGTGGCTAGAGCCTGAATCATTCCTTCCTGCTGCTTTCCTCTACTTTAAAACTATAGAAAGTCCAGGGGTTGAAGCAGAAATCTTCAAGAGTTCTTAGGAGATGACAGGTGAGCAGGTTAATAACCTCAGGTAGCAAATATTCTGCCGTAAAACACACTGGGGAAAATACTTCTGAGTTTCATGCATTTAAATCAAGGGCAATCTAACATACTTCAAGGAGAGATAAAAAAGCCTTCCTCAGCGATCAATGCAAAGAAATAGAGGAAAACAACAGATTGGGAAAGACTAGAGATCTCTTCAAGAAAATTAGAGATACCAAAGGAACATTTCATGAAAAGATAGACTCGACAAAGGACAGAAATGGTATGGACCTAACAGAAGCCGAAGATATTAAGAAGAGGTGGCAAGAATACACAGAAGAACTGTACAAAAAAGATCTTCATGACCCAGGTAATCACGATGGTGTGATCACTCACCTAGAGCCAGACATCCTGGAATGTGAAGTCAAGTGGGCCTTAGAAAGCATCACTACGAACAAAGCTAGTGGAGGTGATGGAATTCCAGTTGAGCTATTTCAAATCCTCAAAGGTGATGCTGTGAAAGTGCTGCATTCGATATGCCAGCAAATTTGGAAAACTCAGCAGTGGCCACAGGACTGGAAAAGGTCAGTTTTTGTTCCAATCCCAAAGAAAGGCAATGCCAAAGAATGCTCAAACTACCATACAATTGCACTCTTCTCACAGCTAGTAAAGTAATGCTCAAAATTCTCCATGCGAGGCTTCAGCAATATGTGAACCGTGAACTTCCAGATGTTCAAGCTGGTTTTAGAAAAGGCAGAGGAACCAGAGATCAAATTGCCAGCATCTGCTGGATCATCGAAAAAGCAAGAGAGTTCCAGAAAAACATCTATTTCTGCTTTATTGACTATGCCAAAGCTTTTGACTGTGTGGATCACAATAAACTGTTGAAAATTCTGAAAGAGATGGTAATACCAGACCATCTGACCTGTCTCTTGAGAAACCTGTATGCAGGTCAGGAAGCAACAGTTAGAACTGGACATGGAACAACAGACTGGTTCCAAATAGGAAAAGGAGTATTTCAAGGCTGTATATTGTCACCCTGCTTATTTAACTTATATGCAGAGTACATCATGAGAAATGCTGGGCTGGATGAAGCACAAGCTGGAATCAAGATTGCCGGGAGAAATATCAATAACCTCACATAAGCAGATGACAGCACCCTTATGGCAGAAAGTGAAGAAGAACTAAAGAGCCTCTTGATGAAAGTGAAAGAGAAGAGTGGAAAAGCTGGCTTAAAGCTCAACATTCAGAAAACTAAGATCAGGGCATCTGGTCCCATCACTTCATGGGAAATAGATGGGGAAACAGTGGAAACAGTGTCAGACTCTATTTTGGGGGGCTCCAAAATACTGCTGATGGTGATTGCAGCCATGAAATTAAAAGATGCTTACTCCTTGGAAGGAAGGTTATGGCCAACCTAGATAGCATATTTAAAAGCAGATACATTACTTTGCCAACAAAGGTCTGTCTAGTCAAGGCTATGGTTTTTCCAGTGATCATGTATGAATGTGAGAGTTGGACGGTGAAGAAAGCTGAGCGCCGCAGAATTGATGCTTTTGAAGTGTGGTGTTGGAGAAGACTCTTGAGAGTCCATTGGACTGCAAGGAGACCCAATCAATCCATCCTAAAGGAGATCTGTCCTGGGTGTTCATTGGAAGGACTGATGTTGAAGCTGAAACTCCAATACTTTGGCCACCTCATGCAAAGAGTTGACTCATTGGAAAAGACCCTAATGCTGGGTAGGATTGGGGGCGGGAGGAGAAGGGGACGACAGAGGATGAAATGGTTGGATGGCATCGCTGACTTGATGGACATGGGTTTGGGTAGACTCCAGGAGTTGGTGATGGACAGGGAGGCCTGGCGTGCTGCAATTCATGGGGTCACAAAGAGTCGGACACAACTGAGCGACTGAACTGAACTGAAAGAATTATGTTCAGATTAAGGTTCCAGCTGATGTTACCAGTCACCTCCTCTTTTAAGCCATCCCCAGTTCTCCCAATGGCATATTGTTCAAGATACAGTGTCTTTCATGAGCTGCGTTCTTGTTGATACAGGGGTAAGCAGAATGATCAAGGTTTATCAGTTAGGATTTTGTTGATCACAATAGATAGAAAACTTGGTCCAAATTGGCTAAAGGAAAAAAAATTACTGAACCCAAGTCTGCTTGGTAAGTGAATTCTTTATCACTGAACCACTTGGGAACTGTAGATAACCCTACCACTGGGGAAAGTGTTGGGCACAGGGAACACATGTAAGGGGATCAGGGAAAGCTTCCTGGAAGCACTTCCATCGAGGCCAACACGAGAGGGGTTAAGTCAAAAGAGGTGGAAGACAGGGGAGTGTTCTGTGAAGAGAGAATAGCACGTGTGAACTTCTGGACTTGAGGGCTGCCCCAGGAAATTCTGGGGCCAGTGGTTCAGATTGTGGGAGTGGTTCAGGATGTGGGAGTATGGAGGGTTTAGGACCGAGTCAGGGAGGGGAGATCAGAGATGCATCAAAGTCCTGCCGTGGAATCTGGACTGGATCCTAAGCACAATAGGCCAGGCTCTGTAGGACTTGAAGTAGCAGAGCGAAGTAAGATGTGCATTCAGGAAAAATCCTCCTGGCTGGAGTGTAGTGACTAATTAGAAGAGGGAGTCTGGAGACAGGAGAAGGGACAGCTGTGCCCAGTGTCGTAACAATTGTGAGTGAGGCTAGCTGTGAGGGACAGAGGACTGGATAAGCTACTTAGAGGAAGGATGGTTAGATGCGGGAGGTGAAGGGAAAGAGACAGGTCAAGTATGAAGATGGTTCCACCAGTGGTACAGGAAAGGCAGGGAGAATGAGTATTGTGCTGCCATTTTCCTGTCTGTCTCAGACCTGCTCCCTGCCTTTCCACTGCTCTGCTCCATGTCACAGGGCTAATCCTGCAAACCTCACCTTCCAGACTTTCTCGCCAACTCTTATCCAGGTGGGTTCAGCCAATGGAAAGCATTGGCTGGAGGGTGGAGAGCCTGGGGATGGGAGAAACCAGCGTATTTCGCCCTCCCCATCCTGCTCTCTATTCGGGCACCTGCAGCAGGGCTGGTGGGTGGCTGCTCAGTTCTGAGGCCCTGCCCCACCAGGCACCACTCCCTCTGTCTCCCAGCTCCTACCTCACAGCTGTGGCAACACCACTTCTTTCTCTGCCCCGCAGCTCAGCAGAGGGGTGGCTGAGGCTTCCTCTGGTGTGACTCTCTGGATGGTCCCACCATCCTGTTTGGCCTTTTTGCTTTCTCATCACCATATGAAATTTGCCATATTGAACTGATTGTCCTGGGTGGGTTGTTTTTCTGAGTGTACATTTGACAGACTTATGAGCCACTTAAATGGAGATGTTTAACAGGATGTCATATGTAGATTTAAAGCTGCAGAGAGAGAATGGTCTTTTATGGAGACAGACTTAGATGGTAATTGAAACCAGGGGAGAGGATGAGCTTCCCTGGGAAGATAGCATAGAGGGTGAAGAACAGAGAGCCTGAGGCAGAGCCCCAGAAATACCCCCAAAAAGATCAGCTCAGAAAGAGACTGAGAAGGTGCAGAGAAGGGGAAACCTATTGGGAGGGTTGGGTGGCACAGAAACTAAGGAAAGAGATTGTCAAGAAAGAGATATTGTAGAAGGGAAGATGGGGTTAATTGGGAGATTGGGGTTGACATATATACACCACCATGTGTGAAATAGGTAACTAATGACCAGGGAGTTCAGCTTGATGCTCTGCGGTAACCTAGAGGGCATGGGAAGGGGGGCAGTGAGGAGAAGATCCAAGAAGGATGGGATATATGGGTACTGAGTTACTTCGTTGTACAGCAGAAACCAACACAACATTGTAAAGCAATTATCTCCCTCCACTCTCCCCAAAAGAGACATGGTTTAAAATATAACTTGGCTTGGAGGTCACAGAGGTAAGGATTGAAAGATAGTCCCTGGGCTTGTCAATGAAAAAATCATTGGGGGCTTCAAGGAGAGCAGTTTCATGAGCAGTGGGGCAGAAACCAGATCGCAGTGGGCAGAAGGGAAGATGGGAGGGGAGCAATGGGGGGGCAAGTGAAGAAATCCAATGGCAAAGGGAAAGAGGAGAGGGGTGGATAGAAGGATGTGAGAACAGGATGGAGAACAGTGTTTCCTTGTGGCTTTTTAGCTCTGGATGGGTGGGGCTAACAGAGCAGGAGAGCATTAAGATGTAGGAAGAGGGGCTGACTCCTGAGCCCAAGGAGGATACTGTCTTCAGCTCCCACCAGCTGGATTCCCCCTTTCTCTATCATTCCATGGAGTCTGTGGAGGTTCCCCCTGGACTCTTTGGATCAGCCCTTCTTGATCCATTCATCCTTTCCTTATTTCTCAGCACATCTGGGTCATACATTATGTGAAGATAAATAAATCATTATTGATGGTCAATTTTCTTGAAAAATCCCCCAGGAGTGTAGCATTTTGGAGAACTACATATTGTTTCACAAAAAGCCAAAGAAGCCCATTTTTGCTTCAACCATTGAGAGAGATTGCTATTTCTTGGGGAACCTGATGAAGAAGGTGACTCACACTTAGGAATAATCTTGCTTGAAAACTGCAAAAGGTGAGCTACTTTGGCTATGAGAGGGCTCCGAGGCCTGAGTCTTCCTGAGAGATGGCAGCTCCACAGCTCCCATTTCCCTCTGACCCTAGGCTATGAGCTCATTGAGTGAGATGTAATTAAAATCACTGACATGGTTTAAATGGTAATTCTGTTCTCTCTCTTTCATTTAGAGCAAGTTTAATGGAATTTGTATAAAATATATGGGTGAAATATCCATACAATAGAGCTTGGCTATATCCTCATTGTTCTCCTTCCCTTTTGCATTTTCTGCATCTGCCCTCTTCACCTCTTCAGACTTAACCACACAGCATCAATCCACTGGTCCACTGGTCCATCAATCCAGGTGGTCCACTGAACATGTCTTTCCCCTTCTCATCCGGTCATTGTTGTCAACTTGCTCTCCACCACTGCCTCCTGCAGTAGCTGTTAGTTCTAGGGATGTTGGTTCGCTTTGAGCAAGTAACTGTTAGCTCCATGGACAGATTGGAAGTGACTTGGGAGCCTGAATGAGCCTGCCCTGGGTTAATTATACCAATGAAGTTTCAAGGAGAAGGGAGGAGCAGCTGGTCTACAGAGACCGAGCAGTTCTGAGACACATGCTCTTAGCTCCACAGGTAGCTCCATACGCAGTCTTACTATTTTGGTTCACTCTTGACTCCATCCAGGTTTCTGCTCTTTTTTTCATTTGGGGAGGAAAATGAAAAGTACCAGCCCAGGGGTAGTCCCCATATGCCTCCTACTTCTAAGCCCTACATACACTTATATATCCACTTGCTTGGTTGCCCAGGCATTTGTGATAACAAGTTGAGTGGTTTCTTCCCTAGGCCATCTTTCCTGGCATCCTTCCTTGGTGACATGTTGGAGGAGGTCACTGAGGGGATGTGACCACCAGCTGACCAGAGAGCTTGACCTGGGCGATCAAGAACTCCTCGCCCCTCTCCCCTGACCTTGGAATATATATTCTGCCTACGATTGCTACAGTGGGAGTGGGAACCATTTTCAAGGATGCAGCCTTTTGTTTTTAATTAATTAATTGATGTGGCTGTGTTGAGTCTTACTTGTGGCACATGGGCTTTAGTTGCCTGTGGCATGTGGGATTTTACTTTCCTGACCAGGGATCAAACTGTGTCCCCTGCAATGGAAGGTGGTGTCTCAACCACTGGACCACCAGGGAAATTCCAAGGACACTGCCTTGAGACAGTAATGTGTTATTGAGGCCATCTGGACAGTATACATGACTGAACCCTGTTAAAGTCTGTATGTAAACTTAAAATTCTGGCAGGTGGGTGTCGAGATCTATTTGTCTTTTGGTTGACCAAAACAAGCCTTGTTGATTGAGCCTGGATCTCCTGCACTGTAGGCAGATTCTTTAAAATTCTCAATCGGTTTCAGTGAGGGAACACTTGGCAACAAGTGCTGTCTTTCCAGGGCTTCCCAGGTGGCGTAGTGGTAAAGAATCTGGCTGCCAATGCAGGCGACACAAGAAATGTGGGTTTGATCCTTGGGTTGGAAGATCCCAAGAGATGCAGTTTCAATCCCTGTGTTGGGAAGACCCCCTGGAATAGGAAATGGCAACTCCAGTATTCTTGCCTGGAAAATTCCCTGGACAGAGGAGCCTGGTGGGCTACAGTCCATGGGGTCACCAAGAGTTGGATACAACTGAGCACGCACATATACTTTGTCTTTATAAATGAGTCTCTCCTTTACTAACATTGCTCCTCATACAAAATTTATAAGGTTTGCCTATATGTATATGCAAAATAATTTTGTGTATATTTTGAGACATAAATTGACAAGCCTCTTTTTATCTTTCATATGCCCTAGAGATTTTATAGAGGAAGTAAAAGTGTTCAAATTTGTGAGAAATTGGAATAATCAAGAGTTACCTGTATGGAATGCTGTTAACGATGGCAATTCACACTAAAGTACCTTTCATCTGAGACACTTAGGATCTGTTAACAGATTAAAAGTACTAAAAGATACTGATCTAGAGAATTTTTATTATCTTGTGCTCTGAAAACTTGGATTTTCATTGGTTTGAATGGGCCTGAAAATACATTTTTATTACTAGGGGCATAGAAGCCTCTAGCAGTGTTCTTAATAAAGCAAGTTGAGTTATAAGCAATCATCTGATGGAGGGTAAATGTACCATACTCCATTTTAAGAAAAATACAATAAAAAGTCTCAACATGGAAGAAAATCTTTATATGATCTTTTAAAAAAAACTTCAAGAAAAATAAAGACATGACACTATATTAAATTTAAAGCCAGCGACTTATAAGCAAGCAAAGCAAAGACAGTCTGATTAAAGTTGTTGCATTGTTCTGATATTTTTTATGTCTTACCCATTTCTGTGGCCTTTTTAGAACCGAAGCTTTTAGGGCACAGAGAGCAACTTCGCCTTGATGTAGGACTGAGCAAATGTGCAGAGAGGTTCTCAATAAATAGGCATTACATTCTAAGTCCAGAAGGGTCTTTGAGAGACCTGCTCTTTACTCCTTGATAGAACTTTTTAACTAGCCCAGAAAAGCAGATTTTTTTTCTTTAAACCTCAGAATTCAGAGATTCCACAGTGAGAACTTCTCACATTTGCCTTGTGGTCTGCTGTGGCCATTTATGGAACTGTGTGACCTCTGCGTGGGGACCCTGACTGCCCCACTGATCCACAGTCTGAATTGCTGTGCTCAGGGACCTATGTCTTTGGGGCTACGTCTTTTGGACCTACGTCTCTGGGCTCAACTGAAGCTTGGTCACTTTCTTTTATGGAATCTTGGGTGCTTGACTCTCTGACTCTCAGTCTCACTAGCAGGTTCTGGGAGGATTAAATAAGCTTGTGTGATAACCAAGTGACTGAGGCAGAATAGGCACAGAATGAATCTTCACTTCCTTTTAACTGAATGCAGAGAAGAACATAACCCAGGGGATGAGACTGCAGTTTGGTGCCTCTCAAACTTTAATATGGGTATGCCTCTCCTGTGGATCTTGTTAAATGAAGGTTCTTACGCCGTTGTTCTGGAGTGGGGACTGGATTCTGTATTTCTAACAAGCTTCTAGGTGATAGTGACACAGCTGGCTTTCTCCACCTCTGTGTGATCTTAGGTATATTATTGAACCTCTCTGTGCCTGTTTCTCCATCAGCAGCATGAGGATACTCAGAGTCTCTCTTTTAGGGGCTATAATGGGGGTTCAGCGACATATAGATGGACATGGGCATGTGGTGGACACCCAGTGTGTGCTACCCTAGCTCTTACATGCATTAGGAGATAGGTATTGTTAGAAAGATAAGCTGTCAACAGGACTGACTAGTCTCTAAAACAAAAGCTTCTACAAAAATGTCAGCGTCCTTCCCTCCTGCATCTTGGACACACAGGAGAGAAATGGGTGGAGTAAAATCTCCCCACGAGGGGCCTGTTGCCTCCAGGAAACAGGGCCAAGGGACTGCTTCAAGGGTCAGTATGTTGGTCCCTGTCACTCCAGTCCTTTCTTTCATTTCTTCCCCTTACCTTCTGTGGGTGGATTCGCCTCTTATTGCAAGAAGAGAGAGATGGGAACATGCATGAAAACAAATCTATGCATACTTGGACACTTCACCACTTTTTAAATTGAAAAACTCTCGACCAAGAGGATAGAGCCTATTCAGGATGGACTTTAATTGGCCATTAGAGTGCTTACTGGGTGGTGGAAATCTCTTGGCCTTTGGCTTCGGACCATGCCGGGCACCCCTGGCAGGCATTAATAGCCCATTAATGCACACCCTGTCACTGCTTTATTTCCTAATTAATACTGCCTGCTTTAGGGATAGGGGAACACAGCTATAAAATTGTTTTATCTATCTCTCTTCAACAAAGAGAGAGAAAAAAATGTTATCAACACCTCATGCCTGTCACATCAATGGCTGAACTAGAAAATCAGAAGAATCAGCATAGGTTTTATTTTCTTAGTCCTTACCTCAGGGAGGAGAAGGGTCAGTCTGAAACTCAACCCTGAACTTAGGTCAGGAAGTGCTCAGTTTCCTTATTGTATCTCAGAAATATGAAAAGTAGAAAAAATGATAAAGTGTAGGGCATATTAGCTGCATTTTCCTGTGATGCTTGAAGAGAGGGAGGGATGAGAAGGATGACCATGGGCAGTTGGGCAGGTTGTGCATTATACAACACTATAAATGTAGAATGTTCACATATATCATTATGACAACTTCCTGACAGAGGGAAATAATGTCTTGAGAAAGTATCTTTTTTCTGTTTCTCATAGATAGAGAAGTGCTTCTCAGTGGGGGTGATTTTTGTATCTAAGAGAATATTTGGCAATGTCTGGAGACATTTCTGGTGGTCATAAGTGGCTGATGTCTCACTGGCATCTAGTGGATAGAGGACAGGGATGCTCCTAAGCATCCATCAGTGCCCACGGCAGAACTGCATGACAAAGAATGACCTAGCTCAAAATATCACTAGAGCCAGAGCTGAGAAACCCTGGTCTGGAGGATGAAGGTGAACCTCCCTGACTCCGGCATCTTTTCTTTGCTTACCATGGAGAAATGACTACTGGAGAGGGAGTGAGCCAATTCTGACTCTGCATCCAACATGCTCCAGCAGCTTGTATGTAGTACACCACTTACCCACAGGGCCAACATGCCTGGAGGAGCCCAGGGATACCAGATGGCAGAGCTGTGGATCAGGGTGACAGCCATTGTGGGAAAAGTCTTCCTGCCTCCACACTCTCAGTTCACCAGGCCCAGGTGTCTCTTCCTTCTGTCCAGGGATCTCTGGGATGAACCAGCTTTCCTTGTCTCTCCAAAGCTTCCCAAGTAAGTCTTGAGTCCTTGTCTCTCAAGAGTAGGGCACTGTATCCTCAGATTTACCTCCCATGCTGCCTCCAAAACCAATTTTGGAAGGATGGTCCTTCCAAAGTGGATGATCAATTGGGGAACGTAGGCAGAAAATTGACACAAAACAGAGAACTCCCATACTGGTGACTGGGTTCAAATTCTAGCTTTTCCACATGCCAGGTAGATGGCCTTACGCTTTCAGTGAACCTCTCTGTGCCTCAGTTTTCTTATCTGTAAAATGGGGATGAAAATGATAGTACTAATACCAGACCACCTGACCTGCCTCTTGAGAAACCTGTATGCAGGTCAGGAAGCAACAGTTAGAAGTGGACATAGAACAACAGATTGGTTCCAAATAGGGAAAGGAGTACGTCAAGGCTGTATATTGTCACCCTGCTTATTTAACTTATATGCAGAGTACATCATGAGAAATGCTGGGCTGGATGAAGCACAAGCTGGAATCAAGATTGCTGGGAGAAATATCAATAACCTCAGATATGCAGATGACACCACCCTTATGGCAGAAAGCGAAGAGGAACTAAAGAGCCTCTTGATGAAAGTGAAAGTGAAAAGTGAAAAAGTTGGCTTAAAGCTCAACATTCAGAAAACTAAGATCATGGCATCCAGTCCCATTACTTCATGGCAGATAGATGGGGAAACAGTGGCAACAGTGGCTGACTTTATTTTTCTGGGCTCCAAAAATCACTGCAGATGGTGACTGCAGCCATGAAATTAAAAGATGCTTACTCCTTGGAAGGAAGGTTATGACCAACCTAGATAGCATATTAAAAAGCAGACACATTACTTTGCCAACAAAGGTCCATCTAGTCAAGGCTATGGGTTTTCCAGTGGTCATGTATGGATGTGAGAGTTGGACTATAAAGAAAGCTGAGTGCCGAAGAATTGATGCTTTTGAACTGTGGTGTTGGAGAAGACTCTTGAGAGAGAGTCCCTTGGACTGCAAGGAGATCCAACCAGTCCATTCTAAAGGAGATCAGTCCTGGGTGTTCATTGGAAGGACTAATGTTGAAGCGGAAACTCCAAAGTATTGGCTTTGGTCACCTGATGTGAAGAGCTGACTCATTGGAAAAGACCCTGATGCTGGGAAAGATTGAGGGCAGGAGGAGAAGGGAACGACAGAGGATCAGATGGCTGGATGGCATCATCGACTCGATGGACATGGGTTTGAGTGGACTCAGGGTGTTGGTGATGGACAGGGAGGCCTGGCGTGCTGCGGTTCATGGGGTCGCAAAGAGTCAGACACGACTGAGCGACTGAACTGAACTGATGGCCCCTCATAGGTGTATGGTGAGGATCAAGTTAGTGTTTGGCAACTATTTGCATGCAGCAAAATCCATGTAATTGGTAGATATTCTGGCCTCTTTCTATATCCATTTTTTAAGTATCTGTATTAGTTTTCTAGGGCTGCCATAACAAAATACCAGAGTCTGGGGAGTTTAAACAACAGAAATGTATTTTCTCATAGTTCTGGAGGCTGGAAATCCAAGGTCAAAGTGTCAGCAGCGTTGGTTTCCTCTGAGGCCTGTGAGGGACCAGGCTTCTCTCCTTTGCTGGCTGAGGGCTGCATTCTCCTCCTGTTCTCACATGGCCTTTAGACTCTGGGCAGGCCTGGGGTCTCTGGGTGTCCTAATCTCCATTTCTTATAAGGACACCAGTCAGATTGGATTGGGACCCATACTAATTACCCCTTTGAAGGCCTTATCTTCCAGTATAGTCACATTCTGAGGTACTGTAGTTTAGGGCTTCATCATATGAATTTGAGGGGACACAAATCAGTCCATAACACCTGACAAGGACCTTGTAAAAACACCAACGTGATTCTGAATGTTTAACTGCGATACTGAGTGAAAAGAAAGCCAGGAAGGACCTTGGGGCCATTATGCTAAGTGAAATTAGTTAGAAAAAGACAAGTACCCTATGATCTTACATATATGTAGAATCATGACAGCTGAGCTCATAGAAACAGAGACCAGATTGGTGGTTGTCAGAAGTGGGTGTTGGGAGGCGTGAAGGTGGTCACAAGGTACAAACCTGCAGTTATACTGTGAATATGTACTGGGCATTTAAAATACACACAATGACTATAGTCAATAATACTATTTTTTAATTTGAAAGTTGTTAAGAGAGTACATCGGAGAAGGCAATGGCACCCCACTCCAGTACTCTTGCCTGGAAAATCCCGTGGACAGAGGAGCCCAGTAGGTTGCAGTCCATGGGGTCGCTGAGAGTTGGACACGACTGAGTGACTTCACTTTCCCTTTTCCCTTTTATGCATTGGAGAAGGAAATGGCAACCCACTCCAGTGTTCTTGCCTGGAGAATTCCAGGGATGGGGGAGCCTGGTGGGCTGCCGTCTATGGGGTCGCACAGAGTTGGACACGACTGAAGCGACTTAGCAGCAGCAGCAGCAGCAGCAAAAGAGTACATCTTAGAAGTTCTCAACACAAGAAAAAAATTGTAACTCTGTGAGGTGGTACATGTTAACTAAACACATTGTGGTAATTATTTTGCAATTTATAACATGTAAGTTACTATGTTGTATACCGAAAACTGATTCAATATTATATGACAACCATATCTCGGTAAAATGGGGGTGATCATATATCTCAGATTTTTCTGGAAAATCATGGTTTCAAAAATTATGTCTTCCTGTCCACTTAAGAACATTTGTATTTTTCATAAGTCAACTTCCAAAATTTGGTTCAGAAATCATGGTCATGGTGCCTACCAGGCTAAGATGGCAACTAAGAGGGGCAAGAAAGGCAGGTGACAAGTGGGCAAAGTCAGAAACCTGGAGAAGGAAAGAAAAAAGAAAAAGGCCCAGAAGATCCATAACTTTAGAGCAAATTCCCAAATGATACTAGTTTACTGTGGCAGCAAGGCCTAGCCTCTGGTTTACTGCTAAATCTATTCTCCAAGTAGCACAGCAGTTAGAACACTTAATACAAAATTTCCTAGTTGTAAAATGGAAACTTTAATACCTGCTTGTTGTGTTTGAAGGTTATTTCAAAAAGTAATGTTAATATCAATAAAGCCCTTTATAAATGAACTCAAGGAACTTGGAAAGCATTACTTTTTTTTTTTCCAATCACTCTTTATAGCTACTAGGCAGTAATGACTCTGTTTGTACTGAAACCTGAATGTGTCTGCATCCTGGAAATATTGCAGTGATCGTCTTAACACCTGCAAAACATTCCTGCACCAGGTAGGTAAATGCTTATGGCTCAGCTCTCGGGCCTCCTCTCGGAGCTACTACCTGCGAGGATCACGTTGGTACATGCTAGGGCATCTACAACAGTCTTTGTGCTGCTGTGCTCAGTTGCTCAGTCATGTCCAACCCTTTATGACCTCATGGACTGTAGCCCACCAGGCTCCTCTGTCCATAGGGATTCTCCAGGCAAGAATACTGCAGTGGGTGCCATGCCCTCCTCCAGGGGATCTTCCCAACCCAGGGATCGAACCCAGGTCTCCTGCACTGCAGGTAGATTCTTTACTGTCTGAGCCATCAGGGAAGCCCTTTGGCAAAGGCCTATTTAGGTTACTTCACTGAAGGCCTATGTTTAATTGGACAGCAGAGCCTGGGTAGAAAGAACAATGCACTCGTCAGTTGGCAAAAACTCCTCCAAATATAAACAGATACAAGCAAGGCAATCTCAGTGTGAAGGGTGATTAGAATATGACTTGTATTTTGGACAATAAACTATATTTATGATTGTCTCCAGGTTATTAAGTATCTCTGCTGTCAGAGAAAACTGGGGCTATTAACTTCTTCAGATAGAACCAGAGGGAAGAGCAATCATTTCTTTTATAAGCAGAAGGGAAGGTTCTGCTCAATAAAGATCAATTAAACATCTCTGTTAAAAGACTGCTTGGAGCTGGTGCCAATAGAAATTCCACTTTATTAACCTGCGCTCCCTCCAGCCTTCCCACCTCTGGGGAAAATTTTAAGAGGACACTGGCTATTGTAAGCTCTATAAGGTGACAGGCGCTCTCACATCTGTGGCTGAATGATCTCTGATGTTGAGTGACTTTTCATGCATTTAGCAGGGGTACTCCCAGAGGATGGCAGGCAAATCAAGCACTCCTCTGAATTCAGATGAGCGCCAGTCATCTTCATGAGGGAGTGAAAAAAGAATATAACAATAGGTACCTTAAAAAATGATGTGGCAGTCCAAACTCCTAATTCCCAGGGTACAGGAAGAGTTTTGGGGATCCTCAGGGAATATCCATTTCATAAAGAAAACCCTCCACAATCTCCACCGTCTCACACTTACCACCTCATTCTTGTCCTTTAAAATACAGCCTGCTTCTTACGCTTTGGCTTAGACTGCATCCTCTCATGTAAATTCCATCATTTCTTGCTTTCTGAGCTCCCATATGGTTTTCTTACACTTCAGTTATAATACCTGCCTGACAGTTAATTTTCCAAACATCTGTCCCTCATCCAAGATATAAACTTCTTATCTATCTTTTCATCCCTGATCACTAATTGACCTCCCAATATGTGGTTTGTTGCTTTGCATATGGCAGGCATGTTGAAATAAGTCTGCAAGTTGGTCTTGGGTAAACATTATTGCAGTCAGTGTCTTGATAATCACAGTCCTGAAAGGTGGACTGTATGCACTGGCCTGAGCCATATGAGAATTCAGACAGAATGAATGAATAAGGATCTAGAGGGACACATCTATCTACATTTAAACCCAGAAGTTATTGGACTTATTGGGTTCATCAAAAACTTTGGGTTTTCCTGTAACATGTTATGGAAAAGCCTGAATGAACTTATTGGCCAATCTAATAAAAATCTCCAGCAGTAATTCTGACATCAAAGTCTTGGGCTTCCCTATAACAGTTTTCTATCGCTGTGTAAAAATTAGTATGAACTTAGCAGTTTGCCATATATAACTTTATTAACTCATAGTTTCCATAGGTCAGAAGTCCAGACATGATATGACTGAATACTCTGCTGAGCTGGGAGTCTCACCTGCTGATGTCAAGGCCTTGCTCAGGGATCTGGTTCTAATCTGGCATTCAATGTCTGCTTCCAAGCTCACGCTTCTTAGAAGAACTCATTTCTTTATGGTTGTAGGATAGAGCACCCCTTTCTTTGCTGGCTTTGGCATAGTCAATAAAGCAGAAATAGATGTTTTTCTGGAACTCTCTTGCTTTTTCGATGATCCAGTGGATGTTGGCAATTTGGTCTCTGGTTCCTCTGCCTTTTCTAAAACCAGCTTGAACATCTGGAAGTTCACGGTTCACGTGTTGCTGAAGCCTGGCTTGGAGAATTTTGAGCATTACTTTACTAGCGTGTGAGATGAGGGCAATTGTGCGGTAGTTTGAGCATTCTTTGGCATTGCCTTTCTTTGGGATTGGAATGAAAACTGACCTTTTCCAGTCCTGTGGCCACTGCTGAGTTTTCCAAATTTGCTGGCATATCGAGTGCAGCACTTTCACAGCATCATCTTTGAGGATTTCAAATAGCTCAACTGGAATTCCATCATCTCCACTAGCTTTGTTCGTAGTGATGCTTTCTAAGGCCCACTTGACTTCACATTCCAGGATGTCTGGCTCTAGGTGAGTGATCACACCATCATGATTATCTGGATCGTGAAGATCTTTTTTGTACAGTTCTTCTGTGTATTCTTGCCACCTCTTCTTAATATCTTCTGCTTCTGTTAGGTCCATACCATTTCTGTCCTTTATCGAGCCTATCTTTGCATGAAATGTTCCTTTGGTATCTCTAATTTTCTTGAAGAGATCTCTAGTCTTTCCCAATCTATTGTTTTCCTCTATTTCTTTGCACTGGTTGCTGAGGAAGGCTTTCTTATCTCTCCTTGCTCTTCTTTGGAACTCTGCATTCACATGGGAATATCTTTCCTTTCCTCCTTTGCTTTTCGCTTCTCTTCTTTTCCCAGCTATCTGTAAGGCCTCCTCAGACAGCCATTTTGCTTTTTTGCATTTCTTTTCCATGGGGATTTTCTTGATCCCTCTCTCCTGTACAATGTCACGTACCTCTGTCCATAGTTCATCAGGCACTCTATCTATCAGGTCTAGACCCTTAAATCTATTTGTCACTTCCACTGTATACTCATAAGGGATTTGATCTAGGTCATACCTGAATGGACTAGTGGTTTTCCCTACTTTTTTCAATTTAAGTCTGAATTTGGCAATAAGCAGTTCATGATCTGAGCCACAGTCTGCTCCTGGTTACCATGTGTAAAATAGATAGCCAGTGGGAAGGTGCTATATGATACAGGCAACCTGGCCTGGTGCTCTGTGACTGTCTAGAGGTGGGACGGGGGGTGGTGGGAGGGAGGTTCAAGAGGGTGGGGATATATTCAAACGTATAGTTATGACTGATTCGTGTTGCTGTACAGCAGAAACCAACACAACATTGTAAAGCAGTTATCCTCCAATTAAAAAATAAAAAAATTAGGGCAATTGAGTCTTTAGAGGAAGGTGTGTATTCATCATGGGATGACCAACCCAGAGGCCATCTTAGAATTCTGCCTTCTGTACACACCAACATGCTGAAGTGAAAGCTTTGCTTTATCTGCATGTGTCTGACTTAAGTCTTCTACTGTGTCATAAGTTATGCAAACAGAGGAAGTCACAAACCTGTATCTGACATTAAAAGTGCTACTCCCTGAAGAGGGCAGGAAGATACAACCTTGACTTTATCCCTTGATGAGAGTGATGTTTCATGGAGTTGGGGAGAATTTCATTGGGTCAATTGCCTGATTGAGACAGTCTTAATGAGTTGATAAATAGCAAGCATTAATGTCTCATTTTTAATGCTATGATGAATGGTCTATGAGAGGGGTCAGCAAACTGTAGCCAGTTGCTCATTTTTGTAACTAAATTATTGGACCACAGTCAATCCTGTTCATTCATGAATTCTCTCTGGCTACTTTTGCCTCGAGTAGTTGTGACCAAGAGCTGCTGCTGCTGCTGCTGCTAAGTCGCTTCAGTCGTGTCCGACTCTGTGCGACCCCATAGACGGCAGCTCACCAGGCTCCGCCGTCCCTGGGATTCTCCAGGCAAGAACACTGGAGTGGGTTGCCATTTCCTTCTCCAGTGCATGAAAGGGAAAAGTGAAAAGTGAAGTCGCTCAGTCGTGTCCGACTCTTAGCGACCCCATGGACTGCAGCCTACCAGGCTCCTCTATCCATGGGATTTTCCAGGCAAGAGTACTGGAGTGGGGTGCCACTGCCTTCTCCGGACCAAGAGCTAATAGCCCACAAAGCCAAAAATACTCCCCCGCTGCGGCCGACTCCCGGTCTAAGACCATTGGCACAGTCTTCTGATGATAAGAATCACCTGGATCATTTGTTAAAGTGATTTCCGGGGCCATCTTGGAACCGCCGAAGAAGAATCTCGAGGGTAGAGGCTTTGGGAAGGTAGAGTGAACAAGTTTCCCAGGTGATTCTGATCACCAGGGAATTAGTGGTCTCAGGTGTGCCTGCCTATCAGGCAAGGAAAGAGGCTTTACAGAAGCGGGGCTGGGCGGAGGCGCGCTGCCTTCGAGAGCGCAGATCTGGCGATTCCACCAAGTAAGTTACTTTTCGGTCTCTTTCCTCTGCTGAGAAATGAAGGTAATGGTGCCTGGTTGGCAGCGTGTGTGTGTGTATATATATATACATTGAGAGCCTAATTCAATGCGTGTGTATATATATACGTTGAGAGCCTAATTCAATGCTCGGTAGTGGTCACCCTCACTTAGAGGAGAGGCGCGGTATAAACCCAGAAGACTCCACTGTGGACACTGCTCCTAAACAAGACAGGCCCAGCAGGGCTTTTCAGTAGTCCACGGGTGTGTAGTCATCTTCCTCAGAAAGAAAAACTCCCTTAAAGGAATCTCCCATTACCTTCAAGACGGTGTAAGGTCCTTTAGAACTCAGTTCTCAGAATGCTGAGTATTATGAGAGGTGATTACTGGCTGTTCTAGGACATAGCTGAGTTTGCAAAAGAATTTTACAATTGAAAACTCTGGTACTTAGCAGAAGACACACACACACTCATATATATATATATACATTTTTTTGTTTCTGAGGTTAATGTTTTCAAAAAAATCTTTGCCTGATGAGATCATGCAAATTCAGCTACCCGTGTAGCTGTTGAAAGACCGTTTTTTGATAAACTGCCCAGAAATCCTTGCAAGATACAGGACTCCAGTAATAGTTCAGGTTACCAGGGAGTTTCATTCTTTGCTAAAAGGGGGAAAAATCAATCTTGAATCTTCTAGTCCAGTGACTAAAGAATTGCTCCATTGATTTTGTTCAGCTACTCAGGTGGGTGTGCAATTGATCCTGATTTGATATTTAAAGTTTACTTTTTCTGGGAAGTATTAATTCGAACCTGGTAAGAGTAATACTGTAATAATAGATGCTGTTTAAAGCCACTTTGCACAGCTTGTGTAAGCATCCAAGATAGTTTCCTCTTAACCTTTTCTTAAATATAGAACTTGAGTTTGTGTGTTTTTCCTCTTTTTTAACAGAAGAGGGAGGCAAAGGCTTGGTTAAACAGTGTACCTAAAACCCAGGCTAGAGGGAAATGGATCCATATTCTTAGAGGAACAGGTAAACAAGAACAGGATGAATTCTACCAGATATGATTTAGGATTTTTTTGTGAAAGAAAGGGGAGAAAAAGCACAATTGGCAAATGAGTGTGCTTTGCTGATTCATTTTGAAACTTTTTAAAAAAGCAAGTACCAGTAGGAACTGAGAAAAACAAACCGTCAGAGGGCGGGGGGAGAGTTATTCTTCATTTTTACTAAATGCAGTGTTGGAATCATGCTGTGCCCTAAAATACAACTGGATGAACAGGGTAGTTCAGGGTCTGCCCGAATTAACTCCCTAAGCAAATTTCTAGGTCTCCAGGCCACCTGGCTGAGCTCCAGGCTAGTGGCTAGTGATGCCATGTGATTTCCTTCTGCTCCTCTCAAGCGGAAAAACTGAAAGTGCTGACCACCAATAGTTGCATGTACTCCTGCTGAGATGTCCAATTCTGCGAGATTCTCTTAGGCTAATGTCTCTTGTGCAGATGCCCTCCCCCTACCCCAAACTCCAGAAGAGTTCCTATGGCTCACACCTGGTACCAACCAGCAGCAAGGAACACTCCTGCCCTCAACCCCCCACCCCCACCCCACAGTCCCTCCTGAAAACCTGCCAATAGAGAATTCAGGGAAGCTTTTCCTACTGGGGTGGCCATCTTGGCTAGACGCTGCCTCTGTCTTCTGTGGGTTCTGTCTCCTATGGTTTCCAAGGGGGCAGAAGGGAGATGCAGGGCCTTATTTGATGGGGGACATGAATATTTGGACTAGGTTCACTTCAGAGATTCGTTTTTTCCCCTGATACATATGAGTGATTTTTTTTTTTTTTTTTACTTGTTTTGCCTTGTTTTCTGTGTGGGTGGTGTCATGGAAATACTTGGGGATGGTAATTATTGGAGTCAGCTGAACTGAGTTTAGCTTGCTATCAGTTAGCATTGTGACCTTGGACAAGATTCTTAACCTTTCTGGTCTCCATTGGTAGAATGGGAATTATCATCCCCTTCTCATTTTCTTCTGAATTTGTCATGAAGAGCCAGTGAAATACGTATATGAAAGTGTTTTTGGAATGTCAAGTTACTCTGTATAGTCTGTGTGGCAGGTAACATCCCAGTTTGAATTTAAATGGGATTCAGAACTATGATTAACAAAGTAAGCAGAGCCAGGAAGGGCTGAGGCAAGCAGGGTGGCTAGAGTGCTCAGTTAAGGAGGCACTCCCTCACGAGGACATTTATATGTGGGCTCTGAACCAGCAAGAGGCTGAGAGTCAGTGTCTCCTTAAGTTTTGCACCCTAGTCACCTCACTTCCCTCACCCAAATCCCCGTCCTGAGTGAAGGTAAAATATCTACCTATTACAATTATAAATGTAATACACTCTCATTATAACTGGTGGACTTCCGTTATAACAAAGCCCACCAGTACCTAGTTAAACGTGGGCAGAGGTTAATGCTGGGGCAACTTCTGGGATGTCCTTCCTTGCATTTTTTCAGACCTCTACAACCTTAAACTTGGCTTTTGTTGTCACCTCAGGGGCAGCACAGAAATATGGGAAAGAAACACTAATCTGATCTCAAAACCTCATGCATGTTTTAGATCCTTGCCATGGCTGTATTTGCAGACTCTGTGGAGGTCACACAGAATATGACACATTAAAACATTCTTGAGACCTAGCTTTCTCTTACATAAACCAAATCTTTAGTAACTGCTCCAGGATCTCCATCTCCCCACTCCTTCTAAAATCCCTAGGTACTTCTTCTTTTCTTCCATCTTCCGGTTGGCTCCCTGCCTTCCTTCATTCACTACTTCCTCTTTCGTCTCTTCTTATGAAGATGAATATGGCCATTTGAAGACTCTTAACACTTGGATCTCTCTTACTGTTTCCCAGATCAGTTTCATAAAGGATCTGAGTGGTCAGAGAATGGGAGTGAGGGAGAAAGGTTTTCAATAGTTCCATGGGTTTTGTTCCTGACATATAATATCAATATGTACACCTCCCCTCCCTTCCCCACACATTTTGGAAATTTGATCACACTGTCCCTAATGTTTTCTGACTGGCTTGTTTCACTTAAAGATGCATCACAGAGGGACTTCTTGGTGGTCCAGTAGATAAGACTCTGTGCTCACAGTGTAGGGGACCTGGGTTTGATCCCTGGTCAGGGAACTAGAACTTGCATGCCACAACTAAGACCTAGAGCTGCCAAATAAATAAATATTTTTTTAAAAAAAGATGCATTGCAGAAATCTCCAGCAGTACTTACAAGTCAACATTATTTTTAACAGCTGCCTATATTCTACCTTGTCAGTGTCATAATTTAACCCTTTCTGTACTGTACTAGGAGATGTGTGTTTCTCCTTTTTCGCTTTTGCAAATAATCTGCAGTGAAAATCCTCTTACACCTTTTACTTCCTTGTGCCCTTAGAGGTTTAATTTGCTGAGTCAAACAGAATGTACATTTTGACAGCAGATTATGAGAAGGGTGATTGTGAGCACGTCTTGGACTCTGTCCCTGGTATTTTTCTTCCTAACCAACCTCAACTGGATTCATATTCACGTACAGTTTTCATTTATAGCTTAGGGGCTGTAAGTGAAAATTGAAAGGGTTGTTTTCCTAAAAAACTCTCAGTAAAATATTGTGTGTGGTGCTAATATGACTGCTCTGGGAATAGTAACTGGAGGGAAGAATGAGATATTCCCCATCTACCTGGTGACTCAGACGGTAAAGAATCTGCCTACAGTGCAGGAGACCCAGGTTTGATTTCTGGGTAGGGAAAACCCCTGGAGACAGAAATGGCAACCCACTCCAGTATTCTTGCCTAGAGAATCTTATGGACAAAGGAGCCTTGCGGGCTACAGTCCATGGGGTCGCAAAGAGTCAGCCACGACTGAGCAACTAACATATACTCTGTATAAACCATTCTGCAGTTTTGGCCTGGCTGGAATTAGAGGCCTTGGGGTGCTTGAAGGCTCAGGAGAGGAAGTCGTGCGAACGCAGCGCCACCCAGTGGCCGGCTGGAGAAGAGGACGGTTTTGTTTGCAGGTGCAGGCCCCAAATCCTTGAGATCGCCTAGGAATGCTTAGGGTGTATTTTACTCGCAGCTGATGTCCTGCATGAACAGCAGCGAGATTGGAGCCAGTGACATTTGGGTTATTGTTAAAGTGACTCCATGTGAAGCCATAGGCTGGCGCCTGGGGCAGCGTAGGTTACTGTTGCTTTTGAGTGAATTTGCATTTTATGTCTCAGGCAGTTCTACTCATATTAGAAAGAGATCGTGGCAATATACCAGGAGCAAGTCATTTCTAGGCAGGGTTTATTTGACTGCAGGGACCTCTGCCATAACTCTGTGGTCCAAAAGTCAGGAACTACTGAGATGAGATATTGAAAAGCGGAGTGCGTATGAAATCATGAACTCAATGTCAAGGGGGGTGTGTTCTTGAAAGGAATCCTGGGATAAATTCTCACCATACAGAAGGAACACCCTGTTACTCCAACTAAAGATGCTAAAATGACTCCCTAATGTAACAAATCAACTTCTTCAGACAGCTTGTTATCCCTTTCATAACGAGTACCCACCCTGTAATGAGCCCTGTTTCCTATGGCTCTGATCAGGGCAGGTGCTGTCACCTCTATCAGCAAACAGAAGGATTATTTTTGTTCCTAAATCATTTCTTCTGCTTTTGTACCTTTCTGAGATGCCTATTTAGCCACCTAAAACCTACCATCTTTCCTGTCCTTCTTAACACCCACTCTCCAAGTCTTCTCAGCCAAACCAGGCCTGAAGTGACTTTGGAAGCTTTTACACTCAGTGTCAGATATTTGATGTGGTCTGTTACGAGTCTGTCACGTGTCTTCTCTGATAGACTATGAATTCTGACTTCTGTGGTGCTTCATGTCTTCATAGCTCCTTGAAGGGAGATGCTAGACACAAAATAGTGTAATATTTCAGTGACTTGCTGCATGATGAAAAAAAGGAAAGCCTTTTTGTAAACATAGATCTTCATAGATTAGATCTACTTCATGTAGATATAAAAAACTTCTTTCATTTACGCATTCATTTAGTCATGCATATGTATGCACACACCCACATGCATGCACATACATACATACATACACACACACACACGTCATACAGGCTGGTCACAGGTGTAGGTGCATAGCCTTTTTATTTTTAAAAAATGGAGATGTGTTTTTGCACAAAGTATGCCCACCAACATGGAAAATCAAGCTTGTGGCTCATAAAAATGGAGACTGAGAATCCTGACCACATGGATCATGTGTCCTGCTTTCCTGGGCCTGGCACACTGCTCAGGAGACACTTGTTGGTGAGTCCTGGTCACATATCCGTTGGGTTCAGCTCTGCTTCCTCTTGGTCTGCTTTGTGTTGACTTCTTCTGTATGAACAATGTGTTGCTGGTCTCTGGGTAAAGAGAAGTTAAGGCACACAGGCCAATGACCAGCCACTAACTGGTGAGTTCAGGGGATCTAATATCTTGGGAGGATTTATACCAATTAATTAACTGCCTGAATACCAAGTTCCTTCCTATTAGCTTTGTAATAAGCGGAGCCTGGGTCTCACATTTATCCCAAGAAGACAGCTTTATCTAAATCATCTATATTTTAACAGGCAGTACCAAACTTCAGGCTCCAGAAACACATTTTAAATAATTTTTGCCATGCCATATATTTTAAGTATCATTAAAAAGCCATTTTCTTACTTTTAAAAATGTGTGCAGTAGATTTTGTGAAACCTATAACAAGTCTATGAAAAATTGATAATTTTTCCACAGGGATATATTCAGATGATTTTTATTCTGCTTGCCAAATGAAAAAAAATCTAGTGTGCATGGGTCCTTTATCTTATTTATATCCCCTGAGTATAATCACCATGTTCCCAAACAAAGAGAAATGGGTTGCTTGGTTTGAGTAGCCAAACCCCTTCCTGTGGCGGGCAAAGGATTTGGTGTAGCTCTGAACTAGGAAGCTTGGATTTCCCTTTCAAATGCCTCACTTTCTTATTCATTGCCTTTCAGTCAGCTCCATGTAAACTGGAGACTATAACATGGGTGTTGAGATGAATTTTGGCTGCTGGTGGAATGAACATGTGATGAAATAGGTCACTTTAGGGCCCAAGGATGATGTAGAGAGAGGTTTACAGTCAAAGACAATAATTATTCTGTCCTTTACTTAGCATTTCTTTTGCTTTATTTTTAACTGAAAATATGTGCCATTGTCTCTACAGTGGCACATATTTGTCTTAGTTCTCTGGCCTTCATTGCTACAAGCTGGTTATGATGTTGCTGCCTTCCCAGCATTCATTCTCTCCCTGATCATGAAACAGGTCAAGGGATAGGGAGAGATGGGGTATCATCATGCTCTTGTGAGTTACTCCTCATCCTCCCTTCCATCTGGAACAGGATGGGGGAACTCGGCATCTTATGCAGGCGACAGAGGAATAGAGGGAGCACTGCCACCATAACTAAGGTGGGAACAGAAACAGCCTTCTAAGCTGGGGTGGTGGGCGAGCACACAGCTCTGGCTTCACACAAAGGATGAAATAGGCAATACATAGAGGCTTGAGAGACTGTTGTGATGAGTAATTCTGAGTACAGGGGGCCTCAGTGGTGCTCTCTAAGCTTGGGCTCTTACGCTGGGGCTACATCATGGCTGATCTCAAGGACCATGGTAGTGAATGTGAACTGAACCAATTCTGCACTGAGGGGCCACGAGGGTTTTTGAGCTGGAGAATTTTGAGAGTATGATTTGACCTGAGGCCTTTGAAATTGTCTTAAAGAGAATTTAGAAGTTGTCTTGTCTAGTGGTTTTAAACCTTTACTTTGATGATCTCCCTGCAGAGCTGTTCTGGAGGGAGGGGCTGGGAAAAGAAACTGAGAGGCTGGGACCTTAGGTGCCTATTCCCACTGAATCAGCAGTTTTGCCTCTGTTTTACTTACTGGGCTGCCAGGTAAGAGTCCTTTCATCTCTTCTTTCCTCCATCCTTTCCTCCTCTCCTGTGGTTAAGCACATAACAAAAATTTCCATCTTTACTGAGTTGTACACTTAAAAACAGTTGTGTTGAGTGTGTGTGTATGTGCGTGCATGCTCAGTCGAATCCAATTCTTTGCGACCCCAGGGACTGGAGCCCATCAGGCTCTTCTATCCATGTAATTTTCCAGGCAAGAATACTGGAGTGAGTTGCCATTCCTTCTCCAGAGGATCTTCCCAACCCAGTATACTCACTGTTAAACAGATCTCCAGACTTTTTCCTCTTGCAAACACAACTCTATTCTCTTTAGAAAGCAGTTATCCCTTTCCTCCCCTTCTACATTGTTTCTATGAATTTGACTAGCCAAGTAAGATTTCTTTTCAAAAAGCAATCAAGCAGCTGAAAAGGTTTGATAGCCCCCTAGTATATACATCGTTCCTCACTGTCTGCCCCCTGGCCCCCAGACAGTGAGCAAACTGAAATCTTGGAGGTCCTAGGAGGCAAAAGGTGGTCACACTGCAGATGTTATACACACAGCTTCTTAAGCTGGATTGCCAGTTTCAAATTTTGGTTCTGACGCTGTGTGTGACACTGGGAAAGTGATTTAACACAGTGCCTCAGTTTGCTCATCGGTTAAAGGGACATGATGGTAATATGTAATTACATGATGTAATTGTTGTGAAGATTAAGTAATCTAAACAAAGCACTTGGAACAAGGCCTGATACTTATATAAGTGTCTGCTATTATTGTTAAGTGATTTCTAGCATGACACAGTTCCTTTTAAGGAGAGCTGTAACTTTGGGCCTACTATCAGCTCCCGTGGTGTGTGTCTTTTGAGTTTCCACTTAAGACTGAATAGATAGATAGTTTTGACTTGCAACATTTCCTCCTACGCATCCCTATCTCTCATTGATCTTGAAGGATTCTCCATCAGTATCTTAATCTTCAAAGGAGAAGTCATGCAGCTCATCTCATACAGTGCAAGAAGGATGGTCATCCGATGGCATTAATTCAGCAAATATTTATTGAATACTTTGATGTAAGAACACCTCAGATGGATACTGGGGACACTGAGCAAACCAGCCCCAAATCCTGACTCTTGAGCAGTTAATGTTTTCTTGGGGCAGAGCTTTGTAATGCAGCCCTCTTATATGAAATGCTTTTCTTGAGCTCATCTAGCCAAGGAAGATGAAAAGTTTGCCTAAAAATGTTCAAGTCTGGAATGCTCCAGACTTCTTGCTAGTTGTGCTTTTGAAAACTGGTTCATAAAAATAGATACTAAATACTGTGTGGAAAAATACTGGTGGTTTCAGATTTGAGGTGATTTTTCAGATACAAAGTTTCCAGATTGGTTTATTTCCAGTTCTTACTCTGGGGTCATGGGTATAGTACAGTTCATCACACTTAGAACCTGGTAAGGGCAACATAAGGCTCACTTTACCTGTGCTTTAATCGGATATCAGAAGGAATGTGGGATTCCATCTGCCTATGCCTCTTCTGGGCTTCATCCTTTCCTTCTCAATGTGAGCAGTTGACATTCAGACCCAGAGGAAGCAGAAGCAGGTGTAGTGGGATTGGGATTAATCTTCTAGTGGGAAGAAAACAGGAATTGATATCACAAGCTAGGGCTATGGAGCTGTGAGAAAAGACCTGCGGTATAGATACCATGCTACTTGCTAGCCGCCTGTGCCATTTGGGTCACAGCCACTGTTGTAAAGCACAGCACTTCTTTTCTGGGGTCCTGTAAGTACTTCACTGGTAGGTGGTTCCCAACACAGCATTTCCAGGATGCCGCTGCTAGTCAGTCAAGATCGTTGGGTGATAAGCATACCATGTGCTGTTTGGAACTGCTGGGAATGATGTGGTGACCTTAAAGCCAACAGGCTCAGTCATCAGCAGCTGTGGCCCATTGTTCATTGCCCATTATCCCCACTTCTTTCCCTTTAAGTGGCTGCTGTTTTGTTCAGGTAGAGTGAAGATGCCTTGATCTTAGGAAACAGAGGCCCCTCCTCTAACCCTAAGGGATGAAGCACGGAGGTCTTAGCTACTTGTAGTAAGTTGAGTTCAGTTCAGTCACTCAGTCGTGTCCGACTCTTTGCGACCCCATGAATCGCAGCATGCCAGGCCTCCCTGTTCATCACCAACTCCCAGAGTTTACCCAAACCCCTACCCAAACCCAAACCCATCCTCCTTTATGGCTGAAAGTGGCAATGTGACATTGATCAATGAGTCTGGTGGTTTCTAGGAAAAAATTTTTTAAAATGTTTCCATATAGAGATATGATAATGAGTTTGCCTTATACCTCCTCTTTCTTCCCAAGGTGGAACACTATTGTGATGATACAATATCTGGAGAAGTAGCAGCCAATTTGCAACCCTAAGTTTAGAAACATGAAAATCAGAGAAACCAGGTGGAACCTGATTGGCAGGCTGTCACCAGAACTGGACTACGTGCTCCCAGATTTCCTGTTACATGAGATTAGATATCCTTATCACATGTGTTAATCTGGTGCTGTTACTGGAAACTGGAAGTATTCTCACTCTCCTCATCTTTGAGATTAGATGTCCATATCACAGATGGGTTTCCATAATTGTAACTCACATGTACCCAGTCACCTATGATTTTTGACTCAGGATTATTGGTCTTTAGTACTGGGGAAACAACTTTTAAGAACCTCTAATTGCAGGTTTCCCACATTAGGTTCCATGCAACTTATAGGCCTGTAAGTCACTTCCACCCAGAAAGGTTCTATGACCAGTGAAGTTTGGGAATCCCTCCTATGATGTCACCACTTCAGGGTAATAGGTTCTGTGCCTCTAGTTCTATTCTTTCTGCTACTGCCTTTGTTCCGGACCCCTTACCTCACTTGTCTGGACTTCTTCAGTAGCCTTATTTCTGATACACTCATATATCATTATTCCCCACCATCTTTGATCTTACATGTTACCTCCATTCACTCATAGCTGAGCACACGCTGGATGCTGGCACTGCTCTAGTTGGTGGGCAGTGTCCCGTCCTCATGGAGGTTTTATATTTTAGTCAAGGGAGTGATGTAGTGGTAAAAAAAAAACAAAAAACAAAAGAAAACAAACCCTACAGTGAAAAATATGCAGAATAGGAGAGAATAAGAGCTTCAGAGAAAAATCACTTGAGGAAGGGAGAAGAAGTATAACTTTGAATAGAGTTTCAGGGCAGACATTTATGTGAATATGAGATTTAGATGGATACCTGAAGAAATGCTCTCCATGGAGAGAGAACAGCATGCATCAATGTTCTGAGGTGGGAGAAGGCTTGTGGAAGAGTGAGGAGGAGAGAATGAGTGGAGTGGAGGGAGAAGAGGAAGTAGTGGGGGCCGTGATCAACTGAGAAGTGGAGACCAGTATGTAATGCCTGCTGCACCCCTGCAGGGATGTGCAGTGCTGAGTGAGGGGGAACATGTCAGGCAAGCTCTGAGCAGGGGTGATGTAATGACAGACATGTATTTTAAAAGGATGTGTCTGCTTGCTGCAGTGAGAGTAGACTGTGGAGGTAGTGCTGGAAGGGAAGTAGAGGAGACCCAGTAGCAGGTAACTGCAATAATCCAGGCAAGAGATGATAGCTTGGGCTAGGGTGTTTGCAGGGGAAGAATTGAGACTTGACTGGATTCCAGGTGTATTTTGAAAGCAGGGACAGGATATCATGATAAATTGGGCATGGTTATGTGTAAAAGTAGGATCAAGGATGACTGTAGGGTTTTTTAAACTATCAAAGTAGAAGGTTGGAGTTGCCTTTTATTATGATAGGGAAAACTGTGGAAGGAGCAGGTCGGGGAAGGGAGACAGGATGTCAGTCTTGAACAAGTTAAGTTTGAGATGCCTGTTAGACCTATAAGTGGAGATGTTTAGTAATCACTGATATGTAAGCCCTTGTAATGCACATCTGAAGTTCACGGACAAGGTACAGGCTGAAGATACGCACTTGGAGATAGTCAGCAAATCCATCATACTAAATGCAGTGAGAACACCTAGGGGATGAGGGGATGAGGAGAAGAGAACGGGTACGGGGGTTGAGTCCTGGACTGCTCCATAGTTTACATATAGATCAGGGGGTCACTAAGAGCCTGAGAAGGAGCAGCTAGCGGTAAGAGAAAGAATAAGGTATACTGGAAGCTGAAGATATTTCCAGGAGGATGGGGTGATCATATGCTGCTGAGGACTGAAAAGTGACTTGGAATTTAGCAAGGGGAAGTCACTTATGGGATTGACATGGCAGTTTTGGTGGAATCATGAGGCAACAGTCAGACTGGAGCAGAAGAGAGGGACAACGAGTCTAGACAAGTCCTGGAAGGAGTTTTGCTGTAGAAGGGATGAGAAATGGGGAGGTAGCTGAAGGGGAATGTGGGATCCAACAGAATATTTTGTTACAGCAAAAATTATACTGGGAGAAGCTAAGTTGGCAAGGAAGATTTTATTCAAGGCTATTGCAATAGGAGAGAAAGGCCAGATCTCATTCTGAGCTTAGCTCATCTGAAGCAGGGATCAGGGGTAGGGTTCTTAAGGGCTTTGGTGATAGGGAGCTGTAGGCTATCCATGTTTGCTAATTGGTTTTACCCAAAAGAAAAGTAAACTCATATCTTTATAATAGGAGGGAGTTTACAACTTGAAGTGAGTTTACAACTTGAAGCAAGGTGCCCACTGAAGTTAGATTCCTCCTCTTTCATAGGAACTGGGTGGTGAAGATGCTGTTCTCTTTGATTGCATCAGTGTTTCAAGAGAAGGTGCCCAGGTCCTGGAGAAAGACTGTACTGTACTCTCTTGGGAAACCAAGAAGCTTTACAAAAAGATTTTTTTTGTGTGTAATTTTTAAGGAAGACAGAGAGAGAATACACAAGTTTTCTAAAGAAAATGCTCTAGAGTCAGGAAAAATCCTATCTAAAGTTTAGTCAGGTTGAGGGGATTAAGGCGATCTTGGCCAGTTTCTAAAATAGCTACCCCATCTACCTATTAAATTTCTGAGGTCTTCAGGATAATTAAGACTCTTTCCTAGTCTGCTACAGCCTCATCTGTATCCACCCTGCCTATTGCTGAGGCCAACTGATACCCCCAGCATTCTTGGCTGTGTTTGGACCATTCTAGAGAGTGTTGTACAGGCTTACCTCTTTCTAGCTGTTCTCCTCTCTTGTTACCTGCCAGGGCCCTTCCCGTGCAGGGCACAGCTCTTTTTTTTTTTTTTTTTAATTAATTATTTTAATTGGAGGCTAATTACTTTATAATATTGTGGTTGTTTTTGCCATACATTGACATGAATCAGCCACTGGTGTACATGTGTCCCCCCGTCCTGAGCCCCCTTCCCACATCCCTCCTCATCCCATCCCTCTGGGTTGGCCCAGTGCACCAGCTCTGAGTGCCCTGTTTCATGCATCGAACTTGGACTGGTCATCTATTTCACATATGGTAATGTACATGTTTCAATGCAATTCTACCAAATCATCCCTCCCTCACCTTCTCCCACAGAGTCCAAAAGTCTATTCTTTATATCTGTGTCTCTTTTGCTTTCTTGCATATAGGGTTGTTACCATCTTTCTAAATTCCATATACATGCATTAATATACTGTATTGGTGTTTTTCTTTCTGACTTACTTCACTCTGTATAATAGGCTCCAGTTTCATCCACCTCATTAGAACTGAGTCAAATGCATTCTTTTGAATAGCTGAGTAATATTCCA
The DNA here is from genome assembly GCF_054371585.1 of Giraffa tippelskirchi. Taxonomy (NCBI): domain Eukaryota; kingdom Metazoa; phylum Chordata; class Mammalia; order Artiodactyla; family Giraffidae; genus Giraffa; species Giraffa tippelskirchi. The sequence goes on from NC_137275.1 coordinate 172,489,718, forward strand.
TTGTGTATATGTACCACAGCTTTCTTATCCACTCATCTGCTGATAGACATCTAGGTTGCTTCCATGTCCTAGCTATTGTAAACAGTGCTTCAGTGAACATTGGGGTACATGTGTTTCTTTCAATTCTGATTTCCTCAGTGTGTATGCATAGCAGTGGGATTGCTGGGTCATATGGCAGTTCTATTTCCAGTTTTTTAAGTAATCTCCACACTGTTCTCCATAGTGGCTGTACTAGTTTGCATTCCCACCAACAGTGTAAGAGGGTTCCCATTTCTCCACACCCTCTCCAGCATTTATTGTTTGTGGAATTTTTGATAGCAGCCATTCTGACTTATGGAGAAGAAATGGCAACCCACTCCAGTACTCTTGCCTGGAAAATCCCATGGACAGAGGAGCCTGGTAGCCTGCAGTCCATGGGTTCGCTAAGGGTCGGACAGGACTGAGCGACTTCACTTTCACTTTTCCCTTTCATGCACTGGAGAAGGAAATGGCAACCCACTCCAGTGTTCTTGCCTGGAGAATCCCAGGGATGGGGGAGCCTGGTGGGCTGCCGTCTATGGGGTCGCACAGAGTCGGACACGACTGAAGTGACTTAGCAGCAGCAGCATTCTGACCTACGTGAGATGGTACCTCATTGTGATTTTGATTTGCATTTCTCTGATAATGAGTGATGTTGAGCATCTTTTCATGTGTTTGTTAGCTGTCTGTATATCTTCTTTGGAGAAATGTCTATTTAGTTCTTTGGCTCATTTTTTGATTGGGTTGTTTATTTTTCTGGTATTGAGATGCATAAGCTGCTTGTATATTTTTGAGATTAATTCTTTGTCAGTTGCTTCATTTGCTATTATTTTCTCCCATTCTGAAGGCTGTCTTTTCACCTTGCTTATAGTTTCCTTCATTGTGCAAAAGCTTTTAAGTTTAATTAGGTCCCATTTGTTTATTTTTGCTTTTATTTCCATTATTCTGGGAGGTGGGTCATAGAGGATCTTGCTGTGATTTATGTCATTGAGTTTTCTGCCTATGTTTTCCTCTAGGAGTTTTATAGTTTCTGATCTTATGTTTAGATCTTTAATCCATTTTGATTTTATTTTTGTGATGGTGTTAGAAAGTGTTCTAGTTTCATTCTTTTATAGGTGGTTGACCAATTTTCACAGCACCACTGGTTAAAGAGATTCTTTTCTCCATTGTATATTTTTGCCTTCCTTTGTCACAGATAACGTGTCCATAGGTGCATGGATTCATCTCTGGTCTTTCTATTTTGTTCCATTGATCTATATTTTTGTCTTTGTGCCAGTATCATACTGTCATGATGACTGTAGCTTTGTAGTATAGTCTGAAGTCAGGCAGGTTGATTCCTCCAGTATCATTTTTCTTTCTCAAAATTGCTTTGGCTATTCGAGGTTTTTTTGTGTGTTTCCATACAAACAGTGAAATTATTTGTTCTAGTTCTGTGAAAAGTATTGTTGGTAGCTTAATAGGGATTGCATTGAATCTATAGATTGCTTTGGGTAGTATACTCATTTTCACTATATGGATTCTTCTGATCCATGAACATGGTATATTTCTCCATCTATTTGTTAAGTATTTTATTCTTTTCATTGCAGTGGTGAATGGGATTGTTCCCTTAATTTCTCTTTGTTTTCTCATTGTTAGTGTATAGGAATGCAACGGATTTCTGTGTATTAATTTTATATCTTGAAACTTTACTATATTCATTGATTAGCTCTAGTAATTTTCTGGTGGTGTGTTTAGGGTTTTCTATGTATAGGATCATGTCATCTGCAAACAGTGAGAGTTTTACTTCTTTTCCAATCTGGATTCCTTTTATTTCTTTTTCTTCTCTGTTCGCTGTGGCCAAAACTTCCAAAACTATGTTGAATAGTAGTGGTGAGAGTGAGCACCCTTGCCTTTTTCCTGACTTTAGGGGAAATGCTTTCAATTTTTCACCATTGAGGATAATGTTTGCTTTGGGTTTATCATATATGGCTTTTATTATGTTGAGATATGTTCCTTCTATGCCTGCTTTCTGGAGAGTTTTTATCATAAATGGATGTTGAATTTTGTCAAAGGCTTTCTCTGCATCTATTGAGATAATCATATGGTTTTTATCTTTCAATTTGTTGATGTGGTGTGTCACATTAATTGACTTGCGAATATTGAAGAATCTTTGCATCCCCGGGATAAAGCCCACTTGGTTTTGATGTCTGATTTTTTAAAGTATGTTGTTGGATTCTGTTTGCTAGGATTTTGCTGAGGATTTTTGCATCTATGTTCATCAGTGATATTGGCCTCTAGTTTTCTTTTTTTGGGCACCTTTGTCTGGTTTTGGTATTAGGGTGATGGTGGTCTCATAGAATGAGTTTGGGAGTTTACATTCTTTTGCAATTTTCTGTAAGAGTTTGAGTATGATAGGTGTTAGCTCTTCTCTAAATTTTTGGTAGAATTCACCTGAGAAGCCATCTTGGTCCTTGGCTTTTGGAAGATTTTTGATTACAGTTTTGATTTCCATTTTTGTGATGGGTCTGTTAAGATTTTCTATTTCTTCCTGGTTCAGTTTTGAAAGGTTATACTTTTCTGAAAATTTGTCCATTTCTTCCAACTTGTCCATTTTATTGGCATAGAGTTGCTGATAGTAGTCTCTTATCCTTTTCTATTTCTGCGTTGTCTGTTGTGATTTCTCCATTTTCATTTCTAATTTTGTTGATCTGATTCTTTTCCTTTTTTCTTGATAAATCTGGCTAATAGTTTGTCTATTTTATTTATCTTCTCAAAGAACCAGCTTTTAGTCTTGATTTTTGCTATAGTTTCCTTTGTTTCTTTTTAATTTATTTCTGCTTTGATTTTTATTATTTCTTTCCTTCTACTAACTTTGGGGTTCCTTCACTTCTTTTTCTAGTTGCTTTAGATATAAAGTTAGGTTATTTATTTGATGTTTCTCTTGTTTCTTGAGGTAAGCTTGTATTGTTATGAACCTTCCTCTTAGCACTGCTTTTACTGAATCCCATAGGTTTTGGGTTGTCATGTTTTCATTTGTTTCTTTGCATATTTTGATTATTTTGTTTTTGATATCTTCCATGATCTGTTGGTTATTCAGAAGTGTGTTGTTTAGCCTCCATATGTTTGTATTTTTAATAGTTTTTTTTTTTTCCTGTAGTTGACATCTAATCTTACTGCATTGTGATCAGAAAAGATGCTTGGAATGATTTCAATTTTTTTAATTTACCAAGGCTAGATTTATGGCCCAGGATGTGATCTATCCTGGAGAAGGTTCCGTGTGCACTTGAGAAAAACATGAAATTCATTGTTTTAGGTTGAAAGGTCTATAGACCTTTCAATTAGATCTAACTCATCCATTATATTATTTAAACCTTGTGTTTCCTTGCTAATTTTCTGTTTGGTCGATCTATCCATAGGTGTGAGTGGGGTATTAAAGTCTCCCAGTATTATTGTGTTACTGTTGATTTCCCCTTTCATACTTGTTAGCATTTGCTTGCATATTGAGGTGCTCCTATGTTGGATGCACATACATTTATAATTGTTATATCTTCTTCTTGGATTGATCCTTATATCATTATGTAATGTCCTTCTTTGTCTCTTTTCATTGTCTTTATTTCAAAGTCTATTTTATCTGATACGAGTATTGCTACTCCTGCTTTCTTTTGGTCTTCATTTGCATGAATTATCTTTTTCCAGCCCTTCACTTTCAGTCTGTATGTATCCCTTGGTTTGAGGTGGTCTCCTGTAGGCACCATATATAGGAGTCTTGTTTTTGTATCCATTCAGCCAGTCTTTGTCTTTTGGTTGGGGTATTCAACCCATTTACATTTAAGGTAATTATTGATAAGTATGATCTTGTTGCCATTTACTTTGTTGTTTTGAGTTTGATTTTATAAACCTTTTCTGTGTTTCCTGTCTAGAGAAGATCCTTTAGCATTTGTTGAACAGCTGGTTTGGTGGTGCTGAATTCTCTCAGCTTTTGCTTGTCTGTAAAGCTTTTGATTTCTCTTTCATATCTGAATGAGATCCTTGTATAGTATAGTCCTGTATAGTAATCTTGGTTGTAGGTTTTTCTCTTGCATTACTTTAAGTATGTCCTGCCATTCCCCTCTGACCTGAAGAGTTTCTATTGAAAAATCAGCTGTTATTCTTGTGAGGTTCCCCTTGTGTGTTATTTGTTGCTTTTCCATTGCTGCTTTTAATATTTCATCTTTGTGTTTGATCTTCTGTAGTTTGATTAATATGTGCCTTTGGGTGTTTCACCTTGGGTTTATCCTGTTTGGGACTCTCTGGGTTTCTTGGACTTAGGTGGCTATTTCCTTCCCCATTTTAGGGAAGTTTTCAACTATTATCTCCTCAAGTATTTTCTCATGCCCTTCCTTTTTGTCTTCTTCTTCTGGGACACCTATGATTCGAATGTTGGTGTGTTTAATATTGTCTCAGAAGTCTCTGAGGTTGTCCTATCTTTTGCCTCAGTTATTCTACTGTTGGTTCCCTCCAGAGTGCTTTTGATCTCAGTTATTGCATTATTCATTATTGATTGACTCTTCTTTATTTCTTCTATGTTCTTGTTACACATTTCTTGCATCTTCTCAATCCTTGTCTCTAGTCTATTTATCTGTAACTCCATTTTGTTTTCAAGATTTTGGACCATCTTTACTATCATTATTCTGAATTCTTTTTAAGGTAGACTCCCTCTCTCCTCCTCTTTTGTTTGGTTTGGTGGGTATTTATCATGTTCCTTTACCAGCTGAATATTTTTCTGCCTTTTCATTTTGTTTAGATTGCTGTGTTTGGGGTGCTCTTTCTGTAGACTGGAAATTTGTGGTTCCTCTTTATTGTGGAGTCTTTCTCCCTGCAGATGGAGTTGGACTAGAGGTTTGTCAAGGTTTTCTGGTTGGGGGAGCTTGCATCAGTGTTCTGGTGGGTGGAGCTGGATCTCTTCTCTCTGGAGTGCAGTGAGGTGTCTGGTAGTGAGTTTTGGGGTGTCTATGGGTTTGGCATGGCTTTGGTCAGCCTGTCTTTTAATGCTCAGGGTTTTGTTCCTGCTTTGCTGGAGAATTAGCCTGGTACGTCTTGAGCTGGAACTTGTTGGCTCTTGGGTGGAGCTTGGTTTCAGTGTAGGTATGGAGGCTTTTCGATGAGCTTTTGTCTATTAATATTCCCTGGAATCAGTATTTCTCTGATGTTCTCAAGTTTTGGAATTAAGCCTCCTGCCTCTGGCTTTTAGTCCGTCTCTTAAAGTAACCTCAAGACTTCTCTATCCATATAGCACAGATGATAAAGCATCTAGGTTAATGGTGAAACAATTCTCCAAAGCGAGAGACACCGAGAGAGATTCACAGAGTTACGCTGAGAAGAGAAGAGGGAGGAGAGAAATAGAGGTGACCAGGAGAAGAGGGGGAGTCAAAAGGGGAGATAGCAATCTATCCAGTAATCAGTTTCCTAAGTGTTCTCCACAGCGTGGAACACCCACAGAGATTCACATAATTAAGCAGAAAAGAGAAGGGGGAAGGAAATAGAGGTGACCTGGGGGAAAAGGGAGAGTCAAAAGGGGAGCGAGCAGTCAAGCCAGTAATCACATCGCTAAGTGAAAATGGATACTGAAGATTAGATTCTTAAAGGTACAAAATTGATAACAAATACCAAAAAGCAAAGACTAAAAATCTAGATTAGAGGTTAGACTCTCAAAAAGACAATATAAAAAATATAAAAATCACAAAAATTAAAAAAACATGTACATATGAAATTTGCTTTAAAAATAGGATCTTTTTGGGCAAGGTAACAGTAGGTTATAAAAATGAAAATTAAAGGAGTAATAAAGAACTTAAATTTTTAAAAAATTAGAAAGTGATAATAATAAACATATGTTTAGGAATTTCTCTGGCGCTGTTGTGGGCAGTGTGGGGTCAGTTCAGTTTCAGATGGTTCCTTGTTCCAGCTTGCACTTGTTCTCAAGTTTGTAGGCCCTCTCCAATGCACAGTCAATGTTAACTACAGGGTTTTAATCTGTTGCAGTCACTTCCAGAGTGGTTCCCTCTTCTTTGTTTATTGGCTTCCTCTTACAAGTTTCTTCAGTGTCTAATTTCTACCCTGACAAGGGGGCGGAGGTCGTCACTTATTTAGGCTCACTTGTTCAGTTGTGTTGTGGGGAGGGAGGGACACTGCAAACAAATATCACTGGCATGAGTGGGGAGTGGTTGCAGTGTATGTATCACTCTGGGTTTGCCACAGCCCAAGGCAGCGTGTGTTTCCCAGGTCTACACTGCTCATGTTCCAGGGTGCTCTGCAAGGGCACTGTCCCAGGTGGACCCTGCATTTCATGCACTTCCCAGGTCTAAGCCGCTCAGGTTCTCGGGTACTCTGCAAGGGCACAGACCCAACTGGGCGTGCGTTTTGTGCCCTTTCCAGGTCCGAGCAGCTCAGGTGACCAGGTGCTTGGTTAGTGCACTGTCCCAGGTGGGCCGTGCATCTTTATCACCTCCCCGGTCCTGGCCGCTCGGTTTCCTGGGTGAGTAATGAAAGCACCATTTCAGGTGTGCCATGTGTCTCCTCTGGGGAGCTGATCTCAGGCTGCGACACTCCTGGTGGATGTCAACCATCCAGGATCCCAGGAAGCTGTGGTTAGCAACTGGGAGCCTGCTGGTGGAAGATGCTGTCTCTGGGGCCAAGACTGCAGCAGCCCCTTGCCTTCTGGCTCTGGCTGTCGCAAGCCTGCCTCTCAGCCTCCAGGAGTGGGGGGGGGGGGGGCCTATATGCAGCCGGCTAGCTCTCCTTTGGTGTTTGCTCAATCCTTTGTTCTGTGAGCGGACTCTCTGGTGATCTCACGATTTGGGTTGCTATCTCATGTTAGCTCCCTCAGATTGTCCTCAGGGCATTCAGGCCCAGTCCTTACCCTAAGGACTGATGATGCAGCCCATGCCTCCCTGCCCAGCCCCTGCTCACTGGTGGCTGACATGAACGTCTGGCCTAGTTCTCCACCGGCAGTTGCAGTTAGGCATGTATTCTGTGTTTGTTTTTTTTTCTCCTGGTTATGTTGCCCTCTGAGATTCCAAAACTCCCCCACAGACATGCCTGTGAGAGGGTTTCCTACTGTATGGAAACTTTTCCTCCTTCGTGACTCCCTCCCCAGGATGGGTCTCTGTCCCTAAATCTTTTGCTTTCTTTTTGTCTTTTATATTTTGTCCTACCTCATTTTGAAGGGAATGGGCTGCCCTTCTGGGTGCCTGGTGTCCTCCACCAGTATTCAGAAGTTGTTTTGTGGAAGTTGCTCAACATTCAAATGATCTTTTGATGACTTTGTGGGGAGAAAGTGGTCTCTCTGCCATCTTGGGACTGCCTCCCCAGGGCCCAGATCTTATCTCATCTGTGGAACTCTACCTGACACTCATCCCGACTCATGGTTTTCTTGTCTATGGGCCCCTGAAGTCTACACCCCTTTTTTGGCACTGCTTCAGTTTTAGGGGCCTCAGTTGGTTTTGAGTTCCTCAAGTGCACAAGCATATTTTATTCCTCTTATTGGTTCTATCCAAAGAAGATTTGGTTCTTGGTAATTATGTCGGTAGGGGCTTCCCTGGTGGTTCAGGGGTAAAGAATCCTCCTGCCAATGCAGGAACTGCAGGTTCAATCCCTGGGTCAGAAAGATTCCCTGGAAAAGGAAATGGCATCCCACTCCAGTATTCCTGCCTGGAAAATCCCATAGACAGAGGTGCCTGGCAGGGTTGTAGTTCATGGGGTCACAAAAGAGTCTCAGTGACTTACAGACTAAACGACATCAACAATCATGTGGGTAAGATGTAATGTATATAATGTTGTCAAAGACTTGTTGTTTCCTCTTAAAACATAGCTCTCATCAACTAGGGAAAAGCCACAGAGCATTTTATTTATAATACTTGGCATGCTATGCTAGAATTTATTTTGAGTACAGGTCTTACAGTAGTTTCCACTGTCTAAGAAGTATGTGTGGTACAAAGGGAGTAATTGCCTATGTTTCTGTTTAATGGCAATAATTTGATTCTGAGTCCGTAAGCCCCACTAGTCCTACAAATTTAATAACTGGCTACTATGAAATGTTCCAGTTGAGATTTCATGACTTTGAGTCTTCACCCACCATATGGATTTTGAGCAAAAGAGTTCATAGATGGTTCCTGTTTTAGATTGTATGATAATACCCAGAGAATCGTGTCAGAGCCAGTTTCTATTTCCCAGCTGTGTAAGTTGAGTGTGTGGAACTCCACGATTACAGATTGACAAGTTGGCTTAATATCAGCTTGAGAAACGGCTTCAGCTACAGAGTTGTTGGACTGATTAAGTAATACAGCATTACAGGCCATAATAGGTTTGATAGGAGTTTTCATGGGGTCTGGGGCTTTAGGATTCAACTTTGGAGCCCATGAGAAGGGCTGATGCTTTCACCTGTAACTGTGCTGGTGGGGCTCCCTGTGATTAGACCTTCAGACCTTTGAATGGGGCTAGAGGGGGAAAATAAGGCTTTAGAGTTAGCAGGAGAAAATGAACATGAAGACAAAAAACCAATAAGTGGTCACGGAGCTGCCAAGAGTGAAGGCAGTAACGAGACAGAATTAGTTCTTACAACTTGAAATTGCCTGGAACATTATAAAAATCAATCAGCCTGTGAAAAGCAGACTCACAGTGACCACTGGATGGTATGATATTTGCAATTTGTCTGGACACAAATTTAGAAAAGCCAGTGGAAATTTAGCCTAATACACAGCTTTTGGCTGATACAAAGCTTTTGAAGAGAGGGCTCAAAATTAGCTTCAAACATGGTTCTTTTTCTCCAGCAATCTTGAAATCAGTAGAGCTGAAATTAGTTGACTACCCATTTCTCCAATTTAATATCAGTTGCTGTTTTGCTGTCCTTATAATGAATTATAAGAAGTTGTAGTGTCTTTTCCTATCGAATATTCCTTCTTGGATTGTTTTTCTGCCTTTTCAACCCTCTCTAATGGCATTTAACACTATTGTTGTGGCCCTCAAAATTTTAAAAGACTGTAGGAAACTTTTATCCTACTGAAGTTACTCTTCTAACAGTTGTGGTGGTTGCTGAGCACATAGGCACTCCTCAAGGAGTTTCAGCCACTAGGCAGAAGCAGATGAGTCAGCCCTCAATTGCCATAGGTCTTTAGAGGTGTTTGTATTTGGTGGCTAAGTCTTTGCAGAGCAGGGATTGTGTATGGTTACTAACTTTATCCCTGGAATGTGGCATTGACGGAGCTTTGTTAAATGGTTAAAAAAGAGACTCCCATGGAGGTTGATGTATTGAGAAAAGAAATTTCAGATACAGGAGAAAGCAAACACAAAGTTGAAAGATTATGAACAGATCTTCAGGTATTACGTGATGGCCAGCTGGTGGAGGGCTGTGGGTCAAAGTGCCAGTGGAGGTAGGGCTTAGGCTGTGAAAGGCACCATCTGAAGGCCGTATGGAGCCATGAAAGTTGTGCACACACAGTGAGTGCTCATAAATGTTTACTATATGACTGAATGAATGAATGGAAGGACTTCAAAATTTCTCCTGCCACTATGAAAAGTGGTCTGAAAGGGTTGAGTGTGGAACAGAACTCTTATGGGGTGGAGGGATAGTATTCCCCAGGGGACATTTGGTCATGTGTGGAGATGTTTTAGGTTGTTATAACTTGGAGGTCGTTACTGGCCTCTAGGTACATATCTCAGAATGCAGAGGACAGCTCCTACCCCCACCCTCCAAATTTTCCTGCTCCTAATGGAGATAATGCTGAGGTTGAGAAAACCAGGTTTAGAATGAGAAAGTCCTTAGCACACAGGTTGCAAATTTACTGAAACTACAACTGAAATATATAGAGAAAATGTTTCTTAAATTCGCTTAAAGCTGGTCTAATATTCCTCAAGAGCCCCACTTACCAGGTTGAAGGAAAAAAAATTAACACCATTAAGTCTAATATGGTTTAGAAGTGGGTAGGCTCTAATAAGTGTAAAGTCCCTTTAGAGAGTGATTGGTCTTTAGGGGATAATTGCATAGTCTCTTCTGTTGCAATACCCTCTCCTTCATTTTGTCTGATCTTCTCCAATTTAGTATCAGTTTATGAAGTGGGCTCATGAGATCTCACAGAACCTGGAAAATTCTTTGAAGAGCTCAGGGCCCACTGCTGGATAGAACTGCCATCCTGTGACTTTCAACCTAGAGTGGCCCAGCAGTATCTTTTCTTATTTACATATTTGGGTTCCATGTAAGATTTTGAGAAAAGGGCTGTTCTGCTAAAATAAAATTTACAAATCATTGATCCAAAACACCTTTGAGATCATCTGCATTGGAATGTGAATTAAAGGCTTAGATTGCTATCCTGTGACACATCAAGGCATTTTTATGGGTGTCATGACATTTGTTTCTACGTTTTGTTCCTGAGAATTGGGTTGCCCAAACCTTTCACTCATGTCCAATTTTGTTATCATTGTGTAGATGTGGATAAAATCTTTCATCATGGTCAATATGTTCTTTACAAATGTAGCAATTTCTCATTGAAAACTGCCCTCCTAAGGGAACATAATAGATTTCATGGTTCCCCATTGAAGAGGGAGGGTGCTAACTAGCCGTGTGGCTCCAAGTGCACCATTACAGTAACTACTTCCCTTTGAGGAATAAAGAGCTGGTATTATAGCCTGAAAATTCCATTTTAATACCAATAAATTTTTTTTCACACTTGTTCTGTGAATCAAGTTTCTTCAGTAACTCCTTCTGTGTGGCTGAGTCTCTTCTCCTGTTTTACCCATGAGATTAGGACGGTGACATGAGAGAAACCTTTTGAAACAGGGCTGCAGAGGATTTCTGATGAGGAATTAATAGCAGTGTCAATTACTGTGACTGTAATAGCAGTCAGTATTTATTGAGTGCCTACTGTGATCTAAGCATTGCTCTGAGCACATCTCATTTATTAACTTACATCCTAACCATAGCCCTACAAACAGGTACTGAGACAGGGAACTGAGACATGAGGAGGTTAAGGTTACACTTGACCAGACTCCAGTTCAAACCCCTGTAGTCTGGTTCCAAGGTTCAAGTGCAGGGTGTCCTGCGTGTACTGATTGTTCTCTCTGCTTTACTGCTCTCTGTGTTAGTATCCTCCATCTGCCTACACTAGAAAAGTAACATCGTGTCATCAGTGTCCTTAAGCAAAGATTTGGAACACTTAAACCTCCCTGCCATGCTCTTTAATTATCTATTTTGGCATGGAGGGATGACATTCAGTGAAAATTTTTCAACTAGAGATCAGGTTGTAAGCGCCAGAACTTTTCCCATTTTATGATCATCACATTGTCATGGGTCATCCTTCCTGGATTTGTGTGGCTCAGGGATAAGGGGCTAGCAGAGCATTGGTGGTTCATTCATCCATGAATTTAGAAAATATTTAAAGTCTATGTTGGATACAGCATATACCAGTGTTGTGGGCTTTAGAGAGATACGGCTGCTTCTCCCAGAAGGATTTGTTACATTTGATAGAGAAAGAGGATGCATATTGATTAAGCACCAGCTATGTACCAAGTACAGTGCTAGACGTTTTACATTTGTTCTTATTGAGCTCTTCTAATACCTTGAGAGGTAGGTACTGTTTCCATCTGATGGATGAAAAACAATCTCAGAGACTGAAGCAACTGTTTAAAGTCACACAGTCAATAAAGGGCAAAGCCAGGGATCAAACCCTGGAATAATGAGATCTGTTGTGTATAGATATTTCCACATCTAAAGAAAAGAAAAGTCAGTTAGTTCTGGAGAACAGTGTTTTTTCAAACCACTTTCCATGGAATTCATTTCAGAAGATCTTCCTCCTAGAGTAGTGGAGGGGAACCAAATTGTTTGGTAGCCCAGAGTGAGAAGTGGCATGCTATTTTCTTCTCAGTGGTTCACAGTGCTCATTAGCATGGTGAGACCCCCAGAAGTACTACAGAAGGAAAGTTTTTGACTTTGTTTAGTCCGTTGATTGTTTCCAAACTTCCAAGGTGATCAGCAGAAGACCACTTTGGGAAACTGCGGTTTGACGGAAGGAAGCCTTAGGGGGAGAAGCAAGACTATGGCTAAAATGCCACTGGATAATTAAAGCTTCCTTGGGTCACATGAGATGCTGAGTGAGAGGGGCTCCAAACCTCGGAGCCTAAACTCTTCTCTGCCAGGACTAATTCTGTCTGTACAGTCATATTTACTGCGTGCGTGCGTGCGTGCGTGTGCGCGCGCGTGCGCGTCTGCATGTGCGCCTGCCTGCACGCATGCGTGTCTGTTCCCAGGGCAGCGGAACCAGGCCTGGTCGTCAGGGGTTTGGTTCCAGTTCAGGTATGTGACCCAAGCCCGATATGACTTCGTCAGAATGGAGACCTGTCCGTTGACTGGGATTGTGTGGCCAGTGTGCTGACCTTTGTCACTACCTGCAGAGAATCTGCCTGAAAATGGGTATGACAGAAAGGAAAGCAGGGGACTTGGAATGCTACTTGAAACAAGTTGTTCATGTGAAGCCCGTGGGTGGTTTTTGACTGGTGATTTTTAACTGTCAGAATGTTTAAGCTGTGTAGGGTTGACTGCCCTCTAACCTTGCTTCCTGATGATAAGGAAAGCAGGTCTCACAAAAATATTATCACACAGGCAGATACCTAATAAGTGCATGTAAGTGTAAGCAGGAGCCACATAGTTTGATTTATTCTATTAGCTTTACAAATTTAAAAATCTTGATTTTTTTTTTTAGGTCTGCAGTAAAGAGGCTGCTCTCCTTTTGTTTTTTCTTTTTGATATTTTCTGACAACTTCTTAGCATCCTTCCTTCCTCTTCCCCACGTGTGGGTAAGGGTCAGAAAGCCTGGGTGTTCCTTCCTTTGTTGCAGGGGCAGCGGGGCTGGGTGGGGGGTGGGTGTTCAAACCACTCAAGCCTCTTTCTTTGATTAATCCCTGGCCCCACCCCCTAAGCATAATAAGAATGCAAGCCAATCTTCTATTTTTCAGTCTTGACCTCCAAATCCAATTTTGGGTAAGAGTCCATCCTGTGTCTGCAGAGTGGCCACATCAAGGTCTTTGTTTGGAAGGTTTGCTTGAGTCAGAGATAATGATATCCCTGAGGCAGGATTCTTTTCCATTAAGTGAAAGTCGCTCAATCATGTCCGAGTCTTTGTGACCCCATGGACTATACAGTCCTTGGAATTCTCCAGGCCAGAATACTGGAGTGGGTAGCTGTTCCCTTCTCCAGGAGATCTTCCCAACCCAGGGATCGAACCTACATCTTCCACATTGCAGGCAGATTCTTTACTAGCTGAGCCACCAGAGAACCCCAAAAATACTGGAGTGGGTAGCCTATCCCTTTTCCAGGGGATCTTCCTGACCCAGGAATTGAACTGGGTCTCCTGCATTGCAGGCGGATTCTTTACCAGCTGAGCTACCATTAAGATCTGCATAAATAACCAAAAATCTGCCAGACTTGTAGCTTGACACATGCCTGGTTTGGGATGAAGTACTGGGAGGGGATCACCAAGGGTAAAAGCCCTGCATCTCGCAGAAATGATATACCAGCATTTTTCTTGCAGGGGGAGGAATGTCACAAATATTTGCTAGTCTGCATATTTTTGAATATCTTTAACTTCACCATTAATAACTCATTCTTAACATTCATCATGTTAATTAATTAGCCCTTGTCTTCTTAGTCTCACTGTTAATTGGCAAAGCCTCGGTGTTGATAGAAATTTGGATAATTGAAGTGTGTGTCGTTGTGTCTTGTAGGTTCCCATTTTTGTATAATGTTTCTATCAATATTAGGGCTACAGATTGTCCCTAGAATTGAAGCTGAACCAACAGAGACATGATTTCACATGTCTTTGCTAAAGGATTTAAAAACAACTGACCTTCTAACACCTGACCTTTGTAGAGACCTTGGGTCCAGTTATGCCTAATGCTTCATCTTTTCATGAACTTGACAATTACATGAGCCAATGAATTCCTTCTATATTTCAGCTTAAGCTGGTATGGGTTGGGTTCCTGTCAGTTATTCCTAAAATACTTCTGAACAAAATAGAGAGCTAGAAATTCAGAGTAGAGTGTGGAGAGGCTTACAGTTGTCCCTCCCACCCTCTTTCTAGATTTTCTCTAGCTAAACCATTGCTGATATTTGTGTAACTGAATTTTTAAGGAAAACAGTAAAACTTCCAGTGTTCTTATCCAAGCCCAGTTCTTAGTGGCAGAAAATGCAAATCTCCTCAGCTGCAGTGTTAAGTATTGTTCTGAATTTCAAAGCTGCCTTAGTGAAGTCATGTTCCAGCTTTATTTACCCCCCACCCCAAGCCAATCTTCATGGATTGGCTCTTTGTTAAATAGCTTCCTTAGAAGATTGAAGCACTGAGACGAAAATGGAAAGCTTTCCTCAGCCTCAGAGCACACGTCAACAGCACAGGGGGTACAAGGTCCTCAGAAATAAAGATCATTCCAAAAGAGTATGCTTGTTTGCTTTTCATGCAAATCAGCATTTCCAGAGGACTCCAACATTTAAAAAACTAACTGAGGTTAAAAAATGACAGAGTGCTCTCCAGATAAATCCCTGCCTCTGTTCCAGGGTGAAAATAGAGTTTTTTCTATGGAGTTTCTGCCTTTTTGGCTTGTGGAGTCATTCAGTATTGATAAGAGGAAGAAGAGCAAGAGTGGTTCAAAAATCTCCACACAAAAACGCGAGGTGGGCCCAGAGGCATTTGTGGAATACCACTGGTTCCAGTGACCACCAGTGGTTTGGGGGCATTTCTGATGCTTAAATGCAAGATGTTGTGTTCTGCACTCAGAAAGTGATGGAGCGAGAGACAGGCATGCTTCCATGGACCTGGCCCTTCAGTGGGAAGATGGGCAATGAGCAGGGGAAGGGATGCGTGGATAGCATGATTTTTACAGTTGAGTACTAATGCTTCAAAGAAAACAAATTGTGCTGGACCTATTGGGGGTGACAGGTTGGGTTGACTGAATTGAGGGAGTAGGGAGGGAGGAGTCAGCTTCCTATTGAGGTAAGCTGGTGAACCTTCATATGAGTCAGGGGACTAGTGATCCATTTGTCTGTGCACCTGAATTGTTTCTAGTAACAAGTAGCCTAAGAGAATGGCATCTTACTATGGGCTTATTAGACATGAGAATCAGTAGGTAGACTTAGCAGCTCATCATTTAACAACTGGTTGGGGGAGGTAATTATTAAAACCTTGTAATGTGTACTGAGCCCTGGGAATATGGCATAGAGACTGGATTTGAAGGTCATTTAGGGCCTGGCTACTGGAAGTGTGGTCCACTGACAGGCAGTATCGGCATCTCGGGGAGCCTGTTAGAAATGTAGACTCTCGGGCCCCACTCTGGGCCTGCTGGATCAGTCTGCTTTTCAAGTAAGATCCTGGTGACTCATGGTTTGAGACACCTTAACACTGAAGTACTGGCTTAGGCAACAGTTAGCACTGAGTGGATCTGGAACCTGGCCTCATCCAGATCTTGAGTTTGTTGATGGAGATAGAGTTGCAAATACATGACGACCTAGCGCGAAAGCTACAAACAAGTGATGGGGGTGGTGGGTGGGCTATGAGTGTGGAAGAGGGTGTGAGTTATGCTCATTAGGCACGAGTGGGGTGGGGTGGGGTGCGGGTGGAAGTTCAGGGAAGGCTCCCAGAGTAATGTCACCAAAGCTGTGACTTCTAAATGGGGAAAAGCCACACAGATTTGTGTTTGAGGCACTAAAGCAGGGGTCTCCAACTTCTGAGATCTAATGCCTGATGATCTGAGGTGGAGCTGATGTAATAAATAGGAATAAAGTGCACAATAAATAGAATGTGCTTGAAACATCACAAAACCATCTCCTGTCTCCCAGGACTGTGGAAAAATTGTCCTTCCATGAAACTGGTCCCTGGTGCCAAAAAGGTTGGGGACCTCTGCACTAAGGGACTTGTGGGAAGATGGAGTGGGGGAGGGTGAAGCAGAGTTCAGGAGGCCAGTGTTCCAGATGAGGCAAGAAGTACCTGAATCCTTGTGGTTGGGTTTGCCCTGGTTTGGGGGGCACTGGGAGGAAGAATTGAAGATTGAGGAGAAGACAGTAAAGAGCAGGCAGGTCTGGAAGGCTTGGAAAGAATACGGTGCATTTTCTTGATGCTGGAGCTGACTGAACTCAATCTTACTCAGAAACCTGGGAGTTTCCCCCTTCATGATGATTATGGACTCGCCCCAGCTGGCCTGCTGCTTGTCTCTGCACAGATCTGCTCTGTCCGCATGTAGAAGTTAGGGGTGTGCTGACCTAGCTCGGAGCTAAGTGGTCTGATATGGGTGTTAATGTAGTTAGTGGGAGAGGTGGAAGGGGAGGACAGGCTGGCTTCTGCAGTTGGCAAATCATCACTCCTCCTTTCTGCTCTGGGTTTCTGGCTCATAAACGCATGTAGTCTTCCTCAGAGTGTTGGGGAACTTTCAAGGAAAGGAGGAAAAACAGTACCATTGATTGTTTGCAATTTAGTGATTCTGTATTCAGCAGACAGGAAGAACAGCTCTGAGATCAAATGCCTGTTGCCAGGGACCAAGTCTAAATGTCTCCATGACTTTATTTTAGAACAGTGGTTTCCCAAACATTTTTTTTTTTTAAAACAGAACTTAAAAAATTGTTTCATGTACTTAGCTGTTATGTTGAGCAGTGCTCCCGCTGCTGTTGGGGGTTGGGGAGGATGGTGATCATCCGTGTCTCCCACAGTGGGCCGCCTCCTTACCAAGAAGGATTGTAGAACCACAAGATTCTTGAGACATGAGTTGGAAATCAGTGTTTTGGTATAAAGAGAAGATAGGTCTACTCAACTCCTGTGTCGAGTTGCATATCTGCATATATATAGATGGTTCCTACAAAGGCATCAGTGTTAACCTCAGAGCTCCAAAATAAAACTAAAAAAACCCCAAAACACTGAACAGACAAAAGACGAGCAACTGGCTGCCATATAAATGCTTAACAACTTGGATTTTAAAGAATGCATATGCTGTGACTTGAGTGTTAAATCATGAAGAAGCACAGTGAAAGTTCTTGGGAGGATGGTGGGATGTCTCCCAGCCCATTTAATTCACCCCTTACTGCAGTGGGGAGACCCTGGCTTGGTCTCTGTCTGCCTTCTTTCCCATATGATAAGGTATGAGTGGGAGCAAGGCAGGTAAGCTGGTGAGTGTTCCAGCAAACAGTCTTGTGGGGAAAGTCAGTCTGGCCTCCCAGACAGCCATCTGGAGGCTGTGATGGGAGGTCTGTTTGCTTCTGCCCAAGCCCCAGCCTCTCCTCCAAGATAGAGAATTCGTTAAAAAAAAAAAAATCAGGGAAATTCCCCAAAGAGCCCTACTGGGGAACAACAGAAACATCCATTGTAAACAGCAGGTTTGTCTTCTGACAGGTTTTGTTTGCAAATGATAACAATTACAGGTAATTTTTCATTTCAATTGGAGGAGCAAGTATTAAAAAGAGAGCAGGGGAGAGGGAGGAGAGGGAGGATGAGAGCCAGCAGCTCTCCCAAGTGTCTTATTCACTCCCAGGTCTACAACCTAACACGAGCATGGAGGGCTAGGTAGTGTCTCCTCATTCCATTAAGTGAGATCTAATTGTGGCTGTTCAGTCTGTTGGCAGATGCAGTTTCTACATAACAACAGCCCAGAGACAGAGCTGCCTGATTAATGCCTCCAGCTGTCATATGCCCCATTATCTGTGCATTTGCATAACTTAATGGTTTAGGACAGGGGAGAGAGGATGCTTAATTTAATGTTTAGCAGGCCCTTGATAGCTGAATAATTTAAGAACTGTCAAGGGGGGGGTCAGTCCTACAGCGATTCAGCGAGACAGCTATGATTTCTGCATATCGTTAAAATTCTTACTTAGGATAAATTTTTTCTAAGAAAAAAGAAAACAATGCCTGAAAGCAAGCACTGATTTTTTTTTTCTTCTTTTCCTCTGTTAACCATTTCCTTCCCGTGGCAAGTGTAAATGTTGTCTTTGATGGAAGTTAGAGGTCTGAAGACAGCTGGGGAGGCATGGGTTTACACTCACCCCCTTCTTCATCCCTCTCTCCTCCCAAGACTTCCAGGCATCACACCTCTTCCACTCTGATTTTGTCTCTTCTTGTTCTTTTTGTGCCCTCAACCATCTCACCCTGTGTGCAGTGTTTTATGACCCGTTTGCACCCCCATAACCCCCCAGATTCTAGCTGAAAGGCAGCTGAAGAAGGGTATGGAGAGAGGGTGGAGGGGAGGAGCAGTATTTGCTTAAAATCTACTAACAGCCCAACCTGCTTTCAATAGGAAACACTGTCAGTTTCATTAGTTGCTAATGAATATTATTAAACTAATCTGTCATTTGTTTTCTAATTATGTGTCACCAGGCATCACAGTGGCAGCTGAAGTGACTGCTGGTGAACAATTTTCCTCCTTGAATCCTTTTTTTTTTTTTTGTAAAATAAGAACAGCCAGGAACGATTAGCCATAATTTGAACCTGGTAAGCTTTTTTCCCCCCTTTCCTCAGTCTTGCGGCAAATTTTCTCCCCTACATTCCTGATACTGCTGGGATCTTATCACCACCTAGCCTTGCAACCCGCTCCCAGGGTGAGACTCCAGCCCATGCCAAACTTGGGATAGCTCTGCTTCTGAAGTCTTCAGCTACACTGTGACCACAGCTTCTTATCACTTCCCGTCATGGTTTTGTGGGTCTGGAATTTGGGCAGGACCCAGTGTATGGCGTGGACTGGGTCATTCAGTGCTCAGCTGGTCTGGAGGGTCCTGTCTAGCCGCTTGATGGAAGAGGCTAGGTGGTTGCGGGGCTCAGCTGGACCCATGCTCTCTGTGTGGTCTCAGTCCCTCCATATGGTCCTTCCAACAGAGCAGTTGAACTTCTTCCATCGTTGCCCTGGGATCCAAGAGAGTATTCCACAGACTAGAAGTAGAAGCTGCCAGTGTCTAAGGGCCTGTCCTAGAAGCTCAAATAGCATCCTTTCTACCATATTCTGTTGGACAGTGCAGTCAGGATCTACCCAAACTCAGTCTACTCCTAACTTGAGCTATTGAGTGCAGACTAGAAAACTGCACATCCCTACAAAGTGGCCTCTCTGAAAGGAAGTGGGTTCAGATGTCTCTTGGGTCATCAAAGTCCTCGACTTCTCCCTTTGCCAGAAGTTAATATTCCTCTAAAGTCTGTCCGTAGGTCTTTTCTTATGATGTCTGCTCTCCCTCCATGATGTAACTTGTGGGCGTGTCAATTGCTGTCTAGTCTGAAGATCCCCAAACAGATCTAGCCCAAATAGCTTTCCTGAGCATGTATAATTACCCACTAGAAATCTTGACCTGGATGTCTCACAGACAACTCACGCTATACACACAACCTAAAGACAGACCCTTGGGCTTCCCTGGTGGCTCAGAGGGTAAAGAATCTGCTTGCAGTGTCGGAGACCTGAGTTTGATATCTAGGTCAGGAAGATTCCCTGGAGAAGGAATGGCTACTCACTCCAGTATTCTTGCCTGGAAAATTCCATGGACAGAGGAACCTGGTAGGCTACAGTCCACGAGGTCGCAAAGAGTTGGACATGACTGAGCAGCTAACACTGACTTTTCAAAGACAGACCATTTCTCAGCCTGCTCTATTTTTCTGTTTTGAGCCTTCAACCTGCAATTCTGGCACTCCTTTTCTTTGCTTTCCATATGTACTTTATCACTAAATTGTCGTATTTCCCTCTCCTAAGTATCATTCACCTTGACTTCATATCGATCCTTATTATCTAGTCAAGATGGTGACAGATAACTGAGTTCCTTTCTTCTCATCTCCTTTCCTCTTATTCTGTTATCCACACAGCCACCAAAAACATGCTTGCAATCATAAATTTGTATAAATCATTGCCCTATCCCAGATCCTTCAATAGCTCCCCATTGTCTAGAGATTGAAGCTCAAATGTATAACCTGGCTTAGTAAACACTTTCTGCCTCCCAGCTGCATCCTTCGATATCCTTCCTTATACGCTATTTTCCAGCCTCATTGCTGTTCTATGTTTTCTTACCTTTGCATTTGATTTTTTCCTGCCTGAAATCCCTCCATTCCTCTCATTAGGCAATATCTACATGTACTCTAATTCTTTGTTTAAGGTTCTCTGAGCTATTTTAGATCTTGCGTGCTGAAAACATTTGGTGATGTCTGGAGAAATTCTTGTCACAGGTTGAACATACTATCAGTCAGGGCTGCTGCTAAATGTTCTGTAATACAAATGACAGCTCCCCACAATAAAGAATTACCTGGCCTAAAATTACCTGGCCCTCAGCCAGTAGTGCTGAGGTTGAGAAACTGTTTTAGATCAAATTTCATTGTGTTACTATTCCTTTGTACTTATTGCCTGTATCGTCCACATTTTATTTGAAGCAAATCTCTATCCTTAGATTGTGTGAACTGAAGGACAAGATTTTATATTCTGGCATATAGAACATTTTAGGGATTATTTAAAAATGACTTGATATTTCTAAGTTTTTTTCTGCATACTGTATTGGCTAATGTTGAAACTATTATTAGTCCTTTACCCTTAGTGTGAATGAGGCTTGTTTGGACTATTGAAAAGATTGACAGGTCAGGGAAAGTAACTTAAGGAGATGAGAAACACTATAGTTTTCACTTGTCTTGCAAGCTTATCCTCTTCCATTCTGTAGACTTTCAGGTTCTCCCTTTTCTTCTTTATAGTCCCAAACACTTCTCAGAAAATCTCCAGATAGCCTTTAGTTTACTAGGACTTCTAACATTGAAGATTAAGAGAAGAGCTACTTACCTGTCTCTTGGCTTCTGGCTCCATTCCTGCTCATCCATGCTCTCCTAGTGTGTGTATCCTGAGAGTAGGGGGCTAGAATTCTGCAAACTGCACATCTAAAATTCCCCTGCCAAATGACTTAAAGTTACCTTCTACAAATTGGAGGCACTCATGGGAGGTTAGGAGGCATGAGGAAGGTAACAATATTTTATATACTTCTGAAGTGCAGCAAAGATAGTAGTGGTGGTAGACAAGTCTGGACTCGATGTATCCTGCCCAAGGTGGTGGGTATTCCAGCAGCAAAGCACCTGCGGACTCGGACTGCAGTAGTAATGACTGCTGTGGACAACTTTAGGCTCCAGATTTTCTTCAAAGAAACCATGGCTGTTCCAATAACACCAGCACTGAATGTTCTGGTGGTGGCATAGAGATTATGGACTGTTCTATTTATTTGTTTGTTTTATTTTTAAATTTTAAATTTATTTTTATTTGTGGCTGTGCTGGGTCTTTGTTGCTGCGTGTGGGCTTTCTCTAGTTGTGTATGGGCTTCTCATTGCAGTGGCTTTTTCTCTTGTTGTGCAGCACGGGCTCTAGATGTGCAGGCTTCAATAGTGCAGCATGCGGGCTCAGTAGTTGTAGCACACTGGCTTAATTGCTCCGCTGCATGTGGGATCTTCTTGGACCATGGGTTGAACCTGTGTCCCTTGCATTGGCAGGAGATTCTTAACCCCGGGACCGCTAGGGAAATCCTGAGATCATAGACTTCGAATAACATTTTCCTTTTGTTCCTTGGGTCCTAGGATGGAAGCAACTCCTTGCAATTACTGACCTCTGGCTAAGTTCCCCTGTTATCTTTCCTCTCTGTCACCTCTTCCACATGTTTGTTTCCTACATTAACTTCCTTCTGTTTGCAGTACCTATAGTGGTTTCTGTTTTCCTAATGAGACATGGGATGATATAGTACTAGGATGGCACAATCCCATTCCCAGGTTTTTCTGAGTTATGGAGGTTTAGATTAATCATTAAAAATTTTTACTTCCTGGAGGTTAGGCTATTAATCCTAGTAAATGGGATGCTTGAACTCTAATGCAAAGAGAAAAATGGTCTCTTACAGAGGTAAGATTTTATAACCTTTCTGATTGAGAAGGGATTCAAAGCAAGATTACCCTACCTCACTTCCTTAAATCTTTACAGCCTTCTGCCGTCGAATGAATTGATAAATTTGATCTAATTCTCTTTTCTCTGAAGTTAAAAGCAAGTCCTGATTTTTACTTTTTCTTCTGAAGAAATTCATTCCTTGGATACAGCCACTCTGAGTACCGACCACACAAGTACCAGCTTTGACAACCATGCCTGCTGTATTTGCATGAAACAAACAATTACGCAGGAGCCAGAACAGCCTCATTTGCCTCATCATATAGTCATGCACCAAGCAGGCATCTTTTCTGAGAAAATACTGAAAACTTTTGATGCATGCCTTCCTGTCATAATTAGAATAAAATTCAGACTACCCTCGTTTTCCCTCACCTTTGTCCTTGCTTCGGCTCTCTCCCACCCCACATCATACACGCTCACATACTCACCATGCTTTTACCATGCAGGCACCTTTTCTGTTGTTCAAATACTAAATGCTTATCCAGGACTTTGGGTCTTTCTTTTTGCTTCCAGAACCCTCTGCCTCTAGATCTTCCTGTGGTTAACACTTTACCATTTAATGCTTAGATTTACCAAATGCAAAGATGATTTCACGAACGTACCTGTACAAAGTTACTCCTCACCCAACTTATTCTTCATTCCATAATTCTCCTTAACATCTCATAGTTCATGTTGCTGTATCATCATGGGAAATTATGTCATTTGTTTACTTTTTTTTTCAAATTTTTAAATTTTAGTTGGAGGCTAATACTTTAAAATATTGTAGTAGTTTTGCCATACACTGACGTGAATCAGCCATGGGTGTACATGTGTTCCCCATCCTGAGCTTCCATCCCATCCCTCTGGGTCATTCCAGTGCACCAGTTGATTATCTGCCTTTTACCTGCCTATTTACTTGTTGATTATCTGCCTTTTACCACTAGAATGTAAACCCTACTAGGGCAGGGAGTTTATCTGTTCTTTACAGCTTTATCTCCAGAGTTTAAGGTATTCTATGGAATGTAGTGCCTAACAGATACTTGTTGAGTAACTTAATTGACTGTCCACACTGTGCTTTTTACTCTGTCCAGTAGATATTGATGGCATCTGCAGTCTGTATGGTACTGTGGTCGAGGACACGGAAGACACAAAGCCTCTCAGCTAATGTTCGATGTGGTAGGAATGGGTTCTCTCGATAACCACAACCCCCTTTCCAACAAAAACCAGTTGCTACTGAGCACTCACAATATGCCCAGCACTTTGTTAAGTGTCCACAGACTTTATCTCATTCAGGCCTTTCAGCACTTAATGACATAGGTATGAATAACCCCATTTTACAGATGAGAGAACTGAAATCTAGAGGGGTCATAACTACCCTAAATGATGCAAGTAGTTTGTGACAAAGACCCAAACTGAAGTTGGCTTGAGTCTAAAACTGTACTTGTTACTGGTTTATAATGCATGTGTTCTCAAACACCTTACTTCGCTGTTTCAGGTTACAGGTTGAATTTGATTGTCAAAGTCACCTTCTCAATTTGAATGAAGTAGATGAGGGAAAGAAAACCTTACTATTGTAAGGCAAGGAGATTTGTTAGCCAAAGAAGGAAGAGTCCTCCAGACTCTAGGTTCTTGCCCTTGGCTTTGTTGTTAATTCAGTGCGCCGTCTTTTCCTGATCTATTAGGAAAAAGAAGTGAGTAAGAGAGTGGTGAATGGGGTACATGTAAGGAGGTAGATAGTCTGGTAAAATTGAGAGTCAGCCTAAAAGTGTGCCTCTTCCCCACAAGGCACAAGATGATTCTCTCCCCTTTTGTCTCATCGTCTGCCTTTCTACCAACTAGAAATTCATTCCTGTTTCCAGCAGTTCACGTGGAAGTAGAGACGAGATTGGCCATCAGCCAAACACCTCAGGTTGTATTTCTTTAAGCTTTAGAATCCTTTGGACCTGTCTGGTGTCTGTTGACAAGAGGAAGTGGGGGATCTTATGAAAGAGGATTTGAGGGACCTGCATTGGGAGGGCAGGTAGTGCTTCAGGCTATTGTGGAATTATCACATGTTTTGAGGGTGCTGGCTAGTTCAGGTTCAGAAGTGGGGGTGGTACCTAGTGCAGTAGAAAATTAGAGACACATGAGGTAAATGGTTCCCTAGCCTCAAAGGACTAGAGATGACTGAACCCTGTGGGGCATGTGGTGATAGCCCTTGGCATGTTGTTTGTACATCCCACAAGCAACAATAATTCCTTGTGATCCACCTTGATGACAAGACTTCTTCAGTGGAGATGAAGGTGGTAGAGCTGGCCTGTTACCTCAATTTCCACCTAGTTATTTGACCGTCTTGGGGTTTCCCTGATCAGCCTTGTGAAGTCATTCACTGCTGGTCAGAGTTAACTCCCCAAGGAGAGGAAAGAATTAGGAAAAAATGGGAGAGGCCACATGTAAGCATTAAGAGTATGGAGTGATGCTTCTCTACAATATTCTTTGACTTTGTCCTTTGTCCGTGATTCTAGAGTGAGTTTTGCATGGGGGTGGGGATGAGAGTAAATCTCCTTTCATTTTAGTAGAGAAGGAAGAGAGGGAACTCCTAGCTGTCACCAACTTTTTGTAGAAAACAGATCTGCCTCACCCTCCTGGAAACTATCAACTTTAAACAAACTCTAGGAGCCTCTCTGTAACAGCAGAATAAATCTGCCCTTACATTTCTCTTGAAATAACAAGGAGACGGAGTACCAAGAAAAACCCTTGTGCTCACTAACATAAATCAGCCCCATTGTTGCGCTCAGCACATATGGTGTGATAACGTTGCCCACTGCTCAGAGACCTGCTGATGGAAGGCCAGATGTGCTTCTGCAGGAGCGAAACACAACAGGCCTGCTTTAAGATTCTGTGGTGGCCTTGATGTTGAACTTCCTTACATTTGTTGGTTTGTGTCTCAGCTTTAGCACTGTTGTTACCACTGTAGTCTCTCACCTTCCTTAGCTTTTCCTTTCCTATCTTTCAGGAGTTGAGAGGGCTGGGTAATTGAAAACTTGGATCTAGATGTGATAGAGTTCTTTTAGTGGGCAGTGGGCTTGAGAGATAGGTACCAGGAATTGATGATACCTCTTGGACAGGGCAAGATGCTTGCTGGAACATTTGCCTCCCTCCTCCCCCTAACTTTTGTTGTTTAGTCACTAAGCTGTGTCTGACTCTTTTGCAACCCCGTGGACTGTAGCCCACTAGGCTCCTCTGTCCTTGGGATTTCGCATGCAAGAATACTGGAGTGGTTTGCCATTTCCCCTAGCTTTATGAAGATAGATATGGCAAATAAAAATTGTATATGTTTAAGGTGTATGACATTTTTAAATTGGGGTATAGTTGCTTTACAGTGTTGTTAGTTTCTGCTGTACAACAACATGAATCAGCTATAAGCATACATATATCTTCTCCCCCTTGAGCCTCCCTCCTAGCTCCCTCAACCCATCCCACCCGTCTATTAACAGGCCATCAGAAAGCACCAAGTTGAGCTCCCTGTGCTGTACAGCAGGTTTCCCACTGGCTAGCTATTTTACACATGGTAATGGCTACCTCTCTCAATCCGTCCCACCCTCTCCTTCCCCTCCTGTGTCCACAAGTCCTTTCTCTGTGTCTGTGTCTCTATTTCTGCCCTGCAAATAGGTTCATCTGTACCATTTTTCTAGATTCCACATATGCATAAATACATGATATTTGTTTTTAAGGTGTATAACATGATAATTGGATATATGTATGCATTGTGACATGATTACCACAATCAAGCTAACAGGTAACATCTGTCACCTCATGTAGTTACCCTTTTTGTGATGAGAACACATAAAATCTCTTTAGCACATTTGAAGTATATAACACAGTATTAACTATAGTCACCATGCTGTACCTTATTTTCCTGGAAAAAAACTAATTACAAGGAGTTATAAACTTAGATTTGAACTAGGATGAAAAAGGCTTTGTTTGTCCTTGCCCCTACCCCAGCTTCTATTTAAATGTAGACTTTGAAAAAAGTAAGAGGGCACAGTGTTTACTTTCCTATGTAAATTTAAAGTGCATGCATGAATGAATGAAGCAGGCTACATAGCTGCTAGTATAGGTATGAGCACAGATGA
Source organism: Giraffa tippelskirchi (assembly GCF_054371585.1). Taxonomy (NCBI): domain Eukaryota; kingdom Metazoa; phylum Chordata; class Mammalia; order Artiodactyla; family Giraffidae; genus Giraffa; species Giraffa tippelskirchi. Next base: position 172,515,727 of record NC_137275.1, read on the forward strand.
GAATCAAAGAAGTTATTAATAGGACCAGATGCGTAGCACATCTTTTTTCTTCAGAGCTCAAAAAACCTTGTGAACAAAAATATATTTATCTTTGGAATGACCCTTTGAGAGTGGTGTCCAGTTAACACGTTTCCCTCTGATTTGTTAGGGCCCACACTTAACTTTTCTTTCTAGTCACAGGAGATCCTAGTTAGGTCTGAACAAGCCCATGATGAATGCTAGACCTCATGTAGACAAAGATTCTAATGAGAGAGAAATTTTAAAAAAATGCATACTTGTTATTGAAGTAAAACCTGGTTATTATCTTTTGCATAAAGAACAATACTCGGTCATGTTCAGTTCAGTCACTTAGTCGTGTCCAACTCTTTGCGACCCCATGGACTGCAGCATGCCAGGCCTCCCTGTCCATCACCAACTCCCAGAGCTTACTCAAACTCATATCCATTGCGTTGGTGATGCCATCCAACCATCTCATCCTCTGTCGTCCCCTTTTCCTTCCGCCTTCAATCTTTCCCAGCATCAGGGTCTTTTCAAACAAGTCAGCTCTTCGCATCAGGTGGCCAAAGTATTGGAGTTTCAGCATCAACATCAGTCCTTCCAATGAATATTCAGGACTGATTTCCTTTAGGATGGACTGGTTGGACCTCCTTGCAGTCCAAGGGACTCTCAAGAGTCTTCTCCAACACTACAGTTCAAAAGCATCAATTCTTCGGCGCTCAGCTTTCTTTATAGTCCAGCTCTTACATCCATACATGACCACTGGAAAAACCATAGCCTAGATGGACCTTTGTTGACAAAGTAATGTCTCTGCTTTTTAATATGCTATTTAGGTTGGTCACTGTCTGTCACTGTTTCCACTGTTTTCCCCATCTATTTGCCATGAAGTGATGGGACCAGATGCCATGATCTTAGTTTTCTGAATGTTGAGCTTTAAGCCAACTTTTTCACTCTCCTCTTTCACTTTCATCAAGAGGCTTTTTAGTTCTTCTTCACTTTCTGCCATAAGGGTGGTGTCATCCGCATATCTGAGGTTATTGATATTTCTTCCGGCAATCTTGATTCCAGCTTGTGTTTCTTCCAGCCCAGTGTTTCTCATGATGTACTCTGCATATAAGTTAAATAAGCAGGGTGACAATATACAGCCTTTATGTACTCCTTTTCCTATTTGGAACCAGTCTGTTGTTCCATGTCCAGTTCTAACTGTTGCTTCCTGACCTGCATACAGGTTTCTAAAGAGGCAGGTCAGATGGTCTGGTATTTCCATCTCTTTCAGAATTTTCCACAGTTTATTGTGATCCACACAGTCAAAGGCTTTGACATAGTCAATAAAGCAGAAATGGGTGTTTTTCTAGAACTCTCTTGCTTTTTTGATGATCCAACAAATGTTGGCAATTTGATCTCTGGTTCCTCTGCCTTTTCTAAAACCAGCTTGAACATATGGCATTTCATGGTTCACATATTGTTTACGCCTGGCTTGAAGAATTTTGAGCATTCCTTTGCTAGCATATGAGATGAGTGCAATTGTAATGAAGACCTAATTCAATTATGTTATTTTCAGAATCCTTGCCTATTGTACCCCTACTAAACCAGGATATCTGCCAGGACCCTTCTGTGCAGACCACGTGCCACCTCATTGTCCAGCTGAGTGACAAAGGTGTTGTTATGAGATCCTATGTGTTTCCTTGCTAATTCATCCTATGCCATTTCTGGATTATGGAATCCTATGGCTTCCAAGTTAGCACTTACCCTTTAATCCTTAAAACCTTAGAAGTGTCAGCCACCCTGAAAACTGTGCAATGTTTAGAGGACTTTTCAGTAGTGACTTGGGAGGCCACCAATGTCGCAGCTCTAGAGTGGCATATGGCTCTTCCCACAGCAGTCTGATGTGGTGGATAAATGACAACTGTTATAGGTGCATCAGGTGTGGAGGGGTGGCCTTGTTCAGGGCAGAAAACTTTGTCTGCCTTCACAGGCTGTGGGACTGAGAAGTTAGCAGAGGCTTCATCAGGGCTGCACTTGTTTCTGTTCATCATGGTCATGGTGGTACTACTAACAGAATTTAAAAAGGAGTGAGTGATTCACCATTTGTTTCATGAAAAGCTCTTATATTTTCCTTCTCTGTTCTCATCAGAGATGTGGTGGAGTATGATGTAAAGCTCCAAAGAAAGGTGCATGTGTGGCACACCTGAACCTCCAGAGGCAGAGGGGCCAAACTGTGGGTGAGGGCACATGTTCTCACCACCTTACCAGGATGGGATTGAGGTGGAGTGGAGGGGTGGATGGGGTAGCCAGAGACCCAGTCTATGACCAAATGCAGAGTAAAACCTAAAAGAGCATGCATTGGAAAGTTAAGGAGTTCTCATAAAGGGTTCTAGATGGAGAGAGTGTGGAACTTAAACATATAGAAGCCTTTCTGTAATCTGGGGAAATTACTGTTTGTTGATCAATGATGGTAAAGCTTATGTCACTTCTTACAATCAAGGAGATTGTCCCTCAGTCACAAGGGTTCAAGTATTTCTTACTCCTCATTAGAGTGAGCTGTATAGGTTGCTGGTGACAATAAGCATTTTGTTTCTGCCTGGAGAAGGGAAAGTCAGGAATTCCTTTTCTGAGTTTTCAGGCTTGCTGCACTCAGATGGTTCCAGAAGCCAGGATTTAATGTAAATTGCTAAGGCAGATGGCATAAGGCCTGATTTAAGGGCATGCCTGTTACTCAGCCCCAGTGATGGTGGCTTTTTGGGAATATGAACCTAGTGTTACCTGATCTTAGGAATTTTTTCGACAGAAGCTGGAGTTCCAGGCTTTTATGATGACAGACAATTCAGATTATACACAAGGTATGTACACATACCTTAAGTTATTTTGAGGATACATTGCGGGCCCATCCTAGAGTAGCCCCCTTTCCCTGTTAATTACTCACATTAAAGAATCTCATGAACGTTTTGATGATTGAAAGTAAGCTGAGTTTGTACACTCACAGAACCTCCCAAAGGTTTGTCTGTTCCTCATATTCATCGTGATAGAATCCAAGTGATAGAAGCTTGAGGTTAAAAATTAGGGCGTGGCATCTGGTCTAGCTAATCACACCAAAGTACCATGTGGGAACATGGGATCTGAGTGAGATTTAGCAGGTCTGCTGATTGTATGGCCTTTCCATTGAGTAACACAGAATATGGTGCTTCTTGGAGTTGTGTGGTGGGAAAGCTGTATAGCCATCCACGATGCTTTTGTATCATAGCATCTCCCTATGGAAGTTCATTCAGCTGGTGTTGGTGTTTTATCATGGACACACTTTCTAATTCTCATATCCCATGCCCCCATACTTCCCTTTCTCTTGAAGTTCCCACTTTCCTTCTCTTCCCAAGCTGTGGCTTTGCCCAGATTCCCCCATACTTTGACCTACAAAGTCGGGTGTGACTTACAGCGATACTCTTCCTCCCACCTATTTTCACATTTGGGGAGGGGTGAAACTTAGAATCCCAAGAATGGTAGAGGAGAGAAAAGAAGTCAAAATGGCTTTTATAAAACCGAGTGGTGGCTTAAAATTTTTTCCCCCTCCTTTGGTTTCTGTGGAGACTTGAAACAATTTGAGGTATTTCTGCTGGAAGGTTTAATACTCTGCCACTAAGTCAACATATGAGGCATATCTCCCACATCTGCATAATTTGTCTTTGTGATTTCAAGTTGTATTACAAAGTCACTTGGGCACTGTATATCAGTCAGAATCCTGAAGAAATCAAATGTAATACCCTAACTGGATAGTTTGTAGTGAGTTTGATAAAGTTTTATGTGTGAAACAGAATCTCAGGCAGTTGTACCATATGCTGGGGCTGTAAACAGTGGGTTGTTTTGGGGTTCTGTTAGCACTACCCACAGGGGAGGTTTCAACTGCTATAGTCTGGAGATGGGGCAAGCTGTATATAAGTGGCTAACGATAGGAGATAGCCTGTGGTGGCCCTGTAGAGGGAGGTCAGAGGGATAAGTATTCCAACCTCATTCTCTTGTCTACAGTGTTCTCTCCATTGGCCAAACCCCACCTGGAAGCTTGTCCATAAAGATCACAGGGTAGAGAATGGGTCTGGAGAGGCATATGGAAACTATGAAACACAGCACATTTAAAATATCAAGGACTTCCAGATAGAGTAATGAGATACCAGTTTGATGAGGATTCAGGTGAGTGTAATCCTTTGTTCTGGGGCTTCCCTGATGGGTCAGCAGTAAAGAACCTGCCTGCCCATGCAGGAGGCATGAGTTCGATACCTGGGTTGGGACGATCCCCTGGAGAAGGGAATGACAATCCACTCCAGTATTCTTCCCTGGGAAATCCTATGGACAGAGGAGCCTGGCAGGCTACAGTCCAGGGAGTCAAAAAAAGAGTTGGACATGGCTTAGAGATGAAACAACAACAATGCTTCTTAGTTCTAGTTTGAACATACTAGTATAAAAATGCTATATCTCAACAGAAGCATTTGAATAGACACTATTAATGGAATGAAATACATTACAGATGATTAACTGCATGGTTGTTTATAAAATTCAACAAATATTTATTGAATCCTTACCGTGTCCCTGGTTTTGTGGTCATCTCATCTATGAACCATATTGGTATCACTGTAATAGAGGGCAAGATTAAAAGATATTTATGTGAGGTTCAACTGGCACTACCTTTCCTTAGTAAACTTGTTTGGATAAGAGATTGTCCATCTGCCCTTAATGTATTATGTAGAGTGATTCTTCTGTGTCAACCAACCTCTGTACTGTTACTATTCTATAGGAGAATGGTTTTCAGGAGCACATAAAGTAATCTTTTTAACAGCTCAATTATTAATGTGCAAGTTTTAATTTATGGAACAAACATTAAAATTGCATTTACAGTTACCTCCTTGTAAAATGGGAATTAAATGAGGCAGTGCATATACCTGACCTTTGTAAGCTCGTAATGAAGGTGAACTGATTTGAAATAAAAGAGAAGCTGCCAATCTTCCTACCCTGAAAATTTAATGTTTTTATGTTTCCGTGTCTCTTTTTTTAAAGAGTTTTTTGATGTGGACCATTTTTAGAGTCTTTATTGAATTTGTTATAACACTTCTTTTGTTTTATGTGTTGGGTTTTTGCCTGTGAAGCATGTGGGATCTTAGCTCCCTGACCAGGGATTGAACCTGAACCTCCTGCATTGGAAGGCGGAGTCTTAACCACCAGACCACCAAGAAAATCCCTCCTTATTCTTTTTTAAGCCTTATTCTTGTGCCTAAATAATTTGTGCATGTTATGAGGCTTTTATTAGCAAATGAAAGAAGCCCACACTTCAGGTGGGATTAGGAATGATGTCCTCAGGACGTTGTTTCCATTTCTTTGTCTAGAGGTGTGCTCTTCAGAAGGCTCCATCCTCAGGCTGGCTTTCTTCAGGGGCTATAAAAAGCCCCTCCTACTTCAGGATCCACACCTACATCCTGGATGTCTTGGTCAGCTTGAGCTGCCAGAACCAAACACCACAACCACGGGAAATTATTTCTCACCATCCTAGAGACTGCAAGTCCAAGATCAAGGTGCCAGCAGGGCCAGTATCTGGTGAAGTCTCTCTCCTCGGGTACAGATTCCTGCCTTCTCTCTGTCCTCACATGGTCTTTTCATACTGCCTGTGGGTGGAGAGAGAGAGGAAGCAAGCTCTTTGGTGTCTGTTCTAATCCCATCATGAGCATTCCACCCTCATGACCTCATACCTCCTGAAGGCCATATCCTCAAATACAATCAAAAGTTGGGGGTCAGGATTTCAGTATACGAATTTGGGGGTGGCGGATGTAATTCAGTCCACAGCACTGAATTTTCCAGACAGATCTCCCCAGACTGTTGAACAAAAGCTGTGTCTTCACTTTGATTGGACTGGAAGAAAGCAGTCACTGCAGCTGGTGTGTGTGTGTTAGTCACTCAGTCGTGTCTGACTCTTTGCGACCCCATGGACTGTAGCCTGCCAGGCTCCTCTGTCCAAGGAGCTCTGCAAGCAAGAATACTGGAGTGGGTAGTTGGTCCCTTCTCCAGGGGATCTTCCTGACTCAGGGATTGAACCTTGGTCTCCCCTGTTGCGGGCAGATTCCTTACCATCTGAGCCACCAGGGAAGAAACCAGTCATTGTAGCCAGGGAATGCCACAAACTGATGAGCTGGTTTTTTGCCCACAACTGATAGAATCACTGTAGCTTAGGGTGGGCAGGATGAGATGGTTTGGACCTGCTTGTTTTGGGCGTTGGGAGGTTCTGCCCAAGCAGCATGGCTGCCACACAAGGCAGGAAGGGAGACGTCAGCAGCGTACACTAGTTTTAACTCATCTGTTCCTCTGTTGTTGGAGAGTCAGCTTGTTTTCAGTGATTTCTGTTCTATAACATAACTAAATTGAATCTCAAAATTTCACATGAAAGCACATTAATGTTAGGTTCTCAGAATTTTTGTCTGACATGCTCAGCAGTGGTTGCTGCTTAATGGACAAAAGCTAGTACTAGTGAAACCAAGTTTTCTAGAAAATCAATATGACTACAACAGTGGAGCCCTGGCCTTCCATCTAGTCTTGCCATAATGAAATTCATTCTCGGCATGATTTTTGAGCTGCCTTTTGTAGGTCACATTGTTCTACAGAATGTGTTAGAGGGTTATTGTCAAAGCTCAAGGCTGTAACCTTTTGTTCCCTCTTAGAAGCTAAGGATATTTAAAAATGAATTATTTATGTGTTCTTAAATGATGAATTAGGTTGTTGGGGTTGAGTTTGCCACAATTAAGACTGATGTTTGCTTATATTGAGGAAACTGGATTGTAATCCTTAAGTTTGACTTTTTGTCATCCCATTTTCAATATTTCATTATTATACATAGTTATCTAAACAACACAGTGAAACTAAGCCTCTGCTATGTGATCAGTATCATGCTAGATACCTTGGGGAATAAAAATGATGTGTGAGGGCTACTGTCTAAGTGGGGGACAGGACTAATCATGTGGAAATGTTGACAAAAACAATGCCATCCAGAGTGTATGGTAAAAGAAGTTTGGAACAATAGAAATTTAGAAAAGATCCCATTGAGTTGAACTTGCAGGGGAGCTTCATGGTGGAAGTGACACTTGAATTGGGCTTTGAAGAATAGATAAGGATCTGGTAGGAAAAAGCATGGGGAAAGGGCATTTACCAAAGGGTGAGAATAAGTGCTGGCATGCTGTGTGTTGGGATCCCCGAGAAGTCAAACTGGAGTGGCAACTGGGTGTGGGGGAGGGTTGGGACAGTGGCACCAAAGGTAGTGTTCTTTACTGTATGTCCTAGTACTGGATTTCCTCTTACTCTGAAACATCATTTTTTGGGGGGTGATGGTGGTGGGATTTGGTTTCAGTTGCTTAATAAAGGCAACAATATGTGAAACGTGAAGTTTGGAATCATTTTAGAGCCCTTGTGCTCAGTGCACATGGCCTTATGAGTAGGTCTCATGGGTGACAACCTACTTTGAGTTTTTGTTTATTCCTTGGATATTTTTAGAAAGAGTTTATAGGCACATCTCAATGAAGAATGTAAATACACCTCCTCTCTTATAGTGGGAGGTGGGGGATCTCTGTCCTTCACTGATATTTAGCCCAGAGTCTAACTGAGAAAAACATGAAGACTACAGGGCAGAAAAGGATGGAAAATGAAACCAGAAACTAATGTAGGAGGGGAAGGCAGGTGAATTCTGACAAGTTAAGAAATTTAAACATTTCCACAGATTCTAAAGCAAACCTATAGTTATGGGTTGAGTTAAAATTAGCATCTTCATTGTCGGTATTTAGGTGGAGTTAAACTTTGGGAATATTAAGACATGGTGCATTTATGTTGATTCTTCCAATTGGCTTTCCTTAAAGTGTAATAAAATCTTATATGCATAAATGTGCATATAAATAAGTAGATGTTTTCCAACATTGTTAAAAATGAATTTTAGTTTACCGAAGAATCATCTTTCATGTTTATTGCTTGAAGCTTTTAATTTAGATTTTTTTTTTTTACTAACTTCTGGAGATGTCCAATTATAATCACATCTTGAAGTTTCTTAAAAGTGGCAGTGTATGTGTCTGCATCTAAGGCATGCCACAATTACTATGGTTCAGTGATACTGCTTTGGGTTCTTTGATTTACTGTCCAGTGGAATGCCAAGTCTGATTATATTCTAAACAAATGAATGGTTAACAGAATTTATTTTCCTAAAATTTTTCTTGGATTTATATGAAGACTGGCATCTGAGTAGTCATTGGAAGTCAAGTGTTTTTTGAGGAAAAATGGCTCAGTGTTCCACCTGATAGGAAAACAGGCCGTTGTTCTCAGCATTTAAAATAGGTGAAACTTCTCTATACTCATATTGATTGTGATATGCTCTATTTATACACATGTAATTCAGTTAACTGCTTATATTTGTGATTTTTGTGTGCATGCTAATTCGCCTCAGTCGTGTCTAACTCTTTCTAATGCTATGGACTGCCAAGCCCCTCTGTCCATGGGATTCTCCAGGCAAGAATATTGGAGTGAGTTGCCGTTTCTTTCTCCAGGGGATTTTCCCCACCCGGGGATCAAACCTGGGTCTCCTGCATTGGCAGGCAGGTTCTTTACCACTAGCACCACCTGGGGCTGTTAACACATGACAATTCTGATGTACTTACATTGCCAAATGTTATTTTGGAGTTGATGCCTTAGGTCTTTTCTTTTAATCCTCAAATTCCATTCTCAATTCTAGCCATTAAGGCTCTCTTGTTCCCTTCTCTCCTTCTTTTGATTCAGTTAACTATTATGAGATGGAGAAGCTCTATACAGTCAGCAAAAACAAGACGGGGAGCAGACTGTGGCTCAGATCATGAACTGCTTATTGCCAAATTCAGACTTAAATTGAAGAAAGTAGGGAAAACCACTAGTCCATTCAGGTATGACCTAGATCAAATCCCTTATGAGTATACAGTAGAAGTGACAAATAGATTTAAGGGACTAGATCTGATAGACAGAGTGCCTGATGAACTATGGACAGAGGTTCGTGACATTGTACAGGAGACAGGAATCAAGACCATCCCCATTGGAAAGAAATGCAAAAAAGCAAAATGGCTGTCTGAGGAGCCGTTACAGATAGCTGGGAAGAGAAGAGAAGTGAAAAGAAAAGGAGAAAAGGAAAGATATTCCCATGTGAATGCAGAGTTCCAAAGAATAGCAAGGAGTGATAAGAAAGCCTTCCTCAGCTATCAGTGCAAAGAAATAGAGGAAAACAACAGATTGGGAAAGACTAGAGATCTCTTCAAGAAAATTAGAGATACCAAAGGAACATTTCATGCAAAGATAGGCTCGATAAAGGACAGAAATGGTATGGACCTAACAGAAACAGAAGATATTAAGAAGAGGTGGCAAGAATACACAGAAGAACTGTGCAAAAAAGATCTTCACGACCCAGATAATCATGATGGTGTGATCACACACCTAGAGCCAGACATCCTGGAATGTGAAGTCAAGTGGGCCTTAGAAAGCATCACTACGAACAACGATAGTGGAGGTGATGGAATTCCAGTTGAGCTGTTTGAAATCCTCAAAGATGATGCTGTGAAAGTGCTGCACTCGATATGCCAGCAAATCTGGAAAACTCAGCAGTGGCCACAGGACTGGAAAAGGTCAGTTTTCGTTCCAGTCCCAAAGAAAGGCAATGCCAAAGAATGCTCAAACTACCACACAGTTGCACTCATCTCACATGCTAGTAAAGTAATGCTCAAAATTCTCCAAGCCAGGCTTCAGCAATTCGTGAACCATGAATTTCCAGATGTTCAAGCTGGTTTTAGAAAAGGCAGAGGAACCAGAGATCAAATTGCCAATATCCGCTGGATCATCAAAAAAGCAAGAGAGTTCCCAAAAAACATCTATTTCTGCTTTATTGACTATGCCAAAGCCTTTGACTGTGTGGATCACAATAAACTGTGGAAAATTCTGAAAGAGATGGGAATACCAGACCATCTGACCTGTCTCTTGAGAAACCTGTATGCAGGTCAGGAAGCAACAGTTAGAACTGGACATGGAACAACAGACTGGTTCCAAATAGGGAAAGGAGTAGGTCAAGGCTGAATATTGTCACCCTGCTTATTTAACTTATATGCAGAGTACATCATGAGAAATGCTGGGCTGGAAGAAACACAAGCTGGAATCAAGATTGCCGGGAGAAATATCAATAACCTCAGATATGCAGATGACACCACCCTTATGGCAGAAAGTGAAGAAGAGCTAAAGAGCCTCTTGATGAAAGTGAAAGAGGAGAGTGAAAAAGTTGGCTTAAAGCTCAACGTTCAGAAAACTAAGATCATGGCATCTGGTCTCATCACTTCATGGGAAATAGATGGGGAAACAGTGGAAACAGTGTCAGACTTTATTTTTTTGGGCTCCAAAATCACTGTAGATGGTGATTGCAGCCATGAAATTAAAAGACGCTTACTCCTTGGAAGGAAGGTTATGACCAACCTAGACAGCATTTTTAAAAGCAGAGACATTACTTTGCCAACAAAGGTCTGTCTAGTCAAGGCTATGGTTTTTCCAGTAGTCATTTATGGATGTGAGAGTTGGACAGTGAAGAAAGCTGAGTGCCGCAGAATTGATGCTTTTGAAGTGTGGTGTTGGAGAAGACTCTTGAGAGTTCCTTGGACTGCAAGGAGATCCAACCAGTCCATCCTAAAGGAGGTCAGTCCTGGGTGTTCATTGGAAGGACTGATGTTGAAGCTGAAACTCCAGTACTTTGGCCACCTCATGCGAAGAGTTGATTCATTGGAAAAGATCCTAATGCTGGGAAGGATTGGGGGCAGGAGGAGAAGGGGATGACAGTGGATGAGATGGTTGGATGGCATCACCGACTTGATGGACATGAATTTGGGTAAACTCCGGGAGTTGGTGATGGACAGAGAGGCCTGGCATGCTGCAATTCATGGGGTTGCTAAGAGTCGGACACGACTGAGTGACTGAACTGAACTATTATGAGCTCACCGTAAGCTCTTTTAGCAATGTGGTGGTTATGAATGTACGTTTTGGAGTCTAATCCAGTTTTGTCACTTAGTTGCTATGTAATCTTCAGTCAGTTATTTAACTTTTCTGTTTCTCCATCAGTGAAGTGGAATCATAATAGAATCCATCTTATCAGTTTGCTTTGAAGAGTGAGATATGCATGTGATGTGCCCAGCACTGTGTCTGACCCAATAGTGGGATATGTATTAGCCAAGTGCTAGTTGTGTTATTGTAACAATAAACATAGGATTTAAGTATCTTTAAAATATTCTTTTATTTTTCATTCACCTAACATTGGCTCTGGGTCTGGGAGACTCTTCCAAGGGTTGGCTCAGTGGTAAAGGCCCCTCCATGTCACACATACTTCCATGGTTGATGATGTAGGTCGAGGGTCTCGCTGTCTGTCAAGTGCTTTGGCCCATTAATGACACATATCACTGTCCCTTAGAACCAGTTGGCCAGAACTAGTCACAGGACCCAAAGGCAAAAGAAACAGAGGTGTAGTCTTCCCACATACTCAGAAGAGGGTGAACCCCACTCTGGATGTAGCCGTAGATAAAGAAAATATCATAGCACACAGTGCAGCTATATACCAGGGAAATGTCCTCTGGGAAGTCCGCTGATGTTGAAGCCACAGAGTTTGAAGTTTTACATTAGGCTTTAAAAAGATCTTATGTTTTTCATTAGTCCTCAGAATTTAGGATTCCAAATGGCCTGGCTAGTCTAAAATGATGGTCCAAATTCAGAATTAAGCTGATGTTTCATAGAAAATATGTGAAGGATAAAACAGGATGATTTGTAGTGGTTTTCAGAGTTCTGGTGCTGGTAATGAGGGTGCGGGTGTGGCAGTTATTTATCTAAATCCCACATGATGTGGTTCACTAAAGACACGAGTCTGCTATTTTGATCTTTCTGTTAGTATTATTTCCCCAGAGCAGGGTTCAGCACCACTATTGATAGAGAGGTTGGAAAGACGACCCAGTCCAGCTTTGGGCCTGGGAGCTGAGAGAAAGTCCTGCTTTCCAGCAGCTGGATCAATCTTCCATCCATTGGCACTGACAGTTACAAAAGGAAGGATGAAACAGCTCGTGGAAGGGGAGTCAGGCTTACTGTCCAAAGCATCAGCCCCCATAGTTCGCCAGGCACCACTGACTAACAGACACGTCTAGGAGAGCCTCATTCACTGTGGGTCACTAATAATCCTGTTCATCAGGCGTGGATCCACTAGACTGCTTTTGGGAGGAAAAGAAAGGGACTGGCATTTCTTTGGAATGTTGAGCTCCAAGTGGAGAAGTCCCTTTGTCGGTGCTGATTTTCTTTGGAGCAAGGGTGTCAAGAGTGTGAATATTCCTCCTTATCAGCTTGGAGAAATGCATCATTGAATATGGAGAATTGAGACAGAATTGCTAGAGAAACCAAGATCCCTTAATTTTGATATCAACTCCTGTAATATCTTAACTGTAAGAATTTCGGCACGTCCTTTAATTTTGCTGCACCTATTTCTTTCATTAAAGAAAAAGGATCAATGCTAGACTATCTATTAGGAAGGTTAATGGGAAAAGCAAATGAGATGAGAAACATACAGCCCTTTAAAAAGCATGAAGGTGATAGGATGGATATTTTTCTCTTCACAAAGTAAAACATTTTATTATAAAACTTTTGGAAAATATGAATAGAAGATAAATAAAAATTTAACATGAAAATCTTAAAAACAAACAAACAAAATGCTGCCATATAGAGATAATGGCCGTTAATGAATGGATGTGTGTCTTTCCCAGAGTCTTATAACCTACTCTTTCTATATAAAGCACATTTTTAACTTCTTTTTGTTTTGTTACATGTTTTAAATGGATGGGTGGTTTTCCACTGAAATGAAGATAAATTGTAAAACCAATGCCCAATTTATAGATATTTAGGTTATCTTCAGCTTGCCCTGGTGGCTCAGACAATAAATAATCTGCCTGCAATGTGAAAGAGCTGAATTTGATCCCTGGGTCAGGAAGATCCCCTAGAGAAGGGAATGGCTACCCACTTCAATATTTTTGCCTGGAGAATTTCATGGACAGAGGAGCCTAGCAGGCTACAGTCCATGGGGTCACAGAGCCGGGCATAGCTGAGCATCTAACACTTTAACACTTTGGGTTTGCCTGGTTTTAATGGCTGTTGAGCACTTCCATCATGTCCATTGTCTGTCAAGTGTGAAGTCAAGGTAGGATTTCCCTTCTCCCTCTGTGCCCTAAATTAGCCCTTCTTGGTCTAAACTAACCCAAGGTGGCCCCGTGACCATTGCCATAGTGATTGGTTCAGGAGCATGCAAGGAACCTAAGTTAATTTCGTTGGAATGAAGCTTGGTACTATGCTCTATGTATTCATGCCTGGAAAAGAGGAAAAAACCTCCCTCTCCTATAAAGCTGCGTGTGTGCTCAGTTGATCAGTTCTGTTCCACTCTTTGCAACCCCACAGACTGTAGCCCAGCAGGCTCCACTGTCTGTGAAATTTTTCAGGGAAGAATACTGGAGTAGATTGCCATTTCCTCCTCCAGGGGATCTTCCCAACCCAGGACAGAACTTGAGTCTCTTGCATTTCCTGCATTGGCAGGAGTATTCTTTACCACTGTGCCACCTGAGAAACCACCCCCCTCCTTTAAAAAAAAAAAAAAAAGGCATATGTAAGGCAAGTTAAGTCTGCGCTTAGAGGAAGGCAGAGTTGGGAGAACTGGCAGAAAATGAAGCAGAGCCTACGTAGAATCATAGTGTAAACTTAAGACTTTCAGTAGGTGAACCTGCAGACTCCCTGTGTTACTGAGCCTAGTTTGAGTTGAGGTTCCTGTTAGTTGAAACCAAAAGCATCCTCGGTGACACACCCATTTTAAATAGCATGGTGACAGACATACTTGGTTAAATCTTTGTGCACATCCATGACTTTTTCCTTCTCCTATATTTTAGTAGAATTGTGAAATTAGGGTGTGTGTGCTTGGTCAGATCCCCTTAATTCTTTTTTACATTTGTTATGTTCCCACTGGCTTTGATGTGCTTTCATTGCCACTGTAGTTACCTGGGACTCTTTTTAGGAAAACTGCACTTGGGCCACTGTAATTTGTCCAAACACTCAGGGAGACTGAAGTGCTTGGAGACTCCCTGTGGTGCCTGGAAATCACTCTGGTGCAGCCCTAAACCGATGATGGGGGAGTAGGAGAGCCCAGTCCCTTGGCCTCACCTCTGAGGTACGACTTGCACTTTGAAGTGCTTAGAGTGGCCCAGGGGACCCAGGCAAAGCTGCCTTCTGTGTGACCTGCTGTACCTGCATCTTTGTGTGGCTTCCTCCCATCTCTACCCTGCTCCCCTGCTCTCCTTACCAGTCTCTGTGCGAGCATGTATATAATGAACTGTGTATGCGCAAATCCTCATTTTTGAGTCTGCTTCTGGGGAATGTAATCTAAGCCAGTTTGTGAACAATGCTCAGATTTTTGACTGAACAGCTTTTAATGAAAATGATTAAGAGCTTGCACAACTACTGATCAGATGGGATGTTGTGATGATCTGACCAGTGACACTGGACTTAGGCACCTTGGGAGTTAGATGAAAAAAAAGGAAAAGGTTTCCTGTCTTCTGAGAGTGGTTTGCTGAACTCACATAAGTGCGATTTTGAAACTGGCTTTGGGTCGCTGAATGAATGTGTCAGCTCGTACTTCCTTTGGGAAGCTGAATATTATCCTGTCTCACAGAGCTCAATATTATGGTCTTTTTTTGCTGAAGTCTACATCCCCTTCATTTACTATCATTCTATTTTCCTTAGTTATAGTCTGTTGCACCACCCTAAAAACTCTTTATACTTGAACCTAACAATTCTCATTTGATAAAGACAGGGTGCTTTTGCATTGGAAAGTGCATGAGTCACCCTGCAGGGGAGAGTGATGGACAGGACAATGGCATATACACCCTGCGAGGGGACTCTGTACTGGGAGGCGTCTCCCACCAGCCATGTTCTTGGGTTGTCTTTGAGTCCCTTTTTACACTTCACAAATATCTTCTATTTGTCCTTCAAATATCTCTCTTTTCCTATTGAATTTCCATTGTGACTATTTTGGTCCAAGTTCATACCATTTACTGTGAACTGAATTGTTTGAAATTAATGGTATCATCTTGGAGCCTCCCTCCACCCCCCCCCCCATTCATATGTTAAAGCCCTCACTTCCAAAGTGGCTATATTAGGAAACAGATCTTTAAGGAGGTAATTAAGGTTAAATAAAGTCATAATGGTGAGGCCTTAAGCAGATAGGACTGGTGTCCTTATAAGAAGGTGAGGAAACATCAGTAGCCTCTCTGTGTCCATGTGCACACCGAGGAAAACCATGTAAGGACACAGTGAGAAGGCAGCTGTTTGCAAGCGGGGAAGAGAGGCCCCAGGAGAAACCAACTCTGCTGGCGCCTTGAGTTTAGACTGAAGAATTCCAGAATTGCTGTCAAGTAAATTTCTATTGTTTAAGCATCCAGCCTGTCATATTCTATTATGGCAGCCCAAGCAGACTAATGTGCCATTTTCTGTTGCAGTTTTTCCCCCAGGAGGATAGTGTCTGTAAGAGTAGACAAGAATCTTGGTGCCCAGGTCATTCTGGTTCAGTTAAACTCTAAAAGCAGCACTTACATCTTTCCTCACAGTGAAATCCTTTTGCTTTGGAAAATGTTTTGGAGTGAGTGCCACAGGGTGGAGCTTAAATGCGTTAGCTAGCTATCCAGATCTCTCTTACTCACCCCTCAAACCTGCCCTCTAGCATGCTCTTTCTCTACTTCCCAGTCCAAACCCTATGTTCCAGGTCTGTCCACCATGTATAGTGCCCACTCCTTCCTTGCCCAGTTGTAATTTTCCCCAGCTTCCATGCTAAATGTCCAAATCCCATCTGTTCTTTAGGGTCATCTTCAGCCTTACATCTTTGAGGCCTCAACTTTCCAGCCAGTCTCTACATCACTCTGGTAGTTCCTTTCCTTTGCAGAAATAGAATAGGAAAAGGAGGTGACTGAAGGTACTGGTGCCTGGGATGTCAGGTGGATGAGAATCTTCCTCGAGGGCCAAGTGTTGGGTTGTAAGCAATACCTTCAGGGCCTGAACTGAGAGTAGAGGGGCAGAAAGTGACTTGACTTTTGTGTATGTGTGTGTTTAGAGCCATAAATGTAAGTCTGTGTTCTTGGAGTAAATGCCCATTCATTTAGAGAAAAAAGAGCCTGCTCCAGATTCCCCATGTGGAACTAGAATGTTTGTCCTTAATGAGGCACATATAATACACATTATATATTAAGACTGACATGCAGAGAGCATGCTGGCCATTGTATAAGCATGTGATATGTCAAAGACAGCTAGAAGTGGAAGAAACCGAGAAATCAAGTATAGGATTTTTCAAACTGCAGTCAGTCACTTAACACATTAATATATATTTTTTAACCTATTCACATTTCATCAAAAACAATGCTTTGATGTACTGCTAAGGTCTTTTTAGCAAAGCTCATGGGTACCCATTTCATTGGTGTCAATAATTCTAGACAGTTCAGGTGGAAGGGATGATTGCTGAAGGTGTGATACTTTGACTTCATGTACTAGCATTGGGTCTTGCTTGTGTGTGTGACCTACTTTAGCTTTCATGTAGCGAAGATAGCTAAGATATGTAGAGTTGCGAGGCTATTTAAATATTACCATGCTTGGTAGATATGTACATAATACAAAAGCACTTAACTTTGTTCAACCTATTGCTTAATTTTCACAGTGGTGTACACACCATACTTCACACTTCAGGAAACAGTGATTGCTGTAGTCCAGTATGTCTTCTCATTTGAAGATGAGAATTGAGAGGTCTGGAGAGCTTTCATTTTTCAGGTCATTTGAGCATTTAAGGGCATGATGCTGGGGTTCCTGACTTCTAGATAACCTAACTTTTCTTTTAAATTATACAGCCATTCAGTCTCTGAGGAGTACATAAAGCAAGGATCAGTGACTTTCACCTATACCCTTCTCCTAAGGTGAAATGGAGATGTGTGATAGGCTCTACTCTCAAAAACTCTTAAAGCAATGAGAGTCTAGGAAAAAGTCATGTGAAGTCTGACTGGAGTAGAAGGGAGCCTGTGGTCATCTAGCTCAGTGCTAGGCTCACCTGGATGGTCTAAGATGGGTCTTGGAGACCTGTTTGCAGGTCAAGAAGTCAAAGTATAAGAAGGAATCAGGCAGGTTTGGGGAGTCCCTCATTTCAAACAAAACTGTATTCCTTCTATGTCTTCATGTTATTTTCATGTAAGATAGCACTGAAAATTTTAACGCTAATGCTAGAAATGTGCAGTGCTTGTCCATTTTCATCTTGTAAATAACGACCTGATGGCTTGAAGAGTTTTTTCTTTTTTAGTTAATAACAGAGAGCTTTCCTCATTCAGCATTCCTGTATCTTAAAAAAAAAGCAATAGAGGCAAGTGGGTCATGAACATGGGTTTTGTGGAATTGAATAACACGGTAGTCCCTATAGATAAGGAGAGAAAGAACATTCTGGGCAGAGTGAATCATAAGTGTGGAAGGCTGTGGGGAGGGAGCTGCTAGGAACAGCTGGGACAGGTATGTCTGGGAGGGCATAAGGGAAAGGGAGGAACTGTGTGTGTATGTGAAACAGAGAGGGGGAGATGGAGAAGGAGAGGGAGAATACTTCTCTTTTATTTGGATCCAGATGGAAGCCTCTGAAGGATTTTGTGTAGGAGTGACACACAATCTGACTTGAGGCTTATCAGGATCACCAGTGTCTGCTGTATGGAGAGTGGATTGAACGAGAAGGGACAAAGCAGGAAAGCCAGTTTGGAGAGGGTGCAGAGAAGCAGGGAGAGCAGGGCTGGTGGGACCTGAGGGAAGAGGGTTTCTGTCTCCTGCAGGGTGAGGGATAGGGTTTAGTTTGAGTGTGGCCCCCTCACCTGCCTTCTCCTATAAGAGGAGGTTGTGCTGGTTCAGTTGCGTCTGACTCTTTGAGACCCTGTGGACTCTAGACCGCCAGGCTCTCTGTCCATGCGATTTTCCAGGCAAGAATACTGGAGAGGGTTGCCGTTTCTTACTCCAGGGGATCTTCCTGACCCCTGCGTCTCCTGCATCTCTTTCATTTGCAAGCAGTTTCTTTACCACTGTGCCACTGCATCCTTGAGGCTCTCCCAGAGTGTTGAGGTCCTCAGAACAGTCCTGATTCACAGCCCCTTAGCTGGAACCAGCTCCGTGGACACTCCTGTCCTGAGCGTGAACCTCCCTCAGGGTGAGTCATCGTTCACCAGGGAGAAATGGATATTTTATAGCTTTGGACTCTTAACTCCTTTAAAGCTGCAGGACAAATGACTTCGCTGTACATGTTTCATGCAGGGAGGAATGGGTAATCTCAGAAAAGTCCTCAAAACTCCAAACCAGAGGATTGTGAGGTTTGCTTTCTTCTCTCTTGGGTGTGTGTGGAGGTGTATGTGTGTTTGTGAATCCTGGAAGGAGAAGGCAGGCATAGACTTGGGTCCTGGTTGGCCTCCAAGGACCATTCTTCCAGGGCAAATTTTTCTTGGCATCACTTGATTTCCTGAATTGGGAGAATGAATGCCCAGTGTAGAAAAGGAGGAAGAAAAGTGTGTTAGTTAGCATTAAATATGGTCATCTGATTACTTGTCAATTAGGTATTTGAGAAAGCAGAGATTCTGAAGACATTCATCTTCTCAAAGAGAGGAAATTGCCTCTGTCTAGGCCAGGGCCTCTTACCTTGCACTGGTGACATTTTGCATCTTTGTTGTGGGGTTGTCCTTGGCATTGGGAGATATTCCTACAGTATCCCTGGGCTCTACCCGGTAGATACCAATAGCATTTCCCCAGTTGTGATAAGTAGAAATGTCTCCTGAAATTGTCAGTTGTCCCTCAGGGGTGAGGGTGAGGGTGGGGGTGGGGGTGGATGGCTGAAGTTTCCCCAGCTGAAAGCCCCTGACCCAGGCTTAGCTGGTGCATCAATGAAGTCAGGATTGTGTATTTTGTGTCCTCTCTGGCCAATAATACCGATGGAGTTAAAACTAATAGTGGCTTCTACTTGGTTGCTGGGATAGCAAAGCATGCACTGTTCTGCCCTGAGAGAACAATTTTCCTGTGTTTTAACTAACGAGGCCCTTGTGATGGCTGGATTCTGGGGCACCCCAACTAATAAGTGTGCCTATAAGGCAAAAAAACCAAAAACAACGTCCTGATTGCTAGGGAGGGGGCATTGTTGGGAGGGGGCATTGTTGTCTTTCCCCTCTTTCCGGGATCCATGCAATAATTAGCCAAAGTAAAATGAATATTAGCTCATGCTTAATTGCCTTTACAGTGTACTTGCCAGCACTGACCCAGTAGTGCTAAACCAATTATTTTTTGAACTTTATGGCTTTAAATAATCCTTTGCTCTAAAATTCCCTGTACCCCTCAGCTACTTAACCACAGGCCCCTCTGCCCTAAATCCTTTTCTTATACTTTGTAGCTTTTTAAGCAAGGCCCCTCTTTAAGAAGACATAATCCCTTCTCTGTAGAAAACATGAAAGACCTTGAACAAATCAAGATTTCTCCATGGAGAATTCAGCTAATCCTGTGCTTAGCTCCTAACAAGGAAATCCATCTCTCCACCAAGCACGCCATTACCCGGACTAATGCCTGACTTGAATAACAAGTAAATTATTGTGCTTTTAATTGTACCCTGCTCGGTCACAAAGCACATCTGAGAGAGGAATGTGCCTGGCTTCTCCAGGAGAAACAGGTCATGCCTCTAATCCTCCTTTTCTGTCGCCTTCCCTCCCCCTTCCCTATCCTTTCTCTTCCCAGCAGAGCAGAGGGTGGGGGGCGGGGGGCAAGAGACAGCTAAATTATGTTTAAAATGGAAGAGTCTAAAAGAAGAAAAACGATGGTAAATACTGACTTGGGAGAGGATGAATTATCCACAGCCTCTGCAGTGTGGCTCACTGGAGGACAATCGGTGTTAACTCGGTTGCTGGAGGGCAGTCTTTATGAGCCCGAACCAGGCTTTCTCAGCCTCAGCACTACTGCCGTTTGGGGTTGGATAATTCTTTGTTATGGTGCGGCTGTCCTGCGCATGGGAGAATTTTTAGCAGCCCCTAAGTCGTGACAATCCCAAATGTCCCAAGGCACTTTCAAATGTCTCCTGGGTGCAAAACTGCTCCAGGTTGCCAACCACGGCCCCAAACCGTTCCATATTGGGATGTATTTTTTTCTTATCCCCATTCTCCCCTCTCCCTGTACACAAAATCCAAGAAAATCGTGGCTCCTGTGTTAAAATAGGGGAGATCGATATGCTCTTCATATAGGTAGACTTAGTGGAAAAGGAAAGGATGCTGATTTGTGTGTTGTCAGAGTACAGAGAGTGAGACCTGCTCCTCAACACCAAGACTGGAAAGAGTCTTAGGATTTGGATATGTTTCTGGCTCCCATTGGGAAGTGGCAATGCCCTCGGGTGAACAAGCAGGGTTTCAAATACCTCTGCCCTGTGCACTTTGGAATTGGACTTGCTGTGGGTGAGATGGATTGAGAGTGAGGCTGCAGAGTAGAAGGAGCCTGTTGCCTGCAGGTGCCGTGCTCTCCTCCCACACTATTAGGACAAGGGAGAGATCCCCAGCTTCAGAGCTACCCAATGCTCAGACAATGACAAACCTGTCTTGGACCTGAACATGGGGATGAAAGAGAGCTGCTTACAACAGAGATGTTGTGCAAGCATGGGGTTGCACTTTAAGTCATTGAGGCAAATATTTCACTCCTGGTGACATAAAGAGACCTCCTTGTTTTTGTTCAGTCGCTCAGTTGTTTCTGACTCTTTGTGACCCCATGGACTGCAGCATGCCAGGCTTCCCTGTCCATCACCATCTCCTGAAGCCTGCTCAAACTCATATCCATTGAGTCAGTGATGCCATCCGACCATCTCATCCTCTGTTGTCCCCTTGTCCTCCTGCCTTCGATCTTTCCCAGCATCAGGGTCTTTTTTAATGAGTCGGTTCTTTGGATCAGGTGGCTAAAGTATTGGAGCTTCAGCATCAGTCCTTCCAATGAATATTCAGGATTGATTTCCTTTAGGATTGACTGGTTTGATCTCCTTGCAGTCCAAGGGACTCGCAAGTGTCTTCTTCAACACCACAGTTCAGAAGCATCACTCCTTTTTCAGTTCAGTGTAGTTGCTCAGTTGTGTCCTACTCTTTGTGACCCCATGGACTGCAGCACACCAGGCCTCCCTGTCTATTACCAACTCCCAGAGTTTACTCACACTCATGTCTATCCTGTCCATGATGCCATCCAACCATCTCATCCTCTGTCATCCCCTTCTCCTCCCGCCTTCAATCTTTTCCAGCATCAGGGTCTTTTGCATCAGGTGGCCAAAGTATTAGAGCTTCAGCTTCAGCATCAGTCCTTCCAATGAATATTCAGGACTGATTTCCTTTAGGATTGACTGGTTGGATTTCCTTGCAGTCCAAGGGACTCGCAAGAGTCTTCTCCAACACCACAGTTTCAGGAACCTGCAAAAGACATTGCAGGTCCTTACTGGACAGAAGGGAAAACCAGCAATGAGTGCATTGCAGTGAGCGCCCGTCTCCACTAGATGGCGATGTACACCTTCCTCAGAATCCAGTCTGGCTTAGCTCATGGCAACTCCTTGGCCTAAACAAGACAAGTGCCACTCCTCTTTCAGGAGACAGCCGGCTCTTCTCATTGTTGGCACAAACAACCCCAAACAATTGCACTGACCACACAGCTCTAAGCCGCATTCCAGGGCGCTGCCGTCTGTTCAGGAGTGAATGCTGGGAAAATGAACCAAGCTGCTAATTTGCTTGATTGGGGGAAAAAATAAGATCTAAAGTGACAATGGATGTAATTTATTTTTCCAACAAGAATAGGGGCAAAACCATTTCATCCCCCTCCCCACCTTCACCCCGACTGCCATCATAAATGAAAGCAATCACCTAATTAGTCCTGAATTACTAACTGGCAGGGTAAAGGATCTGCTGAAATCAAGCTGAAGTAGACTGTTTTGGAGAAAGAGATGTGATTTCTGCGGGAGGAGGGGAGGGAGGCGGGGGATGGGGGTGGGCGGGGCCGGGAGGGGAGGCGAGGGCCTGAAGCCCATTGTAGGGCCTTGGGCCACTGCGGTCGGGGGAGGCAGTGCTGGCCCTGACCCTGGGAGAAAAAGAGGCTCAGTGATGTCTTCAGGCCATTCATTATGTGCAGGCGAATGACTTTCTAAACTGAAGTAAAAAGAACGTGTTGGAGAAGACCTATCCATGAGTTTCTTTAAAAATGTTACAGATGGAGACGAATTGGCTTGAAAAGAGAGCAGAGCCCTGTGGGGCCTGGCTACCCAGCAGATGAGGCTGGACAGGCGGACCGCACAGGAAGCTCTTGCATGCTCTCTCTCCTGCCACACAAGAGGGATGACAGGCAGATCTGAAACCAAGTTGGGCTCTAAGTCATTAAGAAACCCCCCAAGGAATGAAATACATGCCTTGTTTCAGATTTTTGTTTTTGCATGGGTCCTGAGTAAGTCTCTTCTGCATCTGAAAGAATGCACTGTCCCCATACCCCCATGAAAGGCACTCCTGCAAGGAAAGCAGAACAACAGGCGGTGGGTAAGTGCCGAAACCTGCCACTTGAAGGCTCCGCACGCTGAAGGAGGAATTTACTTGTTCAGAGATGACTTCTTGTTTTTTAGTTAGATATGACTTATTTGAAATACTTTACTAATGCGATTTATCACAACTGTAAACTGTCAGTTTCCACAGCTGTTGCTTCTTTAGAGCAATCTGGCAAATATGTGTGGGTAAAAACACAGGCTTGGAAGGGTGAGGAGGAGTCGGTGTAGGCTTCTTCTTTCTCCCACTTAGTGGGCCCACAGGCCCCTCGCCCCCACTGAAAACATATGTTCCTCTTCCTTAGAGGCAGTCTCTCTGGTTCTTGTGCTCATCTGTTGTTTCTGGCTGTTAAGCAGCCTTTTCCTCTCTCCTGGGAGGGGCACCTTTTCTTTTGGGAAGCCACCCTTCTGCCCGTCTCTGTTCCTGTGGCTTAGACGAGGTTGCCTGCTCTCTCCATATGTGCTGTGGGGTGGACATGCAACCCAGCTCTGGCCACAGCCTTCATTGTTCCACCCTGCTCGGCCACGACGACTGGTTCTTAGGATTGCCAGAATTAACAAAGCACCGACAAACGAAAACAAAATAGGGTGCCCAACTAAAGTTGAACTTCGGATAAAAAAATTAACTATTTTTTAGTATAAGTACGTCTTGAATATTGCCATGCTAAAAAATGACTTACCTGAAGTTGAACTTTAAAGAATCAGAAGTCCTGTGTTTTGTCTGGCAACCTTATTGGTTCTAAAGAGAATGTTTGTCCAAAGCAGATAAATTGGAATCAGCCTAGGACTTTTAAGTGGAGATTTGAGGAAAAGAATAAAGTATCTGTTGGGATTGCTAGGCTGGCAGGATACATGCTTGCAACTGCTGGGGGCCAGCCTTGCTACCATGTGGGGACAGCTGTGTGCCTTAGAAGCCAACACCATGCTAGCAGACATGTTTCGTTTGAACAGGTGGACTCAGCTGTTGAAGCTGGCCCTGTGGGTGGTGGAGGTCAGGGTGCTGATGGCCAGGCGGGATTATCGTTTTCTACCCCTCAAATCTGGGAAGTGAAAACAGCAGGGCTGAGTATGCCCACTGGGCATGGCTTCTATTCGACTGAAAGAGTGGTGAATGGATATTAGGTGACGAAAACAATCAGTCTACTGTACTCTTACCTCGTTTTTCTAATTGTTAAGCCTTATGTAAACTGTTCTGCTGCATTTGCTTTTCTTCATGACATCATGGCTGGAGACAGGGTCTGATAGACTTATATTTGGAGTTGGAGGTTTAAACTTCAACTCTGCCTCTGCCTGGTTGAGCGGCTTTAGAGTCCTTGTAACCTCTACAGAGTTGAGTTTCTAGGTCTGAAATCTAAGGACAGAGGTTATATTAATCCATTTGGGCTACTATAACAAGATACTAGAGCCTGAGTGATAATTTATGAACAACAGAAATTTATGTCTCATGTTTATGAAGGCTGGAAGTCTAAGATCAGGGTGCCAGCAGATTCAGTGTCTGGTGGGAGCCCTATTCCTGGGTCATAGTTGGTATCTTTTTTCTGTAACCTCCCATAATACAAAAATCAAGGGAGCTCTGTGAGATCTTTTCTATGAGGGCACTGATCCCGTCATGATGACCCCACCCTCATGACCTCATGACCTTATCACCTCCCAAAGGTGCCCCACCTCTTGATACCATCACCTCGGGGGTTAGGATTTCAACAACTGAGTTTTGGCGGACACAAACGTTTAATCTATAGCAGAGACACTTCCCCCATAGGGCACGGGTGAGGATTCCATGAGGCAAAGTATGTAAGCACCTGTCACAGGGCCTGGTGTGGAGTAGGTGCCCCATAGAGGTCTCCCTTTTTTCTCCTTCCAACAGAGAATATTTGAGTTAACACCTCTCCTGCATAACTTAAGGCAAATGATAGTCACAGCCTGAGGACAGGTATCGCCAGCCCTTCACCTGTTCCCATTATCACCATGCGTTAGGTGATTATCTGTATATACTTGGTGGTTTCTAAGCATTTTCACAAACATCTTCTCACTCTCTGTTTGGCACAAAATCTCCCTTCTGTTGGTTTTCTGCTTATGGGAGTCTCAGGACAAGAGCTTTATATTGTTATATATAGTGAGGCATTTGGTTGCTATCTTTTCATATCTCAGTGGCATTGATTCAGTTCCAATTATTTTGGTATTTGAGTTAACTGACAGACTGTTTCTCTCCTCTGTTAAGGTTGGTCATTTTTACTCTGTCCTATTTGGTTCAATTAACTGACATGGAAAAAGTGAGGTTATTGATAGTGACAGTTGCTGGATTCCACTTGGGAATGTTCTAGGACTTCAAGAGGTATGTTTGGGACAACTGATCAAGGAAGGGATGCGATTTGGAACTTGCTCTTTAGAGTTGGAGGAGCCGTTGGATCATCTGCTCTTCTCCTTACAGGGCATCTGAGCACAGTGGGGAGGGGACTTCTCACGCTTGGGGGTGGGATTCTTGCCCCAGTGAGCCTGTGATGGTGAGGACCAGAATCCAGACCTCCTGGCTCGCAGGCTCCAACTGCTGGAGACTCGGCTGAGCCTGACAGCACACACATCCCCGGGGACACTTCACAAGGTTCCAGTTTGTTGAGTTGATTTATTTTGAAACTCGGGGATGTTGGTTAAATCCAGATGAGAAGTATGGTTAAATCCAGATGAGGAATAAGACATACTTGTTCCTCCAGAGGGGAGGAAGGTCAGAAGGGGCAGAAGTTTCTCTGAGGGTCTCCGGAAGTATGCAGCCGGCAGCTGGAGAGTCTGCCCCCCAGTGGGGGCAGAGATGGATTTGAGGCAGATGTTCAAAGGGGATAGGCTTGTCCTCTCCTTGCTGTGAAATAACACAGCTAGAGATCAATGTGGAATCAAGAGATGAGACGGCCGCCTTTCCCGGGGCTCAAGATGGCACTGCTGCCCCACAGTCTGTTTTGCGGTGCCCTCCTCCCCCTCCCTTATATCCCCTCCTCCTTGCTATTTTATTTTGGTAGAAGAATTCATCAGTCAACAAGGTCCCTTCTCTTCCACCCACACCAGTTGTCTTGCTCTGTTTGGCTCAAGGAGGAAAGGGGTGGGAAGCAACACTTCACAGGCATTACAGAATTGCTTTGAAATCTCCATTCTGTTGGCTTTGGACATGTTTCTTATCCCAAGCCTCACTTTCCTTATCTGTAAGATGGGCACAAATGTGTCTAGGCTCTTATGGCCATCAAATGAAATAAAATTCATAAATATGTGAGGTTAGATGTAGTAATTTATTGGTATATAATGGTTGCTCAAGGAAGAGTAATTCCATCATCTTCCTTGTGTCAGGAAGGCATGAGAATTGCAAATGTGGCAGAATGTTTAGAGGCAAATGACAGTGACGGTTAATGCTATAGTGGTCAGTAGGTGTTAGGCACCCCTCTCCTCCCCACTGAATGGCATGTGAAGAGGTGGTCCTAACCTCTTTCTCTCTTTTTTTTTCACCTTCTCAACTTGATTAAAGAAAAAGCAATGATGGTAAATCTCTAGAACATAGTCAATTTTCTGGGATTCTTCCCTCGAAAACATGACATTTCCAAACACATGCCAAAGCTTACGTGGTTCCCAATTGTACTAAGTAGGTGAGAAGCTGAAATCCTACAATGTTCATCTTCCAACTTTTCCCAGTCAGTAGTCTGTCTTTGGGTCAGCAATAATTGCCTGAACAGCTACTATGGCTTCATTAATTTTTGTCTGTAGCTCTCTGAGCTCTTCTATATGCAGCAATCGCAGAATTTGAGCAGCTTCATTAAGAACTGCATCCCCCGTGTCAAAACCAAGAATATGCTTGTCAAAGGCAACAGGCAAGCCCTCTTTCGTTTGAGTTGCTTTAGCAACTGCGAGAGTAATTCCATCATCTTCCCTGTGTCAGGAAGGCATAAGAATTGCAAATGTGGCAGACTGTTTAGAGGCAAATGATAGTGACAGTTAATGCTATAGTGGTCAGTAGGTGTTAGGCACCCCCCTCCTCCCCACTGAATGGCATGTGAAGAGGTTATTATTCCTTCTTGCAGATGTGAATACTGAGGCACAGAAAGGTTAAGTGATTTTCTGAAAGCCACACAGCTTGTAGCATAGAAGTTGAATTCAGACCTTAGAGACTCTAAAGGATAAGCTTCACTGCTCTGGGGGAAGCAGGCCCTGTGGCTGGTGGTGATGATGCACTCTGGGAAGGCAGGTGAGGTGTCGGAGTGAGCAGAGCGACATTGCTGGGAAGAAAGGTGTGCTCCCAGTCTCTGCACTGAGTCTGTGTGTCAGTCTGCTTTGAATCTGTTATGGGAGCTGAGCTCAGCTGCCAGTGGCTGCCAGATGAAATATGAGGGCATATGTGTGACTTTCAGGGGCCAGGGAAGGACCAGCCCCAGCGGTACCTAGAGTCAGAGCCTCTTCCCCTTGTTGGGAAGCTTTTGAGGTCTCTCTCTCCTTTTTGTTTCCCAAGGCCTTTGTTCTGTACATTTAGTGCTTAAGTGGCAAAACTCATCTCTGCTCCCAGTCAGCTGCCTAACAGTTCATTAAATTCTCACTCAGGGGTGGGTGAAAGCCTGACAGCACAGATTCAGTGGAAGGGAGGAACTTCCGCAGGCTGGCTCACGCAGTGATGCTGATGAACAAACAAAAGAAAAAACGAGAGTAGAGAGAACAGACTTTCCTCCTCATGTAATTGTAAGACTCCTTCCCCAGCCTCAGATGTAGAGGAGGCATGCTCTCTGGGCCAGTCTCACTTTTGACTTCTATTGACCTCATCAGACCCCAGGTTCTAGGGATTGACTCAGGCCAGTTGAGTGGGTTGCGCTTCCACATGCTGGACAGAAAGACACTGGGGCTGAGCATCTGATGGGGCCCTCCAGCGAATCCAGGGTCTTATCTCTGATGTTCTGTCCCTTCTACGGAACGTTACTCTTGGATCAGGCCCATCCGGATGGCTCTGTTTGCTCGTGAAGGTGGCACAGTGCAGATTCCTGTTGAGGCATCAGGGTATCAGGCTGCAGCCTTCTTGAGCTACTATGTACATGCGTGTCAGAGCCAGTGCTCTCCCCTGAGCCTCTCAGCCCTGGAATGGAACCTCAGCCCATTGGCCTTTCTTGTCTTCTTGGTGAGCCTTGAGGCTCTCTGTGCCCTTCCCAGATCCATGCCTTCCCAGTTTAGAGAGTTTCCAATGAAGTTACATGTCAGAAGCAGACAAGTCAGAGCTTCACAAAGAAAACTACATGGTCTCTACAGTGGACACCGCAGTGGTGTACAAGGGAAGAGTTTCACTTCCTTACTATATTGAGGTCAGACTCGGCCTTGTGACTTTCTTTGGCCAAGAAAAAGTGAGTGGTAGTTCAACGTGCACCGCTTTTAAGAGCTCAGGTGAAGTTCTGCACACTTACATTTCTTTTGCCTTCTTGATCATAGAAGCCTGGATCAGATTGTCTGTCAGGCTCGAACCCTGAATACCTACAAGAAAAAAAGCCATCTAGCCAAGCCAAGGTAGAAGTTCAGCACAGAATGAAAATAACCTTTGTTGCCTTTTTAAACCTTGGAGAAATTCTGGTTTCTTGTTGGTGCAGCATAGCCTTACTGGTCTTGATGGATTTGGTTCTTATGTGATTGTATGGGAGGCACTAGCCTTTTCAGGTCTTTTGTACCCTAATAAACCATGCATACTTATTTATCTTATATTTGTGTTATTAGAAAAGACTACTTAAGCATTCAGAGAAGGCCTGCCTGAAGGCAAGTTTCTGTGTCTACCTGGAAGCTTCTCTTCTTAAATAGTTTTGATAGACTTCACCAGCCTTCTATTCCTGTGACCGTATGAGAAACTATATAGTGTGTTTTGCGAGTTTGTAAAGAAGTTCAAGAGAACATAGCAGTGCTAAATCCTTTTTTTTCTTTTTAAGATTTTTAGATATGGACCATTTTTAAAGTCTTTATTGAATTTGTTACAATATTGCTTCTTTTTTTTATTATTTTAATTGGAGGCTAATTAGTTTACAATATTATGGTGGTTTTTGACATACATTCACATGAATCAGCTATGGGTGTACATGTGTTCCCCATCCTGACCCTCCCTCCCACCTCCCTCCCCATCTTATCTCTCAGGGTCATCCCAATGCACCAGCCCTGAGCACCCTGCCTCATGCATTGAACCTGGACTGGCAATCTATTTCACATATGATAATACACATGTTTCAATGCTATTCTCTCAAATCATCCCATCCTCGCCTTCTCCCACAGAGTCCAACAGTCTGTTCTTTACCCCTGCTTCTCTTTTGCTGTCTCCCATATAGGGTCATCGTTACCATCTTTCTAAATTCCATATATATGTGTTAATATACTGTATTGGTGTTTTTCTTTCTGACTTACTTCACTCCGTATAATAAGCTCCAGTTTCATCCACTCAATGCAGTTCAGTTCAGTCACTCAGTCATGTCCGACTCTCTGCGACCCCATGAACCACAGCACGACAGGCCTCCTTGTCCATCACCAACTCCCAGAGTTTACCCAAATTCATGTCCATTGAGTCGGTGATGCCATCCAGCCATCTCATCCTCTGTTGTCCCCTTCTCCTCCTGCCTTCAATCTTTCCCAGCATCAGGGTCTTTTCCAATGAGTCACCTCTTCACATGAGGTGGCCAAAGTATTGGAGTTCCAGCTTCAGCAACAGTCCTTCCAATGAACACCCAGGGCTGATCTCCTTTAGGATGGACTGGTTGGATCTCCTTGCAGTCCAAGGGACTCTCAAAAGTCTTCTCCAACACCACAGTTCAAAAGCATCAATTCTTTGGCACTCAGCTTTCTTCACCGTCCAACTCTCACATCCATACATGACTACTGGAAAAACCATAGCCTTGACTAGACGGACATTTGTTGGCAAAGTAATGTCTCTGCTTTTTAATATGCTATCTAGGTTGGTTATAACTTTCCTTCCAAGGAGTAAACGTCTTTTAATTTCATGGCTGCAATCACCATCTGCAGTGATTTTGGAGCCCCAAAACTTAAAGTCTGACACTGTTTCTACTATTTCCCCATCTATTTCCCATGAAGACCAGATGCCATGATCTTAGTTTTCTGAATGTTGAGCTTTAAGCCAACTTTTTCACTCTCCTCTTTCACTTTCATCAAGAGGCTTTTTAGCTCCTCTTCACAACTGATTCAAATACATTCTTTTTAATAGCTGAATAATATTCCATTGTGTATATGTACCACAGCTTTCTTATCCATTCGTCTGATGATGGACATCTAGGTTGCTTCCATGTCCTGGCTATTGTAAACAGAGCTGCGATGAACATTGGGGTACACGTGTCTCTTTCAATTCTAGTTTCCTCGGTGTGTATGCCCAGCAGTGGGATTGCTGGGTTATATGGCAGTTCTATTTCCAGCTTTTTAAGGAATCTCCACACTGTTCTCCATAGTGGCTATACTAGTTTGCATCCCCACCAAGAGTGTAAGAGGATTCCTTTTTCTCTGCACCCTATCCAGGATTTATTGTTTGTAGACTTTTTGATAGCAGCCATTCTGACTGACATGAGATGGTACCTCATTGTGGTTTTGGTTTGCGTTTCTCTGATGATGAGTGATGTTGAGCATCTTTTCATGTTAGCCATTTGTATGTCTTCTTTGGAGAAATGTCTGTTTAGTTCTTTGGCCCATTTTTTGATTGGGTCGTTTATTTTTCTGTAATTGAGCTGCATGAGCTGCCTGTATATTTTTGAGATTAATTCTTTGTCAGTTGCTTCATTTGCTATTATTTTCTTCCACTAGGAAGGCTGTCTTTTCACCTTGTTTATAGTTTCCTTCGTTGTGCAAAAGCTTTTAAGTTTAATTAGGTCCCATTTGTTTATTTTTGCTTTTATTTCCATTACTCTGGGAGGTGGGTCATAGAGGATCCTGCTGTGATTTATGTCAGAGCTTCTGTTTTATGTTGTGGTTTTTTTGGCCTTGAGGCGTGTGGGATCTTTGCTCCTTGACCAGGGATTGAACTCACGTCCCCTGCACTGGAAAGTGAAGACTTAACCACTGGATCACCAGAAAAGTTCCTATATGATATCTTAAAATATACAGTCGTAAAAAATTGACCAAATGGGTTAATAAGCAATGATACAACCTTAATATATTTATTATTAATATATCACTGCATATTATTATTATTAATATAATTATTAAGATAAATATAGTCATCCAGTGACTCTTGGAAGATATTTACTGTGTTGTACTTTTTTTCATGTTGCTTTTTCTTATCAAAGGGAGAAACACTTGTTTTTGTGAACTAGTTTAATCTGTTCGGCGGTAAAGAGTATTAGACCTCAGTCTGTTAGGATCCATTTTACAGAAAGGGGATTCTAAGCAGGGACTGGCCAGATCTGGTCTGCAGGCCAAATCTGGATCATTAGCTTGCTTTTTAATTTAAGTTTTATTTGGACACAGCCATGCCATTCATTTATGTATCAGCAGTGGCTGCTTTTGTGCTATAAGAGTGAAATTGAGTATTTGTGACACAGTACGGCCCACAAAGTATTATCTATTTACTATCTGATCCTTGAAGAAAAAGCTTGCTGACCCCTGATGGAGAGCAAAGAATGGTAAATGACTTGCCTAAGGTCACAAAAATTCCTGAGTGGCAATGCTTTATCTTATAATTTTCCACTTTTGGGGAGTGGTTTGTTCATTTTTTTCCCCACCATGACCTGCCTTATTTCAGATATTGTAAAGGAAACTGAGCCCTCTGCACTGCTTTCCACCCCCACCCCCAATCCCAGTGGACAAGGAGAGTTTGAGAAAAACTTCTGCACCATAAAAATGCTGGTGAGCTCCAATATTGTTAAGGTGTGTGAAAGCTGGAAACTCCAGGGAAGGTGAGTAAATAATAATAATGATGTAAGTGAAGAATATATATCATATCCCCTAGGTATCTTAGCCACAAATGATAACTTTTGAGAGTTGACAACACAGGTTATTGTGGTTTTGTGATTTCGAATTGTGGGGTTTTAGTGTTTTATCTTTTGCTCTGGGGTGCAATTAGCCCTATTTCATGAAAAAAAAAAAAATTCCTAGCTCTTTTGTAGAACTTCTCCTGTCCATTTCTCAAGAAGCTCAAGGTCATCAGAAAATTAGAGATTTTAGGCTTTACAAATACCTACAATGAAATTACATGTATTTACAATTGAAGGTTAAGACATCAAACCTCAGGAGGTAGCATGGATTTTGAAAGAGACATATATGCCTCCCAGATCTGCTTAGATTTCTTTCCAGAAGCATATTGAGGGACTTAATTCCAGTATATTTATAGGTTCTTGCACAGGCAGAGATTGCTTTATTTCATTGCATGAGTAACAAAGATCTTTTGTACGTTGCTTTATGCTTTGAACAACAAGAATTGCAACAGATCTGAGATTTGTGGGCATCTACTCGATATAAACATGTACCGAAGATGGGGAGAAATAGGGACTAACTTTTATAGACCTCTCTCATTAAAACTCACCTTCAAAAAACACTCCTGCTCCTTCCTTATAATCAAATGACACCTCATAACCACCTAACCATTTTTAATATTCCCCAGACTCCACTGAACTACACTGGAGCTCAGACACTGTCTAGCTAGTCAGGAGAAAGAGCCTACTGTCGTATTTAAAAGCAGTTATTGGGACAGGTTTTATAGGCAGTGGGCTAGGACAATTCAGAAACAATTGCTTATGTGATAGTTGGAGGATTTGTCCCTGTCAAACAGTTAATATTGCTTTAATACATGAAGTAGGCTGTATAAGACGGCAATAATGAAAAATGTCAGGGAAGACAATATCAATTGTTATTCAACATCCACATCAAAGATTACTTTTTTGTCAGTAGCTTTCAGAAAATGTATTTTCCATCAGATCTGATTGCGTTCGTCTTTGAAGTGCTCCATTCTCCCGGTAGATTTAATGTGACATCTAGGCACTTTTGAGTCCCTGGGCCTCTGAGGCGATTCAGAGAGGCACAACAAGCCATCACAGGTTTATCCTCAAAGGCCGACACTGTCTGTCTGATTTATTGTAACTTTAAGAATCATCTCCAGCAAAGCATGAGCCTTGCTACCCATCCACGGCGTCAGACTTTTATCAATTCATTTGTATGCAGTCGGTACCTCTTGGAACCGAGAGCCCTATAGCCACTCATGGAAAATGCATTACCTGCGACTAATCCTTTTTATCTTTAAAGTCTGTATTTTTTATGTATAAGTCATTTTGGGTTATCATAAAATATACATAATTCTCCCCCCCCTCCAAAAAAGAGACAAAATGGAAAGAGAATATATAATAAGTTATGAGCGTGTGGTGTTCTTATCAGCAAGGATTCTAAATAAACAGCTCTCTTTATGTAAACACCCAGGGATATAAAGCTGTGATTACTTTCAATGGGAAATAGGAATGCTTCCATTTTTTTTCCCTTTTAGATTTCAAAGTGAAACAGTGAGATTAATCATTGAAAATACGCTTGTGCATGCTTTTATTTTCCATTGTGTGCGTTTGCCTGTGGGGTGGTGGTGTGGGTGGGGCAAGTGGGGAGGAGCAGATGCTAATAGCCAATGTTCCATTTCATAGGTTTTCCCAACTGCTTCATTTCCCAAATATTTTCCAAGCCATTTGTAAATGGCCTTAATTAAGAGGACTGGAAAAGTGTCCCCTGGAAGGACTGAGGTTAGTCTCCTTTGCCAGCCCCAAATGGGTGAGGCTCCAGTGTCTGAACTTCTGTGTGTATTGAAATCCTTGTCCCTGGTGTCATACCTGTGACTTCTTGTGTTGTTCTGTGATTATTTCAGGTAATGAAATTCTGCTCATGTCTGAATCTTTACAAGTATGAGAGCCTCTCTTCTACTTTAAATAAAACATAAGTGCCCACAGGGTTCATGGTCTGGGTCAGAGGTCAGCATCCTAAGGGCCAGATCTGGCTGTGGGTAGTTTTTGTAAATAAAGTTTTATCGAAACTATAGCCATGTTCCCTTGTTTATGAATCATCTAAAGCTACTTTCATGCTGCGGTAGCAGAGTCGATGGTTCTGAAAGACTGTCTGGCCCATAAAGCCAAAAACATTTTACTATCAGGACCTTTTAGAAAAATGTGTTGACTCCTGCCTGGAACCTGACCTGCGGTTTTAAGTGAATGAAGCCAGTCTGAGATCTGCTTGGCCCAGGAGAGGAGAGTCTTTGTAGAGACAGAGAAAATAGTCTTGAAGGAGAAGCTATAAGCTATAGACCAACTGCTGCAAGGGTGGGTTGGGACCACTGTTGAGGGTTGAAGGGGCACTATTACAATTTAGGTTTCTCAGAGACAATGGGATAAACATTTTCAGAATCTGCCTGGTCTGGAGGTATGCTATCTCTGTCTGGACTACTTCCTGTTTAAATCTTCTTGCTGTGATGGGACAGTAGTTTGCAGAATATCAGAAGGTCGTGTCCAATCCCAGAGAATTAGTTGTCCTTTTATTTTTTTACAAACTGTCTAGCCGCGTTGCTTTCAGTCCTCAGCCTAAGGTGGGGTTTCTTTATGCGGTCAAGCAGTTATGAACCCCTGAGCTGGCATGATTAAAAAGACAGAGAGGCAGACTGGGGAGAGAGTGCCCTCAAGACACAGCAAAAACTCTTTGAGGTTTTCAGGAAGAGTGTTAAAAAGAGGCAGGTGGTCAGGGAATTCCCTGGAGGTCCAGCAGTTGGCACTGGGCACTCTCATTGCTGAGGGCGAAGTTTCAGTCCTTTGTCTCACAAGCTGCTTAGTGCAACCACCAACCCCATTGCCCTCCCCCCCCCCCAAAAAGGGGCAGGTGATACCTGGGACAAGAATCCTGAGGAATCTTACTACCACTCTGAGGACTCTAGGGGACTTATTTTTTCTTCTCTGATAGAAACAGAAAGGAAAGAAATGTACTCTTTAGATGAAGAGGAATTTTACCCAAAAGTTTGCAGTCATTAGTTGTTCCCCTTCATTATTTCCACAGGCAGCTTATCTTTTGGGAAAGAGCCTTGGGGATCTTGTTGGAATTTGTTTAAAAACCAGAGGTTAAATCTATTAGCTTCCTGTTTCCCACAAGAAAGAAAAAATATCATTTTGGAGTAAGGTCAGTTCAGTTCAGTAGCTCAGTGGTGTCTGACTCTGCAACCCCATGAATCGCAGCACGCCAGGCCTCCCTGTCCATCACCAACTCCCGGAGTTTACCCAAATCCATGTCCATTGAGTCGGTGATGCCATCCAACCATCTCATCCTCTGTTGTACCCTTCTCCTCCTGCCCCCAATCCTTCCCAGCATCGGGGTCTTTTCCAATGAGTCAACTCTTCCCATGAGGTGGCCAAAGTATTGGAGTTTCAGCTTAAACATCAGTACTTCCAATGAACACCCAGGACTGATCTCCTTTAGGATGGAATGGTTGGATCTCCTTGCAGTCCAAGGGACTCTCGAGAGTCTTCTCCAACACCACAGTTCAAAAGCATCAATTCTTTGGCACTCAGCTTTCTTCACCGTCCAACTCTCACATCCATACATGACCACTGGAAAAACCATAGCCTTGACTAGACAGACTTTTGTTGGCAAAGTAACGTCTCTGCTTTTAAATATGCTATCTAGGTTGGTCACAACCTTCCTTCCAAGGAGTAAGCATATTTTAATTTCATGGCTGCAATCACCATCTGCAGTGATTTTGGAGCCCCCAAAAATAAAGTCTGCCACTGTTTCCACTGTTTCCCCATCTATTTCCCATGACGTGATGGGACCAGATGCCATGATCTTAGTTTTCTGAACGTTGAGCTTGAAGCCAACTTTTTCACTCTCCTCTTTCACTTTCATCCAGAGGCTCTTTAGTTCTTCTTCACTTTCTGCCATAAGGGTGGTGTCATCCGCATATCTGAGGTTATTGATATTTCTCCCGGAAATCTTGATTCCAGCTTGTGTTTCTTCCAACCCAGCATTTCTCGTGATGTACTCTGCATATAAGTTAAATAAGCAGGGTGACAATATACAGCCTTGACATACTCCTTTTCCTATTTGGAACCAGTCTGTTGTTCCATGTCCAGTTCTAACTGTTGCTTCCTGACCTGCATACAGGTTTCTCAAGAGACAGGTCAGATGGTCTGGTATTCCCATCTCCTTCAGAATTTTCCACAGTTCATTGTGATCCACACAGTCAAAGGCTTTGGCATAGTCAATAAAGCAGAAATAGATGTTTTTCTGGAACTCTCTTGCTTTTTCGATGATCCAGTGGATGTTGGCAATTTGATCTCTGGTTCCTCTGCCTTTTCTAAAACCAGCTTGAACATCTGGAAATTCACAGTTCACATATTGCTGAAGCCTGGCTTGGAGAATTTTGAGCATTACTTTACTAGCATGTGAGATGAGTGCAATGGTGTGCTAGTTTGAGCATTCTTTGGCATTGCCTTTCTTTGGGATTGGAATGAAAACTGAGCTTTTCCAGTTCTGTGCCCATTGCTGAGTTTTCCAGATTTGCTGGCATGTCTAGTGCAGCACTTTCACAGCATCATCTTTGAGGATTTGAAATAGCTCAACTGGAATTCCATCACCTCCACTAGCTTTGTTCGTAGTGATGCTTTCTAAGGCCCACTTGACTTCCCATTCCAGGATGTCTGGCTCTAGGTGAGTGATCATACCATCATGATTATCTGGGTCGTGAAGATCTTTTTTGTACAGTTCTTCTGTGTATTCTTGCCACCTCTTCTTAATATCTTCTGCTTCTGTTAGGTCCATACCATTTCTGTCCTTTATCGAGCCCATCTTTGCATGAAATGTTCCCTTGGTATCTCTAATTTTCTTGAAGAGATCTCTAGTCTTTCCCATTCTGTTGTTTTCCTCTATTTCCTTGCATTGATAACTGAGGAAGACTTTCTTATCTCTGCTTGCTATTCTTTGGAACTCTGCATTCACATGGGAATATCTTTCCTTTTCTTCTTGCTTTTCACTTTTCTTCTTTTCCCAGCTATCCGTAAGGGCTCCTCAGACAGCCATTTTGCTTTTTTGCATTTCTTTTCCATGGGGATGGTCTTGATCCCTGTCTCCTGTACAGTGTCACGAATCTCTGTCCATAGCTCATCAGGCACTCTGTCTATCAGATCTAGTCCCTTAAATCTATTTCTCACTTCCACTGTATAATCATAAGTGATTTGATTCAGGTCATATGTGAATGGTCTAGTGGTTTTCCCTTCTTTCTTCAATTTAAGTCTGAATTTGGCAATAAGCAGTTTATGATCTGAGCCACAGTCTGCTCCCGCCCAGAGGAGCTACTCCGGGCCGGAGGCAGGGGCGGAGGGGGAGTTACCCTAGGTCCAAGGAGCGGTGGCTGCGTGGGCACAGGAGGGCTGAGAGGAGTTACTCCACATTCAAGGTCAGGAGGGGCTGTCATGAGTAGATACCCCTTGTCCAAGGTAAGGAGCAACGGCTGCACTTTGCTGGAGCAGCCGTGAAGAGATACCCCACGTCAAGGTAAGAGAAAACCAAGTAAGACGGTAGGTGTTGCGAGAGGGCATCAGAGGGCAGACACAGTGAAACTATAATCACAGAAAACTAGCTAATCTGATCACATGGACCACAGCCTTGTCTATCTCAATGAAACTAAGCCATGCCATATGGGGCCATCCAAGACGGATAGGTCATGGTGGAGAGGCCTGACAGAATGTGGTCCACTGGAGAAGAGCATGGCAAACCACTTCAGTATTCTTGCCTTGAGAACCCCATGAACAGTATGAAAAGGCTAAAAGATAGGACACTGAAAGATGAACTCCCCAGGTCGGTAGGTGCCCAATATGCTACTGGAGATCAGTGGAGAAATAACTCCAGAAAGAATAATGGGATGGAGCCAAAGCAAAAACTATACCCAGCTGTGGATGTGACTGGTGATAGAAGCAAAGTCCAAAGCTGTAAAGAGCAATATTGCATAGGAACCTGGAATGTTACATCCATGAATCAAGGCAAATTGGAAGTGATCAAACAGGAGATGGCAAGAGTGAACGTCGACCTTCTAGGAATCAGTGAACTAAGATGGACTGGGATGGGTGAATTTAACTCAGATGACCATTATATCTACTACTGTGGGCAGGAATCCCTTAGAAGAAATGGAGTAGCCATCATGGTCAACAAAAGAGTCCGAAATGCAGTACTTGGTTGCAGTCTCAAAAACAACAGAATGATCTCTGTTCATTTCCAAGGCAAACCATTCAATATAATGGTAATCCAAGTCGATGCCCTGACTAGTAATGCTAAGAAGCTGAAGTTGAACAGTTCTATGAAGACCTACAAGACCTTTTAGAACTAACACCCAAAAAAGATGTCCTTTTCATTATAGGGGACTGGAATGCAAAAGTAGGAAGTCAGGAAACACCTGGAGTAACAGGCAAATTTGGCCTTGGAGTCCAGAATGAAGCAGGGCAAAGGCTAATAGAGTTTTGCAAAGAGAACCCACAGGTCATAGCAAACACCCTCTTCCAACAACACAAGAGAAGACTCCACACATGGACGTCACCAGATGGTCAACACCGAAATCAGATTGATTATATTCTTTGCAGCCAAAGATGGAGAAGCTCTATACAGTCAGCAAAAAAAACAAGACCGGGAGTAAGGTCAGATATTAGGATTTTATGAGGACTTCACATAACACTCCCAGGCAGTGCTTTGGTGATGAAGAAAAATCAGACTTAATCACACAGATGTGGCTGACACATTAGCAATTGTGTAAACTCATGTCACATACAAAGTCTAAACCCTCCAGTGTGATGTAACCCGGATGTATTCCATTTTCCTCTCCCTAGCTGCACCATGGTAGCTGACATTCTCAGACCTTGGCTTTTGTGTATGTAGTTTCTTTTACCTGTAACGTCCTGCATCCCCTCCCTTCTCAGGCCTTGTTCACCTGGAAACTCCAGCTCATCTTTCCTGACCACGTACGTCGTCTCCTCTTCGATGAAGGCTTCCAGGGTCTCATCCGCTTATTCCCACAATCTCACTGTCATTGCCCAGAGCACTTGGATATGGCTCTAGCAACCTGTTTTTCAAATCTTGTGGTAACTGTATATGAGACCCTTGAGGGTGGGGACTGAAGCTTAATTGACCTCTGTATCTCTGGAACTTTGGACGGTGATTTTTATAAGTAGGTGCTC
The DNA here is from genome assembly GCF_054371585.1 of Giraffa tippelskirchi. Lineage (NCBI taxonomy): Eukaryota > Metazoa > Chordata > Mammalia > Artiodactyla > Giraffidae > Giraffa > Giraffa tippelskirchi. The sequence continues at coordinate 172,554,526 of NC_137275.1, forward strand.
AATAAATACTTGCTGAAAAAAAGTGGGACTGAAATATTAGAGCAGAAAGAAACCATTGAGAACATCTACTCTAGGACTCTGAGGCATAAATAATTAGGAGTCTGAGGCATAAATAATTTTGGAGATGGAGGCATTAATAATTAGGAGTTTTTTTAAGTCATGTACTTATTTGGATCCCTCCAGCCAGTGCTTCAGCCAATGCATCCCATCGTCTCCAGGGCTGGGGCTGGCTTCTGCAGACCTGGCTGCAAGAAATGAGAACAGGAGGGGAAAGCTCTGAAAGGGCTTATTTATTTGCCTTCACACCTTCTACTTATAGAAAGGAAAAGCTAAAGCAAAACCCCCAAAACACAAAGGACAACAATGTACTGGTGGTAAGGCTTTGTGCCTGACTCCAGCTCAACAGGAATTGAACTTCCCTACTTGATGGACAGTTAACACAGCACCTCTCAGAGGTGAGGCTGTGAGGGGTCCAAAACTTGTCTACTCCCTTTCCTCCTTCTCAAATGATGGATAGGGAAAGGCTTTCCACGGGAAGAAGACACCAGGGTCTCCAGGCACTTGGTTCTCCCTTTCAAGAGAGTGCTTGCCTTTAGTTTATCATTTGGTCAGAGAAGAGGATGGTAGAGACTCAGATCTGGGGCCAGAGGAAGGGAAAAGAATGTAGAGACCTGGAAAAGGAGCAAAGGAGAGGAGTGGCAGGCATAAATGGAGATGATATGCTGTGGGTGCCATCATTTGCCCTGAGGTTAATAAAAGACTGAGCAACTTCACTCTTTCTAACAAAAGAGAGAGATTTGTCTCTATCTAGAATGGCTGTATGGATATTCAAAGGAAGTGCTCGATTGCTCCTTTTCCCCACCTCTCTCCTTCTCTCTTTCAACGTGTGCGTGTGTGTGTAACATAGCTTTGTCCCTTTGGCAGGAAAAAACCTCTGCACACAGGGTTCTATAGTAGAACACATGTATCCCTGAGCTGGGTGTGCTCTTTCACTGTGGGGATCACATACTCCTTCAGTCTGAGAGTCGGGTGCTACTGGACACAGGGTAAGAGCTGATGCTGAGGGTGGAAGTGCAGGAAGGCAAAGAATGGTCGTTCATGGTGAGGGAGATGGAGGAAGGCACTGAAGAGACACTGCATCCTGGTCTCATGGCATCTTGCCTCCCACGAATCTGCTGCTGGTGCTACTTTTCATAGGCTGTTCTTAAGGTTGCCCAACATCAGGCAGGGTTCAAACCTGTTCATGTGAGAGAAAGGAGGACATGGTGAGACACAAGGCTCAGTGACCCACTTTCTTGTCCCAGCTCTGTCCCAACTAGCTGCAAGGACCTATGCAGGTGTCTTCAACTCTCTGGGCCTCAATTTCCTTATCTGCAGGAAGAAAAAGTTGGGCTAGATGATTTCTGAAGTTCTTTCCAGTTCTAATAAGGTTAAGCCTCTATGACTTTGCAGAGGTTTTGAAGGAATTAGACCTAGTCATGTTGATTATTTGGGGGAACTTTTGAGCAATACTTAGCATGGGCCTGTGAAGTACATTCCATACTCCAGTTTTTGTGTCTGAATGGATGGGTGCCATTATTTATCTGAAAAAAGGCAATCAAACTCTTGAGCAAATTTCTGAAGAGCAGACTTTATTTTCCTCATTACAGCCCTTAAACACTACACTTCTTACATCTGAGTGCTTATTACTAGAGATTAATTAGTCAGCAGGAAGGTACTTCGGCAGCAGCACCCCAATTACTGAACTGTACTAGATAGGTGCTACATGCGGCCTCTCTGCAGTGATCCTGGGAGGCAACCCTCTGCGGAGGCTACAGGCAAGCCTGTTGACAGTTCTCTAGTCATCTTCTCCGAGGAGCAGCTGTTGAAGGCGGATGTCTTGAAGATAATTAAATAAAAAGCATAACTAACTCTAAAATGGGGGTTGGCTGGTCAACAGTTTCGAGAAGCCAGGCTATTTCCCAGTGATTATGGGTGATGGTGGGGGAGGTGATTCACTTGGTCTTTCTCTAGCTCTGTTAGAGGCCTGTGGCTTAAACTTGGGTAATCTGATGCACTCCACTTCTCTCCGCTTCTATCCAGGCCCCTCCGAAGATAGTTTCAGTAGGGATCTTGTGAGATTTAATCAATTATTATTTAAGGGCAGAAAGATCCTCGGATGAAAGGCATAAAGATAAAAGCAAAGTCTGGCCCTATCATTATCGCTTTCCTCTTCTCTTCATTCATCTGTTAGTGACATCGGAATATGCTGAAGTGTGCTTTGGTGCATTTTGTAAAATAGAGAAAACATAAATAGGGAAATTATATTTTCCAAACAAAGTGCCCATTTTTCTTTGTAACTCATATGCAGTAGATTGGCTGGCATTCCTGTCTCATTTATCTCTCTATATTGGGTTGCCCTCTGTGTCTAATTTTCCCTTATTAATGAATCTCCCCTTTTGTCCCACACAAATCTAGGAGGGTGACATTTATACAAGGTAATCATTTCCATGCATTACCAAAAGGATTATTTATTGGTGGTTATCCAGTGAAAGTAAGCACATCTATCACCCAAATCTGACCTAGAATGGGCTGCTGTTTTCTTAGTGGAATATTAGAATCTGCCTGCAGTGCAGGAGGCACAGGGAATGTGGGTTCAATCCCTGGGTCAGGATGCTACATTCCATGCCAACATCCATTCTGAGGTGGTAAATTTCAGTGTCAAGGATTAATTTGAGTTACATAGTGAATGTAAGTTCACTGTATAGTTTTTGTAAAGGTCTGATGATAGCAACAGTGTCTTCACATGATAAATAAAATACTTTTCCATCTTTCTATCATGTGTCTATTAATATCTTTGACGTTATAGGTGAATGGTGACTCTGAAAGGGCCAGTCTCTATAGGTCTCCTCCATGTCGATTACTTTCAGGTGATAGATAATATTGTCAGGATCACATTCCACTGAGATAAGTTTAAACTTATTAGATTTGTCTTGATTTGATATTACCTCATAATTTAGAGAAAAATACAGATTTCACTTTTGCAAGGCTTATACACACCCTACATTTTAAAACAAGTCATTTCTTTGGTTGCTTTTTGGACGAGATTGGGGTCTTTCAGGGTGGTATGGCCGTAGACTTGGTTGCTTTTCAGATTAACTTTGTATTAGCTTTGAGAGAAAATGAATGATGATTTGACTGTTTGCCAGTGATAACTGAAGCATATCCTGTGTACTCCAGTGCAGATAAAATGTTATAGGGATTTTTTTTCTTTACTATAATAAGAGAAAAAATACCTTCTCCTTAAATAAGACTTACTTAAGTGGTTTGATGGATGTCTACCTAAATTATTCAAATTATCAAAAACATACCTGAATAAGTAAATGACAATTCTCATTTAGAGACAGAGCAACCGTTTCAGGACTGAATTCAAGTTTGTTTAAAAGGAGGAACCTGGGCATGGAGTTAAACCTGCGCTGATTTCTGTAGATCCTGTGCTGGTTGTTTACAAATGACATCTCTTCTGACTGGTTGCTCTGTATCTGCTCTGATTCATCAGTATCCATGCCATACTGGCTGGTAAATATTGTGATTATCAACCCTGGTTGTACTGATCTAGGCTAAAATCCTTGCCTGGCCACCTAGTAGCTATGTAACCATGTATCTAAGTAGCTTCTCTGAGCCTTGTTTTATTCATCCGTGAAATGGGAATACTAGGAATGTTGGAAAATTGCAATTAACTATTTTGTATGAATATTTACTATCTTCTCTGATAAATAGTAGGTGCTTAATGGCACCCCACTCCAGTACTCTTGCCTGGAAAATCCCA